>NC_143452.1:8067500-9313750 GCF_987193195.1 Phasianus colchicus
TGTTTTACTTTCTTACATATTAAGCTGCAGTTCCATGGAAGCTTGTTCAGTGTCTGTGAGGTTAATCTGGTGCAGTGTGTTTGAGAGCAGGTTGCCCTTCTGTTCCTGCTGCTTGGCTCTTGTTCGCTGGAAACTCTTGCTTCCTTCTGGGGAGGAGCAAGTGAGGTACCTGCTGCCAGATGTATGTATTTTCATCATGTTTGGATTGAGTCAGCAGTTTGTGCCCCAGTATTGAAGTACTGCTGTTGTGAAAGCCCAGCCTGCCTCCTGTTGGAAGCAGCATGATAGGGCCATGTAGTGAGAGACTGACTTGTTTGGGAAAGTGGAGAAACAGTAACTTCTGGCTGAGGAAAAGTGACCTCTTACTTTACTCACTGTGCACACTTGCAGCATTTTTATCCCAACTCTGAAGGAACCTTTTTAGGTATGAAGGTTCTCACCGCTCTGCTATTTTGATTCTGTCTTGAGTGACAAACCTTAATTAGTATTTGAGGAAGCTGCTGACTGTATGAAAGGGCAGTCTTGTGTCTACGGCGTACTCAGAGCTGTGCCACTGCTCCCTCGTAGCTGGATGTGTAACATGGCTTAGTGGACTTGTTTCATCTTCAGGATGGGGAAGAAGAGGACTGTGAAAACTAGAGCTGCTGGCAAGTGATTTTTCTTTAAGTTCTTGAAATGGATTAGCATTGGTAACCAGTTTATCTGAGATTGATAGCTGAAGACTTTAAAAGCTTGGTTTTTACCCTTGACACATAGAAGCTGGCACTTCTGATTAAGTTAATGTTTGATTCAGTTAGTTTTTCAAGCTTTATTTCAGTACAAAAACTGGCCTGTATTGAAGCTCAGATACTCAGTTTTGCAAGTTCAAGGCTTTAATGGCAGCTTGAAAGACTTGGAACTTAGAAAAAACTGTAACAGAGCTCTTCAGTAAACATTCCAAGTCAGTATTTCCTCTGTGAAGAGCATCATCTGGATAGTTCTCCTCAGAACTATAATATTTAGAATTTCATTGAGAAGCAGCTTTTAAAACTTCTGTTTGGGCTTGTAGCAGACAAGCCAGCTGTTACAGAAGATTGAAAGCATAGTGGAAAGCCTGGTGCTTTAACTGATTAAAATGCCCATTAAATGTGATGATGTTCCATATGCTGCGTGGGCCTGATCAGCTTTCTGGCTGAGGGCACGTTTGCCTGCAAGCCCATATGTTTTTCCCCACTTCATTAGTCAAAGCTATTTCCTTATACTCTAAGGTATTTGCTTTCTCCATCTCCTTATACCAAAATGGGCTCCTTAAAAAGCTAATATGTGATAAGAAATGCCCTTTGAAAGTGACAACTATTCTTCTGTTGTGGGTTGACTGAAGATAGACAGGTGTTGCTTTTCTTTGAAGGCAGGTGTTTCAGATTAATCCTCATTGCCATTACCTGTTTACATATAACTATTGTATTTTCCAGGTAAGCACTAAGACCTGCTGAGGTGTCATCATTGCTCTATAATTACACGCTTGTAACATCAAAATGTAGGAGAGGGATTAATATGAGACATCACCCTTTACATCTGCATTTTTAACAAAGTTAGTGCCAGAAGATCATTGTTTTACTTACTCTAAAACTGAAATAATCTTGCTCAAAACTAATTTCTGTACTCCTTAGGGTATTTACATGCTTTGTAACACCTGGGGCCACAGCTGGACTTCAGAATTTGGCTGCACCTAGTTGTGATAGTGACTGTAAGCACAGAAAAGTGCTTGCCTAGATTGTAATAACTGGAATGAAAGGAATACAAACATAAATGGGAAAATAATAATAATTAAAACATCCTTCATTAATCTCCAAGTCTAAAAAAACATCTCCCTCAAAATATTTTGGCATTTTTCTCCTTTCTAGACCTATCCCTCACCAGTGTTTTGTTTTTCTAACACTTCTGTGGAATGTTCAAACTATTTCTAGGCTTCTGTTTGTCCTTACATGTATTGAAATCTTTGCAAAACTTTCCTCTAAGTGGCTCTGCTGACTGCAGAACCAAAAGGGAAGTCTGTTCTGCTCCGTTTTTGGTGATGTTGTCCTTATCTAATCTCATGTTAATCTCTTAAAGGATGAGGTTGAATTGCATGCAGGCTTTCTTACAGTGTAGGCTTTCAGTAGTTTTAAAGGGAGATCAAGGGAGGAGTAGGTATGACCTAATGCTGTCATCTTACCACGTTGTTTTTGCCTGGAGTGATGCCTGTATGTTTTGTGTGCTTCAGCACTGCAGGTTCAGCAGTTGAAGACTTTGTTCTGATGTGTTTGGGTTCTTATGTGTGAAGTTTGCACACATGGATGGCAAAAAAGTTAATATCCTATATTTCTGTTGCTGGAGTAGTACGGATGTTTGCCACTAGGGTGTGAAATGGGCATTTTTTTTTTCCTGTTCTGTATCTGATAGTGTGAGTAGGCTAAGTTAATTTTTTCTAAGGTCTTTAAGGAAAACTATGTAGCTAAACAAAATTATTGTGATCACGTCACAGCTCTAATGAAGAGGCAGTGGAGCTGATTAGGAGCTATTGAAGAGCTTGTAAGATTCTAAATTGGTTTTATATTCGACAGCATGAAAAAAACATGAGAATGCTTGATTCTAATGCAACACTTAGCTCTAAATACTCTTGGGAATTTGGTCACTTGATAAAAGTTCTTCCCTCTGATGTGTTTTAGAATAAAATAACCCTGTGTAAGTGTGCTTATGCTGTGTGAGCTGTAAAATGTGTGTGGTGCTCTGTGGCATAATAAGGTCCTTAAGAAAGTTTTTGCTTTGTGTGTTTTTTCCATACAGGCTTTGATTCTGACAATTCTTCAGGAGAGTTTTCAGAAGCAAATCATAAAGTTGCAGAAATGCTTGATCTAGATCCACACCAAAGCAATAGGACCGGAAAGCATAATGGAGAGACAGAGATTCAAGAAAATGGAATTAAGAGACACAGGTAGATGCACAGCACTATGTAGAAAATGAGAAATGACTGTGCTGGCTCATGATTTTTTGGGGGTATTACTGTTCTCACCAAGGAAGAGGTTATTTCTCTGAAACTGAACACACATTTCACTTTTCTGCTTCCAATGTCAAGTGGAAATTAATGCTTCGTTTCCTTTATTAAGTACTTTGGTACCTGTAAATCAAAATATATTTTTGTTTAAGGAACTTATAGTGACAGACTTGTTGCTGTTTTTTTTTTTTTTTTTCAATTACAGAACATCATTACCTGCCCCAATGTTTTCTAGAAGTGATTTTAGTGTGTGGAGCATATTAAAAAAATGCATTGGACTGGTAAGTTAGCCTAGATTAAATATGCTGATATTAAGTTTTCTGACTTTGACTCAATTGTATTGCTTAAAACTTGCATACAGAATATACCTGCTGCATTTTGTGTTTTTCCTGCAAGGAATGTAATCTTAAACTGCAGCTCTGTTGCCTTACTCACTTTAGCTGCTGGAGCATGTGAGATGGCATTTTTAACGCTGTCCTAGCTATGCTGAAGTCATTAACAATATAGTTAATTATGCTTTGATTAACACAACATTCTCTCCTTTGTTATTGTTTTTTTTGTTGTTGGTTTTAGATATTCATATCTACTCTAGATCTGCCAGCACAGTACTTAATGAACGCAACAGACATGGCAGTGAGTTGCTTTGCCAGCTTAGCTTATGTCATCTAGGAGAGAGAAATGTACCATCAAAACTCCTTTGGTTAGGATGAATGACATTCTATCAGAATGATTTGCCTGACCAAATCAGGTTGGCCAGGAGTGACTTTTCCTTACTGTCTGTGACAGTGGAAAGAAACTGTTGTGTTAACTATCTGATGGCATTTTTTGCTCCACTAAATTTTAAGCATGTAAAAGATGGAAGCGCTCAGTATTAGTGCAGCTGTTTTAATAAACATCTAGATTTGATGGCAAATAGTAAAAGACCTGGGGAGCTGGAAATCTGTATGAGCTTTGTGTGTCTTGTATCCACATGGGAAATGAGAAACATACTGATGCAAATAACAGATTGTTTTAATAAAGCCATTAAAATATGTTAGAGCAATTCAGATAGTATTTGTTATATAACTGTTGCTCCTAAAAAAGAATTTGTGATTCTTGCAGTAGAATAGTTAGATTTTATGCATACAGATATGTGAGGTTTTCAAAGAAATGTGTGGTACCTGAATACCTGTAATGAGCTGGTTGGTGCATCATTTCCACTATTTGCAGAAATTTTAACCTCTTTTATGTAGAACATACAAGTAGAAGGTAACATTTTTCTTGAATTTACTGGGTTAGTTGGATCAACTTTTAAAGTTCTTTTCATTCTTTCTGATCCCCAGTAGAGTTCTGCAGTGCTTCTACCCCCTTTCAGCTCTAGCAGTTCACGTTCTGTAGTGTTCTTGAAAAGACACTTGACAACTCAACTAACCCACAGCTTACTTTCAGAATGCTTAGTTTTCTCAGTTGATAAAATAGTGTTCTAAGAAATTAACTTGTCCTTTTGTTACCTAGGAGTTGTCTAAGATTACAATGCCCATTGTCTTCAACGAGCCATTGAGTTTCCTCCAACGGATAACTGAATACATGGAACACATATACCTCATTAATAAGGCTTGTAGTCATGCAGACCCCTTGGAAAGAATGCAGGCAAGTCCCAGCTATCAGCTTCTTGTTAGTTCAGAAGTGGTTTCTCTCTCTCAAGGGTCTTTCATATTAATACAACCTTTCTTTTGAGTGCATTTCTTTATCTGGTGCTGTTGTAAGAATACCCATGTTTGTCTGTCTAGAGCAATTTCTTGTTATATAGTGGTTGGTATGAGTTACGTGTGATGCTTTCCTACTTGATACTTTGCACAAAAGTCTTCAGTAGGCGAGTACAACAACTGACCCTTCCCAAGGCTCTCAGCCTGTTCAGGACTGTTTCAGCTTTGACTTTTTGGTATTTATGTGTTGTAAAGATGAGATCTCAGCTTTAAATCACCTTAAAGTAAAGTTGTTTTGTGTCCTGGTGACACAAAGGCTCCTGAACTTTCCAAAATAGGTCACAAGCATTAATATGAATTGTTGAGTGGCTTCGTGATTTATTGAGGTAAGAGAGGAGCATGGAACAGAGTATAACCTGGCAAAATTTGCTACAGAAAATGACTCCTTTTGGAATGATATGCTTATTAACTGCTTTTATTTCCCTACTTCTATATTATATCCCATGGCTTGCCAGTATTTTGGCCTTAAGCAACATATGGAGCTTTCTTTTTGGAAGAATAATAAAATATTGTACTAAGGAAAAAAAAAATCATCTCATAGTTTTAATGAACTGTTAATATAACAATGCATCCTTATTTCCTTACAGGCTGTAGCTGCTTTTGCAGTTTCTGCTGTAGCTTCTCAGTGGGAGAGAACTGGCAAACCATTTAACCCCCTGTTAGGAGAAACCTATGAATTAACAAGGTAATAATAGAATTGGGATGTGAGGCTGTTTGTGTGAGCAGGCAGTAGTTTGGTTGTTTATTCACCAAAGTAAATAAAAGACTACTAAAATATGTTTAGTATGTTTTTGAGTTTAGCTAAAATTATTTTCCCCAAACTAATACAAAATGTTTGAGAGGTTTTTGTAGAAGCAGTGTTATTTCTGTGTTTATGTAAGGTATTCTTAGAATTGTTCAGAGAAAAAACTTCTGCTGAAGAGAGACCTGAACAGAGACTATTAACTAATTTTAAGGAGTGTTGTTCTTATAGACAGATAACTTATCAGATAGGTAAGTTAGTTTGAGAGGCTTTCAGCTTACTGAAATGAGAGATACATAAGTTACAAAGAAAATTTTCTAGTCAGACCTTCTGCTGCCCAAGGAATTGCAGAGTTTTCAAGAGTTATTCCAGTCAAAGTCCTCAGGTGCTTTTCTAGGTAGAAAGTCACTTGGGTATTTCAATGGAGATTGTTTCTGGGTATAAGCAGATGTTTAAAAAGTATTCAGAAGATTATTGCTTTCATTTTATTAATTTCAAATGTGTCGTGGGACTAGAAAAGGGAAAGTATCATGTTCAGAGTAATTTAAAAATCCTTCAAAAAAAATTGAAGTATCAAGTTATGTTTTGGTTTTTTTTTTCCTGTAAGTTGATTAAGTGTTTAATGCTCTTCCTTGTGTTGATAGGGAGGATTTAGGATTTAGGTTTATATCTGAGCAAGTCAGCCACCACCCACCTATTAGTGCATTTTATTCTGAAGGCCTCAATAAGGACTTTATTTTTCACGGATCAATCTACCCCAAATTAAAATTCTGGGGAAAGAGTATAGAAGCGGAGCCACGGGGGACGATTACTTTGGAGCTTCTAAAGTGAGTATGAGAAGCAAATGCCTTTCATCCTTGCATGTTTGTGTGAAAAGAGCTGCTGCTTCAGAATAACTGCTTTATGTGATGGCAGAATGCAAGAAACTTGTCAGGATTTGTCAGCTTCCAGTGAAATCATCAATGCCTTTCCATATTACTCCTAATCAGTTACGTCTCAAATTATGTGGCTGTCCACAAGCTGGTTTGTGCCAGGCATTCTGCAGTTGAACACTTATAGATGCTTTTCCAAAAGCTTTCCTCAGGCCTAACTTTGAGGTTGCTTTAAAATATCTTTTGAAGATAGGCATTCATGTAGAAAGAAAGCAGACATTTGGTCTTAATAAAGAGGCAACTTGAGTGCCATATCAAGCATTGACTCTTTCTGTAGTTTCTTTTGAAAGTACAGTTTGTTTGTCAAGCTGCTGGCATCTGATCTTCCAAAACTTGGTCTTGGGTGTAAGTGTTGATGTAAATAGAGGAAATCTTCTCTGGATATAGAAATGACTATGAACACTAGTGTGGAATGCAGATTTGACAAAAAATGTGTGTTGGTGGAGAGAGAGCCTTTATGTAGAACTAGGATTCTTGTTCTGCCTAATCAAATCATGGTACAGATTTAAATTGCAGTGTAAATGACTAAAGCATTTGGTTTAAATATTTGCATCAAGTTAGCAGCAGAAGCTGAGCTCAGATTTTGAGCTCCTTAATATTGTGATTCATACCAGTCTGTTGGTTTGAGAAGTCTGAGAGTTATTCTGGGCCAAACTTAAGTTTAGGGAACAACATCATCAATCAGCCTTAAGTGCTGTGTTTATGTTGACTCTGACTGTGTTTTCTGTGTTAGAAAGCACGATTCTTCCCCACTTTTCCAGCACAAATAAATGTCTCAATTCATCTTCACAGGGCATGAATGTCTTCTGTTATATTTTATGCTCCATGGATTTTGCTGTCAATAAGTTCATGAATAAAAACATACTAAAGCTGGGGAGGTGATTTTTTTTTTTTCCCCACTTGAAGAGTAGTCATTATTCTGAACTACACTTGAACATAGTTTGCTGTGGAAAATTGTCAGACTTTGATCTGTTTTTTTTCTCTGACAGTTGGAAATATTAAGTATGTTTGTTTGCTCCATACTTAATGGAACTAGAAGCCCAAGGCATTTGTTACAGAGGATGCTGCTTATTTCTGCTTTTTTTTTTTTTTTTTGGTATTAAAATAGAGTTTGCATGCTTTTCTAACATGGACTGATTGCTAACCAGATTGATTGCTAATCTGATGGGGGCTAACTTGCTGGAAAGCTCAGAAGACCGCTGTGAGTTATAAGAAAACCTAACCAAACTCTCTGGGTTATGATACAGGTTCTTTAGGAAGAAGTGTGCAGTGCTGCTGCGGTAGCTGAGTAGAAGGCAGTGTTAGGCTTTGTCAGTCCAGTTCTCATCTGAGTGCTATTTTCTATCACAGACAACTTTAAAAGCTCACATTATTGAGCTGGAATTTGTATTCAAAAGCACAGCAACTGTAAAACTTGCTAATTCAACTCTTTAATAAGAGAAAAGGAAAGGGCATATCGCATTGTTAACTTGCACTCATGTTTACATGCAGCATGTCGTTGGCTTACAAAGAAAAGTCTGTTTCTTCTCTGTTTTGAAGTTAGCTGCTGGCTGTTCATGGGAGCGGTAAATATTTTGCCCTGCTGCAAATAGAGTTACAACAGGCTTACATTCCACTGCAAGCTCAAGAAACGGATTTATTTTTCTGTTTTCTTTACAGACATAGTGAAGCTTACACATGGACAAATCCAACCTGTTGTGTACATAATGTAATTATTGGTAAACTGTGGCTAGAACAATATGGAACGGTAGAAATCGTGAATCACAGGTAATGCTAATGATGGGGCCTGGTGCTGGGCCTTTTCACTTGTGTTACAAAGCAGATACTTTCCTGGGATACACACCTTAGTATCTGTAGGCCCAAAGTGGTTTTTTTCCCCCATTTTCTGACAAATGCAAACTATTCATTGGGCTGAGCGTAGTATCATAATAATGTAAATGAAAAGGCAAATGAATAGATAGATGGCTTATGGGCTACAAAGGTTTTACATTTGTGAGTTACCTATTCAAATTCAGCCTTATTGACAGAGAACAGAAATTAAATATAACTCCAGAACCATTAAATGGCATAATTGCTGGAGGCCTCCATCAGCTTGACTTTCATTTGGCTCTTTTAATTTTGATAATAGAAAATGTATTCAATTAAGAGTACAGCACAGATAAATGACTGTAGAATAATAGTATAACGTGAACATAGAGCATGTCAATTGCTCTGCCAACTGCCTATAAAAATGCTTTTTACTTCACATAAAATGAAGGAGAGAATAATCTTCTGTAAAATAGGAGATTTTTTGGGAAAACTTCTTTATTACAGAGGAATGCAGCACCTGTAATACAGCACCTGTGGTTTTTTTTGTGAATAGATTGAAGTTTTATTCCAACAGGCTGCTGTGCTGGTACTTCCATCTCATCAAATCTACAATTGTCTCTTAAATTCACACCTGCAATTCAAGATGGTCTCTGTGTGCTTTGTGCTTAATATAGAAACTTGGCCACATACCTCACTGTGATAACTCACTCAGATAATAAACCATAGTTAAAGAAAAATTATGATATCAATAATTACCTCTTATTACTTACACGTAAAAAGCTAAAATAAAGTGCAGGTAAGGGGGGGTAGGGGGAAGTGATCTTATTAATGTGTTTAGGAGCTCTCTTCCTGAATTGTGTACTTGAAATTTCCTCTGCAGTACTGGAGATAAATGTGTTCTTAATTTTAAACCGTGTGGGCTGTTTGGAAAAGAGCTTCACAGAGTAGAGGGATACATCCAGGACAAAACGTAAGTGCTATGACTGTTGGCCTCTCTGTTTCTGTGCACTGTGATTTTGCTTTAGTGCTGATATGGTGACCATGACTGATGTGAGTGCAAAGTATTAGTAATGCAGTTTATAACCACTTGCATTCTCAGTGTTGGTATTAAATCCCTTAGTTGGGATGAGGATTTCCAGCAGTATTAGGAAACTCTCCAGTCTGGCCACTTGGAATAAAGGTATTCAGGGAAAGCACAGAGTAGTTGAAACTGATTTCACTGTTGCACAGTTGCAATTCCAGTCTTCAGCTTAAAATAATGAGAATAAAGTTATTGAAAGTATTTAATCAAGCCCAAGGCTGTTATGTGACTCTTGGGGTCTTTATTGTAAGCTGCTGGCTTCGCTGCGCCCACACTCATTTCAACAATAGCAAAAGGTATGTGACTAAGTCATGAGAATGTGTTCTGCAGGACTGAATACCAAAAAGACTAGTTGAAGGTGAATCATTTTCTTTGCATTAATCTATTATCTGGATTCTGAGAAATCTGCAAAGAAATAAAAGACAACAAGGTAGGAAGCTGTGTACTTAATGCAGACTAGGATCTGTATGACTTGGCTTAGAAGGCCTTATGGGAAGCAAAAGCTAACTCTCCTTTGCTCTCTCTGCAGCAGAAAGAAGCTGTGTGTCATCTATGGCAAGTGGACAGAATGCTTGTGGTGCACTGATCCCACTACGTATGAGACTTACAAAAAGAATGAGAAGAGAGGTGGTGAGCAAAAGAAATTAAAGCCGGTAAGATTTAGGATCCTACAGGGAGTGAAAATATCGAAATACATAAAATGAGAGGAAATAATCTTCTTTTCAGAAATGGTCAGGTGCTGGTACGTGGAGGGTTATAATTGTTCATCTTTTGGTAGGGGTCTGAGGGATGCAGCTTCATGAGAAGGCGTTGCGCTTTGAAATGATGTTGGCTTTAATGAGAGCTGCTGGTATTTGAGAACTTACAGAAATTGTGATTGCTAGAGACTTGTCAGAGTTGTCGTCATATATCAGCTCCCTTTTCTTCAACAGAGAAAGTGGCTATACTTGCTTCTAGATGTGAAAATATCTGAATGTAGGCATTTAAAAAGAAAATTCCCTAAGTACCATGTTTAAGTCATTTATGCCTTTTTGGGTGATGCAGCCTTTTCGAATTTCTGGTGCAGACAGCCTTTAAAGCAGAAGGGTCTGGAAGTTTGTGGATTTTTTCATCATGTGTCTGGATCAGTCACTGCCAGAGCCTCAGGGTTAAATGGAAAATGCAAAATGTTGTACAATGCAGAGGACTGTTGTGTTTTCCAGTATCAACAGAAGTCTTGTGGACTCTGGTTGCTTGTACAAAATGAAAATGATGAGCTAAAGTTAAAAGTGATTAGCTTCTGCCTGGGAGACTCAGTCTTTCTTTTAAGTACTCGCATGACAGGACTCCAGAGCAACAGTAGGCCTTGTTTTTTGCCTCTGGATTCTGTCATGGTGCAGGCTTGTATTTTGACTTATTTTTAAATAATAAGATTTTGTTTTTTGAAGGAGTCAACTCCTTCCTTCCTTCCTTCCTGTGGAATTTATATTTAGAGGAGGAAATGTTTTGAAGAGAACAAATGACGCACCTCAGAGGAGGCAGAAGGAAAATAGGAGAGGAGAACTGTGACATTCTAACAGTAGAATGATATTGCCTCTTCCATTCTGATGGCTGTGCTTTCAGGTGATTTCTCATGTTGAAATCCTCTGAACTTTTACAATGCAGCTGTGTTCTGAGACAGATTCTCCTGTGGTTCAGGCTGATAATAGGGACCAAGCATGCAGAAAGCAGGTCTTCAGGTAGTCAAGGGAAGCAGTCAAGGGATCTGTGGTCTGTGCAGTTCAAGTGGATCAAACACTATAGTTGGTGTTGTTTGGCCTGATCCTGTGTAGAGATAATGTTTGATATGTATGTGCTGTGCCTTTCAGCTGTATGAGGAAGATGTTGTTTTCTACTATGTGCTGTGTGCAGCCTCTTTCTTTCCTCTAACTGCTTGCAGAACCAAGATTGTATTTTCTTCCAAAAACAGATAGCCAGAACAAAAGTGACTGAGGTCTATGAATGGTGGAATAAAAATAGTGAGGTGATTAAATAAAAATCTTCATCCTGTTTTCCACCCTCAAGTAGAATTCAGAAATCATAGCACAATTCTATGAGATTGCCACTGCTAACAATACCATAGCATTGAGAATGGGAATGCTGCCCAAAGCCTTCTCTGGAAATAGGAAATATTAGTTTCTTGTAAGAGTAGTTGTTGAATTCTTATTGCAACTTAGAGAGCATGTGCATTAATGTATATAAACTGATGTGGAGCTTGACTTTTAATGTGAAAAGGTGGCATGTTTTAGTTGAAATAAAATTGATGAACTCATACACTAATTAATTCCTCATTAATTAAATAAACAAGGTACTTCTGCAAGTGACAAAGCAATCGGTATCCAAAAGGCGAGCATGTGCTATTTATCTTTCTTCTGCCATTGTAGAAACTAGTTTAAACTGCAGTCTTGACTCATTTGAACCTGAGGAAGTAATGGTGCTATCTTTGTTTCAGAGTGAGGATGTTATAAAATCAGAAAACGATGAGGCTGACGATATGCCAGAAGTTCAAGACACCGTGCAGTTTATACCAGGCAGTAAATTGCTTTGGAGAATAAATTGTAGACCACCCAACTCATCACAGGTAACTGTTTCAATCAATGTGTTTGTTCCTGTCACTAGTGACTCATCCCAGGTAACATGAGTAATGTTTAAGGGAAGCCCTTTTGAAAGTGTCTGTCCTTAGTGTGCTTCTTGGCAGGTTCTAGCAGTTCTTGCTGCAGCAGCAGCAAAATTAAACTGCAGCAAGTTGCTTCATTCCTATGCTGAAAACAGCAGAGTTGGTAGAATGTGTGATCTGAGTGCAGCTGCTTCATTGTGTGACCTGTGAGATCTTTGTGCGAGGAGTGGCTGAAATATGGATGTGTGTTCCCCACTGCTAACCCTGCTGTTGGAAGGCAGGCTTCCAAAAATGCAGTCACTGGGCATCTGGATATTAACCTAAGTTAATGTTCTCTGAAATTAATGAATGAAAGCATGCATACTTTCCTGGGACAAATGACTTGTTTTCTTAGTTTTAGATGTGTTTACTTTTTTCTTTATAAAGAAAAATCATGGTGTTTAATATCAGATATAGAGGAAATACGTTTCTATTTTCTGAAGCAAAGACTGTGATCTCCATACTGCTCCTCCTTCCCCTTTAAAAAAAAAAAAAAAAAATGTCAGTTTGGAATGAACCTGTCTTGCTTTCAAGGTGGCCAGTGGAATAGGGTTTGACTCAGTAATTTCTCTTGGAAACTTTGCTGTATCCATTCAGTATAGGTAACCTATTGCTGCTTTGCCAAAATAACATATGTATTGTCTACAATTTGCCTTTCAGATGTACAATTTCACCAGTTTTGCTGTGAGTCTCAATGAGCTAGAGAAGGGCATGGAAGCAATATTAGCTCCCACTGACTGTCGGCTACGTCCGGATATCAGAAACATGGAAAATGGAAACATGGGTATGTGTTTGAAGAAAATGTTTTCACATTAGTAAAATCTGAGAGGGATAACTGAATGGGGGTTGTTTGCTATCGGAGTGATATCTTCAGTTTCTTATTCTCAATGCAGCATTAACATCATTTCATCATGATCATGCTTTTGTACAGTATAATGGCTGTTTTCTCCTTGAGTAGGCTGGGAGAGCAAGTATGTCCCAGGTGGATCTCAAGACTGCTATCTTGTGGTGGAGGACATTGCATGTCTGCCAGCATCCCCCAGCAAACATCTTCTCTTGCTCTGGTGTTTATCAGATAGTGGGGGGAAAAAAACCACACAGTTATACTCAATCTAAATTCTTTTCCACTGTCTGGTTGGATAATACTCTGTAATTTTACCACGTACTCTATTTGTAGTCACAACATTTCTGATATGACAATTCTAGTTCTGTCACCTGCAGTTGTCATTGTTGAGTAGATTGTGTCCAGCACTTTCTCTCATTTGAATGAACTATGTTTTATTTCTTTGCAGTCTTTTCCTTGTTTTCTGCATTTTTATTTCCATTTTGCTAAGTAACTATTCTCATTGAAATATTTGCTAGATGTGGCTAGTAAAGAAAAAGAGAGACTAGAGGAGAAACAAAGAGCTGCTCGCAAGGAGCGTGCGAAAGACGAAGTGGAGTGGCAGACAAGGTAAGGAGCAGGAAGCTGGGCATTTATGTAATGTTTGAATGCTGCTGTTTTACTGCCTGAAATGCTTTTAGTGAAGACAACGTGCGTTTGATTTCCTGCATGACAGCACAATTTGTATTATTTTGTAGTAATTTGCTGGTCAACTCTTAAATAATGTAGCTGGAAAACCAAATTGTTGGTAATTTTGTGCTAGATGAATTATTTTATAATAAATGCTGAAACCTGTCATAAATAACTGGTAATGCTGTTCTTTTGGTTTTGTTTTAAGCTCTCAGAACTCATCTTTTTTGTGGACTGAATAAAACATTAAGTCCCATCTCCTCCCATAACTAATTCCTGTCTAACTTTTGGCAGTTGAGTAGCATGTTGTGGCCCTTTGAGGCCTTTTACTTTCAAACTTCTAGGACTTCTTGGATGGTTACTTCAGAAACTGCTTTTAAAAACTCTTATAAAGTAAAAAAAAAAAAAAAATTGTATATTATCAATATATGATCAAAAGTATCAGTGCTGTTTTTATTTGGAGTAAGACAGCAATTTGAAAATCCATTTCATACTCCTTCCTGACTTCATGCAAAAAAGAATGAATGGTAAGACAGTGACAGCTATGCAGGAAGCTGACTGCATTGTTTTTCATGCTCAAAATACTGGCAGATGCTCTCCCCCTCCAGTAAGAAATATCAGTGTCTTTCAATAATGTTCTTGGGAAAGAAGCAAAGCTCTGGGTTTTTTGTTCACCCTCCTAACTGTCTGATTCTTTTCTTTTTTTTTTCTCCAGGTGGTTTCATCAAGGCACTAACCCATACACTGGGACTTCAGATTGGCTGTACTCAGGTGGCTATTTTGATAGAAATTTCTCAGACTGTCCGGACATATATTGAAATAATGGAACCAATAGCTCATCTCATCTGGACATCTAGTTACTAGATTTCATTGTAAGCCAGTTAGTCTGGTTTTGTGAATAACAAAATTCAGCTTTTCTAAGTAAATCCTAACAAAACATCTATCAGTCAACAATCAAGGATTTAATGATCACTAATGTTGGATTGCCAAATATTTAAACACTGTTGGATTCTTTTCATAAAGCTACATCTGAAATCATCATATTTTCACTAATTTTTAAAGGGACTTTTGGATCTCCATTTTTTTTCCTAGTTTTTGTCAGGAAGGTATGCTGTATCTGGTAGAGCTCATAACATCCTTGAAAACTATATAACTTTAAGAAAATAGAGATAATACCATCTTAGAGTAGTGAGGAATCTAAGTTTTCAGAACTTGGAGCAGGGATGAAAAGTTCATAAGGTACGAACATGATAAAATCTAGTACTGTGGCTATTTCCCATGAAGAGATGCATGTGAAACTTTCATACAGTATGTAGCACTATGTGGGGACTGGAGCTCCTGGCCCCTCTCTCTTCAATATGATTCAATAATTCAAAGACATTGAGAAACAAAAAAACAACTTTAGCTTCTCAAACTGTAGTCGTCTGTTACAAAGTCTTCACAATTTCTGGTCACTGTGAGCATTAAACTATATACCTGTGATAAAATTACATAAAACATACGTTAAGAGCAAGGTGCATTAAACAATGCGTGCTTCTTCTGAAGTCAGATGCTGCTCTTAAAGTAGGAGAAACTTCAGGAGCAATTGCAGGAATGCAGAGGTGGTTACAATGTAAAATATATTGCTTGCTACCACTTGGAGGCTTAGATCTTCTGCACTACTTCTGGCAGCTTTGGCACTAAATATGCTTCTAGACTAAACTTTTATTTGGAAGCACTTGGTATGTATATCCACACAGATCTCATATTTCTGGGATGTTTTTGTTTGCATGTTTTTCATTATTAGGTCATGTCTGTTTTGTATGTTGTAAAAGAGCAGAATCAATTTCAAGCTGTGTTATAGTTACCTATTACATGTTTTCTGTGAGCATGTGATGTCATAAAAGTGGAATTTTTTTGTTCCATATGGAAACGTCAAAGCCATATAATGGAAATTGAACTACAGATCAATTACTGAACTGATATATTAATTTTTTTCAAAGTGATACACTTCTGGTGAGGAGAGAGGAAGGGAGTCTTGAAAAATTAGGTCTAGTAATTAAAACTAATCCTAAGGTGTTGTTTTTTTTTTTTTAATGAAAACTTTTGAGTAACTAGGCAAAAAAGGAAAATGGCTACATTGCATTTAGGCTTACAGTGATTCAGAGATCACTGGTGCTAACCAGCGTGACACCTTGAGGAATTTGTGGAAGAATTGATCCAACTGATGCCTAAACACATTCATGGTTTCCTCTGAAGAGCAGATTGTGCTTCTATCCCAGTGATAGGATAAAAAGGCAAAAGGTTAACATACTCATGGAGAAATGTTTTTGTATCAAATTATGCATCACATGATTGGACTAACTTTAATTTGGGGGATTTAGTTGTCGTCTTCATTGGAAAACTGAGACAAATGGTTAAAATTCAGTAAAAAGGCCTAACCTGAAATGTGCTCATGGCAACGTTAATCTGTTGCCAGAAATCATACTTTGCTGATTTTCTTTACACACAAACTAAATGTGGTAGTATGGCTCAGAGAACAAATTTATATTTTGTTTCTAATAAACATTCAGATGCTTGACTTTTAAAAAGACCTTGCTGATCAGTATGGGATAGCATAAAAATACTTCTGAGTCTTTTTGTAAAAATCAACTTGAATTACTGTTCCAGGCACTGGAATGTTCCTTGCATATTTTCTGCTGTGGAACCATCTTGTTGGATGAGGATTGAAAAGATTCACAGGCTAAGCCAGTTTAACATCTCACAGGAGATTAAAACTTGCTTAAGCTAAATTATACATTTAAGGTTGGAGTCAAGTGCTCTTTAAAAGCATATGAATAGAATGGAAAAAATGCAGAGTAATTGGTAAATATTCAGTATTTAAGAAGGAATGGACAGGTTAGCATCTCTCTTCTCTTGAATTAGAATTTTAATTTAAACACCCTTTTCATTATGCAAAAACAGAATTATACCATGTTTGTTTGAAACTTATGTTTAGGAATTTCATGTAATTTAAAAATAAATTGGCAAGTTTTCTAAAATGAGAGTTACATCTTTAGCCCATTCTCCCTTCTCTTTAGTGTAATGTTTTTAGGGAAATCTCGAATGGGTTCCGACTCTGTTCTTTTAATTTATTATTCTTCACTGAAAACATTTACAAAATATTTTCTCATTGCTGCTGAAAAGTCTCTGCCTGGCGAGCCCCAGGGTGCCTGACGGCACATTGTGATCGCTCTGAAAGTGAAAAAAAATATATTTTAAATGCAGATCTCGCCTCAGTAGTTTACATGTCAAAACATTAACTTTGCACCTTTTAAAAGAATGTCACTTTTATAACTTGATTAAGCACTGTATATAAGATAACTGTGTTAGTATATGTTAATACTGTAGAGAAACCATCTAGAAAGAAAATTATAATAAATGCTTAATTCCCTTTGGGCCTCTAGGTGGTGAGAGAGGTTTGTGTACAGGGAGGTAAGGGCAGCTGTGTGAGGACACGGGTGGAGATGGCCAGGTCACTTACGGTCACCACGATGTTTGTTGTGCAAAAAGTGATTTAAATCCGAGCTCTGAGTGCCAGGGGGGGGGGGGTAAGGGGGGGCCGTAAGGTGAAAGTGATGCCTTTGTGCAGGGATGGAGTGGCTGCTGGCAGCTCTGTGGGAGCGCGTTGTGTGGGCACTGGGTGCTTTGTGTGGCGGTGCCTGAGCGCTGGGAGCAGCTGCCTCAGTGGTGCTTGTGGGATGGCTGGTACCTGATTGACGAGGACAGGAATATGCCCTGAATTGATCAGATTAAAACAAACAAACAAAAAACACCTAAATTGGCTACATGTGCAGCTGTGTGATGACTAAAAATCGTTTCTCAGTGAATTGAAACCAAGCGGTGGAAATGGTTTGGCTGAAGCCCTCCCGGCATCTCCACAGCTGTCCCCGAAATGGTCACCAAAGGGTTTCAGCGCGGCTCTGCCCTGCGCCATCTCTGCTCGTGTGGTGCATCTGAGCGGGAAGGGAGGAAGGGGGGGAAGGCCCGGCCGTTGGATGAGGGCCGGCCCTGTGGAAGCGCTGAGTGAAATGCGTTTATTTTTGTAATATTTAATAACTGTCGATGCCCGTCTCTATTAACAACCGTCTTTGGCTTTTTAGAGAAGTCTGTACAGGTCTGCGGACGTCAATGTTACACTGTAAAGCTGTAAATCCGAATAAAGCTCGTTTTGAAGAAGAGAGGGGGTCGCGACCTCTGCTTGGCGGAGGGGGGATGGGGGCGCCGCCATCTTTCCGCCGTGATGACACAGCAGGGCGAGGGGGCGGGC
This sequence comes from Phasianus colchicus, assembly GCF_987193195.1. NCBI lineage: Eukaryota > Metazoa > Chordata > Aves > Galliformes > Phasianidae > Phasianus > Phasianus colchicus. Next base: position 8,085,298 of record NC_143452.1, read on the forward strand.
TCTGCCGCTGAATGACAATGGCGTCGTCCAATCGTGGAGGGCCGAGGGGGCGCTCGCCCCGCCCAGCGGCGGGCGGACTTCCGGGGCGCGGGGCAGGAAGCGGGAGAGGCGCAGGGCCTGCGGGCGGCGAGGCGGCAGGTACCGGCGGGGGGAGGACGGGGTCCGGGTCAGGTCTGGGCTGGCACGCTGTTCCGTGCAGGGCTGCTGTGCTTTGCGGGGGCAGCTGGGCGGCCCAGGAGGCGGGGCGGGCTCAGAGGGGAGCCGCAACCGGCGGCCTCACGGAACCGGCTGCGGATGGCGGTCTGCCGTTGGGAAGGCGGCCGGGCCGGGCTCAGGGCGCGGGGCAGGGCCGGCCGGGTGAGGGCTGCTCGGCCCAGCGCGGCCTTTCCGAGCCGTGGTGTCAGCCCAGGAGGGAAACTGCAGGGAGGTGATCTCGTTGCATGTAGTTCGTTCGGCAGCTGCGCTCCGTGTAGAGAACGGGGCCGCACGCAGCATCCTGCTTTCGCTCCGCTCTGTGTTTAGTTTTAACGCAGCGCCCTTGGTTGTGGAGTTGAGGGCCTCGTTGTGTGGTGTCACGCTGAGAACAGCGCACATGAGAGCTTTCTCATCGTGTCAGCCCATCCTTCTGTCCCCAGGATGTCTTCAGGCGCGCTCTTTCCGAGCCTGGTGCCAGGCTCCCGTGGCTCTTCGAGTAAATACCTGGTAGAATTCCGGGCAGGAAAGATGTCCCTGAAGGGCAGCACTGTGACCCCGGACAAGAGGAAAGGCCTCGTTTACATCCAGCAGACCGATGATTCCCTCATCCATTTCTGCTGGAAGGACAGGACCTCGGGCAATGTTGAAGATGTGAGTATGGCTTTGTGTTTCGGTGCTGAGGTGTTGAGGCGCTGTGTCACCTTGGTCTCGTTTCCTGCCCTGCTGGAAGAGCTCTGAGATGGTTTAGAATGTGAATGCTACAATGACTCAACAGACTTACCCTTCTAAAATCACCTTTGGAACAGATGGTTGGGAGGGGGTCAGAGGTCTTTGGGAGTCTAACAGTAATGTTCACGCGTTTCCTGAAATATCTGTTCCTACTGCCATGTTTTCCAGGATTTGATTATTTTTCCTGATGATTGTGAATTCAAAAGGGTTCCTCAGTGTACTACTGGGCGTGTGTATGTATTGAAGTTCAAGGCAGGATCAAAACGACTCTTCTTCTGGATGCAGGTTTGTGGGAAGCAAATAAGAAAAGTGTTGGAATAAATGACTTGCAGTTCTCCTTGTACCAAGAAGAACTTTCTTGCAGGAGCCGAAGACAGACAAGGATGAAGAACATTGCCGTAAAGTGAATGAGTATCTCAACAACCCCCCAATGCCTGGTGCTTTGGGTGGAAATGCGAGCGGAGGCCACGAGCTCTCAGCATTAGGAGGTAAAGTCCATTCTCTGCTCCTTCACATGAGAGGCCTTTTGTTAGAATGAGCACTTGTAGTTCCCTAGGGAGAAATTCCTGATGACTTTGGAGGGTGAGTTGGGGACAGTGTTAATACCAGAAAAGTATAAACATGCCTTTAGCAAGATAAACTGTGCTGTACTAATAGGTGCAGACTGAAAGCTAAGACTGCCGGATGAAGTATATTTTCAGTAGATTCTCTGGAGTCTTACCTTTTATGAAGCCAAGTTGCATTTATCTTTTATGAGCATCGTGAATCAGTAAACACTTGCAACTGTTTTTTCCATACAGAATGTGATGCCAATTAATCTCCTGCTGTTTGAGCTGGAGTGCTGTGAAAAAAAAACCTATGTGAATATGTTGTGTTTCAGAATGTTTTTGTTTTTAGGTGAGGGTGGCTTGCAAAGCCTTCTTGGAAACATGAGCCATAACCAGCTCATGCAGCTGATCGGACCAACGGGCTTAGGAGGACTTGGTAAAATGCTTTAATATCTTTATGCCAAAGTGGTATTTTCTCCTGCCAGGTTAAATCTTACCTGACAATATTTCTGAGTAGTGCTATTGATTTGAATAGCACTTCTTTCACGTGAGAAAGCAAGGCTCTGCCTCAGAGATGAGTTATGGGGCCCAAAAAAAAAAAAAAAAAAAAAAAAGGCAGGAAATGGGTACCAGATTCTACATGACACTCATCTTATAGCACAGGCTGCAAGGAATATCTGCCTTTTTTTTTTTTTTTTTTTTTCCCTAATAAGTCCCCTCCTCTTCCTCCTAAATATTCACTGGAGCAGGAAACCAGGGATTCCCAGCTGGATGTCCCAGCTGTCAAGCTGTGGATTCTTTCATGCTATTTCTGATCCAGTGACTATTTGTGTGCACAGTGGAATTCAAGAGGAAGGTTGGAGTGTACCTGCCCTGCAGAAACCTGTAATCAGTAGAAGAAAGCTCAGGTGAGGGCTTCTTCTTCTGGGCAACACTGGGGAGAGCTTGAAGTGCTGCCCTGCTTTTTCTAAAGGGAGTGTGAGCTGTGTTGGAGTCACTGCAGCAGTCTGTTCTTAATTCTGTCTGTGCTCCAAGGCCAGTAGAGCATTTACTGAGAAGTCAGACCCTGGTGTGGAATTAGGCAAAGGAATGCTTAGCAGGTGGCAGTGACTAAAGTCCATTTTCATTGATCTAGCAGTAGTGTCTCTGTAAGCTTAATGTGCAGATTTGATGTTGAGATGTGCAGATGGAAGATTCCAGCTTCTTAATGTGTTTGGTAAAGACCTTCTTGCTTCCTTCTTGAAGCTTCTCAGAACTCCTGAAACTTGCTTCCTCTTACTCTGAGCACGTTTTTCAACAGCTCTTCTTTCTTTGCCTTTCCATCTAGCTATAAGATGGCTTGATATGTAAAGCCAAAAAGCTCATCTGCTTGCTGCAGCAAGCGGGTTGTGATGAATCCTTGTGGATCTCTTCCCCAAGTAGCATCTGATTGTTTTACATCTGGTTTGCATCTCTCTCAGGTCTTTGCTTTTATTGCAGCTCCTGGGTGAACTTTTCCTAGCCAGCACAAACTGAATAGAGTAGCACACGATGGAGCCTGGTTAGCTTCATCCTGCTGCTGTGAAAGCTCTGTGATGGATGAGCAGTATTACAGGCATGATTCCTCACTGCACGAATGGGTTCTATAGAAAGGAGAGTACTGGGCAGATGGCTGGTGCTTGCTCTGACTCCAGTGTTCTACAGTTTGTTAATTGTGTTTGTTAATGGTGCACTTCTGTCCTCTGCAGATTAGTTCCCAAAAGGTGGATGATAAATATAGATGCTTGGGTTGGAAAATGTGTTTAATCAAATGTAGTAAAGAAACTACTGAGTAGGAAGCGTGTGGTAAATGGAGCATCTGGCAAATGTGGCTCAAAGGAGTCATAGGGGGACAATCAGTCACTGCCAGCTCCAGCAGACCTAGGAGCCAAACCTTTCCCCAGTTCTTTTTAGCTGGTGTTCTCCATGCTGCAGTAATTCTTTGGTGGCCAAGAAATAGCAGTGGGGATGAAGGAGGCTCTGATCCGATTTTTTTGTTTGTTTCAGTTTGCTGGAAGGCCAGGTGTTGGTTTCCTGCTCTGTTTCTTGATCACTGTTCTCCCTGTGGTGCTTTGGTTCTGTGCGGGGTTGGTCTTGGTCTTTGTTCTGTCTGTGACATGCTTAAGGACTCATTTGCTTCTGCTACATCTCTGCATTAGATGTGAAGCTGCAATAAATGCAGATGTACGGGTATGATTCAGAGGTTGCCCCTGCACCCTTCTGCTGAGGAGGACCTTGGCTTTAGGTTTTAGAGAAGAGTTGGAGTTTTGGAAACTAGCAGATGAAGGGAAGGGGCTCTGTTACACTGATCATGTGTACAGCATGAATCAAAGTAATTTCATCCTTGTGTACATCTGGAAATTGAGTATTTCCAAAATGTGCAACTATCTTCTCAGACAGTTCTGTAATAGGGATGTGCAGTCAGACAATGAGAGCTGTATATTTACATAGAGGGGTGGGGAGGGTTGGTCTGGGCTCTTTTGACCCCCTCCTCCTTTATTTTAGCAAATAAAACCTTTCAGGTACAAGAGTGACCTCTCTCGACCAGGGAGGTGCAGGAAACCTGAAAAAGAATGCATTTCTAAACCTGTTGTTCTTTTATGTTTATGGAAGGTGGGCTGGGTGCACTGACGGGTCCTGGCTTGGCCAGCCTACTTGGAAGCGGGGGACCCCCGACCAGCAGTTCATCATCCAGGTAAGACACCCATTTGGTCCAAGTCTGCTATATTTTTCTAGTGCGAAGTTGCCACACAGATGGGAGGAATAATGGCCTACTGTACAGAAAATTTAATGGGAATTAAGACTGCTTGGTACTTCTCTTAAGAGGAGGTTATTAGCCCTTTGTTTTGTAAGGGCTTGTAAAGAAACTTCTCAGAAAGAAGAGGCAAAGCTTTTGGTTTTGAATTAATTCCCTCAATGTCTTTCCAGCTCTCGCAGCCAGTCAGCTGCTGTGACACCATCTTCCACAACCTCTTCTACCCGTGTAACGCCTGCCCCGGCCGTTCCTGCAGCTGCATCTGTGACCAGCCCGAGCCCTGTGCCGAGTTCGGGTAATGGAACCAGCTCAGCCACGAGCCCAACCCAGCCCATCCAACTGAGTGACCTCCAGAATATTTTAGCTACTATGAACGTGCCATCTGGAGCAGGAGGACAGCAAGGTAACAGTATTCTGACCAGACAGCAGTTGGATCTAGGAGAGTCCTTTGGAGTTGTTTTACTGTCCTGTCTTGCCTTCCAATTTGAAAAGTGTCTTAAAATTTTATTTATTTCTTTATTTCCACTTAAATGCTGTTTTTCTTGGCTGCCTTGAGAATCTTACTCTTGCTGCAAAACTGAGAAGGGGAGAAAGGATTGCCAGCAGCGTGCTAAATATGATTCAGTACTCCACTGACTAGAACACTTCATTTACATGACAAAATGTGGGTTATTGTGCACAGTCTAACAGCCAACCATTTATTCATTTTCCTAGTTGACCTGGCAACTGTTCTGACTCCCGAGATAATGGCTCCCATTCTGGCCAACGCTGAAGTTCAGGAGCGGTTGATGCCTTACCTTCCCTCAGGGGAGTCTCTGCCACAAACTGCAGAAGAGATTCAGAACACCCTGACATCTCCTCAGTTCCAGCAGGTAGTTACCCACTATCATAAAGTGCTGCTCTCCTTCCCCATGTGTCATGATTCACATTGCCCCGTTTTCTCAGATTCCCACCCCTGCTCAGACTAGGAAGTTGATGCTTAGAAGTGGAAAGGAGGGACATGATTTCATGGAGCACTAGGCCTTCCTTCCTGTGGTCAGCCAAGGGCAGACCAGAAAGGTTGTTTTACTTTCGCTTTTGGATTTGGACTTTATCTTTCTCATTATTTAAAACACTTTCTGGCAATTGGCAGCAGGGTAGCAGCAAATTCATTACTGCCTGTCAAAGAATGGACTGTAAGCAGTCTCTTTAAAGTTGAGTTACTACAGTGAACACACAAAGGGAAGAGATGCTAATGTTTATAGCACTACATTCCTTTTTAATTCTATAAAACACAGAATATAAAAATACTTAATTCCAGGCCCGTCCATTTGGACATACTTTGTCACATTAAATCTGTTGGGCCAACTTCAACTAATACTGACTGAAATTTCCCAATATGCAAAATCCCACTGGCTAAGAAGAATGTTTTTAGTTGGCAGGATGTGACACTAGCGTTGCTTAGTCTAGCACAGCTTATTGCCTCATGCTTACTGGCATGTAGCTGATTAAGAGCAAACACTTCCTCATTACAAAACACAGTGCCTGTGGTGTAGAGGCATGTCTGAGCCTGGCCAAGGTGCAGTACTATCTGTGTTCTTTAAGGGATAGAGGCCATGTGGTCGGCATGCTGTAACAGGGTGTGAAAGCATCCCCAAACTAGTGCCCTCATGTTGTTATTGCACTGTAGCCACGTGGTGCTGGAGAAACCCAATGCACAGTTTTGTTTTTTTTTTTTTTTGACACTCTTGACTCCAATTCACAGGCATTGAGCATGTTCAGTGCTGCCTTAGCTTCAGGACAGCTTGGCCCGCTAATGAGTCAGTTTGGCTTACCTGCAGAGGCCATAGATGCAGCAAATAAAGGAGGTATGTACCAGTGCTGTTGGGAACATGATGAACTGGTGGGATTTGCTGTTTGAGTTGTTGCTGTGGTGGTTCTTTTGGTCTTTTTGTTGGTTTGTTGTTTTGTTTTTCTTGGCACTGCACATAGCCATTGAATGTAGAAGGCAATGATTAGTTTGTGGGTACCTGCCAAAAGGTGACTCTTGTGCTGCTCTTTTTAAAATGAAAAGGCAAATGGCTCAGGAGCCACCCTGCAGACACAGTACTGGTGTCAGGATTGCATTTAGGGAATTGGAGGTTCTGCAGAGATGTGCTGAGCAGCCTTGTGGTTGATTTCTTGAAGGAGTTACAAATGATTGGAGGTGTTGGGCACCTTGTTTAGAATGCTTTTTACTGTGTTAGTCATCAGCCATTCAGCTGAAGGGAGTGCACTGCTTGGGCCTTACTTGGCAGAGGGGGAAGGTAGCAGTTATCCCTGATGGACATTTAGAATCTGTTCCATTATTAAACCAGTTAATTGTTGAAGCTATCTAGTGAATGAGCATTGAGATTTTCTTCTTTGCTAATAGGTTCTTACTGAAACAACTGTTTTCTTTCCAACTGATGACATAGCCTCATGCAGACAATGAAGTCTGTCCCAGAAATTGCAAACTTTCTATTGCAAATAACTAATTTCTTTAACTTTTAGATGTAGAAGCATTTGCCAAAGCAATGCAGAACAGTGTGAAGTCAGACCAAAAGGAAGGAGACTCTAAAGACAAGAAAGATGAAGAGGAAGATATGAGTTTAGATTAAATTATTTGCTCTTCCTTACAGATATCCTAGATACTAACTTAAGCAACTGCAGTAGGATTACTAACTTCATATTATGCTTATATAAATCTACAAATAAAGGAATTTTCTTTATCTGCCATACTGTTTTTTTCTCAGTCTATTCAACATAAACCTAAGCAGTACTTGCTCCTTATGTTCAGTGCAGTTGGGTTTTGATGCTTTTGATAGCAGGCTAACTCCATCCTTCAGTTTTCGTTGTGATAAAAGGCCAGAGGATTGAAAACTGCCTCAGATTTGCTCTTCACCGGTAAAGTGAAAGAGAATAACATAAAACTTTATTTGACTCCGAAGTATGTACCAGTGATTTACAAAGACCATCTTTAATACTACCACTTAAAAACAGGTTATAATTACATTGAAAATGGACATGTTAAAAACCCACTTTACAATATTTACCCCTCATAAAAAAACAATATATAAGTTATAAGTCCATTTCGGAAGCAAGATTTCGTCCCCACATGGCTAGATATATATATACACACACAAATATATATATGATGTGTAAGTGCACAAGTGAACTAGGTGTTTTGGGAGCAAAATGTGTTTTTTTGTTTTTTTTTTCCAAGTGAAGACTGCACTATTAGCAGGGGTGAGCTAGGCTGGACAGAAGGCAGCTGGGGGCAGGGCAGGTGACTACAGTGACACTGCAAATCTGGACAGAGGTAACCTTTATTTCTTCCCTTTCAAGCAACAGTTTCTTGCTTCGTACAACAGGACTTCTATCAATGTATCTATCTATGCTGAATGCAACTACAGAGTACAGAGTGGCATCTGTGATGACCACCTGCTTTCCCTCAGCAGTTCTTCCAGCATACTTTATTCCTTTTTAGAAGTCTTATAAATTAATCTGATTGGCAGATGCTAATTCTGCAAGCAGAATTTTGTCCAAGGTCCCCTTGTAGAGCTCTGTACTTGCACAGCAGTAGCAGGTGAACAGAGACTGACCTTAGGGGGGAGGGTTAAATGCATCCTTGCTTATAAAAACCCAAAAGTGATGGAATTAATCCAGTTTGTCCTAACTGCATAAAACAAACTGCCTGCCGCCTTTAGCAGAAGACAGCCTGTGACTGTCATTAATAGCCTGAAGTGTTCAGAATTAAACCTGCATTATAAGCGTGGGGTAAAGGGCACAGGATTTGGGATGTGATGCACAGCTGCTGTATGCTCCAGCCCATAACACAAGCTGTGTGCCAGCATGAGGCCTGCTGCAGATGCTTGACCACTGGGAAAGGAGGCAGACTTGTTTCCATACCCTGCTCCAACTTTTTGGTTATATTTGTGAAAAGATGTCCCCGAAGTGCTCCCTCCTCTCCACCTTCCTCCCCTGCTCTCCTTCCCCATGGATTTGTAGCCCCTCCCTGATGTTGGCCCCAGCCTTGTGCTACAGACTTGTGCTGCAGGCACTGGAGATGGACTGGCTGACCAGAGCTCACAGCTGATGGCTGGGATCCAGGGAGCAGTGCAGTTTCCCAGTGTCAGGCTGTACACCGAGGTGAACTTACAGCACAGGGCAACCCTTCAGGCCAACTGAGCCCCTGACAGTCCTTGTTTGCAGCAGGTTCACATAGCTCTGGTTAACCAGCAGATTCCTTATGCAGCCCACATAATGAGGGAGGGGAGGTAGTGCTGACACTGTACTGGCCTCGTCTGCTTCTGCAAAATAAAACCAAGCATTGGACTAAAAACAGAGTAAGGGATTAAGCACATCTTACTTGCAACAGCAATAATAGGTCTTGCTTTGGGGTGTTTTGAGCTGGAGTGCATCTTTCTCAACTCACCTGGCAGCCCTCCTAGGTAGAACGTTGCCCTTGCACTGGCTGCAGGAGGCTGGCTGGGTCCCACTGCATAGTTTCTTTCTGTGTCCACTTCAACCTGGATTATGTTTTTCCTTTTGACAGCTTAGAAAGAAATCAAGAGTCAGACAGAGCTGCTTGCAGAAGTCCAGCAGCAGCACAGGGCAGCCCTAGCCTTGCTAGTGGCTCCATGACCTGGCAACCACCCCGTCCATCCAGCTTGCCAGGTCTGACAGCACTAACAAGATTAGGTGAGGACTCCAATTAGTAAATGACTTAATGGCAGCTGCAATCTCCCAAATTAAATGCAAACAGGTGGGAGCTGGGGTTTAAATATCTGAGGAAGGGCACTGGACTGCCCCCAGTAAATGTGGGCTGAGCAATATACCCAGGGACAAAGTGCTGTCCCCTCACCTGTGATGGAGTGCCACTGCCCGTCACAGAGAGATGGGCACGTCACCGACGTGGAGAATTCGTCAGCCCCAGTGTTGGCTCTCATGGTGACCTAGCAGAGACAAACCCATCAGAACTCGCTGAGCTGAACACAGTGGGCAAGAGATGGCCTCTACTGGGGCAATAGGAAAGCCATCCCTCCCACTACCTTTGTCTCCTCCATGTACAGCATGAGATGGGGGCTCCTCCTTGTCCCGATGTGGAAGATGAGCCCAGAGGCACTGTGGGGACGGACGTCCAGTGTCACCTCCAAATCCTGCTCAATTGCCAGTGCATCAGCTGGAAATGCAGTGCCACTGGTGAGAAGGGGACAAGGGACCTCCCACCAGACACATCCTTTCCAGTCCCAGGATCATGGGAACCAGCCTGGGCTGTTGTGGGGTACCTAGGGTGACGGACCCGCCGTCTGCAGCGAAGAAAATCCCATGCTCCAGAGCACCCTCATAACACGGCGTCACCCCAAAGGTGTGTGAGGGGGTACCCAGGGGCTTCCCATCCAGCTGTGGGTTCCTCAGGCAGCCGTCAAAGCTGGAAACCGATGTGCCCTGCAGAGATAGGCTCTGGGAGTGAGCATAGAGGGGCATGGGGCAGTGCTGTGGGACCAACAGCCAGTAGAGATGGGGTGATGCCAGGGGACCCCCACAAGCCCTTACCAGCATGTGAGCCTTGGCTCTTCCACCTGGGACACCCCCTATGTACAAGGGGGTCCGGGCTACAAAGAGCTTTGCGGTGGCCACTGTAGCACTCTGGGCTCGCAGCCCATCGATGACCAGCTGGACTCGGCTCTGGTCTCTGCTGAAGAAGACCTGCAAGGACCAAAGATGGATGCCAGGGCCACGGGCTTTGTGTAGTGGAAGAAGCCAGAAGGAAAAGCAAAGTGGCTCTGCGAGGCCTTGCTGAGCCCCAGTGCTCTGCTCACCGTGTGCCACCGCTGGTCATGGTACTTTTCTTTGCTGCGAATGCTCAGCCGCCGCCCACCAATGGCCACCAGGAAGACGAAGCGCCCGTTGGAGACAAGAAGAGCCATGAAGGTGCTTCGCTTGCCCGCCACGTAGAAGAGCAGCCCGTTAGAGGAGTTCAGCCTCACCTCCAGGGAGAAATGGAACCTGCGGGGACAGGGGATGACAGGAGCCCCTTGCCCCTGCCCTCCCATCACTGCAAGGGGCAAGTGATGGTTTCTGTGGCTGAGCCCACATGGCTTGGGCACAGAGTGAGCCTCACCTCTGGCTGAAGAAGGCCGGGATCTCCTCAAACTCCCAGCGGCTGCTCGGGGATCCCCCAAAGCGGAAGGTGTCCCTGGCTGTGCGGGGCTGCGGCCGGCAGAGCCCAGCCTGGTCGTGGCGGCGGTCCTTGGAGCTGGGCCTGCTGGACACCTACATGGGGTGCACAGAGGAACAGAGTGAAGGGAGGGTCCCCGACTGAGGGGCTGTGGTGGTGGCTGGAGAAGATGGGAGTTCTGTCAGCAGGGATACCTTGGGTTTCCTCCTGTCCTTCTTTAGAGCAACTCTGAGTTGCTGTGGCCGCTCGCCCCAAGGACAGCTCATGGTGACGTTGATGCTCTCCACGTTCTGCTGCAGGTCCACCACCATCTGCGGCTCTGACCTCCTACACACAGGGGGAAGAGGTTCCCATAACCAAGCCAGGCGAAAGGCAGGATGGGGCTGAGTCCTGCTCACTGGGACGCAGCACAGTGATGCTCACCGCTTGACAAAGACGTTCCCGATGCAGCCAGTGAGGTTGCTGAGGGCACCAGGCTCTGGTGAGCCTCCAAGCTGGAAGAGTGCCCGGTCATCCTGCTGCCTCCGTTGCCTCCAACTGGCCCTGGCCCCAGCTGCAGTGTCCTGCAGCTCGTCATCCACATAGAGCCGCACCCTATGGGGTAGGAGCGGTGCAGGATGAGCAGGGCCCCAGGGCTGCTGGCCCCTCAGCACCTGTGCATCACCAAGACACATACCCCTGGGCATCACTGTAGAAGGCCACGTAGTGGGTCCTGTCATCCGCATAGGTATTTTCAGTGGTGATTTTGGTTTCCAGCAGATTCAAGGCCAGCTGGCCCCTCTGGAGGGACACCTGGCACGTCCCCTCCTGCAGAAAGCATCGTGCCATTGCTGGGCAATCAAGCCCCAAGGTAGGGCCCATTTACCCACATTATCCAAATTTCACTGGATTTACCCTTTTATCCCTGCTCACATTCAACAAAATCCCTCTCTTTCCCAAGCAGGAGCCTCACTTGATTCTCCTGCACAAACTGATGGTTGTCCCACTACCGGGACAACTGGAGGGAACTGTGGGTGCCCACCTGGGTACTGTGGTAGTACAGCAGCCCCTCACGTTGGCTCGTCTGGAAGCTGAAGCCACTGTAGAAGTCACGCAGCGCAGGCACATCCTTCAGGGCCAGGGTCAGGTAACCATAGCCATGGACGCTGATGGAGCGAGCCAACTGTAAGAGGCACCATGGAAGCAAGGTGAGAGCCAGCTCCACTGTTGTAGGCATCCAGAATCTCACTTGGTCTGGCCAGTGCTATGGCCAACCATGGGGGGCACCTCATCATGGCCCCCAGCACTGAGGAACTGTGGGGTTTATATTTCTGCATGAAGAGAAGATTGTATTTGTCCTAGGGTCCCATGCTGCTTTCCCTGCTGGACCTCATCCCCAGCTGCTGAAGCACTGCACTTACCAGAAGGTCTGAGGTACATCCATAGCTCACACCAACAGTGTTCATGCGTTTCAAGTCAACGTATTTGCCGAGAGCCTTCAAGCCCTTCATGCAGCCCCGGATGGGCCCACCCGTGGGGAAGAGTGCCTTCAGGCTGCAGGAGAAACAGGCAGCGTTAACAGGACAACCTCACTGAGGATCCAGCCCTGCAGCCCCCAGACAGAGCACTTGGGAAGGACACGCAATGACCAGGTGTGGCTGCAGTGCCTCATGCAGAAAGCTGCTTCACAGCACCAAGCTTGGCTAAGGAGGGTCAGCAACACCCACCAGCACCTCACCCCACCCTGGAGATGTCCCATCCTCAAGCCCATGGTGATGGGCAGCAAGAGGAAGCCTCCCCCCAAGTTTGAGCAGTCCTGGATGTGGTTGAGGAAGGGCCAAGCCCACCCTCAAGGTCTGGAGATGAAGATGTAGATTGCCACACTCACTGGTGGGCCAGACCCACCTGGGGGGCAGCACTGCTGGAGGCACACCGCCCAGGTAGTAGGAGACAGCATTCTCCAAGGAGTTCTCCTGCTCCACCATGAAGATGGTGAGGCGCTCCAGACGCACCAGGATGCGCTTCTTGTTATTCATTTTGAGGAGGAAGATCTGGATCTGCAGACAGAGAAGAAAAATGAGCAGCTGGATCCATAAGAGAGCAAAGCATGAAATGTCCAATTCATGTCTCCAAGTAAAGTACACTCGAAAAGGAAGCCCAGAGCCTACAAGCTTTAAGCCTTACCCCAAAACAAGGTTCCAGACTCCCAGCTGGCACCTCTGGATGAAGAGCCAGCCCACACATGGACACCCACTCCCCCCTTACCGCTTTGTTCGTGGCGCTGCTGATGGAGGAAGAGTTGCTGCTGGGCTTTGCCATCTCCAGGCCTGTGTTGAAGTCATAGTAAAGCACCAGCTTCCCATCCCGGATGGCCAGGCACAGGAACTGTCCCTGTGGGAGGCAGGTTGGATGCTCAGCATCAGGGCTCAGCACTGGCAGAAGCAGATCCTGCAGCTGATGCCTCAACCTGTCACTGTGACAGCAACGAGGGATCCATGTGTGAGCAGCAACCCTGTGTTGGGGCCAATGGAAATGTTCCTGGCAGCACTGAGTGCCACGGTGAACCCTCGTCCAGCTCAAAGCTCTGTGCATGGGTGTTGGAGTTCAGGACAGTCCTTCTGGCACCAGACTAGTGACACAGCCCTCTGGTGGCTTTTAACAATAGTGCAGATGTACTGCTTTAAACAGCACTATAATCTCCAAAGCCATCTTCTCCCCGCAACCCTGAACGGAGAACACCTGCAGGTAGGGCTGACTACCCCCATCACACTGACTGAAGGGTGAAGGTTCCCAGAAGAGTGGCACCTGCCTGATTCTCCAGAAAGAAGAGGATGCCATTGTAGGAGACAATCCGGATCTCCTGCTCAAAGCGCTTGGTTGTGCCAAACTGACTCTCAAACTTGATCTCCGCATAACCAGTACCATCAAAGTAGGAACCATCGGTCAGCCAGGGATCTCCTGTGGACTTGGACCTGAAACACACAAGAAGAAACACAAGGCATCACTCCAAAGTCAACTGCCCCCAAATGGGGCAGCCAAGGGTTAGGGTGAGCCTGTGGGACAGGTGCTGCCCTGCCTGACTGCACAGCCTTACCTTGCACAGGGCTTCTCAGCAGTGGTATCCAACTGGAAGGTGTGCTGGAAGTTGTACAGACTCACCACCTCCTCATTCAGCGTGTCCAGCTCCAGGCATCCACGGTAGTTGGGATAACGCAGAGTGGGAGGGGGCTGGAAATGTAACCAAACAGTTTGATTTTGGTTTTGTCATGAAAACATCATGGGCTCTCCTGCCAATATGCTTCAAAGATATTGCTGATACCTCCTAGGAAACCTGTCTCACCATGAAGCTGGGTGGGTAGCCGCCCACGTAGAAGACCACGTTGTGTGGGTCAAGGTTGAGCAGCCCCTGCTCTCCCTTGGCCACGCTGTCTCCTTTGGTCTCATGCACCGTCTGCCTTTCCACTATCACTGACATCTGCCCGTACTGCAGGATCCTGTAGCAAAGAGGGATGATCAAGTCAAGTGGAGATGCCCAAAGAGGAGCCAATCTTGCTCTCCCTGAGTACAGGGCTTCCCCATACAGCTCTGCCAAAGAACATCATCTTTCAACCTGAAGGCAGCCCCCAGACTTTCCATGATGTGGTGAGACCATTTATTTCCCTGACAATTTTTTGAGGTGTTTCAGTGCTGATCTTTTGGACACAGCACTACCCACATGCACTGCAGGGACAGGCTCCCAGCAAGCTGCCTCAGAATCTATCACACCCATCTCCAACCTATTGATGTTGATGGCAGCAAACTGCTCTCCAATTTCCTCATCAATGGTAAGGGATGCTGGCTCCTCGTTGCCCAGTTTGTAGACCCACTGCACTTTGCGGTCCTTCAGTACAATACCCAGGTAGTCTCCAGTGGCCTGAATGTAGGGGAGAGACAGGGCCAGACACTGACATTAGAATGGGCAAGAGCACCCAGCAATGCTCTCCCTGGTGCAGCAGAGCTGGGGAGCAGCTACCTACAGCTTTCCTCCTGTCCCAACTCACCTCACGGCTGCCCAGGTACAGAATGAACCGCCCCTCCTCTGCCCCATCCTGCTGGCTCCTGGGCTCAGGGTTTTGGATGTAGAATTTGAGGGATGTGTAGGCTGCCAAATCCTGCAGGTTGCTCGGCATCCGGACCTGCACTCCTGAGCTGCCATTGAACTTCATGGGGACTTTCACCTGGAGGGAAAGAAATCCAACTCTAAAGAGCTGAAACCCACTGCTGCCACCTCACGTGCCCAACAGCTCTTCCCAACTCCACTTCTGGGAGTTTTCCCATGAGAAAGCAACCCTGCTTGGTAGCCCCAGAGCTACTGTAAATACTTCTCCCATTCACAAACCACCCCCAAGCAAGCCCCCATTCACCCAACACCCCTGGCACCCACAAGCCCACCTTGCTGGCAGCATTCCTCGCCTGCGTGATGAGCTGCCGGATGCGCACAATGTTCTCTGACACAGTGGCATTCTTATTCCTCCTGTTCTCCAGACTGCTCAGCTTCCCCAGCAGCAGTGGGATGGTGCTTTCCAGGCTGGACACTGGTGTGAGAGAGAAGCAGTTTTTATAAGCATTAGTGAGGGAGATGTGAAGCTCAGGCAGGTCTGAGACATGCAAGTCAAAAGCAGTGGAAGCTGAATCACACAACTGTTTCCCTACGCACAGCAGTCTTGATATGGGGTTTTGAAAATGCTCCAGCATGTGCAACCTCCTGCAATAAAGCCATGGGTGATATACATACTGCAGACTGAGATTTAAAATAAAGGGGCAGGATTTGAAGCACCCAGAGTTAGCTCTCTCACTTCCCTGCACTCCTGACTTGTAACTGCAAAGCACAGCTTCTGAAAGCACTGTTCTCAGCCCCGGAGGCTGAGCAGGATCAGCACTCACCAGATTTCCTGGCATCTTGGACTGCCTGGTTCAGGTCTTCATTTCGAAGGCCTCCATACTTGTCTTTCCACTCATCCAGATTCTTCTTCATGGTGCTCAGGGTATCTTCCACTCTTGCAGCTGTCTCGTTGGCCTCTGTGGCAGCTGCTTTGGCATTCTGAATTGTCTCCTTGGTGTCCTCTGGAAAGACAGGAGGAAAATCCCCGAAATGGTCAGGAGAGGGGAGGAAGCAGCCTTGGGTCACAAGCTGGATGTAGGGATGGGGGCAGGGAGCACCCAGAACAAACCTTGGTCCCTGCCCAGCGTATCCTGCACAGACTGCAGCTGTCTCAAGAGCTGCTCCTTCTTCCTGCGGAGGTCAGCCAGCTTCTCCTTTGCTGTTTGCAGAGTGCCTTTAATAGCTGCAATTAAAAAACCAAAAACAACATGTATTCTGCGTGTTGGGTCTCTGTCCAGCCCCAAGCCACCACCCTGTGATGAAGCCTCTCTCACCCCCATTGAGTTTTGTCTGCTCTCTCCTCACACCCTCCTCAAGGTTGCTGCTGTTCCTCTTCAGCTCTTTAGAGATGGCCCCGAGATTTTCTGACATGACATTCTGTAAAACAAACATTTGCTGTGCTGCCTCAGGGCCTGGAAGAGGAGTTCAAGTCCCTGGCCCAGACAGCACATGCAAAGATACTCATTTGGACAACTGCAGTGGAGTAGGCTGCAGGGGTGTGATGGGCTGACCTGAAGCTTCCAAGCCCAGCCTTGGCCTCACCAGTTGCTCTGTTCTCCAGCACAAAGTGCTGCAGACTCAAAGGGAAGGGGCAGCAGACCACTGCGTGTGGGTGTGAAAAGCTGCACAGCTGCAGATGGAATTTTGCTTTCTCTCATTTGCACAGCACATACCATCAAAGCCTTGCCAGCAGCCTCATCGGCGTCGTGGGCAGCTCGCTCGGCTTTTCCCACTGCTTCAATGATGCTGGCATAGACGTTGGAGGCATCGATCGCCCTCTGGATAAAGCCATCTTGGTTTGTGCCCTGGATAATGCTGCGTTGGAAGACAAAGCCATCAGGGCCACAGAGACCACTCATGCTGGGCTCCTGTCCCCAAGGACAAACACCTTGGGTTCCTCAGGCTCCTCAACCCTTGGAGAAAACACCCTGCTGCAAATCTGCTGCAGTGCTGGGGCTGTGGTATCCCATCCCTAACCCCAGCAAGATGACAACCAGGGAGCTGGGCAGAAGACTCACCTGGACAGGTTCCTTGCCAGCTCATCCAGGAGCCGGGCGTGCTCCTCAGCCTGCTCCACAATGGGGATTTTACTGCTGGCTGGAGAGAACTTCTTCACTCGCTCTGTCAGAGGCAGCTTTGCCCCATCCAGAAGGGCTGCCAGCTTCTCATATGCCTGCAAGGACATGTGTCACCCCCAATGGTTGCCCCACTGTGCTCTGCCCATGTCAAAGCAATTCCATCACACACCTCCTTCGCACTCTCCATCTTCTGTAGGAAGTTGGAGACCTTGGCCAGGGCATTCTCAGCCATCCTGAGGGTCTCCTGCACCAGTCCATACTGCTTTTGGAGTTCACGGCTCTTTTGCTAGACACAAAGACATGGAGTCAGGAGCCAGTAGGGCCAGGGCAGGTTCCCCCTCACTGCATGGCAGTATGGGCTCATCTGGTGCATGTCTACCTGACTCTCCTCCAGGTTGTTGCGGTTCAAACTGTTCAAGTCTTCTGTCTGCCTGGTTTTGTTGACAGCCTCGTTCAGGGCATCACGGAGATCCATCAGCTGGGAGCTGTGCTGTGCCAGCCAATCCTGGATGCTGCTCATCAGTGCCTGGTTGGACTCCCAGTGGGCATGAAGCTCGCTCTTCACCCGGTGCAACACTGGGGGTGGAAGAGATGAGAACTGGTCTTCATCTTTCTGTGCTTGGCTGTGGAAATGCCTAATTCTGGTCTCACTTTCCAGGTATCCCTTCCTCTTTCAGTCTAGATAAAACAGGATCTCATACAATATTATCTACAAACCCCTAGTGAGAAGGATGGGATCTCTTTCAGAAAGATGCCCAGCCTGAAAGGCTCTATATGAAGAACTCTTATCTGAAGCCCTATTATTCTAAATAATAGTGTCCTGTCATGGGACAATTAATATGAAGAAACACAGGGTGACTTATTTAGACTGCCAATAACCAGACCAAGCAGGGCCAGCACAGGTGCTGCTAACCCACACTCACACTTCTGAGCTTCTTTGTGCTCACGCCTCGCCAGCTCCTCCTGGCCACCCAGGCTCCGCTCCTTCATCTCCCTCAGCATCCTCTCCACCTCTGCCATCTTCTGCCGAAACTCCTCAGTGGAGGTGGTGCTGGTGTTTGCTGCCCCAAATGTGGCCATCTGCCGCACCAGGTCTGCAAGGAAACACAGGTCTCATTAGCATCCTCACCCCAGTCCCTTTGCAACTGAGACCTTCCATCCCTTACTCTCACCAAAACACAGGCAGCCTCTGTGCAGTGCTTGGACACCCAGCCTGAGACATCACTTGAGGGCACTGCCACATTTCTGTTCCCTGGACCCTTACCAGGAATGCGTGTTACATCCCAAGCACTTGCCTGTGGCTTTGCCTCCTCTCCCTGATGCAAGTCCCTCTCTGTTTCACTAAATCTCTCCTGAAAGACCAGTTTTATGCTTTTTAATAATATTTGTGCCACGTTGATGTATTTTTCCAAACACAATTTTCAGCCTAACAGCTGGGATTCACAATCACAGATTCAGTGAGGTTGGAAAAGACCTCTAAGGTCTCTAAGTTCAACCCCAGACCCCTCCACTGTGCCCACTGCCCACATCCCTCAGTGCCATATCTCCATGGCTCTGGAACACCTCCAGGGATGGTGACCCCCCAACCTCCCTGGGCAGCTGTGCCACTGCATCACTGCTCTTTTGGAGAAGAAATGTTTCCTAATATCCAACTGGAACGTCCTCTGAGGTTCAATATCCCCTTGTCTACCTATAGTCACAAGTCTGTGTGGATCTCCACCACAATTTTATTTCCCCTTCATTTTTCCAAGGCGCTTTCTAAGTGATGCAGTGCTCTGTGCTGCCTGCAAAGTGAAAACGTGGCATTCCCAGCAGGAAAAACCCACAAAGCAGAGACTCTTCACTCACCTCCAGTGCTTTTCTGAATACTTTGAATAGTTAGCAGAAGTTGTTGTCCTCTCTGGTAAGTCTCCCTTGTATGTTGCTCTAAATGGCTTGCTTTTCTATGAGTCATCATCATCTGAAACACAAAGAACTATTAGCTGAAGCATAAGTTCATATTTTACGCGACCCTTCTGCAGTTGGGCTGTTGAAAACATGGATATATGTACATACAGACATTTTTCCAGGCATCTGGATGTCTGGCATTTGATGTCATGACATGTTTAACAGCCCTCCAAGGGAGCAATGCAGCTCATGGAGCTTGGCCATGTAAGACACCCCTGCACCCACAGCCCAGTGGGTGAGGCCTTCAAAGCCCTCAGTTCAGATAAAAGGGGAACTCTTGCTCTGGCAATGGGAAGATGAAGAAATATCCTACCCTGTGCTGCAAAGCATTCAAATCCTGCGTGAGGTCCGTGTTCTCATCCTCCAGCTCATCAGCCCTTTGCCTGACCTTGTTCATGGCTCTGTGGTACTCACGCAGTTGGTTCTGGAAAAGAAGAGAGCTGAAATCAAGCTAGCAGGCCAGGACAAACAGGCAAAAAGCAGCACCAGACCTGCCACGCACAGCAACAGTCGCCATAGTGTTGTTGAGACTATGGAGGCGAGCCCAGGCGATGGAGCTGGCGCTGAGGTTGACCAGCTGGCTCCGGATGGAGGGGAAGGACATCTCAATGCTCTGCAGATCCTCCAGCAGGAGCAGGACACAGCTGTCACACACTGCCCAGAGAATGGCACAGTCAGCACAGTCCTTTGCCAGAGCTTCCCTCACCTCCTTCCCCAGGACTGCAGGATACACACCTTCACACCTCATGCTGTCTGGGCCGTTTGCCACGGGGATCTCATAGTTGTGCATGCAGACATCGCACTGCTTCCCCGTCAGCCCGTTGGAGCAGGTGCACTCCCCAGTGCGTGGGTCACAAGAGCCCCCTCTGCACTCACACCCTGCCAAGTTCAATAACAAGGAAACAGCCATATCATCATTTGTGCTCTTGCCACACCAAAGGAAGGGGAATAGGTGGCTTTCCTCCAGCTGTGCAATTGCATCTCTGCCCATTTACATGCATGCACTGCTGGGGGTTTCTCTGTGCAAACTGGCAACACGCACAGGACCCCAAACAACAGGTGGTTGTTTTCCTTCTCTAGCAATTTGACAAACACACGTGCCACCAAAACCATGTCCCGCTCCTTCACGTGAGGGACCCAACAGTTGGGAAGCAGGACTCACTTCTGCAGCCCCTCTCGCTGAAGCCCCAGTAACCTGGGGCACACTGCTGGCAGTGCAATCCACTGACGCCAGGCAGGCAGTGGCATTGGCCTGTCTGTGCATGGCAGCTGCTCCCCATGGCACCAACATCACAGTCACACCTCCGGCAGCCAGAGCATCCCTCGAAGCCGTAGTACCCCTCCTAGGGAAAAGTGGGT
This sequence comes from Phasianus colchicus, assembly GCF_987193195.1. Classification (NCBI taxonomy): domain Eukaryota; kingdom Metazoa; phylum Chordata; class Aves; order Galliformes; family Phasianidae; genus Phasianus; species Phasianus colchicus. The sequence goes on from NC_143452.1 coordinate 8,105,228, forward strand.
CAGTGTGGGCACTGTTTAGGGCAAACCTGCCCTTATCATGCTGGATAAGGGAAATGAGGTTTGCTGCAGCTTCCCATAGGGTACTGCATCACTGCTGAGGATGCAGCTGAGCACCCGTGTCAAGCAAAGGCACCATCATGGTACACAGGCAGCCTCACCTCGCAGTGGTCGCAGTGCTGCCCCGTCACTCCAGCCTTGCAGAAGCACTGCCCGGTTTGTGGATGGCATGAATCAGTCCCACAGGGTGAACAGCTGCACTCTGCCAGGGAAAACACACGGTTTTAGGTTGAATTGAAAAGACCCATCAGTCACGCCAGACCTCCTTACTCCTGACAAGGAATCTCATTTCTCCCGTCTTATCACAATCACAGCATATACACAACTCTTCTCTGCTTGGATTTGCTCCTGCTGGCAGCTTAGTTCCATTATGGTTGCCCAGGGCAGTTCCCCTTTGGTTAGCTGCAGTTTGGCTGTTCCTCAGACAGACAGGAGCAGTGCTGGCAGCGGGCTGTGCACACCCACGCTCCCAGGGAGTGCCAGCACTGCTGCTGCAGGAGCTGCTTGGAGCAAGGCTGTTCCAACCCAGCTGTGGCTTGCCAGCTTGCAAACAAGGCTGGATCAGAAGCTCTGGAGTTGTGATGCTGGAGGGCAGGTTTTTGGAGATGCTTTCTTTCCTATTATCATCTTCAAAGGCTGCCTGTCCTGGCATGCATGCAACTGAGTGCGTGACTCACCCGTGCAATGCACAGCCCAATGAACGCTGTACAACCTTGCTAAAACTCTTGACATGTGTCTGGTCAGCCTGTCCTTCTCCCCCCCGTGCTTGCTGCTGGTCCCACTCACGTGTGCAGTTCTTGGCTGCCACTGCATCCCCATAGAAGCCAGGGGCGCAGACCTCGCACCGCGCACCGGCTGTGTGATGCATGCAGCCCGTGCAGGTGCCAGTTAGGGAGTCACAGCTGCTGAACAGCATGTTGGGATCCGTGTTCCCGCTGCAGTCGCAGGGCTGGCACGAGCTGCCAATCACCAGGGGATTGCCATAGTATCCTGGGGCACACCTGGAGAAACACAGCGAGTTAAAACACAGCCAGGGCACTGGGGGATTCCAGAGCCTGCACCACCCCTGAGTCTTGAGCAATTCTAGCAGTGAGGGCATCCAAGAGGATTGTAATTGATGCAACATTCTGGGATTTCAAAGCGCTTTGTGTTTGGCACTATGATACCCCAGAAAGATGCCTTTATCATAGACTGCAAGTCAAGGCAAAGGACAGCTAAGCAAATGCAACCACACTAAAAAAATATATCAGCAGTGGAGACAGCAATGGAGTATGTGCATCTGAAAGGGACTGAAAGACATCCTGCTTGAGCAAAGCTCACTCAAGGCACAGCCAGCTATTTCCAAGGCAGTCTCTACTAGGACATCTCCTCTGCCACAGCAGTGGCTGCATAGGACTAGCATGGAGCCACGGCCCAAGAAACAGAGGTGCCATCCTCCTTACCGCTCACAGTTGGGTCCAGCGTAGCCAGGCTTGCAGAGGCACTGTGTGCTGGAGCCTTTGTGCACACAACCAATGGCGAAACTGAAACAACAAGGGGTGAATGGGAAAGTGCAACTATCACCTGAGGTGGTGCCAAGGCACTGGCCCCACGGTGTGGTCTGCTAGGGAGCAGGTGTGGGTCCAGGGACTGGCACTAGGACATTCCCAGGGCCAAACCTGCCCTGACGTGGGGACAACCCCATTCAAGGGTGCTCACTTGTTGGAAGCAACGGAAAGAGGACACGGACATCCGACACACTGCAGGCTCCCGTCAGCATTGTGGCTGCCCACATAGCCATCCTTGCACTGCTCACAGTGATCTCCCTCTGTGTTGTGCTGGCAGTTCTGCAAGGACAAGTCATGCTGTGGGCTCAGCACTGCCAGCAGGAAATACCCCCACCAGTTATCTGGATGCTGCAGTTCCTCTTCCTTCCCAGAACTATCTTCCACCTGACCATGAGTGGGGAACACCCCCAAAATGGCCCATGTGGCTAAAGCTCTAATTCAAGCATGGTCCCACTGGCACAGTTTGCATGCGAAGAACTTTCTAAATCCCACACTACAGATTCCAAACTCCAGTTTTCCAGCTCCAAAATGCCATGCTGTCTCACTGTTTACTTACAAGGCATATCCCAGATCCTGGCAGGCACTGGTCTGAGTGGCCGTTACAATTACATGGAATGCATTTCCCCAAAAATAACCCTTTGGTGTCCCTGTAGTAACCTGGAGCGCATTCCTGAGGAGAGAGCAGAAGGAGATGTGAAAAACAGCCTGAAACATCCAGGCAAAGCAAACAGACCAATTTAATTTCCATGACGGAATTCCCACTGGGCTGTATTGAAGGAGAAGAGATTAAAAGCAACAACAAAGATTTTCTATTCCTCATCAGTAAGAGATAACTGGCTAGGCAGAGGATCTCCTCCAAGGTACTGCACAAACTTGATTTAGGTCTTAACAAATTTTCCTAGTATGTCCCTTCCAAGAGGCCAGATGCAGCCTGCACGCATCCCCCAGGTGTGCTGTGCTTTGGCAGGAGGGAAGCTGTGAGCAGGTCAGTATGGGGGAATTTGGGAGATGCTGTTCAGGCACAGCCTGATCTGTGATCAAAGCTAAAACCCTCAGGGGTTGGCCTGGAAGCAGACTGTGCAGCACCACTGCTCTGCACAGTGATCCAAACCCCACAGACTGCCACCTGCACCAAGCACGAGGTGTGTCTGTCTGCAGCTGTTCAACTGCTCTCTGCCTAGAATAGTGCAAGCTCCTCTTGCCCCTACCTGGCAGGAGTCACCCAAGTAGTTAGCTGGACAAAAGCACAACTCCACGTTGCTGGCAGGGACACCTGTAGCTGCATCCGTTGCAATCTCCAGGACCACACGACGCAGGGACACGGAGGAGGAGAGCTGAGAGAAGAGTGCCCGGATCTGCAGCTGCTCCAGGTTTGCCAGCACCATCATGAGCTCTTCTCTCGATACAGGGTTGTGTGTCTCTGTGTGCCTGAAGTTACTCTAGAGGGAAAAGATCTGAGTTTACTGAAGAAGAACAAACCCTTATTTTATGGCATCCAGTCCAACCTTCAGCTCCTTTTGCACAGGTAAAGTAGTTTCTTAGATTTTCACAGCCAGTTCTGCTGTAAAATACACCATCAGAAATCACATAATTTCCCAAATGGGAAGGGACCCATAGAGATCATCAAATCCAACTCCTGGCTCCACACAGAACCATCCAAAATATACCGAGCTCAAAGAAATGCACACTTCTGCCTACAAGCTAGTCGTTTCCTTTCAGTAGCATCTGAACACATACAGTGTGCTAACTCACCTCCACCAGCTGCAGCTGGCCTTCATGTACCTCCCCTGGGGAAGGGTAGGAGCTTTCCAGAAACATGATGCTCATCTGATTTCCCTGAGAAAAGCAAGGAAGGGATTGGTCATCACCTCATCCTGCACACGTTAGCAGGAGGTACTGGTGAACTGCTCGGTCTGCACCTTCAGGATCACATCCGGACGGGACTCCATGGGAATGAAGACATCACCCCTCCGTGGGTCAGAGTGAAGCTCGTAGCGCAGGTAGCCACCATAGGAAGAAACCTAAGGAAGAGCCAAGTTGCATCAGCTGCTACCTGCAACGTGAGTCAGAGCTGTCCATGCTCAACCAGAGAGTGGGGTCAGGGATGTGCGGGACTGCCGGTCCAGCTGCCACTGTGCTCTTACCTGGTCCCCAAGGTAGGAGCTAGGTGCAACCCAGTAGAGCTCCTGATAGGCATCCAGGAGGTTCCTCAGATCAGCATGGAGGAGCTGCTCCCGCAGGCTCAGGGTTGTTGGCACCTCCTGGCGATCACTGCTCATCAAGAGCCAGCCATTCATGTCAATGAACTGTAGGGGAAGATCAAGCATACATGTTTCTCCCCTTGTGCCCTGGAGGAGCTATGGAAGGCATTTGGATGCTGATGCTTAGAAGAGCAATTCTCAGTGTGGCTGAAAAGATGCCAACAGGGTCACAACCTCACACACATCCTGATGAAGCCACTGGAAAACCGAGCACCACCCTTGCCTGACATGATCCCCAAATGCCATCTATGACTTTCCACCCTATGAGACTCCAGAGACCAGGAAAAGGGGCTGAAAATGGGAGATGGGCATAGCAGGACAAGAATAACACTCCTCACACCTTCTCTTCCAGCAAGACAAGTGTACAATGAAGACCCAAGACAGCAGCACAGCCGCTCTGCTGGTCCCTCACCTCAGCTCGGTACTTCACAGCACTGCGGCAGCGATTGGTGGCACCAAAGCAGAAACACTTGGTGCACCCCTTGGGGTTGCTGGCATCCAAAGAAAATGTCCCCAGGCGGCACTGGTCACACCTCGGGCCCTCCACATTTTCCTGGAAGATATGCAAAGCTCAGTAGTGTCAGAGGCTCCTTGCTGGGTCTTAGCAGAGGGCAGAGATGGCTCTAGGAGTGATCAAGCCCAATGAGGTTCATCATTGTGACACTGAAAGACAATTAAGCAGTTCCCAAACAGGTTTGCTAGCACACCACCCAGCAAACATTGAATTTACTTGAACTAAGCTTGTAAGCCCTGCAAAGCAGTAGGATAAGGCAGCTGAGCAGCAGTTTGAGTTACTCACAGAAGGGCAGGAGTAAGTGGGTTGACAGCTTCACCTGCATCATTCCCTGACAACAGGGCTCAGAGTTCAGGCTGCCTGACTGCCCGCAGACAGCCTGGTGAGTGAGCCCTGGCAGCCAGGAAAGATGGGGAGAAGGCTGTCAGGGTGTTCTGAATCGTACAACCCAGCAGGAATCAAACACCCACAGCCCCAAGGCTAAACCAGCTGTACAGCCAGAGCAAGGACACTTGAGCCAAGCACAAATGCATGAAGGAACTGGAGGACTGACCTTGCAGTGACACTGCCCCGTCACTGGGTCACATACGCTCGCTTCAGTGCCATCAGGATGGCAGTCACACCGCCGACAGCTGGGGTACTGGTAGTAGCCAGGGGCACAGAGGTCACACCGTCGCCCAATTATATTGGGCTTGCACCTGGGTGGGATGCAAAAGATGCAGCATTAGAAACCTATGCTTTATGCTGCTGCATTTGCAAAGTTTCATCCGTGCTGGGAGGCACATGGTGCTGACAAAGATTTCCCTATCCTGCACGTTTCCTCCCTGCACCCTTCCAGTGTTTCTGATCACCCCAGCAGCAACCAGAGATACTGCCAGCTGTGCCCTGCACAGGGATAGGGCTTCCTCACTTGCACTGCCCGCTGTCCACGTCACAGCCAAGCTCTGTCAGCTCCTGCACTCCAGGCTGAGAGCAATTGCAGTCCTCACAGCCGATGAGGGGATGGCAACCGAAGGTCTGGGGCTCACAGACAACACATTCTGGCTTCAGGGTGTGAGGAGGGCAGATGCACTGCCCCGTCACCTCATCGCAGAGACGTGTCCCACAGTCACAGGCTGCAAGAGACAAAAAGGAGTTGTGTTTGGAAAAGCAAGAGCCACGCAGCCCAAGGAAGACACAGGGCAATGGAGGCAGAGCTCAGCAGCTCTGCGGAGAGCTGGGCTGCTTTCCTGAAGCAGTTTCAAGGCTAGAAAATGCAACTGTTTCTAATTCTGTCTTTGCCCCAAAAGAGGCCAAGCAGTCAGTGCTGCACAAAGCCGGGCAGGAGACAGCACAACTTACGCCTGCAGTTGGGGAAGCCCCAGTAGCCGGTGGCACAGCGGGAGCACTCTCGCCCGATGACATTGGACTTGCAGGGACACTGCCCACCAAAGGGCTCACACTGGCTGCCCCGTGCTCCAGCCTCGTGGCACTGGCAGGGCTGTGCCCCATTGTTGTAGAAGAGGGACAGCGAGATGGCGGAGTCACGGCAAAACCTCGACGATGTGCTGGGACTGCAGAGGAAGATAGGAGGAATCATCATGCAGCCTCCCCAAAACCCCCGAAATCCAGCAGGATTTCTTCTATCAACATGTGCTAAATTGGTGGGATGGAGAGCATCCCCAAACACCCTCAGGTTTGGTCACTACATAAGGAAAGAATTAAACAGAGACCTCCCCAAGATCCCTGCAAAGGAAACATCTTTTTGCTCCCTGAGGAGTGTGCAACCCCCATACAACACAGCAGCCATCCAAAGCCAAGTGCCTCACTTGATATAGAAGCTGTTAATGCCGCAGCTGCTGATGAAGTCATAGGACTTGTCCAGGGGTTCCTCCTGCAGGTACTGAGAGCTGTAGCTGTCCTCTGGCACCACGAGGATGTAATCCTGCAGAGGACAAGATGGGTGAGCCAGGCTCTTTAGCTGAGCTGACGGATGCAATACAAAAGGAGCTCACTTGAAAGTCCAATTACACCTTTAATTTCTCATCAGCTCACCCCTCGGGACATAATATAACACACAAAGGTGCCTGAGTACTGGAAAGAGTGGGAGCCAACTCTCTGGTGTGATCTATTCATAAGGCTCCCTCTGCTCTAATGCTCCACATGAGGAGTGACTCAAATGCACTGGCAGAATACCCTAAAAGGGGAGCACTGGCTGTGCTTCAACACAGAGCAGGCACCTGATGTCATCTTAAACTCCCAGACATGAAGACGTTCCTGTTCTGCCTTTCAGCTATTTACCCAGATGTTGGTCAGTGCAGCCCTGCTGCCCAAGGTTTCTGCCTTGTTTTGGTGTCAAAACCACACAGCGAAGGATAACTGTCATATACAGGTCCTGCTTCTGTGGATCCTGCCCTCAGTTCTACAACTCTAATGCTGAAGACTGCACCTTTCTAAGCTGGTTCAGAACTGAGTGAGGATGGGAAATGTTCTTATGGTGACACAGTCACAGAAATCCCCAAGGACCCCAAAGACCAGCACTGCTGGAGCCGTGTGGCTGGAGCCTGGTCCAGCATGCCCCAGGAGATGCCCAGAGAAATGCTCACCAGCCACAGCTGTTTGCCCTCTGGCACTCGAACAACCACCATCAGATCATTGTCAGTAACATCCAGGACAATCTGGTCCTCAGCAACTACCAAGCTCCGGCACCCATAGCCATGTGGGCAGAAAGTAGCATTGGCCTGACCTGAAAAAACAACATATCTATTGGTCCCGCATTTCCCTTCGAAGAGATAAGTCAGTCTTTCTTCACATTTGCAATCCTTGGAGAACCCACCACTAGCTTTTGGCATGAAAAACTTTCTGGGACCCCTCTTTGAGGGCTTCTGCCCACTAGCAGCTTTTCTTGGAGCCTTGCTCATCTCACCTTGCCAGATGCGCCCACCGCTGATCAACACTTCCACGGGGAAGGTGGGATGGTTGGGTTGGTAGTAGTGCAGAACAAAAGCGTAGCGCCCCAAGTTCTGAATCCGGCTGTTAAACACAACAGCAGCCTGGCCCCAAACACAGGAACAGAGTCAAAAAAAACACATCTGTGATTTCTGCCCCAGTTACCCAACTGTTTCATATCAGTCAGACTTTTGGTGAATCCACCTCCCAGCTCACCACTCTTCCCCCTTAATGGTACCACCTGCAAAGCTGCTCCTGGGAGCCCAGAGAACCAAGTAGGGTAGAATGGAGGTAAGACATAGGAACCCATGGAAATTACAGCTTCAGGGACAAGGTTAAAGTCCTGGTTAAATTCCAAAACTACTAATTGCTAAATTGGTAAAGCTACAGAAGAAAGAAGGAAAAATCCAGCCCACCCCACGTTGATGCTGCTACCTGTGATGGCTGCAGGAGGATGAGCTCTGTGGTGGAGTCCATTGCTGTGGGAGGCCGAGGTGCAGGCTCCAGTGGGACTCCAGCTGGAGCAACATGGACAGCCTGAGCCAGGGGGACATCAGGGGCAAGAGGCAGAGCCTGGGCCCCCTCCAAAACGACCGACTGGGAAAGCTTTAGGAATCTTGAGGGAATGCAGGAGCTGCTGCAAAAGGAGACAGTGGGATGTAAAGAGAGAGGCTTTGGGGATCCTGGCAGGAAAAGCACAACCTGTAATTCATGGCAGATGATGAAGCATGACTGATGAGGAAGAGCTTCTCACTGGGACCTGCAGCTCTTTGACACAGGCTTAGCAGTAAGGACAGAAACCTTGCAAAGGCTAATTCCTGTGCACATATTATACATATATGTCAAGAATACAGCAAGTACCTCTTGCTTCATGCAAGCAAGTACAAGAAAGCAAGCTTATTCATGGCGACAACTCAGTACCTGCCACAGGAGGCAGTGTGGAGCCCAGGGACAGGTTCAGCCGCCTGGCTTCCAGCCCTTGCTCCAGCACTGCCTGCTTGGTGGATGAGGACAAGGTACATTCAGCCTCCTATGCCACTGATTTCTTTTAGCTAGGTCAAAAACTTAAGAGGCTGCAAAGTTGAGGGAAATGTGGCAAGCAATTCTTCTGAGTTACAGCCACATTCACTAAAATCCTGAGGGTTTTCAGACTCTCTTACCTATTGGATGAGAACATGCCATGGACACTGATGCAATGCACCTTCGGCTCGACGAACTCCATGGTGAACTGCTCAGCAGGAACAAGGTACACTTTGTGCTGCCATGCATGGAAAGGAGACACCCGGTTACACAACAGCCTCTGGGAGCCTACAGCGACTTCTGAGTCCACCATCAGAGCACCAAACATCCCCTCATCAGACACTAGCTAACACATAGCAGGCCACTCCTATATCCTGCCCCTTCTTCCCTGGTACAAGCCCTAAGGTGTTTAGGAGCTCCACTTCTATCTCCATCTAAGCAACCATGAATGTCTCCAGGTAAAGTGGGAAGAAGTACTGTCATGTTGCTGCACAGCTCCTGCAAAGAGCAGCTTCCTGTCAGCATCTTCTCCCAAATCCAAGTCCTGTGATCTATTTCAAAACATGCTGCTGTACACTCTCTCCACCTTCGACTGTACATGACATAGATGGAGATCTAGCATCCAGCCCAACCAGAGCCAAAAAGCCCTTCTGCCAGTCAGGTATTGCTCCCACCTCTCCTTCTTGCAACCTGTGAACAGGGAGCCTCACCAGGAAGAAGTCAGCCAGGTCAGCAATGAACCGAATCGTGGCCTCTGAGGTAAGTTCAAAAGTTGCCAATCTGCTCTGGGAATCCACAGCAACCCCTCGACAAAGGAAACTGTGAGACAAAAACAGATTTTGAGCCCAGCCTTGAGCAGGGTCATGACACATTTCTTGTCTTGCCAGCTATATGTCCTGGAGGCATTTAGACAAAGTCCCTGTAAATCTTTTGATGCCTTTTCTGGCAGGTTTCCCAAGGACACCTCAGACATTTGTTGCCCATTGCACGGTTTGCAGCCTGAAGTCAGACACTTCTATAGTAAGGGGCATGGTTTGACCTTCACCAGCGGCTCCAACAAATCTGCCTGTAGGCCATTCCCCAAACCAGGGCCCCTATCAATGTACCCAGTTACAAATAGGAGCAATAGGCCACTTGACAGAGGTATTACAGGCACAATAATGTGGCAGGGATGCCACGCAGTTCCCAGGGACAGCCTGTCAGTAAAATCCATATGCAGTTAGAATGAGTTTGGACACATGCAACTTAGATATACAATACTGCAGCATTGCTTTGCTTATGCCATAAGGCAGAAAAAGATCAACCAAGGAAGTCCGCCCTAGCCAGGTCACAGGAGGACTGGACTTACTCTCTCAGAGCTCACCATACCTGTAGGCACACGGGTAGAAGGTGAACATGGCCTGCTGCATGGCTAACTGCGGTGAGCTGATGGCAACACCCACTGGATGCAAAGCATTGGGGTTGGCATACTCCACCACCAACACATATTTTCCAGGTTGGGCAATAGGCAGCGACAGCTGGACTTCCACCTGGAGAACAGAGACACAGCTGGAGGAGGGGGTCCTGTCCCACCTCCCATAGCGAGTACATGTGATGCTTGTGTTACAAATCCTCTGCAGCAAACACTGGAGTTTGCACCCCACTGCTGTTTGCATCCCTCACGGGAAAAGGCACACAATGGCACTCATTTGTGGCATTCCAAGTGATCATGAATTAAAAGGTATTCACAGCTCTGGTCCTCAAATCAATCTCCCCTTGTCCCTCTGCACACAACTGCTGCTGAATGAATCAGGGCAGAACAAGCCATACTCAGAAGCACATGCTACTTTTTTGCTTGGGGTGATTTGTTCCAACTTTACACTTTGAGGTTTGTGCCCATGCTCAGCTGTCTGCAGAGTGTCTTCACCTCTGTTACCTGCATGCTGTAGGCTCTCAGAGAACACTCTGGGGGTACAAGCCAGGGTTGTAGGGGACTAAGAGGATGATGTGACAGCCCTTACCACGTACCACACAAGTCTTTGTAAGCTGTTTGCATGCAAGACACTGCTTTTTGTCTTGAGCAACAGGGCATGCAAGCACACAGCCCCAACACTGATGGAGCAACTGAGGTACACTTGGGTGCAACATCCTTTTGATAACCTGCCCAGATGTATGCAAAGCACCAGACAGTGCAGAAATGACTGCCACCATGCAAAGGATGAAGCAGAAGTGCTACTCACATCATTGCCACTGCACATCGCCATCCAGGGATGGGAAGGGGTGAGCTGCTCCGTGGGACAGCCTCTGGGTAACCTGTTGTCCAGCCTGCACACTGCACCCACCCCTGCCACTGCAGGGAAGCCATCCAGAGACAGGTACTTATACAAGAGGCAACTAAAAGCATAAGAATTTGAAAAGAGCTTTTGTTACATAACAGTTGTAAGAGCCAAGGAAATGCATGCCCTGCCCAAAAAAGCATCTCTGGTAATGTGGTGCAAGACATGGTTATAGGACCAACAAGAACAGTCAGAACAAAAAACTTCTCCCCTTGCAGCGTGCTTTACACTGGGGAGTGCTGCTACAGTGGAGGGAATGGGTGATGTCCAGAACCCACCCAGCCTCCCTACCAGCATGGACAGAGGGGTCCTGGGCAGCACAAGCAGATGCACTGAGATGCTTTAAGCACTGACCAGACTCTGCCCATTCATTTAAAGTAGTCCAGCAAGCACTAACTTGTAGCCATTTTCCAGCACTACTGACTAATGTATACAACACTGGGAATGCATCCTAGCATAGGAAAGGGCTATGGTCTTACTGTGTTAGATCTCCAGGGCCTGTAAGAACACTGATTGTGCCATGGATGAGGCAACCTGTGCATTGGATTTCTAAGCCAGTGCAGGCTCAGCAGACTTTATCAACCATGGCAAGCACTCCACAAAATGGTTTTACTGCATCCAGACCCTCATCAGATGTACACTGTATATTTTTCTTAACACCAGGCCAAGAAGAGCTGAGTCCCACATGGCACAAAAATACAGAGATTCTTACTTCTGGGTGGCTTGTTCTGGGGCTGGCTGGTATGTACATGGATCCGTGACCTTCAGCTGCAGTACTGGAGCTTCATAGTATGAGCTGGGTAGCAAGACCAGATAGTCCTAGGCAGAAAAAAAGGAGAGTTAGTTCCATGTGGGACACTTGTCCCCGTAGAGCTGCTGAAGCTCCTCGTGGTAGATGGAAGACAAGGGCTGGTCCTTACCAGCAGCACACCCTCTGCTTCGACAATCAGAGACCAGGTGTTGGGGTTGAGTACGAAGGGCTCCCCAAAGCTGTTCTGGGGGACAGTGACAAAGGCTGGCTCCGTGCTGGGAGCAAAGACAATCTGCTTGCTCTGCTCTGTACCTGGAGTGGGAGGGACAAGAGGCTGTGAAGGCACTGGGAAGGGGATAGAAAGTCTGGGGCTGCAAATTAGAGGCTGCGCTCAGGAGAGCAGCTCTGTAGTGCAGCAGGGAGCCCTGGGCTGCTGCTCTCTTGGTGCTGCTGTAAGATGCACCACAATCCCACACTGACCCATAATAGAGACATCTGCTCTGAATCTACTCAGTAGCTTAACAGGAAAAAAATGTTAAAATCTCTGTAATCCTTAAGCTAATCCACAGCTCTCACAGTGTGCTCTGCATACCTGGACTGCAAAGCGCAGAGTATTCCATGCCAAAGAGCATTCTTCCTGCTAGAGAAGGAACTCATTTGTGAAGAATTAATTCTGAGACAGAAGAAAAGAATTGCCCAGATACATTTTTCCTTAGGAATATTCTGATCCCAAGTCCACAGGGAAGTTAACCATCTTCTCACAAACTTGCAGACTCCCAGTCTGTGCTCCTGTCCTTCTTGTCTGCCATAGACTGAGATTTAGATAATGATTTTAACTGACAGGAGTGCAGCTGAATAGCTCCTTGGCTTAGCTGACACATTTCTGTAACCATTCTATTCATTAACTTTGAATGAAAAAACAGCAGAGCACCTAGAAGAAGACTGCCTGCCCAGCAGCTTCAGGAGGGTTTTTAAGCACATGGTTAAGAGGGATTCACTGAGTATGGCTGCATGGGGAGCAGATGACATGAAAAAGTGGAGAATGCCACACGCTGTCTTGGTATGGTACATGGACATCAAGGCAAATTGCAGAGGGTCAGAAGCTAAAGCAAGGGCTTTTGCTGCTGCTGGGATGAGTCAGCCTCTTCTCGTTGTGCTAGATCTGCAACAGCCTGCCTTCAGCTGGGGCCAAACTCTCACTTTCACAGATGGGAAGCAAAGGTGAGGATGTGAGGAATGAAGAGACTTCCCTGAATAGGTCACGGGGCAGATTTCTTGATGAGCTGAACTTTGAGAGGACTCCTCTGAGAGATTACACAACTCAAACTCAGATGGGTTGTGGAGGCGGAGTGGGAAGAACTGGCCAGTAGACCATATGCTTGGAAAAGGCTTCCCTTTTCACAAGCCACATCTTGCTCATCTTCTTCAAACAGAGAGAGATTAAATGGTCAAATATGACCTTTTGTCTTCTTTTCAGGCTGCTTGTCTTTTACCATTTGTCCATTCCACTCAAGCAGAAGGTGGCCCAACATTTCTCAGGCCAATTTGGTCTATGAAGGAAGCTGCTTTCCTGGATCCCTTTGCTGGTGTAGCAGTCCAGCAGTTTGCCTTTCAACACTAAAAAAAAACCAAACGCTGCTTCTGAGCAAGGAGAAAAGCACATCATGGAGCAAATAAGCTCTGCTGCTGGACAGGAAAGTTCAAATACTTCCTGACCTTCAGTGGGATCCTCAAGCATGAGCTTCATTCATGCTTCTCTTGGCTTTCTGCTGTGTAATATGGTTGGCCTTAAAATTACCAGCTATTTTTCCCCTCAAAAAAAAAGAAAAAAGAAAAAAGAAAAAAAGAAAAATAGTATCTTGGCATTTCAAACTTGTATATCAGATCAAAGGTAAAACATCTTCTATGTCAACTCAAGAAAGAGGACAGAACTTCACATACAGATAAATTAATTTGCTGATGTCAGTAACCTCATACTGTACAAGTACAGCAGGATAATGTGGCTGTACAGTTGACAAGAGGCAAAATCAATCAGCCAGCTGTGCCCTAAGGTACTTGCATGGCTTCAGGTCTGTACCCACACAGTTCTGCTCACACTGATTCCCAAAATAACTGATGTCTCTAGGCTTGTTCAGCCACCTTTTAGTGGCCCTTCTTCCTCTTCAGCAGCTTGTGTCTTGGTAAGAAGCTAATCATTGGAGTGCACTGCCTGTATAACATGCAATTTCAAGTCACTTCCAAAGCCTGTGATGCCAGCAGCCTGTTTTAGGAGATGAACAAAGCAAGGACAAGCTTGCACACATTAGAGTAGCTGCCAAGACTGCCAAGACTATGTCCAGCTGCCAAAGTTTGGATCCCATTGTCAGCACTGGGCAGATTCTGGTTTTGTGGAAACTCAGTTCAGTTCTGCCTGGGGCTCTGGGGTGTCTCTGCCCCTTGCTGGAGAGACTGTATCTAGTTGTACAACAGCCTTATCCAACAACAGTCTGACTGATAACAGTCCTCAATGAGTAGCTTCACAACTGGAGACCAGCTTTCTAATGCTGTGTTAAATAAAGGAGGCTATAGGCTCAAATCAGCCTTTGAGTTGGAAGGGCAGATCTAACAGGTAAAGTCATATGGAAGCGTCTTCTGGAAAGGATGATGAAGATAGTTGCCTGGAATGGGGAGGAGGTGGCGATGGTGCAGGGGAGCAGAGCAGACTGGGATCCTTACCTCTCCTTCGTGGCTGATAAGCTGTAATTTTGCCATATACAGTGGCCCCTCCTGAATTAATATACCTCAGGATGACATGGAACAGATAGAGCTCTGCCTCCTTCACGTTTACAGTGACTCTGATTTTATTCTGCAAAAAGCAAAAAAGCACATGGGGCACACGTCACTGGGAGGCCAGCTCCTGGCCTCTCACCTGCTCTGCAGGGGAGCCTCACCCACCTGCCTACCTGCCTGCCTGCCTGCCTCTCTTCCCCCTCCCCACCATCCCATGGCACAGCACTGGCCAGCCGCCTGGGATGGGCACGCTCAGGATGGGCACACCTGGGACAGTCACACCTCAGACAGGAGAAGGGGCAGAGGAGCAGTGTCGCAGCATGGGATGCTCTGAGTTAGTCTAGAAGTGAAAAATGCACTTACAGTTGCCACAAATATTAAACTTTCCTTCCTCAACGACCGAGACCCTCCCTTCAACACTGGCGGACCCCCGGCTGACGTAGCGGAAGACGAGGCGGAAGAGGTCGGGGGAGGTCACATTGAGAGTCACCACTACCTTGGGCTGGTGGGAGAGAGAAAGGGGAGAGAAGCAGAGCACACCTTCAATTACCTCCACCGCTGACAGCCACCAGCCCAAGCGCAGCCGCTTGGCTCACTGCTCCCAAAGCGACATGCCACAGCGCAAGGAGAAGACAAGCACCCTGGCCCTACAGCCCCAGCACGGGCACCTCACGATGACATCCCCTCCAGGGCTGCCTGCAGAGCACGCAAGCTGACAGTGGAAAGGAGTGGGAAGCCTCTGACCACGTCTGGAAGCTTCTCTGGCACAGCAGGGTTGTTCAGCTAGCCTGGTACACATGCCAAGTCAGAGGAGAGGTTTTCAGAAATCCTTGCTTTTCTTATCCACATAATGTTTTTGGGCTTTGTGACATAACCAGCTAGCAGGTAGCAAATGCTGAAGCCACTGCTCTTGCGCTTGCACATCTCTAATAAGACGCCTACAGAGAAGACTGCAAATGGAGTTCACTCCTCATCCCCAGGAAACTGCAAGGCTAAGAACCGCCAAGGAAATGTGCCATTGAGTGTGCATCAGTCCTCCACCTATCTGGATACTGCTTGGGAAGTCCTAATTTAAACAGATGCTTTAGGTCCTACTCATTTTAAAGAGATCTAAACACCTGCTTGAATACCCCTCTGCTTATGGTGGAAAGCAGGAGGCATGCCTGGGGAGACTCCTAAGGACGGTTGTGTTCCTGGGAGCTGCAGATATACACCTACAGGAGAGCAAACTGGAAAGACCCTGTAGAATGCAAACTACAGGACAGAACTGCCAGCAGAAAGCCATGAGCTTGCCCTTCTAACAAGGCCTATTTCTATCACGGTGCCAACATTGGATGCAAAACAAAGCCAAGAGCTTGAGCATGAGCATCATTCTTAAACTTTAAGGCTAGAGTTTTCTCAAGGGAACCTACAAAGTTTGCTGCCTAGCTCCTAAGTACAAATTCAATCGAAAAGAGTCAACACTTCTGGCCTCTCTGTTATTTCACTTAAGTGTGAAAAAAAAGCAAAGAAAACTGAAAGTACACACACCAGAATAAGGAACCTTAAATGGGACAAGACCGTAGGAGAACGATTGCCCTGCACCCCATCCCAAACACAACACACACAGGTGAAACTTCAGCAGGTGCCATGCAGAAGAAGAATCCAATGAGAAATAAGAGAGTCAAGAGATGAAACAGCTTAATCTCCGGGGCTTAGACAATTCCAGGTTAGTGTAAATCATACTTATGGCAAACCATCTATCAGCAAGAGCTGAAGCTGAGGTCTAAGCTGAATATGGCAGCAAAGAATCTGCTTTATTTTTGGAATAGGGTAGAAGGTTATGCGGAACATTGCAAGAAAAAGCAGAGTCAGAGGAAATAGCCACAAGGAAACCCCAAGACAGTGTTTATAGACATCTCTGTAAGCAATCACCAAGCGACCACCTCTGTCTAAAAGGATTAGGATGTCAGGGGACTCCCAGTTTAGGATCTTTCCCCTCATCAGTCTACGCCATCCCCAGAACTACAGGAAATATCTCCACAAACAGGCTATATATACACTGTGCTGTTTATGCTGGCTGTCACGTGGCTCTGAGAGGCGCTTGGGGTAACAGATGTGTGCCGAAAACGCATCGGCTTTCTGCTGGCTGCATCCTCCCCAAGGGGAGCTGGGCTGGGACAGAGCCACCCAGCGTACCTGGATGGAGGACATCTGTGCATATCCTCGCCAGCTGAAGCCCTCGAACTCCAGCGGGTTGTAGCCAAAGCGCACAGCCCGGCCAGCCGGCGTGGTGCCTTCCTCCAGCTCAAATTTCAGGTGGTGAAGGTCAGGGAAATAATGATCCCGCACGGGCCTGGGGAAAAGAAGGAGCACCATTACTTTTATCCGGTGGGAAAGGCTCTGGGTTCACCCAGCTCACCCCCCAGCCCCTTTCGCCTTTTGAGTTGCCAGTTTCAGACGCTTCACGCCTTCACTTCAGGCAGGACACCTCAGCCAACACGTGGCTGCCATCCAGGTCCCCATGCAGGACACACCAGCCCCAAGGGATGGGCACGAGGCAGGGTCCCGAGGTGCAGCTTACTGAGTGCAGGTGGGCCCACGCGTGTTCTGCCGGCAGCGGCAGGCTCCGCTCCGCTCCTCGCAGGACGGCCCCAGCGACCCACCGACATCGCAGCGGCAGCCTGTGGGCAGGAAGTGCCTGTTTACATTCCCGCCACGCTAACGAGCTCCTGGTCCCTAATCAAAGGCGCACCCCAGCGGGTGGGGAGGCCGGGGCCACTATTTTTATTCCATTGTATCCGTTTTCATATTGGCCCCGGCCCCGCTTGGATCAGCTCCTCTTCCACCTCAGCGCTGAGCTATTTGCAGATATCCAACGGCTGCGGGAGGAACAAGGTCTGCAAGCCCTCACAGCCAGGCACCGCATCGCAGCGGCCTTGTTCCCTCTTCCCAACCCTTCCGGGACGGTGTGGGCCAGCCGACAGCGGCCGGATCTCCTCCTTCCCCTCTTCCCATGGTCATGATGGAGAGCAGCCAACCCCATGTGTCCGTGTCCACCTGCTCCCAACAGGAGGAAGGGACAGCTGCGAGGACACGACCACCGGGCTCCCATCCCTCAGCCTTAAGGATCTTTGTCCACCAGTGGTAAAAAGCATGAATTTGGGTCTCCAGATACCCAGTAAGATCCAGCACACTTTCTAGGTCACAGTATGCTGAAAAGAAAGAGGTGGGACATCTTCTCCTTTTCTCCCAGGCTACCAATCGTAGCCTGCTGACGTATGCAGACAATTGCTCCAGGGCCAGCCCGTGTGCCCCCCTCCTTCACCTGACATGTCAGAAGGGAACTCACCTTGGCAGCCAAAGTAATTTGCGTTCTCCATACTGAAGTAGCCATCTTTGCACGCTGAGCAGAACTGGCCACAGGTGTTCGGTTTGCAGAAACACTGCCCATTGCCCTAGGAGAGAGCAGGGATGGGAGCTGATTCCCTCTCATTGCTCCTCATGGCTGAGCTATGTGGGTTCTAGTCAGAGGTGCTGGAGGAACATTGTGAGTTTCATGCTTCCTGTGTGTGGGTGGGCCAGATAAGGGCCAGATAAGTGCAACTGCCCAAAAATTCAGGCAAACAAAAATCCAGGCATCCTGGGCCAGACCCAGAAATATTTAGGTGCCTAATTTATGACAGGTCTTAATCCCACGTTGTCATGCAAGCACAGATTGTGGTGTGACCTTTGAGAGTTCAGCGTCAGGATGGGAGTCTCCAGCAGCTGCTGGGAGAGAGAGCTGAAACACACTCAAGACAGCAGACTTTCAGATGTGCCTGGAGGCAGAGAAGAGCAAACCCACCTGCTGACACTCTGCAATTCCACTGATGGTGCCCTTGGTCTCACACTTGCAGCCTGGAGAGGGGGAGATGAACAAGAAAGTCTGAAGAGCATTCAGCACCTGAGAAAAAGCCTGATGGGTGATTATTACCCACCATACCAGAGGACACTGGCTGGGATAATAGGACCTGGGAGCTGGTCAAGTAGAAGGTAGCATTGCACAAGGGCTCACTTTTCATTTTGGACAGTTATCATTGCAGATACAACTGTCAAAGACCTTTGACTTTTCTTCACATCGGGCCATGAAAGTTAAAGTGTGCAAGGTCTTCAGGGAAGGCCAAGAATGTGACCGCTCATTGACAAGCTCTCTGTTCCACCCCAAGCAAAATGCTCTGGGCTCTAGCTTTCCCTTCTCCAAGACGTGTCCCAGATACTTCCAGCATTGACATATCTCATGGTAAGAAGGAAGGAAAGATATCACTTCCATCCAACAGTGGTGGTCCCCACTGACGTGGGTTTGAATCTTGTACCATTACAGCGTGGAAAGGACTTTCTGGGGTTGTGCATTTGCCACTTCCTTACTTGTGCAGCCATAAGGGTTATCTGGAGTCAGGTTCCAGTACAAGGGCTTGCATCTGTCACAAGCTGGGCCTTCAACATATGCCCGACATGCACAGGAGCCCTGGAGAAATGGAGGAGAAAAGAGCAGGTGAGAATCTACATAACAGTGGCTGAACATAGTGTCTGCTACCCTAGAGTGAGTAATGGCTGCTTCTAGAACTGTGCTTTAGGAATGATTTGGCCCAAGTGAGGAAAAGAGGGATCATGCAAAATAAATAAATATATAAATAAATTGGCCTGCAGAGGTTGGGCAGGTTCATCTGATGATACTCACTGGGGCCAGCGAGGGATCTGAAGTCACTAATCCAGCTGGGTTACAGGAGCCCACTAGAAAAGAGAGGCACAAGGAAGGATTTATAAAGAGAGAACTCACATCCTGATTGCTCCTCAAAGCAGTCATTTCTTCACTGACAGAGCCGTTAGGGAACGACATCCCATTTACCAGCACCACACCATGTCCAGGACCCCAGGGTCCCTGCCCCAGGAGGAGAAAGGAGCTACTACCTTCACAGTGTGGAAATCCATAGGCGCCTGGCACGCAGCTGTCACAGCGCAGCCCCGTCACTTTGGGCCGGCAGCTGCACTGCCCTGTCTCCTGGTCACACGTGCTGTGCAGAGAGCCCTCCCTGGAGCACTGGCAGGCTGCAAAAGAGGGGAGAGGAACTGCTGGGCTTGCAGGGCACAGAGACTCCTGCATTCAAGGCCTCCCTCCAGCAAACTCTTTTGTCTGCCTGACCTTCACCATCACTGAAGTAGTCAAAAACAGGTTATAAATAACAAATGCACTCATTCTTTCATCTAGTTAAAACAAAACAAAAACACATTGTTAAGAAAAACAATGTTTTCACATTTTTTATCAGAGCCATTCATGTACATCTATGTGTCTTTCAGTGGTGGGGGGAGAAGTTTTGGTTAAAGAAAAGGGGAATGTGTGATCTCATTCCAAAAAGATCAGCAAGCAACGACAGATCTGCAAAAGCTCATTTGCACCCAGGCCCCAAGGAGCAATACTCAGCTATGATGCATGTGGGCAGCAGGTCTGCAGCAGAGGATGGCTCTGAGCCATGGCTCTGCTGGGGGCAAGGGCAGAGTGATGGCTCTGTGCTTCCTGCCCAACGTGTCTCCTGTAAACCACACAGCTATCCTGCTGCCATATCACATGAAAGGTCAGCAATCTGCTGGGGAGCTGCCCCTGCCCTCCTGGCACAGCCAGCACTTCTCAATTCTCTGCTCTGATGCCAAGGGGGATGTGGGTACAGCAAAGCACTGTTAATTAAACAACAGATTTTTTAAAAGCCAGGTTTTCCTCTTCTTTCCTTGCCATGATTCCTCTACTCCCCTGCAATCTGGATACCACTTTAGGAAAGAAAAAAAAAAAAGACTACTGAATTCCTATGAGACTACTTCAGCCATGCCTTCAGCCTCTTCAAAGGCATATTGCCGGCATCAGCAGTTGCAAGGAGTGCTCTGCCAGCTGGCTGCAGCTCAGGCATCTACATTTAGTATGGTGCAAGAGGGTGACGATGCTCTTTCGTAGCTTCAGGGAAATGGTATCACAGATTATTTTTTAATGAGCAAGGAGCCCATCATTCTTGCTGGGAGACATAAGAATACATCTGGCTTCCAGTCAGGCTGCCAACAGGAGGGAGACAGGGATACTGCCAAGAGCTGGAGAGGGCCATTCAGAGTAACCAGAATTCAGCCCTGGCACCAGCAGGAGTGATGCAGTGCCCAGGGAAGTCACTGGAAAGCTCTTTCCTTGAATTTGGAGCTGACATGAAACCCCAAATTCTGATCTGTCAGAGAGGGAGTCTGAACCTATCCATTATCTGTAGGTCTGTTTCAGAGGCCATATATCCAGACTGAATTTTACTTCCAACCAACCAAACAGACCTGAGCTCCTGCTGTTAGTGACAACAAGCTTGGAGAGACAAAACTGCACAGCCTCTGGGGAAACATTCCTTAGAGATGTTTCCTCATTACATAGCATGCCTATCAGATGAGAGAGCCAGGTGAGCTGTGCACAAGAGAATTGATTCCTGCTGCAAGAGCCGGTTATATTCATATATAACCCTTGGAGCTGCATTACAGAAAGGGAAATCATTACTAAGCCAGTAACTGCAGCTATTCCCTTTCCTCCCCTAAGATCCTCTCACAAGGGTGGTTACTCACGTGTGCAGCTGGGGTACCCATAGAAGCCCAGGGCACACTGGCTGCAGGTGTGCCCTGCAAAATTCACATGGCATCGGCACTGGCCAGCTGGGCTGCAGTTGTTGTCCACAGCACCCCGGGAATCGCAGGAGCAAGCTGGAAGAGCAGGACTCTGATGAAACACCTGAACCATGGCCAAGCACTGCTGGTCTGAATTGTCAGTCAGTCCCACAGGGATTAGTTATTTATATAAAAAATGAGTTCATTTCTTAATTCCGCAGAGAGATGGGGAATACCTTCACCTAGAGTCACAGCCATACCAGGAAGATGCCCCTAACAAATGGTAATTTTTTTTTTACAGTCTATTCAATGCTCCTTTAGCAAGTTAATGCACAAAAGCATGCGTCCAATCCATCAGTTTAATGCTTGTGTTGCCCTCTTTTTTAATGTTTTAATTAGAAATATATATTTTATTAAAAAAAATTGCTACTTATGTACATTAACTATGTTATATGTTTTATATATGGTCACATACAATTGCTCTGCACACAGTGCAGCCCAGGCAAGCCAAAAGGTTGGAGACCCATGGACTAAAAAGGGACAAGGAGGTGTAAGCTGGGACATTTGGTCACAGCTGGGTTGTGATGAGGAAGTAACTATAACAACTGCTCTTCCTCCAGGCTTTGGCATGATCCATAACCTCCAGAACAAGCCCGCCAAATTCTTACTGCAAATCACATGGGTGATTTTGAGAAGCATCAACATTCTTCAAAGAAAGGCATGTTTTGGGGAACGTGACAGATCAGCAGGAACTGAGTGCTAATGCTCATTAAAATGTCCCATGTGAATAACCCAAACTTGAGGCACACTCAAGCAATTTTTATAGCTGATGCACTTTGAGCAGGGAGCTGGGTGGGCTTCTCTGTTCCGCATTCAGCTGCACATCTTCACAAGTAAACCACCAGATGTGGTCCTCAGCTGCTTTGCCAGAACAGCCCCAGCTTGCTCTCCTTCAGTTGGAGCAAACAGCTCCCCTGACAGATGTTTTGGGGAGTCAGAGCACCCTGTCACGAAGCCATTCCCATCCCTTTGCTGCTGCTGTTCTTACCATAGCAGTGGGGGTAGGAATGGTGCCCAGAGCTGCACTGCTCACATCGTGGCCCTGTGAACTCAGCCCTGCAGAAGCATCTCCCGGAGGAGTCGCAGCCTCCCGGCAGTGTCCCAACAGCACTGCAGCCACACACTGCAACAGAGGGAAAATATCTTCTGATTTCCAGGAGCAACACTTGTGGCACAACAGAGCTTTTTCTGAGGCTCTCAAATGGCCACATAAGCATTCAAGTTGTTGATCTCTGCCCATTTTCCCATGTCGTCCAAAATGCCCACACAACCACTTTCTAGTTTTCCTCCAAAATCCTACCAGAAGACACTGGCTTTGCTATGATATCTACCCTACAGCTGGCAAAGGCACACTGCTGTTCTCACACTGACTACCACTGTGCCACCCTTGTCTTGTGCTCATCTTTGATCATCTTTTCTCCAGTAAAGCATCTGTAAGCAAGGCAGAGATTGTCTTAGAGGATCTGCTGCACACTGGTCCATTCATGGAACCCACCCAGCTCTGAGAAGCACAGACACTCACACTGGCACAGGGGGTAGTTGAAGTAGCCAGGAGCGCACTGATCACACAACTGCCCTTCAAATCCTGTTCGACACAGGCACTGTCCTGTCTCACTGTCACAGGTGCCATCGTACTGACCCGGGCCAGAGCACTGGCAGGCTGGAAAGCAAAAAGGGCAATAGTTAATAAACAGTTTCTTAGTGTTTTCCCCTCCCAAGAAAAAGGAACCAAACTGTTGCTTCCTTTGGGCTGGAAACTGGAGAAACCACAGGGGACAGAGCTGACAGCAAATATGCCCAGTCCAGAGCTCATATCCATATGGAATTTCTCAACAGCCCCCCAGGGCTGGGAGGACACTAGAGGGTCACGGCTGGGTGGAAAATACCAGCAAAAGTCCTGGGAATTTGTCACTTGGAAGTGAGGCTGGAGAATTCCTTTCTGCAGAGTGAGTGGAGGGTGGGAAGAAGCAGGGAGGTGAGCAGGGGAAGGCGTGGGGCTGCTAACCCTGAGTCACTCACGCTGGCAGAGGGGTCCATAGTAGCCTGGAGTGCACTGGTCACAGTGTGTCCCCTGGAAGTTGGGTTTGCACACGCACATCCCCACGCGAGGGTCCTTGCGGCAGGCATTGCCTTCTGTCCCACCGGCATAGCAGTCACAGTCTGCAGGAGGGACACGCAACAGGCAACATGAAGATGACAAAAGATGAGACCTCTGTTGCTTGGCAGAGGTCCATAAGGACAGAGGAGGGGATGCAATGCAAGACAACAGCTCACAAGGTTTTCCCCTAATAACCTTCGTATCAGATGCAAATGTTTTAACCAAAGCCTGCTTAGGTGAGCAGGACGGCTGGCTCGTGGGGTCACAGGATGGCTGGGAAATCTCAGCATCACACAGTGTGCAAGGTGCTGGTCTGGCAGCAGGGCAATGTACAGAGCAGATAAACGCTGCACAGTTCACTCAGGGCTGATTTGGTGCAGCACTGCAAAAGTGCTGTGCACAAATTACCACGGATTTCAGCTACCAAGTGGGGCTTTGGCTCTTTCCCTGCTGAATCCAAGTCCTTCTCCCTGTTAGGGCCCTCATCCAACTCAGCAACAGCATGGGTGATGGGCTGAGGGTGGGAAGAGCAAAACTTGTTCAGCAAGCAGAGGGAGGGGGAAGCAGGGAAATGAGAAGGGAAGTGAGAAATTCCAGCTCAGGAAAGAAAAACCTGCCTGGAAGATACAGAGCTTAGAGTATCAGCAGGAAGGAAAAGGTTATCTGCAGCACAGTGGGGAGCATGAGACAGGGGAAGACACAGTGGGAAAAGAGAAGAAAAAGGACAAAGGAAGAGATCAGGCGAGAGAGGTGACTGTCAGAGAAGAGGAAGGTGGATCGGGCATGGCTGAGAATTGCAAACAACAGAGAAAGCAACGTGGAGTAAGCAGCTGTCTGCACACGCTTCCCAGACACTTGCAGCAGTGCTGCCCATGGCTTTGTGCAGAGGAGCTGTCAGCACAGACCCACTGTGCCTTCCAGCCTACAGACAGCGCACAGCATGCATGGCAGGACAGGTCTGTATCAAAACCCAAAGGCTGAGATCAGGGAGAACACTTGAATTCCACCTCAGCCACAGCCCCTCCATGATATTAGGGTATTGCTTATAGGGAGGCCGAAAGGATATTCCTTCATGGTTTGAACCTCAGAAGAAAACACACAGTCATGCTCTGAGTTTCCCTATTACAATAATGGGATCATAAAGCTCACTTTCCTTTAGCCCTCAGCTGCCTCCTTTCTCAGAACCACTGTGTGTCAGGCTTGTCTCTTACAACCTACAGCTCTGTAAGCTGAAGACCTGATCTTGCTTTAGAGGGCAAGATAATAGCAGGATGATTGCCAAAGACAAGAAAAATTGCAGCGCTTACTTATTATCTGTCCTGCAGGGAGCACTTGTTCTCCAGTATCGTTATAAGTAAAGGCTGGAACAGCTGTGTGAAAGAGACATTACACAGGTCACCACACCAAAAATCAATTACAGCCACTCTTAACCCAGGCTCCTGAATGATGTCTTTTTCCCTCCTGCACAGAAAGTGGGAGATGAAACGTTAGACAAATGGGAAGTTCCCACTGACCCTCTGGTTCCATCTAAACTCACACCAAGCCGAGTCCCATTCACATCTGTGGGAACCACTTCTGGACAGGAGTGCCAATGTGGCACAGGATAAAGAGAGAGAGTAGTCCCAAACAGGGCCCTGACCGTTCCTACACATGTTGAGTCTAAGAGGTCCTGGACTTGCTTGCTGTACTTACGGTAGCAGTGGGGGAAGTCCAGGTACCCCTCAGCACAGGCATCGCAGTGCTCCCCAGTGTAATTGGGTTTGCAGTAACAGCGGCCAGTGAGGTCCTCACAAGTGCCATCAGTGAAGTCAGACTTGCAGTTGCAGCCTACACAGGGGACAGCAGTGGTCATCACAAGCACAACAGGGGCACTGCTACAACACAGTTTCCAGAACAGGTTCCACAAATTCTGCAAATTCTCTCCAAAAATAAGAAGTGTGATTTTGCCTCTTCAGAACGAGTCTGACTCAGAGGAATTGCTACCACTGTCCCTGTCACACTGTGCAGTCCCATGGAAAGCAGCACAACCCTGGCCTGCTGTTGCAGGAGTCCCCAGATCCCCTGGAGAGGCAGCAGTGGCACTGGAAAGCTCAGGAGAAGGATGTAGGGTAGAACGCCAGCAGTGACAGCCACCAGACCAAGCTGGGCTCCTCATTGGGACAGACATAACCCACTGCTGCCTGGAGATCATAGACACCCATCCCAGGGTCACCAAGCACAGGAAGGTGTCTAAACTGCAGAGGAAATCACACTCACGATAGCAAATGTATGGAGAATCGATTGGGTGGTCAGGGGAGCGGTAGTATCCTGGGATACATCTCTCACAGTTCACGCCAGTGGTGTGGTGCTGAAAGACAGAGGGTGAGAGGGGCATCAGTTCCTCTGCTTGCAGGAAAGGGTTCATGCTCATCTGTCAGATTTCCTAACAGGGTCCAGAGGGAGCGACTTGGGAGCACACAGAAGACCTAAATCTGATCAAAATTCCATACACTGATTTGAAAGCAAAGCGTTTCCTGTGTAAACTCTGTGTCCTTGCGTAACTCCAGCTCGAGTTCCAGATTCCTATCTGATCTCAAGCCCATTCTACTTGCTTCAGTTGGTAAAACGTGCAGACAGCTTCGGGCTAGGAGAATGGGAGTGATGAGCTTTTTCCAGCAAGATGGTACAGCTAAAATGTTACTGCCCAGGTGTGCTCTTCTTATTACCAGATTATACTCCTTTCACCTATGGCAAACAGACCAAATTTCCAGGGAGAGACCCTAATTATGATAACAGAGGGCAGGGGCACAGAGCTTCCAGTGAAGCTGAACTCCAGGTGTGACTGCAGAAACCATCACAAGGATCTCCGGCAGCCTTTTCCAGCACTGTCCTACCTGACAGTCAATGCAAACACCTCCTCCTTCATATTTGTCCTCGCGACTTTTGCTGGCTTTGTGACGATCCACCTCTGGGTCGTAGTAGCAGTCGTAGGCATGGCCATTGCAATTGCAAGCTGAAAACACAGGCTTTAGTTAAGTCACCAGCCTATGGGGGTCCTGGATCTCAAGATACTAACTCCTCCTGGTGGGTTTGATATCAAATGGGTTATGTTTCAATGAGGAAGGTAGCCTGAATGCATCTGGGGGAAGCTTTGGAGCCCGAAAGCACAGAAGAAACAGCTCTGCCACAAGGCTGTGTTTAAAACTGAAAAAAAAGCATAGCAAGCACAAAACCAGGACAAAAGTATGTGCAGGCATGTAGAGACGAGAAAGAGAAATTACCCAGCTTTGGGGCCTCCAATAGTCTGGTTTAGAGGGCAACATTTTTGCTTCTTTTATCCCACCTGTGAGCTCCAGCACATGGTGGGGGTGCTGCCTGTACAGCAGTAGGACCCAGCCCTGCCGTGCTGCCCTGCCTTTCTGAGATGGTGCAGTGCAGCTATGCTCTGTGCTCTGCACTCCCACAGCGGCACAAATTCCTGCGTCGGCATTTACCAAAGGTTTCTCCGGACAAATAAAGATGTCCTGTATGTAAACAGACCCAAGTGCAATTCATCTTGGAGACAGAATTGAGCAATGGGACTCGCCTGTGTGAACCCTTGGACACGCAGGAGGAACCGAAACGTGATTAGAATCATAGCCCTGTACAGATCTGAGGGCGAGCCTCGACTAAACAAAATTAACCACCGTGTAAGCTGTGCTGCAGCTGTGCCAATGAGCTGCACGTCACCCAGCACTGCGCACCACTCTGCACGCCGCTCAGGTGAAAGACTTCATTGCACTGCAATTTCAAGTGTGGTCAGCCTGTGCTCAGTGAAACAGCTGGCAAGAAGGTGGCCAAACCCAAGCCTGACTTACGCTGGCATTCGTTGGCACTGTCGGCAGTGGCAGGTTTCCACGGGAACTGGTTGAAGCCAGGGCAGCAGCGGTCACAGGACCCGCCGCAGGTGTTGTGCTGGCAGTCACACTGCAGCCTGCAGGGGAGAGGAACAAGGCATGGGGTTTGTTCTCCAAATGTTCTGGAAATAAAGGCTGCTAAAACATTTTAACTCATTTTCCTTTTTTTTTTTCTTTTTTCTTTTCACCTGAGCAAACACCACTTCTCTTCCAGTGTCACCAACTCCCTTTCTTCTCCTCCTCCCTTATTGCTTCACTTTTACGTAGTAGATGAGAAACAGAACAAATCAGCATGCCACTGCTGAATCTGCTCTATAGACAAACATGAGGCAGCTGGAGGAGTAGCAGGAGGAACCTGAGCTAAAGCAAAGCACATGAGGGAGCTGCACAGTGCAGGGACAGGGAGATGTCCGTGCCACTATGCAGGGCTGGTGGGAAAGGGATAAATGACAGCCCTGAGCTGCAGAGGGACACAGGGCCATGTGCAGCCCGTCTGCTCCTCCAGGTGTACCTGTGCTTGCAAGAGAGGAAGGCCCCCATGAAATGTGAATTGGGGCTTTTAGCACGTTTGCTGTGAGCTGCCTCTCCTGCTTTCTGGGCAGTGTGGGTAGGGCTGTGCAGGGCAAACAGTGGCTCTCCTGGTGCCCGGTGAGAAACTGCAGCAGCACAGAGATGGATCTCATCCTGCTCGACCACAGCGGTGATTCATTAACATCAGTGACATCATCCACAAAACTTCCACTTAGCAGAAGGCAATCCCCATCCAAGACAAATGCTTTCTGTTGTATTAGACTTATGGATAATACAGCATGTTCCAGCTTTTATCTGTGCAATTACTCATTTCCCCTCCGGGCTTGCCTGCCACTCCCATCTCTCCCTCCTCCAATTCAAAAGCAGCATTTAAAAATAAAAGTATTTTTTTTTAAAACGTTAAACACAAACAGAGCAGTCATTCTGGGTGAAATGCAGAGGTGCAGACATACTTCCCAATGGCTGCAGTGAGTTGTTTTCCACTGTGTATTTTTAAGAACTGAGACCTGCAAGTGTGTGTATGGTGAGCTAGACAGAGGCACAGGACAAATGCATTCATTTTAATGAAATACGGAATGACAAGAAAGTTTGGGAAATGTGGGCTGTACCCACGCTCCAGCACATTTGCTTCAGCCTGAGAGGCTGAGGCAGGAGGTCCTGGCTCTGCTCCCAGCCCCACAGGCAGACCTCCCCATGCAGATGCCATGAAACGTGCAGCTGCAGTCTCATGATGCCCCATTCTTACCCACATCCATACACTGGGCTGCAGCCAGGAGAGCCCAGGCTGCAAACCAAGACTCTGGGGAGCCTACGTGGTAGAAATATGCTCAAAAGCATTCACTTTCTTCTTCCCTTGTTTTCCAAGGAGCCTCACTGGAAGACCAACCTTGGCCATGCCTCTGTAACAAACCCCTCGCACACCCCTCAACTGGGCTGACCACAGCCCAACACCTCCAATGAAACATTTTCTTACGTTTTTCTGTTTTTTTTTCTTTTTTTTTTCCCCATGGCAGCAGCAGGAGATGACAAATAAGCCCACAGTACATACGTGTTAAAAAAGACAGTCACTGAGTCAGGGAACTTATAAACCTGCTAAACAGCACTAATCTCCCTAGCTGGAAGACATGGCTCCAGCCACACACCCCAGCTCTTTAACATCTGAGATGTTTGAAAAGCATTGGTTCAGTTCCCAGAATGCACAAAGATGGCCCTCGGTGACTACGCACACTTCAGATGCAGAGGAACCATTTATTTAGTCTCTTCTGTTCAGAGTTAGCAATGACCTCTCAGAGGGCTCATCTATCACAGCAGCTTTACTGCACCTTGTGCTGAGTCCATGCTGCTAATGAATTATGGACAAATGTTCATGAGCTACAATATTTACATGTTTCATTGATGGAATATATACAAGGAAGAAGAGGGAGCGGCTGCATTCACATAGCACACGTATTTCCTGGCCATCCTGCCATAAATATAAAACCACAGCCTTCCACTGGGATTGATGCTCAACAGCAGACTGCATAAACAGTTTTCTAGTAACTGTGTCACAGCTGAGAGTGGCACGAGTGCTGCAGGATCTGGACTTGGCCAGGACATCAGAATACTGCAATAAGGAAAAAATGCCTCTTTCTCTTACTGCTTCTGCTTGTACCTGCCACCTGCAAAGGGACCTGCGGGCTGCACAAAGGTGCCAGCATACCCACCGCTTCCCTTTCAAAATGGGAAATTGTTCTTTCCAGTATTTTTGTAGCTTCAGGATCTGTAGGGGGAAAGCATTCCCAAAGCAGCTGTACGCTAATGCACAGCTCCTGCCTGGGCTCTCTGCAACATGCCAAGTCCTTGCTGATGCTTATCTCACTGCTCACAGTTTGCCAGCAGAAAGGTTTGCGCCCAATCCTGTGGGTGTTCACCTTCAACCCAAGAGAACTTGACTTCGCTCTGCGAAATTCAGCCCATTTGAGCTCCGTGCAAACAGAGATGGCTGTGAAAAGCACAAAGGACTTAAGAGGAGTCTGTAGCTGTGCCCACAGCACTGGTACTTGCACACACATGCACACACACACACTGGTACCAGACGTGCTGCCAACACAAAACATCTGGAAGCACAGCCTCCGTAATTTGGCACTTCAGAGAAGCTGGATAAACATTATCATTTATGGCCAGGAAGTCAGCTCACGAACGTGCTTCATCATGTCCCAAAATCTTTGCCAAGATTTCTAACTCACCTCACCTCCACCAAAGTGCTCATCCTGCTTCTCTGGGCAACACAAAAACCAGGCATGTGCTGAAGTGTAAAGTTAAAATGAGAGGCAGAGACCTCCCAGACAGACCGAGACATAACTGGGGTTTTTAACAGCGCTGGGCCAACTCACATTCCTTGTCTCCCTCTGCGTTTCCTTGCCCTCTTACTGTCACGTCAGTGTCTGAAGGGGCAGCATGCATGTGGGGGGACACGTGGCACCTCCTGCTCAGACAGGTCGCACTGAGTTCTGGAGGAGTGACGCAGTCCTGACAGCTGAAGTCAATAACACAAAGGGACGGTGTGTCCCGAGCCCCAGCTGCCCCTGTGATGCCTCATCATGCAGGGTTATGGCAGCTGTCACATTTCCACTGACAGCTCTGTGCTTCTGGTCTTGCTAACAGGTCGCAGTAACATCATTAGAAGTTTTTCTGTTTAACCAGCATCTTTGCCCTGATGTCTCCCAAAAGGCCTTACAGATGTTATATGCTGACCGTACAAAGCACCCGAGGAAATGTTTTCTCCTCTAGGCAAATGCAATCTGCTCTGGGTGAAATGCAACAGCTGCTTACAAACATGTGCTGCAACTTTACAGCGCAGTTTGGGGTCAAGAGTGAAGATGCCAAATGCATCCAAATGGAAGTGGAGGAGATGGATTCTGGGAGGCACAGTCATCAGCACAAGTGGCACTGAAAAGGCTCTCAACAAATTTCTCCTCCCTTCCTGGAAGGCATCAACATCAGGGCATTTCTAGGCTAAAAAAATCACTTTGCACCACAAAGTCCTTTTGCTGGTACATGAGCACACAGTGCAGCTGCCTACACCAAAGTCTAAAAGAAAAACAAGAACTGTGTACTCAAATATTTATGAAATTTCCTTTGTCAAGGAGTTAAATACGCTGACAGACTTGCTTTTTCAATACATCTTTGTTTTAACACTTAGTAGCTTTTAATCTTGGCTGGGATTCACCAGAACTTTATTTTAGAAGATCCAAAAGCTCTACGTGATCCTTATGAGAAAGTAATACAAGCTTCTCTCGTCCAGCTGAATCTACCCATCCCTTTCATAAAGGCAACATTCACGATGCAAACAGATGGCTAAGAAGCAACACTTTCATGGTCTGAAGTAGCTCTTTGGTATTTCAAATTGCTGAGGCGATGGGAAGAATCCCATGAGCCAAAATATAAAGCTGTTCTGCATACTCTTGTTCTTTTGCAAAGAGTATTTGTTCAGTTACATACATAACCCATCTATGGTTCTTATGAGAAGAACTGGACAGCAGTCTCTGGTTTCCTGGGAGGCCATCCATTTATGGAGCATTGCCCCACTTTCTAAGAAGCCACAAGAGGAGCAAGAAACTCCTCAGAACAAGTTCAGAAATCAGCCCTGGGCTTTGAAGAACATGGGTTCAATAACAGCACCAACTTTGTGTGCTCACCTTCCCATTGCAGCACTCTTTCCTTGTGAGGAAGGCAGAGTTGTGTACAGGGAAACCACACCAGGGAGCTGATCTGTTTGAAAGATAGCCTGACAAAACAGGTTTCAGTTTTGCTATTTTGGCTGAACTAGTTTCTAGTTTGTTCCCAGGGCAGAGCCAAGAGCAACAGTATTGGCACAATTAGGAGCTCAGGATAGGACTCAACTCATACTGCTATGTTCCATTCTTAGCCCAACAATTCAAATGCTTTTATACAGAGCTGGTATTTTGAAAAACATACCTGTAAGGGTCACTGGGGTCTTTAGCATCGCAGACATCTGCATGGCCGTGGCAGACACAGCGCCCTCCAATGCTGATATCTTTGATGCTGTAGTAATACTGGTGAGCACAAGAGAAGTTGTCCATTAGTATCATTACAGATAAGCTCCATGATTGCCCGACTCAAGATTCATCAGGACTTTATTCACTACAACAATGCGTTAGCCCTCCAACACTTCCAGCTCATTAGGAGCTATTGAGGCCTGCCTTACCCTCCTGGTCACTGTAGGGTCCCTCAAAGCTTTGCCCATCAGGTGCCCAAGCAGAGTGTTTGTCTGCAGGAAGCGCAGTCTGATGTTGGTGGCCTTTGTGAAATTCCGTAGGAGAGGAGAGTAGGAGAAGTTCATGGCTCCTGGGCGCCCATTCACCAGAGAGACAACAATCTGTGAATGCGAGGAGAGGAGACAAATCAGCATCTTCCTCTAACAGGGAGGAAAATCATATCTCCCTCATCTGAACCCAGCCTTTACTCTCTTTCAGGACAACTGAATCAATTCCCTGCTAGCCTTATTTGTTTCAAAACTGAGCAGTTTAAGCAGCATCCAAAAGTCAAGAGGGAACCATTTAACGAGAGCACCTTCAGTCACTGAAAAAAATAACACAACTAGAAGTCTGTTGCCCTCTTAAACATTGAAACAATGGCCAAAAAATCAGCCCCAGAAGTCTGTTCCCTAAGCAAACTTCCAGCACGGAACATAACACGGCTCTGTCCCTCATGCCATTGCTCATACAGGGCCTGCTGCCCTCCCCCTGGAGGACTGAACATTTCCAGCCACAGAAATCCTAGGAGCCCCAAAGGATGAAAAATGCAATGGCTCACCTCCCCATTTTCTAAGGGCACAATTCGGGAGTACTCAGTAGTGCAGATAGCGTGGTCATCCTTGGTGATGCGATCCACGGTCTGCAGTCCAAACTTCTCAATGCAGTCCCTCTTTGAAGCTGTTTATCAACCAGAGATGAAAGCAGTAAGACAAAAGGAACAATTCAGAGCCTTGTACTGATTTCTCCATGCTGGCCGACAAGAGAGATGGGTATATACTCTTTATTAAGCATTTACTAGGTTAAGATTGCTTTGTATCAACTCTCATTGCTAACACATGTGCTTCACTGCTAAGAAAGCAGGGAGGCACTCTAAGAGTAATAAGCATCTTCAGAAAAATCTGGAACAAAGGCTCTTCTGCCCTGATCTCATCCCTAGCATTGCAGCTTTGTTCACTGGGATGCTTTGGCCACACAGGAGCTGAGCCATATCTACAGGAAGACAACGTGGGAATGGTTCAGTGCTGGTGTCTGGCCCCCAAGGCAGCAGTGCTTTGAGGAAACAGCAGACTGGGGAAGTCCATCCCAAGTGGGGAAGGCTCTGACTTCACCTCCATGAGGGCACTGCCCAGTACTGTGAGATGAAACGTGCTGATCCCACACAGCATGCAGAGCTAGGGCAGGGAGGGCTGTGCCAGAATGGGCACATTTCTTGACCTGTCCCCATTTGTAATGCTCCACAGGGAACCCTTCAAGTAGACAAACACTCCCATAAATCCCTCCTGATTTCTCCTTTGGTGGCCATGGAAGGCACAGTGTTTCCCTGACACGGAGGATTTGCATTGCCACGGTCCCATCAGCTGCTCTGGCAGCCACTTCTGATGACAGTCATTCCTTCCCTCCCCAGGCAGACCTCAGCCTAAGCTCCCAGCTGGCAGGGGCAGGATGGCCAGGGAGCTGAACGCCTCCCACCAGGAGCACGGCTCAAGGCAGCTCAGAGCTGGTGGCACTCAGGGCACAGCTCACAGGCAGCTATTGGGAGTGCTTACATTTCTGTAACTGTTCATAACCATCCCAGTTAACAGAACAGTGTTTTTCTTAGACTACCTACAGAAATCTCCAAACCAAAGAGACCCCTGCAAAGGACTTGCTGTGCTAGTGAACCTGGTACGGATCGCACCAGTCACCTCCTTATTTCCACAGGAGTTTTCCACCAAGCTGTCACTGCATGTCTCTTCCCAAGGGAGGTTGGCTTAGGCAGGGCTCAATGCTGTAGGAGGGGAAAGCTCCAGATGCTGCAGTGGTGCCTCTACAAGCAGGAATGAGCATGCAGGACAAGAGCTCCCTGCTCTGCTCCAGATCATGCACTAATATAACTACAGCAAGCCCCAGGGGAGGACCAAAAGAGAATTCACAGTACAGAAGAAAAAAGCAAAGCAGGCAACTTGACAGCAGTCCCCACCAGCACACTGCAGAGGAGAAAACTTCCATGCTGGAAAGGAGCTGCCATAAGGCAGCGCAGTGCGTAAAATGCCTGCAGCTCTTTCCTGCATGGGAAAACTCCAGCAAAGCTGAAGCACATGCTGACAGAGAAGTCAGAAATACAAGTCCTGAGGGGCAGCCTCTGAGCACTTCCAGGTCCTTCCATGCCAGGTTTTAAATGCTGGTTGTAGATCTTAACTTCTCCCAATTAGTTCTGCTGGTTTTGGGAGGGGAGCAGGGGAGCAGTAGCAGAATCTGGCTGCCTTATAGACCCCCTGGGACAGAAGAGTCAGAGAACCAGCTGTTTCTGAAGGTTTTAATCAGAGAATTGGGAGGAAGGAATTTCACAGACTGGGTTTTGGCATCCTCTCTTCCCACTCTGCAGCAGGACAGCAGTTTTCCCCCTGCCTGGGCTGTTCCCCATCTCTGGTGAGGGGAAGGGGACTGCTTTGTGCCTCCAGACTTCGTGTTACAGCAACCACCTGCCTGTGAGCTGCTGGTTTGTTTCTGGTGGAGCTGAAACACGTTAGTCTGGATATGGTAAAGGGCAGATAGAGAGGGGACAGCAAAGAGGAGAGACCAGTAATGCCCAGCCACTGATGTTGCTGCCAGCTTTGGCATCCACAGGCATTTGGGTGGGCACTGATGACAGTGCTTTAATAAATACATGCAGCTCCAGAAAGCAAAATAGTTCTCCTGCCCTGAGGAGCACAATGACTTCCCCCAGCTGAGCTTCAGCTTGCAGCCATACTCACAAGCAAAGTACTGCCAGGGCTCATAGGTGAGGCCAAAGTCAGTAGATCGTTCCAGCACCCAGAGGTCAGGACGAGGAGAATTTGCAAATTTGATCAGGACATATGCCACGTGGAAGAGCTGAAAGAGAGGAATATGGAGTTAGATGAAACGCTACTTTCAGGAAGCTTTGGGAAAACACCAAGAATTGCTGATAGGGGTCTGAGCTGAGGGAAGGAGCTGCTGCTCTGCAGAGCCTGCTGCTCGCAAGCAGCCTGTGGAGCAAAATCCTCCCTATCTAAATGGACTGAGATATGGGCCGGCTGCTGGAGTGAGGCAGATTGCAGAGCTCAGCTCCCACAGGTCTGAATGCAAACAAAGCACAGACTCTGTGGCTACAGGCCCTGCTCAGAGGCTGGGCGGCTCCTCAGGCTTAGCCTCAGCTCTACAAACTCAATGCTCTGAGAGGGGAACACATCCTGGCTTTGCAAGGCAAAGGCCTGGTCCCCACCAAGCTTTGTATCGTGGTCACAAAAAGATGCTAAGTGCTGCAAAGCTGCTCTGGAGGCTTTCAGGCCGTTCTTGGCGTAACAACTGGCACTGAACTTTTAACACGTGCCAGAAGCCCAGCATCACCCTCTGTGCACCATGCACATCATGCCACAGATTTCTTTATTTATAGGCTCTTGCAGCCCTGCTTCATGCACACAGCCCACGTTTTGAAGCTGACTATGAGAAAGGCCCAGCACGGCTCCTCTCTCCCAGGTGCCACAGCCACAGGAGAGCAGGAGACCCACTTGGTTTCAGCACAGCTCTAACCCCAGGCTGCGCCCATCTGTCTGGATGCCGATGTGTGCACACACACCCTTGCCAAGAATAAAATAAATGTACTCTTTAAAGAGCTAAAATGTCAGTGCTAGAGAAAAACAAAAGCCCCAGCAGAATTTCCCTTCCCCGGCTGACACAGGCTCGCTCCAAGAATCTCCACTCCATCATCCTGTCACAAAGTGATATTTAAAGGCAAATAAAGTTCTCTTATCAGAGAAAATTCCTGACATCAAAACCAACCCAAAAGGGAGTTTAAGTGCCTGAAAAGCAGAGATTTACAGCTCAGTAGTCCCTCCTCAAACAAAGCTGGTAGTGTATGATTGTGAACCCCCCTGAGATTAGCAGGTACCCAAAGGAACACCTCTGCAAGGGACAGAAAAGGCCAGCTCTGTGCCTATCCCTGTGACCAGGCACAGGAGCCTGCACACATCACCATGACAGAGGGCCAGTACTAATAACAATGAGCCTCCAAAATAGCCCTGACTGAGCATAGGAGATTTTTCAAGAGGAAAAAAAGAGGTGAGGAGGAGGCATTTAAATCCACTGATTTCTTGCTATTTTCAGGGACTAGCAAAGACTAGTGTGACCCAGAACAAAGAAATCAAAGTGGTTACCCAGCACAGCTCATGGCTGCCAAAAGCCTGATGACCCCAAGAAAAAGGAATGAGACAACCCTTTTAACTTGCTGAAAAATGAAGATAAACAGACCTCAGTGTTGCTTTAAATTCTCCTCTGTTGCTTACATATTGTCAAGGTGTATGAGACTAAGCTTTCTTGGAGGAGCAGCTTTTTCTGCCCACTCACCCTCCCATTGGAGCTGTTCTTCATTAGAGAAGCCCAAGATAATTCAGCTCAGGCTGCTGCTTTCTCTGCTGGACCAGTTCTCACAGCTCCACAACTGCCTCTTGGCACAGGAGCAGGGCTGAGCACCAACAAGCACAGTTCACCATCCCTCCACTAAAATCCTCCTCCAGCTTTATTCTATGGGGAGTAAATGAACGCTCCTGTCGGATTCTGGCAGAGCCTTTCACTGGATGGACTTGACTGCAGCTCCAGCGTGCCTGCAGGTGCTGTGGTCTCAGGCACTGGGAGAGCCAATGAACTGCTCACAGCTTGGTGTGAGAGGGGTAACACCAACAACAAGAACCTCTGGCTCCTGGCTGGCACAGCCGCCAGATCTCAAGTCAGGTATCCTTATCCTGCTTCCACTCACAAAGCCAAACACTGCTCCTCCATCTCACACCCCAAATTGCCGTTAGCACTGCAGTGTTAGGCTGGTTTTCATTCCACGGTTTGAGGACACAAAGAAGCCGGCCAAGATTGCACATGTTTCTTTCCAGCACTGAAGAGTTAGGATCATTTCTGACTAGAGTACAGAAAGCATTCAGGAGCCTGTGACCGCACTGAACCTCATCCTGGAATGGGACACACATCCTGGTATTCAGAGGGATTTCTACTAAAATCTGGTAAGTCCCTTGCCTCCCCATCCCACATCCTTATCTTGCAGAGGATGACAGCCTGGCGGAAAAAATAAAGGCAGATTGCCTGCTTCAAGTACATATGCTGAGAAAACTCACAAAGATGGAGCAGCGGCTCTAAAAATAGAGCTGGCAAAAAAGCCAGACTTCTCATTCCATGTTCCAGTACAGTTCTGCCCAACCAATATTACAAGAAAAATGGTTGGTTTTCTTCCAAAGCCTTTATTTAGCTCCTATAATCGGTCAGATGAATAAAAACCTCCATGCTCCCAGACTCTTGGGCAATTTTTTTTTTGCCTTCTCCATGGAGGAGGGAGGTGGGACACCATTGCTGACACACACCTGTCTGCAGGCAAACAGGTCCCTTGTTCTCACCCACTCTCAAAGTACACCAGTTTAACTCCCTTTACTACATGAAGCCAGACTTCAGCCAGGAAATTCAAATGAGCACTTTAATTAGCAACCAATTTTCACTGAAAATAACACCATCTCCATGGTGTCAGTGGTTCTGGAGCATATTTCCTTACTAACAATCACCTGAAGCTGTTCCACTGCCAGGAGGGACGGAGGCAGCAGGGGATGATGAGGTGAGGGCTTTTCCTCCATTTCCATCCCACCCTGTCTCTTTGCGTGTTTGGACATTGGGCAGCTTTACTGAGCACCAAAATGCCATGGAAATACGATGCTGATCCAAGGCAGCAAACTAGAAGCAGACACATCCCAGGTTTCTTTGGCAAAGTCTCACTAATGTCCCTCCAAGGTGCCATAACATCATGCAGCAACATTTAATAAGTAAAGCAAACCTTCCCATTGCTGCAATCCTGGCAGCTACATGCTGACAAACAGCAAGAGAGACCCATTTTTGGTGCTCTGACAAGAAGGAAGGAGCAGGCTGTACTGGCCGCTGCGTTTATATGGCAAACGGCTCGCTCTCTTTCCGCAGGACAGATTTACTACCTCTGGCGTTGACTTATTAAAATAGCACCACGTAAAAGCAAAACAATCCGTCTCTTCCTAACTGCTGCAAAGTATCCCTGCAGAGCATGCACGTGGATAGCATTACTGCTGTGCCTCTGCCTGGGATTTCCTGGAAGTATCGGATGGAGCAGGTGTGTGCACTGCATGCCACCAAGTCCCTCTCGGCTGGTGCACACAGGGCCCCATGGAGCACTGGGCAGCAGCTCCAGACATCCCCAGGACACAAACTGAAGCAGAGAAAAGCCAAAACAATTCAGAGATGCATCACAGCAGCATGACTACAGAAGCGGGGTGCTCTTATGGGATTTTTTTTTTTTTTTTAGGATGCTTTCGGAAGCAATCAGTGCTTCTGCTGCCTCCGAACCCCTCTGCTTCCATGCCTTCAGGAGCACAGGAACACCTGGCAAAGCCAGCACTGTGCCTGCCCTTTCCTGCAGCAGCAGAAACTATAGCTAATTAGCCATCAGCGCTCTCCATGCAAACAAGTACATGGAAGGTGAAGAAACCCTAGAAAGCCAAAGAGCTTCTAGCTTACCTCTGAATTTCTCTAGGTCATTAGGATCTTTTGCCTGTACTCATTTATTCTCATTGAAGCAGCAGATTTACTCATTAACTGCCCTGCTGACCACACCAAGCTGCAGCTATCCTACAGCAGCATTATTTCTTCCTCATCCTGACTTCAGAACTCTTCATTGAACTATCTCCCATCCAGCTGCTGGTAGGTATGTGCCTACCTTCTAATCAGACAAGAGCAATTTCAGCCCTTCCAGACAGCAAAAAGATGCTTCCCCTCTAAGCAGGCACAGCTTATTATTTCACTCATATTTAATAACATGCAGAAGCCCTGATACAAAGTTGTGGGTATCTGAACACTGCTAGGGAAAAGAAAGGGACAGAGCTCTGCACCAACCCATTTACAAGTTTCTCACTTAAAACCTTTGAGTTTTATTGAGAGACCACAGAAAACACTCTCCCAGGAACTGCAGACCAGCAAACACCAGCCAACATGAAACTCGCTCGCTGTCACTGCTAACAGCAGCCCTATGTTTTATGATGCTGTTTTCTAAACAGTGCCTGTTCCCTTTCTAAGTGGCTTGGCTTAGGTGAACAGCTGATAGAGCACTTTTCACAAAGGATTTTTTTCTTCAGACGCCACTTCTCAGAAGGATTTGGCTTGTTGGCTAATTTCACACACAGCACTGCTTTTTTTTTCCTGCAGCATCCTCCCATGCACTCTGTCCCTCCCTGGCCAGCACCACACAGCCTCCTACCAAAAGCCCCCTGGGGACCCAATTGGCAGCACCTGGCATGAGCCAGGACAAAGCAGTGCCACAGTTTGGCAGCCTGCATTATGCTGAACTGAAGGTTGTATGGCTGAGATTGGAAACAACTTCTGGCAGGACAGGAGCCTGATGCGCAGTGTTTCAGCTGCCTGATGCAAAGGATGGAGCTTGGAGGAGCTTGGGTGGGATGCAGGGATTGAGGGATAATCCCAGCCAAACCCTAGAGCTGCAAACAGCACGTGCAATGCTGTGACACCTGCAGTTTTTCAGGAATACTGATGCATCAGCTCACAGATGTCCCACCTGTGCTTGCCCAGAAACCACCTGAGCATCCCTTAGTGAAGCCAGATGTGCTCATGGTGAGCGTGGGGAGCCAGAGACATCACAGTGGAGCAGTGTGCACTCAGGGCAGAAGGAGATGGCTGGAATTCCTCAAGATGAGGCTTCACTCACAGATAAGTGCTCTGCCCACACTTGGTTTTCACTGCGCATTAGGAGATAGCAGCACTCAGCTGAAACAACCTTTACAATGGGGGGAAAAGTGTAAAGGTAACTCCTTAGAGACGAGACAAATATTTGCCTTTTAGCCCAAACTTGAACTCTCAAACACTGGAGAAGGGCTAAGTGAGCAGATGTCCTTGGGCACCTTGAACAAGGGGAGAGCCGCCAAGGTGTGGAGAGGAGTGGGTGCTCCAAGCACAGGGGCTGAACCCCTCCCTGCTGCTTTAATCCCCTTGCAAACACAAGTGCAAGCCCAACACAGCAGCAAAGATGCTCTTAAACCTTCCTAATCATTCAGAGATAAGACAGTAACTATATGCAGCATTTCAGGTTCTCAGGCTGCTTACCTTGAGGCGTTAATTGTCTTTGCTAAATGCTTCTAGGAAGCTTCTGGGAATGGGTTATTTTTTTAGAATCAGGTGTTCTGGGAAAGTAACTGCATTGTAATTAGCTGCTGACAGGATTAGTGGCAATTTGCACTGGGGTCTTCCAGTGGGTTGTGTTCCTCCCAGTAAAGTATGGCATGACTTGAGAAGGAAATGATTGTGATTGGAAAACAGGAAAACATTGGTTTCTGGGCTTTGGCAGCACAGCAGCAGATGAGCAGACATCAACCCAGCTGCAAAACAGTGTGTGCTTGTGCAGCACTGCCTGATGTGCAAGTAGCTCAGTGCAGAGAGGTGGGCAAGGAGCAGGTGCCCCAGTGCTGCAGAGGAATGTAACTGGAAGTCACCCAAATGCAGACAGCTGAACCAAGCCAGCCACCTACACAGGAATGGCTTTGAGAAAAAACACCACATTGTTCCCAGGGCTGATTTTTTCAAAGGCTCTTTGTGCATTGCCTTAATTCTGCCCCCTTGGAATAACACAAGTTTGCCACTGATTTCAGCAAAAAGAAAACTATGCTAGCAAACTCATCAAAAAACACGTGGGAAAAAAAGAGTGCTTTTCCATGACTAGAAAACTCAGGTAGTTCCTGCTTGCTAGCACTAACTACAGAGCTTGCATCCTGACTCTGAAGCTGCTAAGCAGCAGCATGAGTTGAGGGATGTGATATGATAGCAGTTATTTGAGAGCAGCACCTTCAGGGAGCTGTCAGCTCTCATGCAGGGAGAGCATTATTTTTTCCTCTGCTAACACTGCAGAGCTATTTTCTCTCTTTATGATGTTATTCTTTGAAGTTTTCTTTATGAATTTCAGCATGTTTCCAAAAGAGCATTGTGCACATAAAGTTACCTCCTCCATTCAGGGCATTTACTTTGCATAACACAAAGCATTAAATGAAAACAACCGACTAGAAGATGAGATCTCCACAGGAAAGGGTTTTTTTTTTTTAGAGCTATTACTTCAAAATGGTTATTAATAGAAGAAAAAGAAACAGCTGGTTGTCTGATGGCAACAGCAGGAAGCCAAAACCAATTTATAATCAAAGCAAAGAGAGACACTGCAGAACCCCATGGACAGATGCAGTTTTGTGTCCCACATCTCAGCTTTTAATGCCAGATGGACTTCAGGAACAAAATCTCTTTCAATGCCTCACCTTGCTGCAGCAAAATCTGATGGTGAGCATATCCCTGACCTGGAAGGACATGGTGAGTCTCCATGCCCAACACGAAGTACTCAGTGTCTCCCAGCCATCCCTGCAAATAAACCCAGCAAACCCACTTCATGTGTTTGCTCTGCAGTGCCCTCATCTCCACAGATGAGCTCCCAAATGTCACCTGTGCTCAGGGAACAATCTTGCATCAAGAACATCAACTGCTTAACGTAGGAAGGAAGACTTGACCATCAGATGATACACACGTAATTAAGGGGAGAATGGCACAGTGTTTTGCCCCAACCTCTCCCTGCATGTCTACAACACCCAATCCATCACTTTTTGCATTAGAGGAGCTTGTCAATGGCTTGTTCAAGATGAGATCACGACAGTAATCCTACAACAGCCTTCCTGAGCTATGGGACAATTCAACCATCCCCAACACAACTGACAGAAGCAGTCTTGGCATAAGCAGTTGTGGGATATATACTGAGACAAAACAGGCATTTTTCTTGCATTTTTCAAAGGGCTTTGGGGGAGGGAGGTCTAATTTTAACAAAAACCATGTCCCTCTTTTCTCCTCTAGTGACTGACTTCTCTGCATTGCTTGGAGGAGAGCCCAGCCCAGCCCCCATCTATTGCCATACTATCCTAGGGGCTGTACACACAACATGCAAAGTCCTCTCAGAGCATCCAGTCCTAACACAGAAGAAAAAATGGGCTTCAAGACAAGAACTGTTTTGCTTTAACAACCATGGCTGTGCCTGGTACCTCCAGTATATCAACCTCCTGTATATCAACATACAGAATAACAGGATAGAAACTACGATCTCAAGCACAAGGAAAAGAAAATCCCATTGTTCATCCCTCTACCCACTAAAGACATCATAACCAAGAGAAGGCTTCAAGTTTATCAGTCAGAGTTCAGCACTGCTCCCAGTCTCTCTCATCTCCTCTAACTTTAATTTAACAGCTCTTGGTTAATTCAGTTAAATTCAGTT
This sequence comes from Phasianus colchicus, assembly GCF_987193195.1. NCBI lineage: Eukaryota > Metazoa > Chordata > Aves > Galliformes > Phasianidae > Phasianus > Phasianus colchicus. The sequence goes on from NC_143452.1 coordinate 8,147,164, forward strand.
AACTGTTCACCCAGCTGCATGCGTGCCAGGATGCTGAGAATAAAGCGTCCACAGTCACGGATTGTTTTGCTTTTAAAACATATAGAAGGAAACCATGACTTTGGCAGCAACCGTGCTAGAAGTCATTAAACATGGCACATTCCAGCTCCAGAAGTACAGGCACAGCTGTGAGGAAGCCCAGGTCCCCTGCCCAGCAGGGCAGAGCCCTGAGCCTCCATCCAGCAGGGCTGCACCCCCTGGCTCCCTGTGCAACACCTTGCTGGAGCTGTGGGACAGCACTGAGGTGCTTCTGCACGATTCTTTCTATTTCTGCTCTTGCAAACTGCAGCCAGTTCAGGGCATCCATGATATGGCCTCTGCGATGCAAAATGTGTCCTTGCAAATAAATTCAAAGCGAAGCCTCAACAGATCTGCAAGTGGAGCTGCTTCCCCCTGAGCCAAAGGCTCCCACACAACCAAGCAGGAATTTCAGCTTGCACTGGGCCAAAATTCCTCAACTTTCTCCAAAGAGCAAACAGCTCCTTGCTCAGAAATCTGGTTTGACCTTTCATACTACTTCAGTTCTCCTGCTCCGTAACCAAAGAGCAATGCTGTACACCACTGCCTTTTATTTCTGCACAATTCCTGTATGGAAATGGTACGGACCACTGAAGTGAAATAACACAGATGATGTTACACAGCTTTGAACACAAACTCATCTCTAACAAGGTGCAAATTAACCTAAAGCTGGTTCAGGTATGTCACAAGCCAAGTTGGCTGTGCAGGGCAATCTGAGTTTCCTTGAACTTCTGGTGTTGTTCGCTGCATTATCTCTGCCTGCAGAATTTACTCCACAGCCTTTTATTCCCTTATCATCAGCTCTTTTCCTGCCCCAGCCTCAAGAATATTTCACATCACAGAGGAGCACAAATGAGCTAAATATACATATTTATATTTATACACACACAACAGATCCCAATCCAAACTCTTTGGCAATCTGGCTATTCAGCAGAACACTTGCAGAGACGGGATTTTGGACACATGGAAAAGCAGCAGCAGTCTCCCCTGACCAACAGGGACAGGATAACTGCAGAATTCCTCCAGTGCCTTCAGTGCCTCTTGGCAAAGTGTGAACTCTGCATGAACCACAACAGGGGACCTGCAGGCCCCCACTGACCTCACACTAGGCAACACAAGAGGATTCACAGAAGGAGAAGAGAAAGGTCAGCATCTCAGCTACATTGCACCAGGATGATAAAAAGCAATCCGCTCTTGGGTACGGTGAACTAATTAAGCAGCCTATCCGCAGCCTGTGCTGCAACCCTTTTTGGGCAACAACTGAGAACAGTTGATTTGTTGAGTTATATTTTTGAAGATACCTTGTAAAAATGTTTCCCCATGAGCTAAAGAATACAACCTCCTCCCTCTGTCCAAGGAGACCATTCCCTGGAGAAGACCGTTTCTAAGGGCAGCATCCATTCATGACAGAATGGTGGCTCTGAATGGGGCTAGAGCCCTCCAAAGGACCGTGCTGCCCCATTGAGCACTGCAGTGGGAGAACAAGCCCACAGCTCCTCTCCTCTGCTGGCTCGAAAATAATAATAATAAAAAAGAAATAAAACAGGATAAGATGCATAATAAAATAAGCCCCAAGCTCCTTGTCTCAGCTCTCCCCACATCAGCCCAGGCTTGTGAGTCACAGCCACAATCAGAGCCCAGGCTCCCGGCGTAGGATTTTTGCCCAAGCCTCCATCCGCCCAGGAAGAGCACAGTTATGACACCAGAGGCTCCATTCGAGACAAACGTAATCTCCTCAGATAAGGCTTGTCTGTGGTGAAAGGAAATTGACTGCTTTGTTCCAAGCCAGACCTCCGCTGTCAGGACCTTTGTGCATGTGCTCGCATCTCCTCCGCAGAGCCCTTGGAAAGGAGGCAGCTGTCCTCCACCACTGCTTGTGGAAGCAAACTCAGGAGCCCCATCCCTCAAAGCCTGATGTCAGTGAAGAACAACCACCAATTAGCAACCCCCTCTTTCGGGGTTTCTGAAGCCTGTCTGAGAGCAAAGTGTTCATGTCTCTAACAAAACAGCTTTGAGGTCACTGGAGCTATTCAAGTCTTGTGTTGTTTTCAGGGCTTCAGATGATGCAGAGAGATCTGGGAAGGCTTCACAGATTTAATCCAATTCCCACAGAGTTCAAGACTCAATCGCTCACCAACTCATTCTATCCTCAAGGGTTTTTTCTTAATGTTTGGCTTATGCCCTCCTGCTTTTATTGCTACTTCAGCTTTTAAAAATATTCTTACTAAGTATTATTTTAAAGGGAAACATATGCTACAATCCTTGTGGACAAAATGGATATTTTAAAGTATTTTCCATATTGGGAATGAAGATCCTGGACATCTGAGAAGTCCTCCCACAGCCATTAGCTTTGGGCTATTCCTAGGAAAAATGGGAGACAAGAAGGACAGAGATATCTTAAAAGAGAGCTGGGAGAAACCTCAGCTCAGGGGCCATCTTCCCACCCTATTGGGCTATTTCATCCTTTCCTGACTGAAAAATATTCCAGTGGCATTTTGCAGCCCTGCCCTTCTGTTTCAATGACCTCATCTCCCAGTTGGGACTTATTCTGATTCACATTCATTTGAATTTCAGTTAGTTTGGATCAAAACTTCCAGTAATTTTTCCTCTTACATCAAAGTATCATCCGCAGCAACACATCAGGTGTTGCCCTGTTCTGCTCTGAGGGCTCATTCACATCCCAATTACAACATCACTTTCAGCTGAGCCGACTTAAGCACTGATGACTTCTCTTCATCTGGTGCTCTCACATCACACACTGCCATCACAGTCCCTGGACAGCAACTGGCACCTTGACCATAGAGGGAAAACAATGCACTGAACCCTGGGGACTCAACTACCTATGATTAAGAGAAAAACTTGTATGACTGCATCATGGGACCCTCCTCCCATGGGAGTTAATGGGAGTGCTCTGGCTGCACAGGCCAGGCCAACATCACTGGAAGCACACAAGCTGGAGTGTCCATACTATGAAGAAGAGGCAATACTCCAACAAAGCTGGAATTTACCCCTCCTCCTCCTCATCCAAAATAGCCGTGCTGCATGGAGCTCACTGCAGGGTCAGACGAGGAGAGCAGTGCCATGGGCTGGATGTGCCATGCAGGCAGCAACATGAGGCATATCCCAAAAGCAGCAATGCTCAGACGTTAAGGCGAAGGAAATCCTACCACGGATTGCCTATTAGTTCTGCCTTGGGTATTCATTTTTATTAATGCAAATAGCCAGATAATTGGTTATCAAACCTATAGCCAAGCACAGGCAGCGTGCAGCCCAAGGACAGTTGATGCACTGTGACAAGAGCTCAGCAACTCCCAGCCCCATTCATTGCTCTGTGTCTGCTCCCAACCCGCTGCTCACCGCTGAGCGGAAAACAAATGCTGCTAACTCACTTGTCTACAGCACATTATGTTTTGAATTATTTACTGCCACCCCAATCGGAAGAAAAAAGCATTTCTCTCTTGGACATAACGAGGAACACATTTCCAGTACTTAACAGCTGGAAGCTGGAGAGGTAGCCAAAGAAAATCCCTATTTTTTTTTTTTCCTTTAAAGTAAGCATCTGGAAAACTTGTTTGCTGGGGAATAGAAAGCCTCCCAAATCGACCCAGGGAAAGTGTCAATTAAACCTGGGCACAATTCAGAGGTACAAGTTGATAAGATCACATCATCAGCACGATACCAACCGCGTGTTTTCTGACTGCCCCCAGCAGCTCAGCTCCAGTAGGGTGAAAAGAGGCTGCTTGCACTTAATGAAATCCAGCAACTCCCCCAGGCATTTTCAGCACTATTTCTGTCCGCCACTGAAGTATCAGAGAATTCTTTAATTCCTACCCCACATCTCACCAATTGCCTGATGCTAATGCCAAATCCCAAACACATTCTCCCCCTATTGCTCTCTACTCCTTAAGTGCACCCTGAGGCCTGGAGCTGATCATTTCCAAACCACAACACCTTGAAGCTGCTGCCAGGCAGCCCAAACGGGGCTCTGCTGGAGGCAGCTCTGCCTGGAGGCAGCTCTGCCTGGAGGCTGCAGCAGGTCCTGCTCCTTGTGCTCCCAGAGCAGCTCTGCTCCCTGATGCAATGCCTGCTTTTCCCAGAAGCGTGAGCAGCTGACCAGGGCAAAACTGTTCTGCTTCTGCCGGGCTGCCTGGGAAAATGTTCCTCTTCTAAATTTCATGACAGGTTCGAATTCTTTCAGAGGGAGGACTAACGCGGGGTTGTTGTTTTTGAAATATGTGCTGTGTTATTTTAACTAATAACAGGAAATCGGTGGCTCGCTATGTGGTGGGATAGCAGCAGTCCCTCTGGGGCAGGCTGCTGACCATCCCCAGCACAGCCACATGCTGTGCTTTCAACAGCCCCCAGGCACTCCTCTAAGGGCCCAGCCCTAAAGGGAAGAGAGAGGGCGCAATCAGGGCAAAGCCTTCCCCTGTGCCACCATCCTACAGCTCCCCATCTCCTGTAGCTGTGAGGCAACGTGAGTTTAAAGCCTTTGTTCAGGCCTCCTATCTACCCAGGACCCCAAAGGCGCTTCCAAAATGAACTCTGCCATCTCCCCTGCCTTGGGGATGGGTGAAAAGCCTCCCTTCCCTTACTGGATCCTCGCCTGCAACTTACCAGCCACTCAGAGACAAGCAAATGGAAGGCTTTTTTTTTTTTTTGGTAACAGAATTCAATCATGCTGTTTTCCAGCATTCAGTTATCTATCTCAGCAGGCAACCAGGCTGTGCCAGAACAAACAGGACATCAAATAAACAATGCATTAAGATGAAGCACGCTGTGGATGCGTGCAGTCACTCCATTCCTGCAGCTCAGCCACCTGCAGACACTTCACCTCACTCAGTGCAGAGCTTTGCTTTCCTCTACCCCAACCCGGGGCTGCCCTGCACGTACCTTCCCTGCAGACAGCACCTCCGGCTGCTGACAAGTCCAGTACAAATGCAACAGTTTTGCTTAGCTGAGGTCTGATGCTTCCAATGCCTCTCCAGCTATCCTGCGCAGAAATGTATCAGCATAGAAAGAGGCCAACTAGAAGGAACATTACTCTTGTTAGTGCTTCTGCTCAGACAGTACCCAGCACCAGAGGAAGAGGCACAGCTCAACCTCCCCCAGCCCCAATACTCAGAGCAGCGGTGTGCTTGGGGACCTGCTTATGACCCAGATTCAGATCCTGGCAGTTCCTATTCGCTGTGCCATGCCGGCTGTGTGCCCAGCAGTGCACCTGTTCCCCTCTCCCTTTCAGCAACCTGACCCCAGGGCAGCTACACTGTGAATGTGCCCACGTCCTGTCCCAGCCCCAGGGACGCCAGGCCACATAGGATGGGAACACTGAGCACCAGGTTTCACTGCTGACGCGAGATGCAGACATTAGGATGTAGGTAAAATAAACCCCAAAGCTGGTATCACAGGCAACATCCCAGCAGCAATCTCACATTTCTTCCTTCCTGGTGATGTTGTAAGTGGAAGCAGATTTGTCCCACCAGAACAGAAACCCAAGCCTCTAACCCCACTCTCTGCCTGGAGAATAGCATCACTGGAGTAGGGGATTTACCATACTCTCAACACAAGAAAAATGACAATTCAAGCAGCACTCGTGGGCACAGCATAAACGCAGGTTACAGAATCAGCATGTCTCCAGTAGCCAGCCATACAGCCTCCCTGCCCCAGTTCTGTCTGGATGGGAATGGGCAGCACCCAGATGCAGGTGGGGATGGGAATACCCAGCACTGCTACAGAAAGCAACAGCATCCACACCGCTCCTCTGAGCCACACAGCTGGAGCGAAGGAGACAGGCTGTTATTTTGGAAGCAGCAGTAGCACTGTTGTAACATGTCATGCTTCTATGAGATTAACAAGAAGCTTTTAATGACCTGGTGTGAATATCCCAAAACATTTCTACAGCAGCTGCAGACAACAGCCATTTAACTTTCATTCTCTGCTGAATGCTTGCAGTTCTCCTAAAAGCAGGGAATGTAATTTAACATTCACTGCATGTAACAGCAATATAAGCACTGTGGGGACAATAAGCAACTATGGGGACGAGTGGCAGCACGCAGCAGGATGCACGCTGCCCCAAGAGGGTTTGGCTCACAGGCATTACATAGCTGTATTGACAGGCCAAGGGGCTGCGCTGCAAAGTTCTGCTCCCAGGGGGAGATTTATAAATATTTTCCAGGATAAACACTTGTAAACAACATCTTTCAACTTATCCCAGACACGAGTCCTGATCTCCTGCTTTCAAGGAGTCATCATCTTCAAAGGACAGAGGCAAACCATCCATGCAAGCAGGGTAGCTACAAGCTATCTGTGCTGTTTGGCACCCATCTCCAAAGCCATGCAGTGGGCAGAGGTACCCAATGGTGTGGCTGCCAGGTGCAGCTCCTGCATTGCTCCCAGCACTGCTCCCAGGGAGCACTGCCTGGCAGCCTTCAGAAATCAGATCTGCCCGTGGAAACGCGATCACTGAGAGCCTCTGCTGCTGAGGGATGGGGTGACGTTCTGCTAAGATCAGAGCAAAGCAGGCTGGCATCTGACTCCGAGCCTGACAGTTCATGAAATCAATATACGGGCTGTGGTAGAGATTTCACCTCCTCTGCTCTTTGAAGAGCTCACTCCCTTCCCCCCCGGCTGCCCATGAAAGCAGACACTGGGTGGTCTCTTCCAAGGCTGTAAATTGGCTTGTTGAAAGGCTCAGCAAAAGAAAGGTCAGATGCCTTATAAACTGAGCAAAACCAACACTGCTAGACAACTATCTGCATGTTATTCAAAGGACATGCACATCCACGCTGCTGCCTGCATCACAGCAGGTGTCATACTGCATCCAAACAACCACAGGTTTTTGCACAGGTTTCCTCCACAATAGTGTGCAAAGATGCACTGTGCCCCAGACCTTCCATTCTGGCTGTAAAATAAGGCAAAGGTGTAGTGAGCTGTGGAGCTGCTGTCTGTCGCTGTGGATGGTGATGTTCCTCTACAGCAGATATGACCTCTTTGGAAGCAAAGCTCAGCCTCTGAGCTCCCTCACTCCAGCAATCAGGAAATATAGCCTTGCAAGGAGCAGCAGTAAAATCCAATGTTTTTGCCACCCCTGCAGGTTCAACCACCAGAGGGCAACACCATATGCAAACCCATAGGCACAAAGCAGATCCATAACAGGGGGCTGCCAGGTAACCAGACACTGCAAAAAGCTTCTGCTGAATGCCTACAGTAGGGAAGGGAAAGAAAACAAAAGCAACAACCACAACACTTCTAATCAGAAACCATGATTTCATGACAGCAGGTGCATCCACCTTACAGACGGTGCTTGGAGCCACCAACTGAATGGCCAGCAGAGCCCCACCCTATCAAAAGGACCACAAGTGCAGATGCTCACCAGTCCCAGTCTGCCTGTGAATACCAAAGTGCCTTTCCCAAACTTCACAGCATCCTTATTCTGATGGTTGGCCAGAAGGACATGGCAGCAGGGATAAAGCCACACAGTCACTTGACAGCATCCTTCAAGCCAATTTTCAGCTCCATTCACATCAGCTTTGTGCTGCAGGGACCTGCTCCAAACCCCACTCCCTCAAATCCCAAAACCAAGAATTGACTTGCAGAACTTCAGCTGCCTAGCAGGCCAGAAAAACCCACAAGCCCTATGGGTGCTCTACTACACTCAGCCTTGCCTTTTCTGGTAAGCCATGTAGCATCACTGCAGTGCAAACACATTTACAGCTTGCTCAGCCCCTCCTGCTTCCCTGCTCCCACTGCCCAGCCCTGGAAAGGAACAGAGATAAGGGAGCAGTAGAGAAACCACAAGGGCTTAAGAAAGCTATGATTTAGCAGAGATAAAAGGCCTGGGTGTGTAAGCACACACTGCTGAAAGAAAGACCACCAGCAAATGAAGGCTGCAAATGGGCATGTGGGCAGCACATATCCAGGGTAGGAACATCACACAACTACATCCTTCACCTGGCAGGTTAAAAACAAACCTTTAAGCAATGGCACTGCTATTCTCATGGTAGCTCAGACTGATGGCACACATCCAGCCGGCACATTCCATAAAGGTGCTGTGCAGATGCTTGTGATGTCCAGGCAGCCCTGTCTGCACCAAATGCTTCAAATGACAGGATATAGCCTGCTGTAAATGGGCCCATCACAACTGGGGTCACAGAGCCCAAACCAGCTCTAGTCTCCTACCCAGTACACCCAAACCAAGCACACCATCTGCCAGCCCCAGTGACAACATAAAGCAGGGACAACCCTCTGGTGCAGCCCTTACCCCAAGTACACAATTCCCCAGTTTCCTCAATGAGACATACTCATTTTTCACACAGTTAAGGGAAAAGCAAACAGTTTAAATGTTTCAGTCCCTATGTCAGGCTCTCAAGCACATTTGCTGCCTATCTTATCAGCACAGTTTTAGCAGCCTTTCTAAGTTGTTTCAAGACTTTGGCCTTCAGAAACCTGGAAGGGGGGAGGGTGGAAAAAAAAAAAACCCTCTATTAACACTTACCAAAGCACAGCACATTTTCAAGAGGACATTCCCACCATCCAGAGCAAACATGTTCCTGACTGAATCTTCTATATGCTGTTTAAGTTACAGTAAATAATACCAATGCAGACTCATTGCTAGAGACAGTGTTAGCATTCTTATGAGCACAACCAAAATGGAGAAGCCAGACAAAAGAATACTTGTCTCTGGGACCTGTACATGATTCTAGCCTGCCCCAATAGCCGGGCACCTGTTTCACCATGTGAGAGCTCTCACCCTCCCTGTACAGCCCATTGCTGCACACTCAGAGCCTTGGACATTAGCACTCAGGCGACACTAAGAAATCAAAACTCAGGCCCTGCAGTTTACTGCTTTTCTGGGCATCACCACTGCAGGTCTGAATTTGTTACAAAAGTGGCTTTCTGCACTCACAGCAGGGCTTGGATGCCACCCAGCTGCAGTGTGGCAAATGGTTCAGGAGTAAATAACCATCTTCCGAATCACACAGCTGAAAGTTCTGCCACAAGCTCAGCAATAAATAAATAAAAAAAAGCCCGATTTAACCTTGGCAAGGCACAACTTGTGTAGCTGTGACACAGCAATTTCACATCAGAGAGAATTTCAGACCCAGCCTGTCTGCAGCCCACCCAGGTCTTCTTTTTCCTTGCATTTATGGGATCAAAAAAAAAAAAAAATTCCAGTGTCACACTTTTGACTTCCAGAGCTGCAAGAAATCCACTTCAAGTCGCATGCCAGCTCCAGCTCTGCACGTTTCCTTGGGCTGTCCTTTCAGCAACTGGGAGAACAAAGCAGCCTTGGCAACTGGCCACACTACAAGCAAATATTTCCCCCACTCTCTTGAATGAAGTGGATATCCTGTCACAGAACTGTGCACTTGGGAAGGGTAAGGAGGGGAAGGGAAAATGATGGATAAGCTAAAAATTGGCACCAAGTGAGAAGTCTCAGCATGCCAAAGACACTGAAAGGATTCTGTTTTAAATGGCCAAATGCTGAAGGCTCACACAAACTTCAGAAGAGCTCCAACTTGCTGGCAGCTAAGAGTGGTATACCTAAATCTTTCCTCTGCTGGATTTAGAGGAGGATACAGATGCTCCAGCTCTGACCTCTGACTTCTGCCTATTTCTGACCCCAGCCCTATGAGGACACAACAGCAATTTCCTTTCTGCCCATTTCCAGGGTCAGGCAGTGGCTTTGGATGCCCCTTTTCAGTGCCACCAGCACAGCAGCTCTAGATCCTGCAAAGACAGAAAACCTGGCTCCACAGGGTCCCTCCAAGCACACACAGCCTTGCCAAGACAAATCACGTTGCCTCAGCAGTTCTTTCATCCTCCCTCCAGAATAGGAATCCTGGCAGGGATTACACCCCAGAGCTCTGGCTCCCAGGTTGGGCCATAAGGATTTGCTAATAAAGTCTCAGAGAAACTGACTCCTTGCACCATGGATTAGCTCTGTGCACCAAGCCTAGACTAAATCAAGCTTCCAGACGTTTCAGCAGTATCAATGGCTGTATTTTTTGTAATTCCTCTGCACGGTTCCTGCAAGCCCCGGCAACACTGTGTTTAAAGCTTCAATTGTTAGCAGATTTCAACAATGTCAAACCTGACACATGCAAGCAAGCTTATTCTTTTAAAAATCTGCATTAGAGCCATGCACTATGTGAGCATTTGTCAGCAAGTTTCCTCACCATGACACTGCCATTCAGAGCCAGGTTAGCTGACCCAACAGCAGCACATACCAGGGCCACAGCAGGATTAACATTCCCAATGCCACTAACACCAGCAGAGATCTGCAGCTACAGCATTTGCACAGCGGTTCTTGCTGCTGTTTAGACATACGAAGCTCATCAGAATGTGGGTTTTGTGCTCACACACACCCCAAGAACCTCCTTATATCTGCAGCACCATTTACTGAAACTGTAAGCTAATGTCAAGGCAGAAAGTAACTACTGTTAAATAAAGAACAAAAAAACCCTATCCTGGAGTTCAGCCACAATCTTCATGCCCACTGTGTCTGGGAGGATGCAGACTTCGCAACAGACTGAAAAAGGATTAAGCAGCAGCTTAGGAAACAGGCAGGACAACAACAGCAAAGCCACAATGAAGACAGCAGTACAGGTTTGTTTGCAGTTGCAAACCATAAACACAGACGTACAACTATGTTCAAATACCAGAAAGCCATTCTTTTTCCTTCCTATCACGGCTTGGCATCACATGTGTTTAACTGGATCCAAGAGATGCCTGCAGCATCATGCTAACTGTTTTTTGGTCACAGGGCACGCTTTCAATCCACAATGATGAAAACTCAGAGGAACCCATAAATAGAGCTCAGCTGAGCATTTGCGTGTATGAGAGCTCAGCAGTGCTCTTTATTCAAGCAGGAAAAGAAAGAAACAAGAGAAAGCTGCTAAAAACACGTGTGAAAAATGTGGCAGCTCTCAGGGTTTGGCTGTTTGCTTGTCACTGCATGGGTCAGGCAAACAATTGCTAAAAAGACTCAGCATGCCAAGCAGAAGATGCAAAATTTATCCGCATGCAGAGGACACCAAGTAGAACTGAGTTCTACATAAAAGCTCTGCCAGTAAATCTGCTCCATCAGAGATATTGTTCTCAGCATACGCAGGCACAATGTAAAAGCCATCAATGTATACAACTCTTCCAGGATAAAGGCACCTTATTCTCACAAACTATTCCAACTGTACACTATTTAACACAGACAAATGCATCTCTGCAACCAGAGCTTGACTAATTTAACCCAGCTGGCACAGCCACAGATTCTTGAGGTAGACACAGCTGGAACAAGAGGCACAAGGCTTCCTGCCACATCCAGGAGCCACTCACCTTTCCCACAACCACATTCCCCCCCAAGCCAAACATCTCTTCCACTCTCTGCTATTCAATAGAGGGAAGGACAGGACAATCAAATTACCATCCTCACATCTCTGAGGTCTCCAAGAGGACAGAGAAGAGAAGGGGATGCACAGTCCCTAAATGACACTTACAGCCCCTCACTGCTTTCCCTGTCTATGGATGGCTGCCTTTCAGGCTTCGTGGAGCAAGACCAGAGCTCTCAGAGGAAGCTTCCTAGCTTCCTGTGCCACACAACAGAAGCTGGCATCATGCAGACCCACCTTCCATTACCAGTGACCTCATGTTAACAAAAGCCTTTTTATAGTTACACTTGGCAATCCCTTCTGTGGAACTCAAAACAAAGTAATTCCTGCTGGCCTTGTGTAAGCCTCTGGTGATTTCATCCAAGGGAGCTCCAAGCCACCAAACCACCCTTGCCTTGTGCAGTCACCCATGTACCAGGTCCCATCCTCCTCTCTGGATCTCCCCATATCACACATCCCTCTTCCCACCTTTTCTCTCCATCCATCCCCTCAGCATTCCTCGAGAAGCACACACTCAATTATCAGCTCTCTGCTATTAGACCACAACTCCCTCATTAGCTACTACTTGTCCTCAGGCCACTCAGAAGCCTTCAGAAAGACTCTCCTGTCCCATCAGCCAGGCACTGCCTCTCACCTTGTGCCTTCCTGCTGGTCTCCCTTTTGTCATCCATCAACAATGCACTATTTATTGCACTGCTTGGCACCACACAAGGGAAGGGAGGTCTGGAATTTGAGGAGTACTGAATCCAGAAAACAGGAAACAAAGGATCAAGGCTGGGCATAGCCCGGAGGCCCAAGTTTATGACTGTAATAAAAGGATGAGGCAGAGATGAAAGCAGGGCTGAGCCAGGCGTGGTGAAGGATGGAAAGAGAGGTGTGGGGTGAGGTAAACAAAATAGGTTTGGAAGAGCAGGAGTTGGCTAGGCAGATGCATACTTAGTGACTTCCACACTGGCCCAGTGGGGTCTGAGTGAGATCAGGACTCTGATGGAGCTATGGAGGGCAGGAACAACTGGATCAAGTGGTATCAAGTGTGTGATGCCACAGGATGAGTGCATCTCCCAGCCCAGGCCTGGGCTGCATCCATCGGCCTCAGCCACAACGCAGGCCCAAGAGCATATTCAGCAAATGGCTTTGTACCCATCAGTCTGGAGCTTTGTAGGCTCCAGGTTGGTGACAGGCTGCACACAGAGTGGCAGAGATAGATGCACTGTTCGTGTTTTTGGAAATAGGACAAGCAAAATTACAGAAAGCACAAAGCCACGTGCTTGGACATCATTGTACACCATGTCAAAGCAGTGACGCTCTGCTTCCAACGTGTACCCTGACCTTTACAAATCAGCTCTGTCTGAAGCAGAAAAACACAGCTCTCCAGTAATCAGAGGCTGACCTAGATGGCTCTGGTTGGTTTTAACTTGCCGGGTGCAATCACAAACAGGGCAGACAAAGCCAATCCCAGAACACACTCACACCCGACCCAAGGCACACGCTTGTTTACCAGGCCAGCCAAGCAGGCACTTTCCAGGAGAACAGCAAGAAATTACAAAGCTTGCCTTGCAGCTATTCATTACAAAGCAAAGCCTCCCGTATGCCAGCTCACAGCTTGCCTGACCTCTCCCCAGCTCGCCTGGAGGCTTTCTCCTAATCTTTGAGGAATCCCAGGGAGCAGGGCAGGAACAGGCAGCCCAGCCAGGAGGGGAGCACGAGCCACCTTGCTTCTCATCACAAAGAAATTAAAAATAAGCAACAATACCCAGGGAGAAATTACACTGGAAGTCTTGCACTAGTTTCTTTTCTTTAGAAACAGTAATTATCTTTTCATCAATTGCTACCTGGAGCTGTTCTGAGGGGGTAGGCTGAGGCTGGATTTTAACACGTGAGTTCCCCATAGCCAGTTCAGGTCTGGGCAGAGCCTCAGGTAGATTAAACAGTGGAAGTACCAAGGGTCATTTGTGCAAGATGTAAAAAGGACAGGCAGAAATAGCCTCCTTGTAGAGCACAAAAGGTGCCACAACGCTGATTGATGTTCTCAGAGTCTCCTGCCCCACTAGCAGCCCTGTTCTCAGTGCCAGCAGCATGGCAGATGTGCCAGGCACAGCAGTTTTCAGGGAAGTCAAATAGTCCAAGTGAAATACCAACTACTCAGACGTGGAGAAGTGATTTTAAGCAGTAGTGTTTCATGACAGAAGTAAATGTAACACAGAATTCTAACTCTACCACCCATGATTTACCTCAAAGTGATATTCTGCACATCTGTTCCCCTACAGCAACAGCAGCAACAAAGAAGAAAAGAAAAAAACTGATCTCAGTCTTGGCTGCTGTGGATCCTGGAAATGGGAACTTGGCATCTGACTTAGCAAGGGTGATGGATGGGGAGAGGATGGGTTTGCTCTTGCTGCTGGAGCACAGACCCCTGCATGGCTAACAGCCAGGCACTCCCTGCTCACCTGAACGGCTCTCACACAGCCACTGGAGCCAGGAATCCTGTGGGAGCTGGCAGAAAGCACAGGAAGGGCTGAGAAAAGGCAAAAATCTCCCTCCTTGGAGGGGGGGGAAGCTGCTGGGTCTGGGTCAGGGGAACTAAGCTGCTGGGTCTGGGTCAGGGGAACTACAACTTTGGAAAAACAGCCTTCACAAGCAAGTATTTCAAACAATAAAGGAGGAAATACAGTGGGAGAAGAACAACGCAGGCGGGCTCAGTGCCAGCCCCAGCGCTGCTCTCACACTTGCACCTTCCCAGCTTTCCCCAGGGAAGCAGCACCAACACGTGCCCCAGTTCCACTTGATGCTCATGTGAAAACATTAGTGCTCAGCAGGCTCCTAAGTAAAGGGCCACAAGCTCTTCCAGGTGGGGAGCTGCAGTTTGGAAGCCCATAAGTGAATAGAGAACTCAATCTCCTTTTAGAGATGAGGCAACTACAGAGGACTCTGCACAGGAGAAGAGACTTGCTTCAACTGTTGGAAGCAAGGATTTCTGCTCAGCCTGCTTAACATGCTTTATTTTTAATACTGCTTTTGCTCCAAGACACAAAGAACTATTTGGAGAAAAAAAGGCCTTTGTTTGAGATTTTACGCCCCAGCCCCTTACTTAAGGTGCAAAACCCCACTATAAATGCTGCTAAGCCCTCCTACCCCTTTCCCACAGCAGTGCCCCAACACAATGATGAACTAGGAGTCCTTACAGTTAATTGCTGTTGATTTTTTTAAGTGAGAACTACATACAAAAATCCTCAAATATTGCCCCATTTTTGCAACACTTTCTGAGAAATACATGCTAGGCAGAGATGGCAGTGCATGTTCCTGGGACAGAAGGAAGCTGGGCATTTGCTAGAGGTGTGTGCAGACAACAGGAATGCAGAAGACATCCCTGCTAAGGGGAAGGAAAGGGAGAGATTCATTTTAAGTTTCCCTCTGCGTCTAGCAAGAAGGAACAGGATACCATGGAGGGCAACAGGCATCAGTGATATCACCCAGCTGCAATAAGAAATCTCACAGCAACTGAAACAAGGGTGCAAATGGAAGAAGGTGAGAGAACAGAGGTTTTTAAGCTGAAAAACCTTCTCCGATGGTAATCATCCCATCCCACCCCAGGCTTAGGGAAGGCTCCATGCTATAATAACCATGAGCTCTCTCCTGAGATTTAACAAGTTTACTCATCAAGAAGTTCTGAATTAACTAAGCCAGGTTATAAACATCAGATTCATCTCTGTGCTGAAAGCTTTTGCTGGGGACAGGTAGGAGAGCTCAGCCCTTTCCTCCACCTGCCATCCCAGAGGCAGCCTGGAGCAGCCCCCCTTTATTTTCATCTGAATGGAACAGCAACAGGAAGGCAGAAACTAAAGACAAGAGCTTATAGCGCTGTGACACACCAGGTGCTGTGCTCTCATTCAGCAGTGTTCCTCCAGCATTAGGCCAGTTGACATTTTCACCCAGTCCAGAACTTAATATTCATTAATGAGACACCGGGCAATTTCCTTCCTTCATTTCAGTCACTCCTTGCTGGCAAGCAGGGCCCTGCCAGAAGCTTACCCCTGACATCGAGGCTTTCAGACATAAATCTCATTCCTGACTACAACAAGCGTTAAATAGCTTGAGGCGTGTAAATCAAAACTCCCTGCAAAGCTTCAGTCTGAGGCTCTGCTGTTCCCCAGTGTCACCAGGCTCTGGGGGTGGGGGATGCAATCCCATCACCGTCTCACGGCAGTAATTAACCTCCAGCAAGCACTGGCACGAAGCTCCTGCTCTTGCACGACCGCAAGCATTCCTCTCCCCGGAGTTTACCATAAAGCACCAGCTATCCATAAACATCTCAGGGAAGGGTTGGCCTGGGTTCACCTTCACGCAAGGAAGATGTCAGCCCTGGCAGGACGCCAGCCATTCATGGCTCTGTGAGCTCCTGATTTCTGTCAGCTCTGACTCAAGCGACCTACTTGGGGGGAAGAAAAAAAAATTTCCATCACACCCTTTCCTCCCCT
This sequence comes from Phasianus colchicus, assembly GCF_987193195.1. Taxonomy (NCBI): domain Eukaryota; kingdom Metazoa; phylum Chordata; class Aves; order Galliformes; family Phasianidae; genus Phasianus; species Phasianus colchicus. The sequence goes on from NC_143452.1 coordinate 8,163,080, forward strand.
CCACCCACTGCAGGATCACAGGGGACGATTTCCACAGTGACCGTGAGTCATGGTCTCTCGTCCCTCTGTGAGCACAGCAGTACCACAATGTACAATGGTGTTCTCCCTGAGCATGGCATCCTCCAATTGTTCCAGCCTGTGAAACCAGAACCGCGCTCCACCATGGTGCTGCAGTGCTGAATTGGGCTGCATACAAACCCATGCAGTCACCCGACCATTCATCCTAACCATATTAAAGCATTAAGCATGAGCTCACAATTAAAAGCAAAAAAAATGAAACAAGCATTCCCTATTCAAGCTTCTACCCCCAGTAGCTCCTAAAACCCTTTTCACTTTGCTCCTTAGAGCAGTTTGTGTTATTTCTGATTCCCACAGCCAGGCCTGATGTAGGAACCATCACTGACTTCTCTCTCAGCTTTTCACCCTACATAGATAAATCACCCCTCCCCACAACAGCACACAGACTCAGCACCAGCAGAAGCAAATCAGACCCCAGCCCCTCAGCAGAGAACCAGACACAACCTCCCCTTGTTGTGGCAGGAGCTCTGATCTGATTTTAACATCCCCGTGAGGAGAACAAACTCCCAGCCAGCAAAAGCAGAGCCCAACAGGCTGCTTAATTAACACCCCCTCTCCTATTTGCCACAGCCTTGCCAAATGCTGCAGAAACTCGATTCCAACCGGTAATTAAGCACTTATGGCACAGGAGGGACAAAGAGCAGGGACACAGAGAAGGGAGGGGGCTGACACTATCGTCTCCCACTATGCTCCATTGAAGCTCTATGCTATGGGCACCAGCAATTCCCCAAAGGGACAAAAAAGTTTCCATAGCCGTCAGTTCCTTAAATTAAATCTTAATTGCTCCAAGAGCTTCCCAGAGGGTTATATGGAGCAAGGGGAGGACTTGTTTGCCAGCCAAAAAAAAAAGAAAAAAAGCCCTGCACTCAGACATGCCTGTGAGGGTGTTACCTGCACTGTTTCACAGGTATCTGAGGAATTTGCAAACCTGGCTGCCAGGCAGTCTGCTCCAGCACTCACCCTGCAGACCTTGCTGGGTCCCAGGAATTCCTCTTTTCCTCTCTTTTCATCAGTCTCAACTTCAAGAAGAGGAAATTAGTGATTTAGTAGTATTTCGTTTCTGTTGCCTGACCCACCAAAACAGAGGAGGGAAAAGCAAAGAACTGATTCTCCCCAGGAGTACAAACAGGCTATTACAGCAATTATGTGCAACAGGGGCATACATTAAGAGAAACACGGATCCTTTAGGTTCATACTCCTGCTGCAACAAGTGCTCATTTTGCAAAGGCAGAAGGGTCACTCAGTGAGCTGTAGCCCCAGAGGAATTCCCCACCAGATGCATAGCTGTGCTACCTCATAGGAGTAGTCATGCAACTCCATCCCAGGGTACAGCGTGCAGAGACTGCAAGCACATCCTCAGACTCCCTGCCTGCTGGAAGCCACCTGAGATGCTGCCAAAGCCACCTACATTGGCTAAGAGGATTGGCATGCTGTGTGCTGCCCAGGAAAGCTGTGCCCACCCAGCTCTTGTGTGACACACAGTGCCCCAGGCACCAGGGGACATTTGGTGGTGCCATGTATAGCTCAGCTCCAGACAGCTGCAGAGCTGGAGTCAGACCTCTGACAGAGAATGATGACAAATGAACTTTCACTCCATTCAAGTGGGTGAAAGCTGCCTCCAAGGTCAGTGCAGATCTTCAGTGCCTGACAAGACTTGAAATTACCACAATCAGTGCAAGTTCCTATACTAAGGGGCACTCAGCCCCTGAGCAATCACAGCAGCCACATTACCCATCCCTGAGCTGAACCATGCCAAGCAGTAGCACAACTGTTAGGTCCATTTAATACAGAATGTCCCAAGTTGGAAAGGACACATAAGGATCATTGCGTTCAACTCCTGATTTTAGGGTGATCCTGTGAGAGCCAGATTTGAACCAAGGTTGTTATTCAAAGCACAGGTCTGTATATGACACAGCCCCTTCCTCCCCTCTTCCATACTGCTGTCTCCCTCAGCCCCCACAGAGATGCTTGGGGAAGAGAAAGGGGTGTCCCATGCACCCACATCCCCTCTGGAATAATGCCACATAGCAGCAAGCAGCCCTCAGCCCTTCACACCCCTGGTCTGTGACCCCTCCAGTTCCTGCAGCATCAGATGCTGACATCTTTCCTAAGCCAAGGAAGGTCTGAGAGAATAACCCATTTCCAGAGGAATGCTTCTGTGACTGAATGGGAGCAGCAGAGAAGGGCTGTGGGCTGGCAGCCATTGCCATTACAATGTTAATTCCCTTTGACTTGCCAGAATTAGAGACCAAGCATCCACTGTCATTCTTTGTCTTTTAGGGAAAGATTTTCAGCGTGGACTTACTGTTTTCAAATAACTTTACAGTTTCAACAAAGCCTCCTGCCCTGGATTAGATAAGGTTTCATCTCACCCTTCCAGCTTCCACTCATCCACTGATGAACCTGAGAAGAATAGGACAGGTCCTTGCCAGCAAAGCACAACCTACAACATGACTGAGAAGGACTTGGGTTACCTGTCCAAGGTCCAGAGTGACGTTGACCTGGTTGAATTCCAGCCCACGGGAGAGTGGGGGACTCTGCCACCAGCGCTCCGTCCCATCGATGGCGTTAGTTATGGGATGTGCCTTGTTGCTGTTTGCTGAGGAGCAGATGTCACAGTACTGCCCCTGAGGGAAAGGACAAAAAATAAAATAAACATTTAACCGTGGCCAGGAAAGCATGGCACAAAGCAGGAAGGTAGCAGAACAGTTCAGAATACAGTGTGAATTGATATATAAATTTTTGGTATGCACCAATTTAGAGCAGCGACTGAAAAATGAACATAAGAAAGCTCTGAAAACCCACAATAACTCAATGTAAAGGTCTGACTGCCCTAATAAGCACCCTTTCTGTATTTCACATAAACACTGTGCATTGCCATTCTGAGCTCCAGTGCCAGAGGGGCTGCTCTGCTGAACTGCCACTCACAGCCTTGGCAATACCCAGAGATCCCAACCCACACCATTCAGTCACTGCTGTGAACCTAGGCTGCCAGTTCTTCTGCCCAGCTCCCTGCAATCTGCTGCTTGTCAACCTATTCATTTCACAAGTATAGTCCTTTCAGCTCCATTTTAAAGCTTAATAGTGTGGCAGCCAAGACCCTCATGCTGATGATGCTGCAATGCAAAGCCAGGATGGGACAGCCCCTGCTGTCACCCAGCCAGGGACCTGGCTGCCACTGCACTCACAGAGCCTCTTGTCTTGCTTTGGCAGTGTGGTAGCTGTCAGCCCCCTGGACACACTGCCAGAAAAAGCAGCTCCACAACCTGAGCAGCCCCTGCTGAGCTGCATCAAACAAAGCCCTGAGCTGCTCAGGGTAACTCTTTCTTCCCCCTTGAACAGGCAGCTGAATCTGACTCACTCTTAAGGAACCCTGCAAGAAGCCCTGCACATCAGGGAGTTACTTGGTTCATGGAGCATCACTTCTGTCGCTTGAATTGCTGCCACAGACAGCCCAGAAGGGAACTGTTGCAGGCAGTCTTCCTTTAAAAGGTGCAGCTATTCCCAGGCACGCAAGCCACCTCTCCCAGCTGCTGCCTGCTTTAATATTACACCCAGTACACGTTCTCAAGGCAGGCTCCTTCCTGCCTGCTCCATTCGCACCTCTGCAAGGGCTGAGGCAAGGCAGAGCCATGGGGCTGTGATCCTCCAGCTGCCCCAACCTCTGCAGGAATTACACTGCAAAAGAAACGGAGAATTCCCCGCATTCTTCCCCACAGCCATGTTATTTGTGGGCAATTATGCAATGCAAATTGTGTCAAATAAACATGCCTTTTAATTAATTCCTTTAGAAACATGAAAATAGCAAATGGGGAAATGCCAGGGCAAAGAATGGGGCAGATGGAAGCACCCAGGTGGCCATGATATACCGAGGATGATGATATACTGCAGGACGCAGGGAAGGAGAAGGGAATGCAGACCAGATAAAACTGACCCACTGTGAAGCACAAACCTTTAAGGGGAACCGGTGCAACAGGTTGTGTGGAAATTTCTATTGCACAGTAAGGTGGGGGGGAGAAGCAAGACAAGGTTACAAAATGAGGACAAATAACAAAAAATAAAGTGCTTTCATACTTTAAATTCTTGCCACAGATGTGAAAACCATTTTGAACCCAAAGTTCACATGGACAGGTGACAGCCAATTCAAATTTAGCAAAGAGGGGACTAAAAATTAGGATCAGCTGTTATGCATTTGTAATGCTGATGTTATCCCTCCCCATGCTGGGCAGCCTGCAGGGTTAGCTGCCTGTGGGTAACGTGTCAGCAGCTGAGCCAGGTTTGCTGATAAAAGCATCACTGGCCCCTCTGCTGCACCACTTGCTCATTAGTTATTCTGTTAGAACCAGACCTAATCCTCATGTGAATCGTTCCTAGCTATTTGTACTTTAAAGCAGCTCACGCTCCTGCACAGCACGCCAGGTCTCTATGGGGAGATGAGAGGGTCTGACATCAGCAGAGGATTTTAATTAAAAAGCAATTGTGAGCTGCAGGCTCAGGGGAGACAGCAGGCTCCTGGAGCAGTAGGAGCACAGACATCACCAAGGTACGTGAGGGAAAGAGCTCCAGCAATGCCAGGAGGCTGCAAGGCAGCTCAGAGGGCATAAACACTCCACTATCAAAGCAAACTGTAGCTGGAGGGAGATAAGGAGGAACATCTGAATAAAGGGCAGCTTCCAGAGCCCTGCAAAGCCTGATCCCATTCCCCTCACATCAATAGGAGCTATTTCCCTTACACACAAAGGCTGCCTGGTGCTCTGCAGGCATGCTTGCCCCCAGGAGAGCTTTGTGCTGGTGTACAGCCCTGCCCTGCCCCAGCCTCACACCAAAACCACAGGGATGTGATCACAGGGCTGCTGGGGCAGAGACACGGAGCAGGAAATGGGAAGCAGAAGGTGCTATTCCAATAGTGATAAAAGTGAATGTTCACAAGCTGCTCCCAAGGCTATCCTTACAGACAAGCAACACAGCTCACGCAGCCGAGCAGGTGCTGTCTCATCTGCTGTGTCTTTCATGGGCAATTACCCAGCTGCAGTTAGACCAAAAAGCTCCAGTGCCTTCACACACAAGCACAGAAGAGACTCTCAGAGGCTCCACAGCAGCCAGCCCTCCAACATGCAGAGACCCCCGGGCTGAACCACCTCCCTCTGCCGTGCACAGAATGCAGAAAGATGGGGCCAGACAGCCACTGCCCATGGGTGAGCACAGCACGGCCAGGAGCACTGCCACCAGGAGCCACCCAAGTACTGAGCAGGTTGGTACTGAGGAGATCCAGACCTCAGCTGTTGTAACACCTGGATAGGACCTCCTGTAAGCACTGTGTTGCTCAGGCAGGTGCAGCTCTGTGGTACGACCTAAGAGGCAAAGGAGTGCTTTGCAGCAGCAGGGTTTGAGAGAAGATGAGTTGCAAAGGAAGGCAGAAGTACTGATTTAAATGAGCAAGGTTTTTAAGTTTTAAGGTATGTAATTGCCTCAATTAATGCTAATAACTGCCCTTATTACTGTATTAATCTGAAACCAAGCCACCATCCATAAACCTGATATGCTGAAGCAGCCGAACTGTCTCTGCCCTGGAACACACAGCTTACAGGCACCCTCAGCAAAGCTCCATGTGGATAACAGACCTATAATATCTCCCTTTTGTCTCATCTTCAATAGATGAGTCAAAGGCACTCTGCATTAAGGTGGGACTGCCAATGCTGATCAGTGAGGGGGATGAGGGAAGCAAAGCTCCATGCAGTTCCTCTCAGCACACCTCAGCAGTGCTGTACATCACATCCTCACAGTCTGAAAAGCCTCCTGCAGCTAGAGCTGCTGTCTTCTGCCAAAGAGCCCTGAATAAAGCAAAGGCATCTCCTTGAAAAAGTTGAGAGCCTTCCCACAAACTGCAAGTGCCTTTAGGGCAGCATTACTTTAGAAAGTGTAATGATTATCAACATTCTTAGAATATTAGACTTTCAAGTCAATGAAAACTCTTTCCTGGAAGTCTACTACAGTGTCAAGTGACAACAAGCAGAACACAGGATGGACTGAACTGATGGTTGCATTAATGCTACACTGGGTCCTCACTCAAGCAAATGCCCCTTCTCCACAGTAGCAGGCAGATCCTTGGGGTGTCCCCAGGAGGCATTCTTCTTGATGGAGAGTCCATTTTCTTCACAACCACACCATGCCCAGACAGCAAAGCAGGCAGGTGGGTAAGGGAAGGGATTGGTGGGACAAGCAAGCACCAAGGACATGCACACAGAGCTCACTACTGTCACCTTAGCCTGCCTAAATAGAACACTTCCCTCCCACACCCCCATTGCTTTGGTCACTAAGGAGTGCTGAGCTCCCTAAGGGGGTTGAATGAGGAGCTCTGACCTCTGCTTCAGCCGCCTGCTTCCTCCCCTCCCAGCTAGGTCTGCCTGCAGTCACAGAAAGCTGCCACAAAGGGATTTTTCTAAAGCACTCAGCCCAACCAGAGCCCCAGCCTAGGGAGCAGCATTGGATCAAAGGGACTCGTGCAGAGCTGTGTTGGCGACGGAAGGGGTGGTGGCACAGATCTGTGGCCAAGGAGCCCCATTGAGTGGCAGAAAGCAGGAGGATGTGACCCCCAGGGTACCAAGGGATGGACTGTGCTCAAGAGGAGCTGCAGCCCCTGGGTGGAGCAATCCATGTGCCGTATCCCAGCATCAGCATCCATCCCCAGTGCCACGCTGGGCAGCTAAGGTGGCTGCAGCACGGGTGGACAACAGCGAAGCAATAAATGCAGGCTCACATCTACCAGCTTTATCTTCTCCTCCTAGTTTTCCTTGGCACGTTATTCACTTTTTTTTTTTTCTTTCAACTGCACATAGAAGCAGTTATTCTTTACTTTTCCTTACTGCCTTCCAGTATGAAAACTCACGTGCATGATGTATAGGCACAACTCTTTCACTTAGGTCCCTTTTGTCTCCCAACAGGGCTCAAGCTGCACTATTTTACAGTGCAGCAGAATGAAACAGATGACTTTAAAAAGCAGCAAGGCTCAGAGGAGACTATGCCAGCGTTTGCCTTCCAGTAACAACTTCAACAATTTATATGACAAAAGGGACAAAATTCCACGTTGTAAATACAACAGCAGGAAAATTCCTAGCAGAGCACTGACTCAGGAGAACGCAGCCAGAATGAGAAAAATGCTTCAAAAGCTCATCCCACAACAAAGGCAGCCCTAACAAAAGGCCAAGAAAGGCTCTGCTTAAGGAGCCGGCAGATCTTTGCTCTTCATCACCATCACATTGCGCTCCTGCACTGCAACAGGTGCCGGGCACCGGGAGCCTCACAGCAAAACCCAGCAGGGCTGGTGGTTACGCTGCACGTGGGAACTTAGCAGCTTTTCCAAGGGGAGCGGCAGCAGCAGGTCTGGAGCCCCTACTCGTGTTCTACATCTGGTTTACAGTTCTACTTTCTTTAGAAGAAGACCAGAGCTGTACAGCACCTTTTGCCCTCCCCATTCCTGGCTGCGAGCTCCCTCTGCTATGTTTAAAATGGGATCCCTGAGATCAGTCACCTGATAAACGCTCCTTCTTCACCTTCTGCTCATCGCAATCCCACACCGACCCCAAGGAACAGAGCTCGGACCCACGAGGCAAACCGCCCCCAACCGCGCCCCAGCGATTCCCGTGCAGGCAGAGGGGCCGGGGAGCCTCGCCCGGCATCGCACCAACGCGAAGCTCCGAGTCCCTTATAAATAACGCCATGGGAACTCGGCGAGCCTCGCTTCACGTGCGCAGCCCGCAGCGAGCCCGGCAGCGGGGAGCACGTGGACGGCTCCGGGAGGAACGGAGCACAGAACCGACCCGGAGAGGATACCTGGGGGACCCCGCCCTCAGCCCCCCCGACCATCCCCAGTCTCGGCCCCTACCTGGATGGTCTGGTTGGGGTCCCCCCCCGCCAGCGGCCCCCCCACCAGCTTGCAGTACAGATCCTCCACGGCACGGCGACTGCCGGCCGCCCCCGTTGCTTCCTCGCCGCAGGTGGCGGAGGCGGAGATGCGGGTGCCTTCGGCCAGGTTGAAGTAGGGCGGGTGGAGGCTGTGCCCGTTCACGTCGCCGGGGAAGGAGGCGGGCGGGCGAGCGGCGGCGGGCAGCCCCGCTCCGAGTCCCAACAGCAACACCAGGAGCAGCAGCCCCCGCTCCGCAGCCCTCGCCATCTTCCCCGAGCCGCCCTCGCAGTGGGGGGGGGAAGGCAGCGGCGTCTCTCCCCGCTCCCGTCCCGCACTGCGCTCCGCGCCGCCGCGCCCGCGCTACTTCAGCCCCAGCGGCGGGGAGGGGCCGCCCGCGCCCGCCCCGCACCGCCTCCGGGGGCCCCGGTCCCGTCCGTCCGTCCGTCCGTCCCCTCCCCAAACCCGTAGCCGGCCTCGCCCTGCGAACCGCCGCGAGGTGTGGGGAGGAGAGGCTAAATGGGGTGAAGGGATTTTTTTCCCCCTATTTTTTTTTTCTTTTTCCCCTAAGGAAAGAAAGAAAGAAAGAAAGAAAAAAAGAATGAAAGGGACAGGATCTTCGCGGAAACAATGTGTCTATTGTAGCCGCGGGGCTGCGCTGCCCTCCTCCTGCTCGCCGGTGTTGTAGTGCATTAATAAACTCCATTAACCAATGGATTGGTTTATCTCCGGGAAAAGCTCTATTACTAATTAACAGAACGTTAAAAGGCCCTCAAGTCCCATTCACTCTCCTCAAGGTTTGCTGTTTGTTTAATGTGGACAGTGAAAAATCGCCCTTCTTTGCCCCAAAGGCAGGCAGATCCCTTGGGGACTGGCTCTGCCTTCTTAGCTAAGGGGAAAGGAGCACCACTGACCCACCCTTCCCCATCACTCTGCTCCCAATATCCCTCGTGTCCCCATGGCTCATAAGGACAGGAGCACTGCCAGTACCTCCTGTACTGCTGAGGGAGGGCAGCTCGTGGATGAACACGCAGTGATATAATGTCAGATTGCAGAAACCCAAATGCCAGCAGCAGTGCAGGAGATGCAGGGCTGCAGCCCGCATCCAGCTGTGCCAGCTGTGCCACCATGGCACGTGGTGGCCCCGGTGTTATACCGGTGCACACAGCATGGTGTGAGGCACTGAGCACAGCTGCCAAAACCATTGGGGCAGGAAGGCTCCCCACTGGCATCCAGGCTCCTTTAACCCCTTCCTGCTGTCTGTATCTTGGGAGATTTTTTCCCATTTACCCACTTTATGCAAGATCTTAATATGCAGCAGATGAATACACAATTGAAGAGCTAAACAGAACCCTTGAAAATAAATTCTTTTAGAAAGTATGGGTGGTCTCTGCCCTTTAAAGTGCATGTTACAATGGACAGTTTGCTCTGGGGAGAGTGGAACAGCCGCCTCTGAGCGCAGTAATCGTTAACCAACATGGTTATGAACAGGAAACCAGCACTTCAGTGAGCTGGAGTTAAACTTCCTTCAACTTTATCAAACACCATATTAATTAGCTGCTTATACCCTGTGGCATCTGTGAAAACACCAGAAGAGTTAACCAGGAAAGCAGGGCACAGATTAGGGAAATCATTTTCTCCCACCCCCACAAGAGAGTTTCAAAGCAAAACTGGGACCGCTCTAATATCCGTAATCCCTCTAGTGGTAATGCTGTGGCACGTAATTAATCACCCTTCCAAAATGCAATTAAGGAAAGTGAACCATCCATCCAGAGTGAGATCACTGCGAGCACGTGGGCTTCGTGGCACGGATTCAGCCACAGGAGCAGAATCAAAGGCCGCCCCACAGCCCTGGGCACCGTGCAGCTGCTGGGCTGAGAGCACACTGGGGCTGCAGGGATGGCATCAGTGCTCCTGCGCTGGGCTCCACAGAGCTGCTGCCCACAGTCACGCACTCAGACTGGAGATGCTGAAGCACAAAAGACTTTTCCATTCCAATCCAGCCCACTACCATCAAATGTAGGCAGAACGGGAACAATTCAGCTTCTGGTGATGCTGCTCAGATACTGAGCATACTGTCGCAGCTGCTGCAGCATCCAAGCTCTGCTGAAGTCGTTGTTTTTGCCTCCCTACAGTTTGCAGGACCACGAGGAACTTGCCAGAAGCCCCCATTGGAAACACAGCAGGCTCTTTCTCCTGAATCTTACCTCAGTTAGGGAACCCAACACTTAAACCTGAGCAAAGATTCAGTAAATTACAAGGAAAACATTTCCCATACCCACATCCCCTCTTAACCTGTGGCAGAAATGCGGAGAAGCGTGCCACAGAGTGGAAGCCTGCTGAGTAATTCAGCAGTAATACCAAGGAATTACCTGGCTTTATATTGCTTATTACATAGAGAAATGAAATAAGATGCTCTTTACTCTGGGAAAAATGATGTGTGTCCAATGGAAGAGGAGCTGTGCCTTACTTGTGGTATGCAAGGTACCTCTGCATTCAGAGCTCTCAGTGTCTGAGCCTAGAGAAACAGCAGAGCATATGGTTTCTGTACCATGCATTATGTGGGGTCAGGGACTCGTTATCTTAAGGAAGATTTAATTACTTTTCTGCTGCTCTGCTGCAAGCAGTGTGAAGGAATGTGTTTCCTCTGTGCTGACCTAAGAGCATTGCCCTGAGATCACCATTTCCATGTACACTTCCTGACACGGGGCAGGACACGAGAGCAGCTCCTGGGTGCTCAGAATTGATCCCACCTGAACTGGAATGGTACCAGCACAAGCTGCAGGAACAAGCAGCAGCCTCCATCTCCAGCTTTGCACACGTTTTGCAGGCTGTACCTGAGAGAACTGCAAAATAATACAAAGCAAAACAAAACCACAAGCAGGTTTTAGGTCTCCCATCTCCTAGGCAGGAGTGTGTGTGCTTACACAGATCCCATGCACACACAGACAGCTCTGCAAACAGCACGGAGACTCAGAGTACATCTCCCTGTTTGCGCTTCGCACTGACGGCTCAATCACAGCACTGAACCTTCCTGCATATGAGGACAGGGAACTGTTTGCATCCGCAGTGGGAAACGACTGAAGAGTTCTCTGGAAAGCATGAGGGGTTTGCCCAGGGTCTGCTTCACTTGCTCAGCTTTGTTCCTTGGAGTGCACAGAGGGGAGGGTTGATCACACCGCTATAGCCATCGCTTCCAGTGCTCAGCAGTCAGCTTCAAGCACAGCTCTGCTTTCAGTTTTTGCAGTGTTTTAAAAGACATAAAGTTAAAAATGGTTCGGACCAAAGCAGAGTGATGGGGTGCAGCAGCACAGAGCAGCTCCAGGAAAGGAGACTAAAGGAACTAAACTACATTAGGCATAATGCAAAATCCCAAACCCTATCAGCTCCAAGTAAGCGTTAGCAAGAATAGGATTAGGACACATCTGGGGTTGTTATATCTTTCCCTTTGTAGAATCACTTTGATGCATCTTGTCTGTACTTCCTTCACAGTGTCACACCTATTCAGATTTGGAATAGTCTGCTCTGGCCCATGGCTGCTGGTTTTGCTGTGCCCAGGCAGCACTTTTTAGATACCAACAGCACATCTGCCTCCTGTCTGCAGGGACACTTCCACAAGGGATCACACGTCCATGGCCCAGCAGGACGTGTTACTCTACACCAGAGAATTCAACCCACGTTCAGGTCAGCCTGTACCTTCCCTGCCATCAGATGGTTTCAAACCCTCCAAAGCCAGAACAGGTGTTCCATTCATGCTGCCCGTCTAGCTGGCAGAGACCCAAACACTTTTTCTTTAACAGCCTGAGCTCCGTGTTGCTCCGGAGAGCACTGAACACACATGTGCTGTCCCCATGCTCTAGGCTCAGTCACCATCAGCAACATGTTTTCCTTTGCACAGATCAAATGAGAACACAGCTGCTTTTATGTTAATGGCCACAGAATCACAGAATGGACGGGGTTGGGAGGGACCTCAAGGATCACGAATCTCCAACCCCCCTACCACATGCAGGGCCATCAAACTCTACATTTCATACTAGACCAGGCTGCCCAAGGCCTCAGGGCCACATCATGCTCAGATGTACACCATAGCTTTCCTTGCAGCCCAAGAGCTGTGGAGGACCCCGTGGTGTCAGCAGCCAGCAGCTCAGCCAGCAGCATGAGCAGATCCTTGCAGGACATGGAGCTGTGTCACAGAGCAGCCACGGAGGGAGCGGGGGATGAGCAAATGCGCTCAGGATGGAAACGAGGGCAGTGCTGATGTGTGCACTCATGTGTTGTGAGAGGGCAGCAGGGTGCAGGCAGAGAGCACGCCCAGAGGTGGGACACATCCAGCACTAACTGGAGCCTGGCTCCAGCCTGACTCAGGGAATAGGATTTGTCCTACTGTGTCAGTCCAGCTTCTTGGAATGCTTGGAGGTTCCTCCTCCTGGGTTTGTTCCCATACCCCGTAGCTGTGTGTATATATTCTGCAGCCATGAGGTCACGGCTGTGCCTCGCTGCCCTTCAGAAACACTGCATCACACCCCATTCTGCAAACTGTAGGTTTTCCTACAGGTTATTCCTAGGGGTGAGGATCTGCAGGGATTTCAGGAAGAACTGTTAGCACTGCTGATGCACATACACACATTTTTCACTGGAAAGGGAGGAGTGATTTACAGCTATAAGAATTGCTTGAGTGCTATCCACTACATTTCCCTTCAAGAGAGCTGCTGGTGTCACAAATAATTCTGAAAACAACAGGTCCCAAAGTCAGCAGCTTACACTGCAGAAGGAAGAACTAATCCAGATCTGCAAAGCAAGACAGCAGTGACTGCTGCACTGCCTCTGCCTTGAGCTGGGCATCCATCCAGCCTGAAAGCTGCAGGTGTGCTCAGCCCAGGGGATGCCTTGACTCCATTAGTGCTCCCAAACTAGCTTACTGCAGGGAACACAGAGCTCATGCAAACATACCTGCACCAGGGGAGACCTGAATTATGCCTTAAAACCCTACCAGTATCAAGTTTGAGTACACAGACTTGATGAAGAGACTTTCTCTGCCATACTGGATCACAGTATTGTCATTTTCCTATTAAGTTCCATTTCTTTAATGAGAAATAATAAGTGGTTAATGAAAGCAGCATTACAAGCACCAAGCTCACCCCACGTGAAGGAACTGAAGGAAGCAGGGAAACCACATTCTGGCTATAAGGCTCTGCTATTTGCTCCTCCCCAGCAGCTTTTCTAATTGTGCTGCATGTGTTTTCCCAGATGAAATGAGAGCAGTGGGTCTTATAAACAGTGCCAGCTGCTAAAGAGGTTAGATGCAAAGTCTGAAAATAAATAAGTAAATAAATAAATAAATTTTAAAATGAAGGATTTCTGCCCTCATTCCTTACAAAGCAGTTTTTGAACGTGGGAAATAACGTCTTTCCCTGACCCCAAGAACTGGAATGGCCATCCCAGCGAGTGGCACCAGTGTGATGAGTTTGGGGTCTGAGTGTCATCTCAGTGCAGATGGAGATGGGCTCATGCTGCACCTCCACTTCTTTCAGAGCTGGAAAGAAGGAGGTTGGTTACTACACAAGACCGTAAGGCAGTGCTGAATGGCAGAGCTCAGCTCCAGCTGCTCATTGTGAGTTCTGCCCATGGAGAATGCTTGCTTTTTTTGAGGGGAGGGGGGGAGGAGGGGGAGGGATACACTCAGTCCAAGCACAATATTGACAATAAACTCTTCTCTCCGAGATTCCCACTCCTAATCCGTGGGACTTGGAGAGGGTGAAAGCATTGTGATGAAATATTAGTGAGAGTTGCCTTGGTAACTGCCCAGATGAAGCCCTCTTACATTCACTGAAGCCCTCCCAGCGTGACTAATACCTCCAGGGCTACAGTTACAGCGCTCAGAGTGCCCTGAATGCACACCGAGTCAGCAGAGCAAACATACTCCAACTCCATTTATACACTTACGGCTTAATCTGATTATTTTGTAGCTTGACCGATCGCAAGAGAAATTTGCAGGGCTTCACTTTGCAATCTCTTCTCTTTCATCTTGTTCCTTGCACTAATGCTTCCCACTCTGCATTTCCTAAGTCAGAAAAGCCATTAACAGCTCAACAGCTGGGTGCGAACGGCCCTCATCTGTTAAAATGAGTTTGGCAGCACGTTCCTTCCCCTGCTAACCTTATCAGTGAGCAGAACAGGTGAGGAATGTGGAGGGCCCTCATGCAATGCGATCTGAGGAGCATTGCCCAGTCCTCAGCAACATTTTAAGTTTTCAGCAACCAAAACCACTGGTGTCAGAGAAAAGTGGGACAAAGGAAAGGCACTGCAGAGAGCCCACCTGCCCTGAATGAGCCATCCCCTCCCATTGCTGCCCAGACTCCACATCAGTGCCCTTCTGCCGGGTGCAATGTGAATTAGCCACGTAAACCTGAAGGCTTATGCAGAGTTTGTCTTTTGCTTGAGTAGGAACCTGCAAAGATAGACAGCCCCAGGCTGCAGTTCTGCAGTCCCTTGAAGGCTGGGACCATCTCACACATAGGGCAATGACAGCAGGGGACACCTCAGTGATCCTTTTGCTGCACTGGCAGCAGAGCACTATTGGCACTCCAGACATGGTTCACCTCTTGCACAGACTCCCTCCACCCCAGATGTCTACATAGCCCATAGTTTTCCTGTTGCAGAGCTCCTTTCACTGCCAGAATGGAGGATTCAGTGCCCCAACCCTCTTTAATTGGCACTTTGCTGTCAGGAGGATGAGCTCAGTGATCCAATCCCATGAGTGGGAGGGAGAATGTTGGGGTGCCAAGGTGCACTTGGTGTTCCTTCTTCAATAAAGGGGGAAAGGGAGAAGCTGCCTAAGCATCAGAACTGTGAGGCTAAGGAGAGCTCAGCTCACACCTGTAGCTCCTACAGAGCAACCAGTGGGCTACACCCTGCTGCAGCTCTGAGATCGTTTGGTTCTCTGCATGTGCCCAAGGGCTTTCATCTCCAAGCGGGGCATGAGCCACAGCTGTGTCCTCTGCAGGGATCAGCCTCATGTGAACCACCTTCTAAGAGTCAGTTTAGAGGAGATACATGAAAACATAGTGCCACCCTCTCTTCAGCCACCATCAGTCCCAGCAATCCTCACCTTCAGAAGCACAGCACATCTGGGTGTGCAATGCCACATGTGGGATTTCTGCCTTTTGGTTGTGCAGCATGATTGAGTTTTCACACCCGTGTGCTCCGCAGATAAGAGCGAGCCGTGCTTGGGGCTCCATCTCAGGAAAAGACTGCACATATTTCTATTGTCACAGGCATTAATCTGAAATCTAAATTGCTTCCTATTTGGGAAAGCCTCTGAGCTTTTTCCATGCAGATTATTCCTCCGGTAGCTGGATAGGAACACCTTGCTGTTTTGCACTTAAAAATAATTCTCCCCAGTAGGAAAAAAGAGCAAATAGGAAAATTGAGGCTTGCAATAATCTGCAATTTCCTCAGTGCTTTAAGGCTTGAATTGCGCATAACCTTTGTGCAGCCATGCAGGTGAGCAAAGAAACCTTTCTAATCTGGTTGATTTGCTGGGATGGATCACGATAGATCCTTTTCCTGCTTCCAAATATCATTCCAAATAGGATGATATTTTCATAAAGGAAAAAAGGAACCTCAGAGCCACAGCAGGGCTTTTATGGGAGCGTTCTCTCCAAAGATCCCAGAAGAACTGGCACGGAAACCAAAGGCTGTTTTACCTTCTTTAAAAACACCGAAGGGAAAAAGTGCTTTGTGGATCAGGAGATTAAAATTACAGATGTGCTATCTGGTAATTTTGCAGCAATTAAAATCATTAACTTGAGGGTATGCTGCTGTTCAGCCAGGCTGGGTGTTCAGGATTTCATTTAAAGGAGCTGCATTATTAGAGAGCTTCAGGTGAGGAATCACTGATGAAAGGAACCCATTGCAGGCCGAACCACAGCTCTGAATGTTAAGGACTCCCAGGATGAAAGCTCTTGGAACCCCTAATGAGATTCATGCTGATGGAACCTGATGCCCCTGGCTTGGTGTGAGGGATTTATCCCTTCCCTAATAAGGCATCCCAAGAGCTGGAAACAGAGGGATGGTTTTGTGCCCACTGGCATTCCTGCCTTGAGCTCCACACTTCTGCATGAGGTATGAATAAAGGAACTTAATTAGTTTGTGCCTGCTGCCACTGAGCTGCTCTGGAGGGATGCAGAGACAGTGTAATAGAAGGAGAATGTGATTTGCATGCTAATAAGGGTACCTACACTTTCTCTGGACAAGTCCCAATGAAGCGCTTTGGGGAGTTTATCAGATCTGCATTATTGCAGGCACTCACTGCGTGTTGGAGAGGAAGAGAAAGATTCTCTTTTATAGTGCTGGCCATGTTTGGGGCTGGGGAAAGCAGAGCAGAGTTGCTCCCCACACACATGTTGTCCTTGGCACCAGCATCCCCTAATCTCTGCTGCTCTCCTTCCCCCGCTGGCCGTGCCAACACCACCATTTGTGGGACTGGGCTGTGAACCAGCACAGGGAGCTGACCCAGGTATAAAAGGAATGTAAATACATTTTTTTTACAGTTTATTTTTTTTTAAGCTATCTTAAGCCATTTAAGGAATACTCTCCCCACGAGGCTACCCAGGTCAGTCATCAGGAGCACAGCTATTTCTGTACAGGGCTGATAGAACAGGTGAGCATTAGGAATTGTTGAGAGAGGGGCATCCAGCTCATGTTGATTTAAGGCAGCAGCTCCTGATGTAAGCAGTAATGATGGAAAGCCAATTGGAATGGAACTGTGCCAGAACCGAAATGGATCCATCCATTTTAGAGCAGAGAAGGCAGCTTGATGCACTATGGTGGAGGTTTTTGTTCCTGGAGCACAGACGTGCTGTGCTGTTTCAGCTGGATTTACAGGTCTTGTTAGGGCAAAATCCCAAATATTCATCTGAAGCAGCCTCCAGCCAAACCCAGATTTGCAGTGTGAGTAGCACAGCTCATCTCATAAATAAGAAGATAAATCAGCAGCAAAAAGAGAAAAACCAACAAATATTTGAAGTTTTCAACGGGAGCTGCTCTCAGTCCTTTTTTATTCTCATGAGTTCCCTATGTGGTCTTGGAAGAACAACAAGCCAGCCACAGCTCCCAGCTGTAACACAGTGCAAGTACAGACAAGGCAGGGAAAGAGCTGGGTGTGAAAGCAGGAGACAGAGGATGCCCAAAGAGACAAACCCACAGAATAGCATGCAGCACAGGCAGGGAACAGGCAGTTTGAACCTCTGCAAGTACGGGATGGCAATGGGATCCCCTGGCAGCAATTTGGGAGCGCAGCCTGTTCTCAGGAAGAGCTCTGGGTGGTCTCTGACACAGCTCATATAATAGAAGCCAAACAGCCTTGGCAATGCATTGCAAACACCTCCTACTCAATGAGAGCCCACCTGAGCATCCTGCTCAGCCTGACAGCAGCTCTGCATGCAGCCCAAGGGCTCTAGGAGGTGCAGAAACTGCAGTGAAACCACCTCATGTTTCCCCTCAAGCCCTCACTTAGACAAAGCTCTGCACAGGGTTCAGAATTTCTACAGGTGCTCTCAAGCTCTGTGAATTGCTGCTGGAGGGTTGCCCAGCTCCATGCATTGCACCCGGGGAGCAGGAGCTGCCCGCAGGCTCAGTTCCTCTGTTTCAGTGCTGCTGAAAACAGCCAATCCATCACAGACCTCCTCCCATCTGCCATGGATCCCCAAGCATCCTGCTACAGACAGAGCTCAAGACCCAAAATACCATAACTCACAGAGTGGAAGATTCAGCAGAATGTGAATGCATCCCCCCTCCTCCAAACCACATCATTATCACCAGTTGGTGGGAGCCTATCCCAAATATGGGAAATCCCCCACGTGCAAAGAGCTGGGCTCTTCAAAGGCTGCAGCTGTCACAGCTCAGCTCCATGTATTCAGATTTTTTTGGGAGAGAGCTGCCTTCACACCTTTCAACTTCAGGTATTTCACAAGGTGAACTCCAGAACCAAGGGTTTTTTGGGAGATACTTCACAGGATCGCTGAGATTTCAAAAGACCTTTAAGATCACTAAGTCCAGCCCCAATCCACCCCCACCATGCCCAATGAATCCACCCCCACCATGCCCACTGAACCCACCTCACTCTCAGCAGAAATCTGTACACCTTAACATCATTAGATTTTAAGATAAACAGCAAGCTTCTGAAAACCAGACTGGTTACACCAACACCCAACACGATCAGCTTTGCTCAGCAGTGCTGCTCTGCCTGCAGAGGGTCAGAGAAGGATCCCGCATGAATATTCTAAAATATACAGTGACAGAGGGTTGTTCCCCATGTGACAATGACACACAGCTGACACGCTCCTTCCTGAGAGCCCAGCAGCAGGTAAATCCCCAAATTCCTTGACAAGTAGTTGCATCCTGTTACTTTGCCTTACAGCTTCAGAAATGGAGGCAAACAGCCACGTTGTTTACTTGGGGTCACTCCCAGTCCATGCCAGATTTCTTTAAAATCCCTCTGCAAACCCTCAGCTGTCTGAAGGAGGTGAACTGGGAAGCAGCACCAGGAAAGGAATTCCTGCAGCATTCCTCAAGAATGCAGAACAACTCCACAATTCTTCCCAATACTTTTTTTTTTTGTGTGTGTGATTTCTAATCTTTATGGTGTTTACATTCCATATATCACTTTTAGAACCAGAGATCAGAAGGGGATTATAACCAAGCTCTCCACACAGGACTGTTTATCTAAGCAAGAAGAGCAACACTCCTTTAACCATTTCCACAGTGGCAGAAGTGCTCAGTGTGGGACTCACACATCTGGGTGCACATGTGGGAACAGCACTTCTTCAATACACAGCAGTCTCCAACAGCAAGCACGTGCCCAGAGCATTGCATCATTTTTACACCCACTTTACATCCAACTTTTTTTGTGATTAGCATCAGGAATTGCATCCTTTCTCCCACACTGCTGACGAAAGAGCCCAGTGACTTGCAGACCTCTGGCAGGCAGAATTTAGGAAAATCAGAGCACTGAGCTAAATCCATCCTGAAGTTCAAACCATCCCCTGGGGCCAAATCTTGGCTACAAGTACTGGGCTGCCCAAAGGGACCAGAGAAAAAATGCTCACACTGCTGAAATGAAGCCAGCTTGGCCAGCACTGCCTGCTCTCTTGGAGAAGGCTTGGTTGGTTATGGGCTGGTTGATTATTGATTGTTGGTTATGGGTTGGTTGGTTGTTGGTTGATTGATTATTGTCTAGTTTGTTATGGGTTGGTTGGTTATTGGCTGGTTCGTTATGGGTTGGTTGGTTATTTAGGATGCAGCTGCCAGCTTTTAAGGGTAAACAGTGAAGTTTGGGAAAGTTCCTTTGATCCTCAGCAAACATTACAGCCCTGCTATCAGAAATACTTTAAGCTCTGTTTTTGAAGTTACAAGTGGTATTTCCTCACTTCAATTCCCTCAGAGACAGAGTGTCAGAAGGAAAAAAAAAAAAAGACATTAAAGAAGTAGGGCCTTAAAAAAGCATTAAAATGTTTGTAAATATCCAGCAACTAAAAAAGGAAACTTATTCATTGGTGTATAATGGCACCTTCTTAAATATCAGGAAGAACAGAGCCTGCTCTGGTGGAGGAAGTTGGATGTTAGAAGAAAGATGAAGGGAAGGAAAAGGGACCTTGGGAGACATTTCAAAACTGGATTCCAGGTTGGGAGGTTGGGGATTTAATGCTTGTATGGTCATACTATAGGCCTTGAGGAGAGGGTTCTCAAGTGCTGGTTTGCAGAGTGCCTCAGAAGTACTGCATAAATTATACAATAACCAAGGAGAGTGGGGCTGGGAGGCCTTTACCCTCTTTTAGAACTTACCCTCTCTACACTTCCTTGGAAGCAAAACCTGGCACCCAACCTGCAGCCACGGGAGCAGCCTGCATGCAGCAGATCAGGGCTGTGGGTGCTGCGCACACCATGTGGGTATCAGTGATACTGCATCACCAAATCCAGCCCCAGGGACCCCTCCCCTGGGGAAGCATCCAATAAAGCATTCATGGATTTGGGTAATGCGGGACCCCATGTGCAGAGGTGAGCCATGCATACTCCACGCTCCCCTCTCCCCCCACAGCCATAAGCTCCTACCTGAACCTGCAGCCCCTCCTGCTGCCCTGCAGCCTGCTGCTGCATTTGCAGTGCAGAGCAAACCCCAGGGACAGCGCAGGCAGCTCCACGAGGCAAAGGTTACAGGTGTGCCTGTGCCCCCGCAGCGCTCCCAGCCCTGGTGACAGCTGATGGATGACATGCCCCACTGTGGTTGGCAGCTCCCCTGCCCCAAGGAGTGCCGAGGTTCACTGGCATTTTTCTCCTCTGAAGTCAACCCCTGCTTGGCTGCCATTCCCGGCCCCTTCAGCTCATTTTTTCCCTAATTATTTTAAAGATAAAAGGTACCAGGAGACCTCTTCTTTGGGATTCCTCAAGATCCCCTCCTCTGGGCCTCTGACTGCAAGAAAGACATGGAGACCCCAGATGTGTTCAGAGAAGGGCAACAGAGCTGTGAAGGGTCTAGAGCACAGGGCTGTGGAAAGTGGGATGATTCAGTTCAGAGAAGAGGAGGCTCACTGCTAAAACATAACCTTTGAGAGGCCCTTTGCAGTTGGAAAGTCCCACTCTGCCACAGACAGAACATCAGGAAACTTCAGTTACATCAGCAGCTCTGGAGCAAAGCCAGAGACCCCCCTGCTGCAGCTCTGTCAGAGCTGGATTCTGCAGGGCACTGCCGTTGTCATGTGTCCTGCACAGCACCAGTGGCTCTCACATTGCCTGCCCCAAGCTCACCTGCTCAGTACGAGATCTGCAGAAAATTCCAAGTATGCATAGAGAAAATATCTTTTAAACTGAAGATGTAAAGATGACCAAGGCTGCAGAGTTCTTTTCACTAAAAGAAGGTAGGCCAGGCAAAGAACCCAAAGGAAGAGCCTAAACATGTGAAGCTAATGAGTGCAGAGGTGTCGTAGCATGGACATCAAGTACATGGACACCAGGGACATGGACAAAAGCACATGGACACCAATAATGTGGATACAAGCATGTGAACACCAGGAACATACAGAACAAGAACATGGGAAAGCACAGCCTGCAGCTTTCCACAGCATCCAGGAAGGGCCAGATCCCATCTCCAGTTTTAGCACTTTCAAGTGACGTGTCCATCCCTGGCTCACAAATCTCAGCTAATCAAGGCATTTCCTTGGGCCCCCGTGTCTTTGTTGAATCACTTTCCCCAGGCCACGCTGACTCTCCAGACCTCTCACTCAGTGCTTCCAGCAAGGGACACAACAAACTCCAGCCCATCACAGCTCCCCACAGCTCAGGCTGCTGCTGCCATTGCTCACACACAAAACCAGGCAACTGCACAGAGCCTGTGAGCTCCCACAGCACAAAGCTTCACTGTTAGATGCGTCCGCTCGCGTGGTTTAACATGCATCATCTACCATGCTGACAAAGATTAAATGAGTCATCCCTTAGCAAGCATTCAGCTGGCCAAGCTCAATCTTGTGGGGATCTTTGCTGTAACTCAAGCTACTTAAATCTGTTTTACATTAGACTCCCGACAGCCCAAATGGTGTAATTTAAAACATATGTCGGGGTGTAATCACACCTTTTAATGTAGGTTCAGTAAAACCCAAAGGTGCTTGAAAACCCAAATGACTTGTCATGAAAAAACTCCTAACGATGTAAAAACAAGCAGCCCGCTCTTCCAGAAATCTGGCTCGAAACACAGCTCAGTTAGATCATGTCTGTCTGATACAGATCCATGGGAAAAAGTTGGTCTTAGTACATGACACAGTAGCAAAGAGTTTAAATTGTCCACATCTGGGGACTGCTCCTGCAGTCTGCAGTGAGTGCCTGCTATTGAAACCCTCGTGCTGTAAACAGTCCCAGACCAACTCCAGTTCTAGCTTGTGACTGCAGCAGGAGATAAAAGTTGTGACAGCAGAACAAAAGATGTTCCACTTTCATTTCTGATTTACAACTCAGTGAGCTGGGACTGGGGGAGGGGGCACTGGTTCATTGACAGAGATAAAGAATGAGGCAGTGATTATTTCACAGACCTTTAAGCAGATTGGCCACGAAACAGCAGAGAGTGCAACATCTGCATCCCAGCATCTTCCATTACTGGGGGGCTCTGGCCTAACAAGAATTAGACATCAGTATTACAATGGAATAATTGTTTGATCTTTTTAACAATGAAGCTGCCTGCCTGGCGCTGGGGGTAAGAAGTGGATTTTGAGACACACTTTTATGAATGGGGACAATCGGTCAGAGCTGTCAGGAAGGCTTTTCTTAGGATTACCAAAGGATATCCAGAAACGAAGGTGTTCATAGGAAACCAAATGTGGCAATGCTTCGTTTTGAAAAAAAAAAACAAAAAAAAACAAGCAGACAAAAACCTCCACAAAAACAGCCACAAATGGTGCAAAAAAGTATATTGTTATCTACCTCCATACCAAACGCTGCAGCAAAAAAGTAGGAAGAAGTGAATGGGGTGAACATACACAGGCAGTCACTGTCTGTCATCAGCACAGCAAATGCTCCCTACAATTAAGAGCACAGGCTCTGTCTAGTTTTGGCATCATTCATCCTAAAGACTGCTACCATATCATGTACAGATGCTGTAGGTGAAATTAAACCTGGGACACCAACACGATATATCATTTTTGTCCCAATTGCTGATGTGAAAGGCATGCTCGTGCTGGAATGCAACAATTTCAGTGTTGTTCCTGTCAATCTTCAAAAGCATTTGCAGTCAAATTGAGCTGCCAGATTTTTTTACTTTTATTTTTAACAAAGAAAGGCAATTAAGAGTAATAAAAAACTGTTAGACGATGAGCAGCAGGGACAGGTGATGCTGAAACAAATAAGCATGAAAAATCTTGGGGATTTATCTGTATCTCCCTGTCTGCAAGGAGCTGACCCTCGTTGGGTTTTTATAGATGTGGTCTTGGTTCAGGAGAGGCAAGTAGGAACAGTGGGGAAAAACGTGCTGTGAGCAAGTCCATGTCTGAACAGCGGGAAACACTGGGGGCAGGGAAGGAGGAGATAAGAGATCCCTGCGGGGCTTCCCGAGCCTCAATTAACCAAGCAGTTCTCCTCACACAGACAAACGGCGTTTCCTTCCCCGCTGCCGCAGTGGGCGATGCACGCAGCAGGAAGCACTCTGTGTTCTCAGCGCTGCACGCTCCTGTCCACACAAACACTTTTTTCCACGTGGGAAGCCCCAGCGAGGCCAAACAAAGGGATTTTTTTCAGATTTCAGGTATGCACTGTGAGTACCATGACCACAAACAAGGTGGGAGCAGCACCCAGCCTCTCTCCACCCAAACCTCACTGCTGGAGAGGCACAGCTGCTGTCACTGCCATTGCATCTCCTTGCTCTCTGCAAACAGAGTCCTCAGCTGCCGTTCAGCCCGCTACATCAAACACAGGATTTAGTTAATCATACACGAACAGAACACAGCCCTCTTTGTCAGAGCCCTGCAAGTGTAAAGGACTATTCAGACAGGGGGTGGGCATCGTTTCCATTTGTGACACTAACGAGGGTCAAACATTACTTCTTTCCTTTCCATTAGTCACACCAACCCTGTGTAATGCAGCAGAAAGCTTTCACCTGCCCATCTCTATGCACCAAGACGGGGTCCCAGTGCTGTGCCTGGGCACAGGCAGGCTGAGGGTGGTGGCACATGGCTGAGAACCCAGCGGCTGTGTCTCCCTTCCCAGTGAGAGACAGCTATGTACAGTGCCAGGATGGCTGGCAGCCTTCTCCCAGTCATTAGCATCTGCTGATACATTTCATAGAACCACAGAAATTCAGAATAATGGGATCATAGAAACATGGAGAGACAGGCATGTGGAATCATAGAATTATAGAAGTGGGTTGGGTTGAAAGGGACCTTAAAGATCATCAATTGCAATCCCACACCAGATCGGACCATCCGTGGCCTCAGGGGACCTCCAGGGATGGGGCACCCACAGCAGTGCTGGGGCCTCACCACCATGTGAATAAAGAATTTCCACCTAACAACCAACCTAAGTCTCCATGAAATTAAATAATTTCATTCCTCACTTCTCCCTGCATTTATTGCCTCCCTTCTTTTGTGATGGGACTTGATGCAAACTCTACCAACTGCATCACAATGTCTTAGTGTCTCTATGTCTGCTCCTGGAAACTCCAATGGATTCAGCCTGCTTGGGTGGCAGCAACTCAAGAAGCTTTCTGGCCTCTGTTGGGACAAAAACAAAACCCAATCTG
Source organism: Phasianus colchicus (assembly GCF_987193195.1). Lineage (NCBI taxonomy): Eukaryota > Metazoa > Chordata > Aves > Galliformes > Phasianidae > Phasianus > Phasianus colchicus. Next base: position 8,187,334 of record NC_143452.1, read on the forward strand.
TTCCATAGACACAGCTTACACTTTCTTTGGTTCAGCTCATGGAAAAACCCAAGACCCAAAAGATCAATTCCCTACGCTCCTATCATTGCATTTTCCAAAATAAAATACTAGAAATCAACCAGTGTTGGCCTGGACTGGTAAATGACCACAGGCTGCTCTGCGTGGGCCGACCTGCTGTCGTCTTGGGACCTCCAACAACAAGAAGAAATGTGTGTAGGCAGAATTCCACAGCCAGCCTCACCAGTCAGATAACATGATGGGAAAACATAGGGATAACCTCCAGGGGAGCAGTGCTGTGTCCCCAGCAGCCTGCTTGAGAGGAACCCAGAAGTTGTGCGCATTGCACATATTGCAGATTTTGCTTTTAGTTTCTCAAAGTGCAGTACAGGCCTCTTTGAGTGCTAACAACTGAACGTACCGCACAGATCCGAGCAATTAAAAGAGGATATTCCATCAGCCAAGGGTTTAATTGGTAGCCATTAAGTACAGTGCTGAACTAATCAAGCAGCTTTAGATTTGCAGCTATTCCCTCTGCCCCACTCACTGGGAAGAACCGGAGAACGCAATGGGACGTGGGCACAATTTGTTGGTGCCACCCATACTGTGGGCTGTGATGGAAATACCACAGGTCTGGGTTTGTGCTCTTTGGAAGAGCCTCAATGGAAAGAACGGAGTGAAACTCTCCTAAGAATCAGGCAAGATTCCCATGGTGGAGAAAATTCCCTGGCAGATTTGTTACCACAGTGGGCATGGATGCCATCTCTAATGCACAGAGAAGAGCATTTTGGGGTCTGGAGGAGGGCAGAGCAGAGCTGAGCACTGGTGCTTCTGGGGGGACCCCATGGACATGGGCTGGCTCTGAGCACAGAGCCCAGGGCTGCTGCCACAGCACTGCCTTTCAAATGTAAAAAACTGCTCGTGGTCCAGGGAAGTGTTTCACAGAACCCAGCCCAACTATTAAAGGAAAAAAATCTCCCCTCCCTCTCAAATCTCGCTTCAGAATCTCAATTTAATTTTCATCAATTTAACGAACTCTGGTGTTTCCCATCTGCCTTTTGTTTTCTGGACCACGGGATATATTTCAAGGTGTTTGGTTTTTTGCCTCTCCTGTTTTGTGAAAATAAATGCACTTTAAAAAAAATGCCAGGAGAAAAGGAAGTCTGGAGCAGCACATCGGGCATTGCAGGACATGCTGAGGGCTCAGGAGCAGGCAGGCCTGGCAGGCTGCCCCGTCCCACCCACCCCTGGCCGTGTCCCTTTTTGAATCGCCCTTTGTTTGCTGCAGACTCACTCTAGTGGTTTCTCACACCACGAATTAAGCCCTGATTTATCCAAACCTGGCCCAGAGGGCCTCTGGCTCCCCGCCAGAACATACATCGCCTTTCTCTTTATTTGCTCTTCCTTTCTCAGTCTCTCTCTCCCTTCGGGCTCCTGTAATTATTATTAAAAAAAAAAAAAACAAAAAAAACAACAAAACACAACAGAACACGAATTTTGCTGATTAAGGTACTCACTTTCATGTCAATACATTTGTTTTTGACTGCCTTTGGGGTCAGAAGGAAGTACAAATCATTTTGGATCTAAAAGGAGCTGAGAGAGGGCAAAGGAGAAAAAGAGATATTATAAAACATCCCTTTGGTACTGGCACTCATGATATTGGGCAGTGTCGGATGATTTGGGACTGTGGAGGGAAATGGCACTTGAATGCAATGATTTCTACTTTTATTTCTTTGTATGATCTGCCATAGCTTTAAATTAGACACGGTTTGGTGAACGTGGTAGGGATGGGTTGGACTTGATGATCTTCGAGGCCTTTCCAAACTAATGATTTTGTGATTCCTCTGAAAAAACGCAGACCCTGTAGTGTTCGCTAAAGAACATGGAAAGAAAATAGCCACATTTACAGAGGCCTCAAAGCAACAAAAAGATGCTGGTGTCTTCGTCCAAATTTGGCATCACAGGTCTTTTAAAATCAATTTACACTGAAAACACATTCCATTCCTCTCCTCCCTGTCCAGAGATCAGCAGCAGTCACAGGGCACTCAGCCTAGCGTGGGCTGGAGATCAGAACACGGCTCTGACACGAGCACCAGGCAATTATCACAGGACATTGCACTCAGGGAAAGTGCTCATGTGATTGGGATTTAACAGACGATTAAATAATGCCGGCATTTCTGACAACTAATGAAGAAACTGATTAAATAAAGGACTGCAGAAAAACTCATTTTCCTTCCCGGCTCCAATGCCAACCCCAGGAATTTCCCTACCATTAATCGAGATGTTCAACTAAAGCCAACCAGCACAGTTGCTTCCCACTCCAATGGGAATGGGACAGTCATTCCATAAGGGAGCCAGCCCTTAGGAAGTTCAGCATGGGAAACTGCCTAGTGCTTTGGAATTCACTGTCCACTGGCACCAGTGGACAAGGGAAAGGCAATCAATGTCATTTACCTGGACTTGAGTGAGGCCTGTGACATGGTCCCCCACCACATCCTTATCTCCAAACTGGAGGGATGTGGATTTGATGGGTGGATCACTTGATGGATAAGAAACTGGTTGAAAGGCCGCAGACAGAGGGTGGTCATCACCTAAAGGGAGCCTACAGAGGGGAGGGGAATCAACTCTTTGAAAGAGTTGATAACTGCAGGACGAGGGGAAATGGTTTTAAGCTGAGGGAGGGGAGATTTAGGTTGGACATCAGGGGGAAATTCTTTACAGAGAGAGTGGTGAGGTGCTGGAACAGCTGCCCAGAGAGGCTGTGGCTGCCTTGTCCCTGGAAGTGTTCAAGGCCAGGTTGGATGGGGCCCTGGGCAGCCTGGTCTAGCATTAAATGTGCAGGTTGGTGGCCCTGCATGTGGCAGGGGGTTGGAGATTCGTGACCCTTGAGGTCCCTTCCAACCCTGGCCGTTCTGTGATTCATCAAAAGGGCTCCAGCCACATGGTTCACACCTCCAGATTTCAATGCACCTTCGAGGTTTCCCCCAAGCCACAACCACAGCACACCTCTCATCCTCAGCAGCCGCTCACCAGCTCCTCTGGCCCCACTGTGCCCAGTGCTGCTACACTGCCCTGCCTCATCCCTTACCTGCAGAGCAGCCTGGGCATGGCAGATAGCAGACCCACTCCTCACACTCAGCGCGTCTCTCTGGTGGCATCAGCTCCAGGCTTGTGGCTTCCCTGATCTTCATCTCTCTGTCCCTCTCCATCTCACCTCAAGTCATTTCCATCTGCAGAGGAGGGGGGTGACTGCAGCTGCAGTGATGTCGCTAGAGAGTCGTTGTGTTAAAGAGCATGGGGCTGGTAAGTGACTAATTACAAGTCCCAGGAGAGAAGCTGGCAGTTTATTAATGCAGATTTTTCAGGGGGTTGCAATTAGATGATCTTTGAGGTCCCTCTCATCCCCAGCCATTCTATGACTCCATGATTAAACAAGCTCTGTAATACCAGCAAGATGGTTTCACCAATATACATTGTTTTACCCATTTGCACATTTCCCAGCCATCCCATGGCAGCCTAACAGCAGTGTGGGGCTGTGCATCAAAACAGTGTCAAGCTCTGCTCCTCCCTGAGGCCACGCAGGCACTCAGAACCAGCACCACAAAGACATTTCCCAGGAAACAGTGTCTTCTGGGAACCTGAAAGACAGAATGGAAACTGTTGATCAGAACAAGCAGCTGTACATCCCCGGAGGCAACATCCAATGCAGAAGGGCTGCTGCCTGACACTGTGTTTAGGTTGGGTGGATTTATGAGCTCCTCTGATAACTGCTATCTGCAGCATCAGTCACCGCCCCTTTGCTGGAATTTCTCTCGGTTTGCTGTTCCCAGCTCTGAGCACCTCTGGAGGGATTCTGGTGTAGCTTTGTCATCGCGCACATTCAAAAAGGTGGAAATCGAGGTCTGATGTCATCTCGTGAACTTTTAAAGGCTCCATTGGTCTCAGAGGTCTATAAGCTGAGCGGCAGTAGCATCAGGGCTGAGACAGTTGTGCATTGCAGAGCAGCAGTGTGTTGTACGGTGCTCAGACCTGGTGCCATTCACAGCTCCTAGATCCAAGTGATCTGGGTGACTGGGAGCAGACACTATTTGCATTTTGGAATCCCAAAGTCCCAGAGGCGTTATCTCAAGCTGCAGAGCATCGTAAATCAGAGGGGCCCTTCCCAGCAGTCAACTTTGATATGACCCTCCTCCTCCCCATCCATGCCCTACGGGAAGAAAAACCCTCAGCCCATCTCACCCTTGTAAACGGCTCAGGATACAAGAGGAGAACAAAAGATATCTGGTTACTCACAAGTTGTGTGACACTTTCCTGCTGAACAGAGGATAACATCACACAGTGGTTAAGACATGTCTGGTTCACCTCTACTGAGTCTACCAGAGATTGTCTTTAAAGTATATACACCTTGCACAACAGTTATTTAATCAACACTGCCACTTCACATCACATCTTCTGATCATTCTGCAAATCAATTTGAAGTCGTCTGCTTCATTCATTACATTTATTTCAGAGATGGGTGAACTGTAGTATGTAGCAGAAGGAAGGTTATATTTAACCCAATATCACTGTCAGAAGCACATCAGAAGCACAAACCAGATGATTCTGTGATGATCTCCTGAGCCTTGAGAACAGAGCTCCAATTTTTCTGAATGCTTGTGATTTACACCAGAGTCAACTCTCTGCTCAGCAGAAACCAGCAGCATATATACATACACATTTAAAGGCACCAGAATCAATGAGAGTTGAGTATTAGGACAGACGGTAGCCACAAGATATCTGATGGAGTGACAGCTTGACATTTTTACATGACTGTGGAAAGCTGTTTTATATACATATAAATATCCCAAATATTTTGTTTGGAGGGAATTAAGACTTACAGCAGAGTCAGCAGCAATTCAAGCTGGCTGTCCAACCAGTTTCAGATAGGCCTGAAATGGAAAACCCGTGGAGATGCCTGTGACAAATAACAGTTTGGGAAAGAAACCTCTCATCTATGGCCTTAAAATGAAAGCAGATCTGATACCAACCATTTCATAGCTAAGATCAGAAGTGAGCGCTGGGCAGTGTCACTGCAGGCAGGGATGCTGCCATCTGCAAAGGCTCCTGCTCCCTGAATGTGCAGATTTTGGTCAGACTGCCTGGAGACTTCTCCATGTTTGAGGCGGCCACCAACAAACCAACACTGGGATGCTGATTTCAAGAGCCTGAATGCAGCTCTCAGTTCTTAAACTCTGTTACCTACAGCTCCTACTGAGGATTTAGCCAAGAGGAACTCCTCCTGCCTGATATTAGACAATAGCGTATTTCCCAGCAGGACACCTCATTAGTTTTCTGTGTTTCTTCCATGGCTAATTATTCCTACGTACACGTAGGGAAGCTGTTCCCCCAGAATGCTTAAACACAAACCATCATCAGTGAATTAATCCAAAACAAAAGCATCCTTAACCTATTCAGCGTTTGCACCAGGGAAGTGTTTTGTCTCCGTCCGTCACCAAGAGTGACAGCAAGTGGACAAGATGGGGTGGGAAATGTCATCCTCAAAACATGAATGAAAACCAAAAATGCTGCCAAATCTGGTGAACAGCTTAGCTTTAGCCTGGCTTTCAGCAGCTTCACATCACGGCAGCTTTGAGCCTCTGCTTGTTTCAGGAAAACAAACCACAACACTCCCAAAGCTATCCCAGCTTCCTTCCTGCAGGGAACACTCCTGAGCAGCCTGTGCTCCTGGGAGATGGAAGCAGCCAGCACAGAGCAGTGGTAATGGACACACACGAAGGCAAAAGACAACTTGAGCCTTTGTACTCCTCCGAGTCACAGTGCTCCTTTTTAGAGTAAAGCACAAAGGATGCCACAGCGAGGCATTTTGCCTGGTGTCTCCTCCCAGCCTTGGCAGTGCTTTGCCTGCTTGGCACCTTGCAGGCAAAGCTGATACCATCAAAGCATCTAATTCTATGCTCCCAGCAACAGAAGATACAGCAGCCTCCTAACCCCAGACCTCTATCAGAACACACAGCTGAGACTGTCTAAAGCAGCTTTTCACCACCATGCAGCTCATGAAAAGAATGTCAAGGCTTTGAAGAAACCAGATCAGTATGAGACATCTACAAGCTCCCCACCAAAAGCAAGGTGTTCTAAGAACAGACAGACTGTCTGAACAGCAACATTTTGGCCAAATACACCGAAATAGCCCCAGCTAAATCAGATGTCTAGGATGCCACTGCCAAGTCCTTGTAAGTAACAGAAAAGAATTTCATGACTTGGTGCAGTGTAACCATGTAAGGGCAACTCTGTCCATCTTGTATAGCACAAGTACAGTTCATTCCCTTTCTTGGCTCTAGAAGATCTGAACTATTCCTGTCACATGAAAACAAAGAACATTTTACACCACAATACCAGAAAATGAAACTCAAAATTGATTTTAAAAAGCCACATACCTTTCCTTCTTAGTGTCCTGCAGGGTTCTGCAACACCTCATGCTGGATGCACTACCACTGATGGCAGTGGGAATTTCACAAAGCATTTAGGACAGCATTAATCCCCTCCCAACTGAACTACATTTAGGATATGGCATCATAGCATTTCATCAGTTTATTTTCCAAGTAATTAATGAGAAAGTGATGTTTGTTGCTCTTCATATTTCAGAATTAAAAAACAAAAAACAAAAAAACAACACAAAGCAAGACCGTATAAATAGCAGAGAAAGTATAATTCCTAAATACATAATTAATATTTGGTACAAATTTCATTTGGTATGTTTATGTTCTAATGGACTTTTATCGTTTAAAGAGACACCCAAATGACCTCAACTTCATTTTGAACTTTTAAGCTGTCAGTTCACTTTCTCTTAATGGGGGAATTCCACTGAAATCCACACAGATGAGCAAAGTCCCAGAGGATTAGATGGAAGTCAACAATATTTACTCTTTGGTAAACTAGGCATTTATCAGCAGTAAACAGATACTGGTTTATTTAGAGTTCTTCCCTAATGCCGAGGCAGAAGCAGCTAATTTAAGATACGTCAGAAACATGAAATCCAATTAGAACTTATCTCCTTCTACTGCATACAAAAGAAGTAATGAGAATTGGACATCAGCCAAGCCAAAATTTCTCCCTTTGGAATACTGTAATTTGTGTTTCCAGAAAGCGCTTTCAGAGATTTATCTGCTGGAAACACAGCAGAATTACAACTAAAAGCTTTTTTTTTTTTTTTTTTTTGAGGTCTCTCTCATGGCTGGCACTGATGGCAGAAAATAACTCCAGAATAAAGAGTATTCAACACAAAGCCTTTTTTTCAGTCTTTTCAAATGAACTCCTGCTTGGTTGAAATGCAGGAGTTCAAAGGTTCTGTCACAGTGGAGGAGGAGTAAATTCAAGGGTCATCAGTGGGAATGCAGAACATACAAGCAAAGGTGTTTTACCTTATGGCTGTTCTGACAAAGCCTAACAGTTGATTTTAATCCTCTCTGTGGAATTTGCTTCTGAAACAAAGGTCGACTTTACTCTGCAACTACACTTTAACATGGACTGATCTACTGCACCTAGCTTCAACAGATACAATCTTCCAAAGATGTATGCTGGAGCTTGAAGTGTCAAGAGGACAAAACACAGATAAGGGGAAAGATACAAAGCTTGAGATAAATGATCCTCCTTGGCTTGATAGTGCCACTATTTCACACTCTCAAGAGAAGTCTGAGGTTGACGTTTCCCACACCAGTTCTACATGGAGACAATTTATAGCATGAGCAGGAAAACAACACAAAATGTATCTCTTGAGAAAACTCTGAATTTGACAGAGCAAAGACAATTGCAAACTGTCCTAGAGGAATTAACATAGTATAATCAGGATACAATATTGCTTTCTTGCAACACACAGTACTTTCTTTCCCAATGACCGCTTTGTAAGTTTATTCAGCAGTCCAGAAACAGTTCTGATTAAAAATAAATACCTTAAGTACAGCAGGCAAAATCATAAATCAACTTTTTCAAATTAAATCATAAACATTTCTTTGCGTGTTACATCAAAAGCATGAAATTATGGAAAATGGCCAGAGAGAAGGAATGGGCAGATAAGAAATGCAAAGTCAGCTGATATTAATTGATGCTGCTTGCAGACTCCCTGGATTCTGCCAGTAAGATAACTAAGAAATAACACACCAGCAAGCAGACAGTTTATCTAGCCACTGAAAGACTATTAAGTCAGCTATCAAAATATGCCAGATACTAGGAGTTATTTCTCCATAAATCACTTTCTCACTTCTCAGCATCAAGGTCATACTTAAGGGGTTAAAAGTCTGAGTCTCTTTCATGCTGCAATCAGGCTGCAAGCACACAACAAAGTATTATTATTATTTTTTAAGTTTTCCATGAGCTTCAGTATTTGTAATTCACTTACAGAACGTGTCAAAGAACAGAAAAAATATTGTGAGCCTTTTATCAGCACGAAAAAAAATAAACTTTGATAGCATAACCAAAACAAAGCGTTTGGTTTGGCCAGTGAAAAATCAGCAAACAGGATTAGATTGTTCCATTGCAAACTGTTCCACTAGAAATGAAAAGAGATGAGCTACAACTGCAAAGCTTGTTATAAATAGAAAGATTATAGTGGACAAAGAGTGAAATGGAAATTCTTGATTTACATCTGGCGCTGCTGTACAATCTGATTTGTCCTAAGAATTCAAAATTAGAAACTGTATAATGCATCCTTCATTGATACACATTTCTAAGTACTTTTATGACAAACCATAATGAAATCATAGGTGTTCACTACTTGCACAAAAGACACAGCACAGTATAGGTTGGAACTGTTTATTTTACATCCAATGTATCCATATTAGTTTCAGTCATTAGAAGTTCCTAGAAGAAAATAAAACAAAGATGTTACAAGCTGTTACACCTCAACAGCTCCAGTAAGTATTTCAGATCAGCTGTGCAAGCATCCTAAAAATACAGTGTATACATTTCCATCCTGAAATTTGGATTTGGACTGAACATTACCTCTGCAAATGTTATTATGGAAAGATAAACATACGTACTTGGAAACGATTCCATCATTTTTTGCCAGACGCAGAATGGAGTCATCTGATTCCCCCTATAAGAAAAACCATAATTCTTAGGTAAGTGAACGATTGCTGACACAGACTAAAAAGAGGCAGCAGCACGTACTGATGGCAGTGAAATGCACAGGGTTGTTTATTTTTTTTTCCAAAACAGATCCTTGCATTTTATTGCCACAGATTACTGTTCTTAAAACAAGCCGTTAATTTTTCATTCTTCAGAATAAGAAACAAAACAAAATACACACTTGCATTAACAAGACATATTTCTGAGCAAATGAACTGCTGATGAACTCTAGGAAGCTTCACAAAATGCTTGTTTAACAAATTTAAGACAGTATCATATCTAATAATGATAAACAAAGCCAGGTATCAGTTGCTCAGTGTATTCTTGGAAGAAAAAAATTCATTTGCATCTTCTAGTGATTTTTAAAAAATACAAGCATAAATGATTCTCCAAATCAAAGAATTGAGGGAAAAACGTAAGAAATTGATTCTTAAAGTCAATTAGTTCATGTCTTCACCCTGTCTTTATTATTCCAGCAAAAGCTCTTCCTCCAGAATGTGCTGAAAGCACACTTCATTTTCCAGGGCAAACAAACCTAAAAAATCACTGACCAACATAAACAGGACCACAATCATACTGTTTCAAGAAAATACCCACCATCCTACGAATTGCTCCACAGATGGCATATGTTTTGAACTGCCCATTGACTCTGCCTGTTACCTTGTCGACCTGTAATTACAAGCAAATTACTCCACAGAGATTCTTACAGAATTCTTACCAAGTTTTACTGTTTTACATCATACTTGCCAAAAGCTCTCTAACAAATATTATTTGTTTTTCTGCAAAACCCCAAGGCAAACACTTCCATTAGAATCTACGAGGTATTTATTCAAAGCAAACATATTGTTTACTATGTAATGTAGCTGTAACATCTAATGGATCACACAGCATTACAAAATGCAACAGAAAATGGTAAACATTACTGCCTGTTTAGTGTTTTTTCAAGTTTATTTTAATTAAGTCAAGGTAATTAATTAAGTCAAGCTGCCCAGAGAGGCTGTGGATGCCCCAACCCTGGAGATGTTCAAGGCCAGGTTGGATGGGCCTGAGGCAGCCTGGTCTGGTATTAAATGGGGAGGTTGGTGGTCCTGCATTTGGCAAGGGGTTGGAGATTCATGATCCTTGAGGTCCCTTCCAACCCAGGCCATTCTGTGACTCTGTGATAACGTAATGGAAAATTTAGGTGTGGGCTGAAGGGTTACAATGTTGTTACAAAGAAAGAGAAACAACCAAGCTGAAGGACATGAATGGCCTCATTCTGTCCGATAACTGAGAAATTTAACGGGAGAAATAAGACTGAACAATATAAATAATGAGATTAAACAGCGTAGTGAACACTGTAATACCATGTGGGTTAGTTTCCAAGTTCTGCTAATCTCTGATCTTTGGAAAGCAAGCAACAAGGGATCACTGAAGGACAGAATGAACAAAGGATGTATTTGCTTAACAGTTACAAGAAATCATAAACAAAAATAATTTAAAAAAATGTTTTAAGTCAGATGGATTTTAAACAGCAGGATCTCTTGATTTACATTGGAATGTAGCCTTGTGATCTCTCACTCAAGAAGAAATAAACAAAACTTCTCAATTCTTTTAATACTCCATGCTCTAATTCAACAAGAATATGAAATTGAAGAACAGGATGCACCAGAAAAGGCTGAAGAAACGTGCTTTCTTGGACAGGTAAAACTGAAAAAGATACCAATCTTCCACAATTAAGAACTTCTTTCCATTTCCTTCAAAATGGAAAAGAAATCCCCTAATTTTAACTCTAAAGATCTAAAGTTGGATGTTTTATTTAGTCACATAGTTAAATGGTCAGAAATAGGTCATTTTCAACCAAAAGGTTGAAAAATAACCAGGAATGACACAGTAGTATCCTAGCAAGTACAAAAGCTCTCTAGCTCTACACTTGTATAATTACTGAAGTTTACAACAAGTGTTTGTATTTACTAACTTCTATCAAAACTGAAAGGCACTGCTCTCTTATCAAACCCTTCTGTTAAGAAACTTACCTCAGAAATATTTATCTGAATGGAAGCATGGTCCTTAGCACCAATTATTCGGTTGCTGGCAGAGCTAGGAAGTAAATAATGAGGTATACTTAAATAGATTGTCAAAGCTAGACTTACATGAAGACAATAGCTGCACAAGTTCACAGGGACAACATGAGGCTCAGACACTGCAGTGCACAAAAAATCAGAATTCAGTTTTAAGAATGTTTAATGGAGACTTTCACTTTAGTCATTCTCAGTTGCCAACGATCCCTACAGTTTGGCATGCTCAGTTTATTTCTATACAGTGCAGCCACAAGCACAGACCTTCAAAATGTTGTACTACATTTGACTTTTCTAATGTGCAAAAATCATTAAGTCATTGAAATCCTTAAAAAATGTATTTTCTATACCTTTATTCACTAGAAGCCATAAAAGCTATCAAAAAAAACTCATGCTGTTCAGTCTGCTCAGAAATTACTGGCTTCAAAAACATCTAATTAAAAAAAAAAACACCCCAAAATAAACCATTTATGTGCATCTTATGAGATGTAAAAAAAAACCCTTCTCAGTATCCATTTTGTACACACTCAATGTTGTCTTTACAATGCACTCCCAAGATAACAATCATCTAACACATTTTCTGCAACAGCCTGCAGTGTAGAAATGCTACTACACTTCAAACACGTTTCCTTTGAAAGCAGCCCTAACGATCTGCCACAGCCACCGTAAGGGCAGCTGCTGTGCAACCCAAGATAGGGTATTCTCTTCAAATACAGTCTTCGCTGTAAAAAAAAACAAACAAAAAAAACTTATAGAAGATAAGTAGAAATACAGAAATAAGATTCACCTCCCCCCCCCATACTCCCTCCCCACCAAACATAACAGGCCAAGCGTCAGCCTCTGCTCCCTTTCTTTGCCCGGGAACCACCACAGCACCGCTCACCATTTCCGAGGCACGTAGAGGTCCACGAACTCGCCGGCGTCGTTCTGCATCGTGTGCGGATCAGGCCGGGCACGGAGCGCTGAGATCTGGAATGAGAGAGGCAGAGCTCAGCGCCCTGCCCACGAGGCCCGGGCCCTACAGCTCCCCCTACCCCGCCTTACGGCACGCTGCGAACGGAGCTACGGTCACCCTCCCTCCCGCCTTCCAGCCCCCAGGAACTCCCCGGCTCTCGCAGCCCCTTTGCGCCGGTCCCCGCCCCACACCAAGAGCTGCACTCAGAGCAGCCGCGCGCCGCCGCCATACCTCACCCACGCACCGCGGCGGAAAGGAAGAGCTGCTCACCGGAAGCGGAAATGAGAGCGCGGGCGGGGGAGGACTTCCGGCGTGGCGTCATGACGTCACAGGCGGCGCTGTGCTCCCTCAGAAGCGGCGCGGGCCGCGCTGTCAGCCCTCCCCGGCCCGCCGCCGGCAGCACAAGCACCATTCCGAAACGCGACGTTTGCTTACAAAACACGTATCAAAACAGTTTTTATTTCACAGCATCTTCAACGCACAAAGTCGATGGGGAGGAAAAAAATTAAGAATACATGGAACGGTCTAAGCCAGATTCTTAAATAAAATAGTAGTATAGAAAAAAAAAAACATAACACAGCTTTTTTTTTTTTTTTTCTCCCTTTTTCTTTTCCTTCCATACACGAGGACGTACAGCCTCTTGTCGAGAATCGCGAGAGCAGCACCGCACTCAGGTAGACAGCATTCAGCCACACCTGCCCCGTTAGGAGTGCTCCGGGCACGGATGAAGCTGATTCGGGTTTGAGTCCCGCTTCATTAATAGGTAACGCAGTAATGGTCCTTCGCCACATGGTGGCAGCCTTTAGGTGAAATGATAAATATCGCCACGAACAAAACGAACGGGGCTGGAAGCTACGCACTGGAAACAGAAAAATAAACACATGTACACAGCTACTGTATCGCTCCTGGACTGATCCTGCAGCGACAACACAAAAGAGGTACTCATTTACAAGCTGCATCTGGCTGCTGTTGGCCCAAAGCACTGCTTGTGCTCCTTTCCAACATCACTGCCTCACTGGGCTGTCGCATCTGCCTGCACCCCGCATGGCCTCCAGGCTCAGCACCACTGCGTGGGCCTCAGCCAGTGTTTAGAGTTACTTTTAAAGAGCATTCTATCACTCCTAATCCTAATCTGTTCTTCTGAAGAAGAAACAAAAAACCAAACCGCACCAAAATATAACCAAAACCTTACCCATTTATGATGGTAAACAATAGTTCCCATTTTGCAAGAGGAACTCCAGCCCAGACATCCACTGCAACTAGAGAAACTTCCACTGAATACAGACTGAACTGTTGCAAAAATAAATGCATTTTTTCCCTTATATGGTGAGAAAGTTAATTGTTAAAGAAAACTCTTCATATGCTAAGTAGAATGAAATCCCCGGAGACATTCTCCAACTTCATTCTCACTAAGCAAAGTGGTTTATGAATTTCTGGACATACCACCTGAAAAATTTCTTTGCTCAATTTCAGTTCTTCCTCCTCACTCAGTGAACACAGGGAGCAATGGACCACATCAGTTGTGCTCACATCTGTTCACTAATTCCAAGGCTCACTATATATGTTTAGCACTTTGTTATTAATCGCATGCAAGGACAGTTATATTCACTAGAAAGTTGAACCAGTAGGAAATTTTAAAACCCTTCTGTTAAATAATTGGCAAGCCTAACTTATTACCTACATCTCACTTACAGAGATTGGAAAGTCCTTCTGTGTTAAAGAGAAGCCAGAAGCATATTAAATTTACACAAATAACTTGAAGCTACGTACAGCTGAACACAGTTACAAAGGAGTCAATAGTCAATCGAGTTATTACATATGAAAAATACAATTTGAGCCCTACATAAAGAGGAAGGAGCTCCAATACAGTTTGCTGCAACTCTAATGAAGCAAAATTAGCTTCAGGCAAAACGTGGCTGAAGAACAAAGATTCAGCTTTGTTTTTGCCTACAACATCTAATACAAGGAACAGAAATTTACATTACTTTACATATTAGATAGCAGGTACCCATACCTCAATACAAGGGTTAGCATTTCCATTTAGAAGTCAAACAAATTACAAATTTCTCAGTCTTAACAGCCAAGCATCAGTTCTGCTTCTTGCAAATGGACACAGCTACCTGTATCGTAATATTGCTTCAGAAAATAAAACCAAGAGCCAATATCACAAAAGGTTCCACATGTAATCAGAGTTCATTTCCAACCTGAATATTTCAGGAACAAATGAGGGAATAGTCAATGGTCAAAGAACTGATTAACCTCTGTGTAGCAGTGGGGTGCTGCCTGGCACCAGCTGGTTAAGTAGCTGTTCACATGTGCAACAAATGCTAGTATTATGAAGACCGTCACAGTGATGCAATGCTTGGAAGAACGGAGTACAAAAAAAGTAGCATTTTCAATATCAAGCATGCTTGGTGTCATTGGCTTGGTTTGACAGAAATAGCATTACTGACTTAAGTACTTGCTCAGAGCACGTAGGACCATATATAATACAGTCCTACTGAAAAAGGTGCTTAGTTCAGACTACAGGACACAGAAACAAATCAATATAAGAAATTATATATTTTAGACCAAGTTGCTCTTGGTCAAAAGCACTCATCTTTCATTTAAGAGTGAACTGGGCTGGTAATCACCTTGCTGCAGCTACCTTGTTCAACAGGTGGTATTTCATGACAGACTTCAAAGCAATCTTTAAATAAAATGTGTGTTCTTAAGATATTATAGTTAACTAAATTGAAACAGCAACTTCAGTCTAGTTATAGATAGGACAGATGCCCTGGGTATCACTAGTGCAGATATACTGGAATTGTTTTCCTTATACGCAAGGCCAATGCAGGTAAAGAATAAATGGCTATATAAATTCAGGATTCTCTATGAAATAACATAACTAACTTAAAAAGTACTGGTACCAGACCAGCCAGTTTTAGGCACATCTTTAAAAAAAATAAAGTATGTGTTCCATTAATGTAAAGATGGAAGAAGACTCTCGGAAACATCTGGACTTTATGGTGCACTGGAATGGAAGTGATGCTTCCTTTAGTTTCAAGGAATAAAATAAAAGCTTAAAAAAAAAAAACAATACCATAGGATTCTTCATAGGGAAGAACAGTTTTAGTAAAACTGAAAAGATAAATAAGGAATAATCAGCAGCCATGACAGCTGACTGGTGAATATTTGTGCTTTAAATGTCCAAAACAAAATGAAGTTCAACAACTCTTCTCGTACCATCTCCCAGACTTCACACGTGTCCATAACGCAAACCTCGACAGTTTGAAAACACACTGCAGACTTGAGAGCTAGAGCTGGCAGGATGCTCCCAGGGCACAAAGGCCAATGGCAACGTCAGCAGCAGAGCTCAGAGATGTTATCCCCAGCGCTGCCAGCTACCAGCTGGAGTGTAGCTTTGGTTAAGACTGTTGTGTGAGCCGTCTGTAGTGAGGTAACACTTGGTTTTCCGGAAGATAGAGAGCCAGTTCCAAAGCTACAAGGACAGTGAATTCAAAACCAATAAGATCTCTTCTGTTGAATCTGAATCTCTCTTCTAGTTTCTATGATAGTAAGAAATAAAAAAAAAAGTAGAGGGAGAGAAACAGAATCAGTTATTGAGAATTTATCAATGCACTTTCAGATTAAGTCAGCATAAAAGAGGAATAAGTGATGCAAGACCAGAGAGAAGTATTGCCACAGATCAAACATGTAGATCAGCACAGCTGTCACACCCACACAACAGTTACTGTTTTCCAGGCAACTACTGAACAAAAAAAAACCTCACTGTAAGATCAGTAGGACATTTACTGCATCAGTCAGGAGCTTTTCATAAATTAGAAAAAGCATCCAAAAGGAAGAGCCCTGGATGAAGCTTGAAGCTCACTGAAAGAGATAGTCTTGAATGCAGCATGCACTGCTGAAAATCTTGTTTCTTTTTATCTTTGCTTTGTTCTACAAAAAAGGAAGGTTTTGACCACACCCAAAACATGCCTCATAGTACTTACATCTATAAGATGTTTAACTTCGTGTTTCCTGAGATCACTGCTGATCTTGGCTGCAAGCAGAACGCAAGCACCAGCACACAGTTTGCGGTTCTGTTTGTTGAGTTTGCCTTGGAGAACAAGCTTCTCAAAGTACACATAAGCCATGGACACAGTAACTGGCTCCAGATTGCATTCTTCACTCAGATTCCGCATCTCTCTCTTCAAACTAAGAACAGGGAGGAAAAAAGAAAAAACACCCTCTGACACACAACAGTTTTTTGAAAATCTACACTTCAGCGTGTACAACCTACAGTCTGAGTTTCACTGTGGAAACTCAGAAGAGCACACATTCAAGACTCTTATTTGGAAAACCAGGACTGGTATTATCCCAGACTGGAGCAGCCCAGTTGGCAGCAAGCTGGACCTGATCCATGAACTGATTTAACCTGGCTGACTGTGGAAGCACAGTTCCTTATCTGACCGTGAACACTGAGTTCAGCTCCTTCACTGAAGCACAGGCTGTTGCTGTATGGATCCCTCTGAGATCCCAAACAGGTTCACGATTCATAAGACCCAACTGCCCTGACCTACACACCATCACATCAACGCTGTGCAGAGAGAGGCCTGTCTCCCACACACCTCAGAGAAGAATTAGGTCTGAGGGGGAAGGCAAACTGCTTCATACCCTCCCTCAGCGGATGGCCCTTCACTTCTGCATGAAGGTGAACGTTATGCTGGATGCTCCCTCTCACTGCTATCACCATGCTACAGAGCTCTCTGCAAAAATCCCTGCTTGAAACAACTACAAAGAGGAGCATGCAGGGCACTGCCAGACTTTGAATGAGCAAACCTTGTCCTCAGCTGGGAACTGCAGTGCTAGTGATTCAGCAGTATCATGTTCTAAGCTGGCTATTTCAGAAGGCCCTAATTGCATTAACTCTGGTGTAATACCAGCAGGATTACAGCTCTCAGAATGCGTAACAGTACATCTCATTGGTGAACATTCAGACATTTCCTGGATGGTGAGGAATTCTGTGTGCACAGTCCTGCCTTCAAAAAAATACTTTTCTTTACCAAGTGTTCCCAGAACAGACTTTTTTTTTTTAATTCTAGAATACTGTTGAGACTACATTCATCAGCAAATCTTGTAATTGAAAGGTGAAAACAGCCAGAGAGACAAGCTGGATAAGAGAAGGACTGCATGGAAACCAAACAATCAAGTTACAAGTATTTGTTTCAAAACTGATACTACTTCATTGTTAACTGGCTATTAGTGTTGATGAAACAAAACTCATCTAGGGGATCAAATGATGAAAACCAACTGTTACTCTTTCCCAGCAACCTAAGCATTCCTGTCATCCTACAGCCAGCTCAACCAGCAACAAGAGATTAGCATTTAATCATATATACTATAAATAGATCTAGTATTTGCTCCATACAAGTGACAGATAAAAGCAGCCTTGCACTGTGTAGATGATGTTCTCATTATTCACTGCTTGTTCCTTACCTCCTAATTTTGCTCAGTGTCAACTTGATATGAGGAAACTTCTCTCTGAAGGTTTCATTCATATCCTTTTTAAGGTCCGAGGGTTTCACATATTCAATGACTGTTGTCTGAAACACAGAAAGAAAAATTTATAATTTGTCCTGTGAACAGCACTGACAGCTGAAGAAATTTGTCAAGGACACTTTAGTACAAAGGCAAAAACAAGTTTTATTTTATAAAATTTTCTAATGTCTAAGTAATAGCCCAGGTTGAGTTTCAGCCACAGAAAAAAAGTCTTAACGAACGAGTAAGCAAACAGTTACCATAAATAAATGCCAACATGGAAATATGACAAGTTGGTCCTTGACAAGCTCAGCATACAAACTCAACCACTTGTGCATCTCCCAGTCAGCTCTTAAAAAGCCACAACTGCTTCCTCAAGGACTTTTCTCCCCAGGGGAAGTTGTTTATAGGAGGATCTCTCAGGCACTCACTCTGCTCAGGTATACAACCACTCACCATGTAAGAGGCAAAGATAAGAACCCGTTTATGTTTTCCACATGGCCACTGAGGATCATCCAGAAGATTAGGATCATACTCTGCCACTTCCCCAGCTTCGTTTCCTGAAAGAATGAGGAAAGCACAACATCGAGCCACAGAACTTCAAAATTTCCTGTTTCCTTTTTAATAAAGCATTCAAACAGTAAACACTAGAAGTCTTGGCAGACCCCAAGGCAGGCAAGCTGCAGCTAGGGTCATCCATTTGCATTCTGTATGTGTCAGGTATTAGATATACGAAGCAAACAAGCTGTCTCCAACATATGCCCAATTTATTTTAGACGGTGCAAACTAACAGTTTGTCTTCCACAAGTATGCACAGAGAACTGCACAAACGTGGTTTGTTGCTCAAATCTAACAGATGATAGCATTGTCAGGTTTGCCCTTCTACACAGTTTAACACAAACCTTTGATTTGTGCATTGTTACACTGCTAGAAGGCAAGGAAGGCCATCTGTACCCGTGCACACCAGATGTTTCTTGCTGAGCAATATTAAGCTTCACATTTCCAAGGAAATGCTTTGCAGTCCTTGAATTGCATCAGCTATGCCAGATATACAGAGGGATGCAAGGAATGCATACGAGTCTCTCAGTCCTAAGGCTCGTCTTTTATACTTCACTAACAAACCTTCTCTGCTCAGCTCTAAGCAGTCTCCTTCCAAACACTTCACCACTTGCAATTGTTTCAGACAAACAGTCCTTTCCCACCTTTCTGCTCTGTGCGGAAGTGGTGAGCATGCTGGCAGCCATCCTTACCAATCTCTGTTCCTGCTGGTATCATTTTTGCAGTCACAGGTTTATATCTCGACCCAGGAAGACTCCGTGAAGCACCAGCTCTGCAGGAAGGGACAGCACTATGGCTGTCAGCCTTGCGAACAACCAGGGCATTGGTTGGGTACAGGAATTTTGCATAGGACACAACCTTTGAGAAAAGAAAGTTGTAGTAGTTATGGGGAAAAAAAATTCTGAAAGCTTATTTCCAGACATATAGGATTCTACAACTCAGAGATCTCCAGTGAGAGTGAGGACCTTGAAATTGGGGAATGGGAGGAAAAGCCTGTATGTGGGAATACTTTGCTTTTGAGGTCTTCAGTATGAAAGAGTTGTTGAGGATGTAGGAAAAGGGGAGAATCACATCAATAAAATTCTGGCAATATACAAATATAACTGAAGAGGTATGCATTCATCTTTAAAAAAAATTGTATTAAAAAAATTAACATATTGTCTGAATTCCAGTGAGGACAATTCTCCAGAAACAGAGGTAGAAATGACCAGAGACTGACAGCCTCCACGGAAGCATTACCACAAGCCAAACATTCAAAACTTTAAGGATCTAAGCAGACTTCCACTGCTCTGATAAGTTACAGTTCTCAGTTCATAGAAGTGCCGGATAAAGCAATTGATTTGCCCCCAGATCAAACAGTCACAGAGGTGAAAGCAGCCAGCTGACCCACCCATCATCCCACACCAGGCATCAGCATTACAGATCAGGAGAAAAAAGGATTTCCTTACCTTGCCATCCGCCCCCAGCTCTACTCCTTCCATTCCAAGGACCATCTCAGTGGAGACTGAAACGCCCCCAGAAGGATGTCGCTGCTTCTGTCCATCCATCTTCAGATCACTAAATGCAGACAAGAAAGTGCACTGTTGGAAAACACAGCATGAACTCAGCTGCCTTTAAGGTGAATACCAGGGCCTGTCCTGTGCCTCCACCAGCACCACAGGGTCAGAGCTCTACTATGCATGAACTGGACTGCCCACCAACCTCATCTCCAAGGAAGTAAGAATTTTTCACTACTTTTTTCCAAACATGGAGATGTTCATTAAATCAAGAATCGCACTTCATCTCATTCTAGAAGTCAAATCTGCAGCAATGTGCCCATCAAAAGGGTTATTTTTAAGTACAGTCCTTCTGCCTAAGACAAACCACTGGTAAGACAAATGCTCAAACACTTAGCAGCAAGCATGATTTATATGACTAGTTCTCCAGGATCAGAAGCTGGCCTTTCCATTGCCATTTTCCACCCGCTGAGCACACAAGCTCACACTAGGAATTAGAGCTGCTACCAGAACTCTGCTTCAGTGATGGCAGCATGCAGCATTGTCACCTATATTCCAGCACAAAGGCAGCTTTCAGTTAAAAACCTGCACTGCCAGCTTCCACACAAGCAGAATAACACTGAGCTCACAAGTGCCCTAAAATAACACCAGCAACCTTGCTGCTTTTCCATTAAATGGGAAAATGTTTTCCCATCATCTATTTTTACAGCAAGTGTATTTGAATACAATACAATTCCCACCACTAAACATCCGTTTCCTTCTGCCCTATGTTACGTACAGGACAGAAGTGACAACACAATTGTTTTGGCAGAAGTGGATTAAAATAAAATGATTTTCTATAGTGCACTTGTAGGTCAGAACTTCACAGAATCAACAGTTCACGAGAAACTGAGCAAAGCTGTGTGGAAATCTAATTAGCACGACTTGTTTCTCATATTTGACCATATCTACAGTTCCACACAAAAAATGGAGTACAGCTGTTAAAAGCAGTATCAATCAGGCTAAACTGCTTCTATTTGGCATAGACTGTGGACAGTGACATTCACGGCTTCAGAAAGGTGAAAAAAATAGAAGAGCATCTCAAGCCTCATAATAGAAGGCTTCCCAGTAAAGAAAGCTGCAGATCTATAGCAGATGTACTCATTTAAAGACCTTTCATATACAATAGCACAGTTAAAGGCAACTCACCTGATACGTAAACTCTCCCCATAAGGTAGGATAGAAAAAGCCACACACAGCGTTCGTTTAGCACAGATTAATACAATCCTGCAAACAGATAGGAAAAGATCAGGATAAGAATTATGATCCAGAAGTTACAAAGCAGCTTTCTATGAAACACAAACATGGGACTCTTCTTTGTGCTAGAAAGGAGGATGGCATTAGGGCAGAATGATTTAACCTCCTCCCTTTCTCCTCATGGAGTGGCAGAATCATCAGCAGATGTAGTAGATACAAATACCCACTGCCTTCGACATGAAATGTGTTTAAAATTAGGAAGACCATGGGGACAGTGCATTATTCCCACTGATGTTAACCAGTTAACCACATGGAACTAGAGCTTGTTTATGGGCACATCCCATTTCACACAAGTACAAGGGTACAGCTGAGTTCCAGGCGTTACCTGCTGTTCTTCGTGTCATACTGCCTCATGTTCTTGATGAAGTGCATCTTCTTCAAGTTCTTGTGCCTCGGAGACCCAGATATATGCTTGGTTCTGCAATTATAAGACAAAACCCAAACACTTAAGTGCTCTGAAAAACAACAAAAAAAGGAAAAACCGTGCCAGATTTATGATCAGATGGCAGCACTAGCATGCAGGACCTCGTATACTGGCGTGGAAGAGGGTGGAGGGAGGAGAGGACTGCATGCAACGAGTCAAGGTTAATGCTGCTTTTGAAAAAAGTACCTTTGTACACTGGCATATTCCACTATGTCTTCTAAAAAGTCTAGAGAGCAGCGCTGGGAGATAAAACGCCTTCTGTAAAACGTACAACACCACGAAGAGTGAACAATATTAGTTCATGGCCTCTGAGTTTATGAACTGCAAAAGATGTATGAGCTCTTAGGACAAATGGCAGCTTTTCTTGGATTTGTTTTGTAGGTAAGCGCTCTTCCAACGAGTTCCACATTATTAAAAAGGCCAAGAACTTGCTTTCCCTGCTAGGAACTTTGAAGTCTTTAGGTACATATTTATATTGGCTTTGTTAACAAGACCACTCAACACAAAAGAACACCTACCTCTAAGCTAAACACCTAAAAAGCTTCCAGAAACACATTTGAAATCTTATCAGAAATATTACAGAAAGTTCCCTAAACATACCAAGGCATTTTACATCAGCCTACCAAAACACATCAACACACACATCTGTATGATGACAGAACATCTGTAGCTCCACTCCTGCCCCAGAACACAGTGCTGCTGCAGTAGCAGACCGTGAGTCTGGGATGTGAGCTCAGTCACACGGACAGAGCTCTCAAGAACAGCAGGGAGGGCTGTTAGAGGAAGCAAAGAGTATTCAAGGCCCATATGAAATCCCATGATGGAAGATACAAAGAGAGTAGGAACCTTGTGAGTTAGTATGATAGTTAAGTTCATTGACAGAGTTCTACAAAGAAACTGGCTGCAATTTCTATAGGAACAAGGTCCTCGGATTCAACCAACACCACAACTGTCAAACTCTATGTTTTCCACTTTAAGCATGCATTTGCTGTGCTTTTAGCACAAACCACGTGTATTCTGGTGCCAGTGACAAAGTGACACCACAACTCAACTAACAAACAAACAAAAAAAATCACCGTGGAAGTCAGCTTGGGAAAAGCTTACGGGACATACATGTTGGATGCTGAGTTAACCAAGGCCTAAAGCTTCAAAGTTAACATACAGCCCTAGACCAAAAGCGTGGCACCTTAGGTAAGTGTGAGGAGCCGTGGGCAAGGAGGGCAGATAACATGGGATTTCTTAATTGCTAACAGCTATGGATGAGTTTTTACAGCAAAGTTGGATAAGCAACCCAAACACACAGCTTTGTTGCTACACAAGAGGCCCAATGGCATTCTGAATGTGAACATGATCTGGCTCCTCCTTATAAATGGATATAGGCATCCAAACACCTTTCATCCAGGCTTCAGTTTTAAAATATTTTTGCTTGCCAGTGAAAGCTTTCCTGTAAAGCTCAATGCTTTCACATACATGTGCTTTAGTCTACTTTGGCATTTATCCTGTAATTTAAAAAAAGAACAGACCTACATATTTCATGAAAATGTTTTCTATCTCAAATGTTATGGCAGGAACATAGCTCTCAGCGACTCCACTGCTGTCATGGAACCACAGATCCTGAGCTGGAAGGACCCCAAGGACCATTGAGTTCAACTCCTGGCTCCACACAGGACCACCCAAAATTCCAACCAGGAAAAGCAAACCCAAAGCCAATGACAACAGGGATGAGAGCACAAAGCACCTGATCCCATGGCGCTGCGAGAGCACGTCTCATCGAGTGCTGCTGCAGTGAAAGGATCTTTCCCCTTTGCTCAGAGCCACAATGACTCATCCCTGCTGTGCCAACAGGAAACTTCATTTTTAGCTGCACTTCAGCTGAGATTTTCTGTCCTCATGTGAAGCTGTCACCCCGGAGAAATCCAACACGCCATGCAAAACAAGATGCTCTCCTCCAATCTTAGAGTTCTCACTGGTCCAGAGCACACTGCACACTGTGTGCTCAAACAAACATTTTGCAGCACTGAAGCCTTGTTGGAGTGGTGCTAACAGCAGCACTTTATTACACAGTGCAGTACGCTGCAAACTAAGGCTTTTTTTGAGTTGCCTGCACTTAGCTTGCAACCTGTCTTAGTTTCAGTGCTCTTCTCATACAGTTCACACCTACAGGAAGCACAGGGTTATGCAGCAGCCCTGCTCCTGTCCAATGAAGAACAGCAGAGCCACACACCCTGTGCTAAGCAGAGTCACCCAGGATAACACCCCTTGTTTGTGTCTGATCTGCTGAGTTCAAAAGACTTCAAGTCATTTACACAGAGCACCTGCTGCCAAGCGTGACCTCAATAAAACAGCAGAAAGCCAAAACCAGAACTCGGTTACCCTACACACCTCACTGACAATCTACCTGGCAATTAGAAATCAAAGCAGCCAATATTAAAACTTTGGTAAGTTCTATGTAGGAGGCTGTAATGTCTGCAGGACCCTACAGGAAGCTCAAATCACCTGAGAGCTAACATAGCTTGCTCCTGGACAAGGTACAGAGGGTTGGTTTTTTGTCTGTCTGTCCATCCAGCCCTCATCAAGGCCTCCCTTTGGTGCTTTCTCACTGGTTTAAGAGCCAATAAAGAAGGACCCACCCAGGACTGCACCACACAGAGCGTGTGCCCAGAGATAAGGGTCAAGATGAGGAACCCTGGGTTAAGCCTGGCCTCGTTATCTGTGCACACAGAATCCAACAGCACTGCTCTGAGCTGACCAGGCACCAACCAGATACCTTCAGAACAGATAAAAACCCAACCACATGCGCTCAGTTTCATTTCCACTCCCACCCTGGGAGGCAGCAGCCAGCCCTAATTACCCTTCTGATAGGTTTCCTAGTGAAAGAGCCTCACTTCTCAGTGCTTCCAGTCTCACATATGTATCAGCAGGGAAGTAACAAAGAGAAACAGCACTTGGATCCTGGGCCAGAGGTTAACCCAGCTCTTAAGTGTTCCCAGCAGGACAGGACACAGCTCAGAGCACTCTATGTATAGCACTGGTAATCCCTCAGTGTCCTGCAAACTGAAAGGAAAAAGCTGTGCAAGCCACGGCCTCTGACTGGAGAGCAGTGGTCTTTCAGGGGGCTCAAGGCAAGGTCCCCCAACCCACCCGCAGGCCAGGCCACATCCAGACACCCAGGAGACCACGAGAGAGAGGAAGCAAACCAGATGATCAAAGAAAAAGAAAAAAGAAAGGCATAAGAATAGGAAGAAGGATGACCCACACCCAGCCTACATTTTTTTCCCCTCAATAATATCTGGGTTCTTTCATCCCATAACACCATAGCTGCATCCCTAGCTCTTCTCCAGGGGGCAGGATGCTATCTGTGCTGCACAGACACATCCATGGGCACTTGGCTAAAATCAGCAGGTGGGCTCAGATCCTCTGCTGCTCCTTCACAACGCACACTGCTAGTAGATGAACAGAACAGAGGAGGTCAAGAATTTTTAATTACAGGGTGAAATTAGGGCTAATAGAATTTGGTTTCTTATTTCTCACTCCGAAGTTACTTGTATGGCTGTCCCCTGTAAGGTGTTCCACATACCTCAGTGTAATCACAGCTGTCAAGAGACTGAGTTATTGACGTAACAATGACAAAAATCAGCCTGTTTTATGCAGGCTTACTGACAACTGCCAAAGGTTATCTGCTCAAGGAGCCCATAGATCCCAAACCTTGCTTGCAATAGGGAGACACCTGTCAGATCTGCTTTGTCAGAACACACCATGCACAGTCACAGTGTGGCTTTCCCTTTCTTGCAGGTGAGCCAACAACCCGCAATGAACTGTGCTGCTGTGGCTGGGTAACAGCACTGCCATCAGAGGATTACAGGAATCCGATCCCATCTTTAAGCTTAATTTTTCTCAACTGTTACTACGTAGGCAGCCTGGAAGACACTTGCTGCCTCCAAGCTTGCATTGTAGTGTGTAAGAACCCCTATTCCCACACCTCATGCCTCACTGCTCTCAGTGACTTAAGCGTTTGCTGCTCCTCCAAAGCAGATTGAGCACAGCTCACTGGCAGCAACACCTCTGCAGTAATTACAGACATAGAAGTTAAACCATATTGATAGTAAATCGCATTCAAACCACTGCTATCACTGCATACTTGGTGCAATACATGACTTCGAGTACACAAAGTACAATCCAAAGCATGGAGTGGGGCTATGTGGCATACCTCAGGGTTAAAGAGGAGGCCCCAAATCTTTGACCTTTGTGTTCTTATTCAAAGTTTGTTTGCAAAACTGAAGGGCTGCAGGGCTTTCCTGCTGGTCCCAAACCCACAAGCAAACCCTGCACTCCTCACAGAGCAGCAAAGCCCCGTGCAAGGAATGGAGCATGCAGCATATGGGGCAAACAAGGAGGAGACTAGAAACTGCAGCAGGACTGGAAGTAGAGGCAGAGAAAATATGGAGCTTACTCAGCTTGTGAGATTTTAAGTACTAAAAAGGAAATAAGTGACTGTAGATCTATGTCATAGTAGCTGCTGCCTCATTGCTGGTTCACAACCACATAAGATTAAGACCTAATGCTAATCGGAAGCAGTGCCCATATCACATTGCTCTGGTGCTAAGGGTGCTTCAACAATCCAAGGAGAAAACAATGCCTTCCAGCAAGATTACGAAAGCAGTCTGTTGCAACAAAGCCCCAAGGCAGGCAGATGTAAGGCTGCAGTGCCCAGAGCCCACTTCTCCTAAAGCACACTTACACCTTTGGACAACCCTCTGGGGCTGCTGCTCCCAAAGCCAGCAGGAGGTGCTGGCCAGGGCTCCCCAGGGCTCTGCCATGTCCTGTGGGTGTCTCTAGCTGGAACCAGTGTGGTTCCCCCTCGTGCTTCATGCTCTGTTTGCTAAAATGACCAAAATGCTGACCAAAACAAACAGTGAAATGCAAGAGGTGTCACTGAGGACATTATACATTATGGAAATATTCAAGTACTTCCCTGAGAGATGATGCATCTCATCATGTGCCTTGCTAAAATAAGAGCCTTTGGCACAATAAAACTCCCAAGTTAAAGGAAAAACCCAACAAACAACCCAAGGGCAGTTCTCCCAGAAGGCAGCTGCTTCCAGCCAAGGTGCTCCAGCTCCTGCAGAAGCTTCCTGTGTTACAATCTCAGTGCTTCCTACAAACCTGGGCACTGCCTTGTGAAACACTTTCCCTTCCCTTGCACTTCCAAGATAAGCAAAGAGCTCCTCACATAACATCATCTTCACAGGCTGAAACAGTAAATTGTACACATAGTATCTATAAACCAAAGGTTAAGAGTTTAATAGCTCTGTATCCAAAGAGCTCAGCTGCAGTCCTGCTAGTACCACCCACCTGCCTTATCAACAATACCTCATTGAAAAACTCAAATTTCATGGCTTGCACGCACATCACAATACAGAATTTGTGAAAGTAATGTTTCCTCTCTTTTTCCTGAAACAAAGGCCTGGAAACCATACCCAAATCCAAAGCAAAAGCACTGTCTTGTGATTATACTGCAGACTTCTGTACTCAGCAAAGCTAAGCAAGAAGCACTGAGAACCTCAGACGTCAGTATTCACCCTCATGTGCACACAGAATCCAGTGTATGGCTCTGTTCAGAGTGGGCTTTGCAAAATCCAAGTGCTCTGGCTCAAAAGGGAGGCACCAGTTGGGGGGGGACAGAAGGAAGAGAATGGAGGGAAGTACTCCAGACTGCAAACCAAACAAACTATGCTTTAAGGCAGCACGCTGAGATCCTGTAGACTTCAGAGTCAAGAGTTACAGCTTCCAGGCACACCTCTTGCTGCTGACTGATGGATGTACCTGGCTGGGAACGACAGGCAATCAATAACAGAGGCAGCTATGAGTTGTCAGTCATTTGCTATTGGCCACATGCATCCACCTGTGGGCACAGCGTGGGAGAAGTCTGCTGAAGCAATGCTGCGGGGGGGGGGGGGGGGGGGGCAGAGTGCAGCCATAACATCTCAGCTGAGCTTTAAATACAGCCCAGGCACAGGAGGTGTTCATGTTCAGCCCTGAGCAGCACAGCAGCCCACAGCCACAGTTCAGATGTTGCAACTCACCAATCAGTACTGCTGCTTCCTTAACAGCACCATGCCTGCCCAGGCTATTGTACAGAAGGCTTAGAAATTACAGCTAAAGCTTTTAAGCATTATGTTTCATTCGCCTCTAAAAAATGTGTATTAGCACAGGATTTGTGCTTTTCTTCTTTTTAATAAGTGTTTCTCAAAATGAAAGCAGCTGCAGAGCTGACAGCAGGACAAAACACTGCATTAACCATCACCAGCAGGAAAACCTGATCGAGCACTTCTATTGCACACAGGGAACTGATTTGATCACACCTATGTCAGCAATACAGCATCCAATCAACGCTTCCAAGCTGAGTTGGTCCAAAGCACTGCTGTTACCACTGCTGCTCAGACTCCCACTTTGAAATGATTTAGATTAACTCAGTCATTTCTGATGCCCCTTGTTCCACTTGTTCTTTGAACAGAACAAAAGAACAGAGTAAGGTGGAAAGGGAGAAGGGAGGAGAACAAGGCGGGTAAGGAAGCAGTACACACACAGCACTGTAATTTAAGATGCCATTAACAGAAGATACCTGAAGGGAAACAAAAGTGGGAGGTTAAGTCATTCAGTTTCTGAAGCAGCACTATGAAGCAAAGCATTCAGATTAAACCATGCCTCCAAGGAGTGCTGCCAGCACACACCCAGCTCTTGCTGGAAGTTTCCATCCTAAAGGACCTGACAGCCACAGAGCATCTCAGGAACTCCCCACCATGTTCCATAGGCAGGTTATGGTGCCTAACACAGATCAGAGACACAAGCAGACAAATGATGAATGCAATGCCCTATGCTCTTGCAGCCATCTCTTCTCCAAGCTGAAATATTGGCCTGTTTTGTCACTGCTCACACAGAAACCCTTTCATTCCTCTGGTTATCTCTGCACGCTTCTCTCTACCTTCGTTTCTCAATTTAATGTCTTTCTTTTCAGCTGGATTGATTGGAGCCACTGGTGGAGCACAACAGCTCGAGATGAGATACCAAGAGAGGCAGGAAGGACATCAAACAAGAGCAGACCCAAGGAATACGTACTAAAGAGTATTTCCTTAGCGTCTGATTGACTTGGCACAGAAAAGAGAAGGAACAAATAATGTCACAGAAATCTCTCTACTTCTCAAGCTCCTGATGCTAAGCACAAAATTATCGTCCATTAAACCAAAGAGAATTCGAGAGAAGAACAGCTCAGCACCCTAAAGCCCTGGAGGAAGACCCCACACCCCTACTCACAGGGCTGCTGCTCTCTGGCTTTGCTCATCCTCCCGCGATCACGGCTGCACACCCGGCTGTGCACCCAAAGGCAGCACCGCTAACTGCACCGCAGCTCCCAGCCCTGGAGCACGGACATCAGCCCCTGACAGAGCCCCGAGATCAGCTCTATGGACCAGAGAATTGGTGCCTTCGGTTTTGTCCTCCTTATCGGCAGGCTCTGGGGGTCAGCTCACTTTACAAAGCTCTTTATGCAAGAAACGGCCTAAAAGGAGCTCTTTTAGAGCTCAAATCCCCGAGATGCCAGCCGGATCAGCTGCCTTCCACCGAGCAGAACGCCGGCACAGCGGGGCTGAGAGGAGCCACCCGGGGAACTCCGCACCCCGGGGCTGAGCGAGGCGCTCCCGTAGGGATGAGGACAGCATCCCTCGATCGGAGCGGCCCCGCGGCTGCCCCGCCCGCCCCCTGCAGGTGCTCCCCCGGCCCCGCGTCCCACGCCCCCCTCCTCCCCCGGGGCCGCCGCTTTCCCACGCTCGCTCCCCACCCCCCGGGGGCACCGGGCAGGGTGAGGGCCCTGGGAAAGCTCCGCTCCCTCCTCGGCTTCCCACGCCCCATCGGGGCCGGGCTCCGCGGGGCGGGGAGGAGCCGGGAAACCCTCTCCTCACTCACCTCTGCCGCTGCACCTCCAACGCTAAGCCGGTGCTCTGCGTGGGGCTCAGCAGCCCCGCGGCCCCCGGTTTGACGGCGCCCAGCAACGCGGGGGGTCCGGGAGGGGCGGGCGGACAGAGGGGGCCGCCCAGCAGCAGCGCGATGCCCCCGCGGGGCGGCTCCGCGTCCCCTTTCAGCCCCGCGGGGGATGCGGCGGGCGGCGGCGGCAGCAGCAGAGCGGGAGGGGGCCCGTTGGGCGCCCGCGGCGGGGACAGCAGACGCGGGGGGGCTCCGGCCGGTTCAACCGCTTCCTCCGCTTCTCCCGGGCCCGCGGGGGGAGGAGGCGGTTTCTCAGCCTCCGGGCAGGAAGGCGGGCGGCCGTCCAGGGAGATGTTGTTGAGGAAGAAGAGCGCGGCCTGCCGGCGCCGGGAGTCCCCCCGTTTCCGCGGAGGCGGCGCCGGCTGCTCGCGGGGCGGCCGCGGGGCCGGGGAGCCGCACGCAGCGGCCGCGGCCATTCTCCGAATGAGCCGCGAGCGCCTCGGCAGCCCGGGCGGGGCGGCTCGGAGAGCGGCGCCGCCGGCGGCTCGCTCGCTCATTGGCTGCGTGCCGGCGGGATGCAAATAAAACGGGACGAAACGCTGAGCTGATTGGCTCGGAGCTTGGCCACGCCCATCCCGCCGGCAAGCAGCGCGCCGAGGGGTCCTAGCGCCGCCGTGCCGCCGCCGCCGCAGGGCTCCGCTGGTCGGGGGCTGCCCCACGCACGGCCCTGCCCCCCCCGGGGCTGCGATTCGGGCAGCCCCTTCCTCTCTTGGCTTCGTCCCTTCCACACCCACATTCCCACAACCACCCATCGCATCGCTTTTTTTTTTTTTTAAAAAAAACTTTTTTTTAAAAAAAAGTTTTTTTTAAAAAAAAACTTTTAAAAACTTCTCCATCTCTGCTCTGCAAACAAGGATGGCACAGCTGTACAAACTGCTATCTCCACGGAATGGCTCGGCACGGCACACTGCTCCCAGTCTCGTGGTGATGCTGTACAATACAAGCACACCCACTGGCCCAGGCGATGCTCCGAGCACTCACTCCTAAGGGCTGTGCCCCATGTGCCAACCCTGGAGGATGGCAGTGTGTGCTGCTGACATCATGCAGAGCTGCCCAGATGTGCTCCGGGGGTTTTGCTGGGAGCAAAACACCAGCAACTCAAATGATGGCCAATGGCATGAACTGATGTGTGTGCCCTATGTAGCAAATTTGATGCTGAAACTGTCCTATAAGATGCAAACAGGTGCTAAGGACTGTGTGATGAGATTACTTTGGCTTATAGTTACAAATAGTACATTAACATTTCTACCATATTATCTATAGTATTTAATAATATCAGCAATAAGATATAATTTTTTTTCTTGTAGGCTCTCATTTAAAGACTGTTATAATAAGAGAGCGCAGTGTAAAATCTCCCCTCAAAGTCCTGAGAACATCCTCAGTACCTTATGATATTCCATATAGGTCAGATTTTTGAGCCAAAGTTATTTGACAGAACCATCTCATATCACAGCTGTGAAAAAATAATT
Source organism: Phasianus colchicus (assembly GCF_987193195.1). Classification (NCBI taxonomy): domain Eukaryota; kingdom Metazoa; phylum Chordata; class Aves; order Galliformes; family Phasianidae; genus Phasianus; species Phasianus colchicus. The sequence goes on from NC_143452.1 coordinate 8,218,263, forward strand.
TGGGATAAAGAGGAACTAAAATCCTTCCTGCTGGCAGGCTAATCAAATGAGCCAAGGGATAAATGGGCCTGTAAATCTCACTAGGCTTCCTGCAAACAGTTCTCTAGAACTCAAGTTTGAAATACATACATTAAAAAAAGGCAATTTTTTTTTCTTCATCTTTCTTTGCAAAAGCAGCCGTAGGACACAAATTGCCCCCATGTAGTCAGCATGGGGTGAAGCAGAGGAGGTGGCCTCCATCGCTTGTTGGGCTGCTGCCTTCAAAGCTGAAATCAGAGGTCTGAGTATTGCAGTTCTGGGAGCTTTCATCTGCATCTGATGGGCTCACAGTGTGTGGCTGCAGTGGGCACAGTGCTGTATTTCATGGATCTGCTAAAGGAGATGGGTGGCCTTACTGCATCGCTCTCACAAGGCAGGGGCTGGGTGCAGGGGGATCTCTGCTCTTCACTGCTCCCTGCCATGGGGAATTGCTGCAGCTGGGAAAGCTCTGCTTTGGCTGAGCATGCTGCAAACACAGGGATCCTATTTTGGAAGGGGGCCGGGATCGTCTCTGTGTGTCTGCACAGCTCCAAGTTCCAAGCTGGAACACACAGGAATCTTAACTTCTGCCAAGCCCCAGGTGAAAGCAGGTGGTTCTGCATTACTAGCAGCATCATTTCTTGGATGTAAAGCACTGTTTTGAATTTCCAATACATAACTCACTTCACTTTGCTCCTGGACTAACAGATGGACCTTACTGGATGCCCTGAGCAATGTGGATACATGGCTGCTTAGCCAAGAGTTACTGGAATAAGGCCTGTTCTGGCCCTTATTCCAATACTATGTGGGCAACAGAGGTACCAAAGACACTGAGAGCTTTTTTCCTACATGAAAGAACTGCAGAATTTGGCCTGAGCATCTGATATGAGACAGCATTTAAAGTACATCCGTGGGCTGGGTGTTATGTTTTTGCAAAATCATGGCCTGAGCTCAAGCAAAGATAAGCAGGTCAGGAATATATTTAGGCTGGGAGCCAGAGGAGCAGCCTTCCAGTTGGAGCAGCTGCTCGTACAAAGATGAAGCACAAGGAATCTTTGTACATTTTCCATCCTGAGCATAGCATAACCCTTCTGCAGTCTCATGTTGCTCAGGTGCTCTCTTCTGACAGCCATCTATAGAATGAAAGGGAAACAATGAAAAACGCTGCTTTAGTCCCAAAGCCCAAACACTGGGACATGGTTTGAAAACAGCACTAATCTCACAGGCAGTTGCTAAAATACTATCATGGTTACAGCAGCACATCCTGCACCCATCAATGTCAGGCCCTGCACTATGACAGCCCCCATATGGACCCCAAGCCCAGGAGCCATCAGACAGGAGAACTCCCTGCAAGGAGGTTGGGCTGAGGTGGGGGGTCAGACTATGCTCCCAGCTAACAGTGATAGGATGAGAGGCGATGGCCTTATGTTGTGCCATGGGAGGGTCAGGTTGGCTGTTAGGAAACAATTTTTTCTCCAGAAGAGTGGTGATGCAGTGGCACAGCTGCCCAGGGGGGTGGTGGGGTCACTGTCCCTGGAGGTGTTCCAGAACCATGGAGACGTGGCTCTGAGGGATGTGGGCAGTGGGGTGGGCTGGGGTTTGTCTTGGGGGATCTTAGAGCTCCTTTCCAACCTCAGTGATGCTGTGGTTCTGTGATTCTCATCCCCTCTCCTGAGCAGGCTCCAGCCCAAGTTCCTTGTGCCATGAACCCCTCATCCTCATGAAATCCTCTCCAACCACCATCATGGCCAGACAAAGAGATCACCATCACAATCACCACATCCATTCCAGCTACCACATTTGGGACTACGCTTCTCCTGAGCTTCTCCAGCCCCTCCTAAAGATTATGCCTCAGAAGTTTTTGCAGGGTACCATTCCCATGTGAATGAGTATGGCTTCAAGTCCTGCCCTTAAGCTTTGTCCCAACACTGCAGCTGTCCTACATCAGCAAGCTGTGGGGTTGTGGCTGTACACCACGCCTGCAGAGTGCATCTGACCTTGGGAAACACTCACCCAAATGTCTATCCCACTCATATCCCCCAAACGGGACTTAAGCAAGAGAGCAGCAATGCCTGGAATGAGTGTTCCTGCGGTGAGCGGAGGGGTGAAGTCGTGTTCCCAAAACCAGCACTATAAATGGGCATCACTGAGCAGATCCCATTTAAAGGGATTTCACTACAGAGAAGGTGGCAGACAGCCTCATGAAAAAGAAACTGCCTTAGGATATCTTCAAAATACCTCCTGCTGTAGAGGGAATGACACTGCTGAAAGCTTTAAGGGAAGGAGGAAAATCTGGTGTGCAGTTCTCTATTTTTGGTGCTTTTAGTTCCTGCATCCCAGCATGGCCCTGTTCACTCCCAGCTCCGTTGCTGCCTCCCTGCACAGCAGCAGCTCAGTTACAGTGCAACAGAGGAACCTTTGTATGGTGGCATTTATTTTTTCCCCCGAGGTGGAGATTTATATTCGCATCGAGGCTTGCGCAAACATATTTCTTACAGCACTTTACAAACCGGTAGCTGGAAATGTCACTTTGCTGCTGAGTCAGTGGGAGGCTGATGCATTGAGGACAAGGGGCTGCTGTGCATCCCCCAGGTCTGCGGGCTGAGAGCAGCCAGCAGTGCTGAGAGAATGATTCAGCATCTACAAATGCTTAAGGATCAGCAAGCAAAAAGCTTGGAGTGGTCTACAATCGGAAATGTTTTGTGTGATAGGCAGTAAGGCAGCCAGCCATGCTGTTTCTGATGGGTAAAAGGGAACAGCAACACTTACCCTGTTGCTCTTTCAGATTTGCACAATTTCAGGCACAGCCAATGGGTGAATTGCAACCAAGCTGTATTCCCAGTCTGGACATCTGGGAAAGCAGCTCATGGGTACAGGCATGCCACCTGCACACATGGATGGCAACAGATTTACGATTTGTTCAAACAAAACCAACATAGGCTGCCAGCCCTCCGGAAGGACCGAGCTGGTTTTGGGACAGCTTCTCTTCTGCTTTTTTGCTCCAAGGGACATAACTCACACATTCATCGTGGGTGGATTTTGGGTCATTGCACAAGGCAGTGCTGTGCTCAGAGGTTCCTTCCTTATGGCAGAACAAGCTCAAGCCTCAGCCTGCCTGGATATCACCAAACCAATACTTGCATTTATCTGTCAAGAATCACATGAGCAAGAGATTGGCAGCAGAACTACAGGCACTGACGGACTCCAGCAGTTACCCATGGTCCTGCAGAATGGTGGTGGATGTCAGCATGCAGGGGCTGGGTGAGGGCAGCATTACAGGGCTGGATGGATTGTGGTGTGTGAAGTATGATTTCCCCCCAGCAACTCGCTACGTGTGCTTTGATTCAGAAAAAAACCACACAACATGGTTTGTTTGTTTTTATAGTGATGGGATTGTCCTAACTATGAAATATATGTCACCTCCAAACTCCTGGAATACCTATTGCATGGAGGTATGGGGGCACTAGCTGAAAATGCCTGCTGGAAAAAGCAAGAGGCAACACACACACACACAAAAAAAAAAATAATAAAGGTCCAATAAGAGAAGGTGAATTCTGTGCAACGCACTGGAAAGAAATAAAAAAAAAATTGGTGAATTTGCTTCTCTTGGCAGCACTTCTGCTTATCGAGGAATCATCATAGGGAGGGGATTATTTTATAATTGCATAAAAGTTCCCTCCCTCCTTCAGCTGTCCTGGTCTAAGGCTGTCTTCTTGCAGAGGGACCTTTTTCAGTTTTATATCCACCCCTTTCTCCTCTCCTTTCCTTCCCATCCCTTTACCCCAGCAGCCCAGGGGAGGCGTTGCGGGGCGGCTCTGCCCAGCAGGCGGCACTGCGCGCCCGCGGCTGCCTGCTCTCAGCGCCGGGCCCAGGGGCTGAGCTCTGCTCTCTCCCTGCTTGGCTGCAGTGAGTCTTTTTGCTTTATTATTATTGTTATCATTATTGTCTCTATTAATATATATATGCATACTTTTTTATTATTTATTTTTATTTTACCTGGCTTGCTCTAAGAAGATGGAAACACAATGTGGAGAAGATGCCTGTGCCAGCTTTGCATCCGGCTGGGGGTTTGGCTTGCCATGCTTCCCCCCGTGTGAATGGGACAAACAAAGCCTCAATAAAATAAGAGCAGTGCCAGGCAGAGAAAGTGGCTGTGGGGAGGAACCATGCAGAGCACGTGCTGTCTCTGGCACTTTTTTTCCAGCTTTATTTGCTGCATGTGTGCGAGGAGCAGCCCTGCCCAATGCAGCTCTGCTCACTCCTGTTCTTCATGCCCCAGGCAGCAGCACTCCATCACTTGATGCTGAAGGCCATGATTCAGAAAAATTGCATGAGAACAGTTTATCCATAAGAAAACAAGCTCTCTGCAGTACCACTATGGGCAGCACGAGCTGCTGGACTGGGGCTGTGCTGTGCCCCAGTCCCTGGCTCTGCTGGGAACACCGGACACCCCAGGCATGCTGTCCTTTCTCACGCTCTTGTCCCTTCCCTCTCTGGGAATGTGTCCCACCTGCTTGGCCCATGTGCTCGAAAGGAAATCCATGGGCTTTGCAGCTCAAACAAGATCCACACCTGTATGAAACCCAGGTCAGGATTGAATTGATGCATAGGGACAAAGGGACCTGCAGTGCTCGGGTGGGCACTGGGTTCTGGCACACAGGGAGTGAGGTTGGGGTCCCTTCTCACAGCACCAAATCCCAAGGAAGAGCACGGTCCCTTTTCCTGGCACCAAGGTGAAGGTCCATGCTCGACCCTTTCCCAGGAGCACCCAGGGAGGGTTTGAGGGTGCTCTGCTCCTGAAGTAGTTCTTATGGGTCCTTGTGGACAGCAGTTGCTCTCCTGGTGTTGATGGAATGGATCTGAGCTCTTCTGCTTCAGTTGCAGTGTCCATGTGTCTCTGCACCACCCAGTTAGCTCTCCTCAGAGGGGTCATGGTGGGAAGCCAAGCAGCTCTCTGCTTCCTCTGTCATCCCCAGTGAGGACTGCTCCACTTTGACTTTCTTTCTTCCTCTCATTGCCTTCTTGGAGCCTGTTAACAGCAAGATGAGCCCAGGAGTTCACTGCAGAATAATGGATTTACACATACAAGGCTAACGTGGCCTAATCCCAAAACAGGAACTGCACAGGGGGAAAGTAAAGCTCAGCAAAAGAGAGTGTGACAGGGCCATATGTAAGGCTTGATGGCCACACTGGCTTATCCTCATCTTTATCAGGAACAGCTCTCTGCTCATTCACCTGTAGGAAGTATGGGCCCAACACATTCCTTTGTCAGCCAAGGAAAAGCTCTGAGGCCACAGTGGAAAGTCAACAGAGCTGGTAGAAACCTTGATCTGAATGTCAACAGCTTGCTGCTGGGAATTTGGCTATCCCCAGCCAGCTCCTCCCAAGTGGTGAGCAAACAGGAGGGACGTGGAGCTGTTAGCTTAGGTGCTCAGGGTGCTCTCTGACCAATAAGCATGGCTTGAGTTGGAAGGAACCTTAAAGATCATTCAGTTCCATTAACAGCTCTGCTCTGACTGAGGATATTGTTGCCAAAAGCATGGTCCAGCATGGCTTATTACAGTGAACCATAAGACTCTACTGAGTCACAATGGGCAAACATCTGTGTGCATGGTGGGATTCATTTGCAGAAGAATACCCAGGAATAGGAAAGTGCCCAGAACCCTCAGGTGCTGCACTGAAGGAGCCCCTGGGGAAACAGAATGAGAAACTCCTTTCCCACCTTTTGTCCAGGAATCCTGTCCTCTTCTCCTCTTCTTCTGCAGTGCATGAGCTCTGTCTTTGGTGCAAAAATATTTCCCTTCTGACTGAGCTTCTTGCAGGACATCATGTTCATAGGGAGAAGCCACCTGCACAATGAGAAGAGCCATCAATCTACAAACCACCCGATTGCCAGTGCACTGACAGCCTGGCTGAATTGCCAGGGACCTGTGTGACCATCACCACAGAGTTGTAACAAGGGTTGGTGTTCAGAAACCTATCTACAAAGAGTGACATATCTACCCTTCAGCAACCAGTTGGGTAACATGTGGAAATGGATCTTGGCACTTGATGCAGGAAGAGCTGTCACCTCCTTGAGGGAGTTGGGCAGGGACAACCCGTCCTGCGCCTCCCGGTGCTCCCAGAACAGGAATTCCTGGTCCAAAGGCACTGTTTGACCCAAGAAACCAAAGCCAACCAACCTCGCTGTCTGTCGTATCCGCCTCATCAGATTCCTGCTTTGTGGACTCATCATCATCACCATCATCATCTAAGGAAACATGAAATTAAGTGTTTTTGGTTGGCACGGGGGACAACAAGCACATGAATATGATACAGAGCCACAGGACCAGGCTTGGAGAGCCTTCATTATGAGGTGTCTGCGTTCATAGAATCACAGAATCATTGAGATTGGAAAAGAGCTCTGAGATCCCCAAGCCCAACCCCAGCCAACCCCACTGTGCCCACTGCCCACATCCCTCAGTGCCACATCTCCACAGTTCCTGAACACTCCCAGGACTGGTGACCCCACCACCTCCCTGGGCAGCTGTGCCACTACATCACCACTCTTTTGAAGAAGAAACTGTTCCTAACATCCAATCTGGACTTCCCCTGGTGCAATTACAGCCATTACCTCTCTTCTTAAAATAAAGTTGCACCCTGTCATGGCTGGCAGCTTCAGCAGCAGGAAATGTGGGGGAGCCTCTTCCCTGCTCAGCAAAAGGGGTTTTGCTGCACACACCCCAAGGCCACACAACTCCTGGCATGTATCTGCACACACCTAACCCCTGCACGGGGCCAGAACCCAGCATAGCCCCATCTGCACACTCCTTGTACCAGCAGGGTTGGAACTGTGCCCTCATCCCTGCCCAGCACCCTCAGTGTCCCTAGAAGCCAACCCCATCCTCATGCTGTCCTTCCAGGGGTTAAGGTCCACTAGAAAGCACAGGAAGTATTTGTGTGCTTCTTCCTGGGCTTTGTGTCAGCCTTCAGGTGAGAACTGAAGAAAGTTCTGCGTTTTCCCACACCCAGAATGTAATCAGCTGAAATTCTTCTGCTATGATGATATCTCCTTAACATCTAAGTCACACAGGGCTTCCCTCCCCCCCCCCCCCCCTTTTTTTTTTCTTCCACTGTGCAAAATCCTGCTCCCAGTGTTCCCAAACCACTCCGACACACCCAGACCAACTAATCCAGGTGAACTCAACATTCTGGCCAAGCCAGTAGGGCTGGTAAGGAGCAGCTCCACACGGACATGTTCAAGCCCACTGTGCTCCCTATAGCTGCTACTTCCCCCCACCAGTAAACCCAGCCCTGCCCCACAGCCATCAGCAAGAGGGAGTACCGCAGCCAGAGGGCACAGCTCAGTTGAAGGATGGAAAAAGGCTTTATAGGGGTTGGGGTGGGGAAAAAGGAAGAATAGAGGTAACAGCATCCCTCCCCCTGTTCTCAAGAGCAATTTGGGAGGATGGGGAGCACCTGTTGTGGTCAGCAGGCACTGCAGGTGTTTGCAAAGGTTGTTTCCCACTGCAGGTTGCCTTCACACACACACACCAAAACGCACCTTTGGCATTTGCCTTCTCAGATGTCAGGCTTGCCCGGGGCTCTTTACCTGGTTCTTCCTTCTGTGTACTGGCTACCAGTCTCACCCTGGGCTCTGGAGGAGTCTCTGTGTTGCTTGGTGGTGACTTGTTTATAGGATGCACCTGGGAGTGAGCGAGCTGTAAGGGGCAGTGAGTGCAGAAATCCCATAAGTACTGTAAATAGAACCACTGCCTTCGAATGTGGGAGAAAAGGGCCATCCCCAGTCCCATCTCAGTGACTGTGACAAGTGCTGGAATGAGCATCATCTCTACCCAAACCAATGGGAATGGGGTGCAGGTGCTGGTGCACATCTTTCCTCTTAGCTGAGTGGAAAACCATTGCCAATCACGTGACAAAATTGCCTGTTTCCAGGCCATTTCAGCATGGGACATTAATTGTGATTGTAATGACACTGGCACTGAGCACCAGAATTCCAACAGGAGAGAAGGGGTTGGTATGATGCCAACCTGAGCTGTACTCACCATAGCTGCCTCCTCTTCCTCCTCAGCCTCCTCCTCCTCCTTGATGGCACCAGGCTGCCCTGTGATCTGTGTCTGGGCAGCATCATGCCAATGGCTGCGTGGCTGTGAGCTGTCCCGCTCCATCCCATGTCGTCTGCAGGGGCTGTGCATGGGGCTGTCCCCTGGGCTTGGACGTGGACTCCTGGTGGCCTCCTGGTGCTTGATCCACCCCATTCCCCTCCCACGCCCAGTGTCTGACAGGTCCAGTGGGGCATCCATACCATAGTCCCTCAATGCTTCCACCTTTCCTCGGTGCTCAGAGCCATCCCGGCTCACAAAGAGCACCCTCTCCACCTTCCCATCTGCAGCATCCTCCATCCTCTCCTCCTTGCATCCCACTGCAATGCTCAGGCATGGAGACAGTGGCCGCTCCTTGGGCACAGCTTTGGGCTCCCCATCCACCCTGACCCGATGGCTTTGCTGCTGCTCCAGATGTTGCAGCCGCTCACGGTGCTTGAGGAGGTGCAGCTTGCCCTCCAGGTGCTGGTCCCTCACGTACACCACAGCTGCAGGGAGCTTCAGCAAGGCAGCTCTGTCATCCCAGTCATCACGTGGCCTTGTCCTGCCACCACCATCTGTGGCCCTGAGCAAACGGCTGTGGAAGCTGCTGTCCCCATCTGATGGAGCACAACTACTTGCCAGCCCCAGCTGGTGCAGGGCGAGATGCTTGTTGAGGAGGCAGAGCTGCTCTTTGCGAGCAGTCAGCTTTAGGCTTTCATAGGATGGAGCAATCTTGGGGGAGACTGGCTTGGTTGTTGTTAAGTAACTAAAAGAAATGGGAAAGAAATCACATTTTGGGGGGAACCTTCATGATTTTTCAGCTCCTGCAGGTGGTAGTGGGGATGTGGTGACCACTTACTGCTGCTGAGAATCATAGAATCACAGAATCCCTAAGGTTGGAAAAGGCTCTAAGATCTGCAAGTCCAACCCCAATCTACCCCACCATCCCTCTGACCACATCCATCAGTGCCACATCTCCATGGTTCCTGAACACTTCCTGGGCAGCCTGTGCCTCACCACTCTTTTGGAGAAGAAAATGTTTCTAGTATTCAACCTGGACTACTCCTGGAGCAAATTACAGCCAGTACCTCTTGTCCTGGAAGCCACCAGCCAAGCCAGGCTGTGCATCCAGAGGCCCCCCTGCCTCCCAGCATGGCTGTCCCCAGACTCTCCCAGTGGCTTGAGGGACCTGATGACAGAGGAGCAATCCCCAACCCCACTCCTGAGCAGATCTCTCAGCAGTGCCAAAGAGACAGCACTGTGCGTGAACCTGCCCATGCAAACCGAGTCCCTGATGTTGCTCATCACTTGGCAAGCTCCCTGTGTGTGAGCAGTTCCTGGGAATGCATGGCAGATCCCTCCCACTGTGGGCAGCTGGCAGTCTGCAGCCAAACAGCCTCTTGTGCTTCCAAAATCAATGGGGAGGAGAAGCCCTGGGAATTGCTGAGCCTTGCATAAAAGTCCATTAGAATAGATAAGGAGCAGCACGGACTGCTGCCTCCTGCTCAGCCAGGTCCTTCTCTGCAGGAGAGGACAGGCACCGGGTCTATCTGAAGGTGAAGTAACACGAGACCGGACTGGTTGAGTTGGATTCCAGTCATTTTTCTCAACTGGGAGACCCTCCCCTGTTCCCCGAGGCTGTGGGCACAGTGAGAAGAGTGGACAAGAAGGTGAACAAATAGGGATCACAATTTAGGAGCTGTCTAATGGGGTCCTGCTCCTGCAAGGGGCACAAGCAGAAGACTCACGGCTCCAGGCTGGGGCTGCGTTCCTGCTCCGGTGGCAGTGGGGTCTTCCTGGCCGGTGGGGAAACTGCAGCCCTTGAGGGACTTTTCTCCAGGCTGTGCCTCACCAGGGCAATGGTGCCGTGCAGCTGGTTGGCAATCCTCTGGGATGCCTGCAAGGAAAACTTGGGTCAGGCACTGGGATGTGTGCTGGGGCTCTGAGAGCAGTATGTGGCTCTGGGAGCTGTGCTGGGTGCAGACCCAACTCCTCGCCCATGTTAACAGAAACTGCTCCTGCCTGTTCCGTACCAATGACTGCCTACTGGCTTTTACAACAGCTCCCACCTCAGAGGTGGTAAGAAGTGATCTGATATAATTCCAATCAGTGGCTGAATCTTAATTGTTTTGGCTTTCCCAGGAAAGCTTCCCTTTGTGTTTTCCTCAATATTCTTTAATTTCTGGCCGCACCGATCTGTGGCCAAGGAGCCCACATCCCTTGTCTCATGTCAGCGGCTTAACCAAGATAAGACCCTGCAAATTCCCCAACCATTGCTTAGGGCTCTGGGCTTCGTTCCATGCTGCTGGTATTTCTTTGGGGGTGCATTTCCAGCAGAGACCCAGCAATGAAACCAGGACATCGCAATCCCATCTGCTGCAGAGGGCTCACCACATGTTCTGACTTGTCTTCTCCCTGCTTAACAGAGATGTCACCAATCCTTCCTGTGATCCCCACATTAATTATCCTTGCAGCCTGCCTGTAGCCTCACCAAAACCTCACTTCACCCACTCCTTCAGGTTTTCTGCAGAGTTCAGCTAAGTGAAGGCTGTGCCAAAACAGAAGCAGCTGTGTGGGTGTGTATGTGGGCTTGGGTTCCCATGGCGAGAGCAGGGCTCCAGATCCTGCAGCCTCATTTCCCAGTGCCCAGTATCATCATATCACTCAGCATCCCTCAGCAGATACATGCTTTGTGCTTCAAAGGCATGGCTGGCTTGTATCTATACACAAAATGGCAAACAGTGAATGTGAATCCCTCTGCAAACACCACTGTTCATTCTGCTGCAGATGGAGAGATATCTGCGATGCTTTTGGGCAGGTCTGCTGTGCTGCATTTGTATTCTGTATATCCAAAACCTCCACCATTCACATGCTCTCCAGGCTTTGCCAGCATTCACAGTGCTGCAGCCTCTTGTTCCTAATTATCACTTAGAATAAGCTGCACCATGAGTTGATATGATCTCCCCATGAGAAAGATTTTCTCAGCAAGAGAGGAACCACTGTGTTGGGGGAGGGGACTCAGGGGTGCTAGGTGTGTTGTCATGAAGGGCAAACTGAAGATGTACTCTCCTACAACAGGGAACAGAAGCCTATGACAAAATCTGAAGGATTTGCTAGCAGATAGTGGTAATTCCTGCAAAGCATCCACCTATCACTGGGGAGTTTTCCTCCTTACCCCTGGCAACAACATTCTGCCCAATTCTAGGTAGTTATTTTACCCTCTTAAGTATTTCCTACTCATTCTCCATCTGTTTCAACCCCTCCTCACTCAATGCAGATGGGGAACAGCCCTGGGCTCCCTCTGTCAACTCACCATTTCTGCCAGGCTGGCTTCTTGGAGGACAGTGCTTGGGGAAACCCTGCTGCAAGGAGAGCTTCTCTGTCCTGTGGTCTTCTCTGCAAAAAAAAGACAAAACCAGCCTCTGGGATGGTCACACTGAGCTGAAATTTCCTTCTGGTTCTAGCGAGTATGTGAATGAATGGACTTTCCATTGCATGCATAACTGGCACCAAGGCAAACATACGGTCTCTGCACCAAATGGGTGGTGGCTGCATGCCTGCACAGAACCTGTCTTAGAGCGAGAGCACCCAAACACCCCCAGCTAGTGTTTGCACAAAGCAGAACAGCATATTTGTCCCTATTCTGTGAGAGCATCCATCTGAGCTGCCGGCAGCTTGCTCTATGCTTTCCAGGCCCATTCCTTGAGAAGTTCTGCCCTATGATTCAGCCACTCTGTCTCATCGCCAGGACCCCAGAGAGGTGGTTGGACCACAGCACCCACCTTCCCCCAGCTCGAGCCCCGGCACACCGTGCTGGGAGTCCTCTGCTGCTCCAACAGCCACTCTCTCGACGCTGGTATTCCTGCTAGTGGGGGACAGTAATGGCAGTGGGGAGCTGGGTGTGGAGCTGTGCTCCCTGGAGATGGCTCCTGGGTACTTGATCCTGTCCCTGCAGAAAGCAAAAAGACACAGAGGGATGGGAAGGGGCAGGAGAAGGGAATCACCAGTTTGAGAGCCACTGTACCAGCAGCTTTGAGTTACAGAACCTGATGTGTAAATATACATATTTATATATCATGTGGATAGACCGGATCTTCAGCATCACCTCCCTCCCTTTCAGGTTATCAGCTGGCTTGGTTGCAGTCTGCAGCATGAGACAGAGCCAGCATGACAGCTCAAGGTCTGATTTCCCCACCTGCCCATGTGTAATGTCATGGGGAGCCATGAAGTCGAGTAAGGCAAAATCCCATTGCAGCAGTTGCAAAAGCTCTGTGATCTGTACATCCCTGTTGGTGTAGGGCTGGATTCAGAGCTCCCACTGTCACCATTTTGAGATGGTGTGTCCCTTGGAGGGAGCTGCTTTGAGTCTGAGCCCCACACTTTTGTCACCAATCAAGTCCTGACCAGACCTTGATGCCAAGACATGGGTGTTTGGTTGGAACCTTCCAATGCAGCAGCCCAGGGAAGGGCAGAGCTTGATGCTTAGCAAACCCAACAGGATCAGCAGCTCCCAAACTGCTCAGACCTTGGAGAGCATCAGAGGATAAAAGTGAGTTTCTCTTTAAGCGGGCGGTGCTTCTGAGCTCCAAAGAAAACACATTTCTAAACTAATCCCTCGGTGCTAATTCCTCTGGACTTTAAGCCCTTGAGGAATGAGCTGATTTGTATGTTTCAGCCTGCCTGGCAGGTTCCTTGGCTTTCAGCATTAACCTGCCGGAGCAGATCTTTCCCTTGTTATCACTGGATCCCCATGTTCCCAAAGACTCAGCTATTGGGTGCATGTGAATGGGGAATGAGCAAAGCTCAATGAGGACTTGGACCTTTACAGGTATTTTATTGTCTTAATGTCTACAGGAACCCATAGGAATCAGATGCTAAATGATCCCTGTGGACACAAAGGTCCAGACATAGCCCTGCTCAGTGGTAGGGAAGCCACACCAGCACCCTGTGCCATGAATAACATTCAGAGAGCACTTACTCTGGGCTCTGGAGCCTCTTCAGTTCTTCCTTGAGAGTTTTGTTCTCCTCCTTCAGGCGGCTCATCTCATTGGCTATAAAAAGAGATACCAGGAGAGCCACAGCTTTGGGTGCTGCATGGAGCAGGATGGTGCTTGACCTCTTATCTCTCCTTTTTCTGGAGATACAGAGGTCTGAAACCCCAGCTCCAGTGCTTCATGTGCAGTTGTCAGACGTGATTCCTCAGCACCTCCATCACTCTCTCCCTTCCTCGTCCCCATCACCAAACTCCTCCTGCATGTTCAGCCATTGAATGTCTCTGTGCAGGTATCAGAAAAGCCCCAACAAGCCAAAGCTGAGCTTACAGCAAACCTCGGTACCTACTGAGAATGAAGATGTGCTGGAGACTCTGGAAATGGGAATTTTCATATTCATTCTGCTTCTTTTTTGCCAGCTCCTGGGTGACCATGCATCTGTCACAGAGACCTGCTCGCAGCCTGGATGAAAACCCATGGTTGGGAGCTTGTTACCATGCATCCATATGGGGAAATGGGCACTGTATGCAGTATAGTGCACTCCTCACCGTTACCCGGAGATGTGAGTGACACCAAATGGCTGACCATGAAATCCTACCTGTTTTCCAGCACTTTTACATTTTCTTTGAGGACCTTCTGTTGTTCCCTTAGTTGGTGGTTTTTAGCAAACAACTCTTCAATTCTCTGGGCATCGCTAATGCAAGAAAAGAGTCAGGAAAAGAGAGTTACTGGGCTTCTCCCAAAATCTATGGCTTCATCCTCAGAGCCTAGTCTGTGGGAGGGCTTTCCGCTCTGAGCCCACTGTGCTGCCTGCACTGCTGGGATTAAAACGCTTAAATTTGGCACTGCCAAATAGGTGAAGGATGCTCTCTAAAACAGGGAAACACCTGTGTAAGGCTTGTGGGCACCTCTGTGATGCACAGAAGTGCCTGGAGGTCTTAAAACCCATGCCCTCCACCTGCTGGGACATCAACACCGCGGGCACTGCTCACCGGCACTTCTCCGTTGTCAGCTCCGTTAGCTTTGTTTGCAGACCTGGAACAAGGAACAGAAATGGAGAGATGGAGAGCTGGGTGCTAATTGCAAATCCCACAGCACCTCAGAAACAAAAAGCAATCACCTGGCTTCTGCCTGAAAGGAACTTCTCCGCTTTGCAAACCACATATCTGAGAAAGACCAACACACCGCCCGCACAAAATGACACTGCAGTTTGACATAACTGGCAAAGCTGTACAGAATGGGAGCACGTTTTGCATTTCCACTGTTTAATGAATTTGCATTCCCCCTCCTCCCCCGAAAGTCTGTTACAGTTTTGTTTCTGGTTCTTTTAGCTACAGCAGGCGTTTCCCAGGTGGGCAGTATTTTATAGCTCTGGGGGCTGCAAAGCGTCTCAGAGAATATTTACAGCTCAACAAGAACACTTTCATTGATGGATCTGCAGATGTTACGTTTTGTCAAATTCATTTTATGCAAAATAGATGTAAACATGTGGTTTAGATTGCTCAACAGTTTCCTCTAACTCTCCCGTGGTCTGAAATCACAAAGACAAAAATGAATTCATAAGCCAGAATCTTCCAAAAGCGCTGTTGCTCTGTTCATAAAGCTGACATTGGGAATTGTTTTAATAGGAAAGCAATTGGATTTGGCATTTGCTTCCTTAACTGAACGATTCTTACTTTAATGATGTATGACTGGGAAATTCCCAAGAGGAATAAACTATCTAAGGTTTTCCATAACACGGCATTGAATTCTTGTTGCTTCTTCCTTGTAGACCACTGTGTCTTTCCCATTCCCTCTTTCCCTCAGTATCCAAGCTATATCCCAATAAGATGGAGAAAACACACCATCAGAGGGTTATTTGAAACCAAACAGATCAAGGCAGCACCAAGAAGGAATGGATTTTGGCCAGCTTTTAAGAAGACTTCTCATGTCTCCTTACCTTGAACTTCTTTTTCATGGATTTCCTTGAGCTTGTTCAAGAATTCTGCAAAGCTCTCTGTGGTCATGTTCAGGGCTGTGCTGTGCTCCCAGGTTACATGCAAGGATGTCCTTTTGTTTCAAATTATTTGGATGTTAGCCTAGAACAGAAAAAAATGTTCAATAAAAAAATTATCTTGTGGATATTTGGCTGGACTAGATGATCTTAGTGGTCTTTTCCAACCTTAATGGTTCTAATGGATTTTATGATATGGTATTTTGCTAAGCCTTAGAAAGAGAACAAAGAAATACCTTCCCAAATATAGGAAGTAAAATAATTTGCTCACCCACACATGCAACGAGAGCAGTGTGTTTACTGGGGTTTTCAGAGCTGTGCACCCTGAACCAGCCCAGAGCTGGGAGCACAGACAAATCAGAATAGTGACGGCTTGGACAGTGGGAACACCACAGCAGCTGAAAATCAGGCTTTTCCTCTACATTTGGGGACTATGGGGCTCTATGTGGGGGGGCAGGGCTCGTGTCCCATGCTGCTGGGAACAGGTGATGAGAAAAGTCTTTGTAGCTGTAGGGCTGGAGCCTGATGGCTCTATAAATGCTTGCCTGGTACGCACTGTTCCACTGCCCAGCTGCCATCGCCCCGGCTGCCCTGCTGCCTCCTCGCACCTGGGGAGACACCAAAACCAGAACCATTAGCCCTGTTTTACAGATGCTTGGAGAGGTGAAGGCTGAGTGAGATCTGTGGCCCCTCAGAACCATGGGGAGGGCTCAGGTCTCTGCCCGCCCCCCTGCCCCTTGCCTTGGTTTCCCCATTGATGCTGTGGGGTTCAGTGTTAGTAAGCCATGGTACCCTCAGTTCAGTAAGCTGTGAGTGGCAGAATTGTAGGGGTTGGAAGGGACCTCTGGAGATCATTCAGTCCAACCCCAAAGACACCAGGTAGCCATCAGTCTGAAAGTCAAGTGGCTGGTTGTAAAATCTGCCCTAATCCCAATGATCACGAGCTCTGATGTTGCCAGCAGGGATGCTGACATTGATCTAAACTCTCTCCTTCCAAAATGGGAATGCTTAGCCAAAACCTTGGGCAGTATCGGGACATGACAGCGGGTCCCTCAAATAGCTGTGGTCCCTCCTGGACCAGGCAGTGCTGTTGAACAGCACATATGCATATGCCACTATGGGGCATTGCAGAGGGTCCCTCACTTGCTTTGGGTGTGTGATTTGTGTGCCCTGGGCCAGCAAACCCCACACAACAGGGAGAACCCAGAAACCCCACGGCAGCATGGGAAGAGTTCTGCAGCTGCTGCACGCTCCCCATCCCTGCCGGCACCTGTGTGCCTTTATCTGCATGCAGAGCAGAGGTGTGCCTGATTGCCTGCATATGCAAGATGTGGGCATGCAGAGCTGGAAGGAGAAACTTTCCCCTAAAGGGTCTGATTTTAAAAAGAAATTAGGCACGCGCCAGTGAGCACAAGCAGCAGGCTGGGCTTGTGTGCTCTCACTGCGCTCAGCTCAGCGTGACAGAGACCAAAACACAGATCAGAAACTCAGCTGCAAAACCGCGCTCTTAGAACATGAACATCTGAGCAGTTCCCTTTGCCTTTTGAGCATAAAAATGTAAGAAAAGAACATCGCTGCCCTTTCTGTGGGCAGAAAGCAGCTTGTGCCAGCAGTGGGTGATGTCTCCTGAGCACACAGCTTGTTGCAGCTCGCACAGCCAACAGGCTGCTCGGGATCAGCCACCGTGAAATGGGATTGGGAGCTGATCTCTTTTGCTCAACCTCAAAAACCACTGCTTAACAATGAGCCAGGTGAAATAATACCCGGCTCATCTCCGACAAAAACCTGATGAAAAGATGTTAACGAGAACACCATCTGTGCAGCTGGCAGCCTCTTGGGGTTGCTGAGTCCTGAATTTGGGGTGAGGGGGAGATGGGGAGATTCACCGCCGCCTGGTAGGGTGCTGGTGGGAAGGCTTTGAAGTGCTGAAGGATGGGATGGCTTTGCACCTGGAGCTGAGCATATGTCATGGTGTGGGCTCCATTCTGGCCTTCCTGTGCTGGATCAGCCCCTACTCACACTGCCCTGTCTCACTGTCACCGTCCTCATCTGTGGCACTCAGGGCTGAGGCTGGGATGTGCTAGGAAGGAGATACCTGGGCTGGGATGTGGGGGGAGCCGGCTCCGAGCCCCACCAACAGTGCGGGCAGCAGGCAGCTGCTGTGAGTCAGCGCTGTGGGCAGAGCCTGGTGGGTCAGGATCTGGGCTGTAATTTTGGCTGGGGTGTAGGCAGCAGCCCTGCTCCCCTCGTGCAGCTGCAGCAGGGCTGGGACTCTGTCCTGGTCTTTTTCTCAGTGCTCTTGAGTCAGCAGTGGATGTGCCTGCCTGGGGATTTGATCTTGAGGCTTTGGATGAAAAAAGCTACGGAGATTTTTGCTGCTTTTTTTGAGATGCCAGCATCCATTCCTGTCTGCAAAAAGGGCCTGCAAATGGAACTGTTGCAGCAAATCTGGAGAAGAGTTTTGGTCTCTGGTCTGTGTGCAACCACAGTTACTATGAGACACTGTATGAGCATTGTCCCCCTCTCCTCTGTACCCAGGATTTGGCCTCTTGCCATGCAGATCAGCCCCACAGACCCCCCAAGCTATTGAGGAGTTCAGTTTTCCCCCTTCTTACTCTACATGGACCAGCTCAGGTGAGAATCCACATTTTCTCACTCCTCCGACCCACTTGGGAGCATTTATTGAAAAAAAATTATCACTGAAGATTAGACCACAGAATCCCTGTGACAGGGTTTTCACTTACAGCCCTGAGCCCTTCTCAGAACTGTCACCATAAATTTACACAACATGGTGCTGGATGCTGTGGGGTCAGGAGCAGCCCCTTGGTGTGCTGGTGACATGGGGCCATGCATATCTCAGAGCCACGGGTGCCCTCTGTTTGCAGAGCCCAGTGCTGGGGCCAGCCCTCATATCTGGCTGCTTTGGAAAGAGAGCCAAGGCTGATGCTTTCTCTCCATACCCATGGCTGGGGGAATGATTTCCCATCCCCTTCTATGGGGTTTGGGAAGTGATGGGCTTGAGCAGCACTGCCTGTTTCGAAAGAATGAAGCAGCTCTTTGGCTAAATGAGCTTAAGTCATTCAAAAATAAATACATTCAAGACTCTGAAGTTCTAACAATATCAGCTCAGCTTAATGGATTTACAATCAGGTATTTCCTCATCAGCAGTACTGGAGAGGTTCAGCTTCAGCCTGGGTTGATGCAATACACTTTTTGCTGTGTGACTGCTGGGCAGCACTGCCTTCATTAGCCAGACTATTTTTCCTTGGCCACCTTCTTTGTTCCAGACTAATTTTACCAATAAATTAATTTATACTCACAAAAACTGCCTCATCAGTCATGGAAAATCTGTAGGGCCCTTGGCTCACTGGGGGATGATTCTTCTTTCTCTAACACCTGTAGCAATCACCAGAGTGCTGGGGATTTTTTCCCCTATTATATTATTATTTCCCCAAATCCCCCATCTGGACACATGCTCAGGCCCTGCAGCTGTGCCACGGTGTTGCCTGGAGCATGGTGGGATTCGGGCAGGGGCAAGGGCAGCTCGGGGAGCCTGAGCAAGGATTCAAAAGGTGGTTTAAAAGAGTCACTTATCTGCCTGTGCATCTCGGGATAACCACTGCTTCTATAAACATCGCTTAATTAACACCTCAAAATGCTCTGGGAAGCGGGTAATAAAGCATTATTGCGTTTTTCAGGTGTTTTAATTGAGAAGTGGTGAGGCTCAAGGAATAGCTCAAGGCTCTGTCGGGAGCAGAGGTGCACCCAAAGCATCCAAACGTCCAATGCTTTCACAGCCTCTCCCTGCCCAAAGCCCCCGTCTGGGCACAGCGGTGGGAGCAGCCCTGAGGAGGGCTGGGGATAGATGAATGGATGTTGTGCATGGCACCTGGAGCACCCTGGGCACGAAAATCCATCCTAACCACACTCACATAAACTGGCACCTCTGCACCTGCTGTGGCACAGTGTGCATGAGCATCCCCAGTCAGTTCAATGCATATGAAAAGCATTAAATTTCTCTCTGCTGAACATGACGTGAGTAATGAAGTTCTTAACTGAACCCACTTTTCTCCTCAATGCCATTTATAAAAGGAAAACACCTGCAAACAGGTGTTGGTGGAGCTGAGGGGTTTCTGCTCCAAGGAGCTTGTGGGGCTCGTGTTCTGGGTCTGGCTCTGGGACCCCTGAGAATAGGGATGCCCCAATATGTTGCCCAAGGAGCCCCTGCTGATGGGGTTTCCCCAAGGCAGAAGCCCTATGGGGATGCTCCAGGACCCCCTGCAGTTGGAGATGCCCAAATGGAGATTCTCTAGTGGGAATCCCTCAGAAACTCGTACTGGTGAGGATGTTCTGCTGGGGGATTGGCTGCCTGACCTGGGACAAGGAGGGCTGCAAGAGGCCATTTGTAGGGGTCTGCTCTACATGAACCAGACTCACAGCCTTGGAAGAATTTGTGCTTTGGATTCCCCTTCATATCCCACATGGTTCTTCCAAGGCAACGATGGCACAAATCCCTGACTCGTAGCACAGCTCTGGCATTATGGCCAGGGCCCTACTCACCACTCAGCCCCACACAGTGCCACCTAGAAGCAGGACAGCCTCGGCCAGGCATTTTTATGGTTTAAGGCATCTCTGCTTTTCCCAAGCACTTGGTGACACATTGGTGATGGGGACACTTTGCCCAGGCTGAGCTTTGAAGCAATACTGTGAACTGGTGTCCCCCACCAAAGCACTCAGAAGGATGTGTGCTTTCAGTGCCTTAAGAAATCATTACCCCCAGGGCATTCCCCATCACAGGACCAATGCAGCAGAGGGGATGAGGAGCAGGCAATGGACACAGCACCTTGCTCCCCCTGCACCTCCCAGTATCCCCATCCCTTCCCTCAGCCTGGATGTAAGGTAGGGGAGAGCAGAGAGGGCACAAAAGGCTGGAGGCTGCTCTGTATTCCCAGCAATAGAAATTGAAATAGAAATATTCCCAGCAATACCATTGACTGAGGGTAAGAAAATCGGGATAGGAAGTGAATCTGATATTGGGAGCTATTTACTTCTGAGTGCATGAGATGCTGTACAGAACTGGGGGTGAAGCTGCAAGAGCCAGGTGCTGACACTGGGGACATCAGTGCCACCTGCCTGGGATGGGCACTGCTGATTGCCCTGTGCTCCCACAGCACATCCCGGTGCGACTGAGGACAGGGCTCTGCCTCAGCCCTGGGTATTTGCTCACTGAAAGCTTTGATGCTCCCTGCCTCCAGTCCCTGCTCTTTAGATGTAAACGTGACCGGACTCCCGACATACACACCCCAACGCCCACAGCCTTCTCTGATCCTTGTGCAGCTATCACACTCAGCCCGAGCGACAGCTGAATGCCATTTCTTTGCATTTCCAATCCCAGTGACACCTCATTGCCTTTCCTGCTATGATGGACAACGCCAGAGCAGAGGTTTTGCTAGAGGAAAGGTTCCCAGCAGCCCGGGTCCCTGCTCCCCAAAGAAGCAGAGGTGCTTTGCAACACGCCTGCAGCTCCCTGGCTGCTGGAAAAACCCTGATAGCCTCCATGAGCTCAGAGAGGTGACAGCAGAGCAAGCAAACCTGAGACACTGCCCATGGGCTGCCGGTATTGAGTGACAGCACTCCCCAGAACACTGATGTGCGGTTTTGGGGCCATTCCCCAGCTCCCTCCCAGCTCCCTGTGCCAGGTGCTAAGGGATAGATAAAAATCAGCGTGGGTACAATACTCACATGGGGGTCTGCGTTTCTCCTTGGGCTCCTCAGGCTCAGTTAAGCTGTGATCTGAGCGCAGTCATCTGGGACACGGCAGACAGAAGTGCTCAGTGTGGGTGAACTTGCACAGACAATAAGCCATAATTTTTTTTTGCAGTCTGACCTGCTCTACTGGTTTGCGTTTCTTTGCCCCAGCAGCAGAAAGGAGGCACAGCACGGCTGAAGCTGCTGAACAGGTTCTGCTGTAATAGAAAAAAGTGGCAGGACCAGTATGGTTTGAACCCAGATAGAGATTTGATTGTTTTCCCATAATTACAGATCAACCTGTGCTGTTGGTTGAAGTCAATCACATTAGCAAACAGACCCATTTAAATAATTCAGCCAGCATTAAGGTGGGAATTTTTTCTTTTTACATAAAGTGTGGCTCCTTCAGAGGGGAAGAGCAAAAAACAAACAAAAAAAAAAGAAAAAAAAATTTGAAGTGACATCAGCATCCTGTTAAACTCTGATGCATTTATTAGGTTCATTCAAGGGGATGCTGCTTCTACAAAGGGGCACTTCTCAGTGGTGCAGCTCAGACAAGGGGCTGCATTTGGGCTTGGGATGGTGCGCAATGCACAGCACAGGGCATGCAAGTGGGCCATGCAGCAAACCCAAACACTTGGCAAATGGGAGGAAGTGTTCTCCAAACAACACATATGGGCGCTTGCAGGTGAGAGGTAAAAGAAATGCTGCGGTCCTGGGTGGGTTCCTGGGGCACTGTGCAGTGGGGGATACTCTGGGGAGCAAAGGTAGGGTGGGGGCTGTGGGTCTGACCCCAGCTGGCATCCCTTGCTCAGCATGGCTCGTCTCCCCACTCCGGCTGCTGACACAGCAGCTTCCACCCAGCCGTGGGCCGGTGCAGCCCCAGGCAATGGAGACACGTCCCTGAGCCTTTGAAGTACAGCATCCCCCGGAAAATGCTGGCTGCCATGTGCTTCCCACCACAGCTGGGCAGGAGCAGCCTTCTCCCTCTCTGCTGAAGCCACAAATGAGCAGAACACAAGAGATGCATTTGCATTTGGGTAGGGAGGGGGACTGGATACACCGAGCTGAGCCTCTTGGCTGAATTTCCCATTGGGACAGCCCCTCTGTGCACCCCCAGAGCTCAGCCCCAAAAACAGGTCAGACCCCACAGTGGTGTAAGGTCGCATCCATCCACCCGCAGCCCATTCCCACCATGGTTTACACCCTGTTGCTGAGCTGGCTGGTTCAGCAAGCTCAGCGTGGTGCTGAGCATCCTTGGCAGCGTTTCTTGTCAAACATCAGCTCTGCACTTTCCTGGTGGCACGCGGATGGGTCGGAGAGGCGGGGAGCAGTCAGGGCTCGCAGGAATGTGGCTGCACTCCCACGCCATGGAAATGGGTGACAGGTAAACAAGCAGCTGCTCAGCAAGCCGCGGTCCTCGGCCGACCTGTAGGGACAGTTTGGTGGTGGCAGCTTGTGCATGGAATTCCTGACTCGTTCCTCTGCAGGAAGGACATAGTGTGGGGCTTGTGGGGGTGCTTTGCACAAGCCAATGGGCAAAAGGAATTGTTTGCCTCCTTTCTTCTTCTCTCTTCCATTTTGGGCTGTTTGCTCTACTAAGGATTAGCACTTAGAGGTTGATTTCTTGATGCAGCCCAATACCTCAGGATGATGTTTGCAGTGATGGAATTAATGACAAGCACATGGACAAGGGATGCATGCTGGGACAGACAGACAAACAGCAGCATGCAGTGGCAGTGGGACAAGTGGCACTGGCCTTGGGGGTACCAATGTGTGCCTGCTCCAGTGGCTCAGCAGCTGCACTGTCAGCACCATCTCCATCTTTGGGAAGGGGAGCAAGAGGGGCTGGTGCCACGGTGGATGGGCTGTGGGGCTGTGCTGATGGGTGAGAAGGCACTTCTGGGAAGCAGAAGGTGATGTGTTTTGAAATAGTACCCTCCTTGTCTTTTAGATGTCTATTGGAGATCACGCAAACTGCTTGGAGAAATCATGATTACACCAAAGATTGCTGCGCTTCCCAGCTGGAAAGTACAAACTCTGGACAGGAATTAAATTTCTTTAGAAGTGAGAAGTTAAGAAAAAAAAGTCACACTCTTTTTCTAGGAAAAACCCAGAAGTCTTCTAAGAGAAGAAACAAGGAAGCACTCATGCGACCTGGAGACAGCATGATGATGACTGGAACTGGAAACCAGGGGGATGAGAACCCTGGTGGAAATGCCTGCTTCACCTGCACAGCTCTCCTGGTGCATCCAGTGTGGTGAATGCAGCTGTCCACACCATACAAAGAGAGACACGTGCAGGATATATTCACCTGCAGTGAAAATCTTCCCATTCAGGACTCTGACTTGTTCCATCAGTGGCCAAAAGACAAACATCCCCTTTGCTCGGGACTTCGAATGAGAACGAGCCCAACTGCCGGCGCCTGGGTTTGGCAGATTTCCCTTGCGACAAAAAGACAGCAACAAAGCAAAGCGAGCTGCTTTTCTGCTTGAGACGACTGCAACGTCCCCTTCCCTTCAGTGCAGCCTCCGGAGCACGCGTAGCACGCAGCCTCCGCCAGGGGCTGCTGCCGGCTTTGCAAAGCGTCCGCTGCGGCCGAAAGCTGTGCGCGGAGCCCCGCGGAGCTGCGTGCGGAGTTTGGGCTCTCGAGGCACGAATGTTACCCGGTCCTGCACATCCGCAGCAGCAGGAGGCTCCCCGGGTCTCATCACCCACCTCTTATTTCCGTTACTTAGAGATACAAAACCAGGCTGGATGGGAGAAGGGCAGCTGCTCCAGTTACGGCAATGACACAGATGGAGTAAATTCTGGTTTTATGCCAGTTTTCCTCTTATCTTCTGCTCCTGGAGAGTGTAACTTTGCTTCTCCGAGTCCTCTCACTGTTTTCAAAAGCTTGTGAGGTCCCTGTCACAGTAAGCAAGCCAGAGCACAATGCCTAAAGGGGAGAGGGATGAACTTTCCCCTTTTGGAACAGTAAAATATTCAGGCTCACAGCAAAGGGCATCTCTCCACAGACCCGAAAACCTCACACCAGCAGTGAGCTTGCCAGGCCTGGGAAAGGCCATTTCTGCAGGGGGTGTCCCATGTGGGGATATTGGTACTCTCTTTCCTGGTGTGGATCCAACAATCCAAGTGCCTGAGGTGTGGCCACAGAGACTTGGAGTGAGGAGAGACAGCTGACAAACAAGGGGTGCAGATCTCCTGGCTCTTTGCAGTGCAATGGGCACTATCAGCATCCCAACATGCAGATGGAGGTGCCAATTTGAGAGATGGGAATAATCCGTTCAAGATGATGGAGCTCACTTGTGGCCCTACAAACCAGAGCCAGGTGGACTTCCTTCAGCTGGGGGTCCTTCCTTCAGAGGGCTGCATCCAGCAGCTGCCAGTCCATTTTTATTCTTTGCCATCCAGCAGCTGCCAGTTCATTTTTATTCTTTGCCCCTCACAATGGCTATATATATTTTCCAAACTGAAACAGAAGGGCAAATTTCCTGCTAAAAATCCTCCTTTCCTTCTCTTTCCTGGGCTGGAGAGCTGCACCCGTGCCTCCAACCTCCTCGCACTGATGCTGCTTTGCCCTTTAGCTGTGGCTTTTCTCTGGGTTGGAAGGAGAAGCAGATGAGTCCTTCCCATGTTGGCTCAGTTTTCTTTCACCTCCTTGAACCTGCAACATCTGGGTTGCAAACATGCGGGGAGAGCAGCGTTTGCCTTCCAAGCTGCTGCAAACGTGCAGGGGAGTACAAAGACGGTGGGAAAGTGGGTGGCAGCTGTTCTCAATGAA
This sequence comes from Phasianus colchicus, assembly GCF_987193195.1. NCBI lineage: Eukaryota > Metazoa > Chordata > Aves > Galliformes > Phasianidae > Phasianus > Phasianus colchicus. The sequence goes on from NC_143452.1 coordinate 8,242,881, forward strand.
GCACAAAATGATGATGGAAATTCATCTGTCCGTGCCCAGTTTTGGCACAATGTGTTGAGTCAGGAAACACATTGTAAGTTTTCATGATCCCACCTACATTCACCTGTTACTGTCACCGTTCCTCAAATTTTCCCAATAGCTCAACACATGAATATTTGGTGCTCTAAAAAAAACCCAAAAAACAATGGTGGCCCTGCACGTGACAGGGGGGTTGAAGATTCATGATCCCTGAGGTCCCTTCCAACCCTGGCCATTCTGTGGATGGTTTGCAGGGCACATTGGCATCATGGTCCCTGTGCCTGACTCTCACCACCAAGGAGGAGACCAATGACATCTGATGGTTTTAACCATTTCCTCTTGGATCCAAATGCTCATCCTGCCCCAAATCCATCGTTATTTTCTTCCCTGGGAAGAGGGGAAGTGCCTCCATTCTCAGCTGGCTCCTGCTTGGCTGAACTGGGGAGGACCCCGCTGTGCTCTGACACTTCTTGGCTCTCCTGCGAGCGGCCATGACTCACTGCACTGAGCAGTCCTCCTATCTCATACTCCTCCATTTCTGCTCTGTCTCCTATGATACCCATTTCCCTTTGTCTCTCCCTCCTCCTCTGGCCAAAACAAAATAAAAAATTAAGTGTGAATCTAAGAATCAAAAATGCTTTTGGTTGTTTTTTGTTTTTGTCTTTTTTTTTTTTTTTTTTTTTTTAAGCAGACACTGAGAAGTGAGGAAAAATCCTTCCTGTAAATTATAGTCCCGTGAAAACAGCTCCAGCTGCACAGAGAGTTTGGCAAATTACGGAAGATGCAAATGTCAATTGAAGGAACTCTGGTAGTAAATATTTTTCACGACTGCTTCGTTAACAAAACTTGTCATTAGAATGGCTCCTGCTCTCTGGAGCTGGGGAGGGATGACAGCTCTTTAGTGTTTGGTAGATTTCAACACTTTACCCATAAAACACAGCTATGCCATTTATTCCCATGTAATTAATCCATCGGTGCTATTTTTTTTAAAGACTAGAAAGCTTATTTTGAAGTTCAGCTGTGGCACAGACCCTTGCAAAGAGAGATGTTCCACTGCTCTCCTCTTCCAGGTGGACACCCAACAGATGGAGCCTGGAAGCATCACACTTTTTTTTCCTCATTGTTTCCATCTTCTCTTCTCCATAATGAGAAACCAGGAGCCAGGGGGGTGCCAACCCTGTGCTTGCCACCAAAGAGTGCAAAGAGAGAAACTGGATATTTCCTGTAGCCGCAGAACCCAGAAGGTGAAGAAAAGGACTCAGCTAAGCAAGCACTGTGCTCACACATACAAATTGCTAAGCTGGCGCTAACAGCATTGTGCTCTCCTACTAGGGCCAACATCTTTGGACATGTCAGATTTGCCTTCAGGCCCCACTGCTAATCTTCACAGCTTGGCATGGTAGAACTGCAGCGTGTGCCATTGTGCAATGTCTGGAGCTGTACAAAGCAGTGATTTATGTCCCTTCCTCACAAGCATCTCCTCTATTTTCAGGGACCTCTGTGAGGTTTTGCTCTCCAAGTGCAAAACTCATACTGGGAACGTGATTCCTTTGGGCGAATATTTCTGCTGAGCTGCACCAATGGCTGGGACAAAACTCTGACTTTCTGAATCCCCCAAATCTCCCTGCTTCACCCACACACTTCTGAATCCTAGTCCTGGGGATCCTTTCTCCTTTGTGAGTCTTTCAACAAGTTCCCTTCTGCACGCTGGTGAAAGATGTGCCCGCTCCGTGCTCCGTGCAGAACTGAGTGTGCAAACAGAGCCTGGAGGTGCGGGGCTTCACCGCCTGCCTGGCCCGGCTGCTCGCAGTGCTGTGATTTATGCTTTGATTTGTGAATGCCTCTTCCTGCCAGGTGATTGCATGGGCCCTCGCCTGCACATTATTTTCGCATTTGCTTTTGCTTCCCCCTTCCCACTCCCACCCCCACTTCTCATGAAATGGTTTTCATTTTTATGAAAGCAATCTATTCTTGAGGCTGCCAAAGGCTTATCAGGTTCGGCATACGTTCAGACAAGTTGTGCCTGGCGATTTTGGGAGAAGAAAATGAATGAAAGCAACAGCACAGGGGAGGCGAGAGGGGCTAGGCTCCAGCACGGAGATTTTGGCTCCAGGCGAGGGTGGAGGTGAGGAGCTGAGCTGAAGAAGGACAGAAACAAAGCAAAGGGAGTGGGGGGGAGACTTCACACCCCCCCTGAGATATTTGCAATAGCCAATTGCAATCACTGCCAATCTGGAGCTGCTCTCCTCTCTGGAAAGCGTGGTGGTGAGTTCTCCTTTAAGAAACTCCTTGAAAACTCCTTGGAAACTTGGAAGATGAATCTTCCTCTTGACGAATTAATTTTCTCCCTCTGCCTGACCCGTCAGCCTGCACTGCCAGCAAAGTTCCCATTAGCTTTGGTGGAGTTTGCCAACATTCGCTCAGCTCCAAGCTCCGTAGAAATCCACTGGAGCCTTTCCATTGATTTCGAGGAGCTCCGGGTCAAATCCCCGACTGCGGGACGAGGCGCGGGTATGCGCTGCCGTGAGTGATGAGCTGTGGGAAGACGTCTTCATCTCTGGGCAGGGCCGGGAGGAGGGCTGGGGATGCTAAGTGGAACCATCCTGCAGTGAGGTCATTCCCTTAGCCGCGCTCCTTCCCTTCTCCCAGGGAGGAGATGGCAACTTTCATGCTGAGACCGAAGGCTTTATTTCCCATCTGTTCTCTGCTCTGTCCCTGATGCTGTCACCCACAGCACTGCCACCACTGCTGTCCTGCAGCCCCTGAGGAGAAAACTCCCTGAGCCAACAGCTTACGAACGCTCCTCGAGAGGCAGCCAAACACGGCCTTTTATCAGCGCATGAGAGCTTGCAAAGATAACGCTTCAAAGAAAACACGTTCTAAATACACCTTTAAAAGCCTTAAAACGTAATTCCATAAATGTTTGTGTTACTTGGGTGAGAGATAAAGAGAAGTGGTATTGCTGAATTGTAGCGGGGCCGAATACCTGCAAACTTCTCCCGAGTCCCTATCAGATGAATAGTTCACTTATTAACCTAGAGCTGCCTACAGCAGAGCCCTTTCCTTTCTCAATGATCTTCTCCCTGCTGCGGGCTCTGTTTGCTTGCAGCAGCGCTGCTCCGCTAGGATGTGTGCACTGGTGCAAATCAGAGCAAAATCTTGAATTGAAATCCTTCCCAGTGCTCCAGCCAAATGCAAGCAGCTCCCGCCATGCACCCCTGGAGATACCGCCCAACTGCAGCAGGAGGTGAAGACATTTTCCATGGGAAGACTGCAGGAAGCCAACAGCCTCACGGTGGGTACCTGGTTTGGCTTCATGGGGAGACTGGTGATGCATTTTCCAATTAATTTTCCTGCTCTCTGTTTGATGCCTCAGCAGGAAGGCGGCACACTGCTTGATGGGCTAATGGCACACTGAGACAAAGTATCACATCAGCACCTTTGGAAACCTTAAGCCTTGTGAGCATCAACCCCAAACAGCTGTTTTAGGACTGAGGATGCCCACATTGAACCGCATTGATTGGTCTTGGCAATTGGTGCAGGATTTGGTGCCCATCCACCAATCTCTTCATGCATTCAGCAGCTGGGCAAGGCAGGGTTGTCCTGAGGGGCTGCACAGACCTCAGTTTGTGGCCACTGAAAAACGTTTTGAAGAAGGCCAGAGGTTTCCAGTTGCCCTAATTGCCACATGGCAGCGCGAATGGCCTGGGAGTGGGAATCGATGGCAGCATAGGTGCAGTGCAAATCCATCCCAACTCTTGTCTGATCTATCCTTTAGTGCTCTCAGTCTTAAATAATTAACATTATTCTTAAGGTGCCCTAAACCTTGTGTTCGCCTTACTCTGTTATTTAACCTCTATACGTTACAGGTAACCTCTTTTCAATGTCCAGCACTTTCTCCTGTGCAAAATAAACTCTTGGGATTTCTTTGGATGCCAGAAAGCAAGAGTCTGAATAGTTGGTTTAGATCCAGAAGCATTTTCTTCTCTCTCTCTCTCTAAGCCAGAGAAAAGGCATTTGCAACTCTTTGAGCTGTGCAGTGTAATAAGCTGCTTATAGAAAGGGGGAAGGGGCAGCCTGGGGCACTGCTAACCAACAACTCCAGCAATGACAGCAGGGAACCAAAGTCTTCTCCCACCCCACAAAGCACACTGTCCATCGGGAGCCATGATAAGCAAATAATGTGAGGAGGGCAGCTCCACACTGCTCCAAGAGGCTCTGCAAGCCCCAGGGCAGCGGGAAGGCAGCTGTGAGTGGTGTGCCCCAGGAGATTGAAATCAGGAGACAGCAGAGATGAAGCATCGCAGAGGGAGAAATCCTGTGTTTTCTCTCAAGGAGATGTTGTCACTCCTTTATCTAGTTTGCAAGCTATCTAGGCTGTGTATATGTCGAGCTGTCAGTGGCTGGGACACTGAACATATTCCTTTCTGCTTAGCATCTGGGCTGAGCAGCCAAAGCAATGCAATGGGTGCAGCAACTCTGTGTGCAGCCCGAGAAGCCCAGTTCTTCTCCAAAAGTCCATTGGAATCCTAGTTCTGCACTTACCCACTGGTGCTCAGCAGGAACCCAGCATTGTAGGGTGACAGATCAGTGCTCCAGTTTGGCCAATGCCATTCACCAACAGTAAATAAATGGCGTCATCATTTCTGTAATCTTTCCTAATGACCATGTCTGAGCCCACCCAGAGGCTCCAGTGTCAAACACTTCTCCTCATGGTGACTGATGCCAGGTGCTCCAAATTCAAACTGTTTGAAACATGTTGAGTGAGAAGTGATGGGCAGGCAGAGTTGCCTTGGGGCACATGTCTAGAGCGACTAACCATGCTTGTTGGGACCATCAGCTCCTGAAAAGAAAACACATGAGAATACCACCCCTACCATTTTTATGTGCAAAACAAGGCTCAGAGTGATCTGCTTTTGGGCGCAGATTTTGGGGACGGAGCTCTGCTCATCCTTAGGTTATTTCCATATGGGATTCTCTGGCTTGATGGAGATGCCCATCACGGAGTGACAGTGGATACTCTTACAAAAAAAAATTAAAAAAAAAATTAAGAGTGCTGAGGGCCACCACAAAGTTTAATTAATTAGAAATTAATGGGTCATTCTAGCTGGGTTACAGAGCAAAGAGATGCCTTAAGATGCATTCAAAGGGGGATGTCATGAAGAAAAGGCAAAGGAACTGAAAACATCTTCCCCTCCTGCCTGGCAGGGCTGGACATGGCTCCACTGTGGGAACCTGCTCATAATGTAGCTTATAAAGCACAAACTCACTGCAACTCATCTGAAAATGCAAGAAGAAACCATTCTCCAAGATGTCAGTTCCATGAGGTGATGCTCCTCTTCCCAGACAGATGGTCTGATTTTTGTGTGTCCTGTGTGGAGCCAGGAGCTGGAATTGATGATCCTTTTGGGTCTCCTCCAACTTGGGATATTCTGTAATTTTTCCAGTCAAATTGCCTGCGTTAATCACAAAGAATCTGCTTTTTCTTCCATTGTGCCTGGTTTTTATGCTTTTCTTTCCACAGGAGCTGAATGTTGTACAGCAGCGGTGCTGAGGCTTCATTCATTCAGTCTCAGAGGAAACAAGGGAGATATTTCTTTAGTTTGTGACAGCTTTGTAGCACGAAATTACCTCGTGTTTTACAATGCTCCCTTGCAGTGTGCTATGCATGCACGATAGCACTGATAATTTTTGGCTAACGGTGGGTATTCAATCATCAGATAAAAACTAATGAAGGAGAGAGCCAGAAGATGTGATGATGATGAGGGGGAGGAATTCAGAGTAGTTGAGGGGGGCAGCCATCATCCAGGCAGGGCTGTTGAATTGATGTGAGTGATAATTAACATTCTGATTCATTAAGCATGGCTCATTGTATGGCTTCGTTGATGGGATGATTTCAGAGCTGGTGCCAAACAATAGGAAATTTCTCTAGGGCTCATCCTACCCATGTTGTGCTGGTGCAGGACAGAAGTATCTGATGGTGCAAGCAAGAGAAGAGTATGGAGAGGCCGATGCTCAAATATTTCCCCATTATCAATAATTACTCAGCAGTCCCTTGTACTGAGCCTCCATCAACTCTCAGGCAGGGATGCTGGGGGCTCCCAGCTCCAGCTGCTATTACCCCACCAAGTTTTCTGTGATACTGCAGCAGTAAAGAAAGCTGAAATACGGCACTCAGCTCCTCCAGCCTTCTTTTCTATGTGCAGAAAGCCTGTACATCTCCTGGATGACAATACACGGTGTAAAGAGGTTACTGCTGCAGAGATGGGGATGGCCACATTACTTATGTGTAGCCAAGTGCTGAATCATCTGGGTCACCTTATGAGATGTCATCTATACTTGTCAAACAGATTTTACAGAAGGAATATTTCCAGGATGTTTTAGGGAGCATTAATACCATTTATATGTATTGCTTCTTTTATCCCTTTGCATAAAAAGCCAGGTGAATCTGGCTGCCCAGGACTTGTAAGGAGAGAAGACTTACAGTTCAGACATTTCAAAAATTTCGAAAATGCACCTGCAATGGTCTTCTCATCCATCACCGTGCTGTCATTTAAGCTTCAGCATGCTGGGACTTCCCCACCCTTCCTTCAAGCAAACGTTGAACAAGAGGGACATGAACAATTCTACTTGAGGAACTTCAAAAGGTTCTCCTCTGCCGCGCTGCATTACAGGGAATCATAATCTCAAGAAAAATAACAATCATAATAAATTAGAATCATAGAATGATTAATTCTACCTAACCATCAATAAAAGAGCTGGCCAAGATCAGAATTTGGTGCTTTCGGTATTCGGTCTATTCATCCCACACCCAGTGCCCAGACTTCATACCAACTGTGCTTTTCCTTCAGAAAAATAAATAAATAAATAAATAAATAAATGAGCAGCCAAGTTGCTCTGCTGGCTGCCCTGTGCTTTTAAGAAGTGCATTTGGTCTCATGAGAATGCATCAAAATTTTGATGCTTAGCGGAAAATAAAAATATTTGCACTCAGTTCATTTCTAGAGCTGCACATAAAGTGCTCCCCCTCAGGGCACATCCAAGGAAAAGACTGGAAATAAAATATAAATTCTAAATAGCAGTAAAAAGTTTATCGCTTGGGGGTTATGAGTGTTCAGCTTTTATTACTACAAAAATCAATTTACTGAACTTAGGTTTACTGCAAAATCAAAAAAGTTAAAACCTGAATTCATTCTGCATCCACGGCTTTGCTGCTTCTCCCTTTTGTGCCAGTGGTGGCCAGGGACATGTGTTGGGATGGCAGTGGTGATGGGTATGGTGATGGTGTTGGGGATGGAGATAGTGAAGGAGATGGGGATGGGGATGGAGATGGAGATGGGGATGGGGATGGAGATGGGGATGGAAGTGGAGATGGGGATGGGGATGAGGATGTGGATGGAGATGGGAATGGAGATGGGGATGGGGATGGGGATGGAGATGGGGATAGAAATGGAGATGGGGATGGGGATGGAGATGGGAATGGAAGTGGAGATGAGGATGGGGATGGGGATGGGGATGGGGATGGGGATGGGGATAGGGATGGGGATGGGGATGGGGATGGGGATGGGGATGGGGATGGGGATGAGGATGCATTGGTGATCTCCTCCCAGCGGTGCTGGCTGCATCGCATCTTCACTAACATCACTGTGGTGAAACCAGATTACTTGCTGGGAAGTGCCAACCTGCACATTCCAACAACATTGTGCTGATTCAAATGGTAAAAAAAAAAAAAAAAAAAAAAAGAAGTGGAAAAGTAAGAGTAGTAATGTCACTTCTCTGTGGCTGAGCTTCTCTCAGCACAACGCAGCCCATCAGCAAATCCTGCATATCCTCCTTTCTGTTTTCATTCCTGAAGTTTTTAAGGTTAACATCAGTGCATGTTTTTGCAGAGCTGGTGGCAGAGTTTGGACATGGTGAATAGATTCTGTAAATGCTTCCTGGTCTGCCACACTACTCCCAGAGTCCCAGTTCTCGGTAAGCATCAAAAATTCTCATAAAGAGAACTTCAGCCTTGCTGACAGTTTCTGGATACATAACAGAAACCCCTTTTTTTTTTTTTTTTTTTTCCCAGACAATATATATATATATTGAAGGAGCACTTGGTCACCTTTATAGAAAGTCAAAGGAAATATTCTGGGAGAATGAAAGCTGCAAAGCAAATCAGCAAATAGCCAGGGCCAGCAGGGAATGTTGGGTAGAACTCCCACCCACCACCATTGGGTTTGGCACGTGCCCCACTGAAATACGCTCTGACCCATAAGAGCAAGGTGCAAATGCAGGCAGCAGAGTCAGGATCCCATTGGCACTGCCCTGGCATTTACACAGTGGTGTTTTTAATCGGGTTCCCCCAACAGCCCTTTGCTCCTTACAAAACAGTGAGGTAATCAGATTTTGGGGAACGCCTGGCTGGCTGGCTCCATGTTCCAGAGGGCTCTGTACAAATGAAGTTCTTCTGGAGTGATGCTTGGCATCTCACTGCAGAGAGCCAGCAGCTCCTGCCAGCCCCACAGATTTATAGGGGAGTGGCTGCCAGCATGATGCAAAGAGCTGGGGCTGCCTGCAGAGCCGCATCCCTGCTGCATTTTTCAGCTCTTGCACCACAGCAGCCCCCCAGTCTTTATCTGCCTGTCTTGCAAAAGATGGAAAGTCCTTTGCAATTTTTCAGAAGGTCATCTGATAACCCTGTCAGGCGTAATGTGCCGTGATCAGATCCCCCCAGGTTGGGGTGGGGTCAATCAATTGTGAGCAAACACCTCTGACAGACCTTGCTGACATGAAAGGCGTGAACTCACCAGTAATTTATTGGAAATGTGCATAATGAAGAGGATTACTCTTAATTTCCTATCAAAAAAGAAAGGTTTTCTTGGCTTTCAAGTGAGCAAACAAGAGCGTGAGTGAAGGCATTAGGGATCAGTGAATCACAGCAGAATGGGGGGGGATGCATCAGGAGAAGCAGTGCTGTCCCCACTGCCCCAGCACCATGGGGCAATCAGGACATGGGAGCCCTCACCCTCACCTTACTTTCCAATAAAGTAAGATCCTTCCCCCTTGGAATTCCTAGCAAAATAACACAGACATGCAGGTTTTAAGTCACAGAGATGTTGAGTTTTGTATCACTTAAAGAAAATGAGGATAAAGGCTCAGGGGAGACATTATCACTCCCTACAACTCCCTGCAAGGAGGTTGGAATGAGGTGGGGGTTGGCCTCTGCTCCCAGGTGACAGTGTTAGGATGAGACATGATGGTGTCATTTTGCACCAGAGGAGGGTCAGATTGGGCATTATGGATGCAGTGCCACAGCTGCCCAGGGAGGTGGTGGAGTCACCATCCCTGGAGCTGTTCAGTTGTGGAGATGTGGCACTAAGGGACGTGGTCACTGGACATGGTGGGGTGGGCTGAGGTTGGACTTGATGATCTTAGAGCTCTTTTCCAACCTTACTGATTCTATGATTGAAGAATCTTTGGCTGGCATCACCGCGAAGAGAAAGTGCATGTGACAACCTGACATTTCCCCACACCTGGGCTGTTTTCATGAAGAGATTTAGATCACACCTGATGAATGTTTCCTCGCTGTAGAACCTAACCATGGCTATCCATGGCATCTCCCAAACTGCCTGCAGGCTGCCAGCACAGCCCTAGGGGTGATGCTGTCTGCAGTCCTGCATCGTGGGACAATGAACAGCCCCTGCCAGGGGCCTGGGCAAGAAGGGGATGGCTCTTCCTGTTGCCCACAGCATGCCAATTGCTCCTTCCACCATTAAATTAAATGTCTATTTATCAGCATAGCTTTCACAGTAAATTTTCCTATTAACCAAGCCTTCAAAACCAACAAGGATTTCCACTAAATACTCCTATTAATCAAGCTTCCAAACTACCGATTCCAAAACCTAAAATTACAGATCACACATTATTTAACAGACCAGTGCCACCCTTCTACAGCACGAGCTGAAGCCACATTTCTAACAACGATAACACCAAGCTGGCTGCTTTTTCCCCATCCATCTGCATGCAGAAGGGCTCAGGGCTGACCCCACTTCCCTCTGGGAGCGGGGAGCTGTGCAGAAGCAGCGAGCATTAACTATAGGAAATGACTGCCACCTCCAGCCCTCTGCCTGCTATTGGAGCCAGTGGCTCCTTGGGTGACTGGAGGAACGTGGAAACTTGTTTTACTGCTTGCTTGTCCTGAGATATAAACAGTCGGGCTCGGAGCAGAGAAACACAAGATGGCAATTATCCCAGAGCTATTAGCTGTGTCTGAATATCATAGACTCGAAGCTCCCTTGATCCACTGGAATTTATATGACCGTTAATGGGGACTGTAAATTGCTGTCAGTGGGGATAACTCGCTCCATGGGTTTTTGGAGAGGTGGAGGGAGGGAGTGGGCAGGAAGAAGGGAAGGTGCCCCAGGATGGACACGAGGAGCTGTACAACAGCTGAAGACCATTGTCTGCTGGCATATAGTAGATAATAAAAATTTGTTTTAATTTAGCATATAAGGATATGATGTCAAAATAAAATGTCTCAAGAACAAGTAAGGAACATAAAAAAGTCATAGCCCATGTTGTGAGCATCAGCTGCACGTCATAAAGATACATTAATGGTGTATTTCTTTAAAAGAAATTTTCATAGTTGGGGGTTTTATGAGAAATAAGTTTAAAATATTAAAAGAGGAAATTTTATGATTGGAGGGGGAAAAGCATTCAGCTGAAGGTGATGGGAATAGAAGGAGCACAGAAGTGCAGTGCTGGGCACATTGGTGCAGCCAGCTGTGGCTCTGCCCCGTGAGGACCCTTGCACCACGCAGTGCCCCCACAGACACCAGTGGGAGACTTGTTTTTAGTGGGAACTGAATCAGGCCCCAGAGGTCAGAGCTACGGACACGACCCAATGTCTCCTTGTAGAACAACAGGAAAGCAAAGCTGCTGAAAACAAACCCACGTGTGTGCCAACAGACAAAAATAAAATCAATGAAGCAATGCTTTGCTGTCAGCCATGGGTTAGAGAAAAAAGCAATTAATCTGGGGGTTAAGTTGGAGTGTGGGTTGGTCCTCTCTGGTTCCGGGCTTGGAGCAACTATTGCAACATCCTGCACGGAATCACATCCAGCAGGAGGCTGTCGTCAGCAGAACCAAACTCTGTGGGATCCTCGCTAGGAGAGAGCTCACTGCAGCTTTGCTGCTATGGATCACCTCGTGTTACCTCTGTTGGGTAAGCCTATGGCTTGTGTCTGGAGGGAAACTCCTGAGGAATGTCCCAGGAAGAGCTCAAAATGTCAGTGCATCTCCACAGAGCTGGTGGCTTCCAGGCGCAGAATAAAGACCTGGGCACAAGAATAATAATGAAACAGATGAGATCATTTCTATCATTGAGTGGAAAAAAGTGTTTTAACTCAATGACTAAAACATTCTTTCCTACTATTCCACTTTTCTGTCATTTGCTGGGAAGGATAACCTGGTATTTCCTTCCCCTACCCTGCTGCTAACACTGAAGGTATCAAGGGAAAACTCCCCAAAACAGGAGCTGTTGGTGCTGAATTCCAAAATCTTCCATGTGCATCCATAGATGTCAAGCAGCTGCTGGTGGTGATCACCCATAGGGACTGTTTTACCATATATTTGTCTTCAGCTGAGACAAAGTACTGCTTCTTCCTCTGCTTGCAGTAATCTGTGCAGAGTGGTGTGATCTGAAGGAGATGGACTCAATGGCCCTTTTGGCCCTTATGGATCCCATCCAACACAGGATATTCTATGATCCTAAAAGGATGGGAGCTGCTTGATGGGTCAAGGTGTGCATCTTGCCCTTGCAGATAGATTGCTGTCCTCCAGCTCCAGCTGAGTGCAAAGGATCACACAAGGAGTTTCACCAAACAGCTGGCTGCCAACGTGCCCTTAGGCTTGAAATTACAGCTCCGGAGAAACAAGGACTAAAGCTTCATCCAAACCTGTTGCCATCACAAAGACATTTTTTTTTCCCTCCAAAATTTTAAGACAAATACACAGTGTCTTGGACACTATAAATATTAATGCAGAGTACATTATGTGGGTAAATATTCATGATGAATGAATATTAATGCCTTACATCTGAATGATCTCCCAGGGCACTCAGGTTGCACATCAGCCAAGAAGCGACCCTTCCATCCCTGGTCCCAATTGTCCACAAGCAGCAATGGTGAGCACTGCTCTAGTGAACTTTTTAGAAGGAACGTCCTTAAAACAAAATGAAACAATCCCAAATCCTGGTCCCTTGTCTCACAAACCCCTGTCAGAGAACCTGGAGAACACTCTACGAACCGAACCCTGCGTGATGCTGGGGATGGCGGTGCTCTTGAAACAAGGCTGCCACCATCGGACTGCTTGGAGCCCTGTGTGGTCCATTATATTTTATGCTGGTTTCCTAAACATTCGCAGTTAAATAAACGATGATAACACTTCATAAACATTTTTCTAACATGCGGAATGTTTGACATGAATTTCAGCTATTTTAAAACTAATAAACAATTGTCAATCGGATGTTGGAGACTAAGCAGAAGCCACAACCGTTCTTATGGAACATCAAAGGCATAATAAATATCTTATTTTTTCAAGCAAAGCTTTTGTACTTTTGCGTAGGAACCTCTGTCAGAGAGCAGAGGGCTGAGCACTGGGGCTATGTGTTGCTGTCTGCCGTGCTTGGGGTTGTGATGGAGAAATATGAGGCGTCACACTTTGGTTGATCAGTCTGTGCATCAGAAATTCTCCCAGCATTTGGGAAAAAAAAAAACAGATGAGCAGCCATCAGGCTCCCCCTCCACTAGCTGCAAATGCAATTTTGCAAATGCAAAGGTGCTCTGTGAAGCTGTTTGCTGCCTCCCGGGCTCCTCCATCCACCTAGCATCATCCAGCATCATGCTTGGGGGGAATGGCCAGCACACAGCATAAGTCAGCAGCAGTAGAACATCACTGGAACACTTTTTTTTTTCTGATGAGTGCCCTGGATTGGAAAAAAAGATAAGAAGGAGCAAACTTACAGTAACAGCTCATTTAACAAAAGATGGTCTGTCTCCTTTAATCTATTGTTGGTGATGTCCCAACCAGCTAAAGATTTCCCAATAGCAAGAGCTGGTGAGCACTGGTGAGGAAGCTGTGGCCATCCAAAATCCCTCTGTATGTTGGGAGGACAAGAAGGAACCCCCGGGAGCAGAGCAATCTGGTCCTGGCTCCTCTCCGTCCTGCCTGAAGGCTGTGATGCCCAAAAGGATGGAAGTGGTCCCATGGCTGGAGGCAGTGATGCCCAATGGGTGACAGTAGTCCCCATGGTTGGGAGGGGGAGTGATGGCTGTGTGGGGAGGATGGCTGGGATCACAGTGATGCTTGGTAGAACTGAAAGGTTTTGGAACTCATGCCTTCTGCAGGCTGTCAGCTGTGATGCCAAGGGAAAACATATAGAGAAGGCACTGCTTTGCTTTGCTCTGCAAAACCCTCTCTAAATTCACACTTTTCCCAGTGCCATCTGCACAGATGCCATGTGCTGCTGCTGGGGCTGGGTTGTGTCCCTTGTGCTGCGGGATTCCAGCTCTACCCCTTGTGCCAGCATCACATCTTTCCCCTCTGCACCTCAGGAGCATTTTCTGCTGCTGCTCCCACAGGGATTTTCCCAGTGGCAAGAAGAGGCTGGTGAGCCCCACGGAGCCAGTCTGGCTGCTTCGAACCCAGGCGGGCGCTGGGGCAGATAAGTAAACACTCGCGGCTCTGACATAAATTACTTCAGTCCTTGACAGCAGGACACTGACCAGGGTCGCCTGATAAGGGAGGGAAAGCCTTGCATGTCTCTCAGTCCCACTCAGATATTTCACAATAAATGTCACTGGGAAAGAATAGACACTTCTGTACCCATTAGGCAGCTGCATGTTCCTGTCACCTTGAGAAGGAGGGACGCATTGTCAGAGCTGTCGGAGCAGGCAGGAACCAGCTGTTAATCTGCTCTAACATCCTTTTTCACAGAGCAAGTGTGAATGGGACACTGCAAAAAGCTGGTGGATTGGTGATTAAAAATAGTCCCTTGATGAGCACCTATGGAGGCTGTCACTGTGCCATTGGTGGGGAGCATCGGCCAGAGGAAAGCAGGGCAGAGGCACAACCTCCTCAAGGCTTCAGCTCTGCAGTAATCTTCTGCTGTGCCTCAGTTTCCCCTCAGCAGGGATCACACCACCCAAGGACAGGACATCATTCATTGCTTTTGAGGCTGCTGTCTGGATGGATGTAGAATCGTGCAAATATTAGGTTGGAAAAGACCATTAAGATCATCTCGTCCAACCATCAGCCCATCAGCATCACCCATGGAAACTGTTTGTGCCATGAGCATCAGTTCCTGACTCCTTACACCACCCTGGCTGGGTTCTCCAGCTCATCCAAAGGTGCCCCAGAGAAGATGCAACCTGGAGCTGGAGACATGCTCCTTTTGGACGCAACATTTTGCAAGTGAAAGATCTCAGAATCATCCTCTTCTGTTCTTAAGAACAATACTGACTGATGTGTGATTTCCATAATGGAAATGGGATAGATTTTTGTCCCAGTGGGTGAGATCACTGCAGTTCTCTCCCGTTTTTGTAGCTTATTTACAGTGAGTTGTTTCTGGTCCAGGTTTTGCCCCATGTAAATTACCTGCACATCCTCTCTGCCAGATCTTTTGGCTATTCTTGGATCCCTCTTCTGCAGATCTCAAGGGCTTTAGTCTTCAAGCTGCAGCTTCTTTTATTACTTCAGAAATTAGGAAGATGTCTTCTTTGGTGGAAGGCATCTGCTTAGTGTCTGATGCATTTAGGATACTCATTAAAGGGATATTTTCCCCCTTATCTCATGCCTAATCTCTGGAGGAGGATGCTGATTGCTTTGGCTGTGTGCTGCCACTCCTTGCTGGGATCCTGTGGTGGCATGAGCGATGTCCCCATGTCCCCACGTCCCTGCACACCCCTGGGGGTAACCTCAGAACAGAGCTGACCAATACCGTAGCTGGAAGCTCTCTCAATATTTCAATATTTGATTTTGCTTCTCTGTTTAGCCTTTTAATGTGGTTCTGCTTATTTTTACAGGTTTCCCAATCTGCCCCCTCCCCAGATTGTTTATATTTTTGGAAAGCCTTCTGTTTAGTGCCTGTAATACCCCTGACGTCCTTTTGCTGCAGTGGGCTTCCATTACCAGCATCTCCGCTGAGACTTAACTGGGATTTGTTTCTATACTAATCTCTCAAAATGTTTATTAAACCCCCTCCTGATTTATCTGCAAAAGATTTCTTGAAGTTATAAAATCTCAATCAAAATTCCTTTGAGCACTGCACATTCCCTCTTACAACCACTAAATGCTGTTTGTTCTTGCCATGACCCACTCGGCTCATGGTTGTAGGCATAACACCCAAATATGCCCGGCATCACAGGGGCAGTTTTGCAGACTTTCTGCAAAGAAGGCTGGTTGCCCACAAGACTCTTTCTAGAACTGCTCCACTGAAGCCATTTATTTCCTTTTGAGTTTCAACTCTAGCAGTCAGCATGGCTTTCCTGTTAACAAGTGCAAGTTTTCCTTGTTGTCCCATCACCTCGCACCCAGTGTTGAGCTCATAACCTGCTAAATAATTCCTCTTCCACCTTGGTGTTTACATTCTTCAGATATTTCCACCGCTTTTCATGTCCCAACTCATTTGTCCCTTGTCTGGACTATACCCTGCTCCTTTCATCTTTGCTCATCAGAGCCGCTTCCTCCAGCCTGACAGCAGCATCACTGGACAGGTTTCTTTCCCCAAACTGAATTTGTCCATCCATCCATCTCAGATCTTCCAGGATGAGTGTGGCCTCAAGAACTGGCCCATGCCTTATGCCTGGATGCCCCTTATCCAGCAACTTGCCCATCCCACCTTCTCCTTGTGTTGTGAATCAGACCAGGTATCATCCAGTACTTGGTCCTCACTCTGCAGAGAGCAAGGGGATACAACACACAGCAAAGCTCCATTCTTGACCCAACTAACGTTCCCTATTTCCCACTGCAGCTCTTCCTCATACCCAGGGCAGCTTTTGGCCAGAGATTAGGACAGAAAATATGGCAGAGTTCTAGGAAAAAGAAGTCACTGGAGTTTGGCTCAATGAACAGCTTATGGGGTCTATTTAAAGGAGGAGAAAACTCTTTGCTGGCCTCCTGTGTGCACAATAATGTCATGCCAGGGGTTCAGCTCCTTCCAAGGGCTTTACCCTTTGGTGTCATTTGGTTGTATATTTGCTATAAGGAGATGGTAGTAATTAGAATAATACATCTACGTAGGGAAAAAAACCTTGTTAGTTTAGCATGCTATTTCCCCCCAAACGCAGCTCCTCCTAAAGCTATCCAAAGAAAACAGTTCACCTAACATATGCAAGGCACTTCAAAGAGAAAATTAAAAGGGACAAAGCCAATGTGAGAGGATGAAGAATCCCAGAGGAGCTTTATCAGGATCCCATTCAGTGTTTCCCATGTTTTAGTGGAAAAAAAAAGGCCAGCAACAACAAAAAAGACCCGGGCGTGCAAGCCTCTGTGACTGATAGAGGATTTTCCCCTGGCTAGACACAGAGCCTTTAAAAAAACTGCAGCAGAGTGTGGGATCATTAAACACCTTCAGATTCCTTCCTCGCTGCCAATCACGGCATCAGAAACCGCCCTCTCCGTGGCGTCTGCTGATTCCACTTTGAAAACTTCCCCATTTATCACCGCCGCGAGAGATCCTGCCGAGACCGCTGGAGCCTGCTGCTTGTCAACAGGGCACCTTATCTTCTCCAAACATTTACTTAACCCTTTGTCTCACGGGCGGGGAACAATGGGAGCCCGGTGCGGCCCCACCAACCTCCCGCACCGGGGCTGCTGCAGAGCGCGGTGTGCCAACCTCCACGCCAGCAGGAAGGTCGCTCACAATGTGGCAGGAGGAGAAGCTGTTGGTGGGTGCTTCCTAGTAGGCACGCAGGTACAAAGGACTTTTCTAGCAATAAGAACCCACCATCCATAACTCAGAAGGGCTCCCAGGTCAGAACGTGCAATTGCAGAGTCCTCAGGGCTGGAGAAGAACTTTCAGATCCCCAAGCTCAACCCCAGCCCACCCCACTGTGTCCTCTGACATCGTCCCTCTGTGCCACGTCTTCATGATTCATGAGCACCTCCAGCAATGGTGACCCCACCATCTCCCTGGGCAGCTGTGCTACTGCATCACTGCTCTTTCTAAGAAGAAATTGTTCCTTATACCAAACCTGACAGAATTGGTACAGCTTCACTTAAGGACGTGATACCACCTTCAGAGGTGGTAGTTACTGCTGTGCAGAGCTCTGAAGAAAATTTTCTATTATCCTCATTGCCATTGTAAATGGAAGGCTGGATGTGTCTTCACTGAAGAACTTACTTCAGAGCAAGCTTTTTTGTTTTTGTAAAAGCAGGTAATAGGTTTTGGAGAATTTTGCTTTGGTGAAGCAAGTGAACCAGCATTACAGGTTTTGACTGAGAGATGGGTCAGACCTCTCTGACAAGAAAATAAGGTCTCAACTTTTGACTTTCAGAGCAGCAGCTCGGAGGCTGGCTCTTTGTCAGCTGGTGACATGCATGCACTGCTCACAGTTACCTGCGACCATAAGGATCCTATGGGGTTGTGGCAGAGAACTGCTGTGTTTTTGAAATGCATGAAGAACTCCAAGGCTCATTTCCTAACGAAAACCCAAGCAAAAAAAGCACTGTGATCTTCCCACCAATTCCAGCAGGCTTTGGAGCATGATATTCCTGTTAACCCAAGCCCAACCCTCAGCACCCCCTCTGTGGGTGATGGTAGAAACTGAGGCAATATCCAGCAATGCAGAGGGGTAAAATGCCGTCAGAAACCAGGGGACATATGGACAAATCCTCACAGCTCAGCTTTCCCACTTACAAACAACCCTCAGTGCTGCTCAGCAGCTGCACTGAGGACAGTAATAAATGGGTGCATGTTTGAAACTGAGCTTTACTTCTTTGCTTTGTCACTGCAATGCTTTGTGCTGTTATCTATGACAAGAGCTGGGAGTTCACATCTTTATCTACGAACAAAGACTCAGATCATGGCAGCATTTGGCAGTATGACAGCCTCAGGAAAGTTGGAATACAGTTAGCAACAACAGCTCCTCTGTCACAGCAGTGGTAGCAGAGACGGGCTTTGTCCCAGAATGGATTATGAGGTTCTCCAAAGTGTTTTAACTAACTGTCCTTCATGTACTTGCTTAGCAGAGCTGGCAATGAGCTTGATATATCTTTCTATGTTTCTGAGTACTCTAGCAAGTACTGCTACCCAGGTGCTGCCTCTAAGCCATTTGGAGAGAATATAGGAAGAGATAAGTAAGAACTTTGCATTTCTGAGTCATATATGTGTCACATCCATGCTGCCACTTCTTTCACTTAGCTACATACTTAATTAAGCACTTACTCACAGCCTTGGGGTCAGCTTGAGGACAAGGTTCCTCTGTTCTTAACTCCTGTGTCACCTAACAAAGCTTAGAACCCTTTCTGAGGGGAAGGATTATTCATTCAGCATTCATTCATTCATTCATTCATTCATTCATTCAGCACCCAGTATTGCACAATATGAAGAGCTACTGCTGGCAAGCGACTCACGCCCCATTTGTGTGACGTCTGGCAGGCAGGGATCCTTGAGGACACCACACACACAGGCACGGACCTTCAGTAACAGAAGGGACTCCTTCAAATACAGCTCAAGATGTAGCTGTACATCTATATTCTCCCAGCCCATGGTAATGCAAAAGGTACAAGAGATGTTACCAACGGTTCCAGAGCAGAGCTCAGGCCATTGCTGTAGGACAGGGGACCAGGAGCAGCCAGTAAGTCACCAACACATGCACATCATGGAGATCTTCAGGACTGCAGATCCAGGCTGGATGTGGCTCTGGGCAGCCTGGTGTAGTGCTTTGTGACCCTGCACATAGCAGGGAGGTAGAAACTGGATGATTTTTGAGGTCCTTTTCAACCCAGGCCATTCGATGATTCAATGATTCAATGATTCTATGATACTAGGTCAAAAGAATGGTGTCATTTTAAGTGACATGAGGGGAAAAAAAGCACCCATCTTTATTCATTTGCTGAAAGACAAACGAAAAGATCCAGGATATGAGTGGGTCAGATATCTTTGGGTCTAGGAGGAGCTCTTCATGAGGAAAGAAAGTAGATTTGGATATATCTTGTACAGCATTTACCGTAAGAAGAGCTACAGGAACGTGACCTATATTTAGCCAACATGCCTTAAAATATAGAAGACTCTACTGTGTAACTCATGGCTCCCATTTCCTCACGTTCTTACTGAGAAAGGCTCCCTGGACCCACCAGACATCTGATGTGTTCCATTGCTAGTGAGGACAGTTCTGGCATGGAGCACATACTGTTTTGCTTTCATAAAGCGTTCCTGTACTGACTGGTGAAGTGGCTGTCATGCTGCAGTGCATGCTTTCTCCAAGTTAAGTGGCATTCCCAGACCCTTGGCAGCTTAAGACACATTTCTCCTGCAGTGGAAGTATTTGGAGGGAAGCCCTGAGCACTTTGGCAGAGCCAGTGGGATACCTGGCAAAGCTCACTCAGCACTGCCTGCCCTCGCCCCATCCCATGTTACCTCCCCTGTGATAACGGGAGCTCTAGTCCCAGCAGGGAAAAATGGAATGATATCAATCTTCAGCAAAGGGAAAGACAGCATTTTCCAGCTGGATGAGCCTCAGAGTCCTGTGGCTGGTTGAGGTCAGAGGGGACAGGTCACAGTTCTACGTGGATGGAAGTAGGGTAGCAAAATGACAGGTTCCTGATGAGTGTTCAACGTATTGAAGGCAGAGCTGTCATGGCACACAAAGTTCTTACACTGTCTTTCCGTCAGCATAACCAACATTTTAAGAGCAACTCCAGAACATGTTTTTTACTTCAGCCCACTCATGATGGGCAGATGTATGACGATGGCAACATCCTTTGGCAACATCCTTCAACATCATTGTGGCTAGATGGTGCTCCAAGCACACTGACTGAGCTGTAGATGTCCCTGTTCATTGTAGGGGAGTTGGAACAGATGACCTTTAATGGTCCCTTCCAACTCAAGAGATTCTGTAATCCTAAAGCAAAAGTCAGACCTACTTGAACTCAGCTTTACCCTCTTTGCTGATGGCTCTATTAGATCACATATACTTCCTTAAATGTTTCTACTTACATGAATGTTCTGCACTGCTATCACAGAAATCAGACACTGAGCACTGGTGTTGGGCTGACAGCACACCCAAATATTCGCTGCTGTTCAGCAAACACAGTTTGTTCAGTTGAAGTGATTCAGCCACACACCTGAGCTCCAAACAGTAGTGCTGAAGATAAGGAAACTCATTCGGGATCATGAGAAGTACTCACAGGAGTTCTGGAGGAGGTGTGCTGAAGATGTAGGTCTGTGCAGAGCTCTCCTGCCTCACCTTGGTTCTGCAGCCTGTAGGGAGATTGAAACATTATTGATTATGGAATGGTTGACAGGACTCTGAAAATGTCTCCTGTGTTAGTAGTCCAGGCATTAAACAGAATGAGGTTTTTTTCCCAGTTGAGCTATTTTTACTGAAAGGTGGGTGACTAATGAGAGTGAAAATGTCATAATACTACATGTTTCTGCAGCTCACAGGGATTAAACCCCATCTTGAATCTTTCAATTTCAAACTAAGCAAATCTGCAGCAAGCCCATCTAGTTGAGATCTGGGGTTGAAGTCACCCTATGCCCCACATTACCTTGCCTTGCCCAGGAGAAGCTGTTGCTCTCATGGCAGCAATGCCAGGCAGTGAGCTGGCTGCTGTGAGCATTACAGGGCTGCCCCCAGCTCACTGAGCCCTAGGCATGAAGGAAGCCAAGCCTCAGGCTGCCTGACTTGAGCCCTGACCCCTGTAAGCAGTCTGTCCTCATCAGAGATGTGGGAACAGGCCCATCCTCATTCAAACTCGCTTTGTTAGAGAGGAACTTCTCCAGCAAATAGAAACTTCTGGTGGAAGGAACATTTTATTCATAATTAGTAATTTTTCATTTATCGGCACTTCTATGAAGTGGATCCAATCTACAGAGAATCTGGCTGGAAGGGTGTAAAAACATTTCAAGTTCCTGCACTTCTATTCATTTAACGTTTTTCCAGATACTCTTCCCAGCCCTTACTCATGTTGTTCCCCTACCCGTCACAGCCTTCTTTTAGGCATAATATTGTTATCTATTACTTTAATCCCAAAATGGAGAGGGAGTGCTACATGGAAAGAAAATAATGGGAAATGATCCCAGCAAATGGAGTTAAAGAGAGATAGGAAGGAGCCAGGGTCTGTCAGCTCCCCGGGGCCCCGCAGGATGCCTGCAAATGACAGACAGCATTTCCTGAGTATCAGACGAGGCCAAACACATTTCTTGATAAACTAATTATGTAAATGTGTTGAAACAATGCAAGTGTGACCGAGTGCTCACTGCTCTCTGAGAGTTGGCTCGGGCTCTGCCATGGCTGCTGGGTGAGATCCATGTGTGGCCGAGGCAGAGCATCCTTCTGATGGGGTGAGACTAGAATGACCCTCATCACTGCTCCGGATGGCATCTCAGCACCTAGTTGAGGGATGCTCAGTGGGTGCCCAGCCATGGGACCATTGTCTTGCTGTGTTTGGTGAGAAAGATCACTTTACAGGGTTTGATATAAAGCAGGAGTGCTGAAGTGGGCTGTGGAATGTTGCTGTCCCTGCTGGATGGAATCACAGAATATCCTGAGCTGGAAGGACCCATCTAGATCACTGAGATCAACTCTTCATGGATAGCTCATGGGAGCAGCTGGGGGCTCAGCACTGAAGCAATGCTCCCAGTGCACATAACTGGCTTCCTTGGGCAGACATAGTGGGCAGGATTGGCACATGATGAGGGCTTTCAGCCTGCGCCATTTGGCCATGCGCACGGCCATCACTGACCCTAGTATTCACAGGGCCTTTAGATCTTCTCCTGTTTCTTCTTCCATGTGAGAAGCACCACTGAGTTCAGGGTGATGTACCCAGCATTTCTCCCATAGCCAGCATAACGAGCAGATTCTCAGGAGAGAGTTGGTGGCCACACTTTTCCTGGGCTGGGGACTCCCTTCCTCCAGCTGCCTGGAGCCATACCCCCAGCAGCATTTGTTTCAAAAAGAAATATTCCCATTCTGAAAGCTCACTCGCAGGATGAAAGATTACATCCTATCCTTCCTCCTCCTCCCTCTCGGTCCTTTGCTGCCTTCCAAACACAACGTTAGGCCGCGCATATCCTGAGCAGCCCTCACTCAGACACGACAACCTGGACTTGACCCCTGGGGTTCTGGCTCCAACAAGTCTTCCTGGCCGCTTTGGGCAGCAGGAACCTCTGTCAGCACTGGTGATTGATGGCTTCATGGGGGGAGAGGCCTACAGACAAGAAGTCTCACAAACACAGGGACAGGCAGAAATAAAATAGAACCCGAGAACCAGCAGCTTGCTGTGAGGAGAGCTGGGGAAGGGCTTTCTCATGGTTTGTGGCCACAAAGAGTCGTTCCTCCTCCAGGCTCATCCCCATCCTTCCACCACCCATGCTGTGCAAGAGGTGCTTTTCTCTTGCCCAAGCATATGTTGGCTTTCAGATTTTCCCATCCTTTGTCTTAATCAGCAACAGCTGGAAATAAGGCAAATAGCAGCATGTTTCTCTGCCCTTTTATGAAGGAACCTCCAGGTAGAGGGAGTGCTATTGAAGACACAATAAATGTCTGAGGCCACATATTCAAGACCAAACTCCCAGTCATGCAGACGGTCAGAGGTCGTTCCTCCAACCAAACACTGATCAGCCTGCGGTGAGTTACATTGGGCAGAGAAACCATGCTACCCACAAGACATCACTGACTAGGGGTTCTCCAGCATCCCTGCCCACAGCCCACCCTGGCAGCTGTCAGTGCCCTGGGTTGGGTTTGCACTGTAACATTTCCCACTGAGAGACATCTCAGACATCAGCCTCAAAGACACTCAGTTCTTGATTCCTCAGCAGATTCTGAGCAGCCAGCACAGCCAGAAGAGGAAATGAGGGCAGAGGAGTGAGGATCTGACCTTGTATTTCTGCCTCCTTTTCTAGATTAAGCCATTTCCTTGTAAGAGACACACACCCTACAGTCCAAATATTAGCCGTCTCCATTTCAGGCAATGCCATCATTAGCCAACTCATTCCCAGCATGCATTTCTATCTCCTCTATTTCATGACATTTTAACATTAAAACTAGCCATTTGTGGGACTAGTCTTTCACTTGTATACCCAGCACAGAAGGCAAGCCCTGAAGGTCACCATTGAGCTCTCAGCACTGGAATTGGACAACATCAAACTGCAGGCACAAGTCAAAGTCACAGCAAAGCTGTGCCACTGCTTGGGTTCCACGTGCCAGGAAAAGGCAGAGTGACACCAAGATTGCTTTAACGGGCTGCCAAACTCACATTCCTCCTCTTCAAAGATTTTCCACTCTCATCTCACCACCAAAGCAGAAATGGGGGCCACACTGTGCAAAACGTTTCCTTCAACCAGACTGAAGACAAATCCTTTGGAAATCCCAACTTTGTCCAAGGAATGGGGGGTTACTGTAAGATAGTGACTGTGTGCACTCCAAACCCCATCCTTACTGCCTGTGCCCCTTGCTTCACCTGGTGCTTTGTGATGGGTTATGCTAACATACATGAAATTTAATTTCCGCTTATTAACCCACAGGAGGCTATTACTGTTTTCAAAGACATTACATTGCTTCCAATTAGTGCTGCCCTTTGGTTTATGGTATGTTGTTTTTCTTGAAAACCTTTGAACCAGGTTGTACATGAGCTGAAGGGCATTCTGGGGCTGTTAATAAAGATTAACTCTTTTGAGCAAATACATGCTCGGATTCATTTGTGAGGATTATGCTGTTGCAAAGAAGGGGATTTGAGAGAACGTTAGCAGACTCTTTGCTTTCCCTTCCGTTTTCTCAATATATTTTTTAACGCCTTATCTGGGAATCCTTTTTTCCAGCCTTGCCAGAGATGTCTCTCTTTTAATTTCCATAGCAGTATAGTCACATGTTGCCTTCAGAAGCAACAACTGCCCTGCTTCTCCCGGAGGAGGGCCTTGGGTGACTTTGTCCAACCTCTCTGGAAAACATGTAGAAAAAAAAGGCATCTTGAGATGCCAGGAGAAAGGAAAGGGGTGTTGCTGTAACTCAGAATCGTTTACATACAGATCTGTTTGACCACCTTGTTCAATCTTAATTCCCACTGCTCATCTTTCTCCATTCTACCATGAAATTTTATCACTCTAAGTTAGCTTTAGTCTTTCTGCTTGCCTGGTATCATTTACTCACCTCTTTACCTTCACATTACCAATGCACATTACAAATACAAAGTCAGTTATGTCCTCAGCATATGTATTTTTTGCTCTGATTGGCTTTTAGCTTACTGTTATTACACTACATTTCTATCATGGTGCCAAAGGCTGTAGTCTCCCATGTTCGTTTCTTCTGGTGTGGTTTTGTTTTTTAATTATACCTTTTTATTAGGGGCCAGAAAGGCATGGCCTACACAGATCTCATTACAATTCAAGAGCACCCACACTTTGCCAACTCAAATCCAAGATGACATCTACACGCTAAGCAGATGTGTGTCAATATATACTTGGGTCATAACCATTCCGAATGGAAGCGGACGCTTCATTTTCAACCTGCTTGTAGGTGCTTGTTTAACCTACTGCCCCAGGCTAGCACTTCTCCCAAAGCTGGTCTGTAAAGCAACAAACTTGCATTTATCTGATTTCAGTAGGGCCATATATCTGCAAGGACACACAGCCAGCAATATGGCTGCAACCTTGGTGGGTCTGCGGACATTTGTTGTGAGGAGCAGCTGGGGAACAATCAAAGTAATTGCTCAGGGCCAGCGTACGTGTTTCTAATGAGTCTCGTTGCAGAGGGACTTTTTCAGTGTCTGCATTATTTACACAGGACACACTATCAGTAAAAAGCCTTCTTATCTCCCCTGTATTTGTTTCTCTATCTTTCAGTTTAGCAACTCTCAAATTCTGTCTTTTTTTTTTTTTAATTTTTATTTTTATAGCTTGTTTCCTCTTTAGCGATATTATCATGGAGCCAATAAAAGTGCTTTCCTTCTACATCTGGTCAAGGAAAGATTTTGCTGGGTACACGAGTCATATTTCTGAAAATGCCTCCGAGTGAATATAAAAAGCTGTTGGAAGCAATTGAGTTTACTGTTGCCTTATGTACTGTCATTAATTAGGAAATAAAGCAAACGGCATTTTATATCACTTGTAATCAAAATGTTACGGTCTTCACGCAAAGTCTTCCAAGTGCTGAGCCTGAAAACAGACTCTGTTCTTGTAAGGATGTCTTAAAATTCATGGCCCAGGTTTTCAGCCCCACAAAGTGCTGTGCTGGGAGGAAGAATGAGGACAGTTGTGCTGGTGGGGCACACAGGCAGGATGACGACATGAGATGGTACCTGGGCAGCCAGGTGGCTGCTGTGATCTGTGAACCAGCTGAGCTGCAGCTCATCACCTGCCTCCCATTCTTGGCTACCACGAGACACTCAACCTCAGCAATCACTCCTTCCTTCTGCTTTAGTTTAAATTAATGTTTTTACCTCCAGAATCTATTTTTATAGAGCTCAGAGTTTTCCTGATTGCTTTCCAGCCTTCCAGTTCAAATCATCAAGCAGGATAAAATATAAATCATGGAATCATTAAGTCTAGAAAAGACCAATAAGATCACCAGACCCAATCACCAACCCACCCCCACCATGCCCACTAACCATGTCCCTCCGTGCCAAATAATAAAGCAGAATTTCATCAGCAAGCCCTTTTTTTTTTTTTTCCACAACCCTTAACATTAGATGCCTTTGTCAACTCCATTAGGACCATATCTGCCCTTTCCGGAGCTTGAATGCTTTCATATATTTGGCTCTATATGAACAAACTGGTGGAGCAAACATATTAGTAGATCATTTGCCATGTACATGATTCAGATACCCAGACATGTACAAAACCCAGGCAGGGATTAACCACGTCTGACAGCACCGATGTGACTCCAGTTCTGTGTATGTATAAGCGATAATGAACTAAAGGCCCTGTTTGTCTTCGAATAACACACAAAATGATTAATTATTTGGAGGGGTATGATTAATAATCACAATATTATATGCTCTACCATAATGGAACGCTGCTCTCTTCTCGCTTTGTTCCTCTAATCTCTGAGAAGCAAATATCCACAGGGCGTTACCAGCAGGGCTGGATGGAGACTGCAGTCAGTCACAGTTTATAAGGAGAACTTCTTTCCCATTGTGATTTTGCTCCCCTGGGATACACACAAAACCTCTTTGGAAAATGCACATAGTTGCTAAAGGATTAAGAGATCTACAGGAGAAAAAGGAGAGGGCTCTAGCTGCAGACTGCAACACATTCCTGTTAAAACTGAAGGCAAAGTTCGCATTTTTCAAGAATGGATCCTAACTGAATTTTTAAAAAAATTATATTAATCGATAAAAATCATACTTTGTCACAGAAATGCATAAAGAAATAAGAAACGCTCAACCTCCTATTTGCTATTTATCCACCTATTGCTGCAATGCAAACCGCTCTTCGGAACACCGACGGAAGCAGCAGTGCCGGTACCGGGGCTGCTGCCCTCGTCCTGCCGGGCACCGCTCCCGTCCGGCGCAGGGCCGAGCACAGCGCTCTCGGCAGAGTCAGCAGAGGGAGCAGCAGCCTCAAGTCTCCTTCGACCTCCAAGGAGCAGCTTGAGGAGAGGCTTACAGGCCAGCCCAGCACAGAGGACTGAAGGCAAAGGCAGGACCCGCGTGGTGCCGCGGACCAGAAAGCCAAGCAGCAGCAGGTGCCCAAGGTGTTTCCTACATGTCATTGATCACAGCTTTATCCTCCACACCATCCACTTCTCAGTGAAACAACAAACTGGAGAAGATACTAAATCCCCCACTTGCAGTTAATGCCATTATAATACAGCATTTGCTCCTATTACACAATGGCCCCAGGAGAATGTGCAGCACTCACGGAGGGCACTGGAACAATGCCTGCATCAAGTCCATACGTTACTAAGTGACAGCACTTTGTTCTCCTCATCGAAAAAACTAAGCCCTTTTTTTTCCTCCCAACCCTTACAAATTCTGAGGTTACATATATAGCTTTGCCATCCTCCCAGTTTAAAAATATTATAGACAAATTCCTGGTTTTGCCTATTTTTAGTTGCTATTGTCCACTGACATTTCAGTGGGCAGTATTGACTTGGATATATATATATATATATATATATATATGGATCTTGCAGAGGCTTGGAAAGGGTTTTTCAGCAGGAAGTGACCAGGCAACAAGTTGTGATGCATTTGTGCATTTCAGTACATGAATTAGAGCTCAGCCCAAGGGATGCTGCTGCACTTCCTCAAGGTCCCACTGGCTTCTCCCCTAGGGACCCTCGGATTCAGAGGAAGCAAGAAGGTAGTTGTAATGTTTGCATGGGATCCAGCTCCAGATAGCAGAGGTCTCAACACAAAGCTACTTTTTTCTTATCACTGTATTTTCTCCTTCAGATGACTGCCACCTCTCCTTCCTCAGAGGAGACCTGATTTGGATGCACACAGGTCACATTCAAGTGGAAGCAGAGTCTCAGTCCCTAGGATGCTCCTGGTCAGACAACATCAATTTCTGATGGAAGTTCTTGTACAGAATTGTGAAAGAGCCTTCTCATCCATCCAGCTAAGTGAGCTGCTTTCACTACAACCTCTTGGTTCAGTTCTGCCTTTGGAACCCCACATTGGCCATTGATGGACACAGTAAATGGAGACACACCATCCTCTAACATCAAGCTCTTCATCGTGTCAGAGGAACCTGAGAACATAAAGGGAGGTTGTTCTTCTAGACCGGTCCAGGAGCATTGTGTAGCTAAGGCTGGGAAAGCTGGAAACTCTTTAGGCTTTAGCTGCCCTTGCAGTAACTTCTGAAATACAGAGTTAGGCAGGTCTGCCAGCACATCTCAATGTCAGTTTTGCCTTCACTATCTGATCCACAGCATCCTATTCCCCTTGAGGACCACAGTGGGGCACCTTCCCTTCCCCACAGCCTCTCCAAGGCCCTCTGCCCTCACCCACAATCCTTGCCAGCCTTGACATTTGCACACACGCTCCTGTGACTGACCTCAGTGAAGTCAGAGACTGATGCAGAAGGGAAAATATTCCCTTCACTTGACATACCTACGTGTCAAAATGAAACAGGCTCGTACCGGGGAAAAACCTTGTTGTTATCAGTGTGACATTGTGGAGGCTCACGATCATAATCCAATATTAGCGTGTGATAGGGATCCCACTGGCAGTGCCTGGGGACAGATGGGACCTTGGGGGTGACCTCTGCCTGGTTCCCAGGGCTGCCTTCACCTGCTGTGTGGCCCAAGCACACCTCTGCTCCCACACAGGTATTTGGGATTTCAGGAGGAGTCCAGGACTCCTTCTCAGTCCTCTCTCTCTCATGCAAAGGCTTGGAAGAGGCTCTCTGGAGCTCCTCAACACCCTAAAATCTTCCTTATAGCAGGAAGGCCACCTCTCCTCCCATCCGTCCATTCTTCAGATCCAAGGGCACACACACATCTGGGTTTCTACTCTCACACCCGCTTGAGTTTTCAGGGACCTCACAATTTTAGTTCAGTACTTCCATATCTCCTGTAATAACCATTATTTGCAGTTTATTCTGCCAAGCCCAGCTTCCACACAGCACAAAGCAGTGTCTCTGGAAGAACAGGGCACTCTCACTTCTCCCCTCTCTGGGTGCAGAACAAGGAGCAGGAAGTCCAGTAGAACTCCCTGCAGGCACACCTCTGAGCTCACCCTGCTTTAATACATCTGGATTCATCCTTCCAAACCTATAGCCTTTATCCAAGACACTCTCAGCCAGCACTGCAGTCACATGGGGCTCCATCTCATGTTGCTGGACATGCATGATCCAAACTTTTACCCATGGAGACAACCAATTCCTTTTTGAAGCACAGGTTCAGACAGAATAGCATAAAACCAGAAGCGGGATCTCCAAGGAAAAAAAAAATCTAATATTCCAAGGCTAATAAGAATTTATGAGAACCCAGCAAAGCGGAACAAATCAGAGTGGACTTGGCATAAACTGAAGTATGGGTAATGCCTCCATCCCCCACCCAGGCTGCAGATAGCCATTGTCCTTGGCTCAAAGGTCATTGGTTCTATGTTAGAACCTGGCCCAAGTCCCTGCTTCTGGACACAGACATCAGAAAGCAGCAGTAGGCTTTTCATAGCTGCTCTCCTCCAGGCAGGCGTGAGTTTTGGTATCTGAACATGAAGCTGAAGTACAGAAGCCTTCATTGAGTCTCATTGAATATGAAAGTAAGCCCTATTTCCTCACCTTGCAATGTGACAGACCCAAAGGGACTCTGCAATCTTTCTTCTTTCCATAAATAAAGCAATACCTGTCGAAAGGTTGTGCTTGGACGTGGACCTGGAGAATCCTGTGCCAAGTGATGAGCTTATGAACAAGCCATGCGCCTGCAGGAGAGCTGTAGCCAAACTCCACAGGCATCCTGGCATGAGCCCCACACCAGATCAATAGGATGCACATGTGCTCCTGAAGGAGCATTAGTCCCTGCCCTATGAGCATCCCTGTATGGGAGATCCCTGCTGAGAGCATCCATTTATAACTGTGTCAGTGGAGATCCTCCTCAGCACTGAGTGCGGAAAAGCTCTTTGCACCATAAATTGTATTTAAAGGCTCTTTCAAGAAGACAAGCAAATTTAAGAGGGCAGTTAGCTTCTGGCACTTAGATGCATAACTTTATTTGAGTATTCAATTTCCTCCTTCATTCATAAAGTAAACATCTGAGTTATCTGAAAGTGACTGTATACTTACGCAGTGTTTTCTTAAAAGAGTCAATAGGAGCAAGGCGACATAAAATGCTTCAGAGAGCATGACACAGGAAAACACAAGCCTTTAAATTATACACATTCAGGAAACGGTTGAATTCAGCGTTTTAGATGGAAAGGTTAAAATGTTTGTGCTGAATTGTATTAAATCTTTCACCAGTAAATCCTGTAGGAAGCAGAACATTTGAAGGAGCCTACTTATTCCCAGTGTCTAGGAAAGACTCCCAGAGTTTCAAAGGAAAATGTCCATTAATCTCACTGGACAAGTGCAATCTAATAAAAGCTGTTGTTAAATTAAGGCAACATTGTTACTAATTGTTCTCCAAATTTAGTTTATTTTCCTCCCCAACTGAATCCTGTACTGAGATGGAGGACCTTCATTACATTACTTCTCTTAGAGAGAAAGACTATTGTACAGAGGATTGGATTCCCATTCCTTAGGGAATAGTTTTATGTACAGTGAGAGAAATATCCCATGGAGGCAGATGTCCAAACTAAGACCTCGTTTACATATACATCACCATCCTGGTATCAACACCCTTCAGGCCCTTATGTAGCAAGTGATGTTCCCATTGCTTTGGGAACACAGAAGGGGCAGGGCAGGTTTGCAGATTGGTTTCCATCAGCAGGACTACCCCATGCTGATGTCCCTTGCAGTTGGACTCAGTGATCCTTAATGTCTTTTCCAACCCCACCAGCCAGTTGCAATTCTGAAACACAAGCCAAGCTTTACCTCCACGACAAAATCCAGAGACCAAGAACTGGGGCCATTACTGCCACTGATCTCTCACTCAACATTTGGCAAGTCGCATTGCCTCACTGCAGCTCAGCTCCATCACCAACAAAACACACACATGACAGATGACCATCCACATCAGGACTATGCCAAAAAGCATCCAAATCCACACAGGGTCAGGGAACCAAGCCTGAAAGCCAGAGATTAAACGTTTTACCAGTTTCATAGCACAGACTTGCCAAATAGCCTTCTTTTCTTTGGATTTCTGGGTCGTTCTGCATTTATACTCAGCAGCACTATGTATGTGACACTGAAACCCTAAGTCCTAACACAGGAGAAGCTTCCAGCTGCAGTGCTGATGACTTCATCCCAAAATAATCATTTGACCTTTTCCTCTGCAAGAAATCCCCAAATGGGATTTTGAACCTGGTTCCAGGTATACCAAATAGCCAAACTGTCTTACAGCTGTGTGTGATGAAACCATTCCACTGCCAGATCTGCCCAGGTAGTTGATTTTTAAAAATTATTATTTTAAAAAAATATTATTATATTAAAAATTATATTTTAAAAACATTATTTTTAATTCTGACACCGTGCCTCATTTTGGAGGAAATTCCCCTGGGAAAGGGAAAAACGTGAACTGGAAGAAAGGCTGTGCATTCACAGCCTCTATCCAAATTGCATCTGAATTAACACCTGATCTCAGTGGAGGACTGAAAGTGTCTGGCTGGATTCTTTTTATTTCTATTTATTTTTAAATTTAGCACTTCAGGAGTCTGGAGAGCCTGAAAGATTGAAGCGCTGAAACATGTGAGCTTCTGTGGTCACTCAGACCTGGCTGGGAAGGGAAACTCTGCTTTCTTACAAAACAAACCAAAAGCAAAACAAACCACTTTTCCTGGTGAGACTTTCATTCAATTCCACAGACTCAGGAAGCTTTGAGATAAGGCTCCGCTTCGAGGACACGCTCAGAACTGCCCAGAGCCTAAACCCAAGCTGGCAATTAGCAGGAACGCAGCATGCTTAATGAATTAACACATTTAGGCAGCCTGACCCAGCGTAGAAAAATAACCTAAATGTTCACGGTGTTTTCTACAGTCCATTGTGCACCTCGAAAATAGGCATCAGTGGTTAATAAAGTCATGTCAGTCTTCCAAGAAACCTCCCAAGGAAGTCCCCAGGTTTCCTGGTTGAGCAGCACGTTGGAACTATCAGGAATGGCTTTTTCATTAAAAAGGTAATTAATGAATCAACTATGGGATACAGTGGGAAATCCAGAAGCATTCAAATACTCTGCTAAAAAGCTTATAAACCTCAAGTCAGATTCTGGTTGTGTTTAGACTTGGTTTCTGATGAAGAGATAAGCAGATTCCAAACCAATTTTCTACAAATTATGGGCCAATCCCCAGCTTGTTTTCCTCTGAAAAATCAAAACTGAATTTCAACACAAGAGTAGACAACAGCTATTTTAATTGGAAAACATAGATGCTATTATGGTTTTGGCTTTTGCCTCCTGCAAATGCAGCAGGGCTCGATTGCCATTTATTCAGGCTGCCTTTAAAAAAGAAACTCTGTCCCCACTGACCTTGCTCGCACACTCCAGATGTAACTGATTTTGTGGTTATGTTACAACCCCTATTGACACCACAAATGATTGGTGAGGCACAAACCAAGCCAGAAAGGGAAAAACCAGGAGGTCTCTTCGTTTTAGATCAAGTACTTGCTTCAAAAAGAAAAATCAAGGTAGAACACTCCAGGCAAGCATGGAAACCTTCCAAAACCTGGAGGTGCTGAGGACATCTCAAAGCAGTTAGGGATGCCTCCAGTCTGTCCTGGGTGCCATGCCCAAAACCAGCAATGCAATGCTTTCACCTTTATGTTACAGATGCAGTAGAGCCTCCATGGAAGGAGGCAAGGTATGCCAAGCACTCCCTCCATTAGCACCCAAGTGCTGCTTGTGCTTTCCCAACCACAGGACCTCAAGGTGATGGAACAGAAGAGGATCTTCTCTCCCTGAGCTCATGGCTATTCACCCTGCTGGAGTGACACCAACTCCAAAAAAAAAAAAGGTGCCCAGAAAGAAAATGAGCCAGGGACAAGAGCTACATCTGTATCTAAAGATAAGGGCAAGAGCAATGTCAAAGTCAGTAGCCTCAGAGCAGAGCCCATCCAAGGCAGCATGCTGCTATTAAAACTTGCTGCTTGGAAATGAGTTATCCATTATTAATATTTCAAGTTACTAAATCCTTTATAATTGTGTTTTAATATGAGACATAGCCACATGATTTAAAAGCAAAGCTCAAGACAATGTCAATCACTCCTGGGCGTGGAGCAGTGGAACAGAAGCCACCACAGGAATATTGATGAGACCAAGTTTCTGCAGGGATGGAGAATTTGGGGAGGGATGTAGAATTTGAGAGCAGCTTTCCTGGGACCTCAGTCTTCTCCAATATACAAAATGACTTTTCTATGCTGCAGAGCTGTCTTTAACACCACAGGTACCTCTTCTCTGAATGTAGAGCACAGAAAAAAGCTGGCATGTGAGGCTTGCTCACCAAACCTGTCATGTGGACACAAGGCTGGATTTGGAGCAAGCTCTGGGATGCACCAAGA
Source organism: Phasianus colchicus (assembly GCF_987193195.1). Classification (NCBI taxonomy): domain Eukaryota; kingdom Metazoa; phylum Chordata; class Aves; order Galliformes; family Phasianidae; genus Phasianus; species Phasianus colchicus. The sequence continues at coordinate 8,276,194 of NC_143452.1, forward strand.
GAAATAGATCCAAGAACAGTTTCCTCTTATCTTTTCTTTTTATCATGGGATTCTGCATCTTAGTACAGAGGAAGGATTTGCTCCTGCAGAAAGCCCCAGCTTTGGAACACCAGTAACCCCATATGAAAGCAGTGAAATGTCAGTTGTTATTGTCTGACATTGACTTGCTGATGGAGGAGTGACAGCCTGTATTTTTCCCTTGTAACAGTGGAAGGCAATGCCAACATTTTCAGCTACACATAAATACCAAGTGAATCCCACATGGACCTGAAGCTCCAGCCTTATTAGATGTATTTATATAACAATACAGATATCATATGATGTATGTGTGTTACTGAGGACACAGTATTTTTAAACAATATAAAACACAAAAAAGCAAGCTCATAACCTTCCTGGTGAATTTCTACAGAAAGGGGCTCAGAAACACTATCATTGTCCCCAAACATCCACTATTAGCCATCACTCTCATTAACTTTCCACTCCTGCTTAACGTTGATCATTAATTGGGTCAAAGCTGTCAAGGTCAGGCTCAGAAGTGGCAGTCACCCTGCAGCCTCAATCCACACCATCCCACAGTGGTGACAGAGCACTCCCACAGAGCAAACAACGGTGAATCTGAGTAAACTGCCTCCCCAAAAGGCCACTTCACTGTGCCCTTTGAGCAGCAGCTTCCCCACTTCACATTTATGCCTGCAGATCTTTATATACACAGAACTTCTACTCTAGCCTGCATTGCCCTCAAAGTAAATGATTAACACGGCCAGCTTCACCTTGCCGCTCCCCTTAGTGCTGCTCAAGCACAGAGGGATGGTTTCCCCAGCACTATTCCCTGCCCTGCTCACAGGGGCCATAGCACTAAGAGGAGCCTGAGCACTGCACTGCAGCCAGATGTTAACTGTAGGCTCCTGCAGCTAAATGCCCATCATTTCCATTCATTCCACAAGCCAGAGCTATTCTCCTTTATTACAAGCAAAGAGTGAACAGATGGGAAGGATAATACCAACACCTGAAGTAATAGCAACATTAGGGCCCCATACTGCATCCATCTGTGCCCACCTCTCTTTCCCTCTCATTCAGACTCTAGGCAGTCCCACATTAAGGGAAATGCAAGCAGAGGTGGAATGGGGATCTGGGTTACCAGGAAATGCAAACAGCATCCTGATAACAAGGTAAGAGATGGAGGTGGGACAAAGATTCAACACCAGTACCTCATGCCAGCCAAAGGAGATGGCCCTGAAGGCAGCTCAAGCCCTGACACTATCAAAGTAGTCACAGTCTTCTCTCAGCCATATTTAATGCTGCAGTGGAACTGTTCACTGTAAAAGTTTCTTTAAATTCCAATACCAATGCATTTCCCAGTAATAGTAAAGACAGCCTGCAGCAGCAGGAAAATGGCTGATTAATGCCTATAGTCCCAGCACCATTAGGGCACTGGGGGTTAAGCTACTCGGTTTTTTGGGGGTTTTTTGGCCAGTTTTGACCATAAAACAGTTGACCACTAGTCCCCTCCTTTCCTCTCAACACAGTTCATTTCCATGGCACATTACCTCTGGTGGTACTGTTGGGTAGAAATTTTACTACTGGGAAGCTGGGGTTTTGGAGAAAACAGCAGCCTATGGGGACATCAGGCTATAGGGTTATGTTCCCTGTAACAAAAGCCTTTCTGGTATGTGCTGCTTCTCACCAAGCTTCCCCTGGAGGAGCTTCCTGGAAGCACTTTGAAGATATTACTGTTCCTCATTAAGCGGCTTTTGGGTTATTCAATGTAAATTAATGCTGAAAAAGAGAGGTTTTTGGGGACACCACCTCCTGGCACCCCCAGCCACAAAGCCGTCTCTGAGAAGGGCCACCTGAGGGGATGAAAGGAGCAGTGCTGTTTGATTGCTTCTTGCATGCATACAATAGTGAGATTGAATATTCAGCTCTGAGTTAACTGCAGTAGAAGCAAGAAGCACAGATAGTTAATTGCTGCAGCACATGGACCAGGAGAGCAACACAGGTTGTTTTCTTGAGTTATACACCACCAACTCTGCAATAAAAAGAACAGGAGAAAAACAGGGAGAAAGACTGAGAAGTATCAGTAATTCATCTCCCTGTGCCACAAAGAGCTCCCAGAGCACTCAAAGAACACCCACAGGACACCAAACCCCCTTTCAACACCCATAGGCATTGCTGTACCTGGCTCACAGCCCTGCCTCCACCTTCTTCCCAGGAAAACACTCTTGGAACCACACAGCAGCCAAATATCAACAGCACAAAGGGAAAAGGTGTGCCTCCATCCTTATAACCTCGATGGGCTCACACCTCAGCTGGTGCCAATCAGCCTAACCATGGATGGGTGCACAGCTGCACCTGGGCACAGGTGTGTCCCTCAGGTTGTGCAAAGGAGCAGCCAGAGCTCACCTCCCTGCAGCTGAGCAGCGTTTGTTATTCAGGCAGAACCACACAAGTTGTGCTGAAAACTTCTTTGCCCAATGTTGAAAAAAAAATGACGCTTCTCTTCAACACAGAAGTGACACTTTATCAGAGAGTCCACAGCTTTGGGGTTCTCCTCAGAAATTAAACCACAACTTTCAGTTTTTCATGCAGAAATAAAAAAGATATTTTTTTTTTTTCTTGAAAGCAACTGCTTGGGTGAGTGCTGATTTTATTGTGCTATTAATATGATCATAAACAGGAATGGAGTGTTCATAGGCTCAAGTGCTTCATTACTCACTTGCTGACTTGGTAAAAATCACTGTGGCATTGGTATAAAGTGCAAAATGGAACAGATCATTGTAGTCAGGTTGTAAAATCATCTGGGCAGGTGACCTTTGAACAAAGGCAATTGATAGCTCCGAGGCAGCTGTACAACAACAGTAAAGATAATTATTGTCCACAAGCCACCAAACCTGTAGAGAGCAAATACACACGTGCCTGCGAATGAGTGAGCACCAGCAGGAGGGAGAAAGGTTCGTGAAGGAGAAATAAAAATCAATCTCCAGACTAATCTGCTAATCAACCTTGTTTGGAGCTTTGTGGGCAGGGATGAGGTGGGTCACAGCACGTGGTGGTGGCAGCTTGGTGGGGACACGAGGGCAGCTTCCTTGCTGGGGGGTCCTATGGGTATCCCAACACCACCAGCTCAGCCGCAGGGTCCTGTTCTCTCAGCCCTTGGTTTTGGGGCCAGTCTGCTCCATTGCTATCCTGAATGTTCAAACTCCTACAGAGGCTGAGCAGGGTAGTGGGAGCAGGTCTGGGCACACTTGGAGAAGACTCCAAGTTTCCCATATGTCTTTTGTTCTTTCTGTCCCACAGGGCTGTGCAGGCAGTGCTGACTTTCTGTTAGGGGCAGAAATCTGCTCCTGCCTGAGGGATGGGAGCAAAAGGCTGGAAGAGACCGTGGAGAAACATGAAACCGGCCTCATGGATGATGCCGTCCAGTGAGTGCAGGAAGGAAAAATTACATACATCCTAATTGTTTCACTTCTTGTCACCCTGCCCCGTTTTGTCAGCCACCAGGCCCCAGAGTATCCCAACGGCCCGCTAACGGTTACCAACAGGCAATAAATAAAACCGCTGGAGCCACTGGTGTCAACATCTTGGCATTGTTTGGGTCTTCTTGTTTGCCTTTAAAATAACTCTGCCCCTCAGGGTCACGCAGATGAGAAACTGAGGACCCCTTGCCTTCGCCCGCAGAAATCATTCTGTTGCAGCTTGCATTGTGCTGCTGGCGTATGTGGGATTTGGGAGGGTGCCCAGGAGCATTGCTCATGCTGCACCCGGGGCTCCTCCTTCCTGTGTCCCAGCATGTCAAGCTGGGAGCCTACATTCCCTTGAGCCTGGAACATAGAACTGTAGCATTGATTGAGTTGGAAGGGACCACTAAAGGTCATCTGTTCCAATTCCTCTGCAATGAAGGATGTCACTATCTTCCCAACTCCCATGGGTATCGTTTGAGCTGGATTTGGGACCACTGTCACACTGCTCACCTTGCAGAGACTCAACTCTGCATTGAAAACCCTGAGGTCTACATTCAGAGTGAAATATGCCCAAAGCTCTCACTGCAAAGGTAGGAAAGGTAGCAGTGAACCCAGGGAAGTGGTTGGAGCTCTGGTCTCTGGAGGTGTTCAAGAACCATGGAGATGTGGCACTGAGGAACACGGTCAGAGGGCATGGTGGAGTGGGCTGGGGTTGCACTTGGGGATCTTAGTGGTCTTTTCTAACTTTAATGGTTCTGTGACTCTACGAAGATACTAATGAAACTCTGGAGGTGCAAGAAGAAAACCTCCAAAGATAGCTTTCATCAATGGGCTTCAACTAAAAGAATGGGCTGAAACCCCCCCATGCCCTCACATTGCCCACTGGCTGTGGGCTCACTGCTGAGCTATGGAGGTGTCAGAGGGATCGATCTCCTCAGTGCCCAGAGCATCTGCTCTCTTCCATCCCAGATGAGTCACGACTTGATGCCAGATTTCACTCTCCCTGATCATCTTTAGCTGTTGTTTATAATAAAAGTCAAGCGATCCATCTCTCCTGACAAGAGGAAGAGTTGCTCCAGGAAGCCCTAGACAGGTCAACTTCTATATTAAGGAGCTATTACTTGACAGTTTCCTGGCCATAAATAGCTGTCCAGGCAAGCTGGGGGTTTTATTTAGCAATAACAAATAAAGAAGGCCTTAGACATAACTTCATGACCTCACTCCCCCTTCATTTCCCACCCATCTCCATGCAGTACAGTCCCATCCTCACCCCAGCATCCCCAGCAAAGCACCTCTCCCCATTGCCCACCTCCTCGGTGCAGCTCCAAGCCCTGTATCCTTTCATTGCCCCACTTGGATTCCAGCCCCAAAACCCACTCTGTGCCCATGGCTGCTCTGATGTAATCCCAAACAACCGCTCATAAAGAAACCCAGAGGAGTGAAGTGATCCCAGTGTCCCTGGCAGCACTGCAGGCACACACTGGTGCCAACTTACGGAAACGCAGAGTAGGTTTTGTATCGCTGGCCATCATCTGCTGCAGCACAGCCCCAGGAAATTAATTCCTGCTTGGCTTTCCTTAAAAAAATAGGGGTGAAAAGGAACCTCTGACCCACAGAGCTGAAAGCTGAAAGTTCTTCACCTGAAACATGCCCAAAGCTGCTGCAAACAAAAAGTACCTCCAGCACAGCTTCTGTTTTTCCACTCCTCAAGCCTTTCTCTGAACTTCTGGAAGACTCAATTCCGATTTTCTAACTCTTGGAGTTGATAATATTGAAAATCTTGAGGAAATACAAAAGAAAAACAGCATTTTGGAACTCTTTTATTATTTGGGTGGTTTTTACCATTCTTGTCATGTGGTTTGCCTAAAATAATAATAAAAAAAATCCTTGTTTGGAGCTGGGAAAGGATGAGTGGTGTGTTTATTTCATGTCTGACTCATCAGCTCGGTGTTGGTACACTGAATGCTTCAGAAGCTAACACTCTATAGAGATGTTCATTTTTAATATAAAACAGTAAATGTTTAAAACAACCATTGCTTTTCTTTTTCTTTTTCTTTTTTCTTCTCCCTATTGTGGCCAATAAAACAGAAGGGAGGCCACACAGTTTACATTTTAATAAAATTAAGTTATTCGGTGCCACGTTATTACAGTCTTTATTGGAAAGTGGAATAAATTGCACACAGAGGAGTCATAGGAGGGAGAAATCACTGCGAATAAACATAGATTCTGGGATGCGTTTATTTGCTGGTTGCATCTCAAAGGAGAACGGCTTTCCGGGGGGAAAAAAAGGCAGCCTCAGGGAGACCACCCTGGGTCTCCTCGGATGGGGAGGAGCTTTCAGGGCACCCCATCCAGCCGGCGTCTTCCTCCCACATCCTCCAAGAGAAGCCCGTCCCACGGTGAGCCAGGCTGAAGGCACGAGGGGTTCTATGCGAGTGCCAGGGCACACCACGAGTCCTGCCGCAGCGGCACGCTCAGCCCTGGCTGCGGGGCCATGCTGCTGGGAGAGAAGGGGTAGTCCTCCGGCTCAAATTTGAACTCGCCGCCGGCCAGCGCCTCGTCTGACTGGCTCTGCGCCTGCCCCAAGAGGGAAGGGAAAGCTGTAGTTAGCCAGCAGGTCGTTATTGTGCTTATCCTAATGTCGTGGCAGGGCTCTGATAGATGTTGGGCACAGTATGTTATCCATGATGACAATTAAAGGTGCCCAGTGTACATTCCCAGGCTAGCAAGCATGGAGAAAGCATCCCAGCACCTGTCTGCACTTATTTATTGACAACATGTATGCTTTAGACATCTCTGGGCACATGTCTATTTTTCAAGAGTGTAACACAGTTTTGGACAAAAAGAATCTCACTTGCATGCATGTCCAGCTTGAGGAGGCTCAGATGCTGCACCAAGACAGGCCAGGGCACTAAATGCCCATCTGCAATTACTTAGAGCCATTTTTTCCTCCAGAAAGGTGAAACACCTCTCTCACCAAACAAATCCTTAGGGTCTAAAGCATGGATAACATATGGCCAAAGGATCTTTTCTTGGGAGCTATGGAGCTTTCCACCCAGGGTTGATCCCACCGGCTCACTGGGTAGCCTCTCAATGCAATGAGCAAATTGCTTGGCCTTATCAGGACTCCCAGGTCAGCCATAAGGAAGTGCGTGGGGCACAGCTCCTGTGCCTTACCTGGGACACTGACACAATGCCCTGCCCGGGGTACTGAGAGGTTGTGCTGGGCTCCGACTTTAAAGTGACCGTGCTGTCTGAGTTCGTAATGGAGGAAGGGGAGTTCGTGGCCGAAGTGGTGGACCCTGCAGGAAAAGGAGCACAGAGCAATGAAGGCACAATGATAGGCACAGATTTATTCCTAAGGAGATCTGTATTTCTATAGCTAGCATTGCACTGCATGACACAACGCTACTGCTCCCCTTCTCCACCATCAGGGCACTGCTTTGTATTTGGCTAGCACAATGCTTAAGGGTTGGAACTAGATGATCTTTAACCTCCAACCTAAGCCATTCTATGATTCTATGCTTATGAAGAAGGAAGGAGAACCCATTCACAGCCCAGCACTGCCACTCTTTGTACGGCCCAGAGGGGCAGATGCTGAATGTGGCCTAATCCCTTGTCCTGGACTCCCAAACACACCACGCCCAGCCCCAATTTTTTCCTGTTGCCCATTGTAGCTCAGATATGCTTGAACACAGTACTGTAGGGCTGGAACCTGGTGCCCACAGAGCAGAAATCCCTCCAGGATCATGATACCAACAAGGTTTTCCACCCCACATCCTCCTCTCACTTGAGGACTATGCCTAAATGAAGATCCTAAAGCAAAAGCAATCATCAGGGAGAAAAATCACATTATGATTTTCTACTTTGCATAACTTCCTGCTGAGATGAACTGTGGCCCAAACCCCTGGGATGGGTGGGAGCAGCACTGTACCTGTTGAGGTTTTGCCTTTGGTAATGTTTTTTGGCTTCCTTTTCCTTGTCTGGATGCTTTCCTTTTTCATGGCCAGAGGTCTTGGTACCTTGACATTCATAAGGTTTGGAATGATTAATATTGTGTTTTACTTAGCTCCTTCCCACACACGCATTGCTTTCCTATTTACACACTGCAGCTCATGCAATGCACCTAAAGTCCTTGTCCTTCACTAAGTGCTATTTTTCTCTGCAACAGGCCTTGGCTGGAAGATGTATAAGGCTAACAGCTACGGCTTTCCCACAATTTATTTTTTCCTTTATTTCCTATTTTCCTTTTCCTGATTTATTGATGACCCTTATGAGAGGGCACTACTAAATTAAACTGATGGCCGGGGCCTACACGACCCAGAGGGAGCAGTCATGGGATAAAGAGACTTGAACCTCCATGGCAGAAGCTTGAAGAGATCTGTATGGAGGAACGAAGACTTCTCTTGGCTGACAGACATGGTGCCAATAGTTTCCATCCTCTGCAAATGAGTATTATCAGTGTACCTCCCAACTACCTCCCGTTTACCCCTTCACCTCATTCTGGGTAACCTCAGAAGAGGTCTCATAGCACTGAGCTATGGCTCTTCAGGCTCTGCTCTAGGGCTGCTCCCTGCAGACTGGTGTCCCAGACCCACCAGGAGGGATCCCATCACCCAGCACACCCCTGCCCTCACCCCATGGAGCTTCATGTACAAGCCACAGGCGTTGCAGACGGGCTCCCCTTCGGCGTTCCTTCTCCAGAGAGTGGTGTTGGTTGTGTGGCAGTTAGTGCAACATAGGCCAGCACGTCTCGATGAAGACTTGAAAGCAAGCAAACAAACGCATGAATGCACACATAGAAAAGGCAAACTGGGGAAGTTTCCTTTCATACAAAAATAAAATCTCCGTCTACAATGATTTCCTGGAAAACACGGAACACGCGATGTGAAGATAGCAAAATTCAGATGAAAGAAATTGCATTCAAATGAGATCACTCTAATTTGCAAGCGCTTTTTGCTTAAGCTCAATAATCCTGGCAGATCTCCTCCCATTCCATTTCACAGACCTCCAACGAGTGCTGGGAGTGATCAGGATCCAGAGCACAGTGCGTGTATCTCAGACGGAGACAGAAGGAAGATACCTACCAGACTTTCAGTGCACAAACAGCCAAGAACTGCTGTTGCTTTAAGTGAACTCCACTTCTGTTTCTCTGCACTCACAACTACCACTAAAGTTAGCAACACCCCAATTAATCTCTTGTTTAAGACAACTGGAATCAATTGGCTGAGCTGAGCAGAGCTGAGCTGAACTGGCCCATGAGTGGACCAGCAGAGTTATTTTCTGCACGTCTCACAGATAATCTGTTCCCTCACAGGCTGCAGAAACACCACGCAAACATTAACTAATTACATATTTTGTGAATGCTGTGATTGCTGGCTCTGCAACGTTAATATTTCCAAACGAAGAAGGGAAATATTCTGGCAGAAGCAGCAAAATCATTTCTAACAACCATACTCCAAGCCACTGGAAAATCCACAGGTCTCTATATACAGACGTGTCAGCTTAATAGGTGTTTCATTTCAACGTCTCTTAGCACCTCACACGGGAACTATTTTAATAAGAGTAAGTATCCCAGTGATCTCAGTAACATCACGGCCTCTCTGCATTCAGGTGTGTGAATACATTATTCAGCCCTGAGAAGAATTACTCTGATTCCTCTCAAAGGCACACGATAGGCGATGCAGGCAATAAAGAATTCCCTGTTTGTTTATTTTTCCATTATACCCTGAAATCATAAGTAATCAATATGACAAATGAGGTGGGGTGAGCAGGAATAAAAATGAAATGTTTTTACAAGGTTAGCAGTCAAAGAGAGATCAGCATTGAGTTTCAAGAGACACCGGTGACGGGCCCACGCTTTGAATCAGTGGTTGCAAAGTGTTCTCAGCAACTATTTGCAAATAATGGTATTGCTCAGAAAATGGTTTGCCTTTCAAGAAATAACTGGGAAAAAATAATACGCTCAGGTGTGAGCTGACAAGCTGGGCACAGAGGAGATCTCAACAGCTATTCTTGTCTGTAATATGGAGCATGGTGTCACAGCATGATCCTGGACCTGTTTTAGAGCTTTCTTAAAGCCTTAGAGCCACCATGGCTATGCCATTCACTTCTGCAAGCAGGAGGGCCCCCGCACAGGCGGCCACCCAAAGGTGCTCAGCACCCCACACTGCTCCCATAAGGACAAGGCCCTGAGGTGCAGCTCCTGACACAGGAGTGAGGGGGAATTTGGAGCCTGGCATGGGCTGCTGAGATCTATCATCACCTGCGGATGGACAAAGGCCAATGCAAAGTGCTTTGGAAAGCCCCGAAATTTCTGGGCAGGCCCCTGGGAAGGAGGAACACACTGTCCTGGTGTCACATGGTGTTGGGCTATCTGCCTCAGCATCAGTGCCTCAGCAGACACCATCCTCCATGGCCACACGTTACAATAGAAAACCCAGAAACCCTGTGAGAATCTGTCCCTACCCCACAGCTTGCCCATGCAGCAAGAAAAAAGACAGTCAAGGCTGCTTTTGCTTACTGAAGGACGACGATACAATACATTATTGCTGGTTCCCAGCAGTTCCCCTAAAAGAAAGCACATTGCTGCCTGCCTCCACCCCACTGCCTTTGTACCACTCTGACCTTGTCTAGGAAGTTGTTGACTTCAACATTGTGCTCCAGTGTTTATTTATACAAATGCACCGTACACTCAAACAAAAACTCTTCACGGACCCGGCCTGACAGCCAAGTGCTGCTGATAAGCTCGAGAAACCATGAGCTGGTGCCTATCACATTAACTGTGTGCAAGTACAGCTTGGACAGCCTGAAAAATTCAGATCCAGAAGGGCAGGTTCCTCCAAAGGGAGGCCCAAAGATATAAGAGACTTTGCTTTGCTTGCTTTTCAGAAGTACGGCATGACAGAGGGCAGCTGATGGCAATGTGAAAGTGTTTGCAGCACACTGTTCTGATACATGGAACTAGCTAAGACTCCAAGTCACTGAGGGACGTGGTCAGTGGGCATGGTGGTCATGGGTTGATGGTTGGACTTGATGATCTTAATGATCTTTTCTATCCTTAACGATTCCATGATTCTAAGTCAGGATGGTGTGGGATCTGGATCTGTAGCCAGTGCTGCCCCATACAGCTCTGCTCCTACCATGCTCCTGCTCTGGGAAATGCTCATAAGCAGAGGCACCGAGCACCAGCAGCTGCTCCGGTGTGGTGAATATAGTCTGGCTATTAGAGCTGGGTCTAAGGTATCATCTTGTGAAACGTATCAAGAAACTTTGGCTTGAAAGATCGTGCCTAAAATAAAGTGCTGCTTCCCTCCTCCTCTAAGAAATATCCTTCCTGCTGAAAGCCACCACGCTGTGTGTCCAGATACAGGCCGAAGAAAAGCAGCTGCCATCATCACTGAAAAAAAGAAAAAACTGGACTGCAAATGACCAGATGACTGCATGAGCTGCAGGCAGCATCTGCACGGTGCTCTATGTGCCACGCTGGGGCCTTGCTTTGTGAAAACACAAGTTGGAATAACCGCGGCACAGCGCCTGCTTACAGAACAAAGGTCGTAACGTAAAGGGCAAAAGAAACCCTTTTTCCTCTGTGTGCCTGCATTTTGTTGTTCCTCATTGCTCCTCCAGCAGCGTGTTTCACCGCAGGCGGCCGTCCCCCATGGGTGCTGCAGGGACAGCACTGGCAGTGAAATCATTTGAGGAGAAATACCCCAAGCTCGGAAAGCAGGGAGCAGCTGGGGTGGTGGCTTTGCAGAGCACGCCCAGGACCCTCTTGTCCATCATCAGTGGGTCCTCCTGTCCTCTGCCTTGTTGCAAAATGGCACTGCAAACTGGTGGAGCAGCCACGGTTTTGAAATCTGTCATTCCCGAGTCAGAATGGGAAGTCAAAATCACAGCCTCTTTCCTTTTCCATGCAATAAAACGCCATCAGGTATTTCAGCCTCACTGAAATGTTTCCCCTGGATAAGAGTATCAGCTCTTTCACTCGGGCTTTATCACTGCATTGATAGCCAGCATAACAAAATGGTTGGAAATGCTGTGATAGTTCCCATCTCGTCCCTGCGAAACAATCTTAAATCAGAAAACTTTGCTGAAACGTTATGTTAATGTTACTAAAAAAAATACCTCACGAGTGCTACTGATTGCCCTGTGCCAACAGCAACGGACAAAATAATGGCGAGACCTGTCCCAGTGCCTGGGTGGAAAAGCTGCTCAAAGAGCCCTGGAAATTCAGCCAGTGTTGTGTTTTGATGGCAGGCTCTGAAACGCAGGGTTGGAGTTTGACTTTCAATCCACAGATTGTGTTTGCTCCAAAGAAATCAGCAGCGTTACTCTGAGATTCGCAGCTCAGCAGAGACTGGAGCCTGCTGCTGGGGTGTGCACGTAATGTAATTACATTTTGGTGAGATGGGCAAATCCGATCGGATGACATAAAATGTATCACAGAAACGCACTGATTTGGGTGAGTTGTCATTACAGAGTGATCTTCCACGGAGCCTCTGCTCGTTTCGTTTTGCAAACAGAAACACATTTCCATGATCAAAAGCGGAATGAAGCATTTTATGCAATCCCAGATTTGTTTCTTATCGTTTCCTTGCACAGAAACTTGTCACTGTTGGGTTACTGCTAACAATTTGTTTTGCAACACACAAAATAACTGCGGGAATACACCCGAGCAACAGCAAAAGAAACTCCCAGCTGTTCCCCAGCACGGCTCAGACAAACATCCTGTTTGTAATGACTGCTTCTGATGACAAGCTCTGAAACCAAAACTGTTACCACCAAATTTAAACATCCCAAAGCGTCTGCACACACAAAAAAGGAGGTTCCTTTCCTCTCTCACCATGGGATCCCAACTGGAGGAAGCCCAACACCATGATGTGGGGAATTAATGCTTTATGCTGCCGAGAAACAAGGAGCTACCAAACCCCAAACTCTCCCTTAGGAGGTTCCAGGTGTGGTAACTGTTCCCCATCCCACTGCCATCACAACCTGCCTGGGATCAGCCCTACCTTTTCCAACTGCTCTGCCTGCACGTCCTTATGAAGAACCAGCACACAATCATTACTGTAATAGGAAAAAAACAACAAGCCTACTTCACAAGACTGAGAATCCAGCAGGCCCTAACACAGAGATCCCAACAACACGTGCACCAGCAGCAGTCCCCAAAGCCTGCCCTCCAGCCACCCCCAGGCGGCCCAGCAGTGTCCCCTTCTTACCAGCCTCTTCTGGGGTTTGAGCGGCCGGTTGATGCCGTTCATTTTGTGGTAGAGCCCACAGGCGTTGCACAGGTAGTGCCCGGTGCCATCCTTCCTCCAAAGCGGTGTGGACATGGCCCCACAGTTCACACACTCCCGACCATCCCCAGGGAACTCCTCCAAATACTCTGGAAGAGAGAGTCGAGGTCAGGAGCCGGCCCCATCGCAACATGCCACCCGTGTATGGGGCACTGCAGGGCCCTGATCCCCCATGCCCCACTGCTGCTATGCAAGGGATAACCAGAAGCTTGCCTCCATCCTGCAGAGCATGGGGAAAAAAAAATCCTTTATTCTCCCCCCCACGACTTCATCTTTCAATATTTTGCTCAAAGGCAAAGTATTGGGGATTTTCATCTACCCACACCCCAAAAATCCCAAAAGTGCTGTGGACGCCTACAGGATGGGAACAAACAGAGTCCATCCGTGGTGTTATCCCTCCTTGGGCTGTAAAAATATTCCCAATTATCACCACGGTAATGATGAACCCAGGGTTAAACGGAGCGCTTTTGCTGACTTCCATCACTGCGCGGTGCTCACCAGGGGCTCCATGCTGTGCAGGGTCTGCATGGAGGTTCAGCACCACCGGCCCCATGCAATGCCCAGCAGCCACAAACGGCCCTCCCGGCCCCAAATATCCCCTCATTGGGGCTCCTCCAAACATTTCTCCTCTCCCGACGGCCCCCGGAGCTGCCCGGCTCCAGCACTGTGCTTTGCCCACAGCCTGGAGCAGAACGGAGCGAGCCTCCGATTTGAGAGCAGGATTTTCCTACTTTCTCCTCTTTTTTTCCCCCCCTCTCTCTTTTAGAAACAATTTCCTTCGTCCTGAACGTTGTTTTCTTCCAAAGAAAAATACTTTTTTTTTTTTTTCTCTCTCTCCCTTCCCCTTCATTTTCAATCGCCTTAAAAAAGATCCGACTGCAAGAAAAAAGAAAAGGCAAAGCGAAAAATAAAAATTAAAAAAAAAAGTGTGCGTGTGGGAGGGAAGGAAGGAAATAAAAAAATAAAAAAGAGGTAATAAAGTTAAAAAAATAATTTAAAAAGCAAGCCATAATTCATTAACTGAAAAAAAAAAAAAAAGTATAGTTTACGCTACTTAAGAGCAGTTTACACTATTCAAGAGCAAAAATAAACGGCACAAAGGACGGCGGTCTTTTCTCCGGGTCCCGAAGCAGCAAACTCGAAGTGCAGGAGACATTTCCTCCCTCGGTAGGAGCGGGACGATCCGACCCCGCACAACGCAACGGATTTTCCGAGACAAAGAGAAAATCCTGGAAGCGAAGCGCTCCCGAGCATCCCTGGGTGGGAGGTAACGCCAGCGGGGAGGGGGCTGCGTCCCAGCTTCGCTTTGTTCTTGGGGCAAAGATAAGATAATTTGGATCACCGCAGTCAAGATGATAACGCGGCTGAGGTCTTGAAGTGGCTTTGAAAGGGCTTTGCGAGCCGCCGCCGGACGAGGATGCGGGAACAACCCCGGGGAGCATTGCTACAGCGGGACCCGAAAATTGCGTTTGTTTGGGTCCTGCTTTAAAGGGAGCCTGCGGTGTGGGTGCGGGGGAACAGTGCGGGGCTCACGGGTCAATGCATGAACCTCTCCAAAGGCCGCGGGGCGCTGCAGCTGCGGACCTGTTTGGGTGAAGGCGAATGAGGAGACCGAGAGTCTGTCCGAATATAAACTCATTTACCACAATAAATTACTTAAAAGGGTGGGAGCTATAAATCTGCCCCGCTAATTTAAACACAAGGGTAAGTATTGAAGTACAGGCACAAAGTCGATATTGTGGAGAGGAGATATTCGCGGGGGGGTGAGGGGTGCTGGACAGCCTCTGCTCCTCTGTCCTCTCCTTTGAAACGCGTTCTTTGCCCTCCGTGTAACACAAACACACAGAACGCTCCGTTTAGGGTCAGCCCTACGTTCCCTCTACCCAACCAATCCTTCCATCCCTGAGTAAAATCTTCCCGACGGGAAACAAAACCCACGGCGCGGTTCATCCCCACCAAAACACCGCGTACGGAGATGCTCCGACTCGAATCGAGAGAATCTCAACGCCCAAAAGCAGCGGTGAGGGCGACCTACCGAAGGTTGACCTGCGGCCGGGCAGGGCCGCCTGCCTCGTCTGCAGGCTGTGCAGCACGCTGCTCTCAAAGTGTCCGGCCGTCCACGAAGGCGGTAGCTCGGGGGTCACGTAGGCAGGGTAGGGGCTGGAGTAGGACCCGTTAACCGAGCGCACCAAAGCGTTGCCGTACTGCTCCCGGCCCCCGCCGCCCAGCAGCAGGGGCCCCTGGTAGGCACCGTCGCGCCCCGGGGGGCTGCTGCCCGGGGGGCTGTGGGGGTACGAGAAACCCGACGGCGGGTGCGGGCTGCCGGCGTTGAAGGCGGTGGTTTCGCCGCTGCTCTGAGCCCAGCCCGGAGGGTTGCCGAGGTGGCTTTGGTGCGGCTCGCAGCTTTGCAGGTAGGGGAGCGTCTGCAGCACGGAGGGCACCCGGGTGGTGGGCACGTAGACGGGCGAGCCGGCCGACGAGTGCAGGAAATTGCCGGAGTCGTGGGAATAAGCCGACTGGCCATGGTTGGGGGCGAGGGCCAGGCCCTGATACATGTTCCGTCCTCGGCGGCGGCGGCTGCTCAGGGCCCGGCCGGCTGCGCCCCGACGTTGCCGAAGCGCTCAATCAGAGGCACCTGAGGGGCAGAGCCGAGAGTCGCGACTGAGCGAGGCCGGAGCACCCCGCACCTCTCCCGGCCCCCGGCCCACCTCCCGCTTCCAGCCCCGTCTGCGGGAGACCCCGCGAACCCCGGTCCGCGGCCCTTCTTGCTTCCCCTCGTGAAAGCGCCGCTTTCCTTAAAGCAGGAGCTTTAGCTTTATGTATATGCAGAGATTTCTCTCTCCTTTAAGCTTTCCTCTGGTCCGCTCCATCCCACAGGGTCGAGCAAAGAAATCCACTGAACGAACAGCAGCGCCCGCGGCTCCGTCCCACCCGGCCCTGTCCCAGCTGCTCGGGCATTTCCAAGGATTCGAAAAAAACAGTTTTTTTTTTTTCAAAAAAAAAAACAACAACCAGAAGTATTTCCTTTCCCGTCTTTTTTTGAGCTCCGGGCCTGCAGCAGGCACCGGGGCCTGATGAAAGGGCTGGTGGAAAGGAGATGCGGACTGTGCCGGGGTGCCCGGGGCGCTGGAACCGGGAGCTTTGGGGTCCCGGCGGTGCCGAGCAGCGACTCCGGTCCAGGGGCGGCCCCGATGTCCCCCAGCGGCCAACGCTGCCGTTTTCTTGTTGAAAAGAGAAGTAACGCTACCGCGGCCTCCCCGTGCTGATGGAGCCCTCGCAGTTACAGGGGTATCTCACCCCCCAAAAGAGCATCCCACCCCCGGCTGCCTCATCCCGTATCGGTACTCACATGGCAGCGGGCCGAGAGCGGAGCTGGGCATGGCCGGGTGGGCATGAAGCTGCGCTCAGACCATGCAGGGAAATCCCAGGAAAATCAGAATAATAATAAAATAGAATAAAGCTTATAGGAAAAAAAAAAAAAAAAAAAAAAAAAAAAAACCAACAAAAAAACCAACACCAAACAAAAATGAAAACTACCACCACTGTGCCCAGGCCGTGCGGGGCCGGCGCTCCCTCCCCCGTTCCTCCCTCCCTTCCTTCGCCGCCGTCTCCCGTGGGTGCGTCCCCGGCTGCGCCCGGCGGGGAAGTGGCGACGGCGGCGGCGGCTCCGGCTCTTTACGGCGGGGGCCCCGGTGCGGCCCGGCCCACGTGACGGCCGCCGGGGTAGCCCCGGTCCCGGCGAGGATTGGGCTCCTCCCGGCGGGGGGGGGGTTGGGATACGTCCCGCCGGCTCCGCTCCCGGCGGGGGGGACGCGCCCTTCGGCTCTCCCCTGGAGAGGGGCCCTGGGCGCCGGGAGGACGGGGGCAGAATGCGGTCCCCGAGGACGACCCGCGTCCCCCCTTTCCTGTTGACCCCCCTCCCACCTCCAGCCGTAGGGATGGAGGTGTGCGCCCGCCTCCGGGCTGGGGGTGGCTCCCGGCTTTATTTTTTCTGGGTTTCTCCGCTGTCCCAGCGGGAGGCGATGTCCTCCCCCCGGATCCTGGTTTTTCGCAGGAACCAGCGGAGAACACACCGAGACCTTTCGACTGGGCTGTCGGGTTGCAGCGGACGTGGCGAAGCGCTTTTCTGCTCCGAGCGAGAGCCCCCGCACTCGTTTGCGACAAAACCCAGAATACTGGGGACGGGAGTCTCACTAGCAGGGCCCCCACCTCTCCGAGCATATCCCCAGCGGCGCGTGATCCCGACGCCGGGGCGATGGTCGCAGTCGTGCCCAGGTCTCAGGGCGGCTCCGGCCCCTCACCGCCCCGTCGGGGCCCTGCTGTCCCCATTCCCTCCGCGCTGCACCATTCCCGGGGCTCTGCTGTTCCCCGGGGGAACGCGGCCTCCTCCCTCCCGCAGCGGGCCGGGAAACAGCAGAAGCCTTTTCTCCAATTTTCCCCGTCTGTTCGTCCCCAGGAAGGGGCGGCAGGAGGGTAAGGAGCACTTACATCCCCGCGTCCTCCTGACCCGGTAATTTGGTCGATTTAACTCTTATCCGAGTCAGGGCAACGGGACTGGTCCCCACGGGCCGCCGGCACGGTCCCTTCCTTCGGAGGGAAGAAATAATTTCGTCGTTCTTAGGATTTGCTTTCGGGAGCGGCTGTCGGGATCCGGCCCCGAGCCCCCCCGGCAGCCGAGCTCCGAGCGGTTGGGGGAGTCCGGCCCGGCTCCGCGGGGACCACCGCTGCGGGAAGGGTGGGAAATTTCGGCTCCAAAATAAACCGGGGCAGGAATGCCAGCTATTTCCCTCCGAATAATGCGAGGCAACTGGCTGGGGATCTGTATTTATTTCCTTGCTACGTTCAGGAGAAAGCGGCCGTTTACTACCATCCCTCGAAACAAAATAATTGTTATGCGTATATTAAAAAAGTGCGCTAGGGAAAGAAAATAACAACGGGAAGAAACGTCTAACGCGTTAAAACAGCTCCAAACCCGCGGCGGCCGCGGCTGAAGCACCGCCGGAGCTCCGTTCGTTTCGGTTCTGTGGTTGGGAGCCGGTGAAGCCGTCGGGCTCGGCCGTTGCCCGCGGACGCGTGAGTTCCCGGGCGTTGAAATTACAAAGCGCCATTTAATGGTGATTTAGTCTTGAAAAGATCAAAAATAAATAATAATAATAATAATAATAATAATAAAAGCGTGCGAACCGCCCATTCCGATCGCTTGTGGTGGTCAAATAAAAGTAGGAGCACTGAAAGAAACGAGGCTACGCTGAAATCCGGGGGCATTTTTGCTAGCCTCACGAAAACCTGCCCGCAGACGCGTTGCCTGTGCGTGTGTTCAGCTCCCTCCGATTTAGCACTTTTTCAACCCAATTTTTCCCCGCCGTGGCATCAGCTCTGCGCTGCGGTACTGCGGTGTGTTCCGAGGTGGCTCCTCCCGCAGCCGCCCCGGGCAGAACCGTGGGGACGCGCAGGGCTGCGGGCAGGTGATCCCGCACAGGGGCTTTCCAGAACGAACCCCGGCAGTTTACCGCAACTTTCCGCGGTTGGACCGGCTGCGTGTTGCGGAACGAGCTGGGCAAAGCCCGGGGTGCTGCCACCCGTACGGCCCCGTCCACGCGTGGCTGCAGCCTGGGTGTGAGCCCCACAGCCGATAGTGAAGATGGGGGCACGGTGAGTTCGGGGGTGACCACGGGTAGGGGGCCGCATCCGGCTCTCGGAATGCGCCTGCCTTTCTTTGCTATTTGGATGGTTTAGGAGAAATTCGAGTTGCTCTCAGTGCCCGGATCAGCCCGGGAACTCTAGGGTCCTCCTTCGGACCGGCCGCGGACAATGCCGGGATGGAGGGGACATCGCGGCCGTGTCGGTAGCGGTGTGCCGTCCGCAGCCCTCACTCGGTCGGGACGTGGGATGAGGAACAGGCAGGGTCCCCCTGACGCTCCCTGCCCCGCCGAGGTACCCCCTCGCCCCCCCACCCCTCAAATGCCGGGCAGTACACGGTGCCGGCGCTGTGTGGGACTCGAGAGAGACCCGACATGGGCTCAGAACCGAGCATGAAGTGCTGGAGCAATCTGCATATCCCCCAGATCCTAAAAAAGTTTAGACGTGCACAAGAAACCCAGACACAAAAACCAGGGCAAGTGTTTCTCGGACTCCTGGGAGAGACCAAACTCCTCTCCTCCATCCCCACCCGGAGCTCATCCCTAGGACAGATCTCTGCCACCGCGGCCCGTTAGGCTGGGTCGGACCCGTCCCTGCTTTTCCGGGCCAATGTTCTGCAAGAGGCAGAGACGATGCCTCCCGTCCAGGCTGGGTCCGAGGACGGCCGGTGCTGCTCGGTACTGCTCCCGGGGGAGGCCTGACCCCTCCAGGTGAGGCTCCCCCGGCCCGGGACAGACTGCCCGGCGCCCCGGCCCCTCGGCCCTAATCCCGCTCCGGCTGATTTGTGAGCCCTACGCGGGGGCGGACGCACGGGAGCGCGCTGCGAGGTCCCGAGGGAGGCCCTTAGCCCCCTCCAACAACAAAAGAAGAAATAAGGGAAAAAAAAGAAATGGAAAGTGGAGAGGGGAGGGTAGGAACGTACCCAGTCCTGCTGCTCCTGGCAGGCGAGAGCAAGGCGCGCCCTGAGCGGGGAATCCCGAGTCCCTCTTGTTCCATCGGGAGGGTGGCAATTAATTAAATACGCTCCCCTCCTCCCCCCGCCTCTCCCGGGCCGCAGCATCCTCCCCCGGGGCTCAGAGGCAGCTCGCGGCCCTCCGCCCTGCTGCGAATGGGAACCCATCGAGTGTTTGGCCCCCGCAGTCCCCACGGGCAGCACCGAGCTGGTTCTGGTTCCACATCTATCTGCCAAACGAATGGCTCCAGGGGGAGGACGAACTCCCCAGAGGCTGCTTCCTCCAGCTCAGGTGAGCTAAGGAAAGGAGGGACCTATGGGAAAGGACCGGTAGGGTCTATGATCCCCTGGATCAGCATCTGTGGTCCCATCCCCTGCTCCACATCCCTCCTGCCCACTGTATCCTGAGCCCCTTCCTATCTTGTCTCCAAGGCCAGTGAGAGGCTGTGGGCAAAGGGTGAGCTGCTCCAGCCCAGGCAAGCACGGACAGGGGGTTTGTGCCTGTAGGAGTGAGGGGTGCCAGAGGGCTGAAGCTCAAAGGGGTTAAACAAACAGTAGGCTCCACCAAAAAATATTTTTCTCCTGTTATATGCATGTGGCAGTGGCTCTCAGGAAGGGGGGCATTAGTGGAGGGGGAAAGTATTTTGAATCTTTCCCCCTCTTATTTTCAGCTTCAATTCTGTTTTGTTCCTTAGCCTGTAAGAATTTAACTGGCATGAAAAATAAAAGCAGTCCCATAGAGCTGGTGTTGGCTGCTGTCCTCTAACTGCTCTGAACACGGGGATGCTGCAGTCTCAGCTGTTCTTCTGGCCATTCTCGAGTCAACAGCAGTCACAAAAATCACCCCACTCCCTTTGGTATTTAAAGCAAACCAAACACAGACAATTTGTGCCCCCTAAAGATGGGTACTTAGGCATGAGCTTGTGGCCTTTGCTTTCGTGATTTTGGCTTCAATTGTTTAAAATGCGTTTTCCTTTATGGAAAATTTAACACAAAGTGTTGGAATCCCATAGCAGATGAGGGCAGTGGTATGGGCTGGGGCTGCAAAACCCACTGCTGGGAGCAGCCCAGGAGGGGCTCACACCACCTCCTTGTTTGCAGATGGGCAAATGGAGCATCCCGGGGTTATCAGATGCAGGGCTCTCTGTGGGCTTCCACTTTACCCCAGCCCCATGGCACAAGGACATTCAGCCTAGTTCCCAGCAGGGGCTCAGCACCATGGTAGAGGTGAGGATTCAACCAACCTGGATCCATACTGCGTAATATTTTTCATACTGTGAAAATGGAAAGAGTTTCTCTGAAGAAACTGGTGATAGCAACTAGCAGAGGAGCAGCGAGCAAAACCTCCAACACGAAACCACCTCCACAGCCTACCCAGCCATGTGGGGTTTGCTCCCCACTTCCCAGGCACTAAATGGGGAAAGGAAAAAAAAAAAAAAGGGAAGAAAAAAAACAAAAAAACAAAAAAAAGGGCTATTTTGGTATATTAACCTCCCTGTGGCCAGGTGAAAGGTTAAATTCACATGATTCATTGGCGGCTGAGAGACAGCACTTTGTTGCTAGGATTTTGGGGAATGCGGAGGGCTCCGGCGAAGGAGTCTCGCTAATCTTTAAGGGAGGGAGCCAGGCTCCTGTCTGACGGCTGCAGGCCCAGCAGCTCTGTGTTTCATTTCAGACTGTCACTCTCCTATCTCTCAACTCACTCCCAGCTCCAGCTTGCTGCCAGATCTTGGGAACTGTTAACTCAGACAAATTTATAGATGGAAAAAGAACAGTTAGCCATTGTTCCTGGGGTGGGGGAGGGAAGGGAGCGAGGAGCTTCGGCGACCAAAGTCGTGATGTAACCTGGTTGGTGTGGAGTGGTTGGGAGAGACTGCAATGTGTCTTCCTGTGCTGTGCAGGGAGATTGGGACTGCTATGTGACTGCTAAATGTTGGGAAATAGGATGCTGGTGCTCAAGCCTACAGGAGATCTTTTTAGAGTGTTCCCATAGATGAGTGGTGTCTCCCAGTGGGACACTCTGTGATACGAGTCCTGTGATGCCAGCTGTTTTTTCCTAAAACTTCAGACTTTAATGTGAGTATCAGTGTTCTCATAAGCAAAGTGACTGGCTTTGTGGGGTGCCAGGGAGAAGGGACAAAAGGGAGATCTCAAGGATTAAAAAGAAAACTGAAATAGCAAATCCAGATTCATTATTGTTTGGGAGTGCCATGATTTTTAGGAGGCACTACTGAATTTGGGAACTTTGGACTCTGTAGGAGTAGAATGTATTTTCATCTATGGAGGAGAAAAGTGCAGACCAAGGAGTTGTGTGACATAGTGCTTTGCTCACCAGTTAGATTCTGCCCCAACGGCCCTATCGGTTGAATACCTTTTCAGTATTAAATTAAAAGTCATATTTGGAAAACAAGAGAGCACTCACTGACCCCAGCATTTGATTTATAGCTTTTGATAGACTATGGCTCCTGAGCATGGCTCTTTTTTGGAGACATCTCTTCCACAGCTGCCAGAGTAGACACAACCTCAGAGAGTCTCCCAGCAGCAGGGCTATGCTGGTGTTGCCATCCTCATGGCTTCTGTGGTCCTCTTCAGCATCTGGAGGTCATCTCTGGTCCTTTGCTCACAGCTTGTTTGCTCACAGGGATGCAGGGAAGGCTTTGGAAGCTGGTAGTGGGTCTGCTTCTGCACACAGCTTCAGGCCAAAAGGAAGCTACACCTCAGAGCAAGAAACAACTTGAGCTTTTAGGACCACTCTGACTCCAGATCCCCAGTGTTTTACCTTTGTAGATGTGTACAGAGTGGATGGAGATGAGGAATTTTGGACTTTAAAAATAAATGACAATTTATGAAGTCTTTGGGTAATCCAGCCATTGGAGAGCCTGGCTGTACAGAGGATGCTGCCCTCTTTCAGGGCCTGAAGAGATGCAAATGTCTTTTTTAAATCAGAATTCTGTACAAATTGGATTCTGAAGGACCAGAAGGCACCTTGATCCTAAAGCATGCTTCTTCCTTATTTTGCTTATGAGTTTTATGTTGCTTTGCAGTCCAAAGTCAACTGCAATATTAATGCTCATTGTCCACTAAATTTTGTATCTGTAAGTAGAAGCATTTATTTTTCCCACTGCAGTTTTGGTGTGAAGTTGTTGACTCAAAACATTGGCATAGAACAGATGTGCACTTATAAATGCAGATCTGAATTCATGTCTGTAGAAATCTTCCACTGAAGTTAATGAAGATGAATTTGGAGCACTGTTTGCATTTGGGGCTAATTTTCTTTTTGCACCTTTCTCTTCATCTATTTTATTTGCTTCAAAATAATCTTCCTTGAGGAAGACATGGCACAATGACTTCTCATAAGCAAGGCACTGAAAGGGTGTAACGAATGAATGGTTCAGCCTTTCCTATCTAGTAGAACTAAACTTAATGTTCGCTGCATTGCTTTGCCATGCTTAATTTTAATACCCCCCACATCCAGTGTTTTTTCTGCCTTCACTCACCAAGTTTGCAGGCTGCTCTTTTTTTTCACAACTTCTCTACCACATTTGACCTGCTGTGGTTTTGGCCAGCAACCCTTTTCCTCCACCTCCCTCAAATCCCCTTGCCACTTCTCTCTGCCTCTCTGGCTGCATCCCTGACCTCCCCTACCCTCATTTTTCACCCTCTGAGCAACCTCTCAGCCCTCGCTGCCTGCATTTTTCATCCACTTTGGCAAGGAAACATGGCTCCAATTAGTTGGGAAGGTGGTGTGGAGAGGGAGAGGTGACCATTACAGACAGAGCAGAAGCAAAGCACCTCTTGCAGTATCTGGACAACTGCTTCTGTGTTTTAGTGCTCTGGAGTTGGTGAGAAGGAAGATAGAGGTTTTTCCTACCTCTCTAGACTTGCAAATATAAAGTCAAGGCAGAATCTGGGCCATAGCTGCTGCTGCCCAACTGCTTTCTCCCCACACAGTGGAAACCCTGTTGGTCCTGTGTTCATAGTAGTGCATGGGGGAGTACTTGGCACTGGGTCACTTGCAATCTCCTGCTCACTCCTGAGATTGCACAGAAACACACTGAGCAAAGCCATGTGTTACGAGGAGCCACTGGAATGACTTGAAGCAAGCTGAGATACGCAGAAGCAGAAGTCCTGGCAAGACTTTATTTGGTTCCCCATAGACAGAAAGAAAATGATGAGTGTGTGTATCTCATCTGCCTGCACTCAGGCCAAGCTCTAGACAGAGTTTAGCCATTGCCCAGTGTTTCCAAACCTCCAGCCCCACAGCTGGTCAGCTGGGCCTTTTCCACAGCCAAAATTGGGTCCTCCCTCCAGGGTAGTAGCTGATCTGCATACAATGGGCACCGTGGGTTGAAGCTAAGGTCACCACTGAATGCGTGTGTTTCCAAGGGCTGTTTGATCAAACAGAATTTGCAGACCAGGACAGTTATTGACAGGGCTGACAAAAGTGATGCTGCAATGATTTACAGTCCAGGTGTGTTTTCAGAGCAAGATATTTACCTGAGACCCCAACAACAGTTAAAATTTAATCCTAAGAGACCTCCTCTGGCTGTTTTTTTTTTACAATGTCTTCAGGGTCACAGCTCCTGGACCATTTGAAGTCTTCATGCAAATAACCACAGGTTTGGGAACTTCCGGGAGAAATAATAGCAGATGCAGTGATTTAAAATGCTCTTTAATGGATATAAAATTGGAGAGGTGAACTGATATAGGATGCCCTTTCCCTTATCCCAACTGTACAGTTCTCCACAATAAACCTCTCTGAATATATACACATTAGTCAGGATTATCTCTGAAAGTCCCACAGGCTAAGAATATGGATCCTGGAGACGTCAGCAGGAGGATTCATTAGAGGAGATGGCAAGTGCTTGGAAATGGGAAATGCACTCTCTTATAAACACAGCCTGCACTGGGGCTGACCTCAGGACTGAGCAGCGTTGGCTGGAAAGCAGAGAAGGAAAACAATGTTCATACCATCACCGCTTCTTGTAACCAACGTTGTTATCGAGGTGGATGTAACTCCTCTCCATGTTCAGATGGAGGCAACTCGCACCCTGAAGGCTGCTGGAAAGGGAGCAACAAGTCATCCCAAATGTCCACTTTCCCCTCAGAATTCAGAATGTTAGAATTTTTCAAGGAAAGGTTAGATGTGGTACTGAGGGATGTGGTCAGTGGGCATGGTAGGACAGGGTTGGATTTGGGGATCATAGAGGTCTTTTCCAACCTTCATGATTCTGTGATTCTATGTCAGGTTTTGTGGCACGTGGTTGGACTCCATCAGGGATTCCTTTCTGCTCACGTGCTGAACGTCCACGTGACCAAAGCATCACACATTTCCAGTCCTGCAAAACCAAATTTGCTACTGTGTCTTAAATCTTACCAGCCCTTTAAACTTTGTGGTATCAGAACTCATGTCTTCAGCTGAGTTCTTTTGTATGAAGATGCTGGGTGAACTCTCAAGATCCCCTGTTTATGCATGGGCACAAAGGCATGTGGATGGTTCCCTGTTGTTATCACCCTTCTGCTCTCATTTGCTTACTGGGCAAAATGAAAGTAGCTCACTCTGAGTATGAAAGGAACTCAGCATCGACTCCTACCTCATATCTATTA
Organism: Phasianus colchicus; assembly: GCF_987193195.1. Classification (NCBI taxonomy): domain Eukaryota; kingdom Metazoa; phylum Chordata; class Aves; order Galliformes; family Phasianidae; genus Phasianus; species Phasianus colchicus. The sequence continues at coordinate 8,301,153 of NC_143452.1, forward strand.
GCTGTAAATTACTTTAACATGAGTGACATCACACTTGACTCTTGGTAAAACAGTGTTAAGTTAGTGGGTAATAAAACAGCTTGACACTAATGATGGGTTCTGCGTGATAAATTACTGTCAGTGATCAGATAAGGGTTCTTGAGACTAACCTTGAACTAAATCTGTTTTGTTGCTACATCTTGTGTGCAGCGCTCCACTCCTTACAGCAGGGATTAAGGGCTCAGAGCCCAATCCTGCTCTGTGCTCAGAGGCAAAGAAGTGCTTCCAGCAGCTCCCACCAGCCTTGTGGAGAGCGGGTCCAGCGCCAGAGCAGTTTCCAGCAGGGGCTGAAGTGTCTGAAAGTCTGCTACTTTCTGTTAAAAAAAAAAAAATAAAGCAACATAAAGGCATTGCACAACACAGGGCTGGATGCTGAAAGTTACATTTTTGTGTGCGTTTGCTACGATGGGTTTCGTTATCAGATAAATATTTGTTGGCCTGTGTAAGAGCTCGGCATAAGTCTGTCCTGCTCACCATAGATAAAAAAATCATAGGATCATTAAGGTTGGAAAAGACCGCCAAGGTCATCAGGTCCAGCTGTCAGCCCCTCCCCACCATGCCCACTAAACCACGTCCCACAGACACTGGTATCAGTGAGGAAGTGCTCAGCAGCCTGCAGGTTCAGGCCCTCATTCAAAGACTTTGTTTTACTTGCAAAACACTGGGAGAAAGCTTTATACCCAGGAGCTGGGAGCTGGCCAAAGTCAATGTACTGCATGGGATTTTGAATATTTTTTGCATGTATTTTCTTTGGAATCTAACCAGGGTGCTGCTTAGAAAAGGCTTCACAAATTGTTTTACATTGTTATTATTACTTGAGGCTCTGTTTTCGTTTATCATTCAGGTAACGTGCTTGGGAGATATTTTTGGGTACTACTTCATGTATAAACCATTGTCTTAAAACAGTTCCCTTGGTTCAATTTCATGCCTAATCGCTGTTTATTATGACTGGTCTAATCCTGGTGTACCTGTGCATGGTGAATGGCTTCAAGGAGCTTTCATTGTGATAATGTGGGTACCTCATTCTTACATGATTATGGCAAAGCTCATATTAAGATGCACTAATTTTAGTGCAATCCATAATGAATGCACCACTCTGGAAAGGGCCCTTCAGAGGATGGCTTTTGAGCAATAGAAAGAAGAGGCTGCAAGGAAACGTGCCTGGGATGTGCCTGAAGAGCAGGGATTCCTGATCCATAGGTGAGAGATGCAGCTTATTGATGCTTCCAGTGGAGTGGTCAGGGTACTGACACATTAATCCAAGCCCAGTATTAATATAGGTTATATTAATAGTATTAATGAGGTTAATAAGGTTTCCAGGAAAGTTGTCCACAAAGGGTGATCTTGGGGATGGAGATGAAGGCTGAACCCTGCTGTGCCTGCACATCCAGGTTCTGAGCAGGTGGCACAGGAGCCAGGCTGCTGGAAGTCACAGGTTCTGCAAAATGCCTCTGATGAAATGAATTTTTTTTTTTTTTTTTTTTTTCCCCATGCAGTTTTCACATTAAATCACTTTCTTTTTTCTTCTCTGAATTTCCTCTCCATTCAAGACAAAAATTATTTTTATTGATTCTTTTGTTTCGTTCCATTATTTCCTATCCCATTTCCTGAGTCTCTCTTAGAAAAAAAAAGAAAAAGGGAAGAGAAGGAAAATATTGCTTCTCTTTGTAAGAAGGGATGTAGTCTGTGTGGGAGATGTCAAATGGAGCAGAAAATCACTGGACTTTCTCCAGAAACTCATTTCCACTTGAGCTGCAGATACCATCAGTTTATCACAACACCTCTGCTGCATCACTGGGAGGCAGTTCAGCACCATTCCTCCATCCAGGAAGGAGTGCCCTTTTACATACCTGCTCATTCCTTGCCCCAAGAACCACCTGTGCCAATTCTGTATCAGGGTGAGAAGCCCTCAGCCCTCCCGACCCATGATGAGTTTGCTTGTGTTTGCATGGAGGATGCTTTCACCAAACCCAGTGCACAGCCCATGCTGGGAGCCTGGGGGCTCACTGGGGATGTGGCCCCGTGGTGATCGGGGCTGTATGGCAGATTTCCCTACTGCCAGAAAGGGAAGCAACACAACAGCAACATTTGGGCAAGATTTGCACGCACTGTGGAATTCCTTCTCAATTCCACCCTTTGATTTGCTCAACATGGCTGGGGGCACGGGTTTTGCATCCCTGCTTCTGCCAAACCGGCCCATGAATGTGTCACACATATGCTCACAGAACTGCTTAAATGCTTCTGCCTTCAATGTGCCCCTTTTTTTTTTTTTTGCCTCATTCCATCACCAGACGTAACATAGCCCAACCAACAGACACTGCCATGATGTAGGAAAGAAACAATTCCCGGCTGATGCAGTGGACTCCAAACAGCTTATCCGACAGATGCATGAACAGGAAATGCAATATCATGTCCAATTTCTCATACCTCATTCATGACTGTTGCAATCATGGAACACATGTTGCCCAGCGATACGCATTGCATAATGCTTTTGGTGAGAGCCTGCTCCAAACCACAGGGAGAGAAGATCTGCTCCTGAGAGTTGCAGATCTGGATGAGAAATACCCATGGGTGTATGTAAAGGAGCCCAAGCACCGAGAATGGAAACGTGCCCACATTTGCTTTGCTAACTGACCTTAGCTTTGGCTCAGAGGGACTCGTGTTGGAAGGAGGAATGGGAGGAGATGGAGCAGAGCCCAAACCCTTCCTGTCTGATTCTAGAGCTGCCTCTGAGGCCCAGCAGTGTTTTCTCCTTATCCTTTCAGACCCCGATCCATCATTCCTTTTACCAGCAGCATCCTGATTCCATCCAGCAGTGCAAGCCTTCAGTGTCACTGCTTCCCAAGGCACCAGGAGCACCTTCTGATCCATCCAGCCCAGACAGCAGGGAGCCTCAGCCATCCAGACCCTACCCCTGCTCCTCCATGGAACCTTGCAAAGAGCAATGGCAAAAGGATTTGTTTCTTTGGTGACCATCATGTGCTAAGGCACTGTCTGGGCAGAGCAGTTCCAATAAAAAATCACAGAATCACAGCATATCCCACAATGGAAGGGACCCACAGTGGTCATGGAGTCCAACCCCTGGCTCCACACAGGATTACCCAAACCCAGTATCTGAGAGTGATCTCCCCGAACTCCAGCAGCTCCGGGCTGTGCCCACTGCCCTGGCCAGCTGCTCCATGCCCATCACCCTCTGGGCCAGAGCCTTTTCCTGATATCCAACCTGTCAGGAAGGAACTGGGACTCATTTCCATGCTGGGATCCTGGGATCAAACACTTTTTGGGCTTGCTGTATCTCACTGACCTCACTACCATCCAGTTTCAACAAAAGCCTTTTTATTAACCAAATCAATTTCTCCTCTTCCAATTATAACATGCCTCAGAAAAAGGGAAGAAGGAGCAGGGAAGTGAGGACTTCAGCCCTGTGCAAGATGAAAATGATATCTTCATCAAGAACTGCAGGAAAGCTGAGTTTAAAGACCCCACATAACTGTGTTTGTGTGGAAACACTATTTCTGCATGGCAGCACTCGTACAAGGAAAATTCAGCAAAGCTCAGTCCCATCCACCAGTTTCCAACACCAATGTGTGTAGTCAAACCCCAGTGGTGAGGTTTCCCAATAGCATTCACTGCACTTTAAAAAGCGTCCACAGATTTAATAATAATCTTTACAGAGTTTCTGCATTCTTGCCCAAATTCCAGGGTTTTCCTCTAAGCTAGCTGGTTGTACTGTAAAAGTTCATCATAAATATCTGTCTTTGGTATAATAAAAGCAATGTTTATATTCTTGACAGAATGCATTTGTGAACTTACAGTCATTAGAGATGTAAACTGAAGGCAAGAAGATAACCTCTCTCCCAAATGTTCTATTTATTTCTGTAAAGTAATTTGTATGATTTATCTTATAGACTAAGGTTTATGGTTCACTTTGAACTCCAGGTTCTTAACTCAGCAATTGCCTGTTTGGGCTGAAGCATATAAGTGATGGCACGACCCAAAGTGCTAGATGAAAGGAGAAAGACAAAAACAAGGCAGGCTTCTGGGATTTTAACCATCATTTCTATATTCCATTGACATCTCTGGGTTAAATATTTTCCTTTAGAGGCCAATATGATCGTTCTGTCTCTACGCCATATCTCTCAGTGACAAGGAAAAGCACAGAACACGGGCATCTTCAATGAGGCATGCCAGGATGCATGCAACGGGGAATTCGAGGAGGTCAAATGCTGCTTTAAGTCACGACTCCCAATTTACACATGCTCATAAGCAAGGCAGCATCTACTTTGTGATTCATAAAAGAAGCATTTGATGTGGGTCCACGTATCGCTGCTGTCCTGTGCTGGAAAGTCTCTGCATTTTTGAAAGTATCTTCTAAGCTATGTTTGCTGGAGATAATATTTAATGTTAAATAGGCACAGCCTTCCTGACTTTGCAAAGTCTCAAACAAAACGGAGAGATGTGACCTGCCCCATTCATCCAACACCAAACAGTGAAAGCTGTTAATGCAGCAGGGAAGCTGCTGTAACTCTCGGCTCTCGGGCAGCTGGATGCGGGATGGATGGGGATGCGATGCTCAGCAGCACCACAGCATCTGCAGAGCTCAACTCTGTGACCGCAGGATCTTTTGGGTCGGTTTGGTGTTTTCATGAGAAACGTCCCTCTGTGGCATCTTGTGAAAGGAAGGGATTTACTGAGATATTTAAGGTTGGAATAGGATTACAGAATCTGAATCATTTGAGTTGGAAGGGACCCTTAAAGACCACCTGGTCCAACCCCCCTGCAATGAACAGGAGCCTCTCCAGATCCATCAGGTTGCTACTTAGGACAAATATCAACTTCTTATAAAATCAGACCAAATAAGTTTGCATCAATCTTAACACATTAATTCAGAGGGTAGTTAAACACAACACATTTTCCATCATATCTGCTGTTGCCATCAAAAGGGACAAACCAATCTTTCCATCTTTTAATCTTGCAAAAGATACTGGAGATTCAAGAGTATGCCATTATAAGTTTTATTTTTCATTAATAGGTGAGAAAACCTGGAATAAGAACAAAATTACCCCTCATTGCCACACTTGGCTGGAGGATGGCATTTATATTCTGAAGGAAAGTTGAAATATTCAGAAGATTTTTTTTTAAACCAGTGTCAAAAAGTCAACCCTTCTGCAGAACAGTGCTCATTAACAGGAAATTGTGAACATTTTCCATTGAGAAGCATCCGATGAGGACAATAATAGAAAAAAAATGGATCCATTTAGGAGTAAAATTAAAAGCTTTGAATGCACCAGAATAAAAGTGAGAAAGGCAAATTATTCACTTTATTGCATTCCCGCTGAGGACCTTCATAACAAGAGGGTACGTCTGTGTTTTCAAGATGCTAAAGAACAAGCATAGATGACTTTAGGCAGATTGTTATCTTTTGAGGGGGGAAAAAAAAGAATTTCTAGTAGCTCAGGGCAGCTACAACAGAGGACATTGAGATGGCTTTGAAATTGGTAAATGTGGCAGCTGTAGGCAAAAGCTGCTGACATGGCACATGGTAGAGCCACCAATGACAGTGGTGTAGAGGCAATGCCATCGTTCCCTCTGCTTTCTGATTTTCAGTCAGCACCAATGCTTCTCAGTTGCTAGAGCCTAAACTGTGCCCTTCTGCTGCCTGGCATGGCTGAGTGCTGTTCCAGAGGGTGAGGGGAATTGCTGTGCTGAACGTTGCTATATTTTGGTGCATTTAGTTATCAATAGGTGAGGTTCTGTCCAGTGCTGGATGTGAAAAATCTGTATCTTATCTGGCCTCTGCCAGGTCAGCATTACTCACAATTCAGACACCATTTACCCTGCAAGGCTGAGACCCGTGTGATGCCTGGCTCTGACCAGTACTATTATTCACTTACTCTTGAGAACACTATAATTAATCAGAAAAACATGTTAACACCCTGTCTTCTCTCCCCTGCCTCCATCAAAAATCCCCACCAGCCACCCAGCTTCTGAAAACCATCGGCTTAAGCCCTTACTGAAGTTAATGGGAAAAAGCTCAGCAGGAATTCATCATGCTTGGGGTCAGCCTTCTGCTTTCACTTCTAAGGCAGGCGGAAAGCCTGGGGAATGGGAGCAGGGCAAAGCCTTGCCAGCTGCATGAGCCTGGTGCTCTTGGGAGCCATCCCACACCCCACTGTGCTGAAACAGAAACATCTCTGCCTTGGTTTTGGTAGAGCTGGAGTTGGACAAAACAATAAAAATTATAGACAAAGGATAGAAATCTCTTCATTTTTGGAAGGGTGAAAATTTTCTTTTTCAGTGGTAGGTATAACCCGGGGATGCCAGATAGTATTCCCAGTGATACACCATGCTGAATAATGCATCATGCTCAGAATTTTCATACTCTCAGAGCATCATTTGGCAGTTAACACAACCAACAAAAAGACACCTAGCTCTGGAAGCCCCAGGGATCATTTTTTTCCCAAAATTTCATTAGGGCTACCAGGAAAACCACCCTGATGCAGAGGTTGCTGAGGTGCTGTCCTGCTCTGGCTTCCTCTTAGTGCATGCATTTAACACATGGAAAATCAGCAGCAATAGCTGGCCCCTGTGCCGGGCTCTCTGGAGCCTGTGCTGGAGCACAGGGCAGGAGCAGCACTCACAATGGGCCATCTGTTTCCCTCTGTTTTTATTCCCAGATTGGATCAGCTCGGGTAAAGAAAAATACAGACACTGGGAGCAGTGGCGCTCAGCACAGGGTTGAGGTGTTCCGCATTGCTCCATGACATTATAGCAGCAGGTTCTAAAAGTGCAGCTTATCCCAGCTGGACAAGGAGCCAGAAATCCCCCTAAAAGCTGTGTTAATCGTGTGATCCAACACTTCATTTTGTTAAGCCTTCAGCACATAAATAGGCGCGGGCTGCAAGGTGCACAGGGGTAAACGCCTGCAGGATGCACAGCCATGGAGCAGAAGCATCCTAGGCATTAGCAGAGCCCTGGCCTGTCCTCGATCAGGTGTGGAGCTGTGCCTCAATCTGGCAGGACAAGCACTGCTTCTCATAAGGGAAGGCGCTTCTCGTTGTGCATCGCAGTGTTTTGGAAAATAGGACCGTTCTGCAACGTCCTGTAGGGGAACTGCACAATGGCTCCTGGAGCAGAGGAAAGGAAAAATAAAACCAACACTTGCTGCATGACTTGGGGCAATGTCATAAGAGCTGTCATGGGTATGAAAGGCAAATATTGCGCATCAGAAATATCTCTTTTATAAAACCATATTGGAGTTTTGCACTAAAAATTAGCCCTCATCTCTGAGCTGCGCCACAGGAGAACCTCTGGTCCTGGGCTGTAAACATGATAGGCACACTGTAAACAAATAACAGCAATATCTCCTTCCTGGCAGTTATACCTGCAGAAATACAACAGGGAAAAGGAACTTCTGCGGAGGAGGATGAGGAAGCATGAAGGCATTATAAACCTGCACAAAGAAGGCAGGAGGAGAGACATGAGTGAATGCGGAGAGTCTTCTCATTGAGATCAGACACAGATTATTTAAATATGTATTTTTAATGTGAGCACATAAAATATTTCAATTTTTAATTGAAAATACATCATTAAGTGACAGCACAATAAAAGGGTTCATATAAATGAAGGTGCTGAGGGCATGAACACATTTAGTACAACTTAATATATATAATAGAAAGGGTAACGCTTGTTAATAGCATGGGAAGATTTGCAGGAATACTATTTTGGGGCAGTAAGGTTATTCATTTCAGAGCTTTTTAATGTCAAACTCTTTCAGAAAAATGACACTCCTTCACTCCAGCTCCTTTACCATGCATGCATTTTTTTCAACAAATAATCTCATTCATGTTTTCAGAAATGCCTTTTTCCTTTAAGTGCTTCAAACAAACTTTTACAAATAACACCTCATTGCAGCCCCTTATTGCTCTGATAAATCACTGAAACAACACTCGAAAATATTAGAATCAGTTGACTCAAGGAGTTTAACATTTTGAATTGAGATAAGAACTGAAAACTCTCTGAAAGGCAACAATTATTTTGAGTACAAGAGAAAAAAAAAAAACAAACCAACAATGGAGATCTGAAAAGGGAATTTAAAGTTAATGTAAACACTACTTGAAATATTTACCTTGTCACCCTACTGTATTTTTGCTACTAGATTAGTCTTATGACCACATACACACCAGCCTCCCTGGCTCATGAACCTTTCCAGTGCTTATCTCCTCCAGCAGCCCCACGTCCTTGGGTCGGGCAGTGCACTCTGGGGAGAGGCTGGGCTTGTGTGCTGGCTCCAGGGGAAGCCTCTGTTGATGGTGTTTCTGCCCAGTTGAGCACTGGGCATATGGAGGCTGTCCTTTGGATGGGACTCTGTAGGAAATGTAAGAGCTTCTGCTTGCTTCTGCCTTGGATTAGTCCCTAAAACAATCTGTTGGAGGCACTTATTGGTGTGTTACAGCCCAAGGACGGTGGGCACCCACCAGACATTCTTCTCCGTGGAAATCCAGCTTGATACCATTTCCCTGCAGCTGAGATGCCTGAACCCATCCACTTTTCTCCTCTGCTTTTCATAAATGGGATTCCAGCATCTCAATTTGTTTTAAAAACCTTACAAGCACTTTATTTATCCTTAGGATTGTGCAAGAATAATCAATCCCTGGAGCATCTGGTTCCTTTTGATTTCTCTCCTCCTATCCTAGTATGGAAACCTGCTGGGGAGCCAGCAGGAGACACATACAGTATTGAGCAAATTCATTTGGATGGCTTATTTGGTAAAAACCATCATCCTGCTGTTAGAGGCAAGGGAGTTAGAGAAAACAGAGATGGACCTCTAACATGGAGGAGAGTGAGGTGTAGAGAAGGAACTCAGAGATGTGGTTTAGCGGACGTGGTGGTGATGAATCAACTGTTGGACTTAATGATCTTAAAGATCGTTTCCAACCTTACTGATGCCTTGACTCTATGAACCTGGGGCAGTGAAGGCACCTGAGGCTCAAGATTGCAGCTGGGTTTTGGTGTGTGGACGGAGGAGCAGATGAAAGGTGAGCATAGAGGGAAAGGCAGGAGCGTGCAGAGAGAGGGAGGAAGAGGAAGTGGTAGGGGGTTTTCCACTGCGATCCTGGTGCATATGCTGGGGGCAAAGTCTTAACTGTAGCACCGGAGTTTCAATGAAAGGGGCTAGGTCTGCTCCTGCTGGGTGAACCCATGCAACCTCTCTGAAACACTTTTAAAGAAGCACCTGAGAAAAAAATCATCAGGAGTATGAAAGGAACATCCACACACAGCATTATTCTGAAGTTCATAGAATTCACCAAGTATTCACAAATTCATAGAATCAAAGAATCATAGACTTGTTCGAGTAGGAAGGGACCCTTAAAGGTCATCTGGTCCATCTCCCTGCAAGGACACCACAGCTTCATCAGTGCTTAAGGCCCCATCTGCCTGACCCTGAGTGTCACCAGGAACGGGGGGAACCCATCACTTCTCTGGACAACCCATATCATAAAAAACTTCTTTCTTATATCCAATCTAAATCTCTGCTCTTTTAGTTTGATTCACCCTAAAGTTTATGCAGGAAGGATGTCAGAGAAAAAAAAAATAAATAAATCCATATTGTGATTGCAGGCTGCAGACTTTCTATCTCGGGGAGATGGAAATAGCTTTTAAAATCTGGGTCCAGAAGCAGCCCCTCAGCCCTGCCATGCAGCCGCAGCAATGGAGCTGCCCTGTGAGTCGTCCATTCCCAAGCAGGCTGCACCAACCCAACGCATATGAAGGTTCAAAAGCAAAAGTCCCATCCACGCCCGCTGGCTTAGGGGCTTTCACCCCGTTTTCTTGGAATGATGACCTCTGTGGAATGGCTCCCATCCACGGCGTGGCAGTAAAATAAATAAATGCGTAAATCGGCAGGGCACACTTCAGACTTTGAACCGCAGAGAAGGGGGAGCCCGGTGTTTTCACAAGCTCACAATTAAGCTCTAGCCCTTTGTAAACTTTTACTGTATTGCCATGGACGTGGCAGAAGCAAACAGTCAGCAATTACAGGCACCAGGAGGCTGCGGCCGCCCGGGGCCGTGCATGGCACCGCCAGTTACGGGGCCGGTGACTCACAGCCTCACCGCCCATAAACCCTCTGCTTGCACGAACCGGGCCACCTCCAAGGAGCTCGGAGAGGCTCTGAGCTGATGCTGCTGCTCCGGGGCTGCCTTATTGACCGCTGCAATCCCCTGCAGATCAAAGAGGGTCTGAGAGCGTCTTCCTAATGCCGCGTGAACTGCGCTGACCTTTCCCTCTGGAACCTCTGTTAACTCCTGCCCATTACTCATTGTAAACAAAAGGGAGATCCAAAGGGTTCCCAACGGCCAAGACGGATGGGAGATGTTAGGAAGCGGGTGAAGGATGCTCAGGAAGATGACATGATTTAAGGAAAGGTTGGAATTCAGCCCCAGCGTGCGTTGCGATGGTCACAACTCTTGTAGAAATGGCTCTGTAAAGCCACGAGGCTGAACTCCAGAGAGGCTTGTTGTGAACTTTATAACTCGGCTGTGGGTCAGACAGGGAGATTGAGGCACCACACCAAGCACAGGTCGGGCTATGAGTGGCTTGTGGCCATGTGTGGTTTGTGGGACAACATCGTCCGATCCTGATCCTGCCAGGGGGACCTTGAACTCTGCTGGGAGCACTGAACTCTGCTCAGCTCCCAGCACAATCCCTGTGCTGCTGCGTGGATCTCTGGCATTGCAGCTGATCCTCTCCTTTCATATCTTACCCTCTGTGGGAAGCACTCTGCTATACCTCACATTCTTTTTCTACTGGACAGAACCTGTGCATGGGCTTGACGCTATGCTAAGCCCCATCACGGTCAATTACTCTTGTTGTAAAACTGCCTTTTTTCTTACAGTGCATCAGAAACACCTGGTTCCCACAGAAGGCCCCATAAAGAAGGACAGAGGGCTGTAAAGCTACAGTCAAAGAGGACAGAACCCTTCCCTATCAGTCGGAGGCTGAATTCACTGACACTGTGCTCCATGCATGGTTTACAGTTTTATTTTGTGTAAAAAGCTCTGGAGCAAATTCAGCCTCTTCTTCAGGGGATGTTCTGGCACAGGAAGAAGTCCAGAGTTGTTTGGAGAGGAAGGCATGGCACATGTGCCATGCAGCAGTGAGAGGAAGGGGAAAGGCTCCCTATATGTCTATGGGCAGATATTGTATCTCCTTATTTTTCTCAACCCCTTCACTGGATTACAGGGATTTGGGGGCTCAGGACATCTCCTCCCAGTGCAGATCCAAACCAGAATCCTCCCAGCCTTAAACCCTCACCAATCCTTTATCTCCCCTGGGCTGGAAACGAAGGCTCATGCTGCAGCATGGCACTGAGGTGTGGATTCCTGCCCTGATAGCATGTGATAACATCACGTTCCTCTCACCCGTGCCTGGGCATTCTGCCTTTGCCTGCACCCAGTGGGCTGGGATTGGGAATTCTGCCTGCACAGCCCATGGAGCCCACTGCAGACCCACAGAAAAGGGCTTTTAAGATGCTTCTGTCCGGGTGGCTTTAGGAATGTGAGCATGGTTGCTCTGGGATTTTGCCTTTTTGGGCTTCAGGGTGATATGGAGGTGTGATTTGCCGTTTGCTGTCATGAGCTGTGGTTTGTGGGTCTGTGCTGAGGGTGGGAGACAGAATGTGTGTGCAGAGCCTGGACAATTTGAATGCTTCTTTCTGTTGTGTTTGTTGTTGTTGTTGTTTGTGTTTTTTTTTTTTTTTTTTTAAATGTAGTTGCAAAATGGGATAGAGGAGAAGAAGAGGGGAGGAATAGCTATCCTACAGAGCTGTCCCAACACAGCAATGTTTATGGCCGGTTCAGTGCTTTAACCAAGCCCTGTAAGTCATGCACTGACATTTACATGCACAGAATAAAACTACTTCTGGAGTTTCACCAAAAGAGGGATGAAACACACAAGCATGGAAAGCATAGGGTCAGTTTCACCCCGGTGAGCTCCAGTTTTGCTGGACAGGAGGGCCAGCCCTCCCCCAGGCGCATGTGCCAGGCACACAGTGACCTCTGCTGTCCCCTCCCCAGCCATCCCCAGCCATCATGTGAGCAGCCACGCATTTTATGGGCAATATGAGCCGTGATTATTGGCTGTGAGATGCTGTATTAATCTCACCGCAAGTATAGCCGTGCTGGGGCTTGCCGCCCGCTCATCCCAGCCATTCTTTAGTGCCATCTGCAGGCAAAGCTTCAATATTGCTGAGATCAAAGAGCCCAGGTCCAGCGATGGCGTGACGGAGCCCTGTGGGTAGGTGGCTTGGCCAAGGTGTAAGGGATATATCTGGCTGAGGGGAGCAGAAAGGGCTTTGTGCTGCCTCTCCCATTCTGCTGCATGGGATGCAGTGATGATGGAGAGATGGGCAAGATGCATCCCAGTGTGGGCATTGAGAATGCAAACCCTGACAGCCTGTGCTTCACTTTCCTTGGGCTGCTCCCAGCAATATTCACCAGTGTGCATCACCCAGCCAGGCTGGGCTGATCCCCACTCCCTGGGCATCTTGAGGCTGTGGAGCAGCACAAGTTATCTGGTGGCTGCTGTGTGTGCAACCTGGCACACAGATGCTGGGAAAAGCTCCTCTGCTATGGAAGAAAGAAACAATTGGAGTGAAAGAACCCACCTGGAACTGGAGCTCCAGCATCTTTTAGGGCTCTCCCCAATGCAGCCAGGGTGCTGGCATGCTTGTGTCTGAAAGCTGCGGTTCCTGTCACCTCTAGCTTTGCCAGCACAGGGTTGCAGAATGAGAAAGGCTTCAGCTGTGCCTGCCTGCTGCACACATCTGGCACAGACATGGATGTGATCCTGCAGGCTGTGGCTCCTGCTCCTCTTCCGCTCGAGGATTTTTCAAAGACCAGGCTTCCTACAGCTGATTTACAGCACTTCTTAGAGCAAAGGGGCGATTCCAGAGAAGCCACCAATTATGTTGATGAAGAGCCTGACAGTAAATAGTGTCTTTTCTCCCTCTAAAATAAAAAGACGCAGAGAGAATTCAGCATCTCCCCAACATCAAAGCTAATAGAAGTGAAGTGAGACTCTGACCTTTAACAGCCTGCCTGTTAGCGTGGATTATATCATGTCAGCAACCATCTGCAATATAAACTATACCTGGCTTTGATGAGACCTCTTATAGACCTTTAAATGGATGGAAATACTGCAAGGCTTTCTGCAGAGAGGAAACCACACAAATACTGAGGCATTAGCCAGGCAGCACTCGGGATAAAGGCATTTGCAGGAACTTGCTGGGTCACAGGCACTGAGGATGCTCGGGGAAATGTGGCCCAGCTAAAGCATCACATGGATATGCTGCATTTGAGGTGAAGGTAGATTTTGGGGACCTGAAGAGGCTTTTCCAATAGCAGGAGCAGTTCGTGTCCCTGCTCTCACCTCAGTGTCTCTGTGGAGACGTTAGGAGCTTTGGTTTATCAATCTATTGGACAAAGACATCCACCTTGGGCCTCCATCCCTGCTTTTGTTCTCTTTCTGTTTTTCCCATCCTGAATGCAATCCCTTGCATGCTCTGGGGTGGTCACCTTCCCCTATGACACAGTGCCCTTATTCCTTCAGAGTCCTCTTGGGCTTCAGTGGGCACTGGAGCAGATTTCAGGTTCCTATGGTGGTTAGCCAAGCTAGCAACCTTATAGATTTCCAATTTTACTGGCTTTTGCCTTCATCTGAAAGCCAGGGAAGAACAAAATATAAAATCACCATGCTAAATATAGCAGGAGCTACTTCCAGTAACATATTAGTCTAAATGTCCAATAATTAAAGCTAAACACGAGCAGAAAGTCTGTGGGAAGCACATGCAGTGCCCCTGTGAATACTAAGTGCTGTCATTAGGAGCACTGCATCACGTCAGATGCTGGTGGCCCTGAATGACAATGACATCGTACCTGAACAGCAGCAGGAGTAGGTCCCACACAAATGTGTGTGGGAAGTCTCACTGGCACAGGGAGGGCATAGGAAAATGCAGGTGAGATGTAACTGTTTGAAATATGAGGGGCCTGAAGGGAAACCCTAGGTGGCCAACATCCAAGTGGTCCAACCCCAGGGCTTTGGTTAATGTGCAGCACTGATTGATTTGTGACCCTGACAGCACAGGGCAGTACTGGAGCATCTCAGCACAGTGAAATGTGTAGAAAAGCATTTCTGCATTGAAGCATTGGTGTAGATAAGGGCAGAGGGGGACCGAGATTGTTGACCTGATGACAGAACGTTCCTTGGAAGCAGCTCAGTGTGTTGGTGGGTGACAGACATGGCACCCCAAAGAGGACCCAGAAATGTTAGGTCTGATGAAGACACGAAGCCACTGATCTAATTTCTTAATGTGTCAAAACATCTCACCTATTTCTCAGGGCACTTATCCCTAGGATAAGGAAATTTTCTTAACCACATCAGGAAGAAAAGAAAAACGGAGGAGGGAAAAAAGTCATCATTACTCTGACACCTGGAGATAACTTTTACAGCCAAGCACTGGATAGGGTAACACTGCTCCTAAACAAAGCTGATTTATTAGGAAAACTCACCCGTTTACAGTCAGTAAGTTAAGGGTTCAGGGTTCTGTGCACAGCGATGTTTCAGCCATCAAGGAATACGGTGATCATGCTTTATGGAAATGTCTGAGACTTCCTCTCTGCAGGGCCCTGGCCATTTGTGTTATGAAATACACAATGCTTTTGCTTCTCGAAGTCCTACACATTGAGCCATAAAGACAAACATGAGTGATCTTGTATCTTCTGGGGCTTTATGGCGTTATAAAATATGTTTTATGTCCCAATCAGCAGCGACAATTTATGAACAGAAAGGCTCGAAAAGATATAACATCAGACTATGTATTTTAATATAGTTTGAGAGAACTGTAATGCCTTGAATGACATTTGCTCTCAGCACACATGGAAAATGAATAGTAATGCAGAGGAGATTGATGGTTTATTTCATCAGCAAGGGTCTTCTGTGAGCAGTGTTTTATGAGCGTTATAGACAATAACGAGTTGGCTCAAGGAGGACGATTTATCGGCCATGTGGCCACCTTCTCCTGGAGCACTAACATTACCTTAGTGCCTTGTTTGGGAAATTTGTTAGCATCAATTCCAAGAGGTTTGTTTCTTTCTTTCTTTCTTTCTTTCTTTCTTTCTTTCTTTCTTTCTTTCTCTCCTCCCTGTAAATATTAAAATTAAAGCCAGACGTAGATGCCAGGCATCTTTATTAATGTTTCATTTTATTTACACAATGTATCAATTATAAGAATGTATTATGAAGTAACACCAAAATGATCTATTTTATATGCAAATCCTCCGGGGAAGGAGAATAAACCTGCTCAGAAGTGGAGGTAACGCAGGCATCAGACAAGAGTTAGAGCATGCTCTTTGTTGAGTATTGGTCATGTTTAAGCATCCTGCTTTTAAGATTACACTGAGTATTTATTGCCACTGCTGGATTTCTGTGAGTTCAGCATGTTTTGGTAAATCACCTTCAAAGCTTCTGCTGTAATTCAGCCTTGGTTAAGCATCGCTGCAAAGCACGATATGCAAAAGGCTGCTGGGGCTGGCAGCAGCTCTGCTGGCCAAAAGCAACTGTTGGGTCTACAGCACCTAAGCTGTACCCCTGCCCTACTGCCAGGCTGCAGGATGCTCACCCCCCACACACCTAAAACCCCAACGTGAGCCCCCATTCCCCTCGAGGTGCGTGTGCTGCACACAGTCATAGAACCATAGAATCATGAAGGTTGGAAAAAAAACACTAAGATCATCAAATCCAACTGTCAGCCCATCACCCATGCCCACTACACCGTGTTCCATCCCTTCACACCCACCTTATTGCACCTTCTGATTTATTTTGACTCCAAGAGTTTTATGAACACTGTTGACTCTCCCATGCTTAGTCCACAGCCCTCAACAGTAATTAAGCATTAAGTAGTACCTGCTCAATGCAAAGCGTAAGAGAGCTTTATTAGCAGGCAGAAAAAAGCTGTGTTGATTTAGAAGATACAGTTCACCCGGTAATTTCTGTGCCACCTTAAAAATCACAGCAAAGTGATCTCTGAAAGGTAATAAACAAGATGCAAAATCACCATGATAGCATAAATCACTGCGAACTCACTTGATATTTATGATTGTGCCATGGATCCAGCCAAGGGAATTGCTTTGTAATACAGTATCAGTGCACCATTATCTTAATGTAAAGGAGAAAATGGGATTCTTTAAAGCGTGTGTGGGATTCTATTAAGCTCCCCTCTGTGGAGAGGGATGGGAGTGCCTGGGTGTACCTCGCAGTGATGACATCAGCTGAGGGTGATCAGTTTTTCCTCTCACCTGAATCCCTCTGTGAACAACCTGTCCTCAAATCAGAGCAGGAGAAGCTGAATCGCAGAAAACAATGATGAGCATCAACCTTCTTGTTTCAGAGTGGGCAGGCAGGGAAAGTTTGATGGACACCTCAAGGCTTGGTCGCATCCCTTCTGTTGTCCATGCACACGGAGCATCCCTGGTTTCACACTGTTAGGAGCAGAGGTGGATTCAACCCTTCTGGCTGCTCTGCAGTGAGTTATGTTAGCATTACACACAGCTATTCATTAGAGATTTTCCAGCTGCTTTTTGCCTAAATGTTTGCACAACACCCTCAGCATGTTTCATTCCGTAGGTTATTTTATCCCTACCAGCCCTAAAAGTGTTTCAGAAAGAAAATATACTTTGCTGCAGTCGAACATTTCATTCAATCCAAATCCACAAGAAACTTAAGGCTGGTTGGAAATATAAAGGGGGTCAGTGTTCAGAGAGGGACTGGAAACCAGTTATGCCAAAATTTTGGCTGGGCCCAGTGGCTGTGACAGTCACTGAGGACAGATGCAGGCAGAGCAGAGATGAGCTCATTTCTGCAATTCTCAGCCTCTCCTACTCCTTTAGAATCAGTAAGGAAAATGATTCTTTTTATTCTCACTGCTTATTTTTCCCTCCCAGTGGTACAAGCCAATTCTTCAGCCATTCCCCTAATGCTAAAGGATGAGTGAATTCTGATGTCAGTCCAGGAATACTTCCTAAGGGGCACTGTAGCTTCACAACCAATGTCACCCTTCCCCCCAGCACAGTCTGCCCAAATGGTGGGAATTGTAGTCAAAGTTATGGGAAGACTGCTCCATTTTATAGAAGTGTTGTTTCTATCTTAAAGTCAACATTTCAAACTTGCACTGAAGTTCTGAAATTCTGCCCAGTAGTGACAAAACAAACTCATAAATGGCTGAAAAATTTGTGGATGTTTCTCAACTATCCCAGAGCCTTCCTCTGAAGCCTCCTGAACATGGGAACTTCGAAGTGACACCAAATTAAATCTCATGCAAACCAAGGTACCCATCAGCCAATGGCTCTGGGAGAACAAGTGCTTAGCAAGGAGCTGAAACCACCACTTCTTTGCCTTAATGCAGCAATGCTGATCTCCCCCCAGCAATTGGTCTGGTACCAGTGGGCACTGGAGGAGTTTGCCATCTGAAGCCAGCTGCAAATCTGCTTTAAGTGATTTTTGTTATTACAAATCCTTAATCCAATGAGTTAAAGCTGTGCAGACCAGAACAGTTCTGCTCTTCAGGCTGCAGCTGTAGTCATCCCCCTCATCTCAGTGTTTTAAATAAATCCTTATGTGGGTATCTTAAAGAGCTGGCCTAACTCCCCACAGCATTAATGGGTGTTAAGTGGTGTGCTGAGATAAGAATACATCCCATTGTTAAGAATGACTGATAGAGCTCAGGGGTCAAGTGAAATTGTACTTATCTGCTGGCAATTCCAGCTTTTTTTTTCTTCCTGTGTTTGCTGTCTAGAATTTTCTTCTGGGGGAAAAAAACAAAAGAAAGAAAGAAAAAGGAAAGTATAAGGCAGCCCTGATTTTAATCAAGGATCAAGCAAAAGATTCTCCAGGGGCTATCAGCAGATAAAAGACAGACACAGCACTTCTGTTGGAAAAGCCAGGGGATACCTTCTCTGCATGATGAAACCCATGGGGCCACCAAATTATTACAAATTACTGGGACGTCAGAACTCCCTTCACGAAGGCAGTGGTGCAGGAAATGTCCCTTTCCACTAAATGACGAGCAGACAGCTGTCTGCTACTTTCTGTAATGAACAGAAGCTGGTACCTGGAACTGCAGACTTCTGCCTGGTGGGTAAAATTTCACCTTGGGAATGAATGCTCAAAGTTGTGTGTTCCCTCCCCCCCCCCCCCAAGCTGTAGCAGCCCAGTGTGTTTTGGATTTAACTGGATGGGAGAAGTCCCCCAGCCCTGGAAGGGACTTTGTGTTCTTGGCAGGGCAGAGTCCACTCTCACTACCTGGGACACTCGCCCAGGATTTGATTAAAAGGTTGTTGTAACCAGGAGAAATGAGGATCTGATGTACTGGGATGGGACCCAGCATATCCATTTCCCAGGGCCAGCTTGTTGGGCAAAAAGCAACTGCCCAGCATCACGTCCTTGGGTCCCACCATGATCCTAACACAGAGCAGCAGGATGCACAGAGCACTCTTAGGTTCAGCCAAATTACTTTTCCCCAAGCACTTAGGGCTGAGCTTTCTTCCAGCCTGCAGTATCACTGTGCTTTCACACGCTGGTTTTGGTGCAGAATTTGGCTTTTGGAGAAACCAGGAGGCAGTGATGGCAGCAGGCTGTGAGCGTGCACTGGTGTTAGGGAGTGCCTTGGCAGAAAGGTGATGTTAAAAGAAAGGGATGGAAGAAATGCTCTTTAAAAGCCAACTCCCAGCCCAGTGATGGGCTGTCTATCAGATCTCCCCTTAGGCAGGACTGGGCTCCTGTCCCTATATTTCTCTATTTCCCTCTGGTCACCACACCAGAAGTTTCCATAGTTCTCACCATGACTTTTAAAACAGAGAGTTGAGAGTTATTTGGTCTGAGCACAGAAATAAGAGTATGTATTCTCTTTCCTTCTGATTAATAGTTCCAGTCAACATCAGCTAACTTATTCCTATTGACAGATCTATGAAATACTTGCAGAATCAACAGCTATAAAATGTATGGCCATGCACTGGCACCATAAAGCCGTAACGCTCGTGTCTATTGCAATCAAGGCTTTTAAAACCTAATTACTTCTGGGTGACATCAGTCATATATTTTCATGTGAAATTACAGTGGCATGCAAGTGCCCAGCAAAATAAAAGAAAACAAATGATGTCCTGTAATAACGGAGAAGTGAACTATCATTTTTAATCTGATATGAAAGCTCCAACTGATGAAGCTTAATACAACTTGTTAAAACACCTAACAAGCGAGGAAGTGATTAAGTATTGTCCTTTTGCCTCTGGGAAATGGGATCTGCTCTCAGCAAGCACAGAGTGACTGAGATAGCCCTTTGGAGCTGATTGAGCTGCACATAAAGTAACTTCTAATGATCTCAGTCCACTTTGAGCCATAAAGATTTAGAAGGGACAATATTTTAGAAATGATCAAGTTCCACTCGTTTTATTAGTGAGGATAAAACACCTTTGTGGAGGAAATTAAACAGAATAAATTGCTGAAGCCGTCTGCAGCTTCCATCACTTAGTGGTGTCGGAAGAGCACAGCGTGGCACTGCACTAAGCAGCAGCTCATCCACAGAGGAGGGAAGTGAGGAGAGAAGCTGCCTTGTGCTTCCAGGCTGAAACATGAGGAGCTTCTTCTCAGAGCAGTGATGCAGTGGCACGGCTGCCCAGAGAGGTGGTGGGGTCACCATCCATGGAGGTGTTCCAGAACCATGGAGATGTGGCACTGAGGGGCATGGTCAGTGGGCATGGTGGGATGGGCTGGGATTGGACTTGGGGATCTTAGAGGTCATTTCCAACCTTCATGATTCTGTGATCTCCTTGTGGAAACTGAGGCACTCAGAAACCACAGAAGGTTTAAGTCTGTCCATGCTCCCTCTGCAGTGGGAGTGAAGATGCAGCACCTTTTGAGCATGCAGAGGGCTCTGGGGATGCTCTGCCCTGCTCTCCTGGCTGTCAAATCACCTCCAGCACTGATATCTCTGCAGGGACAAACATGCACGAGTTCCCAGATCTTGACCATGGCAGAACCTGCTCCAGTTCTCCTGACTTATAAAGGAACACTTTTTTTTTTTTTTCTTTTTTTTTTTCCAGGAGATGTTTCTTTTATGGTGCTTAAATTAAGTTTTCAAGGTTAATTGTCCAATTTGATGTCTTTGGTTCAATAAATAATTCAGAGACAGTTTACGTCCTCCCATGTAAAGATGCCTGCTGAGGTTACCGTCGCAGCCAGGCACTTCCTCTGATGTGCTATTAGCTAATGTGCTGAAGGTTTTTCTACCTCATTTTGGAACATTTATACTCTTTGAGAGGACATTTGAATGGAACTGAAGTTCACTGGAAGGGACTGTAGTGAAGTCAGCCAAAGCCACGGAGCAATGGATGCCAACACCCGTGACCCAGTGCTTTTCCTGCTCTCAGCCCCCGGGCGATAGCACAGCAATCACTTCAGGCCTAATAACAAGCCAGCAGGTCAAGCTGGGGAGCCTGTTATGTGCTCTTTGGGGACTCTTTCTGCAGAGCTGTGAGCTCAGAAAGGCCTTTTCTGAGAGCCTTGGAATTGCTACCAAGATGCCATTAGAAATTTCACGTCGCTAAACTGCTGTGTGCTGTATGCGTCGCTGCTTCCCTTAGTCACACTTTTATAGCACTTTTACAAACAATCTGCAAGAGTGGTTTTCCTACAGGCTTTCTATAATGGGATCATTGCCCTGCTGGGACTCCCAGGTACCAATGCAAAGGAAACCCTGTAAGTGATAAATATCCCTGTGGTGCTCTGTGTGAGTTCCAGCCCTATGGGGAGGGCGGGGGTCCCTGGGAGCTCTGCAGGGATGGGGCTTTTGGCTCCCCTGGGACCAGGGGCTGGCAAGGAAAGGCTGCTGCTTTCCCTGTCGATGCTGTAGGAGCCTTGGGGGACCAATTAGTTAATGTCTGCGCCATGCTACCGATACACAAAGCAGAAAAAATTGGCAGTGCTTACTAAACGCATCTTTTCTCGGTTTTAAACTCCATGCTGAGTTCACAGCGTTGGTGCCTTCAGCAAATCCACCAGCCCTATGTGTGCTTGGTCATGTCAAGCCCACCCGCTCTGCAAGCAGTGGTCCCTATGGGTCGGGGGATGGCAGGGGACTGGGGGAAGAGCTGCAGCTGGATGCGTCCCAGTGCTGACACTGCAATGCAGCTCCGATGCAGAGCACATCGATTCAACGCTGTGGTTGCGTCCTTTAAATAAAGGTCACGTTGCAAGGCTGGCTCTGCTCGTGTGTGTGTGCACCTGGAGGGTCTGGACTGGGAATTTGGGTAAGAGTGAGCTGCTGTGCATTGTGCTGCGATAGGGGAGCCCTTGGTCTGCATGGCACATGATGAGGGTGTCAGGGTACCAACTTTGCAAGCACCTCTGGGGGCTCAGCAGAGCAAAAATGGATGCTGTTCCCATAGCTGATACCAACGTGGTGTCACCATCCCACCTTTCAGCTCCTCCACGGACCCCTCTGATGTGAGACAGAATCATCAGCTCACCCTCCTTTCCCAGCCACCCCCACCCCCTGCTCACAGCTCGTTGAAACCATGCAGAGAGTCACACCACGGGGAGGAGAAAGCAGATTTTAGGCCTGCAGGACACAAATCAAAAGATGTGAATTTTGCCTGCTCGAGCAAATTGTGGCTACAAATATTCTCACTTAAAAAAAAGAAAAAAACACAACACAGAGATATTGGCAACCTGGCTGTTGGCTGAGCAGCAGATCCTGAGGTTTGCAAGCAGCAATGTATTCAGGAGGCATCTGATCAAAGCTATAAAGGAAAAAAAAAATCATCAAAGCAACATAGTAAAAGATGATAGTTGTTAAATCTAATTTCAATACCGTGTGTGCATAACCTCTAACTCGGAGGCATCTAAGCATTCCAGACATGGCCGGTGCATTGTAATTTTTGCATCGTTTCACATTACTCACAAGGTACATTAGATGGACACTGAAGGATGAATTATTCTTTTCAGCAAAACATTTTTGTGGAGTAAGTAAATTTATCTTGCGGGGAGAGTAAAAGGAAGAAATATGGCATTAAAATGTGCAGATCTGAGTTGAACACATCTCTCTTTTACAGGGAAACCATGATTTAAGTGCACTCTATTACTAATGTTTAATAAAAGCCATAATTCAGAATGTCAGGCTGAGGCTGTGTGCATTGAAACTATGATTTGGGGAAAAAATGACACGAACATTTTTCAGTACAGTAGCTCTTCTTTAAGCCATTTGTCTGCTGGCCTAAATTAGCTTCGAAACGTACTTCATCTTTGCTAAAAAGGCATTGATACAGCGATAATGTTTTATCAATTAATCTCACCTGGAGTGCTTGGGAGGGCGGAGGGGGGTGGGGTCACCCCTCGCTGACCCCCCAATCTGCAGTCCCTGGGTGCCCAGTGCCAACACTTGGGCTCCTGCATCGCTCCCAGCCCTGAGCCATCCTTGCAGAGCCTGTGCGGAGCCAACCTGCTCGAGATGCTCCCCAAACGCTCCCCCAATCCCCGCAGCTCAGGCTCTGACCCCTGGCAGGAGGCGGAGGAGTCCTTCCCTGCCCGTGCTGCTGCCAGCCGATTATTTATTGCTCTGTCAACGTTGGCTCCGAGGGGAATGCGGGATTGACGGATTGATTGGGAAGGAAAGAAGCTGTCTCACGTTGCGTCCCCTGACGCTGCGCAGACCACGCTGGCTGCCAGCCCTGAGCAGAGCTGCCTGCGGGTCGGCCCTCGTTTGCTGCGTGTTCCAAACTGATTCTTCTGTAAGCTGCAAATGTCCGACACTTGGGTGCTTCCTGCTGTGGGGTGAGAGCCAGCAGTGCCTGCGCAACAGCAGAATTGTGGAGCTGAGCTTGGAGCAGCCCATGGGACACCATTTTGGGGTCACAACTGAAATACTGCACTGCTACCACACAGGGGTCATTTCTTCAGTGGTGTCATCCTGCAGCTCCACTAGCTTTGCTATTAAGTCTGCATGTCATAGAGTCATACAATTACGGAGTTATAGAATCAGAGTCATAGAACCATAGACTGGTTGGGTTGGAAGGGAAATCCCAGCCCTCCAGCCCCATCCCTGCCGTAGACTGGTTGCTCCCCACCAATTTGGTTGCCCAGGGCCCCCTCAGATATCTCCAGGGATAGGGCACCCACAGCTCTGGCAGCAATGCCAAGGTCTCACTGCCCTCTGAGCAAAGAATTTTCTCCTCACATCCAGTCAAAATCTCCCTTCTTATAGTTTAAAGCCATTTCCCCTTGTCCCCTCCTGTTTATAAGCTCAATTTAAGTACTGGAAGGGTGCAATAAGATCATGCAATGAGGTCACCCTAGAGTCTTCTGCAAGCTGAACACCCCCAGCTCCCTATTTCTGTGTCATTTGGAATTGTCAGTCCTCAGCCAATTGTCAGCTTGGAGGTTCCTGAGCTGCAAGTGCAAGCTGTGAGCATTGGACTGAAGCCCAAAGGTGTTCATGGACAAAGGGTTGTTAGAAATGCTGCTTGTTCGTTTTTGCTTTCTAGGGCTCTATTTCTTCAGGTTGGATAGCTGGAAAAGGTTCTGCACCAGAGGGTGGTGGGCAGGGAAAAGCTGCCCAGAACAGTGGGAACAGCCCCAAGCAAATGGACACTGCTCTCAGACATAGAGTCTGATTTTTTGGGTGGTCCTTTTGGGTGGAGCGAAGGGTTGGACTCAGTGATCCATATGGCTTTTAACTCGGGATGTTCTGTGATTCTATGATTTTCCTCAATAAAAGCTGAGTCTCTAGAAAGTAATGTAAAATAAAATGAAATAAAATAAAATAAAGTAAAAAAAAAAAAAAAAAAAAAAAGACAAGTGGCTTGGCTCATGTCTGCTCTACTCCTCACTTGTGCAATGAGCTGAGCTGCGACATTTCCCATAGAGATGCATGCAGGTCAGCAGGATCCAGGTTTGAACAGTGCACCAAAGGATGCTGCTTTACACCAGGTGAGATCTGTGCCATTAAATACCACTTTCATTTGCCACCTGACCTGCAGCCAGGACATTTATTAGCACAAACCAACCCCCACGGGGCTGGCAGAGGCCTCGTTGTTTCTCTCCCAGGGAGAAGCCCCCCGGGCTCTGCTCCCAGGCACCGCAGCACCCGCAATTAAACTCCCCTTAAACTTTAAAGGCATACTTAAATGTGTTTTTATGGCCCCATTACTTTCTCTTTATAACCCGAGGTGAAGACTGGAATCCTGTCCGAGACATCTTAAAGGTTATATGTACAATTAGCCACTTCTCATCACATTCTTTAATATCTCACTGCATAAGCCAAAACAAACCCCAATAAATCACAGCGGGGCACTGGCGGGGCAGCGTCCTCCATCCCTCCCTGCTATTCACAGGGTCCCAGTGGTGACCAAACAACGTGGGACAGAACTCTGAGACGTCACATCCCACCCCCTCACCTGCGTGTGCTGCGGAGCCGTCCATGACAGATGTGTACACTTTTGCATGGAGGGCTGCCAATATTTTGCATACTTACACAGCGCTGCCATAAATATTAATGCGGTGCTAATATGGGTAGTTCCACCAGCTGTGTCCATTCTCGAGGGATACTTCAACTATTTATATTCGGGGCAATGAGCAAGCTGTTATTATATAATCAGGCTGTTGGAGAAGCCTTTGGAATAAAAGTCGCGCTGCGAATTAGGCAACAGCCGAAGCGTGTTTGGAGCCACGGGACATTACAGGTTTAATGACAGAGGCTTTGACAGAGCAGAGGCAGGGGACAGCCAAATGGGAGAGAAGGAGAAAGGTGCTGAGAGCTCAGCTCCTCAGTAATTAGCGCTGACTGGGACTTTGAGGCTTTTCACAGTCGCCAATTTGGCTCCTTCCATAGGATCCATCTGCCTGAGCTACCAAGGTCCCATTGTCTTTTTCTTTTTTGTCCTCAAATCTCTGCTGTTCAGAAGGCAAACTTCTTCCTCTTTATATAAAATAAAACCTAGAGAACACTCTGGAAGTGATTTAAACCTTCTCTCCTCCTTTTTTTGGGGACGATGAATATTTAATTGAGTTGCAGGTGGATAAATGATCATTTTCTTCATCCTATATAGTAGTGAGTAGTAAATTACTTTACCAGGAAATCCGGTTATAATTACAAAATTGATAACAGAGGTGTGAAAATTTACACCTGTGATAATAAAGGCTAGCTTCCCTTCGTACATTGACATTATATCTTCTGAGTTATCTCTCGTGCATGATCTAAATATTTCATACAAGCCAGCAATCGGAGGCTTGGGCTCACCAGGTAAGAAATAACCTACTTTTGTATTTCATGTGCATATATCTCTCACAAACAACTGCATTCTGCATGCGCCCACACACCTGCACAGCAGCGCTCTATGGGTGGGTGTTTGCACGCCTGAAAACGGAGAGAGAAACCCAACATTGTGCTGCAATGCAGAGTTCAGCAGCAGCACGCAACAAAGAAGAGGACAGAGAGCAATAAGCTTGGGGACACCCAGGTTGAAAATTGCAATTTGCCCCCCTCCCTCCCCACCACCATTTCAGACTGGGTGCTGTTGAGCTGCAGAACTGAAGGATTTGCCTTCCCTTCTGCTTCTCATTCTTTGGCTTTTCCTCTGGGAAGTGCTGAGTAAAGGGAAGCATCAAACTTCTGCTGGGCTTTGGTAGCAGTGCTGGGGCTGGGGGGAGCAGGAAGCAGAGGAGTCCCATCATTGGAAGTTGGCACTGTGCTGGCACGTGCTAACAAGGCAGCACAGGGCTGGTAATTAACGCGGCAATCAGCAAGGCTCTCAGCAGAGAACTCAGAAATGAACCCTGCACGGATCGAAATGAATACTGAGCAATCTAATGGACAGAAGTGCACTCGCCAGAATTAACCGAAGAGGAAATCAAACCCTTTGTGTGCAGCATTTGGCAGCAGGAATTGCCCCTTTTATGTCTGGCGAGGGTCTCACTTGGAATTAATCTGTATTTGGGGAAGATTTTGTCAAGGTCATGGCTTTGTGCTGAATCTGACCTAAATCTGCACTGGATGCAGGAAGGGATGGGGGTTCCGAGGGCTCTCCTTGGCATCGGGGGAGGGGAGGGGGGCAGGATCAGTGCTGGGGCTGCTGCTGCATGTGGTCATTAAGATACACAGATTGGAGCCTTCAGCCTGAATCTGGCTCTAATCCATTACCCCCTTCACATCGCATCGCTAGAAAGCAGAGCCGGCGCCATCAATTCAGGCTAACAGAGATGGGCTGTTCAAAAAAGTTTGGTCTGGTTAACAGCTCTGTGTTCGAGATATCTGTTACAGAGGTGCCAAAGCCATAAAATACGTAAATTGCCTCTTTCTCCTCATTTTAGCATGTCATTTCATGCTTTTATGTAGATATATATATTACTGTTCATTCTGTTTCTTAAGACATCATCACTTTCACCTCGGCCAGTTTATTAAAGATAATTATATCGAAGTCCCTGTGCTGGATGGGAGCATTATGTTAACAAGAGCATACTTTGCTGTACATGAGACAGTTTTTTTGAGGGGGGATGGGCTGTGGGAAGAAGTGAATCATTCTCCTTCTCTTCTCCTCCTTTCAGATATTTTTCTTCATGCACATTTCAGCAGCAAGACATCTTCAGCTTCTCCTATACTAAAGCAAGAGACAAGATGCAAGAGCCATTGATTCACCTCAGGGAATACTTTGGAGAGATCAAAAAGTGCTCGTGTGCAAGCTGTTTCCTGTGGGAGGAGCGTGGCAGTACAATCAATCCATGAATGCATTGTAAAATCAATGCTCTGTATAATTAGGGCACTCCAAGGGTAAAAAAAAAAAATAGAAAAAAAAAAAAATAAGAGAAGCTCTTTAGTGCATAACAGGACTCTTGAAGGCTGGAGAACTCGCAAGCCCCCCAACAAATAGATTTGAAATATATTTTGGAAGCAGTGAGAGAAGATGTTGGGGGATCGGTGTGAGATGTGGGATGCTGAGCACACCTCAGTGGGGATCCCAGCACTTCCAAGGCCCAACCAGCATGGTGGTGATGGGTCAGTGATTGGACTTGGTCATCTTACAGGTTGTTTCCAACCATAATGAATCTGTGATTCTATGACTTGTCTGCTTTTGGCCACTGGTGGAAGGATATCTTGATGGGGACACCCTTGGGTGGGCTGAGGGTAATGGGGAGAGGTGTCTGAGTGGCAGGCAGAGAAGAACTGGGGGGATGAATCCCTTGGGGCTGTGCAGGGGTAGCCAGGAGCAGGCCTTCTCATGCAGATTCTCTCCTCTCCATGCAATCATAGAATCATTAAGGTTGCATTCCCACACTGTAAGCAGAAAAGCTTCGACCTTGGTGTGTCACCCCAAAATTTTGCTTTTCTGTCTCAGTTTTTCCAGCATTTCTCAGGGACCAAACAGAGCTGGATCGTAATTCCAAGCTAAACACAAACATTGGCTACAGATCATGAAAATACAGCAGGGTGTAAATAGTTTGCTTTTATATGGTGCTAAATTATATGATGAGCCAAGTAAGTTAGAAGACAAGAATTCCTTCAAATTAGCAGTCCCTTCCACAGGTGGAAGCAGTAATGGGGTTTTGCCTGAAAAGGCCCCTTTGGAGGGCAGGTTGAGTTGGAGAGGACCCACTGAAGCTTGCAGAAGCACTGATTTATCCACAGATTCCACCAAACCTTGTCCTTAAGAATCATCTCAGTGCAGTGGGGTTTAGGTGCTGGAATTTATCCTTGGATTTAAAAATGGGGCCAGGGGCTGTGGGCAGAGGGTTGAGAGGGTGAAACCAGCAGCCAGCCCAGGCTGCTGAGCAAGGCTTGACTGCCCAGCACCTGACACATCAGGCTTTAAACATTAAAGCCTAAGTCACCCTTCAGTGTGATTTTTAATTACTCCATGCTAAAAGGCCCTGAAGACCCAACTCGACACCAAAGATCCTTTCCAGAAATTACAATCCCAAGCAGGAGGCTGAAAACAAACAAACGCACTGTCTCCAATGGCCAGCGGGTCCTTAACGTCCCTCAGATGGGTCATTAGGTCTTTTATGGGTTGTCAGCAAGGAGAACCACTCCTGGATCCAGGGCAAAGAAAACTACTTCATATTAAAATACATGGCTCTTGTGGGACACGGAGCTTTCACAGGGCTGCCTGCGAATTTGGCAAGAGCCCTGAAGTTTAGAAAGACAGATAACTCCGCAAATCAGAAACGGCAGATTTTCATCAATAGAAAATTACAGATCCCTGGTGAAAACTCCTATCGTTATCTATCAAGAAATAAATTGGCCTGAGTTCCTCTTAACTGGTTCATCATGCTGGGATCTCGTGGTGAGAATGACCTTTGCCTTCCAACCAGCCATCGGCTCGCTGGGTGCTTTATTGGTTGTAAGAAAAACTATTGCTTCTGGGGAAAGCTGCTTGTGCCCCAGTTTCAAATAAAAGCCATTTTTTTTTTAGAAGGATTCATTGGGCTGGAGGAGGCTGACTGGTGGGGAAGGGAGAGGTGCCTGCAGGGAAGGGGCGAAGAAGTATGCATCAGTGTGGTCAGGCACATCAGGTGCTGCCCACCTGCATGGAACCAGCCCTGTCTCCAAGCTGGGCTGAGTGCTGTTCCCCAGCAATACTCAAAGCCAGCTCTGCTGGGACAGCTTTCAGTCTTTTAATCCAAACTTTGGGAAACGCATGGATCCACCTCAGAAAAAAACACCCAGGAAGGTAAATGCCCCGAACATCATCCCAGTGTCACCCCAGCATCACCCCAACAATGTCATTCCCCAATGATACCTTCAGCACGTGAACACAGGCTGTGCACCAGCAGGGTCAAGCTGTGACCCAGCTCACAGAAAGCCAGAAAGATGAACGGCTGCAGCGGTGCCGAAATAGCATTTGGGAGAAGCACTGCGTGCCGCGAGGGTGCACGGTGCCCCAAAATACACTTCAGGCTGCGGCTGGAAACAGCCTCTCCGGGAGGATTGCGGGCACTGGTTACGAGCTGCAATATAGCAGCTCTGTACCCGGAGGAGCTCGGGAGGAGCTTCCAGGAGAGGGCAGTCGCGGAAAGCAGCAGCCCCGGTGCGGTCTCTGGCCCCGCCGCACCGCGATGGGCGCCCGGAGCGCATCGGGAGCAGGGAAAGCTCCGGGGGGTTCCTATGGTGGGACCTGCTTGGCCTGCATGCTGCTGTGTGCTTCTGCATCCGCTGTCAGTCCTGCGAAAACGAATGAATAAATACATCAAATGATGTGCATGTATATATGTATAGCAATAATTGCCATAAACAGTAATAATAGCAATAATAGTAATAATAGCAATAATAGTAATAATAGCAATAATAAGTGGGCAAAAGCAGCCCTTAGGTCACCGGTGTGCTACGTGAGTGGGAAACATCTCTGTTTGCTAATTGGCTTTGGGTACTTAAAGCAAGATTGAGACTTGTAGCATTGCCACGGATTGTTGGAAATTCCTCCGATAAGCTGACAGATGAATGTGTCTCTCTCACAGAGAGGTGAGAGAGCAGCAAAATGCTTCCAAGAGCACGGGCAATGAAGCAGAGAAATTTCAGGCATGTCAACACGCTGGGATGGTGAGAACACTGACCACTCACTGCGGGAAAGAAGAGCAAAGAGAAGAGGGCAAGGCAGCGGGTGGGCACAGAATGGAGAGCTGCTGGGCATGTCCTGCCACCCGCACGCTGAGAAGCAGCTTTTTGTGTGAAGAGCTCCATCAATTTGAATTAGGGCTCGTACAGCAAGGTGAGAGTGAGCAGGAATAACTGCCAGAATTTGGCCCATGGCACGGCGTATGCAGGAGTGCAGATGGGAGAGACGCAGACTGAGATTAATGGCCCAGCAAAGATTGTTGTTGGGGTCTTTTTAAGCCATAAACCGTGCTTGCTTGTTTGCTTGTTTTGCTTTTTCTTTGTCCCACATGTCTGAAAATTAATCATATCCATTGTCAGTGATGGGCTCACCTCTGCTGAGTGCCCGGCCCTGTTGTTTGAGGGCTCCGTTTGGGTCATTTCTGAAGCCTTCATGGGATCATGAAAAGACTACTAAGATCTTCTGGTTACCAACAGTCAACCCATTCCCACCGTGCCCACTGAGCCATGTTCCTTCAGCTTGGGATCTTCTTGCAGTGCCACACGACTGTAACAGCATCCCTTCCCAGCCCTCAGCCATGCCATGCTCCCCTCTCCCCAGCTGCACCAGAGTTCCACGTGTCCATGAGCACACTTGCACATGTGATTTCCCACTTGTTTTAAGTGTGCAAAGAGCAAAAAATTGTCCCAAGGCATTTTCCTCTGCCTGCAGTTTGCAGATCTATGTTCAGCTCCTGATCCCATGGGAAAATTTTTAATTTGACCTTGAACAAGGTCATCTTCTGCATCTGTGCCTCAGTTCCCTCATCAATAAAATGGGGTCAATAATACCTCTCTTCTCCAAATTTCACCTTTTTCCTCACTGTGCCTAGCTTCCTGTCTTGCCCATACCTCCACACTGTGGATCCAAAGGGACCCTTAATTTAATGAGCACGAGAGAGCCTATTATTGTAACCTTCATGCCATAGCTCTATCCTTATCTCTGCTTGCTATTTGCTGTGGGAAATATCTCCACTTTCTCTTTTCCATTTTCATTAGCGATTGCAACAGCTGTGGTGCAGGACCCTGGGATTTTCAGCTGAAGTCTGAGTGCAGCTGACAACTGTATGAATCTTATGGCCAAAGTAAGTAGCTAATGCAAATATCAACAATGTAGTAAGAAACACTCAGAAGCAGTAAGTGACTGATAGAAAAGTGATTATATGGACTTTATGTTGGAAAGTAAATATTTACTCTCCAGCATTGACAGATGCCTCAAGTACCATAGATCTAAAAAAAGACATTGATTCGCTGTCCTCCAGCCTCTCTTATCTCTTACTTACGAAAATATCTGGCAAACAGCACATCATCTGCTTCCCCCACAGTCCAAGCAGCCATTCAGGTAATGCGCTTGGCAGCCGACAGTGCAATAGTTAACAGCATTGGTGGTGTCACTGGGGAGCTCTGCTGTAGCAACCCAGAGCCTTTGGCTTTGGCTCAGCCGCTGCCCCGCTCCGCATCCGTGCACGTGTTAAAAAAGGAAAAAGAATAAACAAAAAAAACCCCAGGAAGTCAAAGCAAAATGAGAGGTTTTTCATCCGCAGAATTATTATTATTATTATTACTATTTTTCTTGAAGAAGAAAGAAAAAAAAAAGAGAAAAAACCCCAAACACCAGGAAAATGTGACTGTGCTCTTTAAGAGCCAGCTGGCGGCCGTGCTCCCACTGCTCTCCTCTCTGCCCTCACAGAATTGCCTTGAAATAACTGAAATGAAGTTGAGCCACTCGTGGGCTGTCACGTTGGTAGGATCTCCTCGGCAGTCAATTTCCCCTCTGGGAATGGGTCGAACTGAAGCTGCTGAGTCAGCGTGGGGTGGCCGGGGGCTGCCATAGTGCTGTGCCCTCCCCGTGCCCAGCAGCTTTTGCATGGCTGTGGGTGGATGG
Organism: Phasianus colchicus; assembly: GCF_987193195.1. Taxonomy (NCBI): domain Eukaryota; kingdom Metazoa; phylum Chordata; class Aves; order Galliformes; family Phasianidae; genus Phasianus; species Phasianus colchicus. The sequence continues at coordinate 8,332,769 of NC_143452.1, forward strand.
GGCACCCCGTGTTGTGCCTCTGCTTTGCTATTTTTGGAAGGAGCATTCACAGCGTGTGAAACTGAGCCGTGTGTAAGCATGCTGTCAGCAGCTGTGTCTGTGCCCGTGGTGTGACGGACCTTCAGCATCCCAAAGGACTTTCCTTGCCCCATAGAGCACAGCAATGATTTCAGCCTTCCGTTGGATTTAAAACAGAAAAGCACACCGTGCTCCTGTTCTGCCTCATTCCTGTCCCCTTTGGGGGCTCTCCTGCCTTTAGAAGAACTTCAGCTGCGGTGGCATTGGTTGACATTGGCAGGGCACGTGCATGCACGCAGTGTGGCAGAGCAGCCCTCCTCCCAGCCGCGGGTTTGCAGCACCTCACACTGCAGCAGCTTTCCCTACAGTTGATAATTACTCACCTCAGGAATAAATAATCATGAAGTGGAGGATACAGAGAGTCCTTCGCAGAAAAAGGGAACTAAGAACACTTTGTGTCTCCTGCAGAGCCTCGGTGTAGAGCTGGGGTGACCCAAGCAGTTCTCTGAGTGCGGTGTTCGGTAATTATAAGCACAGGAACATTTTTTTGTTGCTGTTTTATTTTACCTGCAGGTAGTTACGCGTGAGAGCCTCGTTCATCAGCCTCCCACTGAGCTGCTCTCATTTCTTTTCATACCTGGGACAGAGGATGGGGCCTGCTTTGAATTGGTGCAACCCAGGGTAATGCTGTCCACCAGAGCCAGCCTGAAATACCCTCCAGATGAAGCCCAAAAGCCAGCTGCAGTGTAAGAATAACTGCACCTAGAAGTGTCTTTAAAAGAAGACGAAGAAAAAACGTGCCTGCCAAGTTTATGGCTGCGACCTTGAGGTGTAGGTCACAGATCTCACTGCATTTTGTGGCAGTTGTGGTGTGAGGGGCAGCTCGGAAGTGAGTGCGGGGTGGGCTGAGTCATTTCAAGGAGAGTTTGCTGCTAACTGACCTTTGGGTGCTCACAGCACTGCTGAATTCTGCTTTTACTTTCACATGAGCATCTACAGCCAGTGAAGGAAATGAAGTTACAGGAGTTCTGCATCCGTGTTGCTGGCCCCTTGCATCCAAATTTTGCAGCAAGTCAGGGCTGGGTCTCAAGATGTCCTGCACACGTGCTATTTGCAGGCTGCCTGTCCCTATTGCTCTCCTATTCCATCAAGCCCTGCTGCCTGCATGCAGGCAAACACCTCCAGGGCTTTGGATACAATTATTTCCAGGAAAGAGTCATGTAAATCTGACTCGTTTCTTGCAAAGCCAGCACTTCTTTTCTCCTTCCTTCCTTCCTTCCTTCCTTCCTTCCTTCCTTCCTTCCTTCCTTCCTTCCTTCCTTCCTTCCTTCCTTCCTTCCTTCCTTCCTTCCTTCCTTCCTTCCTTCCTTCCTTCCTTCCTTCCTTCCTTCTCTTTCTTTCTCTCTCTCTTTCTTTCTCTCTTTCTTTTTCTTTCTTTCCTTCTTTCTTTCTTTCCTTCTTTCTTTCTTTCCTTCTTTCTTTCTTTCTTTCTTTCTTTCTTTCTTTCTTTCTTTCTTTCTTTCTTTCTTTCTTTCTTTCTTTCTTTCTTTCTTTCCTTCTTTCCTTCTTTCCTTCTTTCCTTCTTTCCTTCCTTCCTTCTTTCCTTCCTTCCTTCTTTCCTTCCTTCCTTCTCTTTCTTTCTCTCTCTCTTTCTTTCTCTCTTTCTTTTTCTTTCTTTCTTTCTTTCCTTCTTTCTTTCTTTCTTTCTTTCTTTCTTTCTTTCTTTCTTTCTTTCTTTCTTTCTTTCTTTCTTTCTTTCTTTCTTTCTTTCTTTCTTTCCTTCTTTCCTTCTTTCCTTCTTTCTTTCTTTCTTTCTTTCTTTCTTTCTTTCTTTCTTTCTTTCTTTCTTTCTTTCTTTCTTTTTCTTTTCTTTCTCTCTCTTTCTCTCTTTCTCCTTCTCCTTCTCTTTCTCCTTCTCCTTCTCTCTCTTTCCCTTTCTCTCTTTCCCTTCCTTCCTTCCTTCCTTCCTTCCTTCCTTCCTTCCTTCCTTCCTTCCTTCCTTCCTTCCTTCCTTCCTTCCTTCCTTCCTTCCTTCCTTCCTTCCTTCCTTCCTTCCTTCCTTCCTTCCTTCCTTCCTTCCTTCTTTTTCTCTCTTTCTCAGGTGCCCTGATGCCTATTATCATCCAGGAAGAGTCTGGGCCGGGACAGAGATGTGCAGAGTTTTAGTGCCATCAGAGCACAGAGGTTTGTGGACAGAGGGAATTTTCTTCTTGTATTGAAAATTCAGCTTTCTTTTATTTCTGTTTTCACTGTGATGTGAGCAGCTCCGGATACGGCTGACAGCAGTCGTAGATGTGCATTAGCTTCCATTTGATTGCTGTACAGCAACTCTTATCTTTGAAATTAACCATTTCCGAAGCAGGAGGAGCGTAATGCACCAGGCATTGCACCACAGACTGCACCACTCCTTCTGTCAATGCTGAGACCTTGACACCTATGAGAAAAAGTATCCTCCAGCCCTGTCAGATGTACGGAGTAATAATACAAAACTGTCTGCAAGAAGACATTATTCTCAGGACTTTTACTTTTTCTTTTTTCTTTTTTTTCTTGTGAGGCAGTATTTCAACCAAATCCTCACCTTTTTGTTATATCATTCTGTGCCAGTTACAGTAAATTATGTTGGCGCAGGTTCATTAGCACGTCTATGTAAATTCTGCTGCCCTCCAGGAAAGTATCCTCACACTTTAAGATGCAAAATGATTTTGTTAAGATACAGCATAAGGTAAAACAAAGGAAAGGCAAGCAAGGTGGCTCCTTCCTCTGCACCGACTGCTGGATGTTAATGAGAGCCATCTCCATGTATAGGTCTAGCAGCTGGGTGCTGTATTTGTTTTAATGGTAGAGTATTTTTTTTTTTCCAAGGAGAAATCCAAATCCCATTTGTGTCCTCTTACGACACAAAGCCCTGCAAATTTGGAAAAAAACCCTCAAGATTAAACGTCCCTGTGCTTTTTAATGGCTCCCTTTTCAACGACAAAATAATACGGGATGTTTTAGGATGAGTTACAAACTTTCCAGCTCCATCTCTTCCCTGTTCCCCATTCTCCTGGCTGCCTGCTGTTGACTCCTTGTAGGTCATTTCAAGCAACATAAGCAAGACAAGCAAACAGCAAAATTGCAAGATGCAAATGCCCTTCAGTTTTGGCTTTGAGTCAAAAAATAATAAGTTGACAATAACCCTGCCAGCATATGCAGCAAAGGTGACTGCATATTTCTTCCTGCTTGTGTGCCAGTACAGGGGAGCTGGGCGGCAGGAAGGGACAAGCCTGTGTTCCCCTGAAAATGTAGCATGTGCCTTGTCTCAAGTTTTGGAGTTTTTCTGGATAAAGCAGAAATAATTCCCCTCAGCCAACAGCTCGTTTCCACTCACTCAGCATAAAAAAAAAAAAAAAAAAAAAAAAAAGGAAGGAAAAAAGCAAGTGCTTTACCAATAGGTTAAAATAATGGTAAATGAAGCATATCTTGTTTTTAAAAGCTGTTGTGAATACAGACAAGAAATGCTTTTCTGGATGATCTCTCTGGTGAGGATGTGAAGGCAGATAGGAACCCAAAGCCTGCACTGTGCACCCCTGCAATACACCATGCCCCTGGCACGTCCCTGAATGCAGCACAGTGGCTCGTTCCTCTATAGCTGCTCTTCAAGCTTTGCCTTTTTTCCTATATCCCATTTCTCTCTTTTTTTTTAGTGATTTAATATCTCACATGAGCATCTTTGGAGCCAAAGGGCTTGAGGCGGCTCCTCCATGGTCCTTTCTCTGCAGAGAGCCACCAGTCCCACCATGTCAGTCCCTTAATGCCAGGTGTGCACAGAGGCTGGGACTGCAATGGGGACATCCTTGTGGTGTGAGTGAGTTCATACACAGAACCTGGGAGCTTTTGGAGGTCAAGATCTGGGACTCAGCAAACATCTTGAGATATTTAGTTGAAATCCTTGGGATGCTTGCAGTGCACGTAGTCTTCTTATGCAGGATGAAGAAACAGCAGAGCCTGGCCATGGAAGGAGCTTTATCTTCCAGAATCTCATATTTATCTGAGGTCCAGAGCCAGAGACTCTTTATCTCCCGCCAAGAGGAGACAGCAGAGAAGAATCCTGCAGTGAGCAGCACTTTGGAACTTTGTGATAGATGCTGTCTACCTCGTTACTGAACAATGAAACTTTATTGTTCCCCCCTGTTCTATTGATTTTTATGTCTCCAAAGCGCACTGGAGAATTCTGAAATGAATATCTGTCAGGGGAGGAAGACCGCTGTTGCTGATCTGCATCTTTGGAAAGAATGGCCATGGATCGAGCGTGGGCTGCAGTATCTCTGCTGGGGCCTCCCCAGTGCTTCCAGAGCCTCACAGGGGCCCCTCCCATGGGGGCACAGTGGGCTTTTGCCCTTCCTTAGCCCCTCTGCTTTCTCTGCACACAGGTTGAGAGAAGGATGCACCCATGGATCCATTGGCAACAGTGGGGAGAGCTTCACCTCTACCTCTCTGCTGGAAACAGGCAGCATGTTTTGCTTATATATAGCCCTCCAGTGGGGAAGCATTTGCCCTGCCGCCTATGTATATATCTGGGAACGTCACAATTAGTTAATATTTTATGCATAATTCATAAAATTATACCACATTTTCTGGGAGTAATTAGCTGACGCTGTACCTCTAATGAACTGCGGGTTCAGCTCTGACAAATACATTGGGTGACTCCAAGGGGTAGCAACACGCAGGCGCCTTTAAGCAAAGTTCAAGCAGCTCCTAAATTAACCAAAGCGAATCCCCAAAGATGTTATATTTATGCACCGAAGCAAGAAAGGAGGGCTCTTGTCTCACAAGCCTCATCAGCCATCGAGAGCCAGAAGCAAAAGAGAGAAAAGAAGAGTTGTTCACCTTGTGCTAATTGCACTGCCCTGGATGGGAGCTGCTGTAGCGCTGTGGTTGTGCATGCACTCCTATGGTTGTGTGTGCAACTGTAGTGGTGTGGTTGTGCATGTGGCAGCAGGACTGTCCTGCTTTTCCTGTACTTGGATGATTGCATGGAACTGTCATGGTAGTGATCCTTACTGTGCATGTGATATGCATCAGTTTTCAAGCTTCAGTTGCAAGTTTTCCTTGTAATTCTGGTCTGAATCAGAGTTGTTTGTGCTGTTCTGTTTTGCTTTGTTTTTTTTTTATTTTTATTTTAATGAACAAAATGCTCATTTCCACCATAGCTCCCTGCCTGGCTGCACTCTGCCAGTGGGCTCAGCTTTAGCATCTATCTCCTTTGGGGCAAAACCACCCATGGCTGCCAAACGAGCTGTGCTGTGGCAGTAGCTATCCATGCACCAGCTGAAGTCTGGGGGTGCTGGGGGTGCAACGCCTGCACACACAGGCAGCTTTCCCTTCGGCCTCTTGCATCCAGGCCAAACAACTGCTGCTCACTGCCAGCATCTTCAGGGCACGCATCTCCTCCCAGCATATGGGGAGGTGGGCAGCACAGAGCTGCAGGTGACCTCAGAAACCCAGAGATCTAATACACCGCTACCAGGAGGCTAAAATATTAAATTTTCCCTAGACAGCAAGCTCCCGAAAAGGGGAGACAAGACAAGCCTGTCCCGCAGCAGCAGGGCATTGCACATCCAACGCTGGTAATTGACTGTAAGTGGAGGGCTGCAAACTGGTAAGTCTATTAACTTTATGTGCCTCCCTGACATTAAAAAAAAATTAGATTTCTGACTCAGTCATAGGTACAAAAGGAGATGCAGAGGAAAGCTCGGCGTGTCACGGGGTGAGCACATTAAGGCAGCCGATGATGACACATGTCTGGTTGAGTTTAGGCTGACAAAATTCAGCAGTGAGACCCAGGTGAAGGGAATGGAGTGTTCACAGGATCCTCCCCACATGCAGAACACATTTTTTTTAATTGGGTTATTAGTCAATTACAAATGCAGGGCTCTTTATTCCTGACAAGTTGTCCATAATCTTAATTTGATCTCGTGTCAGAAGGTACCTTCATCTGGTCCCCATCCTAGCTAAGAGTTTAACTGGAATAATAGCTGATTAAAAGGGGTTAATAGATACACCTCAAACAGAAGTAAATTAACAGGAGACGCTGTCTGTTGGCTAATGGGATCAGAACAGTATTTGTTTAGTTTATGAATGATTAATCTCCCTCTCTCAGCATTCCTCAGATGCTAATTGCACTTAGGGAGCCCGTGTTTGTTTTTGCAAGGGGTGGAGGTGGCAGAGGAGAGGCGATGCTCACCTCCGGTAATGGGATTTCAGCTGCGTCCACAACCAGGGGCAATACCAGCAAAACCACAGCAAACCAGACTTCACTCCAAACATGCCAAATTCTTGAATTAAAGATGTTATTAAAGTTGTGCATGAATTTAATGAGTAAAAGTTGAAAGCACCTGAACGCAGCGGGGGGTGATGCCCATCGCGCTTCCCAGCCCCAGGCACCAGCGCCCCATTGGGATTTAACGTCATGAAAGTACTGGGATGTTTCCCTGCAGAAGTACTCCAGACTGATCAGAGGAGAACTGGAAGAGATGCCAGAGGAGGGAAAACACTCTCTCATGGCAACTTCTGCATCTGAAAATTCCAAGCGGGAGCCCAGCAGCATTTGTCAGACGTGCTGGGAGGACGCGGTAATTGCCTGGAAGCACCACAGATGCAGGGCTCACTCCAGCTGCTGCTGCATCGCTAAGAGGTGACCAAATCATTTTCCTCTCTGCGCTCTTGTCAGCATTTTAATACTCCATTATCTTTGTGCCTAACAACACAAATGTGCTATCTCAGCCATACCGTGAATTTACTAGCAAACAAACCATTTCAAACAAAAAAGTTTTCATCCTAAGCTTAGCAAGCGTGAGGCATTTTCTAAATAAAACCCTGCCAAAAGGGGCCCTGATTTAGCAACATATCAAGACACGTGTTTAGCATTGTGCCAGGAGTGCATCAAGATTGGAGCCAGGGGCCAAATTATCTTTGAAGCTGTGGCAGCCATTTGCAGAGATCAAGGAACCAAGCCTATCCAAATCAAAGCTGTGATAAAGACAGTTCCTAGTTCAGTTTAGTTCCTCACTCTAAGAAAGACACTGAACTTCTGGAGTGTGTCCAAAGAAGGGCAATGAAACTGCAATGGGCCTGGAGCACAGGAGAGAGGCTGAGGGAAATGGGATGATCCTGGAGAAGAGGAGGTTCAGGGGAGACCTTATTGCTCCCTACAGCTTCTGAAAGGAGATTGGAGTGAGGAGGGGGTTGACCTCTGCCCCCAGGTAACTGCAATAGAATGAGAGGGAATGGCCTCATATTGCATCAAGGGAAGGTCAGCTTGGGTATTAAGGAAAATGTATTCTCTGAAAGAGCAGTGATGCGGTGGCACAGCTGCCCAGGGAGGTGGTGAGGTCACCATCCCTGGAGCTGCTCAGGAATCGTGGAGATGTGGCACTGAGAGACGTGGGCAGTGGGCACAGCAGGGTGGGCTGGGGTTGGATTTGGGGACTTGGAGCTCTTTTCCAACGTCAGTGATTCTATGATTCTATGTCTCTGTGAAAAGTCTCATCTGATAGTGGGATATTTCTTTATGGATAAGGAAGGCTTATGAGGAAAGCTCTATGGAGATGGAGGCTAAGGAATCCAGTCTGGGTTTGTGGTCTTCAGCTCCTTGCCTTTGCCAAGGGGTGGATGTTTGAAAGACGTGACACAGAGGAGGCCAAGCCAACACCACTTCTGCACTAGATTTTTAAAAAATGTTAGGGATAAATTGGAATGATCTAAGGGAAATCTCTTTTTAATCTCAAAAATCTGCTGTTACTGAAATTGCATGCTAAGAAATGGGATGCTCTTTTACTATTCTCCATAAATAAAGGCACTTTGTACTATTCCCCGGTATTTCATTCATCACTGTATCATATAGAAATCCTGAGATGAATAAAGCCTTGTGAAAGAAGATGAGGAGATGCAGTCTGCCTTATGGATTATGCTACAGTTACTGAAGCCATTCATTTTCTCTGCCTGCTTTCCACAAATGTGTAAAATAAACCATATACTGGGAGGCGTGACTTTTGCCTTTTGCCAAGCAGCATTGGAATAAATTCTCTATTAGGGGAGTCACCTAAAAATATCACTTTTAATAGTAAATTACCAAATTATTGGCTTCCCAGCTCGACGGTGCAAGCAGTGTGCCCTAAGGCATGGGGATGCTATGGAGAGGGGCCAAACTCTGCCTACAGGGTTCGTGGTGCAGGCAGAAGGCTGGGAGAGCCTTTGCAAAGCCTGAGTGAGAGTGTAGGCTTGGTGCTGGAATATGGGAGCAGAAGGGAAATGGGAAGCACCTGAGTATTCATTCAACATCCCCATGTATCACTTTCCTGAGCTATTTGCTCCCCTAAGCTGTGAGTATTTGTTATCCAAACCAAACTGCAGCTGTGGTCCCTGGAGAGCTTGTGGCAAAAGTGCTGGCCGCAGTGCTAATAAAGCCTATGAGCTCAGGGAACGTGTGAAGGAGAACTGGAGCTCAGAGGGATACTGGATATTAGAGTTATAAGAGCACATTGGAGCAGATATGGAGTGGTTGTGCTAAAACCTTCCTCAAAACTATCAAACTCCACCAAAGGCAGTGCTGGAGGAGTGGAGGAGGCACAGTGATAGCCCTCTGGGCTTTGGGACCACAGGGAAGTGCAGGGTGATGGATGCTGCTCATCTGTTGGATACACATTGCCTCCAGCCCTTCTGCCCTGCGCTGACTGCCCATGTCCACAGCCAGATCAGACATTTGCACAGCCCACAGCAGCAGTGTGAAACCATTCAGGCTTTTGCAAGGGCTTACGGCTGCAGCTGGCTTCCTGCTGAAATGTCTGGATATTCCTAGGCACCAAGAGCACCTCACTCCCATCCCCACTGGCTGCCTGCCTGCCTCTCTATGCACCTGATTGCTCCTGACACCCAGCTCTGTGAAGCATCGCTCCTGGCCACCACTGCATCTCCAGCCCTGCAGTACCCAGCAGACTGCTCCTGCCTCAGTTTCCCAGTACAACAGCCACATTATTTGCACGCCTTTGAGATCTCCTGCTGTGAGAAAGAAGTGGGACCTTAGGGCTGAGCACTGCAGTTACTGCTAAAAGAAAACCGAACACCTACTAATTTGGAGTGCAGTGTGATACCAATGCCAAGGAACTGGGAGCAGGGTGGAAAACACAGCCTGGCAGAGGATGACAGGAGCTGCCCTTTGGCTGTCAGTGTTTCTAACGTGTCCTTGCACAGAGGGGCTACCAGCAGAGGAAGTTTTTGCTTCTTGCGCAGTGATGAATAGTCTGGCCAGGTAACAAATTCTGGGCTGGAATATGCCTCCTCAGCAGCCCAACAACGTGCGATTGCAGTGGGCATTGCATTAATTCCTGAAATGTCGTTTTTAAATTGGTTTTACAGTTCATTGGGAGTGTGAGGCTGCAAGCTCAATAGTGAGCACCACTGGCACACAACTGGAGGAAATAGTGGCAGGAATGCTCCTGGACCAGGATGCTGACCCCTGTGAGAAATGTGTGCCTGAGGATGTACCCAAAGCAAGGAGAAGGGAGTCAGGTGTGAGCTACAAGCATTTACATTGTGAGCAACGAGCATGCTGCATGCATAAGAAGATACACAAGTGGATGCAGCTTTGTCGCTGAAAAATGCTCCTGCTAAACTCTTCTGCAGGATCCTGAATTGTGCCTGCATGCACATTGCAAGGACTTTGATCCCAACAGTGCAGTTCATGGAGCAGAAGGAACGCGTAGGGGATGCTGTGCTGCTGCTTGGGGCTGCTGGTGCAGGGCTGCTCAGCTCCATGGGGTCTGTGGGACCAAGAAGGGCTCCAGAACTTGATCTGAGTCTGTGGGATTCCCTCTGGCTGGGGGAGGCCGAGCACCTGTCCTAAGCAGCCCAACTGTGAAACCAAAAGATGAGGCAAGCAGCACCACTACTACATGATGCACTGATGCTCTTACCTAGTGTACATGTAAGTACACTATGTGTACATCTTACAAGTGTAGATACGTGTCAGATGTGCCTGCAACAAGCACCAGCTTCTCACCCCACAGGGATGCTGCTCATGTTCAGATCTGCTGACTTCAGGGATAAATGCTTCCCTTACTGTGCTTTGCTCCTGTTAGTGCAGCACAGCAGGGATGGGAGCTGCTCCTCTCACAGCACCATGTCCCATTGCTGGGATGTGATGCGGCCTCTCTGCAGCTGAGCTTGCTGAGAAAGCAAGCAAACAGAGAAAAAAAAAAAACAAACAACATGCAGAAAGAAAAGAAAAACCTTTCCTTTTCTTTCTTTCTTTCTTTCTTTCTTTCTTTCTTTCTTTCTTTCTTTCTTTCTTTCTTTCTTTCTTTCTTTCTTTCTTTCTTTCTTTCTTTCTTTCTTTCTTTCTTTCTTTCTTTCTTTCTTTCTTTCATTTTTTCCTTTTTTCTTAACCTGGAGCTGAAACTGGAGCCCATGAGCCCAGAATCCCACAAGGGCAAGATTGGCAAGTCACTTTGTGGAGTATAATCACACTTGGAGAGACAAATATCTGCAGCGTGTCTGCATGGGCAGGATTCATGCCCAAGAGCTGCCGGGCTCCTTCAGCCCCTCTGAGCCTTCAGAAAGATTTGAGAGACCCTGGCACAAGCTGCCGATTTCCCCCCATTGTATTTTAATTTTAATTTTATTTTTTATTTTAATTTTGAGCAGATCCTGCTCTTGGGAATCATTTGCTCTTTATTCTAATATGTCTTAACAGGCAGGAGGCTGCGCCGATCGCTGCGCGATGTGTCTATCATCTTCGTCCAGGCATTTTAATTTACACTGCAGTAAAAAAATTGGCACCCACCATTTTCTGCTTTGAGCAACACCAGAGAGGCTGTGCCAAAGGCTTGGCTGAGAGCATCTCTTTCCCATTTGGGGGGTGTGCCTGGAAGAAGGACATCAGAAAGAAAAAGCCCCAGTCTGACATGTCAGTTTTAATCGTGTCTGCTTTGGATTGCATTGCTGGTGTGACTCTGCCAGATGCATGTCTGTCTGTCTTTGCAGCACAGAGCGCAGCCGATCCATCCCTAAGCACTGACTCTTTCAGTCCATATGAGTTGCTTTGCCCTGGGAGGTTGCTGCAGTGCAGAGGGTATCCCCAGTCTCTTTGGTAGGCTTCAGAGCTGGGCTAGGGTGAGCAGTGGGAATGCTGTGGTGGGACGCAGGGCTCAGTGGGTCCTCATCTCCTGCTCTTCTCCCTGGGCTGTGCGCTGAGCTCGGGAGAGAGCCAACAAGGGGAGTCCTGGTGCTGCAATGCAGGGCTGAGTGCAGGTTGCAGAGAGCGAAGGACGTACAGACACTGCAGAAAAAGGTCCAAAGCTGGAGGCAAGCAGCACAGCCAGCTCTGGTGCCACTTTCTTTTTCCCTTCCACTTAAAGCCAATGCCACCATCTGTAAGAGAGCAGCCAGCAAAGGGCACCTTGGGCTCCATTGCATTTAGGATGCAGAGGGGCACAAATGCAACTGACGCAGGGAGGAAGCACCTCACCCCGGTGCCAGGGCTGAGCTGCACACACAGCCACTGCTTAGCTAATGCTTTGGCAAAAGGCTGGAGCCAATTCATCATTGTTTGTCCCCCAAACAGCTGCTGCCTTTGCCAGCTAACGTCTGGAGGGCATCGCCTCTTCCCTCCTTCAGGGCTGTTCCTGCACTCACACAACAGGGCATGGGGGAAATGTACCAGCAGGAAGGCACAGGACCAAAACTCCGAAAAAACTTTGGAAAAGAGAGGAAAAAAAAAAAAAAAAGTAAAGCAGTTTTCTTTCTCACTTCTCTTGCATATTTATTACTCTCTCTTTTTTTTTTTTTTTTTTTTCCCCAATACAAAACAAGGAATGGACCAAAAAGAAACAAAAAGCCTTGTAAGTTTAAGACCAGCAGCCTTCCCATATCATTTGTGCACGTAAATTGTTCCCATGAATTACAAAGGATATTTCTGTTTTGTTTTGGATGCAAACTCCTGCAAATTATGAGGAGTGAAAAGCTAAAAAAAGACCCGATACCCAAGTGCCCAGGCAGGAGGTTGAGTTTGCTGCTCTTCTTTCCTGATCTCACTGCTCATTGCTGATAGCTGATGGCTTCATTCACTCCTGTGCTGCATGGGCTGAAGTTCACGATATGAAGACTTTTTCCTGCTTTAACTGAGCAAACCTCTGGACATAAAGCAGCCTGGCTTTGTTCTACAGACCTTCTCCAGTGCCTGCATGCATGCAGCCATGGAAACTTAAAAGAAGAACACACCTTCAGGAGATGGAGTAGAAGATAAGAGACAGGGAGCGGAGTTGTAGACGTTGTATGTTTGCTATTATACAGAGTGATGGGGGAACAACCAGCTGGGAACAGGGGAACAGCATGAGGAACGGCTGCCAGAGGTGTCTCAAGGACAAGAAACAAATGATCCATGCATTGGTGATGGGATGGAGGTGATGGATAGCGGGCATGGCTCTGCATTGAAGGAAACTGTCCAAATCCACCTTTGGGAAACCTCATCCCTTTGTTTATTGGATCTGTTAAAGTCCTAATGGCACGGCTAAGTTTTGGGGCATCCATGGAGGGTGGTGAGGAGTGGCTGGGAGCCCTGGAGCAGGGGGGCTGTATGGTGTGTTGTGGGATTCTCATGGATGTGCTCCATAGGGAGAGGGAGGCTGGCAGGTCGGGAACTCGTTGTTATGGAGCATGAGGGAGGCAGAAAGAGATGGGCAAGAAATGAGCAGCCGTAAATATTTCAAGGCCCGTTCTGCTACTGACAGCTGAAACAAGCATATATCAAAAGCTCCCACAAACCCAGGAAATTTCATTAAGAAGTCCACACTGCCTGGACACATATGGAATTATGATACTCCTCATCCTTTCCCATGTCAAAAATCTTCCAAGCCTCAGCTACCTTAAAAAGTTGTTTATAATAGATCCGAGAGTTTACATCTTCTTAATGCTCCCATATAGGATATTTTCAGCTGGCTATATTTGACTGATATAGTGCATTCTTTATGGTGATCATTCCTTGATTAAAAAAAATATTTTTTCTGTGTCAGGCTCTTTCTGTTGCTATCTCCCATAAATCAATTTGTCACATAGATGGTAATAAAACAAGAGGTGTTTGTGCTCTTAAGCACCACATCCAAGTGGGTTTGCAGCATTGTCGTGCTGTGCTTGGGCACGGGTCCACATCCCAACCCCAGTGATCCTTACTGGTCCCTTCGAGTGTGGGATGTTCTATGATTCTATGAACTGGGTGTCCTGATCGAAATTCCTGCGCATCAACCTCTGAGCAATGGGATCGCAGGACATGGGTGGATATGAGTAAACCTCCAAATATCTCAGTGTCAGAGTATTTTTTTCTTAAGAAAAAGCCCTGTCCCTTATGACAATGACATGCAGAGTTCCACTCAGTGATGCTGGAGTTGCCTCTTGCTCTGTTTCATGCTCTCAGAAGCACAGCTTTGCAACCACCCCTTGTTTCTCAGCATGTGATATCCTTCCCAGAAGTCACAACTCCTGGGCCAGGCCAGCAGAACAAGCTATGCTGCAGAACCCATGCTGTAAGCTGCCTGTGGACCATCCATCTCCCACTTCTCACTTTCAGAGTGTCTCAAATTTCAACCTGGCATCTCCAATCGTGAGTCTACTTAACCATTTTAATAGCACTAAATGGAGTCTGTGTTACTGCCCTTATCTGCTCTCTATGTCTTCCGGGTCATACATGCTTAGTTTGCTGTCAGAGACAAGTTTTTACTGCTGTCAGCACTGCGGAGCCGCGGTACCTGCAGAGCAGCAGGCTGTGTGCTCGCCTCTGCCGTGTTCATTGTCAAGAAAATTACCACCCGCAATCTGATTCTTGAATATTTGTCTTGCGGTTGCTTAATTGGTGCCATCAACAGAATGCGGGAGGAAAAACACTACACAGAGCAGAACAAAAGGTGATGTTATCTATTTACAATCCTTTTGTGCAACGGTAATAAGAATTAACATAACAACAATGACTAATAATTAGAATTGCCTGCATTGAGTTAAGGACATCATTTTATTTTCCTTTGCGTATCTGGACCCATTTTCCTCTTGTCAGTGGGGGGAAAAGTCCCCAAGCAGGCACAAAGCAGGCAAGCAGGAGATGCAGGGGGAGATGCAGCTGCACACCCAGCCCCTCACTTGGCACACAGCACACATATGGTGCACAGGGATCCGGTGCAGGATGCCAGGGCTGTGTGTGCTTGCTTGCCTGGGTTTGGCCCCTAGGAGACCCATAGCAATACAATGCAGGTGGAGATGCAAAAGATGCAGAAAAGATGTGCACGTGGCTCCACTTTCACACCCCTTCTCTCTGAGCCCTGCAGGCTGGATCTGCAGTTCCAGCAGTGAGGGAAAGCCTTTGTGAAATGAATGGATTTAGAAGTAGCAAGCACTCACTGAGCGCCCAAGCGTGCTTCTATTCACATGCTTGCATTTTACACCAGCAGCACCAATGGAATGATTTTTGCTTTACACCAGCACAAATAAGAGCAAGATCGGGTCATCTATCTGTAAGATAAGGACGAAGTTTTACAGCCTCCCTGTCCTTATCACCCCCAGCCCTGCTCCTCCCAGCCCCCAGCAGAATGGGGCCGGGCTTATGAATGGATCATTTATTAAATCCCATTTGGCTAAAGTAATTCCTGCTGGAGTGAGGGTACAACAAATTACAAATGAATGATCTCTGCTGCTGCTGGCAGGGGTGAGAGGCCACACTCCACGCCTGCTATATTTAGCCCAGGTACAGTAAATGCATTTCTAGTGGAAACTGCTCTCCCCAAAGATCTCTCTCTGTGGCTGCACAACATTTGGAGAGTTGCATTATTTGAGTGGCTTCTGCTCCAGGACACATGCAGTGGGTATGAAGTTGCTATAAACCTGAATACAGGGCAGAGATTTCGGAGCCATGAGCAGAGATGAATGTCTCACTGTGTGGTCACTGTGCACTGCAGTGATCCAGCAACAAGCATGTTGACCCTGCTTCATCCAACACGTGGCCTTAATGTAACTTTTAAATCAGCCCAAAATGAACTTTGCATTTTATTTCCTTGGACTGTGAAAAAATGCATTGCTGTATCACGCCCTGGGATAGGGATGGAGACAGCTATTTATATCATTTCCAGCAAAACACCCTGCAAAACATAAAGTAAACTGGAAAATCAATAATTATTATTATTACAGTGGCTGCAGGTCTCCAGCATGTGGGGTACATCCCCACTCCAGGAACCAGCCCCGCTCAGAGCATTCACTGCTCTGTTGTGTGGAAAGGAAAGAAAGCAGCAGGAAACTGAGGCAAGAAGCTGGTTCTAAAGGAGTGTTTATGGCATGGCAAAAATATTCACCCTCACTGACAGAATGTCCCAGGAGCAGATTGGAATGAGGGCAGCAGACCAATGGATGGATGTCAGGCACCTTCACAGCCCTGAAAGAGGCACGGGGCTCTGCAAAGCACTGCAGGACTGATGTTCTTTAGCACTGAGTGACACTGACAGGGATATAAAGCCACTCAGGTGGCACAGCTGTGTTCGTTTGCATCAGGCTTTTCTGCCATTCCCCCAGTTTATCCTCCCATCCCCAGAACTTCGATTCTTCCTGCTCCCACCCCCATCTGGGAGCACTGCAGGAACATCCCCGTGCTTTCCACAGGATGCCTGTCCCATGGAGCAAAGAAAACCATGTTTGTTGCTTAGATTGGTTTCATCCAGCTAGGCTTACATTGCAAAACCTCCTGACAGATGTATGACAGCTCACTGATGGGCAGGGAGGACAGGAGAGATGATCTGGGATGCACCTAGCACAGCAATTGGTGCTGCTCTGATTGCACTATAGTGCTCTAAAAATACTGACCTACGCATCTCACTCCACCACCCAAGCACCTTTCAGGTAAAAAAAAAACCATGGGAGTGAAAACCCAAGGGGATGTCCAGGCTCGCGGCACTCACACATTGCTTTAAGATCAATCTCCTCTACTTGGAAGGCAGCGCTGCAGGAAAAAAACACATCATCCTGCTTCTGAACGGCTGAGAAGCAATGGGCTCAGGAGGAAGATGAGGTGGGGATGGATTCCTTTTATTTCCTCCCTCCTTCCTCTGCAGTTGCAATGCAGCTCTGGGTGGCATCACCATGGGCTGGGTCCATGAGTTACCCCTTGCCTGCTTTATTCTCAGTGCTTGCCCAAAAGGCGGATAATGGCGATTGATGTGTTTTTTTCCTCCAGGTTTAGGTTTCCTGTCAGCTGAGCTGCAGATAAACCATAAACACGAAGAACAAACAAACAATTAGCCTCCCTCGGACCCAGGCGCAGAGGCACTCCGCTCAGGTTTATAGCCCTTTTCCAGTTTTACTGCCAAGATAAATCTTTCACCACCCTCTGCCCAATCAACCCCAATACAAAAAAGAAAAGAAAAAAAAAAAAAAAGAGGTGTTTATTATTATTATTTTTTACGGGAGATATTTGATTTGTTATAGTTAGGAAACATTAAAACAATGGTGCAAACAGATACGTGGGCACTGACACGTAAATTATAGATCATTCTGGAGGATGTGCCGACTTAATTCTTCCTGGTGTGAGACCAGATGAGAGGAGAGCAGTGCCTGCTTCCTCTGAGATGTGGTTTCTGCTGCTCTTAGACCAATATCTGCAGCATCTTTTGGCTTCACACACTCACTGGCATGCTGTTCACATGCCAGCAGTTGCAGGAAGCCCAAGGATGCTGTGAAGCTGAAGAATGCTGCCTTGCACAAGTCTTGGTGCCTGGCTACTGTTCATTTTTGCAAAGCAAGCATTTCTTTTTTCTTTTTTCTTTTTTCTTTTTTCTTTTCTCCTTCAAGGAATGAGAGAAAAAAAAAATCACATTTTGCATCACTATCAATGCTTGCTCTGGCAGCATCGAGTGCCAGCATTCCCACGGGATTTGCTCGTTTGGGATTGCTGGGCTGCTCAAAAGAGCCCAATTAAATGCCCATCTCAGGAAAAAAGGATCCAAGGGCAGGGCTGAGACATCCATCTTTGGCTGCCTCTTCATTACCCAGATTTATTTTCCAAGCAGAAGAAAATTAAGATAAATATGTTTGGGAGCTTGTTTGTTTGTTTGTTTGCCTTCCTGCCATTTCTATTTACTCACCCAGGTAGGCGTGTGGTCTCTGGATGATACTCTGAGCAGCCTGTGGTGCAGAAAGGAGAAGGCTAACTCGGCATTTTTTGTTGTCCTTACAGAGGAGCAGGGGTTACTCCAAATCACGCTTGGATCTGGGGACGTGTAACCCATGAAACAAGCTATAGGTGGATGGGTGACATCCATGGATCATCCCAGGAGTCTGCCTTGCTGCTAGTGCGGAGGAGCATCAAAAGGGAGAAGTTATGTTCCTGCAGTGGAGCAGACCAGTGGGATGGGGTGTGGGGTGGGCTGCATCCCACCCTGCAGAAACCCAGCACAGCATCTCCCATCCCTTGACCCATTACATGCCCAGAGGAGACATTTCTATTTCCCCTCTTGGCACCACTGGTGCATCAGTGTCATAAATGGCTGATTCAGTTTTGGTGGTAAATTTCCCATGCATGGCCCTTTTTTTTTTTTTTTTTTTTTTTTAAACATATGACTGTGAATTTTGTCAAAACTCTGTGTGGCAGCTTCATTTCGTGTCTTTATTGTCCAGAGAGGGAGAGCTGGGTGTGCTAAATTAATTTCCGTGGTGAGACCAATAAATTCAGTTCTCCTGCTGTAAAAGATACATTAATTCTGCTACATTCCCTTTTTTAATAGGCACAAAGCCACCTGGATAAATACAGGTTGCACACAAAGAGCAGCCATGGGCCTGGGCACGGACTGTCAGCTGAAATAAAGTCAAAGCTAAGAGCAGAGTATCTGCTGAGGGTTTTCACTTTATTTGACTTTGTTTTTTCATATTTTTTGGTGAAGTGAGGGAGAATGATGGGCTGTAATAATCTCCTCTACCTTAAAGATACGAAAAGGAGGTGGAGGGAATTCCCTGTGTTTAAAATATTCTGCGTTTCGATGGTTAATATCAAATATGTTGATTTTTATCAATGCAGCAAAGAACTGTTATTTCTGCATGCCGTGAACTCACAGTCGGGGCTTTTCCCTCATTAGTGCTTCACCAGCAGCAGGCAATCCTGTGTGGTCTGGACCATTTTTAGTGAACTTCACAAGGATGGCACTTGCACATAGGATCAGAATGAAGAGGCAGTTCTCCAGGTGAATATCATCCTGTAGTGGGCTCACTGGAAAATCGTCCTTCTGCTAGAAGCTGAAAGTAGCAAATCTCAGGGTAGTGGCTGCCCTGGGACAAATCCCTTCAAGGTCACCAAGCTCAGAGCAGTGTGTTTGGAGGACACTCTCACATATTTCTTGTTTTCTGGTTGTACTTCCAGTCTGGTTCTGATCTGGGGGGGTGCTTGGTGTCGCCTATCCAGACGAAGCCAGGAGCAGTGGTAATTAAAATGCATTGGACAACTTTCTGGATGAAGGGCTGGGAGGTTCTTTAGTTCCTGAGTCTGAAAATCAAAGCCAGAGGCCTCCAGAGGCTTGCAGAGGCGAGGATGGGCAGCGATGCCAAATGATGTCTCAAAGAGTTCTGTGTCCACAAGAATCCTGCTCCCGGCAACGTGTTCCCATTTCTTAGATGGATCTCTGTCCTGTGCTGTCTAGCCAGCTCATAGATTTCCTGCCAAAATCTCCTTGCTGTGCTATTACCTCATCCCTCTGATACTTCACTTGTCCAATTTGACCATTATTCCTGCTCTGACTCTCAGAGGATGAAGTCTCCAAAACAAGGACTTCATGTCCATTGCAGCTCTGCAACGTGATGCTGAGGGACGTGATCTGGTGGGCACGATGGGGATGAGAAGATGGTTGGCCATAATGACCCTAGTGATCCTTCCCAACCTAATGATCCTATGATTGTTTGGTCCCCTGATCCAAGCATCATGCGGGTGGGTGAATCTGCAGTCCTGCAGGGATTTCTCTTCCAAGACCCTGGGAAATATACTGTTGTGCCAGTCCCAGCCAGCTGGTTTGGGGAAGGCAGGGAGAACAAGGGGCAGTGCCTGTGTTTGTTGAATGCAGTCAGGGAAAATCAATAGGAGAAAAGATAAAACCATATTTCCTTAAAGCTAATAACGTGGCCCCCTCAACAGCAAGGAGGAATGAAGCCAAGCAGGAAAGTGAGGAAAAAACCCTCAGACCCCGCAGCTTTTGTGAGGCAGAGAGCAGAGAGCAGAAGCAGTGCATGTAAATCGCCATGCAAATGAGGCTGGTGAAGCTGTAAAGAGATAAAGTTACCACCGAGCTTCCAATGCAGCCCCAAGGCTAGAGAGGAGTATTTCACTCTACACGAGCATCTTGCAAGAAGCGGAATAAAAGGGGCAGCTTAAGACAAGGGTGGCCATAAGTAGCAGAGGAGAAAACACAATAAAAAGGAAGATTTCTTACTCTGCAAGTGAATCCATTTACTTCAAAGGTACTATATTTCTGTGATACAATGGTGTAACATTTTTATTGGGGACTAATTGAGCCAGTGATATAATTACGACAGTAAATTAAGGACTGAAGTATACTCTGAATTTAGGAATAAATTTGTAAATACTTCCTTATCAGTGGCAGGTAGGAAAATGGCCAGACTGATTTAGCAAGGAGGAACACTTACATATTGGCCATCTCCAGCAAATGATGAGCCTTCTCTCCGTATAAAAATGAGTGATACACTAACGGCTTTGACTGCAGTCCTTTTATTCATTGCTCAGTACAGTCAGTTTTACTAGTGGGTTAATAAAATTTAATTAATACTTAATTAAGGTTTACAACCAAGTATATCCATTTTTGATTACTTTGTCATCGCAGTGTTTACATAAATGTGCAAACCACAGGCCAGAACGGATCCATCTCTCTGGGTGCTGATGTCTGCTATTTGCCCAGAAATTGTTTGCAGATCCAGGCTCAGCCCTGCCAGCAATGGGACGACCTTTGCAGAGGTGCATGCACATCTCCTGTATGCACCCAAAGCAGCACTCAGCCCCAAGCATTCTCCTCTCCCATCTCACCCACCATCAAACCACCAGTGCAGGTGAAAGCATGGAAGAGAAGTATGATCACTTTGTGCTTGGGGAGGAAGGAAAGGGTAGTCAGAAAACCTCTTTTTAGGAGGACTGTGCATGGGTCTTTTGCCTACAAGGCTGAAACAGAATTATTCAGCACCAGTCTGGCTCTCCTTTCTGGTTCCAGCCATGCCCAGCCGAACCATCATATTGTCATCATGCAACCTACTGGTCAGGAAAATAAAAAGGCAATCAACCAACTAGCCAGCAACATTCTCATCAGTTCTTCCTTTCCCCATTGCTATGCAGCTAATTACCATCCAGGATATACCTCAAATTAGATTAATAAATCCAATTCCTGCCTTTTCGCTGGAATAAATTTTTGCAGTTCACTGGTAGTCTGAGTGTCTTGTATGTTGAAGGAAGCTTCAGCCACATGAATACCCAGCAGAAACTGGATATTAGAGAGGAGAAAAGCCCTTGAATAATGTGTTTAATGCAGAAAATACCATCAAACTGTTTTTTATGGAAGTGTATCCCTCAGAAACTGCTGACTTCTCTTTTATTATATTTAGAGATACAAATAGCTGAGGACTGCATTTGGACCCATTGCAGATAAAGTGCTGGAAAGACAGTCGTGGAGTGAAGGGACATTTATTTCTCCTACTGAGATCTGCGCCGTGCTGCCACAGCTGGTGAATCTTATCTCTCAGGCTTTTCTCAGGAATAAAGCATTTAGCCTTTGTAGCTGGGTCTTGTTACAAGGAGGCTAAGAGAAGATTCAATTATGTGCCACAGCGCGGGGAGAGGGAGTGAGTAACAACTGAGTCCTGAGGCAGACGGAAGAAAGTCAGGCAGTAATCACAGATTCCCCGAACTGCACACTGGAGACCTGACTGACCACAAAAATGTCAATCTAGAGAGAAAAAGAAAGATGAGAGCCTCAAATACCCTCCCAGACAGACGAGATGCTGGGACTGCGTTGCCTGCAGTTGTGCTGTAGCGTGCTATTAAGATCTCCCTAGTGTTTCTCCTTGGAAGGGTTACAGATGGAGAAATATTGCCCTCCCCAGAGATTCCCCCAGGAAACAAAAGCAAGAGCTCAATGAACCTCTCTCTTCCTCAGCTGAAACAATGTCGAGCACTGCTAGCACAGTCTCAGCGTTTATTGTTGTAATTGTAATAATTATTAATGTTCTTCTCATATCCTTGCTAACCTTGCCTGATCAAGACCAGGGGACGACATCACAGGAGTGCATCCCATCAGGCAGTTTGACACCACTGCAGATGGATCTGATGGTATTGTGTCCTGGCCAGGTGTGGCCAAGTCTGGTGCCAACCCCCCTCCAGCAAAGCTGGAGCCCTGCTCAGAGCACAGTGCTCACCCCCAGGTAGATTCAAACCCAGGGCAACTCGCTGGCTTCGTCCAGGGCTCATTTGTCTCTTGTGAAAGTACATGACGTATCAAATGTTTTGTCTTGATTAACGGTGCTAATTAAGCTAATGGATTTGAGTAATTTTACAATTGATATTTTTATGAAGTTTGGTTTTTGGTCTGCAGTAGCCAGAACTTACTGCCCTGTCAGCTTCTCTCCATCATTCAGCATTACGTATGGACATCATCTCTAAGGTCATACAAATAAACAAAGCAAGAAAACTCTCACATTCTTCTCAGCATTCCCCTTGCCACCTGCTGCACATTGCCAGGGTGTGCAGTGAAACAGATTTCCAAAGCAGGGAGAGAGGAGCTGCCAAAAGGAATGATCTGGTACAGAAAGTTTGGATTTGGAGCCAGAACACTGGGCTAGGCTCTTAAAAGCTCAACAACTTATCCCAACTGAGCAAATTTCTTGAGGAATCACGAGGAAGCCACTCTGGTCTCCATCAGTGGTAGGACAAACAAGGTGGACCATCAGCTTTCCATGGCAGAGGCCATGAATGAATTCTGTGTGCAATGCAGGCATAGATATGTGACACAGGGTTTTGTGGGTGCAGTATTGCACATGCCAAAGAGGCTTTCAAGCCCCTGAAATTTTTATGCAACTCTTGGAACCCCACCAGAAGAATTTGTATATCTTTGTTGTTTACAGGACACCACCAGCCAGAGAGTCACATAAATACTGACCGTGTAATTACACTGTAAGGAAAGTTCTATGTGTTGACAGGGCAAACAAAATACCAGGTTATTTTTTACCCTCTGCAAGGGAAAGGCTTATTATGAGGTTTCACAGCTGCAAATTATACAGTAATTATTGCTTCAATAAGTAGGCAACTTCCAATAATACTGCTGAGTGACTGTCAGGGACAGTGTGTTGTGTGCTGTGGCCACGTGAAGCACAGAGACCAACCTGGCAGCTCAAAGCACCATTCTCACCAGTTCATTTTTCAGCTTTCTAGTATAGTTTTGATCATCTCAAAGGACAATCTCCGTAATCACTCCTGGGAGATGATTCCATCCCACAAGAGGAGAAATGTTGAACTAACCTACAGTCCTGATTGCATGTGTGCCTCATATTTCTCAACAGCAAGAATCCTTGATGTCCATCCTTCACTCCATCCTTGACACCCAGACCCCTGGCTTCAACTCTCTGTCACTGCCCACTCTGGTGGCCTTAGAGGAACCAAGCAAGAAGCTAAGAGCAAGAAAACCTCTGCCCAACCTCACTCAGTACCCTTCAAATGGAACTAATGACATCTGTAAGGCTCAGCTGATAGCACTGAGCACCACCTGTAAGCTGAGATCTTGGCCAAATCTGTATACATTTCTGGTCTCTCACAGTCAGTGTGCTTGTAAGATGTGGTACACCTGGGAAAACAGAAGGCTGTGTGGGTGAGAGAAAGAAATGAGTAATGATTTGGATTGGGGGTTCATGTACTTCAGGATTTGTGCTTTGGCTGAAGCAGAAGCTGCTTACTTATACATGTAGGAAGCCTAGAAACCTGATCAATAGGCCAACAAGTAAATAGCAAAGAGGAATCAGGATGTGTGCCCTGCTCTGCACAGGGACTCTGAGAAGCAAAGCAGGAGCAAAAGTGCTGCATTTGCCTGAAATGCAGCAAATCCTACTGTAAGAAGATGACTGTATTGCTTAGAGAGTCACTGGGATCTGAGTTCTGTGCCACGCAGTGACACATAATTTTCCTTAAACTCTACAGTCCTTTAATTCAATTTTTAATTATTATTCCTTATCATGCTCAGCGCGTTTCTGCTGCACTTATGAAACCCTCTCTTGTGGTTAATTTAACACCTGCAAATTCCCAAAGCTGTTAACCTAAATCTAGTGGATAGTCTTTGCCATATGTTTAAGAGATCATGAGGTCAAATCTACTTGAGGCTGTGAAGTGTATAGGATATCTATTTTACTTCCTCCATGGGACAGACCAGCATTGGCTTTGCACTTATTTATCACCGCTGTCAGAGATGCTGTGTGTTTGACTGAAATGTTATGCAACAAGGCAAAATCTCAGAAATGAGTGCTTTCAGGAATAATTCTTTACCATATCCTCTTCGAGAAGGACAAATATTGATTCAGAGACTTTGGGTACATCGATTATTTTTTTTAGGGAAAGCATGATAGCATTAATAAATCTTGGAATTTTGCTTTCTGTGTTTCCAAGAGACTGTCTTCTCAGCCACATGCTGAATAAGTGATTAGAGTCTCTTTCATTTGTTTTGCTTTTTCTTTCTACCAGTGCAGTGCTGGCTCCATTGAAATGAATGTGAGTCTTTCTGCTGCCATCGCATGAAGTCCTGACTTTCCCCCTAAGCACATGTACAATATAGAAAGGGTCACTAATCTCAACTCATAAACCTCTGTCAAATGACAAGCTATTATTTTCCTAGCCTGTGGGAGCTAACACTTGACTGCTCTTTTTCTTAAAAGTAGAGGTAAAAAGAAAAACCTTCAGGGGTAACCCAAAGCCAAGCATTTCAGGTGCTTCAGGAGGAGGAGAGAGGAAAGCTTCAGTGCCCAAGGTCACCGCTCATCACAACACTCTTGCCATTCTCCTTCTCACTCAAACTAGAGAACTGTTAATTTGATCTTCTCAGAAACGCTATCACGGGCAGAGGAAACTCAATGTTACCAGTAAAACTGGAGGAGAAACCATGAGCTCCCTCCCTGTATCAGAGCACTGATGTCTAACAGGACTTCTCAAAGCCATGTTCCTTCTCTGAGGGCATGGACAGCAGCTGGTGGGTCAGAAGGGCTGGGGAAGGGAGTTGGTGGGCTATAACATCTCCTGGCAGTGGCCCTAACTCTGTGGCTGCTTTTCCTCTGTGGGAAGCAAACAGGACAACCACCCTGAATGCAAATGATGCTGCTCTTCTGAAGCCAAAAGGCAATCTTTCAGAGGACATCAGCGGCACTGAAAGATCAATGGCAGGTCAGATACTGCTTAGAGACACGTGTGATATTGGCACCCTCCTGGCACAGCTCTTCAAGGAAAGCCACCTTGGCCAATGCTTCCTGAGGATGAGTCAGCTCGTTTGGGCTCATAAATCATGGATTGTGGGGAATCACATTGGAGAACCAGACTTGCAGTTCATTCTTATCAGGGCTTTTCAGGTCTTTGTTTGCTGTCAATAGCCCTCCTTCTGATGTGGCAAGGGGCATTCTAACACGGCTGTAATTATGGTCATCTTGAAGAAGCTGTGAAAGTCAAAGGACTCGTGCCGATGTACAGCTCTGCAGGATCTGGCCTAGAATTTTAAATCACTTTTAATTTGCTTCAATCATTTTCCGGCAGAGGATCAACATGTCAGACTATGATCATGGAGATGAGAAGCTGCAAAGAGTATTTTTCCCCACTTCTGGTAGATTTTTGGGTGTCGAATTATACCGAAGGCACACATAACTCACTGGGCTATGAATCCAGGTGCAGTACAAACTACACCAACTTCCCACTGGAGAGTGAAGCACTCTGCATACATTTTCTTCAGTGCATGTGGCATGCCACATTCAAAAAGAAAGCAAATATGGGAGTTTCCTGCTGCTCTTGTCCTCCAGAAAAGCAGGAAAGAGAAGTCACCAAGGTCTGAATTCAGATCCATGCTGCCTGGCTGAAAGCTGGGTGGGTGCCAGGGCTGGGTGCAGGGACTGGGTGGGCAGAGACACATGCATCTGTCTGCAGCTCCCCAGGGATCCAGTTTCCATATGACAGGAGCAGGCATCTGTAGGATATGGGTGATTCTTGGGATGACATGAGCTATCTGGGGGAATAGAAGCATTTTGTGGTGCAAGGCACTCCCTGGTAACAGCCCTGAGCTCCTGTTTGTCACCTTCCCCTGTTCTCCTACAAGCCCTGCCCATGCTGGGGCTAGGCTGGCAGCCCAGGGTGGTTCTGTGTTACATCCCTGCACCTGTTACAGAAGGAAGACACCTTGGAAATGTTGGCTTGGATGCCACAGAGGCTGTTGCTTTTCCCTAGCACTCACTCTGTCTCCCTCTCCAGCAAAGAAGGAAACCTGAGAGCCCATGCTGGTGAGAGCAGTGAGCATGACAAGCTCATAAATACCACACCAGGTACCCTTTCCTCTCTGTCCTTTGAAAGAAAAGCCCAACGCTGGGAAAATACTTGATAGCATTGGATTTGTGCCATTCTGAGGCTTACTTGAATGAGCTCAAGGGGAGAGCTAGGAGCAGTGGGATTTCACAGCTCCAGGGGAGCTGAGAAGAAGGGCAGCCCAGCCCTGGGACAGGAGAGTAGGGTAGGCAGTGTGCTAAATACCCTGGTGTATTTACAGCAGGGAGAGCATGGATGCTCCAGCTGCACCTGTGTCATGGCTGTGCATGGCATGCAAGATGATGGGTTTCACCCTGCTGGTGTAGCCATCTGCCCCATATATGCATTTCTACCCCATTTCCTTTTGCTGTATATGTACTCAGTAGATGGAAGAATGCATAAACAGCTCTATACCTGCAAACCAATAAAAGGTGTTTAGAAAAAAAAAAAGCCAGACTGGTTCTAACAATGAAACTGAGCTCTCTATCTAATTTCTCCTGATTTTCAGGGTTCATGGCTATAAATTTCGGCTCTTGACACAGCCTCTATAGTTGGGACAGATGGCCTTTTGAAAGCCATTCTTGTTCCCACTTTGGAGCTCTGGCTTGCCTGAAGATATGCGCTCTTCGTTTGCAAATGCAGTGTAAATTTATAGTGCTATGCAGAAGAGGAGAAATGATTCTTTATACTGGGTCCTTGGATTTTTTACAGCTCCTATGAATAAAATACAAAAAGGCTTGAAAGGCTTTATTAAATAAGAAGGTGGGTGTCTTGAGAATGATCAGTTATAGCACTGTGCTGGTGTAGCGAATTGTTGGTTAGAAAACCTTTGGGGCAATCTATACTTGATACAAAGGTAAGACCTTTGTAGGCTTCAGGGGGCTCTGACAACTGGGACTTCTACTGCATTCCCAATGAGAATGAACATCGTGATGCTTTTTTGGCTTTGTTTTGGCAAGGGAGTATCTTCTAATCACCCAAGAGAGAGAGAAAATCGATTTACACATGGACAGGTGCTCAGTGCATGATTGCAGCATTGTGCCCATGGAGCTGCCAAGGGCTGCAGGAAGGATCTGGGGATGATGCCCCAGCAGTGGGCCAGAGCTGGAGTGCAGTGTCTTTCATCCTTTCAAGCAGCCCACTGTGGGCTGTGGGGCTGAGCATCCTTCTTGGTACATCTCAGGGCTGGATGCGGCTGGGCTCCCTGCTGCCCTTCAGCTCACTGGGTGCATGCAAATGAGCGCATAGAGCACAGGGCAGTTTTTAATTACCCACTAAAGAAGACAGCTCAACGGCTATCCCATACTAATGCCTGGCCAGCTGTCATTTCTTTACATCTCCTTCCTCTCTGTGGGAATGTAAGGGTATAGACAGACGGATGGGAGCAAAGTGAGAAGGAGGAAGACATGCATAAAATAGGTTGTATAGGCGTACAAATGTGTGTATATAAAGTATGTACATTTATCTATACATGCATGCAGACGTTTGCAAGAGCTCTGTTAGATGACTTGCCTGGCAGAGCAATGATCCACTCAAATG
The DNA here is from genome assembly GCF_987193195.1 of Phasianus colchicus. Lineage (NCBI taxonomy): Eukaryota > Metazoa > Chordata > Aves > Galliformes > Phasianidae > Phasianus > Phasianus colchicus. The sequence continues at coordinate 8,359,908 of NC_143452.1, forward strand.
GCACAAAGAGCTCTACCAAGCAACAGCAACACTAAATACTTCTATCATTATTGCCACTGAGAAACGTTTTTCATCACTAGATGAAGAGACAGAGCTCAAAGACTTCACCGACTGCCCTTCCCTACTGATTGTGTTGCTGACCATGCTCTGTGTCCTACACGCTGTAACACTTCTTTCTTGCTGGGGAAACCCCAAACTGAGATTTCCCTTGCTGTGTTTGCCTTCCTGGCCACACACAGTTGATTTTTTTCCACATTATCACTTTCTAAATATATCACAACACATCATTTACTTTTCTCCACCACTCCAAGACCTCTGTATGCCTTTCTATCACTGCACAATGAATCATTGGCTCAAATATTTAGGTTTTCAGAAGAATACCATCATACAGTATACAAGCAATTTGTTATCACAGTGTGCAAACAAGGTAGAGAGGGGAATATGCTAAAGTAAATTTTATGTATAGCTACTGTGTAAATTTGCCTATTTCCCAGGAGCAGTATTGTCACTATTAATCGTAATAGCACTTCTAATATGGCATATTTCCAATATTTTGCCCTTAATTAGGATTCTGATCATACAGTCCCATTTCATTCCCGTTGAGCTCTCTGAAACCCACCCAGGTCCCATACAGGGAGTGTGGGCAGCAATAGGGAGGTCCCAGCACTGTTGTTGCCCATGGCCCAAGGACGTGGAACACCCACACAGTGCTGTGCTTGCATGAGCCGACCCCAATCCTATTTCCTGCAGGAGATTTCTTCTGGTGAAGGGCAATGCTGTTATTTGCTATGTAAAAGGGACGTGCGTGCAAGGGTTAGGGGAAAACCAGCAAACCAACCCCATTTGGATGCCAAAGCCGGAGCTCTGCGGGAAGGGAAATGGAAGGAGATCACTTTCAAGTCAAGATCATTTTCAACTGTGCAAGTTGTCCTTGAATGTGACTGCAAAGGGTTTGTGACAGCATGAGGATGTGCCGGTCCTTCCACCTCAATGAGGAACAAACCTCTGCCTTTCACTGTTCTAACGTGCAATTTCCCCATTTATACATACATGGTTTGAAAAGGACTCACATCGTGGCTTGTGCTCCTTTCACCCTTATCTATTTGAAAGATACCTGCCCCCACGTTTGAAAGGAAGACACAAGAAACACGCTCACATACAGGTTGTGCAAAGCACGCCTGTGAGCTGCTGTCAGCATCAGGTGCAGGATGCTGACGCTGTGCCAGCAGGGGATTTTCATGGGAAATGCGAACAGATCGATGAGCCCCAAATGGAAAGAGAGGCAAGGGCAGACAGCCAGCAGCTGTGATAGCACTGAAACAGTTAAAAAATTATAATTCTGGGTTTCCCTTGAAGGTGAAGGGAGTGCTATAGGGATTTTTCATGTATTCTCTTGGTGGGAGGGTGAATTTTTTGCAGTAAGCTTGGCAACTTCCTGTTCTGTGGTCTGGAGCAAAACCTTTAGCCTCTTCTATGCCTGTGTCCTCCAACATAAAGGGAGAACACCAGTCTGACCCTGCCCTGGTACGCTGCTACCATGGTGGAAGCACATTAAACAATGTCTCACAGCCCTGTGAGATGAGCAGGGCAGGACAGAAGGTCTCTGTGCACCATGGGAGCTCCTCTGACTTCTGTGGAGCATCATCAGATTGCGTCTTCGGAGATTTTATCCCCCTTGGAAAGGACAGAAAATGGGTCACCCACAGCTGGGCTGGAACCAGGACTAGGAATACTCCAGCGGTTCCAATATTAATCCCCTGGGGTCATCATCAGTCCTTAGAAAAGGCACAAAACAGATATCCTCTTTTTTAGTCTTCAAAAGGCAGCAAAACTAACCAGCAGTCCTTTCAAATTCACACACATACACACACACAAAAAAAAAAAAAAAAAAAAAAGAGAGAGAAAAAAGAGAGAAAATATTCAGAGCCCAGTAAATAAAGAGGGCACTGTTTCTATGACCTGTCCCAGCCTCTCCTGCTCTGAGTTCCCCACTGTGTAGTAAATAAAGAACTATCTGTTCCACAGCTATTTTTTAAAATAAAAACACCTTGAAGTGTTTTGATTTTCCTTAATTAAAAACACATCAAGCCATGGATAAAGCACTGCGGAAGGTCTTGTTGTGGTGCTGCATTTTACAGCTGGCAAGCAGATTTCTAATAAAATGTTTTTTGAAAGGAATATTGCTTTCATTCAAATCTCCTATAAAAACTACCCATCCATTAATTCCAATTAATGACACAACACCATTTCCACTAACACTGGTAGTAATTCTTGGCTAATGGATGATTTTCAACAAAATCAGAATCAATGTAAGTTTGGACAGGACCTTTGCAGAATTAATTTACTACCCTGATGCTAGCTGAACCAGGGCGCAGTGGTCTTCTCAAGCGTATAAATCACAGTGATTTGGAATGGCTTCTCAGCACCATTGTACGCAGCCTGTGCTGAGTTTCCTGTGGGCTTTGCAAAGTGAAATGCATCCTGCACAGGTGGTTGGTCCGCAGGCACAGGAATAGGGGCTGTTAGTGGGAAGACTTGGCGTGGAGGGGATCAGAGTTAGAACAAAACCATCCTCTCCCAAGAGCCCCATATCTTCTTCAGTGTCCCTCAGCTTGCCTGCTTTTGTTCCATCCAGCCCCTGAGCTCCTGTGCCCTCTCTTTTGGGCCGAGGATCACAGTGGGTTCCCAAGCCTCCAATGGTAGATCAAATGAAGAACGGGATCTTCTGTGAGTTGTGTCTGATTTTACAAGAGCCAACCCCGTCCATGAACATGCTGGTAAGAAAGGGGATGTAGAAGCTCAGGCTGTTCCTTCTGAGTGAAAAACCACTTTGCAGCATTCTCAGAAGAAGGACATGCCTGGGTCAGAAAGCAGAGCACTGCAATAAAAGACAAACTTTAACATTCAGGTGAGTGATACTGCAACCAATGGAAGTTTATGGCCAAGCTGAAGCTTCCAGCTGAGCCAGATGCAGCTACAGCAGTGAGGATCAGCTACTGAGATGGCTCTTCTTGTGCTGATGGGGTTTTCTTATTCTACCGAGGTGATAATTCAGTATAACAAGGTGATGGGCATGGTGATGATGGTTTGATGGTTGGGCTAGATGATCTTAGTGGTCTTTTCGGACCTTTATGATTGCTTGATTCCACGATTCTCTGTAGTAGACTCAAGCAACTTTTTAGCAGCAAGGTTAAAAAACAAAGACCTGCACAGAAAAGTCCCATTTGTACAGAGTAGTTCCAGGCACCCATCTGTCAGGCGGCACTAAGCATGAAATGACAGAGGTGCAGCTGCTGGAAGAGTTGCAGAAGAACAGTGGGAAAGCTAAAGAAACACGATTGCTGTGCAAAGAGTTCAGGCTCTTGCACTGATAATTTCATGTCCACTTCTTGGATGTAGAAACCCAAAGCATTGTGCCACACAGTAATGACAGAGCATATGCCTGTGAAACCCTCCAAAATGCTGAATGCATCTTATGAGGGCTCATCTCTGGATGCAAATATCCCCCACTGGAAGATGACCAAAGAAAGATCAGACAGAGTGACAGCACATCTCCATACAGGGCAGTGCCCAGACCTTCTACTGAGCACACTGACCATCAATAGCCAGTGGAAGCTCAAAGTAGTATAACTGGCAAGAGGCTTGGAATGATGGGGGTTGAAGGCTTAAGAATAGTTGTTTATTTTTTATTTCATATATCAGTACTGCCAGAAAAACGCAGAGAGGAGAAACACAAGAGATTCTTAAAGAAAAAAAAAAACACACTATCTCAAGCGGAGAGATCAAAAACGTAATTCTTTTCTTCTTTTCTTTTCCCCCAAAGTATTCATTTTCTAACAATTCAGCTGTGCAGTTCAAGTCAACTCCCCTTTTGTATTGTGAATTTAAGTAGAAAACCCAAAGGACATTCATCCTACAATGTATTACATCAAATGGCACGAGCACAGCCAGGAGTCCTGGGATGGAGAGGACAGAAGTCCCGCAGCAGCATCCTGTAAGGCCAGCTGGGTCCTGGCGGGGTGCAGGGGATCCCCATCAGCATCCCTCTTGCTGCTACTACACGAGGAGGCAGTTTAATGGAAACCCTTTCCAAATCACACAGCTCTGTAACCTGTCATTTTCTGGATGGCTTTATTATAGCTTTCCTTTAGTCTCCACCACTTGAGAAAACAGGTTCATCCTTCGTCAGGTTAGAGGGATTGTGGGGTTTCCCTGCTGACAGCAACACCGTGCTGTGCAAACGCTGGCAGGAGGGGGAAGAGTTATTTCAGCTGACAATAAGGAGCATTTGGCAGAAGAAGCCTCATGCACTCTGAAGTGCTTCTGCTGTCAGAAATGCTTGTGGTGGCCCGGGGGACACATTTGAGGGTTGCAGGGTGTGTGCATGGGGCAGAGCAATGCCCACCATGATTTGGGTGCATGATTTTCCACAAGCCTGGAACTATGCAAGCGCTTAAGTGTTCACCTGGTTAAGTGTTTCCTGAACTGGGAATGAGTTACAGTGTTTTTTAAACTGATTGATATATTTGGAGTAAGTCAGTATTAATGATCATGTAAATTAAAATCTGGAAGACCTCCAACTTTTTAAAAGCTGCTTCTGACACTGCAGCTCCTTGCAAATTGACTTCGTGTTCCAAAGATACCTACATGAAATTATGCTTTCACTCACAAATATTTTTGGGTCGAGGCTGCCTTTTAAAGAAGCTCCAGTAATTACTATGATGAAGTGGCCATGAAGGTCACCTGGTGTTAAGGCTGATTTGGAATGCTTATCATTCAAAATAACCTGAGCATGCCTGCCATTAATAAACTGTGTCCAAAATGGCAATAATAAGGCGTATGTATGTTCTTTGCCATTGGGATGACCCAGACTACATGGCTCTCAACAAGAGGGGATCTGCCTATGGGTGCATTGCAGGAAAATACTCCTGATGTAGAAAACATTTAATTCTGTATTATGTGTTAATTCTCAGAGTAAAATAAAGTCACTAGGTTTCCCCTCACTGATTTCCATTTATTACTCATCCAGGGAAGCTTGGCATGCCAAAAACAAATCTGTTGCATTAGTCAGGGTTAATTATCAGCCCTACAGAATGACACAGAGCTGCCCTTACATCTCACAGCATATGCAAGAGAAGTCACTTTAACAGCATCCAAACAGTGAGAAGATGGGCTGAAATACACAGCCATGCTCTGACCCAACCCCAGCATCCTGGTCCCAGGCTCCTGGGTCAGCTGCAGGCATGTTGGTTGGGTTGCTTTTGCCAGAGCCCACAGCATATTTTGTCCTTCCGATGTGCCAGGGGAGGGGATGCTGCCAGGGGTTACCCAGCTCCCTCATCCTGCCTGCTAGTGACTGAGTGTGTTCCAGGATTCACCCTTTGTGCAATCAACATGCTTTTGCATGGTTGGAGCCAGTTAATGGCACAGTGCTTGGAATGGGTTTACTTTTCCTAAAGAGGGAAGGAGAAGTGGCTAATGCAGGCACAGTGGCTTGGATAGATAGACAGACAGACAGATAGACAGATAGATAGCATGCGCTGCCTCAGCCAAGGTTGTGGGACCTGCTCAGAATGGGTGCATCAAGTTGTGTCAGGGTCAGGTTGGGTATTAGAAACAATTTCTTCTCTGAAAGAGCGGTGATGCAGTGGCACAGAGAGTGGTGGGGTCATCGTCCCTGGAGTGCTCCAAAGCCATGGAGCTGTGGCACTGAGGGACCTGGTCATTGGGCATAGTAGGGTGGGCTGGGGTTGGACTTGAGAATCATAGCTTTCTTTTCCAACTTCAGTGATTCCGTGATTCTATGATTCTGCCAACTCCTGGAGCTCTGGACTCTCCACTTGAATCACAGCAGCAATAGCCAGCAGATGTGCAATAGCCAGCAGATGCTTTCCCATCCCTGGGCAGCATCAGACCCACATGCCGACATCACGCAGAGAGGCGAGGGCAAGCCCCAAACACACACTGTAACTTCTTGCATCATCTCTGTCCTTCAGTGATGTCCCCTTCGCTCCAGGCAGAGCTGTTCCAAGGGACAGATTCCGGGCCACTGCCTATACTAATCTTGTAAACGCTACTCATTTTTGCCCAGGCTATCAAAGTAAAATGTCTCTACAGTGCAGTACATTTATTAAAGTCCTAATGGAATTAGAGTCCTCCCACCAAAAAGCCAGATGGTTGGTGTTTTTATGTTATTAGTTAATGCAATTTAGTATTAAAGTTTTGAGTTAAAAATAGTGTGTGTTGTTTTCTTTATTGCATCTACTTATATTCTGCCAGAAAGATGAATTTATGTTTAAACAGGGCTTTTCCTTTATTAATGAAGTCAATTAAAAGAATGACCCAAACGAAGGCGATTTTGGGTTTGGGGAACAATCACCTATTATTACTGCAGGCAGTTCTAGCTGTGGGAGCTGCAGTGCTGAGCAGGCACTGGAAAAATGCCTTTGTTGTCCATGATGTTCAGCATCCACTGAGAAATGGGGGGAGGGCGGGATCAAAACAGAATACTGCAAGAAACCTCATATTGTTTTCACTGCAAAATGCCTTCTTGGCAGTGAGTGGCAGCTGCCAGCAGCATGTGTGGGAGGCAGCAGGGCTGTGTCCTTGGGCTGCTATGGCCCATGGATTGCTTGGTCCTCCTCTTCCCTTTCAGAATCTATCATATGAGGTGCAAAGGTGGCTCTGAGGACTATTTCTCAGGTGTGCAAAAAGTTTGAATTTCACACAATGCCACTTCCTCGTTTTATTCCATTCTCTATTTTTCCTTCTCCCTTTTATAGGCATGTTTTATGATATGACCACAAGGATAGGTACCTCTCAGCTTTACTGCAGTATTGGGAATAGGGAGGCATTTCTGAGCATCCCAATCTCATCAAGGAGCTGCTCCAGGGGAAACAGGAGCCTCCATCCCATTAGAGTCTGTCTGTCTGTTTGTCTTACCTTTCTTTCTTCCTTTTATTATTCTTCCTTTGGAAATGCACACATCTCCAAGAGCCATCCAAGCATCAGCAATGCAGTCAAGGTTGCGTGTCTGCAAACTCTCTCAGTAGTCATCACAGCTGTCCTGCGATGTGAAATTGTGAAATTCCCACTGCATGACACTGAAAATATTACTATAGTTTTTATGGACAGACACTTCCAAGGGAGCTGGGCCAGATTTTGGCTGGGTTAATTTCTAACCTGACAGAAACCAATGCAGAAATGTCAAATTAAACCAGTTTGGATCTCAGTTGTAATTCACCTGCTGTTTCCTGCATATCAGGCTACCATTGCTTCTAAGTGATTAAATATCTAACAATTAGGAAACTAAGAAAGGGCCTCAGATCTATCTCAGATAAGTAAAGTGAATCACCAGAATAAAATGAAGTGACTTTTTTCAGTTGCTTAAACATCATCCTTTCCTTGGAACACCCAGAGTGGAATTAATTGCTGCAGTTCCTAGAAGAGGAAAAAGGGTGTCTTAGAAATGGACATCTGGGAGATGTATTTTTAAAGCTGTTAACCTGCAAAATACAGAGTGATACATAGCTATATATAATATGTTCTATCCTATCCCATCCCATCCCATCCCATCCCATCCTATCCTATAATTTTACTCATCACTGTTACTCGTCACTAAGTGCATCTTAGCAGGTGTGCACCAAACAGTGGTGTGCATGGCAGATTTCCTCCCTTGTATCCTCTCCCCTGGCCCAGGGCAGGGTTTCTGGCATGGCGCTTTGCATGGCTGATGCTCAGCTTCCCAGGTTGCTGGATGCCTGTGCTACTCTGGGCTTAGAGGAGAAAAGAATGTAACGGTGGGTTGTGCTGCCAAGGGTTGAGCACTGGGGGGGTCTCAGAGAGGATCCTTCTTGACCACAGTGCGTGGAGAAGCACAAAATAGTTGGGCTAAGGAAGGTGGGAATGGCCACAGCTGCAGAAGCCATCCAACTACAGAGCTCTCTGCATCTGGGAATCTCACACAACCTGATGCAATTAAGATAAGATTTGCGCAGAAAAAAAATATTAGAACTCAACTGATCATTTGCATGCCAGCAACCATCTTGGTTTCCCTGTCTCTTCCCATCCACTGGCAGTTTGCCGGCCCTCAGCATCGTGCCAAAGCAGAGGCAGATACAGCTCTTTGCGTTCCCCAAAATTCTCAGCACAGCGTGTCCCAGGGTTTGCTCCTTGAGCCCTCTCTGGTGGGAGACCGCATCTTTCCCCAGAGGGAGGGCATGTTTCCTTGCAGCGGTGCTCGGGCAGAGCATGGAGCCCAGCCAGACCCTGGGCTGCAGCTGAAGCTGCCTCCTCCTCTCTGCTCTGCTGCAAGAGAAAAGTGCTCTGCGGAAATCATCCCTTTTTTTCTTCACTTGAAGCAGTTCCTGTAAACCAGAAGACATATGACTGTTTCAAAGAGTTTTAATACTTTTACCAGTAACTCCGTGGTGCAGTTACGAAGAAGTGAGGCATTGCGGGTGAAGAAGTGCACGGCAATTTAGAAGATTTAATAGAAGTCGATTTTACACTTACACACATTAACATTCACATGGACTTGACGAGCGAAAAAAAAAAGGCACCACCCGGTGTTCTTGCTGCTACATGATGCTGTTTGCCAAAGCCTTTAGTTATAATTAGTCAGATTAAACTCTGTCCATAGACAGATTCAACTCCATCCAGAAAGGCTACCTCACTTTCTATTTTTACAAACCGTGCTGACAATAAGTACTCTCACATCTGACAGGATATATTGTCTTTGCCCATTGCCTCTTATAACCTGACAGTGAAAAATGTACACTTCAGCATCCAGGGAGTCATTTGTTACCTCTCCACTTCCTTCTAATTAATGAAAACATAAGGGAAGAAACAATAACTGGGTCTTACTGTTCGGGCAGAAAATGATCATTGCTCTGATGAAATAAAAAAAAATAAAATACTTTTGGCACCTGATTGCCTCAGCAATGACATAATCAGAGGGGATTTTACTGACTCTGCAATAAAACTACATATAACAATAAATGCAAAATGCTTAAAGGTTTCCCCCCACTCCTTCCTTTGCATGCAGTTACACCTCCCATAAAGGCTATCTTGAAGATGATAAAGAAGAAGTGTGCTTTACTAAGGCTAATGGTCTTTTTGCAGAAAAGTGGAAGGCTGTACCCAAAAAGCAGGCCAGCCTGGCTTCCCTCACCGAGAGGCACTGTTTGGCATACAGCACTTTGATTGCTGTATTTGGGCCAGGTAGCATATTTTTGTGCTAGTACATGGAGAAATGATTGATACAGATGAAATTTGGAACACGGCAGAGCACGTTCCAGGCTTTTTTTTTTTTCCTCCTGCAAGTATAAAAGGGGCTGCAGGGGCTGGGAAAGTCGTACTCACTGACACAAAAAGGGTTCCTTAGCAGCTTTGGGGTTTCTGTTGCAAAAGGTAAAACCCAAAGCCTTTTTTTTTTTTTTTTTCTAAATTTTTCTGCTTCCCTCAAGCACCACACATAGCCAGGGCATTTCTGCTTGAGAAGTTCTTATCCATCTGTAACACATCTCTGGGGTATCTGAACTCATTTCAGAATTCAGATTTTCCCATTCATCGTCCATTCCTTGGGTCTTTCTATAGAAGAGTCCTGAATATAATGACTTTGCTGACCTCCATAAAAACAGGACAGTATTTTCTCAGTTGATCAAAATTGCTGAAAAAGTGCAGTTCCATTTCTCACAAAGCAAGTTGCAGAGAGCTGTTGGGCTGGGAAAAGATGTCTTCATTAGCTGCCAGAAGTAAATGGAAAACCAGTGTAATCCAGGGGAGAAAAAAAAAGGAGAACAGCAGTGATACGTTGATATTCTACTTCATGTTGAGTGGTACTTTATTGCACGGTCTTGAATAAGATTATGTTCTGAGCAAGGTGCTTTAGTACACCCAGATGCTAAAAACCAAGCTTCATGTAAGCTGGCTGCGGCTCATCTTCACTGTAGATCCAATGGTTTGGGAATAAACAACACGTACAGATGGGAAAGCGCCATTATTGACCAGACAGTGGGGATGGTGAGAGTGAATGCACTCAAAAGCAGTTCAGCATCTTTTATCCTGTTAGAAAAAGGGTGAATACTCAAGTTAATAATTGTGATGCACAGCCAGAAATAATTAGAGACTGCAAGACTGGCAATCATAAATTACTTTTCTTTTAATAACATAACGAAGGCAGAGGCACAGAGGCAATAGAAAAGTGCAGCTTAAGCAGAGAAGTTCAAATGAATAAATCAAGACCAAATCCATTTCTTTAATTTCTTTCTTACACAAAGAACAATATAATATTCACGGTTTCCGACGGACTAACTTTAACTGTAGGTGATTTTGTCCATGGCTAACTTGTCTAAGGGAGAGAAAGAAATCAAATCTTAAAGGAGAGCTCCACAGACTATTTAAAGCTATGAAATATAATGCTGCAAAAGTTTCCTTCCCATCTGCAGAGGATGCCCTGACCAGGTAATGGTGGCTGCAGACAGGAGTGGCTCTGCTCTAACAAGCTGTTTGCAGCTTGAAATTCCAGGAGAAATTCTGGATATCAGCCAGGCATGCTAATGGGAGCTCCAAAAACACCGTGCTCCCATGGGATATTCTTGGGATACATCAAAGTGATAGCTCTTCCTTTGCTGGAGACGTGTTGCTGGACTCCTGCCCAGTTTGCATCCAGAGCTGGTGCAGAGGAAATTAATAGGCTTAACACAGGTGGCTAAGTTGCATGGGACGAATTACCCTACAGTGAGATTCTGAATGATTGACTTAGCGTTCATCTTCAGAAGCTGAAGTTGGGGGCGATGAATCCTCCCGAGAGCAGCAGCCTGAAGAGTGGCTTTGTTTCAGTTTGCTATACAAGGGGCAGGGGAGTTTGGAGCAGTGGAAGCAAGATCGTGAATGCTGCCGAGTTGATGTTATCCATTGCAAAGATTTTCTTTAATTATGGTAGGAGCTGAAAATCCTTTTTGTCTGTGCAATATAACAGACTTACTAAAATACAGTGTAAAACTTGATATGTAACAAAGGGAAGTGAATAGATTCCTAAGTTGCTGCGATTCTATTGGAAAAGAGGAAAGGCTTTGCTCCCATGCCCAGACCTATCTTGCAGAGATAGTATCAGTGTTTCCATTACAGCAGCATCTGAAAGCCCTGAGCTCAAGGCTCAGTTGTCTTCGGTGACGTCTTGCAAAAAAGTTGTACAACCTTTTACATGAATATAATTAAATACTGTTTAATATATTTTCCAATAAGAATGTAAACATGTCAGAGCCAAAAAAGGGCTCTGTTTGAATTGAGTAAGCAGATAATGTGGGCTGGAGGTTCCAGTGCGACTTTTTAGTAGTAGCCTACAATTTGTTCTATTTTAATTTGGCCCATCCATTTTGATGGGTAGTCTCATTAATACAGCGCAGTTTCACGTCAGAAATATTTCCACTGAATGCTATGAAGCCTAATGCATTCCTCCCACACCAAAATAAGCATAATGGGTGGCAAACATACTGCACCTGGTGATCCTCACTGTAACTGATCTATCATCAGTTTTCAAAAAGGAAAACCATCGTTGGCTAGAAAATGGATCAGCTGTTGAGCCAAACAATTATCTCCTCTCCTGAATGAGATGCTGTGTGCCAAACCAGAACGAATCAGCTATTTTGCAGAACAGTACACATATAACTAATATCTTTAGGACACGCTGGACAAAATTATTTACTAATAATGCTCCAAGGAAAAAGGCTCTGGGACCAAGGTACGTGTCCCATTAGTTGTAGAAAACCACTTGACAGTGGTACGAGGGCTCCTTGCCATCCTGCTGGTGTCCCTGCTTCCTGCTGGAGGTCTCAGCCTCGAGCTAGAGTAAAGTGGTGGAAGTCCTTCAGCAAAATGAGATTACCAGCTGTCGCAATCCAGTTTGCTCTTTTAAAAGACGGATGTCAGCTTGCATCAAGCCCCTGGTTGGCTAATGGAATATATCAAAAGCACACTGTCAAGGGTTTTTGGGCCACAGGTCTGACTTATCTTAAAATAGTTGATATAAAACAGAACGGTTATTTGAAACTCAAATGTCTATTTTTTATTTTTTAAAGAGGAAAATGACACCCTGCTCTTGTAAGTTTCATGCCTGCAATCAAATACAAATGAAAACAAAGGATCCAGACTGCCAGAAAAAGAACAGCGTTCTTTATTTAGTTGGGGTCTACAGAAACACAGTGATTTCTCCCTTCCTGTCTTGCAAGCCTGGCTGGCTGAGCAGCCTGTTGCTGGAGCTGTGCTGTCACTGCTGCTGAAGCTGATGCACACGCAGAGAGATTCTGGCATGATGCTCCCTGGCATTAGCATATATTTTCTGCAAGTGACACTGTTTGTCCTGCAGAGTGGAAATTCCCTCTGCCTGAAAAAATGGTCTCGAGGGATTTGCTCTAAAGGGAAGAAAGAAATTTATCCTCCAAGGCTCACGCGGTCTTGGTCCCTCTGCTGAGAATGACAACCAGTGTGACTCCATGTGTCAGCAGAGGTCCTGGCTCAGGAACTGGGCTGAGAAATATGGGGTAATTTGATGTTGACATTAAAACCTGTCACCATCTGAAACAGCAGGGGAAAAATAACAATATTTGCTAAAAGGCAGAAGATAAAATCACTAGATGAAATTACTGCTTCGGAATGACCTTCTAAAAATACCTGCGGTGATCAGTCTGGATGGCTGGAGAGCTCCAGACGGAGATGGCAGAGCCTCTGCTCCAAACCCAGGTCTTCCCCGGAGAGAGATAATTTGCACCTTGCAAAACACTGTCCCCAAATAAATTATGGTCATAATGAGCCACAAAGACAACAGACAAAAAGAGCCCTTTCCTTGTAAACAAAAGAGCGGGAGGGAAGGCTCCAGCTGCAGCCAAGAGCCTGCTTGTTTATCTCTCATTAACGCAAAGGTTAACCCAGGAGGCACACGGGGCTGTGACACGGGCAGCTCCAGCAGCCTGTCCTGGTGCGTGCTGCCAGCACGTCTCACAGCCACCGTGCTCTCAAAACAGGCCGTGAGTGCTCTGCTACTCTTCTTTTCCTCTGTCTGATGACATGTGCTTGAGTTTTCCAGGGAACTCCTTGCAGCGGGAGCATTTCCCACTTGCCCTGTTGTAGGGCTGCATTTCCTATTCCTTCCCAAATTCCCTTTTGATTCCACAGTCTCTTTGCTATAAGCAGGAGCAGAACATGCAGTTGGATACAAACACCCCGTGGCTGAGTGTGCACTCTTAAATTCCAATACATTAGCAGCATGCTCCAAATCTCCATTCCAAGACATAGCCAATAAAAATGAATTAACTGAATAGTCATTAGGATATAATGTGGTAGCATTAAGATGAGCCACAATATAATTACCGTTATTTCTAATGGAGTTACCATGCTGTTACTGCAGCACAACACACCTCACCTCTGCCTTCAAATGGGCACACACCTCATTGCACACTCACTTTGGGGCATGCTCGATTCAGGCACAAAAATCAAGAAGTGATCCAAAGCACTCTTGAAAAAAATGCAGCTTCAAGCCAGATGTGTGCAAAAATGCACATGTACTGCTAGTTGGCTGGACTGGAACAGGTTGCCCAAGTAGGCTGTAAATGCCCCATCCCTGGAGGCATTAAAGACCAGGCTGGATGTGGCTCTGGGCAGCCTGGTCTAGTGGCTGGCAACCCTGCACATAGCAGGGGGGTTGAAACTAGATGATCATTGTGGTCCTTTTCAACCCAGGCCATTCCATGATTTTGTGATTCATTAGAAAATCCAGGTATGTGAAGGTGGCATCAAAAGGAGTTTTCATTGAGCATGGTGGGTTTTGGATCAGGAACCTCAGATTTCTTTACCTGGTTATTAAAGAAAAAGAGATTAAGAATTCCTGATCTATGAGCTTCTCAGTAATTTTGATTCTGAAAGCCAAATTCAGCCACGCTCACTGGAGGAGAAGCAGGTTGTTTCTTCTGCTGCAGTAAGGCAGGTTAAAGACAAACACAGACCCTCAGTGACCCGATGGGGGAGAAGGCTGCAATGTCTGCTCCTCAATTCAACTCCCAAGGTGACCTCTAGCTTGATCAGTGTCTCATACAGATACTGGGTTCACCCCTAGCAGGGCTCCTGCTTTACAGCATGGTCCTTGGACTTCTCACCAGGTTCATTGCATGGCCAGGTTTGGGTACGTTGGCTGGTTTCTGAGAGATTCTCCATGAGGAGCGTGCAAAGGGGCAGGAATATGGGATGTGACATAAACGTATTCTGCTAATGCTGTAAATTAGTCATATCAAATATGTATTTAATATAATAAATTTGGAAGACAGCTACTGTAGGTTTAGTGGCAACTGACAGCACTTATAATGAGGATTAATATACATACTGGTCCTACAGATTTGTTAAATTTCAATAAATATTTATTATAATTCACCGGTTCTTAACTTACACTTGAATAAATTGACTAATGTTAAATAAATAGAGAAGCATGACCGAAAGGAACGGGCAGAAGTCTGTCAGTACTGGGGTGAGCTATGAGCTCATGAGGGCTGTGCTTAAGCAAAGAGCATCCTGCTTGGGTTTGGCTCCAATGACTGCTGGTTTCACAAGCTTCATGTCAGAGCCTGTATTTCCTGCAGGGTTCCTGATGAGATTATCCTTTTAGGTCAAACATGGCCAACTCAGGTTGAATATTAGGGAAAATTTTTTCTTGGAAAGAGTAGTCAGGCACTGAATGCTGCCCAGGGAGGTGGTGGGGTCACAGTCTCTGGAGGTGTTCAGGAAAAAGGTAAATGTGACACAGAGGGACAGTGTTAGTGGACATGGTGGGATGGGTTGAAGGTTAGATTTGATGATCTTAGCGATCTTTTCCAACCTTAATGATTCAATGGTCCTATCATTCTATGATTCTATGAACTTGCGACCTTTAAGGAGAGCAGCCTTTGCTGCAGCTTCTCTGAAAAAGCTCTTCCAGAACTGGCTTGGTTGCAACTAGCTCAGGTTCATGGTGCTGAGCTGGAAGCAGCTGCGTGCCTGGAAGGAGCAGGTTTGCAAAGCACAAAGGTATTTGGGTGTCTTCAGATGAATAAGGAAGTTCTGTCAAATTTCAGAAGTATTTTGCTGTAAGTAAGCGGCTAATTCACTGCTTGCCTTTTTGGAACTGTTGCCAAGCAGCTCTCTGTCTGCATGGGTTGGTGCCTAATTGCTGTTGAAGGTCTGGCAGGGGAGGCCCAAAGGGAAGCTGCAGCAGCAGCAAACATGCAGCCACAGCCACCAGCAGGGTACTGGGACCAGTCCTGGGGGGTGAGAAAGCAGGAGCTGCTGTGTGCAGCACACTGTGAGACCGGCCCTCTGAGGATTCCCACGCACAGAGCAACTTCTGCTCGAAGCACAGACCTTATTGCATGGGGATAGCAGCAGTGAGATCAGAATCTCGCTGCAGGAAACCTCAGTGTCTTCAGAAAAAAAAAAAAAAAAAGCCAAAAAAAACCAGTCCACATTGCCTGCAGACACAGGGCTGCATTAAAAGATCTTCAGACATTTCAGGGCAGGGTGGAAGGTTTTGCACAAGCTGTAGATGAAGACGAATAGAATTTTTTTGAACTGATCAGCTGGATGAGTATGGAGTGTGTTTTGAAAATTATTTTTACCCGTTGCTTTAACTTTTTTTTTTTTTTCTTCTTGGCTTATCAAAGGACTCCTGAGTCTTTCAGAAGAACTTTTACCAATATCTGATGGTAAGTTATCTTCTCCTGTAAATGCAAGATGATGTACACTCTGCTGACTGCTCATAATCATCTTTCATGGATCATCTTGTTGGCTTCCTCTCCCATCATTATGCTTTTGCCTATGATAACCTCCCTGACATTGTCTTACTGATATTTTTGTAGCCAACCTGGACCCTTTCCTACCTCTTCCATACACAGGCTTGCAATGAATAGTTCTGCAATCTCATGTGACAGATAATAATGTTTTTCTTAATTGCTAATCACATGTATTAGTGGGTTACGTGCAGGAGAATCATTAATTCCAGGCTGCTTAGGAATTCTGCAGAGGGGCTGAGGGGACAAGCACAGCTGATCTCTGCACCATCAGCATCAAACCTGGAAGTGACATTGCTTTGTTTCCATTGTGGCAAAAGAGAGTGAGAGGTTTGGCACGAGGCTGTTGGCCACCTGGCAGCACAAGCCCCGTGCAATGCAGTCTGAGAGAGGAAAACAGACCCCAAAAGAAAAGAGGGGCTACAAAAGGAAGGGATTGACCCAACACAGCACTGAGAAGTGGGATGGGGGCTGCAGGTGAGATTTATGCCTGCATTGGGCTGCTGGTTTTTAACACTCTTGACACAGCTCTGCAGGATTTCCTTGGCTCCAACGCTGTCAGAAACTCAGAAATTTTATCTAATCCTCAGGGATTAGATAAAGGTGGGGGTGACCCTCAAGCCCAGAGACTCCTGTCTGCTTCAGAGAACCTAAAGCCACACAGCACGGTCTAATGGGGAGATAGCACAGAGAGGGGAGAGAAAGGCAGGGGGAGAAATAAGCAGTGAGTGTTGGTAAATGGGAGTCCTGAGGAAGTGAACATCTCCAATTCTTCCTCCAAACAACTGCTAAATAAATGGTACTTCTTATCCCCCCACTGGTTTCCCTTCTGCAGCCATCACTCCCCAGGGATGCTCCTCTTGCTCCTTGAAATGCAGCAGGAGGCAGCACCCTGCAGCAGGCTGGGTGCAAAGGGCAGAACTGCACTTTGGGAGGGATTTATTGGAGGCAGCAGGTCCTTGCAGAGGAACGCTGCAGTGCTCCATTAACTCTGGGAGATATTTCTGCAGCGCACCACGCCGCGAGCATCCTTTTTGCTGTTAAGCACCAACAATGTTGAGCTGGGAGGGAGCAGGAGACTTTCTTGCTCGAGGAAGATGTGGAAAACCAATTACAAGTCCTCATACAAATCCAAATGTGTCTTCCTAAACACACCGCCTCGCCAAATGAGCCTGAGATTTAGCTCTCACAATAAGCCTGAACTGTGAACTTTTTAATTTGCACATAGTTTCAGGAAATCTAACTCATCCTATCAGGAAAAAAAAAAAAAAGCAACTTTAAAAAATGTTCTTTCGCCTGTTTCTTTATTCCAGGAGCAGAGTAATTTATGTACTCATTTAATTTTGTTCTGCCACAAAGAAAACCACAGTATATAATGCGATCTCCATTGCTGGAATGCTCATTGTTGGAAGGACATTGGAGAAGACATAAATGTCCCTGACACAAAAGAAGATCCCAGGTTTCAGAAAGATCACACAGATTGGAAAACACGTTTTTCACTTAAATTTATGAGCAGCCCTTTGTTCTTTCCTTTATGGTATGATAGCATAATAATCTTTTAAAACCACAGTAAGAGCAAGGCACCTGAGAGATTGGTGCTTTATAAATACTTAAACAGATAGACTGCTATGAAAATCTTTTGTTCTGCTGCATTTCTGCCCATTGTTAATACTGCTCCAACAATGCAGGGAAAAACCTCTAATAATTGGAAAACATTTGTGTTGGGAGGTGAGGCGGTTAGTGTCTTCAGAGAAATATCTTCCAAAGCAAAGAGCATTCCATTACGCACACAAACTGCAGGAACTACACGCTGGTTTTGCGTAGATGTGCATACAGAGATGCTGGAAACCACCCAGGCAGCGAGTGAAGCACTCATATTTCATCGTTATGATAGCATCGGACAGCTGCATCTCACAACTTCTGAAAAGTGCTGGAAAAACCCAAAGCAGCCCTTATAATGTGGCTGAACAAAAAGCCCGTGCCATGTGAACGAGCCCAAGTCGGCCGTTTGGTAATTGGCTGAGTTATCTGGAATGTCACTGCTTTGTCTGCCAACAGTGCAGTGCTGATAAGCCCCAAAGGTTCTGAGCTCCCCAGAGGACACAGCACAGCAGCCCCTTCTCCTGCCTCAGTTTCCCAGTGGAAAACAAGGAGAGCAATGTGCTGCTGTCTCCCATTCAGGCTGCGGGAGGAAAGGGTGTGAATCAATGGATTGTCCATGAACAACCCTTCTGATTATTGTCAGTTTTGAGAACAACTTTGTTTTCTTTGTCTTGCTAGAAATGAATAAAAAAGACTGGGGAAAAAAATACGTTTGCATTACGAATCTACCAAAATTGTGTGTCATACAACCTTGTTATATCCATGTGTATTGGGAAAGGTTGGAGAAATCAGGAGAAAGGTGGTTTTGAGTATCATTATGGGGATGCCACTGCAGTGTGGCTGGGATATTCTCCAGTGATGTGAAACTTGGAGCCCAGTAAATGGAGAGGTGGGTTCCGGTACACATGCACACATGAGTATTTTTTATTGAAAAGAAAAAAAAAGCTTAACTTGCCCAAATGAACACAGTTACCTTAAGGAAGTTGAAAGTGAAATGAACAGCCTTCTTTCAGGTCAAAGTACACAGCAGGTGCTGCAGCCATGTGATTTAACTTGTGCTGACAGAGCGCTCTTGGTGAGTCTCAGCCGGACCCAGCACCATCTGAAGGAGCTGCACGTGCAGACCATGGGCACACAGCTCAGGGTTTGTTTTGTGGGGACTTTGCAGTCAGTTCCAAAGACTGGATTTGGTGCTTCTCACTAATAAAGGACAAAATCAAGAAAAAGATTTGCTTTTATAAATCATAGAATCAATATCCCAAGTTGGAAGAGACTCGTAAGAATCATCTCCCAGTGGTGAGGTTGGTGCCCCGACCCTGGAGACAACCAACATCAGGCTTGAGAGGTTCTGAGCACCTGATGGAGCTGCAGGTATCTCTGTCCATTGCAGGGGAGCTGGGCCAATTGGCTTTTGAAGATCCCTTCCAGCTCAAACAGGTCTATGATTCTGTGATTCTGTGCTTCTATGATCATCGAGTCCAATTCTTGACTCCACCTTTCACCACTATTTGAAAATACACAGGCACCATTTTTCTCATGTAACTCACCACACCAGTATTTAAAAAAATACCACTGATGTACAGATGTGCCAGTTTGTCAAAACCTGAACTTTTAGTAAGAATTTACTTATGTTGAGACAACTTCTGTTATCTAATAGAAGCTAATTCCACCTAGTAACGGAATTGCACGCTGCACCCAGTGATAGAATTTTGGGTCAAAATAAGAAAAAGAGACAGAAAGAGAGAAGGCACAACCCCAGTGACCTTATCAGCCTGGAACAGGACAAAGCCAATGGACAGAGCTTCTGTACCAATAAAAAATAATAACTTCGGGTCAGTTGAAGAAGACCAAACCCTAGGTGGCTTCTGCAGGATGTGGACACTGCAGTAACCTGATTTGATCACAGGACACTGCCCAGTCTTTTGGATCAAGAGAAGATTTTGGCTTATAGAAAATCAGAAATCAATACCAAAAAAATGGTCCAATTGGGTCAATAATCTTCAATTTTAGGTTTTTTTTTTTTTAATTATTAGAAATATTTATATTTCTTGCTATAGCTTGGTATTTTAGAAAGCTATAAATGCATTTTTATATAATCAGCATTTTTTAAAGTCTATAAACATCCACTATGTTTGCCTAATGTACTATAAAAGCCTCCAAAGGAGCTGTTATTATCCAACTTGTCACCTCACACATGCTCCAAGGAGGATTTTTTTCTTGTCTGCTGTTAATAAAATGAAGCAAACCATTAACAGCTTTGGAGCTGCAAGGAGAAGTAAAGGGGCTTGTAATCTTGGACTCCAAAGGAAATGTCTGCAGCTTTGCTCCTCGCCTCTTTGAGATTCCCAACACGCAACAACAATTTCAAAGAGACAAAATCAGTTTAGGTTACATAAATTCAAAAGCCCAAGCCTGCTTCTTTTAAAGTAACATCTTGCATTTTGTTTGTAGTGTTGCAATCTCTCACATAACATTTTGAACTGGTTTAGTTTTCTATTCTGCAGTGCATCTTCCACAGGTTTCATTGGTTACGGGAGCTTTAATGCAGAATTATTACATACACGCACGCATACATCGTTACTACACACACATATCTGTGTAAATATGTATGTGTGTATGCAAATATATGCACATATTAAAAGTCTGGCTTGCTGTGGTGGTTGCACACTGAAGACCCATCTCTCCTGGCACCCTCTACACACCAAACTCCCATCTGTATCTGCGCGTGGAGCAATCCAAAATGCCATGCATTTTGGAGAGGAACATGGATATTTTTGTCCCTGCAAGCTCAGGCTGAGTGTGGTGCAAATCAATTAGTGCAGGGAAGAAATCTGTGTGCAAAAAGCAGAGTCGGCACGAACATGGTGTTTTAAACAATCCCTTAATTCACATCTAGGAGATCAGTTTTCGGTTCATCGCCATTTATAGTTTGCTCCTGTTCCCAACATATCTCGGTGTCGGGATAGATTCTCAGCCCTGGGGAACCTGTCAGGGATGTGATAACAACACACTCAGCCCAAAGCAGGGCATGATTGCGCCTGCGACAGTGAGCGGTGTTAGCAGCTCCCTGCTGCCGGCGTGGGGTCCTGGCTGGTGCAGGAAAGCACAGGCAGCCCCACAGGCCTCCACTATTTTCTGTTTTCAGATAGGGCTGAAAATAGTGTGAGAACCTCTTGTTTTTCACATGTGGGTTCTTGTGAGCCTAGGATGCTCCAAAGTGGGGAGCAGGCAATGAGCAACTCTGGTGTTTTAGGTAAAGGATTTTCTGGATGACTGTAGGGTGGCTTTTGTGACTTCTGTTATGGAAAGGCCATGAGATGGAACAACATGAAAAGTCCTCGTTGGTCTCTGAGAGAAGCAGCTTGGGTATCTCAGTGATGATGGAAGAGGATTAAAAAACAGTGGATGTGGTTTATGCCACTGCAGGAAATTTCCATCTGTTTTGCAGGGCAATGGGCTGAACCTGCTGTATGGGGTGGTCACCACAAAGGTGGCTCTGGCACTTCTGGGATGCCAGCATTTGTGTGATCTGTGGTTTTGTGCCATACACCCAGTCTTGGCTGTCCAGATGGTGATGACACAGAGCTGCCTCTGCTCAGAACTGGTGGGGATGGGGAAATCCCAAACTTCAGTTTCCAATTTGGGTTCAGAAGAGTTGTGACAAAGAGGACAAGCCACAGGGGATGGAGAGCAGTTTACCAACTGTCTGATGCTGTCCTCAGAGCAGGGGGGTTCAGCATCAGGTCAAGAGAAAGTGACACTAAGAATATCCTGACATGCCTTAGGGTGCCTTGGAATCTCTTAAGAGCCTTTCACAGCTCATGGCACTATGAAGTGGATCCTTCAGGTACTTCCCACCCCTAGATGACATGCTACCAGCTCCCAACAAGTTCAACCTTGGTTAAATGTTGCCTGACAGTCCCATGTGGATGCTCTACATGGAAGTATCCATTATGATCGCCTTCCAAACTCAGGAATCAGGGACTTCTAGAATTGCCCCTTGCTGGGGAAGATTTGGAGTCTCCCATGGCCAAAAGGCCCAAGAGGTGACTCCATCAAGTCACCTCTTCAAGTCACCTCATCAAGTTGGTGTCCCCCATCAACACGCTATGGCAGGAGGGTTTCTCTGGCCTGTGGTGAAGCTCTCCAGCCTTCCCTGCTAAGGGTAGGAGGTCAACACTTCACTGGGCCCTGGCTCCCTTGGAGGCACTGGAAGGGAGATGTGGCTGGACGATGGGGTGCCTGGAACAGCACAGTGAAGGACTCAGTCCCAGTGTGCAGTGTTTCTCTCTTGAAGGTGGAAATTAGGATCCCTTGACCTTCTTCCCCACCTTCTCTTCTGGCTACCTTTTGACAGTGCAGGAAAAAAATACAAAAGAAAGAAGTCAAAAGAGAGGAAAAAGATAAATAGAGGAGGGAGACAAAGGTCTTCCAGCACGGACAAGGTCTCCGCTCTGTGTCTCCCAGTGCTGGTGCTTACCAAACATAGCCAGGGCCCCCGTGAGCCCTCAGCCCAGCAGAGGAGTAAGATGAGCTCCCTCTTCATTTGGCCTCGCTAAAAATAGCGGAGGGTAAAAAAAGGCAGAGTCAGGACCCTGCAGGACCAGTAGTCAATGGGCTGAGAGGAGCGACTGAACTCCAAATACTGCTCAGCAGCCTCCAGCTGACAGGCTATTTTTTGCCATGGTTGACTAAATATGGTCAGGGAGGGAAGAGCACGAGCAGGGGCCGCTCGCCCGGCGGTGCATGTTTCGGATGCTTCGCTGGGTATATAAGCACTGGAAAGGTGGACCCACTTCCTGACCAGAGCTTGCCCCCCTCGGTCTTCCCCCCGGGTGCGTGTGTGCGTACCCCTCCCGGTGGCTGACCCCAAGCCAGGGCTGACCCTTGAGAAGGAGGGGATCTAGAGAGGGGACAGCCCCATTTCGCACCCAGGTGTGCTGCAATCCGGGCGGGTTGGGTCCCTTCTCCTTAACCCCCGCCTCGCCTGCCGCCGCCGGCGCTCCCCGGAGCCTCTCTCCCCCCGCTCAGCCTCCGCTGCTCAGCCTCCGCTGTACCGCGCTGCCTGCCGCCTTCCTCCCCCCACCGCCCAGCCGCGATGCAGCAGCGGGGATGGAGTTGTAGTGGTGCTGGGCGGAGGGGGTGAGGTAAGGGTGGGGGGGAAGGTTTGTCTGATGATTTTTTTTTTAATTTTTTTTTTTTTTTTTTCCTCCAAGTGAGGACTAATACCATCACTGGGCCTGCTCTCTTTTTCCCTTCCTGCATTAGAGATTGGCTATAAGGAGAAGGCTGACGGCTGCAGCATGAAGCGCATTATTACCTTGTGATTCCATGACCCTCCTCTATGCATCCCTAACTCTCGAAAGCTGATTCAGCTTTCAGCTAGTGCTCTGGTGAGTCCTCTGCTGCAACAGAAGCTCCTAACTGGTATGTCTCTTTTTTTCCTTCCTCTCTTCTGCTCCCTTTCTTCCCTCTAACTGCACCAGCTCAGCTCGTTTTTAAACACTTTTCTGACCGATGCAGGACTGAGTGCCCATCCAACTTACCCGGGGACTTAAATGTCTGCTTTTGCATCCGGCAAATGTGTGTGTGCTGCGTGTGTGTGTGTGTCTGTGTGGGGATGTGCCGGCTGCCTCTAATCCATGGATGAGTTGGGAGACCTTCCCCCCACCTTTATTCTTTTTTTTTTGTTGTTGTTGTTGTTCTGCTGTGGCATACTCTGCATTTAAAGGGGAAAAAAAAAAAAAAAAAAAGCAACAAACTGCAGAGCAAGCAGTGCACTATAATAATCTGAACTGAAATGTTAGAACTTTGACATGCAGCCGTTCTGCAAGGTTAAAGTGGCCTTTAAATGCCTAATTCAGAGCCAGGCTGGCTAATGACACCTAGGGGGATTGGGGCTTCATTTATTTATTTGCACCAAACTAGTGGCTCTGAGCTAATATCAGACAGAGCAAAAGGGTGAAATGTGGTTAAACTTAGCCTAACTTGCAGTGATCTCAGTGCTGCGGTGATTAACTGTTCCAATGCCAAAAACTGAGCGTTAATTGCGGACGCATGGCTTGTGGGCAATCAGAAAGGAGATGCAAGGAGAAGTTAGGTTTTCCCTGCAAGGGGTTTGAATTCAGGTTACACTTCATCCATCAATCGGCTATTATTGCTTTTGCAGCTGAGAGTTAGCTGTGGTCATTATATTTTATATGATAGTGGTGATACCTGATCACATAAATGTATATGCATTGGTATTGTGAGAGGGGTACTGTGTTATATACATGCATGCACACAAATTGGGATATATTTTATAGCATGCGTATGTATATTTTACATGGCTTTATACAGAGATATTAAATGCTATATATAAACAGGTGTAGCACATGATCTCAATACAATGCACCTTCAGTCTGTGCTTGGAGTATGGCTATTTGCATATGTCTGTGCTGGAGAGAGTGTGCACTCAGCAGCCGTGTGTAATTGTGGAGGCAGAGCCCTGTGATCTGGCTGGCAGTTTAATTGCTGGTTCCCTGGTGCGGGTGGCCATGCTGCCGCCCCAAAGGACCGAGCCTGATCCATTCACTGCAGCTCCGTCCTGCTGGGTTCCCTTGGCTGTGCCCAGCCCCAAACCAGGCTGCCTCCAAGTCCCTGAAGTTTTGTGCTGCACAGCCGCAGCCTGACTTTGCCACCAGGACTCGAGGAGCTCCCCCAGAATGGGACAGAGGGAGCAGGTGTACAGCACCATGCTTCCATCCTTCACACCCCCTCCATCCCTCCATCTCCATCCTTCCCTTTTATTTGCTCCTTGCGCTCTGCATTATCCGCATTCCCATGCATTTTTCCCCCCACAGCAACCACAATTTTACTGTGCAGCTTTTTCTGCTCTGAGTGAGCCGAGGTGGGTGGAGGATGCTGGGCAATGCTCACCCACCACCATTACTCCTGGTGCTCACTGCAGGATGTGGACCACAAAGTGCCTCTGGCGTCACTATTAAATCACCGCCACGCCGCATGTCTGCTCCTCCACCAGCAGGGCCAACCCTACAACTCACAGGCAGATTGAAACCTAGATCCACCACCTTTCTGGGAGTAACCAACAGATAAACCTGGCTGCCGCTGTTGTTCCATAATCTCCAACATTTGTAAGGATTTTATGTGCCATCTTTTAGCTTCCTGTAGTGACTGGCTTCCCATTCTCCTGCTCATCCACAGAAGTTTGGGACAGTTCAGGACAGTCCATGGAAGGGCGATTTCAGGAAAGCAAATTGGGAATGAGTTGAAATGTGCGATGGTCCAAGATGTCAGGTAGCTGTCCTGTTCCGCTGCATGGCCTGTTGGTGTTTATCTAAGGGGAATCCAACATGGCCAAGTGCCTTGGTTGTGTGAAACCCAACTGAACTCAGTTATTTGTGAGCTTTTGAGGAATTCTTTTTAGAATCTGAGCACCAAGATTTTCCCTCGCGCTCCTCACCTCTCCCTTCACTTTAATTTCACTGCAGTCACGCATTACTATGGTGCCACAGCTCCATCTCTCTTCCCCTTACTCCAAACCGACAGTGGAAATTTACCTCAAAATGATACAAATAATGGCATTTAGTGGGGCCAGAAGCCCTGTGGCAGTGAGGAAGGGCACAGTGCCGAGCCAGCATGGGGCTCGCGCCCATTCTGCTGCGTGGTGCATGGCACCAAAGGGCTGGGGCGAGCCCATGGGTTTGCACCCCAGCTCTGCGGGGCTTTGCAGCCTGATGATGTTGAAGTCAATCAGCGCAGGGAAATATTTACTCCCACTCTCCCAGCGATATTTCACAAAGCAGCGGGGGGAAAGAAAAAAAACAACAACAAAAAAAGAAACATCGATACAATTAAGTATTCCAAAGTGCTTACTTTGCCACTTGCTAAGTTTACTTAAACCCTCTTTAAAGGCTTCATTAGAAACTGGTGAGAAACGGCCAAATTCATTAGCGTCGAGGCAGGCGTTGTGCATTTCGCCTGCAAATTGCAATCGAGCGGCGGCGGGGCGAGGGGCGCAGGTGAGCGCACACCCGCTGTGCTGAGCGAGCGGCAGCGCCCGCCGTGACCTCCGGAATGCCGCCCTGCATTCAACCCAGCCACATTGTTCCAGAGCTTTAAAGCTCAGCGTGGCGGCTGGCGGAAGGCAGAGGCAGCGGGAACTGATGGCTGCGTGTGAGGATGAGCCCCACGGGGAGAACTCCGAAAGACTTTTTTTGGCCTAAGCCACCGGCGCAGGGCTGGGGCTGCTTTTTAGTTTGCATCGCTGCAGGTGTCTATCCCAGGTGTGGGGCTCCGCTGGATGACTTGTGAAAAGCAAATTGTTTTTTATATATATATTTTTAAATACCCTGAACTCCCCCGCCTTCCTCCCAAGGTATATTGGGGATTGTTTGCTGCAAGGTAGTGTCACACTCACGGTGACCAGCAGAGGAAAAATCACTGGATTCTCTAGGTAAGATGCTTTCTTCTTCCTATGCCTTAATCTCTACTTAGTGCTGGAAGCGATGGCATGTCTGTAGCTGGTGAGTTCTCTTGCTCTGCCAGATGGAACACTTCTTGCTGGTGTTGCTTTGTAAATCAGTGCTATGCTGGATTTTGACTTTCTAAAAGCAAATTGGCTTCTTGTTTCTAAATTGCAGGATGGAGGCAATTGGGAATTGATATCTACTTAACCTCTACCCACATGGCTTTGTCTAAACCTGTATACGCACATATATACGCATATTTGTCTCTCTCTATATATTTACACAGAAATCAAATTCCTTCTACTACAGCCTTTTTAATCACTGAAAGTTTACAATTTCAGTGAAAGCATGCTCTTTGTAGGTGGGCTGGGAGTGTGGCTTTTCCTATGTGCCATTCCATGACAAAGTGCTGCAGGTACTCTGGGCATTGCCCACTACTTCTTCCCAGCCCTAAACCCCAGCAACCTGCAGGGGCAGAGCTGGAATGGCCAGCAAGGGGAGTGAGGGTGTGTGTGTGTGTGTGTGTGTTTTGCACATGGGCTGCCTCAAACTGTGCTGTAACTCACTCCTGGGAAGTAAATGGCACACCAGCCCTATTTCCTCCCGTGTACATATAAATGCGCATATTGAACCTACCTGCTTGAGAGACATACTTCTTTATATGCCCATATGAACCTGGCAATCTATGGAATGTAAAGAAGTATGTATTTCAGGTGGGAACTCTTCTCGGAGGAGCAGTGTGTGACCCCGTGTGAAGGGGGGAGAAAGACAGACAGATTTTTGTCTTTTTTTTTTTTTTTTTTTTTTTTTTTTTTTTTTTGAGATGCCTGACATGGCAGACTGGCTGGGGAGTCAATTGATGATCTTGTTCCAGTGCGTGTATTGTTCTGTCACTTTGCCTGTGTCAGCAGGTGGAAATGCTCATCAGGACATTAAATATTCAATATGCTGACTGCGGCATGGGCTTTGAAAGGCAATGCCAGAGAAAGCTGGCTGTCCACTCCTGGTTTTCAGTGGGGATGCAGACCAGTCCCTACAGATTGCTGCTTCCCCCTTGGTCCTTTTTCCTTAAAATGAGGCTGGTCCTTAATCCTAGGGAAAAGGAAAGTAGTTGGAGGCAGGGAGAAGAAGGGAAGGAGTTGTGACTTGCAAGTGCAGTATTTTGGCTTCACATGAATATGCAAAGGGCTTTCGGGATGTTTCCTGTGTTAAAACTTTTTGTGCTTAATGCTGGAGAGAAAGTGATGTTCACTGTGTGTGTGCCAGCCCTCGGACACGGCCATTGGGTGCCCAGGTCACAGCTAGGGGCAGCAAGCGTCCCCAGTGTGTGCTGGTTATTAGAGGGAAATAAGAAAATTAGCTCCTTGAATTTGGGAAGCTTTCCTGACGTTTTGGTTTACCTTTATAACCTTTCTCATCATAAAACACCTGGTTATTCTCCCAGCATCCCACAAGAATGAGACGCGGTGATACAGAGGGGTTTAACATTCCGTGTGAACAAGCAGAACTTTCTGTCTGGGGAGGGGCAGGTGAAGCTTTCAGCCCCCATTTACCTCAACCTTACAAAATGCACATATCTAGGCAGGTAGATGCCTGCCATTTGGCACTGCATTTCTCCATCCCAACTACCTGCTCCCAAACTTATCCCCATCACCCCGCCATGCAGCCAAGGGCACAGCAATGTTCTGCTCTGGAGCAAATTCGCTGTGGTTTCAGCACATTTCTGTGCTTGGCAAGAGTGCTCTGAAGGCCTTTGCTGAGCCTCAGTTTGGTGTGATTCATGGCAAGCACTGCTGCCACTTGTTACATGTACACCAAACGGGGTTTAATGGAGAGCAGGTACTTCTCAATTGCAGTTAGGAAAGGTGGGCTGGGATCTTAAGGAGATTTCCTATGTACAGTATTCCGTAGGTTTTATAAATCTTTCTTTTCTTAAAAAAAAAAAACAACAAATAAACAAACAAAAAAGAATGATACAAGAGGTGGGTACACATGGAGTGCTCAACCTCTGCCTGGGAGAGGAGGGACCTCTGCTTTGCCAGGTGCTTTGGGAAGAGGCATTGTCCCCTGGACAAGGATGGATCCCAGCCACTGATGATGTCCTGCCCCAATTTGGGGCCACAGTTAAATACAAAGGGTGAGGTGCTGGGAAACAAACAGAGACCGAGCAGCAGAGTTCCCATGGCCAAATGGGGCTGCAGTTTCTCTCGCTTGTACATCACTGCTGGGAGCTTGAGTTGCTGGGTGAAAAATGAGGATGATTCTCACCATTCTGGCCACAATAATAATTTCCGTCCTTTTCCAAACAACCTTTTTTACCACCTCTTTTCCCTTCCCTTTTCCTCTCTGCTTTCCTCCCCTTCCTTCTTTCCTCGTCTTCTGCTTACTTGCATGCTTCTCATTTTCTCTTTATTTCTAGGTTGCTTTCTTGCTTTCAACTTTGCTCTTACATTTTTCTCTTTTTCTTTTCTTTATTTCTTTTTCTTCTCATTTCTTCTTTCATTTTGTCATTGTCTTGCTCTTTCTTTTTCTTGTTTTCCTCCTTTTCTCTGCATTCTCAGTGTGGGTGTCACTGAGCCTTCCACACCACCATGCATATCTCTAGCGAAGGTTCCTGCGGTCTGATTTACAGCAGATACCTGCATCCGTAATGCAATTTTGATCTCTTTCCCCACCTCTCTGAATTAATATGTTTGTTAATCACACGGAATTGCTAACTTTAAGAAGTCACTAAGTGCTCCGATTTATTTTTACGTAAATATTTTCAAAACCGTAAGTCAGCTCTGCCTCACCATGCGGGAGCCACGTGGTGAAGGTGTGCGGGTGCAGGACACATCCTGAGACCCTACCCTGTCTCTGTTGCAGTGGGGCAATGCCAAAAATTAAATAGGAATGCTGCGTATAGATCCCAAAACCATGGCAGCCCTTTAGCCATTAGCATCGTCCACCAGTTTGCGCCATTCTTACTCTTTGCTTCAGCTCCTTCTCGCTTTTCCTCTTCTTTGGATAAAAACTGACCGTTCCTCCACACTAAGTCCTCTCTATTTCTCAGCTTGAAGTAAGCCTCTTCTCCTTCGCTCTCCATAGAGCGGAGCCGCGGGTTCCGTGCTGAAGCGAGGCGCAGTGCTTGGCTGCGCCCATCCGTCCAGCAAAGCGCGCACCGAGCGGTCCCACCGGCAAAAACGGGAGCTCTGAGGACTGTAAAAGCCATAAATCCAGTGGACCAAATTAGTTACATTTTCCTATTCTATGCCTCACAAAACCCAGCCGTTCTTGAGATGAATTTTCCGCACATAAACGGAACTACAGGCAGGTACAGAACGGGAATTTTGCACACGCGCATGGGAGCACAGGAATGAATTTGTGCCGCGAGTTTTTCCCCTGGATTTTTTTTTTTTTTTTTTAATTTCATGTGTTTATGTTGATGAGCTATTATTACTTTTGTTGCTATTACTTAATACTGGAAGACAGGTGGTCCAATAAATCCCAGCACTCTTTTTTTTTTTTTAAAAAAAAAAGAAAAATAAAAAGGGGGGGCTATATTTGCAATTCAAGTTTAATAGTACATTCATCAAGAGCAATAAAGCATTCATTTTATTGCACGAGTATTTCAAGGGATGTGCTGGCCCTGGTGAAAGCATTAGTAAAGGGGTGCATCAGCAATCTCATTTAAAACTGTCGACCCAATGTGAAAAATGTTGCGTTGAAGAATAAACTGCTATTAAGCATGATTAGATTGACCTGCAGGACAGATATTTTAGCTGCTGCAGCACAAGTCGATCAAAGTGAGCATCGCTTAGATTGCAAATTTTTTTTTTTTTAATGCCCTAAATTAAAAATGAAAGAGCCTCAGAATATTTAGGACCAGAGTGTGACTTTGGGGGTGAGATTTGTATGTTTGATTTGAGGAGCTTTGGAAAGGTGGAGAACAGGGGAAAACATATTAATTGCTGCCCCTTTAGCATACATTGAAAGTATGTTACTCGGATCAACCAATCAAAAAAGAAATTGTGCTGACTCAGCATTCGGGCTAGTCTGCACGTCCGATTGCAGAAGAGATCAGCACTGCACTGCAGTATCTTTCCCTGCCTTTGACACCAGCCTAGCTGGGCAGGGCTTCCCTTGTGCTTCTCAGGACTGGGTTAGGCCAAGAACAAGAGCGGGCTCTGAAGAAACGAGGAGAGAGCCAAGGTTTCAGGTGCCTTGAGCTGCTCTGAGGCTTTTTAGTCTGTAAGCAAGAGCTTCCATGCTAGGTTTGCCCTGCCAGATGCGAGTGGCATGTATTGCTTGGGAATATATCTATTTTTAAAGAGTTTCACCACATCTTGCACTTCACAGTGGCTGTGGGCGAGGGGGTGGTGTGTTCCTTGCAAGAGAAATATCCTCACTCCGGAGATCACATCCCTCCCCTGAAAGCCGTGCGCTGATTTTAGCTATTCCCTCCCAGTGAAGATGCTCAGTTTAGCGCTTTCTGCTGAAGTTGCTCTTGACCCGAAGCCATCATGCAGCAAGATGCTTCCCTGTTGGGATGCAGGGTCATGGCGAGTGCAGCTCATTGCACCGCCTGCTCGCTGGGCTGCAGGCAGACACGCTGCTTCCCTGCCTTTCTTTCCCCCAGAGGGAGGGGGGCTGCTCATGTAGAGATGCTGAGGCTATTGCAGGGATAGGACTGGAGAAGGTCTTGGTGCAGTTACCCAAGGACAAGCTCATTCAGAGCGCGTAATGGACAAAATGCACAAAGTCTTGTGCATTCTCTTCAACAGGTAGAGCTCCAAGCTGGCTGCCTCTCCTCTGACACCCTGTAATGCTTCAAAGGAGGTTCTGCTCAGACTGTGTAAGCAGTGTCAGCATGCACCCTTGCTTTGAGCTTGCATTTCTTGCACAGAGGTCTGTATGAAGGAACAGAGGCCAATAGCTATGTGCGCAGGTGGAAGGTTGTTAGAGGACAGACGCACTTTGAATAAGAGGCAAGTTTATAGTGAAGCTTTTAGCAGTTGGAGCAGTTACTGGTGGTGCTCAGGATGCTTTGATGGAAGGAGGGTGCCTGACACCTCAAACAGATGCAGCTTTTCCTTTTTTTCCCCTTTTTTTCTTTCCTCTTTTCTCGGAGCACAGCACTCTGTTTGTAGGTGCCTTGCCATGCCCACATATGGCCTGTGCTGGGATGGGAGCTGCTAGCTAAAAACGCCACAAGCAGCCCAGTGGGGCCGGCAGCAGCTGGTATAAATAGTGCTCATTCTCAGCTGCCCCTCTGCTGGGCCGGATTAGGTGGCATCTGGGCAGCCAGGGGCTCGTGACCACCAGCCGCAGAAGTCCCCAAGCAGCTGTGAGGGCAGGAACCATCCCTGCAAAGCCCTTACATAGGCACGTCAACCCTGGCATTTGGGGAGTCGGGTAAAGCTTCAGGAGCAGGAATCCGGTGACCTAAGAATGATCAGAAATAAAGTTCATCACGGCACCCAGGCAGAGCTTCCAATCTGGGATGTGGCCCAAGGTTGGAGGCAGGATCTGGCCTTCTGCTTTTTATCCCGTGGCGTGCATGTGGAATCTGCAGGGATGGTGAAGGGGAGGCAAAGCGTTGCTCAGAGTGGTCGAGATGTGGTTGCGTCCCTTTCTAGGACACAATGAGTTAATTTACTGTCAGTGAGATTATTGGAATCTGATTTAATACTTGTGTTTACTTCAGGTCAACATATTAAAAAAAAAAAAAAAAGAAAAGAAAACAACACCACAACAAAGCTTAATAATTTAAGGCACCAGCTTGATGGAGGCTAATAGAAAATAATGCATCTCATGCAGAGATTTCCATCCCAAGCTTGCAGAGCATGCAGTATGTGCCCCTCCTGCCATGCCTGCAGTCAGTGCCATGGGAAGGGGCAGCCTGGAGGCAGCTCATGATGTATGGAAGTGAAAAAATTGAGCAGTGAATGGGATTATTTTGATTGAGTGGAGAAGAACATGAAGGTAATAGCTGAAATGTGATGTGTGTAGTGGGGGACGTGGTATAAAAAGCTGTTGGCACCACAGGTCAGAGTGGAGAGGGTCTGCTGATGGGCAGGGGATGCACGGGTGGACACAGGTGATGCTGAGCACATGAGTAAAGGTTGTTGCAGAGTGTGTTGGGGTCGGTCCCAAAGTGACCATAGGCTGGGTAGGGGCTGCCTGGAGCCTTTGGTGCACTGGGAGATGCAGAAAGACTCACAGGGTGAGATGGCAATTCCTTAGTGGGGAATGGCTTCGCCGCTAAATCAATGCAGAGGCTTTGTCCCTTCCCTTCCTTGCCGTGTCAGGACTCTGAGCTACACCAGGTTGTGTTCTTTAATTTAAGCTTTGTCCTAAAGCCTTGTCTCAGAGATAATAAGACGCACACACATACGTACCCGCTAAAATCCATAGTGCCATTTTTGCAAAGAACAGCAGAAGCTGCCCGTGTGCCTTCCCCTCTCTGTCCTCCACGCTCATTTGGCCTATTTGAAGTGGAATTTATTCCTGGGAAGGTCCCCATCAATTTGCCTTGCTCTTTTGTTGACAAGTTTATTAAAAACCTGGGCAACTCCATATTAAACTTTTATCAGTGTCGAGGAAGAATACGTCCTTTGAGCGGCCACAAAAGTTATGGATTGGATCTGAACATTTCTTGTTCCACTGTCCAGCTGAGTCAGCTTAACAAATAAAAACTGCCACCTCCATTTTTTTCCCTTCCTCAAGAGACAGTTCCCTTTCCAGTGTAAGTAACAGCAGCAATAACACAAGGAGGTTTCAGGGCCGGGCAAACAGGAGCTTTTCTTTGCACCCATCAGTCCTTACTGCTGATTAGAATAATTATATTAACAGGAAACTGGAATTAAATAAGAGCCCTGCGGGTAGTTACAGTTTCTTATCTCTGAGCTAATTGTTTGTGTGAAGTAATCAATACTTTATTTATCTATAAATATATATATATATATATAAATCTATATGAAAATATATGAAAAAAATAGCCCCCAAAGTTAATACTGGTTGTACCAAGAGCGACGTGAGTAGTTTCACATTTCCATACCCTGCAAGGGCACGGAGGGTTGGCAGCGCGGCCGGCGGCGATGCTCGGCTGGGGATGTGCAGAACCGTCGCTCTTTTTCCTTTAGTTGTAAGATTAAACCGAGAGGAGGCCAACGTGTTGCAGGAGAGATGTTAAAAATAAAGCGCTGGCATCGCATAACCTAGTTCCTGTTTTGCCTTGCAACAGAGTTTTTATGAGTTGAAAGAAACCTGCAAAACAATTGGTGAGACGGGTTTTGAGCTGCCAGAACAGAGACAGGCAGGGAAGAAGCGAACCGAGCGGCGGTTCTTAACCTCTGCCAGATAAATAAATAAATATCTGTCCCCAAACAACATATTTCTTGGCCTGTCACCGTGTCCAAGGATTTTTTAGTTCTTAAACAGGTTTGCTGGCATAATTTGTCAAGTACAACAGGGAGGTTTCCGTGTGACAGAGGATCATTTTTCACCACGCGCGGTGGGGCACAGAAGCAGTCCTGCAGGCTCAGAGCAGCTCCATAATTAGATAACGGTTAACATACGTGTATTAGAGGGTTCATCCTTCATGCTATGGGGTACAGCAGAGCCTACCACTGCCAATACCGTGCTGTGCTGAAAGCAGGCAGGGAGCGGGCCGGACAAATGCATCTTACTCCAGGAGTTTATCTGCATCACCATTTGCTCCAATTATAACTAATTGGACACATATTGCATTTTCATAGCATCTAATTTTCTATTGATTTTAACGGGACTGATGGTGTTTTGTACTGTTAAGTGGTATCTCGTACCCGTTGTTGTTTAAAAATGCTGAGTACACTCCCCTGTATGGAATTATGCAGTCAGCAGATGTTTTAAAACCTCTTTAATTGTTCGGTCCATAAAATGCACAAAGTGTATTAGGGAACAGCTTTGTTCTCTTTGAGTATGTGAATTTAAAAATCCAAACTCCAAACTATTTCTGCTGCTGGTTCCAGGAGCTGCAGCTCTCAGCAGGCAGCCTAGTCCCAGGGTTGGACTCCCTGCTGCAATGGGTGCTCCGCAGTCCTTAGGATGTGTATGAAGCAGGACCTTCAGCTTCAGGGTGAAGTCTGGATTAAGACAGAGATGTTCATATTGAGAGCTAAGGTTATGATAAGGTCACTTGTGGTCTCCTGTACAACTAAGGAATAAGCTTGTAATTGGTCGGGTTTGGGGTTATGTTCTCTGTTATAGATCTTGCTCTCTGTCTCAACAGTACATCCAAATAAAACCGGACTATCAAATTAGCCATTGCGTTTCAGCAAATACTCAGTGAAGCAGGATGAAAGCAACAGTCCTCTGTTCAACATCATTTAAAGAAGAAAAGAAAAAAGATTTAAATGAGATATTTAGTGGAGGAGCAGAGAGGCAGCCGGGAAAAGCTTTCTTAGCATTAATCATTACAAGCATGGAGGAGATTTGAATGCTTCGGATATTGGCGTATAAGGAAGAAGTTTTTTATGCTGAGGGTGGTGAAGATCTGGCACTCTTTGCCCAGAGAGGTGGTGGTGTCCCATCACTGGAGACACCCAAGGTCAGACTGGAGGGGCCTCTGAGCAATGATGGAGATGTAAATTTCCCTGCTCATTGCAGGGGGTTGGACCAGATGGTCTTTAAGTGTCTCTTCCAACTCAAGCCATTCTATGATCCTATGATTAAAGGTAGATAGGGCAGGCAACAGGAGATGGGAATTGTTCTGCCCGGGGTGCAGGAGCTGCATCGAGTTGGTGGGAGACAGGTGGGATCATGGAGGTGTATAAACTAAATAGACACTTTATTAAGTTCAGGTAATAGTTTTGAAAGACTGAGTGGCTACTGCACTGTCAGCAGCTCCTTTAGTGCCCATAGGAACTGAGTGCTTTTTAATTAAGTCAAATAAAATTCAAGCGGAAGACTTCCCAGCCTTGGCTGAAGCATATTTTTTGGGTTGAATACCTATAATTTTAGAAATGTTAATAAAACACAGTCCACTTTTTCCCCTGTAATAATATAAATTAAATTAATATTTTATGTCTGTAAGAAAAAGGATAAAAGCAGCGAGGCTGTATTTTCTGGCTTACAAATGGCACATTGTGCAGAATACAGCAACTGTGGCATTGATTTAAACATCCTTGCAAAGACACCATGCAATAAAGTTGAATCATCTGCAGTACAAGTATGGCTGTTTGGGGGAAAAATAGCCAAATGAGAGAGCAGACATTTTCCTGTATTATCAAAAGCCACTTCATTTTGGGAAAAATTCCTCAGATTTAGTGACATTTGGATGGAAATCAAATAACACATTAACTTGAGGAAAGGGGAAAAAAACCTTCCAAAGCTAATTACAAAGGGAATGTGCACTTCATTAAGATAAAGCTGTAGGAAATCAATGTTCTGTATTGTTGTTTTTTCCTTTTGATTGGATTTTAGCATGATAAATTGTTAATGCATTTGATCTAAAAATGATTTGTTTATTCAGATGAAGAGCAACAGTACTTTGTCTCATTTGGCCTTTTAGCTTATAATGATAATGATTTCAAGAGATGTTCATTTCTCAAAAGGGTATTGGACTGGAATAAGCAGGAGATTTCTGGACTCAGAAGGATGGGCCCTACGCAAGGGTTCCTTGTAGGCTAATTCTATTGCATGTTGAATCTTCTGCTTCATTAGGAATATCGACAAACGTTGATAAATTCTTCGGCTATTCTGCGCTGTCTACATAAAACGTCTTTATTAGAATGTTGAAGCTAAAGCACAAAGGTCTTCACTGCGCCAGGTTCTCTTATGTTGCCCACTTTTTGGCCCACTTGCCATGGCAGTGCTTTGATAACGCAGGGATCTGCCTGCTCTCAGAACTGTAATCACGACCAGCAAAGCTGACATTTGGACCAAAAGTAAAACCGAGGTGCTACACAGCGATCGGCAGAGAGGGGAATGAGATGCACTGCTTTATTTTGCTATTTTGCCATGGATTTGCTTCAAAGATGTGTTCCTATATCTCCCCAATGCCATTCCACTATGTGACCACTCCTGGCTGGGGCGGTGTTGGTCCCATGGGCAGAGTCCTAAGGGCAGAGTGATCAGAAAGGACCTTCCCAGTGAGACCCAATTCCAAGCACTGCTGGGAGGAAACAACTGGATGAGGATGACCTTCAGACAGCAAGCCTACAGTATTGCCCAGTGCTTGAACCTGGGAGGGCAGTAGGAAATGTAAGTGACATTAAAGCCCAGCCTGGCTGGGTTTCAGCACAGCTCACACCTTTGCACACATCCAGCAAAGCCTCTGTAGCTCCTCTTGCTGCACTGCTGGCCGGGCCCAAGTGTGTGGAGCTGTGAGCCCTATGTGCTGCAGCCCTGCAGCAGAGGTGTGGGGATGCTCTTTCTCAGTTCTGGGAAAGCCTCACCGCCAGAGCCATCGTTAGTCATGATTAATGGCATCTCGAAGAGAAAACCTAATTTTCTAAAAAGGAAAACCTCACTCATAACTCACTGCAGAGAATTCAAACAAAATGTTATGGAATGTCAGTGCGTGCTGGCATTGATTTTGGATGTGCTGTGGGGCACCCCCTGAAGCAAAGCGAGGGGAGCAGAACAGCACTCAGCTCCAGCAGAAGATGCTTGTTTTAACACCGTTGCTGACAAAACCAATGGGATGGGGACAGAACAAGGGCATCTGAAGCACGCCATGCTGATGTTCAGGCAGTTCAGTGCTCTCTCTCCTAAAATCCATGTGCCCGTCAGGGTTCAGCTTGCAGTCTTGGTGCAGCATCGGTCACCTCTGGCACTTCCACCTCCTCCTGATCTCTGGTAAATAATTACTTCCCTCCCTCCTATAACTCACCAAAGGATGAGTTTAATACTTCTAGGTCCTCCCTGTCTAAGTTTCCATTTAGCTCCTTGGCTTGATTGTCTCTTGAAAAGGTACCTAGAGATAACTCGATTAAATTAATTGTAGAGCTCTTTTAAAAAAGATGTTCTCTCTCTCTTCTGCTCTCTGCATTTATTTATAGGCAGCTTACAGTTCTGGGGCTGGGCAGTTAAGTGATCTGCACTACTTACTGTTACAATACAAAGCCTAGATTTCTTAGGGAGCAGCAATGCTGGCCCACCTGCAATATCTCTGCAGGCAGTGCCTTACAGCACAGGTGTTTTTTACTCGGTGTCATCCTGTGGTGTGTGCGGTGGGCTGTGAGGGAGAGGGGGAAAAAGTCACCTTTGCATCCTGATGCATATAAATTCTTTAAATAGGTTACGCACATGGCGATGTGCAATATCTGCACGTGGCGCTGGGTTAAGAAGGAAAGGTCTGGCTTTATTGGCTCC
The DNA here is from genome assembly GCF_987193195.1 of Phasianus colchicus. NCBI lineage: Eukaryota > Metazoa > Chordata > Aves > Galliformes > Phasianidae > Phasianus > Phasianus colchicus. The sequence goes on from NC_143452.1 coordinate 8,397,124, forward strand.
TGCTGCTGCGATTAAAAATCTGATTTACTGAGTTATTGGGAGCAGTGGGTGCTCACAGCATGGGGCTCTCCGGGAGCTGCAGGCTGAGCCCTTGCAGAGGATGGGGCTGGGAGAATGAAGGACTGCTCTGCTTTCTCTTCCATTCAGCGCTCTCCCGATGGTGGTAAATACAATCTTTGCTTGTCTTCAACAGATCTGAAAGCCATGGAAAGCACTGGTTTTAAAGGTAGATGAGAAAACTTGAGTCACCAAAATGCAGGGCACGGATGGGGATAGCAGACAGTAGATCTGAAAGGAAGAAGGCAGGAGATGGCAATTAAATGACCTGGATTAGGACAGTACTCAGTCGCACTGTGGTAGCAATGCAGCTTCAAAACAGAACCAAATCCCGGGTTTAAAAACGCTACAGGCAGGCATTGAGTGCTACAGACTGTTCCACTGCTTTTAAAACTGCCTCTTTAATTCAGACTCGCTCTTCAGCCAGAGCTGCTAAGAAGCTTAAATAAATCCTGAATGCCTGAAAGCGAAGCCATGTGAACCCGTGCAACGTCAGGCAGCAAGTTCAGAAGAGGTCCTGGCGACTGTGAAGAAAAAGACCCTGAGGAGTTCCCCTCTTTGCTTTGCAGAGTGTGAGGCCAAATGCTTTGCTAAAGCTGGTAAAATGGAACCAAATCAACTGTTCAATGGATTTGGTCCCCTTCAACCAGCTGTAGCTGTGCATTGATCTCTCAGACGTTGGAGGTTGACCCGGACAGCAGAAGAAATGGGCACGTGAGAGTGGCCAAGGAGGGATGCTGATGGCTGGCGTCTGCAGATCTGTCACCCGGGCTTTAAACTGGTGGGCTGAGCCCGAGCCATTATGTGGCTGCCAGTCAATTCTGTGTAACGGAGACCACTCAAGATTGATAATCTCTATCGTCCTCCTGTATTGATCCCAGCTGTGATTCAGGTCTGTGTATTTCAAGTGCAAATGCTGTACGTTTTACGTGTGATTGCTCACGCCCCTCCCCGGGAACCTCGTGCTTGTGTTTCATCTGCTTCAATGAAGAATAAACATTTTGATCTGAAGTTCCCTCTTTGTGTTTTGTTCCATGCGCTGAGCTGCTCCCACAATGGGAATTCTGAGGCTGCCAAGGCAGGGAATGGAGTGGGAGCACCTGCTGCTTCCCAGCTGCCCCAAACTGGCCAGCAATGTTGGGTGATTTGAGAGATAATAGCTTCGTGCCAAATAAGGTCTCTATTTGAATGTGTTGGGCTTATGCTCCTAAAGACCTGTGAAGTGTCTGCTGGTCTCGTCCTTATAAACACAAATATTATGCTAATGGACTTAAAGAAAATCACTGGTTTTCCCCATGTCAAAATGATTGGTGGGGAAGGAAGTTGGGCATCATCTCTTCCTAAGTACTGTAAATCTATAGGACTTTCACAAGCTATTACTGCTGGTATAATGAGCCATTTGGATGCAAAAGTCTGATATGAGATTGTCCATATCTTTACTTCTTGAAGATACCTGGCCCAGGATAACCCCTGGCATTAGAGGAGACAGACATTTCTCTCTTTTCGTGTGTGGGAAACTGGGTCGACTGACTCCAGGTCCCTGGTCCCTCAGGTATGGATTAAAAGTTCTTACTAGTATCAGGAGTGTTCACATGCTTTAAGAGATGGAGCTATTTGCTAGATTTCAGGTGCATCTAATTTTTATGTCATTGGCTGTTTTAAAGACAAAGACATGAGGAACTGCAGGAGCATCCCTCCTCAGCTAAAAGGAAACCCATCCTTTCATCTGTAGCTCATTTTTTTGCATCTTAACAGTGCCAAAGCATCTATGCTGAAGTCCTACTGATATCCTAATAGTGCTTTATGTTTGTTTGTTTTTCTTTTTTTCCATGTATTCCATTAGATCAGGCAAATACCTGGTATTTTTTCCTGAGAACAGGTTGGGGTTGAGGAGCACATGCAGGGCTGAGGGCTCAGGTCTTCAGCTCTCCCCTGTGGGAAGCAGTGATCATTTCTCACACTGAAAAGAATGCTTGGATGTCAAAAGTTCCCTGAAAGTGAACAGCATACAGTGAGAATACCTTCCGTGCTGAAATCCCTTCTTGCTGCATCCTGGGCAGTGATGACAGATAAGTTTCTAGGGAGCTTCTGGGAAGATAAGTTGTTTGTTCTGTTATTTTCTTTTTCTGTGGTTCATCAATCTCTTAGTGTAAACATGTCGGGGAGGAGAAGCAGTTGCATCAGAACTGATCAGGTATATTTGCTGTGTTTGTTCTGAAAAATGCAAAAGCTGGAAGAAGTGCATGAGCTCTTGGAGAAGGATATCCTCCTTCACACCATCCTGGAAATACGTAAAAGAAAGAATTACGTTTAACTTTTTTTTCACAAACACAACATCTCTACAAATACCCACAAGTGCATCCAAAAGGGCTTTAGCCTGGTCTAATAGAAGATGCCCAAGCCCTTGCAACATGAAATTGCAAATGTTTTAGCCTGTAAACAAAGGAAAGTGATGAGCTCCCATAAACCCCTGCAACATCATGGAGCAGAGTGGAATCCATGCAAAGGAAGGATGCTCGTGGCTTTACAGCCACAGCACTTTGCAAAATAGCTAGTGGTCACCACCTCTGCAGCTGCAAGCTGTAGGCACACATTTTTGCACTCTCTTTTCCCTGCCAATTGTTTGCTTTGCAATCAACAGTTCTGGTTTCTGGGCATTATCCAATCCCATCCCCTAATTTTGCATCAAGTGAAAGCATTAGCGAAGACAGGAATGAGTGTGAATGCAGAATCACTGTGCAAATGCTACCTTAAACCTCTTGCTGCCAAACCCAAGATTCATAAGCAAGGAAGGATGGGGATGAAAGCACTAGGGAAAAGGAATCTCCAGCACAAACTGTTTGGGCTGTGGGTGATAGTGGGACAGGTTGAGTAGAACCAGATGCTTCCAGCAGGCTGTGGGTTGGGTTTCCAAAATAGCATTCTCCCCACTCCTGCAGTCTGGGTTATTCTCCCTCACTCCCCAAGGCTGCATCCGGTGTAAACAACACCTTTATTAAAATTCTTCCTTCAGAATGTTAATTAAATTACTAAAAAATGTCGAATGGGGAAGCTGAAGGCATCACAACTGGAACAAAACCGTGGAATGCAATTGAAAAGGTTTTCTCCTGAGGAACCATGGGTGGACAAGGGCTCACCTGCTGCAGCAGCTCAGGCTGATTTCTCTTAATGGGTCTCCCAGGCTTTGGCTATCAGCACCTACACAGATCCCAGGCACATGTTCCTCTGCAGGCAATACTGAAAGCATTTATAGTCCCAAAAATCCTTCCAGAAGAGTTTTGGATATATGTGGGTACAGTGGTTCTCACAGTGTCCATACAACGTGTTATATGGGAGTACATGGTATTTTATCATCTGATGCAGTTGTTGTGCAGTGATGTTACACTACCCTGGTCACTCTACAAACCTGTGTGCCAAAACATCACCTTGGTCTGCGTTTTGGTACTAAATAGTAGACGGCTTCCAGTTGTCTTGAAGCAAGAAGAGAGAGGTGGGGATTTGAAAGTCGGGCGATGTGTTTAGGAGCTTAGATAAGGATCTCATCTTCAGACACCTATGTTTGGAAATTTCTGCAGGTATATTTATTGCTTAATTATATCTTAATGAATGGGAAATTCAATCCACTTACAAAGGAATTTCTAGAATGATACAGGCTAGTGTGGGCTAATCAAAGAAATGTGGAGGCCAAGCCAAAGGCAGCTGTTAGACTTTGAGGGAACTTTCCAAGGACTGCTAATATCAAGGGACAAACCTAAGACCAGGGCCAAAAAATAATTGCAAATATTCCTCCCAACAGTTTGTCTGTCAAACCTGTTCACTCTCAAATTCCTTCTGATGCTCTGCTTAGGAGCAAATGGTGCTTCCATTTCAACCAGGACATGGACCTACCCAGGGTCTGAAAACTGGATCCTCTCCAAGTGGTTTCTCATAAAGCACAGCTCTGAGTGGAAGTTTTGCCACTGACTGAATGCCCCAGAATCAGGCCCTGGCTCAGGGACTGCCATCCTTTAGCCAACCACCCTGTAACTCCATCAAGCCTAATCGTCCTTCATAGCTGCTAAGAGGCTGATCTGATGGCCCTCCAGACCCTGCTGGTTTCCTAGAAACCCTATTAGCTTCTCAAACAAAGCAATGCTGAGGACTCTGTCCTGCAAACCTTTTGTGCAAATATTAAATAGCAGTGGATAATTAGCAGGAATAATCTTTTTTTCTTGACCTCTTCTGTAATAAAGACCTTTGTCAGCAAATGCAAACGTTATTTTGAGCAGTAATTCATAATCTAAATCTGCTAAACACACCAGACTAAATACACCTGCACTCTAATATCCATAGTGTTTGTGCAGGACTTTTTAAAGGGATAAAAACAGACACATTATCTGTTCCAAAGATCTGAAAGCATTCACCTGTCAAGTGAGGCAGAGAAGGTGGCAAAAGAGGTGGCACAGAAGGGAAGAAGGAAAATAAAATAGTAAAAAAAAAAGTGCACAAATTTACCCACTAATGTAGATTACACTTCTTAGGGCTCTACACACACTTTGTGGGTGTTCTCCAACCGAACTGCATGGTCCCATTAACACCAAGCTGGCTAACAAAAAATCAGGTTGGCTCTCTTCCCTAAACATCATCCCCATCCTTTCTTACCAGGAGAGAAAAATCAAATGGTTCCTTCAGCTTGCTGGCAGGACACAAGCTTTGGACTCTTCCAGCCTGTTTTGGTTTCTCCCTCAAGACAAGCAGAGGGGTCCAATGAACCTTGCCTCTTTTTCCCTGATCTCCTATTTAGCAATATCCTCTCTGGAAATCCCCCCCAAGAAGGGGCTAGAAATTGTCCCTCTCCTTTAGCATTAGACCCACTTTTACCTTTGATGGTCCACCAACGCATTGCTGGGTGCAGCAATCAGTTTAGCTGGATTTTGCCCTCAGAGTTATACTATGCAGGGCCTTTTCCTTTGTATGTTTGGGTTTTTTTTGTTTGTTTTTGGTTTTGGTTTTTTGCTTTTTTCCTGAGAGGAGAAAAAAGAAAAGGCAAGCAAACCAACAGGCAGATAATTGTTCTGTGCTGACAGTTTGTCAAGTGAAGGAAGTGCAATTTTAGTCAAAAGATCTACATTACAGCGGCACTTGAGCAGAAGTCTCTTCTTTTACTCCCAGATGGCATTGACATATAGCCTGGAGGGGCTATCAGGGTACAAAGCTAAAGACAGTTAAAGACATTAAAAACTGTACAATGTGAGCACCATCTACACTGGGACCATCACCTAGGAGGAAGATTCACCCTGACGTGTAGGCAGAAAGCAAACTGAACTGAAGGTATTTTCAAGATACATGAAAAAAAAATATATATATATATATATATATGTATTCCTGCTCCTGTGTCTTTTCTAGTGGGTCTTTATTGACTCTTTAAAAACTGTGACCAATAAATGTAATGATCTGCCTTCCTCTTTCTTCCTGGGTGAATGATGGCTCCTGCAGGGTGTTTATCACTGAGTGTAATGGCTGGTTGATCCGTTCGTGTCCGAGTCCACTTCCCAGCAAGCTATTGAACGCCTCCTCCTCGTCGCGGGGCCTCCAGCATTTCCCCCATCCTGCCAGAGCTTCTGTTAAGCGTATAATAAATATTGCACTCAGAACAAGATTGTAAATCGTGCCATAGGACAGATGGAATTTGCTTTTCTGCCTTTCTTGAGTTTTGTGTTGCCTAAGTTGCTGTAACATACTTAAGCAGAGAATAGACTTAATGCTCTCGCGTTCTTTTTAATAAGATGCACGGCTCATTTATCCAGTGGGTGCAGCTGGAGGGGAAGAGAACTGCAAAGAGGGGACTTCACCTGCTGGAAAATAGTCTCTATTTCCCCCAAAAGTGATGAAAATGTCAATACTATTGACATAATCACTAATTAAAAATGACTGCCATAATCATGCATATGACAGCCGTAGGACATCAGTTTGGATTAAATATAAGCAGCAAGTTGTGCTGCACATGGTTTCCAAAAGCAGAAAGGACTGGGTGATGTCATCTGCTGTTCATCCAAGAGAGAGAAGAAGGATGCTGTTGTACATAGCTGCTCCTCTTTGCACAGCCTTGGTGCTTGCATGGCCTGAGTTCTTTGCAACAACAAGAAAAAAATGAGTTTGTTTTTACTTCCTTGTCCTTCGTTACTTATTTGACTGAGGTTTAAGCAGTGTCCTCTGCTCTGTATGTAGTATGGGCAGCCAGCGTGCACACAGCCATCCCAGCAGCTCAGTGCTCACGCATTGCTACCATTGGGTTGTAGTGATTAACCAGGCTCGGTGTGCACAGCCCTTCCTTTTCCTCTCAAAGAGAAAAATCCTTTTATTTAGGCATTTTAACGGGTGGAATTACAACAAAAAATATCTTGTTGATAACCCACATGGATTATTTCCTTATGCATCTAACTGGGTGAGAAAGAATTCCCACTTTAGTGCCTATCTGTTCTTGCATTATACTTGTGATATGAATGCATGCCCTGGCATCTCATCTGCTCTATGTTGTTGTCTTTAATTGGACAACACCAAAAATAAACATTGTGACCTTCCACATAGTTCTGGGGGCTGCAGGGTGGGATGGAGCCTGTTGGTTCTTATTTAAGCAAAAATGTGAATCACCAGGAAAGCATAGGTGTCTTTTCATGATGTGGAACATGGACCACTGAGCCCTAAACCTCAGGAAGGACAGAAAGAGGGCCAACCCTTTGAGCAGGGAGAGTTGTTAGTCTCAGACAGAAGCAGGTCAGCATTCAACAACTGACACTTCCCAAATCTAATCAGCCTGGCCCCAGAGCTACCATTGGAAAGGCTTACGATACATGCCCATCTCCATTGTATAGCAGGGGGAGGAGTATAAAGCTGTCAATAAAAACTTTAAAAAAGGAAGATTTTAAGAAACCAAGGAACAGAAAGAATGTGTTAACTAAGAGTCGAGCAGAGCACTTCCATCCCAGCGGTGGTGGAAGAGCCAGAGGTTTCCCAGCGATACACTTTCTTCATTTGAAACCTTTGGTTGTTATACTCAGCGTGCAATTTGACATTGGAAATTTTTTATGTGGCATGTTAGGAGGTCCTCAAGCATGAACTAATTGATTCATGAGTGGATGAATCCGATGCATCTTTTAAATGGAAAACCGACATCATTCTCCATCAGAGGTCCGCTAATAAAGCACATTTACTTGGTTAATCCTTTTTTTTTTTTTTGTCCTGCGCTAAGTGCACTGTACAAGGTATAAAAATATCAAATCAATAGGCAAAGAACTTATAAAAACAAGTGAGCAGTGCGAGCCACCCTTGGGTGGGCTCCTTGCAGGACCTGAGTTGGATCCCACTCCCAACACTGCACGGAGCAGTGGGGCTGCAGCACACAGCTGTCCCTATGAGCCCCAGGGGACAGCGGGTGCAGAGCCACCTGCTTTGGGGCCTCGTGGCACCACGCTGCTCCCTATTTTTAGCAGTAACTGGGTTAAAGGTGTTGGGCTTATCTCCTTCCCTCATTCGTTAGGATTATGCTATTTATTATAGCAGAAGGAGCCGAGAAGCAGGAATGCATATGGAAGACAAAGGCATCTTCCAGCTCAGCCTGTACAAATTCCTACTTTTTAATTTTTCCAGGGGAACACAGCAGTATTATTTCAGAGCAAATGCCTGTGCAGCCCCGTCTCTGCAAACACCGCTCGATCAGTGCAACTCTCTGGTGTGAGCTCATTTAACAAGCGGTTGCCTTGCAGGCTGTGGAGAATTGCCTCTTACCTAATAATTCTGCTAATTTGCTTAACTTTCCCAGATTGCAAATGGCCCTGCCCTGAACAAGCAGCTTTCTAAATGAACCCCCAGACAATTTCTTGACAAGAAGGGATCGGAGAGGTGCCTACTTGGGGAGCTGAAGCTCTCAGCCTTTTTATTTCTGACCTTTGGGCTAGCATTCAGATTTGCTTGTTGGGAAAACTGCATTCCAAGTGTATTTTCTTCAGGGATTTACAATACCCTTCTGCTTGTAATTATTCTCACCTGATGTCTTCCATAAATTAGTTAAAGATGCTTCTATTAGTGAGCTCCTATCCTGTTAATTATCGTGCTGCAGTTCCTTGCTGGTGGCCGCTCTGCAGCTCTGGGGCTGCGTCCATGCAAAGCTCCCGGACGAGAAATCAGGAATGTAGTGTGGGTAATACAAACGTCTGAGCAATCCGGGAAAGAAATGAAAACTGCTGTAAAGGTAAATGTCAGACTATTTAAAGACAATGTTGACTATTGATTTTTCGGAGGAGACTACCTCTTCAAAGGATGGCAAGCATTCCTTCGGATCCAGACGAGGTAACTTAGGTGGAGGGGAAAGAGAGGGAGGCGAGGGAGTGGGGAGGGCAGAGATTTTCCCTCTCTGCAAAACGAATGCTTTACAAAACCCCTGAGATCAAAGATGTGGGTTGGGCTTTCCACAAAATCCACCTTTCAGCCCATTTAAGCACCGTGCCTTTCCCAAGAAGCAAAGGGCAGAGAGGTGCTTGGAAGCACTGATGAATAATAACGAGAAGAGTAGCAAAATACTCGTTTCACTGCAGCTTTCCGTTGAAAAATGAAACTTCAGGCACTCTCAGTCACTACCTGTGTGGCAAACTCACCAACCTCCCTGATCCCATCCACACTTCCTGGCACATCAGCACTGCATGGGACGATGAGCAGAAAGGGGGAAGCAAAGCCACAGTTCTCTCTGTACCTACAACCCAAAACTTGGGGGAAATTACAGTCAAACTGGCAATTTTGGGTCATCCTTTAGAATTTTGGTTTCATGTGGTTTAAAGGAAATTCAGGCCTGGAATAAAAGCTTTGTCTTTTTAAAAATGAAATACATATTATATATATATAAAATACACATATAAAAATATAAGAGAACATTTACTGGGGATCCTGAGTGACTGTGGAAACAGCACGACCATCTCAGGTGACAGTGGTGTGACTCTGAGCCTTGGCACATGGAAACCACTTGAATCTGTAGTTAAATCTAAATGAAAAGCCTATTACTCATAAATAAAGGGGGGGCTGGGCTGCTGCAGTAGTTTAAAGCAGAATTCTTCATCGGTGTTGGAATTTAAAGATTGTAAAATGCCACTTTGAGGCATTATGCAGTTGTGCAGAAACACTTCTTCTGCAGTGAATTTAGTTCCAAGAACAGATCTGGACCTAAGAGCTATTACCTCTTGGTTTTAAGGTGCAATCTGTCATCCTGCAAGCTTCCTCGCATGAAGAATTTCGGGATTGGGTATTGAAAGGGCATCAGCAAGAGCTGCAAATAGCCTATGGGTGATCCAGGAGCAACTCTGCTCCCAGTAGCAGCTGTTTGGGTGATGCTGGGCAGGCATTGAGGTGGGGACATGGTAGGAGAGACCCTCCCTGCACCTTGCCTTTCCCTCTACAGTGTTTTTTGGGTGCTTGAGTTTGAAGATCACGAGAGAACTTGTTTGGCACTCAACTCAACCTGCAGAGATCACTGACTCCGTGCAGGTCCTAAGAACTGCTGCCTGGGGTAACTTCTGGTTTCGGTGCATTATTTCAACGTGGAGGTCTTCAAACAGCTAAATGACAGATGATAGAATTTCCACAAGTGATGTTCATCTGAATTTTATTTTCTGATGTTTTGACTCATTGACTTGATGTCTCTCTATTATGCACACACCTCTGGAGATGTTACTGGCAATGATTATGCGTGGCATTGAGTTAGTGAATAAAACCACTGCAGGAACTGCTTTACAGATCACAGTATCATTTTCTCTATAATTGTCCCACAAACGGTGGAAGTTATATGGAGGGAGCAGCGTTCCCTGACAGTCTGCATATTTTTGCAGCACGCATCAGATCTCACTTTGGCTTCTGAGACTTATTTCTGATGGTTCTTGGGGATTTAACTTTAAGACCAATGTTTTTTAGTATCCATATACACTCCACTCTTCATGTCATCCAGCAGCACCAGAGGATGAGCTGTCTCCTTAATATGGATGAGATACCAATTTATCTAAGTTATCACCTCACAATCTCTCATTCATCTCTGCTGTTAACTGCTGCGTTTCTGACATCCATACCTAAACAATCAGCAACTTCTTCTCCTTCAATTGAAACCATAAGTAATTTTTGGCTGGAAGTTCTTGTTGTATGTGTATAACGACTTCTTCATCTCCCAGCTGGAATTCAGTTATCCTGTGACTGAATCAGGCTCTGGACACCTCATTTTAAACCCACAACATCACATAGACCCACTCAGCACACTAAATCAAAAGTCAGGGCATCTTGCCACCATCTGAAGATATATGAACAAATTAACATGTCCCAAGCTCACTGTGAACAACACTTGCAGATGGCCCAGACGTTTGGCTGCAAAGTCAGCAAAGCTTTCCCCCTTCCTGATACATTCCCAGAACTGTGAAACTTAGCCCTACTCCTGGTATTCTCTTTATAGAGGGCCCCGGCTGTATTATGTATCAAATAAAGGTCTCATTACTTAGTTCCTGGCTCCTTCGTGCCATCGCTCTCATTAATCATCCTGTTCTTCCAGCCCGTGCTGCAAGCCATTGGGACTGCCACAGTGTCCACCTCTGAATTAAAGGCTTCATTCCCTGATCCTCCAAACTGGTGGTCTCCATCCTTCCGTGACCCACTGGCATACAGCCCCACATTGCTGGGGGCTCTTGGCCGTGATGTCTGGAGTGCCAGTGCAAAGAAGTGGCCTTCCCAGTCTCACCTAGGGGTGAGCAGAGTATTGCAAAGAGCCTTGCGTTGTGCCTGCAGTGAGAGTTGCAACATGAACACAAAATGGAGAACTCTCTGGTTGTGCCCCAAATCTGTTAATTTCACCCCCAGTCTCCTTCCAAAAATTGTTGCCAATTATTGAGGACAACAAATGGACACCACACATTTCTGCCCTGTTTGGTTTCACCCCCTGCACAGGGAACACCCAAATGAGTCCCATGCCCTGAATTCCCCCCAGCAGAGCAGCACAGCTGCTTTCCTCTCCTCCTTGCAGCTCTCAGCATAGGTCCCATGGGGTTTGCTACTTTCTGTGGGTAATATTTTTTGCAGAAGCACAGATGACTTGCTTAGAGCCTTGGAATCTAATTCCCTTTTGTGCAGAGGCTGAAATGCAAAGAGGCAGAAATGCAGCAGAGAGCAAACTTCTCTCAGCTGCACAATTTTACCAAATCTGTCAGTTTATTTTAATTACCCTTGGAATTCATATTTGTGTATACATATACATGAATTCATGTAATAACATATAATTAATTTAGAGTTTGACATTTCAGAACAGGTAATTAAAAGAGTTTGTTGTTGATTAATCACTTGCAAAATAAATTATTAGCAGTATCACTGTTAACGTTATGTTTATTACCACAATTTGGAGAAATTAAGGCAGTTCACTTACATTAAATTAAACATGAAGGCACAGATGTAATGTACCCCAGACAATATCTATTTACCCAGAGAACGAATGTGATGTGTGCATTACAATACATTTGCTAGGTCATACATCTTGGATGGCCTCTGCGTGTCACCACCAGAAACTTAATACCGACACACAGACAATTCCCATTTCTTTCCATAAATAGAAAATTAGGGTATGTCAGACCTCAACCCCTGCTCTGCACTGCAGCTCTGCGGGATCTGCGGATGCTGCAGGATGCTTGGAGCTGCCTGGGGAGGAGGGAGCAGCCTGAGTATAGGAACTAGCAGGGGCATGAGGGACCATGCCAAATGCAAGCCCACAAAGCCTGCACGTGGCAAAGAAAATCAATTTTTTACATCCTCAGCAGACCCCCAGGCCATTGTCATGAACCAGATTATAGCCAAAGTGTGCAGAAACAGAATAAATCTCAGCACGACTCAATGAGGTGCTAAAGGCTTAAGCAGATTGCTTAAGTATGAGTTGAATTTGATCTTTAGGCAACTATGCACAGTCTCTGCTGGGATGCGGAGAGGTTTTGTCCTGTGATGCGATAAGGAGACCTTGCTTTTGACAACTGTTTTGTCTGGAGGCCGTTCTGATCGAAGTCTGAGAGAGCAAAGGGAGTAGTCAGTGGAGATGAAAAGGATGTTCTCTGGATCTGTCCCTCTGTGGTTTTATAGCTATGGGAAATAATCTATAATTAGGTGTATAAAACAGCTCTCTGATCTCTTCGCTTCTGGCCCAAAAGAGCACAAAATTGATAACTCAATTATCGCTGCTGGAAATACAAATAAATTACAAGCACGTTGTGGGAGGAACTCCAGTAAAGGGACACCCATGCAGCACAACGGGCGCTGCTCTGCAGCTGTGGGACTGCAACGCTGCAGCTGGGCGAGGCAGTGGGTGTGCTTTGCTTGGGGCTTGTTGGGGCTGAATGTCTCTCTGGATGGTGGCACCCACTGGCAAAAGCATTGGGGCAAAGATGGAACCTTCCCAATTGGACCCAGGAGAAAAGCCAGGGCAAAAGCCTGCTGGAAGAAATTGAAAGAACATTGTCCTGGGAGAGGGTGGCTTCTTGAAAAGGTGATGAATTCAGCTTGGGAATGGGTGAGAAAAAAGCAAGGCTGGATTCAAACAGTTTTCCACAAATTAGAATAATGAGTGACTTATCCTTTTCCTAGCAAATTCCTGGGACTTTCCATTTGGAATTTACAACCAGAGCAGTGTAGGATCTCAGGGATCTTCTTCAAAGCCATCTAGTATCTACACCAACCCTTCTCCCCACTGAAGCTTGCTTCTAATGACTCCTGGGCTGAATTAACAGTCTGTGCTTGTGTGACAATGACAATCAGTGCTAATGACCGCTCTGTTTGTCTAATCCACATGCTGAGCACTGACTTCAGTCCCTGCCTCACACTCTCTTTGCAAAAGAGTCTTTTTAAGCAATTTAAAATGTGCAGGATGCACTGGGCTGTCCATCCCTGCTCCTTTGATATTCTGCTGCCTGGAAGTGTCCTTGAGCCAACAGGCAGCACCTGTAGCGAGGTGTGCCCTAGGATGATGCAAAGAGCAAGATGAGAAAAGCCTTTGCATTTCATATCCTGTTCGGTTGACCTATTCAGTAATCAGGAAAATTATATTTAAACAATTTGCCCTTTGATGCAATTCAAGCGGCTCTGAAGGGCAAGTGCAGTATCACGGAAAGCTCCGTTTTTATTCTGCAACACACTTTGTGACCCCACGGAGAGTGTGTGACAGTGCAGATCCATGGTTCATTTAGGAAAGGAAAACAAAAGCACTCCATTGCCCCCAAAACCTTTGTGCCCCTTTCAAAACGTCCCCCGGTTCACAGAGTGTGAGGGAAAACCAAACGAGCTGCTGTTCCTTCCACTTGCTCTGCCCATTGGCATGCATTGCTTCACTGCTGGGGAGAAACAAGGCAACACAATAATATTCACTTTATGGACTTGACTTTTTTTATTTAGGCAGCAGCATCACCCGTAAAGAAGCCTGGTGCACGTCATCCTTCCTCCCTGCCCATGGCATGGGGCAGACAGTAGAGCAATTCCAGCTGAAAGCTTTTAGCTCCTGTAACCGATGATTTATATTTGTGCTATAATAGCCAGATACAGCAATAATAGTAAGGATTTAATTGTTTTAATGAAAGTAGCTTTTTTTCTGCATTCGAATCAATTTGCTAAGTTTGGATGATGGAATGTAAGAATGGATTTAGCTGCGCTTTCCGTACGCTCTGAACAAAAAGGCACAAGCCATTTCAAAAGAACTAGCCTGACATATTAAAACTCTTAATAAGTAATATCTGCATAACTAAAGGCAATAGGAACAGTCCAACCTGAAGAAAAAAGGGTTTTACAGGAATTAGTGTCTCATTGTCACATTTGTAAAAGGGACACATGCATTTTTCAGATCTTTGCACATTAATGGCTGTATTTGATTCAAAATACAGTCAGTGAACCCTCAGTAAATGGAATTAAATGGTATGTGTCTGATTTGAGGGTGACAATCCGCCAATTGTTTCTTGTTTGAATTACTACCTGCGTGGCTGGGCACAGCAGTAATTGAAACTATAATGTTTCATTCCTCTTTAGCTATAATTTATCTGCAAAGTTCACTCACTGCTATTCTGTTCTCCTTCCTGAAATCTCTCCCTTAACCGTTATCGTGCTGTCAGGGACTGTATCCCTCCTGCACACCCTATGGAGCTTTGGGAAGCCCACCCTCACATGGCATCACGGATTTCCCATCAAAACTCAGAGCACACAGTGGCTTTGAGATCATCTTATGGACAAACCAATATATGGCATCACCAAACATTAAACACTTTGTGTAGCCGGAATTATTGGCTGAATAGAGGAGAACACGATGTTGCTCTTTCTTGTATCCATGCCTTGCTTTTCTGTTTTAGTCATCTACTGCATTCTGTACAGAGGTGATGGAGCTGGACTCAGTGATCCTCGTGGGTCCCTTCTGACTCAGGATGTTCTGTGATTCTTTGATTCTATGACCTGGCTGCCACAGTAGGATCAGTGTTCAGCTTCTGCCATAGATAACACATAGATGGCAAGATGTGTGGAGATGCTCCTGGAAGGCATTCCTGGTATCCACCCTCCAGCCCATCACCAATTCATCCACCAACCTGCACCTGCTGGCACCCTGGCAGGGCTCTGTGCTTGAGGTGACTGAGCCAAGGAGATGGGTGGGGAATAGAGGTGGGGTGGCATTTAAATATGGAGGGAGTATGGCAGCCCACAGAGAGAGCCAGGTAGGGATGGAGCGATGTGAAGCACAAGGAGGGCAGTTGCTGAGAGGAACATCACCTGAAGGCATTCCTTCCCTGGGCGATTCCCTGTGTCATGCCCCACCAAGAGGACCCGTGGGCCCTGCAGGAATTGGAGAGCAAGAATAGGAAGCCTTCTCTCCTCCACCCTCCTCCTGTCCCAAACTACATTTCCTCTTTGGAAACTGAGGGTGCCACTTCACCATCCCTCCTGCAGCCCTCAATGGGCTCCAAGGCTGCCTCTGATCCAGGTCGTGGCACTGTTTTCTCCAAGCAAATCATCGGCAATGAAAGTAATCCCTTGGATGGAGATTTCACTCAAACTGAGGCCTCTGGGATTGGTCTGCAATGATGCCCCACTCCTCCCACAAACCTTCTTTACACATAGGCTGTGTGTGAGGGGCTGTACTTCATGCCTTGGGTCACCACCGTACTGATTGAAGCCAGCCCTTTTCAGACGTACCTATTGAATACTCTTTTTTTGCTCACCTCAAGAGTGTAGGCTGAATAATTGGAGCAAGTGGCTGCATTTCTCATAATAAAAGTGGGATTTGTATGTGGCAGAGGTCGGCGGTGCTGGGAGGGAAAGGTAATTGACATTCCCTTCGGGAAAACTTTAAAAATTTGGACAGTGATTGCTTTGGATTTATTGTCTGATAACAACATGGAAACAAACAAACAGCATGACTAAGTGCAACTAAAGCAGTTCAGTTCTGCTATGAGACTGATGGCAGAGAGGGGCTGGTCAGAACCTGTCTGTTGTTCAGCTCTTTCCCACCAAAAATGACATTAGGGCACTACAACATAAAAAAAAGAATAAAAATAATGAAGCCAATGGAGCAGCTCTGAGTGATGCTGGAAAGTGTCCCTGCTCCCATGGGGCTCCCTGCGATGCTGCAGTGCTGACAGGCTGCAGGTCTCCCTGATGGAATTTGTGTGGCATCCCACACCCCACCGTGGTGAGAGGAGAGCCTGTCTGCTGCCCAGCCCACATGCCTCTGATAAAGAAATACCTGTATGTGCGATAGAAATGCATGAATATACCCACATTGCTGCAAATCTGGTGTGGACGTGCTAGGTGTACAGCTTGGATTAACCCTTGCCTGGGTCACCCCTGTTCTTGGAACAAAATGTGCATTAAATTAAAATGTTAAGAGATTAATTTGTAGCAGCTTTTCATCAGCTTCTGCTTAAAGGGCAGCTTTGATATTCTTGCTGTTGGGATATTTCCAAAAGGGAGCAAATTGCTGACCCTCATTCCATTCTCCCTCCTCCAGTATTTCTGAGCAAGTCACTCGCTGTGTGTATGCAGGAGGGCTGTCAGCACCTGGCAAGGCAGCCTTGTGTGCTGGGACACTTTGCTCTGAGCTGGGCTGAAGTAAAGGCTCAGATATTGCTCGTTCATGTTGATTTGCACAAGCAGCCACAAGCCCCCTGCAAAACAATGGAGCATTTCTGCTGCCTCAGTGTCATGTGTATCAAACCGATGCAACATTAATAATTAAAAATATATATACTTTTCAAATTGAAAGTACAGGAGAGCAGTTCTTCAGCTGCTGCTTTGCCAGAGACAGCATCTCTTCCTCTGCTTGCTCTCGTAGGTGCTGCTGCAGCACTGAGCTGTGCAAGCCTTGGACATTGCCATGCCTTTATCACTCACTTCTGCCCAGACTCTGTCTTTTCCCATTAGGTGACTGTGCAGAAGTGTGTCCCTCACCTCCTCGCTGTGCCTCCATCTCCAAACTGCAATTGGGTTTCTTGGGGTTTAATGGGAGCGCAGCAACTCCGGTGCATTTAAATAGCTGATTTCTCCGTGCCTGATTCAGGTCTTGCCTCCGGTGATATCAGCCTGGCTGCTGCTGGGGGAGCACGGCATTCAGTGAAGGAGAAAAGCACTCAGACACATCTGTGGGGCAGGGCTAGCAGGTTTGGATCCCACCATCCCCAGGGTGATGTCCCAGGGCCGTGCTGCTGCCCTTCTCATTTTGACACACAGTGCCAGCACTGCCAATCAACACTCGGGCAGTTGTGGTCAGCCCAACTCAGCACTCAGCTGAGATTCCAAGGGGCTGTTACCACATTGTGCCTGTGCCTCCTGTGTATTTTGCATCCCCTGAGATCCCTGTGGCACCCCATGCACAACCCCCCCGACCCAAGGCGATGCCCCGCAGTGGCCGTGCTCTGCCCACCACCCGCACACATCACTCCTGACCCCACATGGCAGGGATAATTCCTGCTGTCACGTCTGACATTTAGCCATCCAGCGAGCCTTGCCAGGAAATTGCCATCATTTCAGTTCGGCTCCCAGTTCCCATTCTGATTTATATTTTTGTTTTTATCCAATTTTTCTGACTTGTTTTGGTAGGGTGGACAAAATGTTCTCTCTCAAGACAGATGACAGTTTGCCGATAAGAGGAGCAACTTATCACAAGCAGCTCCAATTCTTTCTCAAATGCTTAGTCTGTTGGAACGGCTTTAAAGCCTAATGCGATATTGTAGGTTAGCCCCAAATCTGCTTCCCCCCCTGTATTTCATACTTTATGGCTCCGAGCATTGCTCCTTTTAAAACAAAACACTTCAATCTTCTCTCCACCATCTACGATTTTCTTCCTTCTTTTCCCTCTCTGTTAATTTCACTTTTTAAAACTTATTTTAGGATGGCAAGTAAAATAAACAGTGTGGATGGGTGACCTCTTGGAAGCTCGGTGTCCTTGAGGCTAACTTTAGAAATCATTTGTCACAGGCACAGAAATGTGCACTGCAATCAGAATTAGCTGCCAGAATTTTTTTATTTTTTTTTTTTCCCAGACAATTATATTGTAATTTGAGTGGCATTCTTGACAATAGTTCAGGTTCTCCAGCCATACCCAGCAAACTGTGCACTACAAAAAAAAGTTCTGTCCTATTCTGGTTTAAAAATCCTTTTATTTCAGTATTTTTGGGAAATAAATTAAATGAGTTGTGAAAGTGAGGCAAGGAAACCAAAGAGCTTTGAGCTCTGGAGATGAGCCCAGTAGGCTAAGAGGTTATTATATGATGGGGTTTAGTCCAGCAAAATGGACACTCTACCAGAACTGGGTGAATACTGTGCAATTAGTCGTCTGGGCCAGAAAAACTCAGGTTATTTCATGACCTCAAATAGTCCTCAATTTCTGTGCACACAATTTTTGGGCAAAGCATCAGTATTTATGATATTCGCTAAGAGGAGCAGAAGAAGCTGTGACCTGAAATTAAGGATCTCAAGCTGCAAGTCTCAGTCCCATGGGGGTCAGCCCTCCTGGATTTTTGTTCCAAAATCCTTCAAGGTCTGAAAACACCTGCAGCCAGCACAGGGCCTCTCTTACACACAGTTATTACTTGGAAATAGGGATGTGGTGTCTTGCAAGGGCACAATCCTCCCAATTATCATCCTTTCTCTGTCTTTTTTCATCCTTAAATTATAATTTAATGCATCCTGTGAATTCAGATCCCAGTTCAGCAAGGTGCTCGGTCTTTGAACACTGAGGGCACTCCTGAAGTGCCTCAACATTAAGCCCCATCCCACAGGACAGATACTAATTACCTCTCACAGCTTCCATGAAAGATGCAGCATTTTACCTCTGATTCAGAGCATGTCCATAAATATCAGCCCAGCTCACAACCAGGCAATGGTTCTGTGATCTAAATCACAGAGCTGGCTGGGGCTCACCCATGGTTCATCTCTGTACAGGAGAGAGCTGGACCAAAATCTCTGCAGGGCAGGAGGTCCAGAGGACATTATCACATGGTGCAAACAGCAAGGAAAAATATCCCATCAAGATGTTCAGGATAATCCCATCTCTTCTGGATTCCCTGGGATGTTCATAGAGAGCTCCTGAGTGCATCGGTAAATTTAACTGCAAAACCTAGAAGGATTTCCAACCCTGCATTGTTTTGCCAGCATTTTGTTTGCCTTTTATTATCCCAAATAGATTTATTTATTTATTTTTTAATGGCGCTGCTCCCTTAGGGAAAGCCATCCTGTACAACACCCAGAAAAGCCCTTTGTGAGCCATGTGGGCTGTGTGTTGGAAGAAAAGACATCTCCCCACTTTTACAGCCCCACAGCAGGTTCTCACCTGAGGACTCCTTGGTGAAAAGTGGTGAAGTTATCAAACACCAACCAAGTGTGGTGGCTTCAGTGCATGATCCCAAAGGTTCCAGCTCCCAGCCATGCTGCCTTACCACTTAGTGTGATGGGTTCTTGGTCAAACCTTGGGGAGATGACACCTGGAGGAAAGGGAAAGGTGCTGGGAGTGGGCACACGTGGGGAGTCCCTGAGGAAGTGCGGGATGACACGGAGTGACAAAGCTTCAGCGCCTTTTCCAGCACAACAATCCATCTCCAAGGCAGCACCGCCAGCCCCATCCCATAAAGTGCTGGCGGATCGTAGGGGCGAAATGGCGATTTCACCCATAATTATAAAAATGCCAGCCAAAAAACCTGCACGGGATGATTTCTTGCATTAAACAAATTTTATAGCGGAGAAGACTTTTAGCGGCGCTATTTGCAGCCCTGGCCTTTCGCCAGCTCCCTGTCATTAAATCCGCCGATCTTAAGTATCAGCTGCACTTATTCGAAGGGGCTATAAATAAAATGCTGGAGACCATTAAAGGAGCCTGCTTCCCCCTGGCTGTTTGTCACGCCTGTGGACAGATGGACACTGGGAGTATTTGGGGGAACTTCCCAGCACTGCGGGGCTGAGGGTGGTACTGAGCTTCCTATGCACACAGATCTATCTCTCACCCCTGGCTTTGCAAAATCCAGCTTCTTTCTGCTGCTGCAGCCCCTGTGAAAAATGCCCAGCAGCACTAATGTGTGCCTAATGACCCATGGACCAGAAATGACTAAGATACAGGAATTAAATTTACAATCAACCTCTCTTTTTTTTTTTTTTCCTTTTTTTTTTCTTTTTTTTTCCCCCTTGAAACCTTGGAAGCAAAGTTCCTCATCACAGAACTTCATGAAAATGCTTCTCAGCCCCCAGGCAGAGCGGGTGCCTGTGTTCAGCACGGAGGGACGTGGCTGTCACCGTGCCAGGTGTGACGTGGGGCTGCATCAGATCGATGGCACAGCCGCGGGAGAACTCACTAGTGATGCCAGGTTTATTTTGGTAAGTGCAAACTAATGAAATTTAGAGGTTTTAATAAAAAGAATAGCAGCTATCCTTTAGAAACAGAACGCAAAAGCGAGACGTGTGCCAATCACATTTCAGAAATGAGAGGGTTGGGCTGTTTCCCAGAAGAGTCCATGAGTTTTTGGCCACGGTTTGCCCCAGTGATGCTTCTAGCTCTGCACCAGGAACCGGGGCTGTGAGCATTGCTCCACTTCTATGCCCATCTGTCCTGCATGTGCACAGGGAAAAAGCACTGCACGGGGCTGCAGTGATGCTCACCATGCACTGAGCTGCTACCAGGGACCGTTTATCCCTTTCCCATCATCTGAGTGCTGAGCTGAGATGGGAATTCATATGTCGTGTTCTGAATTATAAAAGGTGGCAAAGAAATGGTTGTAAAGGCAGCGAAAGGAAAGGAGATGTAAGTGCAAGCCCAGAGCAGAGGCATCCCAGCAAATGAAGGTGAGGACCCAGGAGGAGCGCTGTTCACAGGAAAAGACAACCTTGAACATCTCCTAACAGGAAGGATGCATAATTTAGAGCAACCTGGAGGCATTTTGTAGCGTGTTTATTTTACAGCCTTATGCTTCCTTCTCTTGTACTTCTTCACTTGCAGATATGCACCTAAATGTTTTGTTGGATGAAAGGAGGTGCGGGGGGTTATTTTGAAGAGGGGGTGATGGGCACATCCCACCACTGAGCCCAGCGAGGGCCAGACCTGCAGAACTGCTTTGCTTTGACTTTGCTCTGAAGCAGCTCTTCTCTGCCCGTTCTGCATTAAAATGCATCAGATATAAATAAAATCACCCAGACAGGAGAGTTCTCAAAACCATCCAAAGTCTCCGTTCCACCCTCGGAGGCAAACAGTTCAGGACCTGCAAGAGCAAGGATGGCTGGATTTTCTGAGGGATATTTTGTGTGTTTTGTTGTTGTTCACAAAAGCAGGAGATGAGCAGGTGAAAGGAAACCTTCAAACCTCAAACCACAGTGAAGCTGTAAGCCTGCAGGGTAGCTTGTGCAGGTGTCCTAAGCACAGGTCTGCCTCTCTGTTGGCTTTGCCCTCAAATCCCTGGGGTGTGCAAAATCCCAGAAAATCCTCCATGGACATGAAAGCAAGAATCCAAATGGTTTTTCCTTCTGGCTCTGGGTGCCTGGTGAGTGGTTGCAGTAGGGCTGAGCTGGGGAATTGGCTGCCAGAAGAATTTGGGAGATCAAATACTGTTGCACAACGGGGTTTTGAGTCATTCTACATCCATCATGACCCCAAAATCATAGAATCGTGGAATTTGGAAGAGGTCACTAAGATCATCCAGTCCAACCATCAGCTCATCACCACCAAAACTTGTCAGTGCTGCGATCAGCAGAGGTTTTCCCTTCTGCTGTGTGTTCCTGAGGGCTCTTTGGGCTGTAGCTTTTCTGTTGGGAGGGATGCTTGGACTGGGCTGGAGAAACAGGCACTGGAAAGCAATGAGGAAACAGAATTCATTCCACACCCGTCCCTGTCTCTGGCTCAAGGAAGAAAATGATGAGGAGAGAGCTAATGAACACACGAAAGGATGTGAGGAGAAGAACTTTAATTGCCTGTACAGCAGCGCAGGAGGGCTGAGCCATAAAAAAGAGTGGGAACGACTAATTTATGAGTACAAATTCTATCTGGAGAGCATGACTTAAACTTGGGGAGAAAATCCATGTGCCTGGAATATTAAAATCAATAGCTGGAATCTATCTGAAAAAAAAAAAAAAAAAAAAAAAAGCCAACTGAGTGGGCAAAGAAGGTGTAGGAGGGACAATCAATACCAGAAGTGACATTGCTGCCATCAAGTCACTAGGAGCTCAAGAGAAAGTGACCTCAAGTACAAGTCAGAGCGAATGGATGACACTGCTCAAATCTCACCAGAAACCAGAAATATTTATGAAAAATTCCTATACATTGTCCTGGAAAACCTGACCTGGAATGATGTGAGTTGGAGGGCTGGTGTTGCCAATTTTGGGAATTTATAAATGTCGTTGTTAACCAAAATCAGGAGGGTTCTCTGCAGGATGATCTTGACAGCTGAAGGGCTGATCGCAGCTCTAAAAACCACTTACAGCCAACATAGAGGGGATGCCATTTCCATCTCATGTGCAGGGCTTAGACTGAACAAAGCCTGAGCCGGTAGCAGACACTTTTTCTTTTCAACACTGTAAGCCAGGTCACTTGGAGCATTTTGAACAGAAAATGTGTGATATTTGGCAACTCGTTGTTTAAAAGCACTCTGGCTTTTAGGGCATCTAGTGAAATCTCAGAGCTCAGAGAGAGAAGGTTATTCTGGTTAAAGCAGCGACTCGGAGGGGAGGAAGGGGAGGTCTACATTCACACAAAGGGAAAATGTGTTAACCAACAGCAAGCAGAAGGCCGGCAGGTGAGACCTCTGCTAGCAGAGCCGGGAGCAGCAGGGATGTGGTTTTTAGATATCAGAGGCTGAGTGCAGTTGTCTAGACAGAATAGCGGAAGATAAAAAGGAAATACATAAAAGGCAGACACTAAATATTTAATTCCTCTAATTTCGGGGGAAAAGCTAAGTAAATTAGCAATGTCATAGAACTGTGAGAAATACCTCCAGCTCCAACACGTGCCCCAAACTCCAAGAGTGCAGCACACCCGAGTGCTGCTGACTTTGTGCCAGCGCAGGAACGTCGCTCGTAATTATAAATCTGATTATCTGATGTTGATTTTGTGAGAAATAATGGAAGAGCTGATAAGGGACTTGATTAATAACAATTTAAGGAGAATAATTAATTACAATCAACACGAGTTAATGGAAAATATATCTTATTAAATGAAATTGATATAATTTTTCAAGAATGTGATTATAGATTTGATTGATTTAGTACATTTCATCAACACTGTTACGTTTGACTTCTGCAAGGCATTTGACTTAATGTTGTCTCATTTATTAGGAAGCTAAAACAATGTAAAATCAACACGGCACGCACTAAACGGATGAAAACCCCACTGATATGTTTAAATGTACGGCTGCGTGCAGACACTCATCACAAGTGGCTGTGTTTCAATTCATCACTTTTAGCAAAATGGTAGAAAATCAAAACTAATTACAATCAAAGTTTGCTGATGAGTTCGATTTGGATCATGGTGGGGCTGGGGATCAGTCTCCTCCTGAGCCAGATAGAAGCAAAAACCATCCAGTTCAACACACGCACATACAAATCCACGTTTGGAACTGGGATTTCATGGCATCTGGAGGGAGGAGAGATCCTATAGCACAACACTGGAAGCTCAAACAAATAGCAGAGTGGAATACTTCTGGTGTAACATCTGCTGGGACCCTGCAGCTATTTCTGGTGCCTGCAACTGAAGAAGGATGTTGATGAATGGGAGAGGGCTCCAAGGAGGCACACAGGAATGACTGAAGCGTTGCAAGACATGCCTTATAGTGACAGATTCAAGGACCCCAATGTGCTTAGCTTAACAAAGCGGAGGTTAAGGGATGGTTTAATGACAATCCAGATGTGCTCAGACAGACAGAAATGGAAAGCTCTTCAATCGAGCAGACAGAGCGATAAAAAGAGTCGGTGACTGCAAGCTGACACTGCGAAATTCATGCTGGGACAAGTGCACTTCTCAAAGGGACAGAATTAACATCAGAACAACTTCCCAACAAGTAGTTTCTCCATCTTTCACCATTTCAAATTCATAGAGGATTTATTTTCGTTTTCATTTTGTGTATATCTCAGATCCACCAAAGATCACTCTTTAAACGAACACTCAGAGACCCACAAGGCATGAACGGGATTCTCCTTCCTTGATTTCTTAATGGCCTTAATTATGAGTATTTAAGACATCATCCCTGAGCACTGAGTGAGACAACTCCTCCTTTTGGACTGTGATGAACCTCAGTGGTGACTCTCACAGACACCTCAGCTTTGCCAGAGGAATGGCTCTGTGGTTCAGGAGCTGCCGGAATTTCTCCTTTCATGGAAATTCCTCACAAAAGCCTTTGGTGCAGACACCTCTTGGGCATCTCCAGAACTACCCGTTGGCTTCTCCTGGGGTTGATTTGCAAGCCCCCATGACATCTTGCAATGCAGCTGGGGACAAACAGGTATATTTTATTAATACTATTATTATTAATGTAATATTAATTTGGCCACTAAGACATTATTTCTGGGTTTTCAGGCTCTGAAAATAGCATGAGAGGAGAATTTTCCTTCCAAAGAAATGTGATGGGTGAAAGAGGTTAAATAAGAACTGATATCCAAAAGCAAGGAAATAAAAATTGTTTTATAACTAATTTACATTAAAGGGACTTTATCTTCTCGTAATGTCTTTACCTTTAAAAGCAGGCCTTTACCTTATATAAAAGGACATAAAAGAGATATAATTTGTTATCTTAACCTGTAATGAGATCAGCAAAGATTTTAAGCTCCTCCACAGCCTACTCACTGTTTCACTGTAGTTCATTAATACCTAAACCCATCCCAAGTACGTATAAGACCTCAACTCTGCAGCTAGGAGGCTCTGCTTCATCCCCCTGCTGACATCATGGAGCAAATGTGCAAGAGTCCTCTGCTCCAAGCACCACTGAATCCAGCTCTGTGTTGGCCAGCCAACACAACTGCCACTGATTTCAGGTTTGGGTCCAGGAACTGTGCAGATGCTTTTGAACTGGACAACAACTCAGTGTTTATATTTTATCTGAAGAAGCCTGAACCAGCAGAAATGGTTTTAAAGCTAGGGCAACATCATTACCATACAGATAAACATTACTTTAATGTGGTTCACCATAACAACAGACCATTTATTAAAACACTTCACCATTTAATTTATCCAGCATTTTATATTGAAGAGTATTTTCATTAGGATTCCACTGCAAAACTAGAGAAGGCATTAAATCATTTAATATACTGACAGCTCACTTAATTTATTTAAGCAGGGGACTCTAATTTAAAAAAGCAGACCTTATACAGTGCTGTATCTTTTCAGTCCTGGCATGCAAGGTCCTATTAATTTCAGGGTAGGGTGTTACACTAAATCAACTTGAGATCCCACCATGTGCTTTCCTTTGGGCAGCAGCCCTCTGCATTTCTGTACTGCCAGAGCTGCCTGCAGGAACATCTCTTGATGCCAGCCTTGCTCCATGCCTCTTGCTGCTGCTAATGCCTGTGAGCATCTCGCCTTTTGCATCCCATGGTTGAGGGATCAGCAGGGAAGCAGGAAGCCCTGAGATTCTTGGTGAAATCTTCCATTTACCTCCTATTAATTGGGATTTAGAAATGCCTCTTGGCTTTAGAGCACTTGGTGAAGCCTGGAAGAATCACTGCAACTTACTCCTATCTCATTTTGCACTGAATTAGCAAGAAATGTGCAATTATCGTAGAGTCATGGAATGTTTTGAGTTGGAAGGGATCAGTCCATGCAGCAAACTACTGTCGTTCCCACATTTGTCATAATAAACAGAGGAGAAGAATATTGTTACCTGTGCCAAAACCCTGGGTGACTCTGGGGTCTCTGATGGCCACTGGTTTCACTGCTGTCCAAGACTGGTATTGAAACAGACCCTTGAAAACAACAGCACATTGTCAATAGCATGTGGGACATTATTAATAAACACTAGGGAGCTTGATATGATCTGGCAAAAGCAGCACAATGAAAACAGGTACCAAAAGAAGGATGGAGAGAAAGGGAAGTGATCTGAACAGGGTGTTTAATGACTCACCAGGCTGTGAAGCGCAGTGGAGAGCAAGGATGGAATAGAAAACATTTTAATGAATTCAGCATGCGCACCCTTTGAAGGCTCAGCTCCCCATTCCCCAGCAATATTTGACCCACCCGAAGATACTGATCACACCGAAAATAATAACCAGTAAGTAATAATAATAGTAATAATAGGAAGAGCAAGACCCTCATCTCCAATTCATATTTATAATCCAGCAAATATCTCACCTAAATCCGGAAGATTTATGGGTTTGCATCTATAATTAATATCCCTCCTTAAGCAAGAAAGGGTATATTTTCATAAAAATAAATCTGGTGCTCTAGACTGGATTTGGAAAACTAATATTTAAATCCCCAGCAAGAGATGGTTATTGATCGCATATATGTGTCTACAACAGAGACACGCCGTGCACATATAGAGAGCTAGAAAATTGCGTATTTATGTTTAGAATAAATAGATGAAGTTTCTATTTTAAATGCAATAGATGAAACTTAAGAAGGAAAAAGGAGGAAGATGGGCAGCTCCAAACTGCCCGTTTCCCAAAGATTCAATTTGCATTAGGCTTCTGCTAACAGCAGGGCTGCAGTGGGCGCCAAGACGCATAAAGGACCTCGAGACAAAGCGATCGATCTTGTTTTAGCTTTATGAGCAAAATAAACAGTTGGGCTGATATAACAGCAGAAGGGTCAAGCAGAGGCAGGGCTAATGAAGTGACTCACAGGAGCTCAAAATTTAAACAGCCTTCCTGTTTTCCATCCTGCCTTGCGTGGGACACCTGCATCTCCCCTAAATCCCACAGGTGAGTAACAGCAGAGCACCTGCTGAACTCCGAGCTTGCTCAATGCCTCAGCATGCCCTGAGCAATGAGAAAGGCCTAGCCAAGGCAAGCTCTGCCTCAGCTCAACAGAACCTTGCAGGCAGCTGTATAAGTTGCACCTGGGAAGGGTCAGATTGGATATTAGGAAAAAATTATTCTCAGAAAAAGCAGTGATGCAGTGGCTGCCCAAGGAGGTGGTAGTTTCACTGTCCCTTGGAGGTGTTCTGAAACATGGAGATGTGGCACTGTGGGACGTGGGCAGTGGGCATGGCAGGGTGGGCTGGGGTTGGACTTGGGGATCTTGGAGGTCTCTTCTGATCTTAATGGTGCTATGACTCATGATTCTATGATTTAGGGGTCACCTCACTTCCTTCACAGTATCTACATCCAAATTTCATTTTTTTTTCCTTCCATTCTTTTTACCTCCTCAGGTTTCTTTTCACTTCCCAGAGCTGCAGCTAGCAGAATGGGAATGTGCCAGGTGAGCAGTTGAAGCACAACTAGAAAAGAATTGCTCCTCTGGTGCAAGCATGGATTTTGATGAAAAATACTGAGTTACTGGAAATCTAAATGTAGGCACTGTTTCAAGGTCAGGAGACTGAGCATCACCTCACTCAGTGGTGCACTTTCCAGCAAAGGTAAAGCACTTCTGCTGTCCTGGATCCAGAGTAATGAGCAGAGGCCAGACACTTGTATTTATGTTGTCCTATGCTGTATAACAACCCTATTTCACAGAGATTTTAATTATTCATGGTTAAATACTATGCATCCAAAAAAAAAATCCCTTATGCAGGCAGTTGTTGAAGGAGTTGGTGATGGACTCACAGCATGGGAGTGGGCACAGAGGGGGATTCTTTCCCCCAAATAATAGGCTCTGAGAAGTGCTATGACACACAGCAGAAGGAAGGAGAAAAATGCCATAGAGGATGTGAGTCCCTTGCCCCTGCTGTAGCCTGCAGCCATGAGATGTAGAATATATCCAGGATCACATCTCTGGAAGGTTAAATGCAAACAACACATGGGTTCCAAAAGCTGCAGGCAGCATGGGGTATTAGCCAAGGCACAGCTTTCCTGCAACCTCGTTTTCATGATTTAATATTACTGCTGTAAATAATTGATACTAATGTAGGTGAGATAAGAGACAGACTGTCTGTGGGCCAAGAGGAAGTGCATCCTGGTGACATCCACCCAAAAATGTGCTTGCAGATTTGGCTGGAGTGAAAGTTCTGAAAAGCCAAACACCCGATCTGAGAGGCAGGGAAAGGAAGAGGGATAGGAAGGACAAGTTGGATCAGCTCATAGGACTCCCATTTTTCTAACAAATGCTCCCTGTATTAATTCCTTCAGCAAGAGAACATCAGCATCACCTATCACTGGTTAGTTTGCCAAAGTTTGCTCTTGCACTTGTCCTTCACACATGTTCTTGCATTGTCAGAGGCTGTGAACTTGGGTGGGTATGGACATGGTCTATAGAGCCAGCATTTTGTAAGAAGGTACAAGTGCATCCCTCCTCATCAGGGACACGAGAACCCCAGAGTGCTCGATATACTTTATGCCTTTGGCTGTGGTTATCTACAGATCAGCTGAGCACCAGGTAGGAGATATCCAGCATCTCAGTCTTCAGAACTGAAGATGGATAATTACCCATTTGGTCCAGTTGAGGACAGATATGAGCCAGGCAATGGATTCAGCACTATGGAAACCCACCTGAACTTAGGGCAAACAGGCCATGACGGGGCTGGAGTTGGGGATATCCCTGCTGGGAGCCTCCCGGGGCCATTGAACTGCACTGGG
Organism: Phasianus colchicus; assembly: GCF_987193195.1. NCBI lineage: Eukaryota > Metazoa > Chordata > Aves > Galliformes > Phasianidae > Phasianus > Phasianus colchicus. The sequence goes on from NC_143452.1 coordinate 8,425,381, forward strand.
CTCTAAATCCCAGTGTTGATGCTGCTCTTGGCATTTCCCATCCCCTGAGCAGCCAGCATGCTGTCATGCTGGCTTTGACCCTGCCTATCACGTGGAAAAAGAGATAATGCCATCTGAAAAAAAAAAAAATGGACAATGGTGTTGAGCCATCCTTAAAGCTCTCTGCTAAACTTTCTGCTGCATCACCACCTTCACACAACCCCTGTGTTTCTCCCCAGCTTAAGGACCTTCCCTTACCCTCAGTGTGAGGTAAGCGTGCCTAATGGCTTTAAATTGCAGGAGGATGCCACATAGGATTGCAAGAAATCTGCAGAGCCGATTCCTTCATTGTGAATGATTTCCTTGTAGAGGCAGCGGGTCACTCTTAGGGCAGGTAGGTTTGTCGTATGCGCGTCCCAAAGGCCATGACTACACATTACTCTGGTGCACAGACATGCAGAACTCTGAGGTTGTGTTTTTTTTTTTTTTTCTAAATACCTCTTAGCCAAGTGATTTGAGCCAGAAAGCTGGAGGAAAATTGCCATTTGGAAAATGCATAGAAAGAGCAGCATTCACTCATGAGTGACACAGCTGGAGACAGCTAGCAAGACTTTCTCATCTCTAACATGATTTTATGATTCAGTGAATAATGCATATTAGCATAATACTAACTAAAAAAATCCATACTCATCATTTACTATTAATTAGTTATCAACATTATCCTATTATTAATTATTAACATTTACACTATCTATCAGCCCCCAGCTGACTGATAGCTTAAAATCTTGCATAAAGATTGTTACAACAGTGCTACGCTGCATCCCATCCCATACTTTGCAGTCAGCTTGTCATACCCCTATCTATAAAGCTTTTTACTAATGCACTTTACAACAGATCTTATAGTACACGGATGAGGAATGTGGCTGCACCCAGCAATAATTCCATTAATTATGAATAAAGCATTTACAAATGACATCCTTATTTAAAAACGGTGATGAACTCATTTTGTTTTAACGTGGAAGTGCTGTGTAATTTGTAACCCTGTAAAAAGCAGTGCTGGCAGCATGGGACAGAGAGAGGGGCCCAGAGCTCACCTTTACATTGTAAAGGAAAAAATAAAAAAGTAAAAAGAACAGAAGGAAATTACTGACAAACAACAAAACTTTGGGATAAAGCTGACCAAACTCCAACCTGATGGTTGAAAGGGATGTTTTAAGGTGCTGTGAAGAGCTAGAAGGCATTATTCAGTGACCTTGCATTGTGATTGTGTCAATAAAACTCTCTCCGCGTTACCAGCAAGGCTGTTTCCATGCTTTCTCTCACTTTTGATGTTTTCAGCTGGCTGGCAGCTCCCCAACACTCGTTAGCTGCATAGGGTTTGTCTTTGCAGCATCTCGGTACTGTTTGGTCCTAAAGGCTTCCTGAGATGGCAGAATATTTATTGCATCCCATATTTCACTGGGGATACTTACGTCAAGAGGCTATAAATACGTTACTCTTCCGAGTTTACATAAGGGATACAAAGTGAGTAGCCAAGTTTACAGTTCGGGCTCTGTTAGCGTGGGGTCTGTGCTTCCTCATATCCATCTCTGTTGTTTGAAATCATTTGCCAGATTAATGCTGGGAGAGATTTTTGACTCACTGGTCGTTCTTGAGCGCAGCAGTCGTGTTCAGGCTATTCCATGTACTAGAGAAGCCAGGTTCATTTAGCCTTGCATCCTTTTTGGCATTAAAGCCATGAATATTGATGCTGGCTGTAGCTTTAAAGTGAGAGCCATGATCCAAGAGCTCCTTATCCCAAGGTTCACACATCTAAATGTGTGCTCACTAGGGATGCCAAAACCCTGTGAACTCTTTCCAGACTCTCTTTCAGTGCCTTATTCTGATCCTCACGAGTGACCCTTACACAGCACAACATCCACCTGCAGAGACCTTTCCCCACATTCCCAAGCCAATAAATGGTAAAAACAGAATATATGGTGGTTATAGTCAGCACTGCTAAAGGACCATTTCTGCAGCACCCCTCCCAGCCCAAGGAAGAGCAGTAAACCTCGATCACAAATCTGCTAGTGTCAGATCTGGATGTTTGTGGCCCTGCCTGTGGCAGGGGGTTGGAACTTGATCCTTGGGGTCCCTTCCAACCCAAGCCATTCTATGATTCCCGAGGCTTCTCCAAACCACCAGCACGTTAGTGTTCAATAGGAGTTATTTATTGAGGCTTTGGCTGTTTGCAGCAGTGGCTGGGGAGAAGTTCTGCAGTTATCAAAAACCTATTTCCTGCACTGTCACAAATAAAACAGCAGCCCCCCTCCGAAAAGCCGTGCGCAACATTTACATTTTAATCTCCCGACACACTTTGGTTTCTGACAAACAGGGTTTTTCAGTGCATGTGTTACAGTGGGGATGCAGGAAAAAGTCTCACAGCCCAGGAGGGATTGTGGGTGGCTTTGTGAGCAAAGGATGTGACCCTTCAGGCAGGAAAGCAATATTGCCACAAAAACCAGTGATGCACAGGCATCCGGCACTGCATGATGCCATGCATGTGTAAAACAGGGCTGGGCTGGACAAGCAGGCAGCCCTATGCTGCTACCCATCCTGCAGTCAGCCCTGACACTCTCATCTCACTGCCTGCTTGGATCCCTGCCTGCAGGACAGTTGGTGCAAAGCGGAGGTGCTCTCTGCACCCCAGCTCCCTGGTTTGCTGTCTGGTGATGAGAGCACCTCCTTCCCTGCTTAATGCTGGAGCTGAAATCCTGCGCTGCCTCCATAGAACTGCTGCAGCAGGATATGAATTATGGATGCAATGAAAAATCCCAGCGCAGTGCACAGAGGGAATATGCAAAGTGCAAAGCAATCACCTCTGCGCGATGCACAAGCATTGCCACATGCTGCCATTGGATGCCCAAAAACTGTACCCCAGCACGACCTGCACCTCCCTCATCCCAAAGGCACTGGGATGCCCTCCTCCTGAGCACTCCAGGGCTGAAAATGAGGACACCTATCATATGAAAAACACCTCTTTACGTATTGTGGAGACACTCAGGACACTGGATGGAGCCTCACTGCATTCACAGGCATTCAAGGGATGGGTGTCTGCTCTCCATGGGTAAGGGCTTGCCCTTGGGAGCTCTGGCAGAACATTGCCTGGAGCCAAGGAGCACGCATATGTTGTTTGCATCCTCCTGTCAGAGCCATTGCTGCTGGAACAGAGAAGTGTGGGACAGTGCTCCACACACTGACTTTAGCAGGCTGTAGTGTGTGAAAGCTCTCCTCATAATTTCCCTTTCAGAAGGCTTTTCCTTTTTATTTCTTTTAATTTTCGAATGCTCCGATTCCTCCCCTAGAAGCACAGCTCGTTGCCTCCGTACACCATCTCATAGCACGCTGCAGAAGTGTTGCCACTTTTCAGAGCCATTTCTGAGCATGCAATATCAACATCTGTGCTAAAAGCAAGCCAGAATTTTTCCCTGAAGCGATATTTTGCTTGGCATTATTGTTCCTTTTTCTTTTTAATGGTTTGCTTGTCATGGGGACTCCTCAGCCTCTTGTATTCAGGAAATGCAGAACGCTGCTCCACTCCTTGCTGCAAGCAGGAGCCAGCAGTGAGCACAGCATGCAGCTCCCGTCCATCCCACGGTGCCAGAAGGTTGGGGAAAAATGCCTTGGGTCATTTAGGGCCCCAATTAATTGCAACACCCTCCATGAATGGCACTGTTAACTCTTGTTCCTCGTGTTAAAAAAGTTACGAGTATTACTTAGCGGCCACTAAAATTATACAGCACTGCAGCACCGCGTTTGCTGCTGTGTGCTCACCCTCTTTAAATGCCACAACCAGGCATGGGATAGATGGGAGGCACATAAGCATCCCCGATACCTGGCTGCTGGCTCTGCCCAGGCTGCAGCTGACAGTCACAAAAAAGCAAGTGCAGTGAGAGCTCTTTCTGCCTGGGGGAGAGCATTAAGGTGCTGCTATCTCTGGCTCATGTCAGCTGCAGGGATCACTGTTCCCAGGGCAGGCTGCAGGATGCTATGGAACTGGAGACTGTTTTCATAGAATCATTAAGGTTAGAAAAGACGTCTAATGCCATCACGTCCAACCCCAATCCATCCCACCATGACCACTAATGTCCCCCTCTGCAACATTTACCCTTTTCTTGAACACCTCCAGGGATGGTGACCCCACCACCTCCCTGGGCAGCTGTGCCAATGCATGACTTCTCCTTCTGAGTAGAAATTTCTCCTGACATCCAGCCTGACCAGGATCAGATGGAGGATGGTTGAAAAGGAAGAAGAACGACAAGTAATAGAGATCTATAGCACCTCCATCTGTAAAGAGTATGACCAATTCTCAGCTCTCAGAAGCTAAAACAGGACTGATGTATAAAGTCCACTTTGGTTTCTTCCTAGTTTATGTCTATGACACCTTGCAAAGTCTTCAGGATGTCAGGACAAAGCTCTGCCCTCCCGTACATATATCCTTGAAGGATTTCACACAGTGTTGGTGTAGGCAGCAGTAGCAATGTCTGACAGTACTCCAACTGCAGCTGCAGGACAGTGAGCAGCAATACAGTTTTGCCTTCTCTGCTGGCAATCTGCAGCTTTCTGGGCAATTATCTTCTCCCCCGTCATCCTGTCCAGCACACAGCTGGTTGGCAGAGCTAATTGATTGGTGTTTGTACAGGCTTTTGGGTTTCTCCTGTTAAGTACGTGTTAAATCTCATTATTATTATTATTATCTTCTGTCATAACCACAGTGATGAATGTTCCCCTGTGCACATACTTAAACTACCCAGTGTGGGCTGCCTTGTTCTTAATTTTGATTATTTTAAGAAGTCTTTTAGCACATCAAATAGCCTTGGTGGATAAAGATTTATAGCAAAGCCTTGGGAGCTGTCAGAGTAATGTTTTTCCAGCAGCAAAAACTTAACCTCCTCTTAGATCTCTTTCCTGCTTTGTCCCACACTTCTCCATGTGATGAAGAGATGCTGAGGTGTTGCTGGCTGCAGCTCTTGGGATGAAGGAGATGTGCTGTCAGTCCTTTTATTTTTGATCCCATTTGAGTGTGTCACTCAGATGTCTTGAATCAAAGAGGGTGAGAAGGTGCCTTAAACTGCTGTGATTGGAAACTTCAAACTCACCGTGTCTTCTAGACGCTAAGTAAATGGCTGGTGGGCTCTTGTAAATCACAGTATTTCTAAATATACCAGAGAGTCTCTCTGCCAAGATGCTGATGAACACTGTGTCTGTTCCTATTGACTTCTTTTCCCCCTTCAGATTACTTTTGCTTTGAATAATTTCAAATCATAATGCAAAAAAAAAAACAAAAAAAAAACCACCAACCCAGACTCTTAACAAGATTCACTGATGCTGTGATTAATGAAAACGTATTGAGAGTTACCATGCAGCCATTACAAACCAGTTAGCTAATTAGTCTAATCACAGAGGTGGAAATAATTAAAAGACCATAAAGTAGAGGTAGCCTAATAACAGCATTTTCCTCTGACCCAGAAGTGAAGAGAGAAGGATGCTCTGTTCTATCTGGTTTACTGGGTCAGTGGCAGGAAGAGTGGGGAGTGAAGGGCCCGGAAGAATTGCAGTGCCTGGGCTGGATCAGACAGGGAAAAGAGCAGCCCTTACACCACTTTAACCCAGACTGCAGCAGAGTCCTCATCTGCTTGAGATGGGTACTTGTAAGATAGGACCGGTCTGCACTGGAGAAGCACACCCTGAAACCCTGCCCTACTTCTGCAAGGGTCTTCCAGCCCGGGCTGCTAATGAGAGGCACAGGGCAATGTGCAGAACTGGATTTCACCCCGTAATTAGCAGTGACCTATCTCTCACTGCTGGATGGAATGGCTCCGTTTGATGGGCTGTAAAAAATCCTAACCGGTAATTTTCCAGTTGGGATGGGTCATGGTTATGGCTATCTCCATTGGCTCTTATCATTTCTGCCACGGGTTTGTGTGCATTCCATTTGACCTGAGTATAATGAGCAAAGAAGAACAAAGGAGCTGCAGACACACAATCAACGATCGTGTGCTGAAGTTGATGAATCCGCCAAGACTGCTAAGTGGCTCCTCATCAGCTATTCACGTGCTGGGAGCCATCTTTATTTGCTCTTCGTTTGTAAGTGAATCTATTTTTATAGCTCTGTTTTGGGGGTGGGTGAGTGGATGGAGGCAACCACCACTGTCAGGTAATGACTACGTTTTCCTGAAAAATCAAACCATGACACCAAGGTGGCAGCGAACTGAAAAGAAGAAATGATGCCTTGTCATTTAGAGAAGGAAGAAATAATTTTCCCCGGTGACAACTCTGGTGGGAGGCAGAACTTTATCTCCCTGCATCTCAAATGAAGCATCACAGCAGTAGCACTGACTGTGCTTTCGTGTTTCCAGAGTGTCTTTTCATTAACCTTATTTTATTTGCTGTAGCTGCAAACATGATTTCAAGGGTAGGAGCAGGGGCTGTCCCGCTGGGAGGATTTGCAGGATGAAATGCAATTCCAGGACATCCCACCTGGATCCCCTAGATGTGACATTGCTGCAGAAGGAGGGATGTATCTGGGGGACTATGCTGCACACCAGTGACTGCCCAATTTCTTCCCTCCCAGCATCTCTTCTTTTTCTATCTGAACATGTGGGTGAGCAGCACACCCATCCCAGGGCTCTGTTCCAGCTGAGGCTGTTTCCTGCTGCAGGCTGTGTGGGTTCAGCAGCACGCTGCTCCAGGAAAGCAGTTTTGTACAAACGGCAACACACAGGCTTGCACTGCGGGAGTTTGCAAGCAGCTGATCTAGAGAGATTGCTTATTTTTTTTTCTCCTTGTGCTTTTGACCTTATTTGCTGAAAATGAAACATCATGTAACCTTCCAGGAAATGCCACGAATCTTCGATCTGACATGAGAACATAAATCTCCAGTGTGTGTGCATCAGTTCCGGTCAGGTTTTCAGGTCTCAGCTAGATCAGAATGCAATGGGAGCATCCCATATTAGAGCTAGCACCTGAGCCCCATACCTGTCCTGTCCTTGGAACAGCAGTCCCATGGCACTGCTTGCTGCCCATGGACCAGGCTGGTTTTCCATCCGTTCTTTGTAGAAAGAATGGGATATCTTGCACCTGAATTGCAGTGACCATGTGAAATTTTAATGGGATGGTTGCAGGTCTTCCCTCCCAGCTCTGGCTGAAAGAAAGCACTGCCTCACAGCTCTGAGTAGCTCCCACTCCCACAGCCATCTCGGGGAGCAGAAGGTTCTCCTGCTGCTGGGAACTGGGGCTCTGCAGCCCCGACCACTCAGGGACGTGAGGGGAGGATGCAGAGGATGCCTGCGGTTTCCCGTGCGGTCCGTGCAGACTATTCAGTGCACAGGGTCTGAGCAGCAGTGAGGGTTATTTGAAGGTCAGAAGTTGCTTGTGTGAAAACGCAGCCCTTCTGCGTGGCTTTTTTTGGCACCTGCTCAGTGAGAGCACTGTTTTGCTGGAGATGTGCATGCCTCCATCTCAAGCTACCAGCGTTCTGTGGGGACACATCCAGAGATGTGCAGGGCACTACTTTGTGCCTTATCCCCAGAGCAGGAAACCCCTACACCCTGCCAAACCCAGGGAATGACTCAGAGGTCCCTTTACATTTTGACGCCTTTTCCTCTGCATCAGGTCTGTGACAATCCTACAGATTCACAGAACCCACAGTGAGAACAGAACCACGCACCAACCCCCCAACACACCCCTTCCTGCAAAAAGCAACTGAAACCTGCATTTTTTATTTATTTATTTTAATGGGACGACCTTTCCTTGTTTCTCCACTAGATGGGAGAGTGAGACTGGTCTAACAATCTGCCCGTCTTTATCCTGACAGGAATACAGGGGGGAGACGAAGAATGAGGAATGCACTCAAGTCAGTTCTCGTGTGTGAAGGCACATCCTGCACATTCTCTGCCCTTGGAAATGGTGTGGATAACCCCAAAAATGCATGTTGAGCCGTGTTACAGGCTAACTCCAAAAGTGCATGGCTGTGGAGGATCAGTGCTTGCTGGGGGATTCCCTCAGTGTCAACTCCTCTGCCCTCATCCAAGGAGGAATCAGGTACACAAAGGTTAGATCATAGAATTATAGGGTCATTTTGGTTGGAATAGAGCTCCAAGATTGCCAAGTCCAACCCCAGCCCACCCCACCGTGCCCACTGCCCACATCCCTCAGTGCCACATCTCCACAGTGCTTGAACACCTCCAGGGACGATGACTCCACCACTCCCTGGGCAGCTGTGCCACTGCATCACTGCTCTTTCAGAGAATATATTTTTCCTAATACCCAGCTGAACTCCCCTGGTGCAACTGAAGATGTATTCTTGGGGTGAAACACTTCGTGGCTATCCACATCCCAGGGAATCAGTTGACTCTCCTACCCCCAACATCACTTTGGGAGAAAAAGAATCACACCTCTTTTTCTCCTCCTTTTCTCCAATACAGGATTATTGCATCATAATGCTCACGGCAGTAACGCTTCTTTCTGCAAAGATTAAAAATATGCTGATGCAACAGCTGCACTTGCAGGAGGGGAATTTGTGGCCCCATCTGACACCGGCAGCTGCACGCAGAGGATGCCCTGTGGCATTCATGCTTTGCTAAATTTACTTTCACTGCAGCACTTCCCATCTCCTGAGGCATTGCCTGAGCTTCTACCGGAACTGAGTGTGTTTGGGAATTATACAATAGTAGAAACACTTTCTCAACCAAACCAAAAATTGCCCAATTTGCCTATTTTTTGTTATTAAGTGGTTTGGGGTTTTTAAGACTGAGCATGACTTCTTCCTTTTGGGATTTCATGGATTCTGGAAGAAAACTTATTACAGCCAGTTTTTCTGACTGTGACAGAATAGGTAAACACTGCAACTCTGGGGGGTTTTGCTGTCTGCCCAGCCTCCTTAATTTGCAATCTTTGTAAAGAAGTGACTCAACTGATTTGTTTAATGCTGTGGACACTTGTGCCCTTGAATGAAATAATCGTGACACCCTTCCGTAACTGTGCCCTCGTTGCCTTTGTAGGGGTTTCCCAGCTTCCATTACCCAGCTAAAAGGAGATAACAACCTCTTTGGAAGAGGAAGTTGGGTTTCAGTGGGTGTAATTTCTTGTTTTCCATAAGCAAGTCATCCCATCCCATGTGTGTAACACCGCTGTATTGCTCAGCATGGAGTCATGACCCACGCAGGCATCATGCTGAGAAGGACCAGCTTTCCCAAGAAGGGAGGAGACCTCTTTCATTTGCTGTAATTACAGATGAAAAAATATTGCCTAGAAGCAATACAGTGGTAGAAAATCCAGCTCTGGAAGAGCCAGGGCATGCTCAGTGGGGTAGCTTCTGGCTGCCAAGTAGGGGCAGTACAGGGACACAGGGATGGGGATGGGGATGGATGTACCATGGGATGTCTCGAAGGGATGGAGATTTGTGTTTGTTTCTGCCCTTGGGCAGCAGTCTGTTTCTTTCCATGACCCTCATTCACGAAGTTTTGGGTGAGCAAATGGAAAAATGAAAGCCCACGCACACAGGGCCACTGCCGTGACTCTGTTCTGCTTTTCTGTGCTCCAGCATTGCCATACCTTTCCTATTGTCTCCCTTTACCACCTTGGAAAGGAATTAAAACTAGAAAAGGAGTTAACTGGAGAGATAAGCTGTGAAGAGCCTGATGGTGGGGTGCACCCTTGTGGTGGGTACAAGGGACCTGTGGGGCAAAGACACTGCTGGGACCCACATCTTCCTCTGCTGACTACAGGAGGTGCTGCAGCTTGCTGCCCTCTGACAGCATGCCAAATGCAAATGAGCATCTCATTCTTCAGGGATGAGATGTTGAGCTGATTAAGTTCCTCTTTAATTATAAGGAGGAAATGGCACGTGCAAGGATGGCTTCTGCTGCCAAGTTAGAGACGCTCCTGGGTGTATTGTGCCTGCCTTCCTGGTGCGTGGGGCTCAGTTGCAGGGTTGAGAGAGGAGAGAAAAAGTTTTGGGGCATGTTCAGAGCTATGGTTGATGGGACATTCTATGAGTTCTCAGCTACCTGTGATAAATAGGGTATAGTCCAGGGCAAGGCACTGGCATGTTTGGCATTTACTACACTCATAAACAACTCCAGCAGCAGCAGAAAGGGTGCAAACTCCAAACTTGCAAAGCACCAGAACTGAGGCCAGGGTGGGGAAGCAGATGAGCAAAGTGCCAGGAAACGTGTTGCTGCAGATTGCAGCCTGAGAGCTTTGGTAGCTGGCTGTTAGCATTGCAGCATCTGCATCGTGATGGTGACTAAGGGTAGTTCCGTGGATTGGGAAAAGGGGCAGAAGGGTTTCCATTCCCCAGGGGTCCACACAGCTCCCAGTCAAGTGCTGCCTGTGTTGGGATGGAGGATGTAGGATGCTTCGTGGATCTGGGACCTCTCCAGAGGGGCACTGGGCAAAGGGTGACAGGGAGCACAGGGCACAGGTTAATGACAAATGCTCCATGGTGAGCACCTCTCCCTGCACAACAGGGTCCCTGCATGGTAGAACTGTACCACCAGCTGATGCTTGCTTGGATCCTGATCCACTTAGCCTCACAGGTGCTCTCAGTTAGAAGATAAGAGCCAGTCTCCCCTTTGGACCTTAATCCTGCAAGACCTATAAGGATGAACTTTCAAAATCAGATAGCTGTTCAAAATCAGATAGCTGGCAGGATTTTGCTTCATCTGAGATGGCAAAATCATCAGCCATGTGATTTCTCCTTGTTGTTTACTGTGGCAATATTTCTCCCAAGTTCAAAGTCTTTGCAGAAAACATGGTGACGTGTTCCGCGGCGATACTGTAGTTTTGGTGCAATGAACAACTACAGAAATCAATTTCTAGAGCAATATTTTCTATGCTGGTAATCTCTGAACTAATTACAGGATGGGAAAATCGATAGCTATCTGGAAATCTTTCCAGTGCAGCCAACCAAGCATGCTGCATATCACACTGGATTATATTCTTCACATACATGTGAGGCTGATGACTCCTGGATCTTACGTGCAGATGATAACACTGTCAATAAGAGACTGTACTGTGTCACACTGTAACGTTTAGCAAAACCTGCAGTGGGATTTGAGCAGAGCAAATAGCACTGAGCAGCATTCAGTGCCAACTCTTTAAGCCAGCAACAAAAAGAACTGAAAGTCTCTGTTAGTTCAACAGGAATCTTTCTTTGAAAAGATTATGAAATGAAGTCATTAAAAGTTCACGCCTGAGGTAGAATGCTTTTTTCATCAGACTTTATTTATTTTTTTAAATGCAAAACCTTTAGTGACTGAAAATAACCTTTCTCTGGTCTCCCACCTGGAGAGAAGCAGGGTCAATGGGTGGTTCAGTGGGGCAATCTCATTTTAAAAATAAATGAACAAAGAGGAAGGGCGTTGCTCTGATGAGAAGACCTTTCCTGGCTGTACACACTGTGCTGACCACAGCACACCACTTCCAACCAGAGCCCCAACCTCACAAAGGCTGGGATGGGATGCGAGATGCTGCAGCCCCACTCCTAACCTGTGGGGGCTCAATGGGCTCTTCCTTGGCATGGTGGTATTCATGCTGTCCCATCAGACACAGTGCCAAAAGCCCAGCAGGTGGGTAGGAAGCAAAGCGTGCGGTGCAGTTGACTTTTCTGCGTTCCTGTTTGCACTGCAGTACTCTGCAACACAGCAGTGAAATCTGAGCTGTCATGCAACCATGAAATATTGGCTATCATTTTATATGTTTTTCCTTAATTATTCTCCATAATTTTTTCCCCCATGAATGGAGCCATGGAAAAGCAGGACCAGATGGACCCTTGCCTTGCTGGGACATTCCTGCAGCTCCATGCTGCTGCAGTGGGATCCTCATTTGGACCAGAGCTCCAGATCCAGCATCTGGAGCAGGTAAGGTGCAGCGAGCCTCAGCACACCTGCAGAAACCAGGATTTGTATCTCCCCTAAATAAAAACATAGAGGGTTAGTTATGTTTACAATGCTTGGAGCTCAGACTGACCCATGTGGTCATCTGGATTGTAATTCTTGCTCTTAATACTTACATTTCTGTAGGACACCCCCAACCAGCTCAGGAGCTACACCTATGGCACCAAGAAGGGAGAGCTGTGAGCTACTGATGACCCCAACAGGGCATCTTTCCTTTCTCCTTCCTTTCTCCTCCCATCTTCCTTTCCTTCTCCTTGTTTTCTCCTTGTTTTCTCCTTCCTTTCTCCATACCATCTCCTCCCTGACCAAAACATGCGTGCACAGGGTCACTGCTGCTCTGGGCTGCAGTTGGAACAACACTGTCCTTGTCATCTCAGAGCCACAATTCCTTCTGAATTCTCAGTGCTCAGTGTGGTTAATTGTCAGGTATCGATGGGATAGCTTCTGCAGTGAGATTCAGGGATTTTTCTCTTTCAGTGATGCAGCTTGGATTTTCCCATGATTCTTTCTTCAGTAATGAATATCACCTTTCATTCAAATAAAACTCAATAGGATTGCAAGAAATCACTTCTCTTTCTTTCCATTCTAAGTGGACAAGGCAGCAGTGCCTGCACATCACCTGATGGAAGCGACCTGGCAAGAGGGAGCTCATCTCCTCCAGAGATCAAGAAACAGCTGAAGGAGAAGTCACAGCTTTCCCTCTCTTGCTGTTAACACGTCACACTACGTGTGTGCTCAGCAGCAGGGCTCTGCCATTTCCTGGCAGTGCAGAGCTGCAACCAGAACTGCAGGGCTGGCAAGGCCAGCAGAGGCGGTGGCACAACGCGGTGAGGGCACGACATGCAGCACAGCGCTCACTCCATCCTCGGTGTAGTCTCCTGCCCCTGGCAAACCGTGGCTCAGGGCCATCCCCAACGGGAGGTTTGCATTGAGATTATCAGGTTTAACAGCCGCCCAGGCAAATGGCATTCAGGAATTTGTCTAATCCCTCTTTGAACACGGTTGTGCTTTCAGGCTCCACAATGCCCTCTGGCAACGGTTGCCGCTATTAATAAGGAGCTGGGAAGAGGTTGCTTCCAGCCTCCTACCTGATCCTTTCATTTAGAGGATCCCTTACTCTCACAAGGATGAACACAGCTGGCAAAGCCCCACGGGATGGAGACTGATGGAAGCTGCTGCTCTCTGGTGTGACACAAGCAGCGTCTCACAGAAGTACAGCAACACAAAGACCAGGAAACATCCCAGGGGAGGTTTTCAGAGGTGCATTTTCCACTGCCAGCACTTGAAAAATAAAGCCATCCTTATCGTCTATTTTTTATACATTTCCTGTTAATGACTTTCTGGCACAAATTAGAGTTATAACAGAACTCCAAGGAGTATCTTGCAGGAAAAAAAAAAAAAAATCCAGTTCTGTACTTCCTTCCTGGAGATTCACTGCCTGTTCTGCAACAGGAGATGTGAATCATGGAAGTATTTATAACAGCAATATTAGGAAGTGATCATTAAGGCACCAGAAATCTGTGTTAGGCAGTACATCTTTAAATAAACTGTTCATGGCTGCGTTAACTCAATCTTGTAAATGCATGCACACTTCACTTTATTAAAAATGAACCTGTTCCCAGAACCGGACTTTCCCTGATGAATGTTCCACAATTCTCCATCTTCCCCAGTCAATTTTGTGGGTCTCTGAAATATAAGGATGGTTTCATTTGATCGGCATTAATAAGTTTTATGTCTGCACAGATTTAGGCCAAAGATTGGCGTGATCATCCCAACTCCCACCTCACTCACGGGAATGAACTCGAAGAAACATCTCCCAACAGTTTCAGTCAATGGAGCAATTCCAGCTCAGAGTGCCTCTGATGAACCAAATTTCCTCCTGCAGCACTGCATTCGCATTCATTAAGCCCAGAGCTTTAATGATTTAAGTAGATTGATCAAGGAGAGCAGCCCAGGAGTATGTGTCTCAACACCTCCCGCAGAGGTACGAGGCAGCATAAATCCATCCTGGTGTGAAATGCTGAGTGAGCAGGCAGATCACACTGTCATTGCATGGATATCTGCAGGTGTTAGCGTGACCCATAAAGTCAGGGTTTTCAAGGAACTAAAATGATCAGAGCTTCCCAAACTCAAGGAATAGTAAGCCATATAGTAGTAAGGATACAATGACGACGGTGTTAGTTAATGATAACACAAATGCAATTACCACCTGGAGGTGAGAGGATCAGCAGGCTGGCAGATTGGCTTGCTATGCCACTGCCGGGCATCTCCCAAAGATTTCTGTAGGACACAGATTTCTTTAAGGTTACCACTGCCCTTCCTTGCCAGACCTTGTTCCTCAGACACATTATCAAAGCCACAATTAGCTCATGCAAATCCATAGCTTTACATCTCAATCACCTGAAAGGTAAAACGTATGGAGCTGCTGTATGAAAGACACAGCGTGGAATTGAACCAAGTATTTCCTCTGCACCTTTGAGGACAGCCCCAGCAGAGGCGGAAGAACAGGGACACAACACCAGCCAAGCACAGCTTGGTGATGGGGCAGAGCAGGAAGCTGGGGGGAGGGGGGGGAGGTTCTCCAGTTCTGGTGCTTTTGACGCACCACTTCACCTTCGCACATCTGCTGTCCTTTCCATCCTGTTTAATTAAAATATTAACGGTTTGCAGCAGGGCCAGGTTCATCAGTGATGTACAGCACCAGCCAAAGCAGTTCTAATTTCAGTGCACAGCTTATGAAACTATTCACGTTTAATAAACCACCATCAGAGTGTGGCCATGGAGCAAACACTTCCTGTTTTTCCTGACCACAGCACATCACAAGCAGCAGTTCTCCTACCTTTAATGTTGCATTAAAAGCTTATTCAGCAGCTCCCAATGTAGCCCACTCAGTGAAAGCAAAATCTGCCAGAAGCCCCAGCACCTGCAATCCACTGAGCACAGTGAGAGAAAGGTGTAAAGGCAGCAGCTTCCAGCACCATGCAGGGCTGCTGCCTCAGAGGGTGATGGGAGGCAGCCCTTACCTTCTGGCCTTGCCTTTCCCTTGCTCTCCTTGCTTTGTGCAGCACCAGATGAAAATTTCCATTACCCAGCCCATCCTGTGCACTCTGGATGATGGAGAACTGATTGTGCTTTGGAGAGCTAAACACACAGTGCCTGAATTATTTATCTTTAACATGAAGAAACAGGCCGAATTCCCAGGTGATATGGAATGACCCTGATAATGAACACAGAGATGGCTGTGAAAGCTGCACAGGAGCTGCCTCCCATGTGTATCTGCTGTGATTGCTGAGATCCTTCCTGCCCTGAGGATCTGTGTCCTGGAGTGCATGGGAAGCTCCCGTGTGGGTCTGCTCTGTGCCTGTAACATCGAGCTCTGTGACAGCAGAGCAGGAACAGGCCCAGGAAAATGGGTTTGCCCAGTGTCTCAGCACAGCTTTGGCTCTCTCAGCAGATTGGGCTCTGGAGCAGAGCTTCCCCTGCAATCATTAACCCTACCACACCTGCCCAAGTAACAACATTTGGCACTATACTGCACCAATAAAGATAACACTGCGATGGCTGTGTTTGTGTCCCAAAACAATACTCATGCATCAGTTCCCATTCCATTTTTTCCTCCTTTTACACGAGGTAGGTTTGTTGCTGCAGCAGGAGGACAGGGTTAGTGTTCTGCTCTGCTCTGCTCTGCTCTGCCATCATAGCTGCATCCCCTGGCAGCACAGCTTCCCCTGAGGTCTCCCTTGGCCATTCCCCACAGCTCCCCCAGCACACTATGGAGGCAGGAAGGCTGCAGTGCCCTCCAGCAACAGGACAATAGTTCATTTTTCTTATGAAGTACCTGCTCTCTCTGCACCTGCCCTCTCCCTAGCCAGGGTCTCTCTTCCATCCTTTTCCTTCCTTTTCCATCTTCCTTTCGTCGACAGTCTGTTTTGCTCCCTCTTTCCTTCCCATCCTTCCTCCTTTCCCCTTCTCCCCCCTTCTCCTTCTCCCTCTCCCCCCACTGCCCCCAACCATCTCTCTCCTCTCCCCCCGACCCTCTCTCCCACTTTCACTTTGCCCTCCGCGTCCCCTCCCACCATTGGCCGCACAGTCTCCAAACTCCGCCTCCGATTGGAGGAAGCTCACGTCCATCAGGACTCAATGCCCGCGCCCTCGATGCGGGCAGCGGAGCGCGGGGCGGCGACGAGAGGGCAGCGGCGGCAGTGACGGCAGGTACCGGCCGGGGGGAACCGGGATCGGGATCGCGATCGCGATCGTAATCGCGGGGACACGGGAGGGATGGAGGGCTGTAGGAAGGATGGAGGAGCACGGGGTGGGTACCGCGAGCTGTTGGCTGCTCCGTAATACCGGGAGGGTTCTGGTTGCACAGCCAAACGGGGCACAGTGTGGGCTTTGGGAGCGGCGGGACCCCCGATGAGATCCCTTTCCCACAGCTCTGCACCGCATGGGGAGCCCCGAGGCGACGGGGATGTGTGCGGGAGGAGCCGCAGCGTGAGAAAAGCCCCGCGATGGGGATGGGGAGCGGAGATGGGGATGGGAGAGTGGGAATGGGGATGGAGAAGTGGGGATGGGGATGGAGAGGCGAGGATGGGGTTCTTCGCCCGGGGTCCGGGGAGGAGCGGATGATGCCATGCGGGTGTTGTGTGGTCATCGTGTGCGGAAACGCGTGTCTCGCTTCAAGGGGGAAAAAAAAAATAGCCACACGCGAATCGAGACTTTCCATTTGGGCTTTCAGCGCGATGCTTTCAGAACAGTATTTTTTACCACCGTGTAACTGAAATTCGTCAGGACTGAATCATTTCTTCTTTTTCTCCACCCTCCCCCACCCCTCCCGTTACCATATTTCTACGGGAAATTAGAAAGGTGCAGAGAAGGAGTGGAAAGTAGGAAGAGCTGGTGAGGAGGCATGGCACAGCGATGCTTACAGCAAGTGAAAGGGATGTGAGCAATACCAGCATCCTTATTTCAAGGGAATAGTAACTAAGTTAGAGAAGGAAGGCACAGGCAGCACGCTGGGCTGAAATCAGAGTGCTCTCATTGTTTGACCTATATTACTTTTGCTAACCTATTTGCTCAGTTGATATGAATCTGGAGTGTAGTTGTAATAAAAACGTGCTTTTCAGCTCTAAGCGCTCAGAAGACTCATCTGGACATTCATCACATGAATTTGTTGCATGTGCCTTTTATAACCATTCCATAGTCTGATTTTACAGAGCAACACACTACAAACGTGAAGTTATCCCAGTTTGCCACCTCCATTTCTCCATACCCCCCTTTTCTGGGTTCCTGTATGGAGTCGCTTGGTTGTAAAAGCACACATTGAAACCGCATCTGATGGAGAACTAAAACAAAGGGGATCTTTAGAGACATATGCCTTGAGCTGTTGTAAACGTGAGAAATAGGATGAAACAGGGTGGGTGGGGAGAAGGGGTTAGTCAAATAACGAAAAGAAAAAGAAAAAAAAAAAAAAAGCGAAGCTATTTTTATGCAAAGAGGTCCAGCCTGCAGGCTACCACAAATGATGTGAAGTTCTGCTCACAGCCCTCTGCCTTGGGGCTGACCGCAAACACCTGCCCCGTGCTTGGCACTGAGCGGTATGGGTGTGCCCAGGTGTGCCCAGGTGTGCCCAGGTGTGCCAGGAGCTGTGCAGGACAATGCTCTGTGGATCCTGCCCTGTTACCCCCGTGGAGATCCTGCCCTGAGATGGCAAAACACACTGGAAACAGCCATCGATGCACGCTGTAGTTATTCCTGGCTCTGGGAACTTAGGAGCTACCTGAGCAAGTGCTTACTGGAAATCTATATACGGATTAGAGATTCACAGACAAAAGGGAAGATAGGATCAGCCATTAACAAAAGAAATAACCCCTGTTTTAGGAAGATCAGCATCCAGCCGCTCTCCCCCTCATGATTTCCAATTGCAACCCCTCGAGGCTGCCTTAGTCTCTTTTGTGTGCCTGAAGCATGCTGTGGTCCTGCTCCTGGATTGGGTCTTTACACCCTGCAGCAGCCTAAAATGACTTATGGCTCTGCCTTGTACTGATCATTCTGTTCTTTCCCTGCTGAGCCCTTGTTCTGCTCCCCTTTACTTCGCAGTGCACCAAGCCCTGCTAACCTGCCTTTCCCTGAGGGCTTGGTCACAACCCATGGGTGAAGGTGCCAAATACTTTGTTTTGCCATTTGGGTTTGTGGTTTCTTCCGTTCTGTTCTCTGAGCTGCTGCTCATGCATTGATTACTCAGACCCTGGGATGTTTAAGTCTTGCACAGTCCCATTAATGCAATGAAGAGCAGTGGAAATGCTTCGTAAGGTGCATGGTAGCACTTAGCAGAGCTGATAGCCTGCTGCTGGCCTTTCAGGATAGTGAGGTGCTGGGCATGGTTTCAAGGGAAAGGTTCCCTTCCCCCCTTCGGGTTCTGTTCTTGATAACAGGACACTGGTGTTACAGCAGGGTGCAGGGGCTGTTACCCACATACAGGGTGGGTAATGCTCTGAAGTGCATTGATATTCCAGTCTTTATTTCAGTGCCTGATATGAAACCAGTCCTGCTTTCCCTGGACTCAAAAACTGTGTTATCTGGGCCCACTTCTGGGCTGATCTCTGTGCCGATGAGCAGTATGGGACAACAGCAGCTCTGACCACATCTCTTCCTGCCCCATACTTGACACACAAGCACAGCATGTCAGCAACTTTCCCAGCTGCCCTAGGAGCTGCTACTGGAGCTGCTACTCTGTTTTCCCTTTTCAGAATGGATTCAGTGCTAGACCTCCCCAAGACATAATTAGTTCTGTGTCATCTTGGCCTTGAGCAACATCCCGGTGATGCTAAACTGGGCGATCCAAGAGCAAAGAGATTCTGCAAACACTTCCCATGGAAAGTGCTCCGAGGGAGCACTCGTCTGTTTGATGAATCCCATCCCAGAAGTCAGGATGACTGATCGTAGATGAGTGCTCAGAGAGGGCCACTAAGCAGTGGATGTTACATCAGACTTTTTGTTTGTACTGACAAAAGCTTGAGATGAGTAAGTGTAGTATTTAATATTGGCAGAATGATGTTATTCTAACTTTAAGTCTCTCTTCTGGCAGAAGTACTGCTAAATCTGGGCAACTACCATATTGCTGGTACCAGAAATAATATCATTCCAGGTTTACCAGCAATGGGAGTATGTCAGTGGTGGGAAATCTCTGCTTTATTCTCGTTATCCCTGTTGGGCGTTCAGCAAGGTGGAAATTCTTGGCATTCTTGATGCAACAAAGATGTTAGGCTGATCTCCCATTGTGGTGGTGCTGGGGAGCTGGACAAGATGACCTTTAAAGGTCCTTTCTGACTCACATGATTCTATGTGTAGTTACACTAAAACTAAATTTGATTCCTCTTCTTTTTATATATATAATATATTGGTGTGTGATGTCAACAGACTTCAGCCACTTGAATTCTCAGATCTTGGGCTGGGCCTTCTAAGCATGAAAATGAAATGCTGACAAGTTTTTTTAACCGCTGCTCGGTGGTATGAAGGGGTTTAGGAGTCTTTTTCATGTGGAGAAAGCGAGGCCAAACACTTTTATTTCCCAAAAGATACTTGGACTTTGCAGTGCTCTGGCTGAAAATAATCCAAGAAAAAGTACTTTTTGGCTTTTTTATAGATACGCTTTCACATTTGTGAACTCGAGTGAGATAGGGGTTAATTTTCTAAATGGCATTAAGAGATAGAAAAAAAAAATACATCTAGATGACAGAGTTCTGCTAAGCGATCCTAACCCATCATACAGAAATAAACAGTTCCCCACAGCATCTGGAGGGCATGGGCACTGCTTGATTTTCTGTTCCCTTGCATCCTCTTCTATGAAACTGCATCAATATTTTTGACCTTCTATCCTCCAAATAAAACAGATTTGAACTTCTAATTCAAGCTTGCTCTCACCTCAGAAGCTGCCCAGGAAACAGAAGCCTGGCTCCTTGTGGGACTGACCTGCTCCTGCTCTGCTTTGGTATAATGGAGGCCAAGGCAGATGCCACAGGGCTTCATGTTAGCATAAGAATTCCCCCAAAAAGGGATTGCCTGTCAGTGCTTTCAAAGCAGCTTTACGCTTTGTATTGCTGGAGTGGAGTCAGTGCTGAGGAGGATTCTGACCCTTCAGGCCAGATGTGAGGCTTGGTTACAGCATTGCCCCATAGAGCTCGTGAGCCCCTTAGTGTGTGTTCCTTTTATTTGGCAGAAAACCTTGAAGGGACTACTATAAGATGCTGAAGAAATTGAATTAAAAACGAGTGCAGAGTAAGTAACCAGGCTGTGTTCATGCCACACAGGACTGCAGTGGCTGTGAGAAGCAGGCAGGACCTCAGCAAGGCAAACCAAAAAGTTCCTAAGTCAGAAACAAGAACCATGCTGTGCTGCTGCATGGGAGCAGGAATCTCTTGAAGGCAGTTTTCAGATTTCTGAGTAAATCTGTCCCCTCACAGCTGCTCTCTGAGGCTGTGCTTCTCATCCATGAGAGCACAGAGGGTACAAAGCAGAGGCCATGCCCACAGCACGCAGGGACAGCAAACCCCTCTGAATTCCAGCAGATGTTTTGGGTTGACAATGGGAACATTATATGCCTGTTTATTCCTTTATCTCAGGAAGAAATACCATTTGGCAGCAATTTGTTCCCTGGCAGTGGGAATGAATTGCTGGCCTGATTGAGCCTTGTGAGAGGAGAGGAGTGCCATCCTGTAAGAGCTTTGCAATGCCAGCAGTATTTGTGCTGGCAGAGCACACACACACCTGTGCACTGTCCTACGGACCCACCTCACCACATCATCAATGCTGGTGCTGATCTGAGCTGATGGCTTCAAGCATTTTTCCACCAGCATCTCCCAAAGTAATCTCATGTCCTCTGGTCAGCAGTGATTTTTATTCCTTGCGCACAGCCACATGGAAGCATCAGGCCATAACACAACTGCCTGTGTGCACCCTGCTGTGATTTGTGGCCATCCCTGAGACATTCTGTGCCTTCTGCATTAAGTCATGGCTGCAGCCATGAGAGGGGATTGCAGCAAAGACATTGGTGAGGACTCAACCTTTTGGAGGTTTCTAAGGGAGTGATGACTTCAATCTGGCTTCTCAAAGCCTCCTGCAATTCTCAGGCCATCATATTCATCACGTAGCTTCTGCCTGTCCCCATTTGCAATGATCAGCAGTTTTGCACACTGCTCGTGTGCTGCCCTTAATGTCTGATCCATTCTCTTTGGGTCTGTGTTCCTGCCCAAATCTCATCACTGCTGTAGTTTGTGGTTACAGAACTGGTTTGGGATTTTGAGTCAGAGAAGGAGGATTCCTTTGACAGGGATCATCATTTCCTCTTGGTTGCACAATGAGAACATGTTTTTCTTAAAGAAATCTCCAAATCATGATGTGTTGCTTGATCAGATGCAAACTAACCCCAATCTGACGTGGTGTTTATTTTAAGAGGATGAAATACGACAGTTTTGTTTTGCTCATCATTGGAGGGCAGATAGTGAGTACTTGGTGCCAGGAGACTTCGAGGAAGCATGCCTGAGTCAGAAGTCCTACAGCTACATGATCCTGAGCACTGGTCTGGTCTGAACGCCCTTGTGTCACATCAGCTTTGTGCCCAAGGGGTCATTTTGTACCATCTGGCTTTGTGCTAGATCAAATACAGTTTCCGTTGTTGTAGCTAACAGGAGACCAGAGTATATTCAAAATAATATGCTTGGCTAATCCAACAGAAATATGATTATATGCCCATTCCTGCTCCAGATCATATCTGCACTAATGGGTGATTTAGAAACACGAAAAGTAGTGATGGTGGAGACATGGCTAGAGAGCCATAAACAAGCTGGACCTGATGATCTTTTCACAGTGGGCAGGAGAGACAATAGGAATGTCCAATTCCAATTAGATATTTAACTTTTAAACACGTGATTAAGAGAGAAATCCCATTCTTAATGCAGAATGACATCGCAGGGAGTCATCTGAGTCAGAGAAATCAGGGTTATTTAACTGTGTGCTTTGCATGCTGTAGTGCCTTCCTAGGTGCTCATCTGAGGTTAACAAAAAAAAAGAACAGCTGGAGTTCTATGGTAGAGTGCCAAATGGCCCATTTCAAGCAGCAAGTTCATTTAAGTGCTGTCTGGGAGTGCTGTGCTGTTCCTGTGCTTGGCAAGAATCTCAAGACTAATACCTCGGAGGATTAGAGAGCATCAGTGAATGTTAAACAAGATCCAGGCTAAGCGGTGTGCACCAGTGAGCTTGTGCTCTGGAGGATGTTTGGGGAAGCTATTACTTGCTGATCTGGAAAAAAGAGTGAGCTTGTGTGGGTAATACTCTTCCTTCAGCTGAATCCTTCCTGTATTGGCTGTCTTTCCACCCTTCTCTCAGCCTGTCTCAGGGACTCGTGCTCTCTGAGGATAGTGAATGTTGGGGGATGCACCTTGTGGGTTTTGTTTTTTCTGTGTGTTGTGATGTGTTTGTTTTTTTTTTTTTCCTGTGATGTGTTCACCTCTTCTAATGTGCTCTCTTTATTCCCTGTATTGTCTGGGTTAGGACAGGAATTGGGTGGGAATCTAATCCACCAACATGGCATAGAGCTGGAGAATGTGTCTTAGAAGGCTGTGAGCTGCAGCCTGTGCTCTGTTGGTAGAGCAAATGGCTCACGGTGCATGGTTGGCCCTAGAAAGCCCACCTGCTGCAGAAAAGAGCTGCTGGAAAGCAGTCCCATCCCAAGAAGAAGCAAAACATGAGTTAATCTGAATGTTGACATCCTACCTCACAGCCCACAGCATGTAATAGTGGTGTAGAGGCTTTGTCCCATGGCAGATCTTCTTCCTCTGTGCTGGAATTCATAATGCTTGGGGTTTCGTGTAGTTTTCTTCCCATGCTGCAGCAGTAAAGAAAAGTGTGGAAATGCACATGTGTCTCCTGATTGCTTTGGGTGGGCTTTTTTGCACAGGTGACAGTAGTAAGAGGGGTCTGAGCTAGGGTATGGGTAGTTATGGCTGCAAGAACAACAGCATTTCTGCTCGTGCTGCGTTACAGTAAATCCAAATTTCCAATTCCTGATACTCTGCAAGGGGAGAGCAGCTTGATGTAGAGCATGAATTGGTTGTTCAGGGGAAAAAAAGCCAGATGGTGATACCTCAATGAAAAGCCTGTTCCAGCAGCGATGCAACAGACAAGCATGTGGAAAACCATGCAGAGGCTTTGCTACTCCAGCAATGACTGTTGCCCTCTATTTATGAAGCGGATGCACTACTGATATATAATGTTAATACACCATCTACAACTCATCTTACTGATGCCAAATCCACCTGTTTGTGGCAGAGCTTCCCCAAAGTTTTATGGTATCATTTCCTCTTTTTCATTTTTACCTTTGCACTCATCTAAGATTAAAAAGATTTAAAAAAATGTTCCTGTAATTGGTGGTAGTGTTGACATAATGATATTTATCCTACACTCAGCATCCTCGTATTGCATAGCATAAGATGTTGCTTTTTTTAATATAATTGCTCTTATCTTTAGACACAGCAAAGAATGGTGTTTCGTTTTCATAATTTGGCTCATTCAGTTTGCACATCTCATCCAGGATTTGCCTGAATCATCATTTTTTGGAAGCAAGAAGGGATATGTATAGGAACTAAGTGACAGTCATGGAGAAAAGCTGACTCATGGTTCATGCAGAAACATTGTCCTGAATATTGAGCTGCTTTAAATATCCTTAAGAACCCAAATGCTGGAAAATAATGTGCGTTGATCTAGATCATGGGAAAATACTGGGGCTGCATCCGCGGTGCTGGCATGGAAACTTTCTCATCATTGATCAAACTTAGGGGAAGGAAAAAGACATTAAAGCAAGAGTGACATTAGAGAGAGGGAGTTAGGCATTATGGCATAAAGGAACCTTTTGTCTGGCTAATCTTTGCTGCAGCAGAATATTGTTGCCTGGTTAAATCTGCTCTGTGTATTGGCACGGCAAGTTTTTGAAGATGGGCTGAGGCAGCTGCAGCCAATTGCATTTGTACAGATAAGCTGGAACAAATAAGTAAGCTCAGAAAATCTGGCTAGATTTATCTTCAAAGCATTTTCAAGCAGCTAATTGAAAATTATCCAAGCCACCTTCCTGATTTCTTGCATATTATTGCATTAATTTGCCAGCGAGTGGAAGAGTGGTTGGAAAACATACAAAGGATTTTGTGAGTGCTAATCTTTGCTAGTTGGGCGTTATTTAATTATAAATGTGTCCTTGTTCCGGTGATAATCTAAAGCCAGCTTCTGCTGCTGGGTTCTGTGTTTCAGACCCTGGTGGGACTGATCACTTGACAGCACACCTCTGGTGCACCTGCAGCACTGCCACTGGTGGGGAGCACAGCATGAGGTATCCGTGAGCTCTTTGGGTGTGTTTGTCACTCCTGAAACGTGTATGTGCAGAATGGTGCTGTTCCTATTGGAACTGCTGATGAAAGGCTGCTCCTGGCAACAGCAGCCTCCCCCGTATTGCTGAGCCGAAGGGAGGCTTTGTAATATTGTGCTGTAATAGGAAGTGTTCACATCCCCTGAGTAAAGTTCCCCAGCTGCCAGGACAGCAATTTGCAGTGTTGCACATCCAGAGAACAGCCTGGTCACCGCGTGCCTTCTTTTATCTCCCTCTCAGCTGAAGCAGCCCTCGAGGACAGCCGTGTTCTCAGGACCACAGTGTGGATTTGTCTCACTTCTGCAAGGCTTTCCTCTGCTAAACCGGTGAGTGGATTACACTTGATCCATATGCTGTGTATCATCTGCAGCAGAGTAATACCGATAATCCTCCAAGCCAAGTGCAAGACAAATTCCCTGTTTGTTACTAAGAGAAATTAAGCGTCCAAACCTTGATGAATTTATCCCAGTGTGGAGTGATAGCAGAGCCTCATGTGTGGATGTGGGCTTTCCCAAAGGCGGGTTGGCCATACAGCCAGGCCAGGCTCTCCTGTAGGTCAGGGAGGAGGGCAGTTGCTCCCCACTGGTTTGCAACACGTTTTCTGATCACTTGTTTTCTCTCAGCAAGTGTGCTTCCATAGGATTGAAGAAATTATTAAATCTGCCCTGTGCTTGGCTGTGGAAAGCAGAAATGATGAGTAGATGATGTTTGCCACAGTAATACCTCATGAAATTCAAAAATCATAGAGTGAGAGGAAAGGTTTGCTTCAGCAAATAGGATTATTTCGCATGCCAGTTAGGAGTTAATTAGTGACATTAACCACAGGCCTCAGTAGAGACAAAACATGTTTTTAATGGGTCCTGTGACTTGTTAAGTGATCACCTGATGAAAAGCTTCTAAGTTTTGCCATTTTGCTATTGATTTAATGCTAAATATTGGGGAGAGGTAATCGTTACAAATTCCATTATAAGATACATGCTTTCATTACCTTGCTACCGCTGTAGTGTTGATTTGGTACTGTTGACAGCCTGGAATCAACTGTAGGTCTTCAAAAATAATAACAATAACGAGTCCTAGTCTTGCAGCAAAATCAGGACATCCATAGCTTTGACATAATAGTATTGGGGCTGGTTCAAAGCAAGCAAGAACTCACTAGCTGAGTCGTTAAAAACAGAGATGAATGAGAAGCAGTAAGTGAATGAATAACAACGATTAGGAAGTACATGAAGTAAAATTTTATTGTGTTTGTGCATTTTTTTTTTTCCCTTAAGGATTATATTTTGTCCTAAAGTGGCACATGGCTCACGTGGAAGCTCATCTTCCCAGGGAATGTGTCAGTTCCAGTTTGGAAACACTTGGTGAGATAGCAGGTAGTGAGGTAGGCACAGCGTGCAGCACTGGGCTGCCTGCCCTGAGCACTGAATGCAACCCTTCTGTGCTGGTGCAGGGCGAGGGGCCAGGACAGAGATTGGAGCAGAGTGTGAGGCTGCTGGGCATGGGGGAGGCATTTGCTGCTCCTGGGAGGGATACACTGTGTGTACTGATAACTCAATAGGATTAAGGGTAACAAAAGTCGGGAGGGAGGATGCTGCGGTCACTTGGAGCTGGTGGCCAGTCTCCTCCTCCTCCTACTTTAAAGATGGGAAAACTTTAATGCTAATCTCTAATCTCTTCCTGGCTCATGAAATATGTACTGATGGAGGCATCCAGCTGCTGATAGAGGCAGTACGAGCGCTTCCCCCTGGGTGCCCCTTTGGGAACTCTTGGCTCTCCATCGTACAGTTAGCAATATGAGATGGGCTTATTTACCTGCTGAAGTTGGCGCTAGCAAATTCAGTTGTCAGCTAAGCAGCCTTCTTCATGGATGTAGTCAAATGTAATGGCAACTGTGTGCAGTGTGTGGACTGCATCTGCAGTCTGTTGATTTACACTTTGGTACGTGACCCATTCTGCTCCCTAACACCTGATCCAACAGCCAGTCATCCTTGCTGGGTTTAATAGAGTACTAAAGCACTCTTATTTATTGTTTGCAATATTGCAAA
The DNA here is from genome assembly GCF_987193195.1 of Phasianus colchicus. Taxonomy (NCBI): domain Eukaryota; kingdom Metazoa; phylum Chordata; class Aves; order Galliformes; family Phasianidae; genus Phasianus; species Phasianus colchicus. Next base: position 8,451,750 of record NC_143452.1, read on the forward strand.
GATGAGAAAAAATAGATTTAGAGCCACAAGAGCCACAGGGACATTGGAGAGACAAAAAAGTGAAAAATTATGGTCATACATCCAAACTATTATCCTTTTATGCCAACACATTACAAAAGTCTGTCCCTGCAGCTAAACTTTGAAGCCTGCAGATAGTTTCTGCATTTCCCTGCTTTAGCAGTAGCCTGCAGGTTTCTGTGCTGACAGCACCCACAGACACAGCTCTGGGTGTGGCAGTGGCTGTTTGGCTGTGAAATTCACACTGCCTCTGTGCTATCATCAGATTCCTACAGAAAACTGGACACAGACGTAGTCGGTGCCCTCTGGTCCCCAGAATGGATTGTGAACATTACAGTTATTTGCAAATGAAAGGCCTCGTGCACTGATGAGTGCATCTCATCTGCTAAACCCGTGCTGTTGTAGCACTACTGACATGCGTTTATATGGGGTGTATCCTCTGGCCTTCTGGGGTGGAAGCAGAACCTTGATAATCTTCTGAGCATCAAATTCTTCAAGCCTACCTGCCCTGGTGCCTCTAAGAACCAATGGTAGAGGTCAAACAATTCTACTGTTTACAGGAATATTTCTGCAACATTTCCAGGTTACAGCAATCTGAACGTGGCTCATTTTATTGGGACAACAACCTTCTCTTTTCTCCCATTCCCTTAGATAAATCCAAGGAGGAACATTTCTATAGGAGGCTCTTAAATAAATATTGGCAGCAAATGTTGGGAAATGCTGAATACTTTGAAAATATTCTGTAATAAAGCAGTTTTTGTCCAGTGTTTGTTGCGTATTTAAGATCTGCACTCAAAGGAGAAGTTTCTTGTTTACATCATTTATAGTTCAGCCAATGCATTTAACTAAAAATGCCCTTTTTGTAAAAATTTTCTTTTCTGTTTTTCTGCAATGTTGAGGTGCTGGGATGCTGGGACAGCAGAGGGAATTTTTGATAGAAGATAGTCTGCATTGGTAATCAGGTTAGCATCAGCTGCCTGTGCCCTCCAGCTTGCTCTGCAGCAGCACGTAGTCTAATTAGTTATAGAAAGGATTTTACTGAATAGTTGTAAACAGATGTCAGGGCCTGGGATAAAATCAATCCAACTGTGGAAACTTCTCGGAATAATTATAAACTGTTATTAGTATAGTGTGAAAGAGGAACCAAGGGACTTTTAACAGTAGGAAACTTGTAGCTTTTCACAAATTTCTCCGCAGGAAAAAAAGGGAAGGGAAAGAGGCTGTGCCTAAGAAAGGAAAGGTCCAGCATCAAACTGGGATCACTTTTAGGGAGAAGTGATGAAAGACTTCAGCAGGCAGGGAGCTGGTCTTTAGTGTAGCTTTTTAATGTTCATCTTTTAAGATAAGAGGTGATGGCTGTAAGTTGCTCTAGGGGAGGTTCAAAATGGATTTAGGAAACATTTATTCTCCAAAGTGTGGTGATGCACTGATATAGGCTGCCCAGGGAGGTGGGGGTGGGTCGCTGTCCCTGGAAGCATTCAGGGACCATGGAGATGTGGCACTGAGGGAGATGTTAGTGGGATGGTGGGGTGGACTGGGGTTGGACTTGGTGATCTGGAGGTCTTCTCCAACCTTCATGATTCTATGATTCTATACATATAATTTTCTGTACTATTAATGGAACCCCAATACCTGAGGTACTGGCACACTGTGGTGGAAATGCAGCCAAACTGCACAGCGAAATGCTGGTACTTACTGAGAAAAAGCATTCTGCAAAAGGAAATACAATTCTAGGTTATAGTATAGTAAAAGTATATGTAAAACTTCTCTGTTCACAGATTGCAATGATCCTGGCTCAGCCTTCTGCCATCTAATGTGTGTGCCAAAACTCGCAGCCCCGCAATAGGCACACGCTGACCGCCCTGCAGAGCAGCCCCAGCCGCAGCCAACACTGGACCCGCTCTGCTGTGCCGTTCATGGCAAAGCCCCATCACTTAACGGGGGAGAATGGCTTCCACTTCTCCCAGCCTCTCGTCTTCCCCAGCCCATCCCCTGTGGGTGAGGACAGCTCAGCCTTTGATTCGGCAAGCGGCACGCCACTGAGCAATGGCACTCCCAGCGGCGCCGAGTCCTGCGGGCTGCCCCTCTGCGAGGCCAAAGGCATTAAATACATCTCAGCCGAGCAGGAGGAGCTGGCGTGCGGTTGGGGAGGGTTCACCCCTGGCTGCTTGCAGCTCTTCAACACCTCCAAGGGCGTTTTGTTCTTCCTCTGCGTGGCTTCCTTCCTGCAAGGCATGACGGTGAACGGTTTCATCAACACGGTCATCACCTCCATTGAGCGTCGCTTCGACCTGCGCAGCTACCAGAGCGGGCTGATCGCCAGCTCCTACGACATCGCCGCCTGCCTCTGCCTCACCTTCGTCAGCTATTTTGGGGGGAACGGCCACAAGCCACGTTGGCTGGGCTGGGGCGTGTTGGTGATGGGCCTGGGCTCCCTGCTCTTCGCTTTGCCCCACTTCACCACGGGCCGCTATGAGGTGCGCTCCTCGGCTGAGGTGGGCGTCTGTGCCGCCAACCAGAGCCTGCCATGCTCTGTGGCTGCCTCCGGCCTCTCCAGCTACAGGTTTGTCTTCATGCTGGGGCAGTTCCTGCATGGGATGGGAGCCACGCCGCTCTACACGCTTGGCGTCACCTATTTAGATGAAAACGTCAAGACTAACTACTCCCCTGTGTACATTGGTGAGTGGCTGCCAAAGGGGCTGGGGGGAGGTCTGCTCCATCTGCCTTGGCAGCCCTGGGCGTTTTCATAAGAGGTGCTCCAAGTCTTTTGTTTTTGATGACAGACACGATGATAAGTAGAGAGAAGCAGCTGTTTGGGAGGTTTTCATTATTTTTTCTCCCTTCCATTTATTGGCAGGCAGGCACTGCGGGTGCAGCTGGGCATTTTCGCTCCTGCAGTCCTGCAGAGCAGGAGGTGCTAGTGTTCCTGGCACAGCCATCAGCTGAGGACAATCTCTGCTTTGTGCATGGCATTACCTTCTCTGGCCATCCATCATGTCCATGCAAGGCATTGCCCCTTCAGTGCCAGAGCACGGGAAGAATGTTTGTTTAGATGCTGCCGCTGCAACATACAGTGCAGCTTCACTGAGAAAGGATGCTCCGTTCATAGATGCGTAGAATCATTTGAGTTGAAAGGGACCTTTAAAGGCCGTCTGGTCCAACCCTTCTGCAATGACCAGGGACATCTACAGCAGGGTGCTCAGAACCTGCTCCAGCCTGACATTAAATGTCTCCAGGGACTGAGCAACCACCACTCGTCTGGGCAACCTGTTCCACAACAGACCCGACTGAAGAGTCTGTCCTTTCTTACTGCCCCTCTTTAAATACTGAAAGGTCGCTATGAGGTCTTCACAGAGCCTTCTCTTCTCCAGGCTGTTCATTCCTCAGCACTGCTGGTTGTACTGTGGGTGTCAGCACTCGCCAGCAGCAGCACATCCACTGCAGTTCTGCAGGTTCTCTAACACCATTTGTTTTCCCTTTCAGCTGTTTTCTACACTGCTGCAATCCTTGGCCCTGCAGCGGGTTATCTGGTAGGAGGAATGTTTCTAAATATTTATACTGAAATTGGCAGAGAGTAAGTGGCTAAAAAATAATCTTGTTCCTTTTCCTTTATGCTGTATGTTTCCTTTGGGGTAAAAAAAAAAAAAAATCCAGGAAAATAACTCATTTGCCAGGGGGAAAATGCCCGCTGTGTTCAGCAGCATTTCTGTGGGGAGGGGGGCTGAGGCTGGAATGGTTGATTGCAGTAATGCTGTCACTGGGAGAGAATTGTTCATGAACCTGTCAGCCTAAATCCTTCCTTATGCTGCACTGCCTGCTGTAACGAGGCTGGGAGCAGCAGGTGAATTTTTTGAATGAGTTACCCCATCAGGCCAGGCTGCCAGCAGTGCAGCTTTTCCTCCTGGCTATCTGGCCACAATGCCTGGTCTGTCTCTCTCTGCTGTTTATTGCTTCTAATTTATTTTATCACCTCTTAGCCTATAGGCTCTTTGGCAGATGAATGGGCTACAATGGTTGAGGGGGTTTTTGGGGAAGGGATGGGTTATTTCCACCAGCTGTCTTGCTGAAAGGGTGGCTCTGGGATGGAACAAGTCTCACTGCAACCCCCAAAGCACAAATGAAATGGGATGAGGTGAAACATGCAAGCGAGAGATGAAAAGAGAAATAAATGATGTAATTTCTCAAGCTCACTAAGTGCTGTGCATCTGTCAGGCAGGACAGATGGTGGACATGGCAGAACTCTCCAGGAGAGGCAATTTCCTTCAGTGATGTCCCCATCATTCCCCCAACCTCAGCCAGCTTTAGTGAGGGCAGTGCCCAGCTTTCCCCCTCCGTTTCGAACCACCACCTCTCTCCCTTGTGTCCTTTTGGGTTTGTCTCTTGCAGGACTGACATCTCCCCAGAGAACACGCTGTGGGTGGGAGCATGGTGGATCGGCTTCCTGGGGGCTGGAGCAGCCTCACTCCTCATCTCCATCCCCATCCTGGGCTACCCCCAGCGCCTCCCAGGTAGGCAGTCTGCAGGGGGGGGCTGTGCCTGCACTCTCCTGTAGCTGGGGAGACAGGGGTGGACACGGAGGATGAGCTTCTAGTTTTCAAATTGTAATTAATACATTAATTTCACCCCTCGGCTCTCCAGCTGCCTGCTTCCCTGCTGTAAATCCACCCCTTTGGTAACACCGATGTCTCGTGTCTCACCTATTCCTTGTTCCCATTTGCCTCTCGTTTGCAGGGTCCCAGAGGTATATTGTTATGAGGGTGTCAGAGGCTCATCAGCTGAAGGATGGGAGCCACAAAAAAGCATCAGATCCAGACTTTGGGAAAACAGTTAAAGACCTACCTCGGTGAGAAAGCTGCCCCAGAGGGTGATGCACAGAGAGCTGGCTCATTTTGGTACAGACAGTCACCTCCTTCACTGCCTCTTACAGGCTTTTTTGTTTCTTTGTTTTGCCTTTGTGTCTTCTGATTCCATTTATGTGTTACAACTTCTTAGCTCTTTTCCAAAGCAACAAGTGAAATCCCAGGGCATGTCGTGTGGGCAAGAACACTCACACATGTTTGGTAGGAAATGGTTTAAAGGAATCCTGGAACTTTGGGTAAAAACAAGTAAGAGGCCAAAATGAAATCAAGTCTTGGATCTTTGAAATCATTTATGGCTTTCTGTTGTTGCTGTTTTGAGTTTTATTTAAATGGAGTTGCTTCTTTGTTTACTTGGCTTGGCTTCAACTGAGCCTAGAACTGTGGGTGTTGCAGAGGGATCTGGGCATTGCTTCATTTTGGATGGCGAGCTTGCCATCAATAAAGGGGTTTTTCGTTTTTGCATTTCTCCCAGGACCGTTCTTAGGGAGGAGTTTGCATCTGCATGTGATGTCTGACACGTTGCCAGAGCCCATGCTGTGTTATTTCAGAACTTTGTGCAGGCAAAGGAGGGCTGAAACAGGTGCTCAGTGCAGGAGCTGTGAGCAGCACTCCATCCGTGTTGAGTAACGCAGGTACTCACACAGAAAGGGGTAGTTAAAAATCCTGGAGACCTCATGGGAAGTTTACCAGGGGTTAAGGCAGTTTCATGAAGAATATTACATGGAATAGATTTCAATACTGTTATTAAATGGCATACTTGACTTGGTGCCATTTTCCAAGGTCATGACTTATTCTCCACACGGAAATTAAATTCAAAACCTGCATTTAAATGATGATAAGGTTATGACTGAAACCAACACAAACTGGGCAGCAGAGAGGGATGAATTCAGGGTTTTATGTTTTGCTTGCTTACCTTGAACAAAGCTCCTACTATTCCCAATGGGGACTGTCCTAGCAGTGCTTAGAGGTGTCCTGGGCCTGTCTTCCTTCACGCCTCATGCCCTAAGAATGAGCACTGAAGGCAGCTTGGCTCATCTCACACCATTCAGATCAGTCTAGCTCTTAACGTGCTTTTTCTTGTTTCTAAACCTCAGAAATCTCTTTTGAATGCAAAAACCCAGCAGACATTTGTGTTCCCTGGTTTTGATTAATGAAAGGGAAGTGCCTTAAAGGCTTGCTGTTCTGGAAACTTCCATTAAAGAGGAGACCACATCTGTGTGCAGCCCTTGGGTACGTGTGGCCCTGTGCACAGAGCAAGGCCAAAGGACACTGTTGCTTTTGTTCAGGTGACGGATTGGCTGCTACAGATTTTCTCAGAGTACAGACAATAAGAATCTCACAAAGATAAGAAGAAACAGAGATGAAATAGGATACTATTCTGCACCATCAGTTTTTTTCTAAGAGAGCTTAATGCATTGCTGTATTCACGGTGCTCCCTAAAAGCAGGAGCGTGCAGGAACAAAGCCCAGACAGCTTAGGCTTCTGCCCTCTGTCTTCGTTTTTGGGCTGAAAAGGCATGATAAAAGAGCACTTTCCTTCTGCTTCCTTATGATTGCCTGCATGGAACATCCCCTGATGTCCGTGCAGAGGAGTTCAAAGAGAAGACACACAGATCCACACCAAGGCAGGATAGAAGACTTGCTCCTCACAAGTAAGGTGAAGCTTGAAGATCACTCGTTGGTTTGCCAGTCTTCAGGGCTGCAAGCTACAGCCAGCATTTCACTTGTCTCCCTTGGGCTACTAGGCAGGATGGGGCTTTGGCATGTGTCGTGGCCTTACTACAGCATGAGTATGGTAAGGAGAGGATGTTTTTCATTCCTCTGGGACATAGAAGCTCGATCCACTTGGTGGTGGTGACAGCAGATGTCATTGCTGTGTGCCGGAAAAATCCCTGTTCACATGATGTAAGATTGCACAAATACTCATCTATCACTATTGACTGCTAGCACGTGGCTATGTGGTGTTACTGTCTGGCAGCTTGCACTGCTCCTCAGATATGTTCCCCATTCACTTAACAGGACCATTACAAGAGGAAAGGGTGCCCACATGTCTGTGTGAGTAAATATTTGTAGGATGAGGCTTTTATGCATGGTAGGGTACTTCTGGAAGTAGTGTGAAATCACGTTGGCTGTGAAATCCAAGGGCAGCCGAGACTTCTTGAAAATTATGTGGTTTCTGGGTGTGGCTAAAATCCTGCTGCTAACGATAAAAAGATGTGTTGACTTTGTTGAGGTCTTTATATACATTATTTCCTAAATACCTCTTCTGTCTGCAAACAAGAAATGACGCAGGTCATTCATCATACTGAAAGTTGTTCCTCTTAAATTTCCTACCTGCAACCTTTGGCCAATAGGTACAAAGTAATGCTTTTGCCAGGGAACCACTCTCCTCTTTTCTCTTGAACTGTAAATGGTGAAGGCATTGTATGTTTTCTACAGCAGTCACAACACCTACAAGGAGTGTTTTCTAGCTAAGAGATTAGGCTTTTTTCTTCTGAAAGAAGCACAGTTGAAAAGACCATTCCTGTTAAATAGTTAAGTAAATTAAGTAAATTTAGTAAATTTAGTAAATTATCTAGCCCAATGGCTAGATAATGGTTATTATAGAGCCCTCTGAAATCAAGGTGTAAGAATGTGTCATATATATGTCTTTCAGCCTCTTTGTTCTATTGACAGTATGGAATTGTCCACTTCATTTGGGTTAAACCAGGTAAATCCCTAAGTTCCTAGCGTATCTGATGCTGAGCACTGCACACACTTGGTGGTTCTGCAGTAGATTTTCTCCCATTTCACATTTCTTCCCAAGCACTACCTGTTAATTGATGGTGCCTTTCAGTTCAGTGAGCATCCCCTGGGTGCCAGTTGCTGCTGCTGCAGTACGATGAGGCTGTGCCATACCCCAAAACAAGGCAATTTGCTGTACTGGTCTGGGCTAAACTTTGGGCAAGTTATGTGGCAGAATTTCAAGCTTGTTACAAAATGCTCCCTCCAAAGCAGCTCTCTTAGTCCAATATCCGAGATAGTGGGAAATAATTGAGGCCATTCCATGTGCCTGAGGGTGTTTCTGTGTCTCAGAGATGGAATTATTGCTGGATCTTCTTTCTGCATATAAATGACATATGGCAATTTTTCATGAATATCTCTGGCTCTCCACTAAATCCCAGTAGGTCAAAAACAAAATGTATTGTTTCAACTTAGATGTTAATCTTCACATAAAACTATGCTTAGATTGTGGGAGAAAGATTGCTTTCTGTTTTCCCGTGAGATATAAGGTGTTTTAGAAGTGCTTCCTCCATACAGAAAGACTTGCCTGGTATTTCCCACGAGCTGCAAAAAAAACATGTTTGTAAGTGATTGTTATTCTCATGAGGACACGTGTGCACTTGAGAAACACGTGTACATAGGTATATAACAGAACTTTGTTCCTAGCTCGTAAATGTTTCCCAAAGGAGTCCCAGGATGACTGCCATTAGGGACTGCTACAACTTTGAAGTGATTGAGATTTGGTGTCAAACAGAGTGCCTCCACAATTATCCCATTTAGGAGTGGAACTTATTACACGCTTTGCATCCTGGACCCAAATGTTGGAAAATTACCACTGAAAAGACCCAAATAGAAGTTGTAGCCATGTGAGCATCCTTAGTGCAAATCACATTACACACAGTGCTTTTATTTGCTCATCCACACCTATGTTGAACCCATCTGGTGCCTTCATGAAGTCCACAGAGAAAAATCCCATATTGTTCCCTCCAGTTTTAGGTATTTGGCTGACATTGCTCTGATTCCCTTGCATCCATCTGTTGGTGGGGCTATAAAAGCTTGCGAAGGTAAGCTTATGCCTGAGGGCAGTTAAGACCACACAGAGTCTGGCTGCCTTGTAGTAGCAACAGCAGTAGACACACAAGAGGTGTTCTATAATAAGGCAGAGTTCAAGGGCAAACTTGATTCTCACCATGCAGTCGAATGGGGAGAAGTCAGGGTATCCTCTGCATCCTTCCTTGGCTGGTAGAATTCAGTAAGTTGAAGTGGAGATGGTCACTGCTCTTTTAAAAGCTCCTATTGGGATTCTTCTTTCCATGGGATGCAGTATGGTGTGATGCTTCCCTGTCTTACGTGTGGAGGTAACACATCTGTAATCAAAATGTGCTGCAGCACTTCAATTCCAGTGTATTTGTTCTTCCCAGATCAGTATTGCTGCTCCTGAAGAATCCCACCTTCATCTTCCTTTGCTTAGCGGGAGCGACGGAAGCCACTCTCATTGCTGGGATGTCTACGTTTGGACCCAAGTTCTTGGAGTCTCAGTTTAGTTTAAGTGCCTCTGAAGCTGCCACCCTTTTTGGTAAGGAAACCTGGTTTTGCTATGTTTTTCAGTTTTCACGCAGAATGAGACAAGCACACTTTGCCATTCATTTACAGAAAGGTCTTCCACTATTAGGCAGTGAGGATCATTTCCTATCAGCATGTCTGTACCAAGTGTGTTTTCAGAGCTCTATCTACTGACATCACTAAGAAATGCATCACTTCTGTAGCCATCTGTCACTACCCAGAGAAAGGTGAAAAATTGTATTCAGTTCCTTCTTGGACATAACCAGGCAACATCAACAACCGCCTCTAACAAAAATACTTTATCAGAAAATGGGAAGATTTTCAATTAACTCTTGCATTCCAGACCAAGAAATTTTAATCTCCATGGGTTCCAAACAAGTATCAGTATTCACGATGTGCTTCTTAAACTGTCTCTTTTAAGATCTAGAGGGAAAAGAATTTGTCTTACCAGGTTCAAGCCACGTTACCCTAGGAACTATGGAGGTGCACTTACTGTAGCAAACTTTCCTAAACTCCCACCAAAAAGCAACTCAACAACCAAAGGGTTATTCTCATGCAGACACACTGCATGTATAAATGAGAATAATGAGATAAATGACATAAATGAGATAAATGAGAAACTGTTCACTGATATTTCTAAATCTGCTTGTGCTATTTTGTCTCCCTTTTTCAGGCTATCTGGTTGTGCCGGCTGGAGGCGGAGGCACATTCCTGGGAGGATTCCTTGTGAATAAATTTAAACTCCGCTGCTCAGGAATCATCAAATTGTGTTTACTTTGCACAGTGTCAAGTCTGCTAGCTATTTTCATTTTTTTCATTCACTGCCCCAACATGCCAATGGCAGGAGTAACTCAGATGTACAACGGAAGGTAATAACCATGTCTTGTACTGTGTGGCTCTAGTTGGAGTACAGTGCCAAACACATGGTATTGATGTTGGCCATTGCTTAGGGTTAGAGATGGGAGATAATGTCCAGTCAGTGTTAGAGGCAGATACTGAGAGTGAGAACCATATCCCCAAAGTACATATATCCAAACTTTTGCATTCAGCTGGGAGTGTAAGCCAGCAAGAGGGTCAGCAGCAGCAGCATCTTAGTCTCTACTCTTCTGTTGTCTTCACAAGATCTCCCTCTGCACAAATAATGTGGGATCTCCTGTTCAAAAGTAGATATCTCCTTTTGATCTGGTCACTAAAGCATCCTTTGTAGCTACAGGGCACAGTTCCTGTTTCATGGCTACAAGTAGGTGAGATGAAACCCTTCCCAGGCCTGGTGTTACATTCTCCAGAGCTCTTTTGCATCTTCTGTTTCCCCTCTTATCCTTCTCATTCTTTACCCTTTTTCATCCTGGAGAACCGTTCTGGGTCTCCCCACTGACTGTTCCCATGTTTCCTTTAGCACTTTGCCTGGTGGCCAGCTGAACCTGACAGCAGTGTGCAACGCAGAGTGCGGCTGCCTGCAGGAGACCTACAGCCCTGTCTGTGGAAGTGATGATGTTATGTATTACTCTCCTTGTCATGCTGGGTGCAGAAAAGTGTCTGAAAACCTCCGGAATGGCAAGAAGGTATGTCCCACAGCACCGTGTATTGATAAGGCAGCAGCACACTGTCTTTGGAATGTTTTGGCTGGCTCTGCAAAAGCATACTCAGGTTTGGGCTTTGTTGCAAGTCAGTGTAAAAGGCAGAGGCAGCACGGAGCAGATAGAGGATGTGCTCACCTGGAAGGAAGTTAAAAGGTTCTGGAGGTCACCCTGCTTCACTTCCCTCAATGTGCCCAACTTTGATTTTGCCCCTCTCTGGGTCAGACTGCACTGAGATCTATGGGATTTCACCCAGGGAAGGAGAGAAGTTTGGTGAGCACCTAATTCCTATGCCAGTGCTTATGGGGTTTGTTTTTGGTGTTCAGTGCACATGATGCACCTCCACATATTTTCAGCATACAGCTTATAGACACAGGAAAAGGCTCAAGATAGGTAATGATGACATTCAGTGTTGAAGTGCTGCCTGGCAAAGTTGATTTCTTTATTTAATAATCTGATTTGAAGTAGGTGTGTCAAGAACACAGCTTGATTTCTTTTTCAATCCACACCTGGAGCAAAAACAGCTGCTTTCTGCCCTCTCCAAATTCATTTCTTTTTAAAACCCAGTCCTGACTATCACCACGCTCTCCCCAGCAATCTGCTCACCAGCCTTTCTTTCCCAGGTCTACCGTGAATGTAGCTGCATTGAGAAAACTCTCTTGCTTGGCCCTGGTGAGGCAGAAGCAGGGAAATGCACTTCCCCTTGTGCAAAAAGGACTCTGCTGCTCTTCTTCATGTTCGTGGTGATCCTCTTCACCTTCCTGAGCAGCATTCCTGCCCTGACTGCAACGCTACGGTAAGCCCAGGATCCTCTGCAAGAAGCCTCAGTTATCCCACCTCCATTTTACCCCATTGGCACAAACCCCGGGGAAGGCATGATGGGAAAGTTGGTGCCATGCAGCCTGGTGGCGCTGCTGAACTGCCCTCTTCTTCCCCAGGTGTGTCTCCGACAGACAAAAGTCATTTGCACTTGGGATCCAGTGGATCGTGGTCCGAACGCTAGGTACAGTACAGAGTGGCACAGCACATCCGTGTGGTCTGTTGGCTTTGAAGAGTGTGCCCCACGCTGTTCCGTGTTCAAAAGAGGTTGGATTGGAAGTGGATGGGGTAGGACATGAGGTGTTGAATGGAAGATGTTTTCCCTTGTTTGCTATCCTTCAGAAAATAAACTTAATTCTATTTGCATAGAGTTTGCAAAATGAATGAGGGATTCCATAACGCAGCACAGATGGGGCAAAGGAGAATGTCCTGGCTGCGTGTCATTATTTTAAGAAAAAAGGAGCAGAGGCTCCTTGGTACTTGTGCAAGTAGTAGGTCAGGGTCAAAAGTCAACTGCCTGGACTCTCAGTTCTTGAAATTCAGCATGCTTTGGGCACAGCTCTGAATGTCTGCGGGATGAGTTTGCTGCATCATAGTAGACACAGTGCCTGGTGCATTTCTGCTAGCACCTCGTGTCTTGCAAAGCTGATGCACAGGTTCTGCCCAGTCTGAGGATTGGCTCTGTCTTCCCACAGGAGGTATCCCTGGCCCCATTGCCTTTGGGTCGATGATCGACAAATCCTGCCTGCTCTGGCAGGACCAGTGTGGTGAGCAAGGCTCCTGCTATGTGTACCAGAACTCAGCCATGAGCCGCTACACCCTGGTCACCGGGCTGGTCTACAAGGTGAGGTTGGAGTTTCACACTCTGATCAAGCAGTGTTTAGGAGGCAGCATCTCATGCTGGGGGACAGTCTTACAGAACTGTGCTATGCCCATCTGCCCCCTTCCAAAGCCAAATTAGACCTTAAGACAAGAAATATCCTCAGAGAAGGCAAAAGCTTCTCTTGCTTCTCAGCAGGTAATGGTGCTCCAGGCACTGTTCGTTTAAATTACCACTACATTCCAGGCTTACAGCTTCTGTTGCACCATAAGAAAAATCTTCTCCAAACAGTTACTGAATGATTTTTGCTAAAAAATTGAGTAAAGTGTATAACTGTAGTGTTAGTGAGTGAATGATGCCATTGTGGGCACGCTGTAAATAACTGTTTCCTGATCGCTGCTAGAAAATATGAGAGCATAGCTGTGTGATTCCTATTTATTAGCTGAAAGCCATCGTTTCAACTGCTCCCAAGTAGGCACTTGATGTAGAGATCAGTGTTTAGCAGTTATTGTGACAAAGTGGCTTTCAAAATCCTTTGCACACTAAAGCGCTGCTTTTCTTGTTTGTACCCAGTGAGGGCTGGGCATCTATTTTAGGGGAGAACAGGGAGTAATGGGATATAAGGAAAGATTTCATCTCAGAAAGAGCAATCAAGCATTGGCACAGTCTGCCCAGGGAGGTGGAGGTGTCAACATCCCTGGAGGTGTTCCAGACATGGCAGATGTGGCACTGAGTGACATGGCTTAGTGGGCACGGTGGGGATGGGCTGATGGTTGGATTTGATGATCTCAGTGGTCTTTTCTAACCTTAATGATTCCATGATTCTGTGATTCTATGATTTCTGTGATCTTGGTGGCTGCAGGTGCTTGGGACAACCTTCTTCACCATCGCCTGTGTGCTGTACAAACCACCGCCGACAGAATCAGCCCCTGGCAGCTCAGACACATCAGAAAATAACAATGGGGACCTCCAGGAAACCAAACCTTCGCTCCCAGCTGAGGAGGATATATGAGGCTGTGCACATGCCAGTGACTTTCTCAGTCTCGAAAATACGACAAAAAGACATTATGCAGCCCCAAAGTTTTTAATTATTAGTAATATTATCACTTTTTTTACTTCAAGAGAAATAATTTAATTAATCACTGGTGTGCTTGCTATTTTCTTAACAGCAGAAGCACATTCCAAGTTGTGTGCTGATGCAATATGCAGTTATTTAATTTTATTTAAAGAAAGGGCTACCGTAGTTTTATTCTCTGTCTGTGACAAGCAAGGACCATGATCTCCATGAGTGGAAACAGACACCAGTAACTCCAATGGAGTGAGTGGGGTTGAAGCCACTAGAGGATCCGGTCCCTACTATCTCAGTTGTAAAGCCAACTGTAGCAAAACTTCCCATGAGACTTCCTTGCCTGAAAAGACACCTGCTGTCCTGCAATCTGCATTGTAAAGATGACTGGCCCTTAAACTCCTGGATGCAAAGCAGACAGCCCAGCCAGCACTGTCTTCCTGCAACACACAGCTTCACATCCGTTCGTGCTGGTGTCCTCCAACCTTTTTGTTTAGAAGCAGAGCATCTGGTTATGCAAGCTGGTATTCCTGTGCAATGGGAGATAGGATTGGATGAGGTTTGTCCAACAAATCCATCAGTACACTACAGGCAGAGATCCTTGGGAGCTGCTGAGCACTGTACTTCGCTGCCTTGTTTCCTGCAGGGTTTACATCGTGGTGACACTTCATTTTTTTGTTGTGTTGTTGAGAGGTGATGCCTTTTGCAATGTAGTGTGCAAAACTTTACTGTGTTTCTTGCTGTTTGTTGGATGCAGGAGAATGTGAGATATGGATCTATGTGATGCTTCTCTTCGGTTGCCCTGTACAATGTTGGTTTTGGGTACATGCAAAAGTCAGAATGGATTTATTTTTCTCTCGACTGCTAGATTAAGGGAGAGCTCACCATAATGACAGACTGCTTTATGGAAAGGAGATGCTGACCTATACCCAGTGTGTGCTTCAGGCAGAGAGGGCAGGGTTCCCAAAATGGCTTTGAGTGTGCACCTGCAATACTGACCAGGGGTAAAGGGGGGAATTTCAGCATCCAGCAGGAGTTTCCCTGGCTTACCCTACAGCCCCCATTGGGTCAGAGGCTCCGTCTGCCTGCATTTGCACAGCCTCAAGGTTCAGGTACAGCTGTGGAGGATGGGGAGGGCTGTGGGCAGCCCTGGAGGTGCTGCACTGGAACTTCTGTTGAACAGGACATGTGTTACTGAGCTGCATTGCTGGCACTGCTCTGTGCCAGGTGCTGCTTGCAATTGCTTTGTGGTTGTTTTGTATATTTTGTATATTTATGCCTTCGTAAGCAGACATGTAATGAGCATTTTTTTTCCTTTGGCTGCTTAAACACTGTCAGCTGGTGCAGCATGATGATGAAGGGCACAATGAGTACAGAATGCAGGAGAGCCCTGCTGTCCCAGAGGGTCAGGATTGGACACATGGATGCAGGAATTGACCTCAGCATCACCCAGACACCAAAGGCTTCTTCACAACCTGGCCTGGTTTTTGAGGCACCTGCAGACATGAGTTTCTCTCCCCTCTTTGCCCTTCCCAACTTACAGATATTTTGGGTACAAGCAGGGATCTCAAAAGGGGAAAACGCATGAATGTATTTTGGGAACACGTTTTATGTATGATGTATTTATGAAAGGTAGAATTTTTTTTAATATATAAATATATATACAGATATCAGAATGCAATCCTTGTGCTTATTAAATGAGCCTTATCTGCTGAATCTCTTGTTTTCAGAGCAAAATAAAACATTGAGGGGGGGGTAGGGGTGGGGGAGAGGAGGGAGGGGTTGGGGAGGAGGGTTATCCTGATGCTGTGGCACTGATGAGGGATGGATTTCAGGAAGTAGTAACAGGGCACTCCTAGTAGGAGTTATGTAGGTGTACAGGTAACTTAGAACAAAATATTTGAGAGTATGTTTCCTGATCCCATATGAAGTATTATATTGCTATAAAAGGCCTAGAAATGTGATGGGTATTTCAGTGTTGCTTGTGTGTGTTTCCATCAGCCTAACAGGGTCCATCCAACTGGTGGGACAGCAGGTGAGACTGAGACCCTGAGGGTGTGTGTCTTGTGATGTACACCTCCTTCTAGGGAGGATAATAGCTTTTGAAGGCAAAAGAAGTTAATTGGTTGCTGAGGAAGGACCAAGAGGGGAAATTCTCTGCTGCCACATCCCTACCCGCAGTGACCCTTTACAGCCACACGACGTCTCCCACACCCACGTTACGTAAATGAGGACAAAGTCCTGTGTCGGCTGTTGTTTGCCGAAGGGATGATTCACACTGTTCAAGAATACAAACAAACAGCAGTTGGTATTCAGGAAATGTCACAGGGAGGTAAAACAAATGGGAGCACGCAAGGGGCTCTGAGCAGGAAGAGCCGCACGCTATTTGTTGTAGGCAACAACCCGGGTAGTCAATGAGCCTTTCTTCTCCAGCAAAGAGTTTGCAAACTTCCTGGAGGTTTTAAAACAGCAGCAAATAAAGCTGTACGTGTGGTTCAGAGATGGATTTGAAGTGCTTCCTGCCCTGGTTTGTCCCATCCCAGAGTGCACAGAGGGGCAAGACAAATCCTGTACCTCCTGGTACCTCTCAGGGCTCTGCCAGTGGGAACAGCAAATAGTTGGAATGCACTTTTTAATGGGGTGATGGTGGAGAACCCACCTGATTGACAGGTTTTTTTTGTTTGTTTGATTCAGCATAAGAAAGCAAGCTCTGAGTGCCGCTAGATGGCAATGGAGACAGCAGCACTGTGGAATTGGCTTCAGCATCACCGGTGCTGCCTGCATCCCTGTGCTGTAGCAGCAAACATTGGCTGCTCCAAGGAACAGATCAGTGCACTGGATTCCAGGTTGGCACTACCAAGATTTTAAATATATTTTAAAAGATCTGAATAATGTCCAAATTGAACTTTTTGGCATTCAGAAGAGGAAATCAGAGGTGTATCCAGGGAAAACAAATATTGTTTGTAATCAGGAAGTGATGCAGCACATGGGGGTCCAAACAGAGCAGCTGCATTATCTTTATGGAAGCTGATTAATTTGCATTCGAAGCCTTTCCTTCCCAGGCAGGGATGGAGAGCACTGAAGCATCAATCAAAAGGCAGTTTCTTTCTTGATATTTTCCCCACTGTGATTTTCTCCTTTCCCCAGATGTGATCGTTATTGGTCCGAGCCTTTCAGCTCACTTTATGATGAAGACAGGCAGAAATTGCCTGTAAAAATCTTAAGCCTCAATGTGGGGTCCTGCACTACATCCCAAGTCCATGGGGATTCAAAGGGGCAAAATGTGCCGACGTTTCCTTCAGCCAAAATAATTTTATTTGGAGCAGAATAAATGCCAAAAAAATAAATTAAAAAAAAGCAGTCTCTTACTCAACTGTACATCTGGCTTAGGAGTACAAAATCTGTTCTGAGGAGAGTGAAGTTTTGAAAACCTGTGAAAGCACAGATGAAGCCTTCTGCCTCAGAAGAAGAATGAAATACCATGAGCTCTCTCAGAACTTGAGGCATTATGGATAAAATCTTCCAGCCACAAAAGCAACAGCTATGAAAAACACATTCAGCAGGAAAACTAACCTACCTGCATCATTGCATGCCTCCATTCCTATGGATGGAAGCAAATCTGTGACTTTTTGCTGCTGGTGAGTACTGAGTGGATCCTCAGCTGATGTAGATCACTGCATTGTCTGGAGCAGACGTGATGCAGCAATGGGAATTTGGAGTGTTCCCATGTTCTGACCATGTAAGAGAAGTTGGAGTTGGCCAGCTCTGCATTCAAATGAGAGCTCTGCAACATGGCTCAGTGTGCTCTGGGGATGTGGTGGATCTGTTCAGGAGTATGGGAAGTTCAGGGTAATATTTGTGTTTGCTTGGGGGAAAAAAAAAAAAAGAGAGAAAAAGTCAACAATGCAGATCTTGAAGCAAGTACTGAAAAGAGTTTATTTGTGCTGTCATCTCTCTATAGAATCCCTGACCTCCTGTGGACTCTCAGCAAATGGCAACTAACTTAGTTCACTGAGCAACGAGTCTGCGGCAACTGCAGTATGGGCTGTGTGTGCTCTGTGGTTGCACAAGGTGCTGAAAGCAGCAGGCAGGCAGGCCAGCCTTTTTGCATAGCCAGCTGATAGCTGTCATTGCCTGGAACAGCAGAGCACGACACCAAAGCACTCAGACACTTTGCAAAAGGTCGCTGTCGCAGTTAAGCTTGCACCTTTTTACATCAGTTGGGGTCAATTAGGGGTTTCTGGATACCATCAGCTCCCCTTGCAGCCATTCAGTAAAGAAAGCCAACCTGGGGTTTGATGATGGATGATTAATCTTTATTTAACCGCATATTAAAACATTTATTTATTTATTTATTTAATGATAATCCACAATTCCCTACCAGCAGCCATTGAGGTCGTTTGGTTTTGTGCAATCCTTTTAACACTGTGCTTGGATCTGCTCTGAGACTTCTCCCTCACTAAAACAGTGCAGCAGATTTCCTTCATTTCTTCTCTCCTCTGGGGAGCCAGGCACTGAATATGTGCTACCTGCCTTTGTGTGAATCTGATAACAGGGAGGAAAGCTGATGAGGTCTCAGGGCAGTTTATCAGTGTTTCTCAGGAATCCCATGCTTTGTAGGTCACTGTTATTCTGGACTTGTGAGTGTTTCTGGCTTCTTATCTGCTTCTTGTCTCACTCTGAATCAAATAATGCTCCTCTCTTAGAGATAAGCCTCCTCTCTTTTTCATAGCCCTTTTATTATCACTGTCTTGGAGTTCTCAGTATTTCTATCTGGGGATCCTACTAATGCTCAGTGAGCAAGACGTCCTCCCTGAGATTTACCTAACTAATGGAACCCAGCCCCTGGGTGCTGGGGGTGTCCTCTCTGCAGGAAGAACCTCCTCCACCCCTAAGGGTGCCCAGGGAAACATCTCCCCATGGAGCATCCCGGGGCCAGATGGGTGGTGCTCCTTGGGATGGCTGCAAGGGGAAAAAAGCATCTGTGCTCATGTTTTGCTAATCTAATTAGGCAAGAAAACATCGTTAATGCTCTGCGTGTCTAATTGATTAACATTCCCACTAAGCACGGGGTTGTTCTCATTAGCAGGGCTTCGTATCTGTGAATGCTTCTTTGCCTGAAGATACAAATATGCTGTGTTATCTAGAAGGCACATCTCATCTCTGTCTTTATGAAACGCTTGGCATTTTTGCATGGCTTTTAGTGGCAAAGAGATACGAGAAGAGCCATGAGCATGGAACAAGTAAAGATTCTTGGAAAGTGAGGGTTTGCTGCTTTTTGTATATCATTAGTATTAAAATGAAGCAAGATTTTCCCCCCTACCCCATAGCAATTGTAAAGATTTTTGCCCTGTGGCAAAATAATATGACTCTTTGAAACGTGTTCCATGGAAATAAATAGGAGGCGTTACTTTTGGAGCAACCTTGTTGAATTTTGTTTCTGTTTCATTGAAGGGGGGAAAAAATCCT
Source organism: Phasianus colchicus (assembly GCF_987193195.1). Classification (NCBI taxonomy): domain Eukaryota; kingdom Metazoa; phylum Chordata; class Aves; order Galliformes; family Phasianidae; genus Phasianus; species Phasianus colchicus. The sequence continues at coordinate 8,470,703 of NC_143452.1, forward strand.
CCAGAAACTATTTTCAAGTAATTAACTTTAGGAATTCTTTTGGCATCCATTGCCTCTAGGGGGAAGTGGTGAAAGGGCCTCGGTGCAATACCTGACCACCCCTAACCAAGCAAAGCTTCATTCAAACACAACATGTCCCCTTATATCCCTTCTGAGGGACGTGGTTTAGTGGACATGGTAATGATGGTTGGCTCCAGCCTTGATGATTCTATGTCTCTGCAACAACACACCGACCTCAGACCTGAAAGCCCGATTCTTTTCAAGTACATCTGTCTTTCTGTTGTTGTTGTTTGCTTGTTTGTTTTCATATATTTTCAGCCTAAAACAGAACTTCCATGGATTTGGGTCTTCCTGGCTGCATCTGTTCAGCTTTGGTTTCTAAAGCAACACTACTGTAGTTTCTCCAACCCAGGTTCACAGCAGCTCCTCTACTTTTTCAGAGACTGGGTTACCAGGCTTTATGGAATTCATATAAAAACCCCATAGCGCAATTAAAAATGGATCTGAGCAGCTTCCAGCCCCCAGCACCCCGGGCAAGGAGCATTCCCATGCACACCAGGTCAATGCGAGCTCACCTCCACCTCCCTGAAGCCCCTTCAGGAAAACAGACAAACAGGAGATCTGCTCAGAAATAATTGCCAAGACAACCATGTGCAGTGTGCTCCATGAAGCCAGCCCTGGGGCCACGGTCCCATAGGTGTTCTGTCACGTCTTCCAGCCCTTTGGGGGATGTTTCAGATACCGTGTGGCAGATGGGGTCCAAAGCAATGCATGGTGTAGTTCAGGCACGTGAATCCTTCCCCCATTGTCAGCCTCTTCTGGGAATTTCCCACTGCAGAAATACACTTTTCCTACCTTTGGCATTGGAGTTTTGCTTTCTGTTGTACATTGCAAGAAACGTGAGCGGGAATGTGCATGCACACACATGGCAGAAGAGTGAAAGTTGCAAATGGAAGATCAAGTCATGAATTAAAGCTAATGGAAATGTAATTACTGTGGAAACCAACTGAGAGCATGCAAATGTTAAAATGGATTAAGCAGGAAGGGCTCACGGAGCGTTACCACATTTGCTTCTGTAACATCCTGTTTATATAGACAAATCTGAGCACAATATGTGGTGTGAAATGAGCAAAACTTTGCACGCATCCCCCACACTGAGTGATCTGGGTCAGGGTCTCTTAATGTGTCAGTTGTAATTAAAACTCCTAAACAGCTGTTGAAGAAGTGAAAATACATCCTCTCCTACCTGCAGCCAATCGAATGTTATAATTGAAAGCAAGCAATTAATAAGACACCAGAGGGCAATCACTCATGTTAACCTTTTCTCTGTGCTCTGGTCTGACAGCAATAGCATTATGAGCTCTCCTTGCCTTCCTCTGCACTCCAGAACTCCCCATCTCTGAAGGGTGGCTTTTCTCTACAGAGATAAAGGCCTGAAATTTGGGCGGTGCATTTGCTGGCATCTCTGTGGGTAAATGCATCTCACGGCGCTGCCCTTAGCCCTGTTTTAACACAGCCACTGGCAATTGGAAGCCTAAAGCCATCCAGTAGCTCTCCCCCTGGGTAAATGAGTGCTTAAAAGCCAGGTGATGATGGTGAATGGGCTCAGAGTGGGCATCACCCAAACTCTGGAAAAGATTGCAGTGAGATCAAAGCTAAATTTTGTCTTAATATAACAAAAGGGCCAAGCATATTAAGTTAAAACTCTCAGTACTCACACCCATTTCTTATGCCACCTATATTGCAGCACCTGCAGAAATATCCCCGGGACTGACAAGTAGTACTTGTCTTCTTAGAAAGGCAGTGTGAAAGAGATGCAGCTCATGCAGGGCATTCCTCAGGGCCAGTAACACGTGTTTGGAAAATGGGCTTCATTTTTGTGGTTTGGGTTTTTTAAGCACTATCCCAACAAAAGAAGCTGCCAGATAACATGGTGAATCCAGGTGCTGAGATAGGAAAGATAGTGTCATATTTTGGTCCTTCACACCCTTAAATTCCTATTGATCATCATTGTTCATCATCTGCCCTTCTCCTGTATCAGTCCCCTTGGGTGGGTAAACTTCCTCCCACTGTGTCCTCCCTATTCACAGAATCACAGAATGGGATTGGTTGGGTTGGAAGGGACCTTGAATATCAACCAGTTCCAACCCCCTGCCAATTATTCATTGGCTTTTCTAAGCCATGATCAGACTATGGTCTAGAAAGAATAAAGAAAGGAAGAAAAATACATATATTCAGAGGATCTCTTAGCTGCAGAGAACTGAGCAGATTCCCTGCATCCCATCCCCTTTGTCCTGCAGGTCCCTCCTGCTCCCCTGCTGCCATCACACCCTGCTCTGCCAAGGCTTCCCTGGAGGACTGTGTGCAGTGGTAGGAGCTGTGTTCTCACCTGCTGATTTGAGTAATATCATCACTGTAATTAGAAGGGGAAAAGAACACAAGAAAGAAAAGAAATCCCAGAGTGTGCAGGGATCGTGATGAGGCTTGTTTATGATTTCTCATTGCTTTTTTTTACCTGATCAGTGGTAAATAGAAACACACGTACACAAATTCTCATGGTCTGGTATTTTTCATATTGTACTTTCCATAGAAAGAATACTAAAAGCATCATCATTTGATGCTATAAGTGGCAGAAAACTATTTGACATTTTTCATTGTGAATATCAAGATTGTTTTCTTGCTGCTGCAAATCCCGCAGGATATATTATGCTTGGTTATCTCTGCTCAACACATTTCACAGGGGAATGTATTATAAGAGAGGCAAGATTGACAAAAATAAAAATTCACTTGAATGCAGAAAGCAAATCCATTTCTTGTTTGGCAGGAGCTGGCAAGTGATACTTAAACAGCTCCTCGTGCTTATCACACACACTTCAACTGAGGAAAGGGCTGCCTTGCAGGCTGGAGGAGGAGCTGCACATCGCCCGACTGATCCCATGGGCTCTGAAGTTACGCTGGGTGAGAGAAGGAAAACCTGAGCCAAGAGGTCCTGCACCCTGCTCACCTTGCATTACACAGGGAACACAGCGTGCGTCGTTAGGAGGCCTCCTCGTAAGTTATTAATTATTATTTAGACTCAATACCAGACAGCAAAATTTAATCAGATGCCGTTGTGAAATGGCAGTGAGGGAACACTCTAGCGAGCAGCAGCAAATCACTGGAGGCATTGTGAAGTTGTCCTGTGGTTTTAACTCCTCGTTTTGCCACATTTGTTGACACTCTGGTTTTGTTTCTGCTTTATTTCCCCCTCTCCTTGCAGATCACTGTGCCTCGGGCTGGGGAGCTGCACTTGGGATCTCGTGAGTGGTAGCACGTGGGGAGGAGAGAAGAAATGGAGGCTGAAGGACACATGGGCTGTGCTGTGTTCACACACAGAGCCAGTTCTTGGGAGCATGTAAAATGTAAGGACTGTTCCTAGTCTGTACTCTTTCAGATTGTGCCAGTTAACACTGGCAGCAGAATTTGGCTGCCTGCTAACCTGTTTTCGAGGCTTCTTTTTCTTGTGAGTAACTCTGCTGTGTTTGAGATCATCTGCCACAGCTCCTCAGTCGTTTTCCTTTGCCTTGCTCCTACTGTCATGGGTGAATGAGAGAGTCCTTTAAACTGAAACGCTGATTAATTACCCTCGTTGCTGAGAGATGCTGAATTTCATGCATTCTGAAGGTGACCTTTTGATTAAAGTCTGAGGCACCCAAAGAGGATTACCCCATTCAAGATGTCAGCTCTGATGGGGGAGCACAGCAGATGTATGGGCGTGGGATAAGCAGAAGATCACCACTAAGCTGGCAGCAGGGAGCATGGAGGGTGTGCAGGGAGGGAGGGATGGGACCTGCCCCACAGCAGGAGAAATCACGAGCCAAATGCAGCTTCTGGATCCCCCATGGAGCTCGTGGGGGTTGCTATTTCTTGGGAAAAGTTTGTACTTTCTCTTGTGACCAGCAAAGGTGATGCTCAGAGTAACACATTCGAACTTTGTTGCTATTAATGCAAATGGAAGCAATCACTTGTGCTGCAGGGACTCGTCTGAATCACCAGCAAGAAGAAAAGGGAAAATGTTCTAGTAATTGCTTTTACTGGCTTGTGGCTATTGGCAGTACTCTGAGAGGCAATATGCAGTGTCTGAGAGCTCTGTGATCCTCTACCTGAGCCCTCTCTTTTGTTTGGTTAAAATTGGACATATTACCCTGATCACCTGGTCAGGCAGTAGAGCCTTTTTAATACCTGTTGGTGACTATCGTAACATAAGACCCAAGCCCTTCTGAAGTCTGTTGTTTTCATTTGTCTTTTAAGAATGGTTGGACACATTAATTCCTCCCAGGACTCTGGGGAAGCTCCTTGCACAAAAGGCTGGTTCTCAGAATCCATGCCAAACTGCATCACATCTCTGTGTTATAAGGAGAAGGAGAGGGGAAAATCCCCCCGACTCTGAAGGGAAGTGCATTAGCTTATAGCCTCCCTACTCTCACTAACTCCATAATCTGATGGAATTAGGAGAGATGGCCCAAAAACCAGGAAAGCAGAGTGTTTTCCCCAAAAGCTATAGGTCCCCCAAGCTCATGCTGCCAGCTCCAGCTTCACTGAGGATTGTGTGTGAGAACTGATGCTCCCACAGCCGAGCAGATGCGGAGGAGTGGTGCCATATGTTTTAATGGGTTACAGTTCCCGAGGGTTTACTGCAGTCATTCTCCTGTGGACAACAGCCCTCATTAGGAAAGACAACACAGAGGCTGAGGCAAAGCGTGTGTCCTGCCAAGAGATGAGTTTGCATTTATAACCAGAGGTGTGTAAGGTCCCTGTGACTGCCTGGAAGAGGTGCCAGGGTTTTCTTCAGCACTTTGGCCCCTCTTTCTTTCTCTGATTTGCACTTGGAGGGGCTCCATCCCACAGCTTCATCTGCTTGGCTTCCTTCGCTGAGCGCTGTGCTGTGCTCACTCCTTCACACGCAGCCTTCTGCTCTGCTTGCTGCTAATTGGGCACTACGGCTGCACTCCCAGCCACCTGGTGCCTATGTGAAAAAAATCAGTAAACCTCAAACTACTCTCATTTCATTTCCAGGGATACAAACTGACAAGATCTTCATGTGTAAAATCTTGAATATGCAGGAAATTTAAAGACAATGTACCAAACACTGACCTTGGAAGAGAGGGAGAGGCATCAGGTGCCTGATCCTAAATTAAATCTGATTCCCAAGAAAATAAATTCCTGCTTGATAATCTCATGTCTTGTGCCATTACTTTCGTGTGCTCTGTGTCCTCTCCCACGATCTGTATCATGTCCTTAAGCTCTCAGTTGAGTTTGCACCAAATGGATGAAGTCATACCTACCAGTGCAAGATGGGTTCAGAACAAAACAAGGGAGATATTCTGTGAATATTTCATCACTTTCTAACTGAGGTCGAATGAAGGAATCATGAAAAGTCACAGCATATGTACTCCATCAAGCAGAAGGTGATAGAAAGCATGAGTGCAAAGCTATGCTGGTGGATGGGCTTGTGTTGCAGCTCTGGTACCAAGACGTGCTTAAAAGCCTGCAGGAGCTGCCAACCTCTCTGAATCATAAGAACTGCCATTAACACAAGGAAGCAGTTCCAGCACTGCCATGGTCTTCCTCTTCTCCATTTCATGAGCATCTTCACAGTGTAAGATGATAGCTCACTGAAATCTGGAAACTAATGAATAGAGTATAATAAACCTAACTGATATTAGTTATTAACCACATTACACATGCTCATGATCCCTGCGTAGCCTTGTGCAAGCAATGTGGAGAAAGCTGATGTGTACAGTTTAATTAGACTTGGTCTTCTGGTTGTCAAAGAAATAGAAATTTGCCAGGCCATAAATCATCCAATTCTTTCTTTTTTATCTTGCTTTGTATTTTCATTTGCTATTAACCAAATTTAAAATTCTGATTCCAATGTAATGTGCTTCCTAAGTAGCATTAGAGCTGAATCTAAACCAAACGTTATCTGATTAAATCTTGACCCAAATGAGTTTGCCTACTTTCTGTGCTTCTAAATACATATTTACCATATGTTGCCTCATATGCTGCTTTTCTTTTTTACTGATGCTTTTGTCCAAATGTTATAGTAATCATATGTTGCTTTTAGTCACGAGTAAAACAAAGTTTCACGTTTGTAACCACTTTTGCAGAGCTGAAAATTAAATAGCAATAAACCTCTGAGCATACTGACCAGGAATGATGCTGTCACAGCTCCCTATCTCCAGAAATGGAGGATGAAGCCATGGTGGATGTGCATGTTCCCCTAAGCCATGTTGAATCCATCTGAGCACACAGAACAGTGTGACCCCCTTTTATGGTGCAATGTCACAGACGGGTTAAATTCATCTAAATTTTATTTTGGATGAAAAACTGTCTGTGGCTCCAAACAGTCCCTGCTTTCCTGCTCCATCTCCAGCTGATGCACTCCTCCTGCATAGGGTGAGTGTTCAGATGGGCCAAGTCCCTGCGCTGGGTGCTGGTGCTGCTACTATGGCACACAGACTGTTAGCAGTAGGGACTGCTGGAGATGCAGAAATGCTGAAAAACAAATGAAAACGTACCTTTGGTTTTCTGGAGTTATTGTGCATGCGTTCCCCAGGCTGCCAGCTCCTGCTCCTGGACCTTCATCTCCTTTCAGGACACCCTGGTGGGCAGCTCTCAACACCACAAGCCTTTTAGCAGCTGCTGTGCCTCCAGACTTGCCTGGGTCACACTTGATTTCCTCAAATAAAACAACACAGAAATGTGTCAGGTTGAAGCCGAGGCTTTGGTTGAATGGAGACCGGCTGGTCCTGGGCTCCTCATCTCCCATCTTGAACAAGGAAGATACAGCTCACCTGCTGGGAAAGATGGAGTATTCCCATCACTGCTTCATCGCAGGTTGCACTCCCTGTCTTCTCCACGTAGCTTCTCATCATCACACAGCAAACGGAGCCCCTGTTTCAGAAGCTGGCTGTCATCTTTCCTCTATGCACAGGAGCTGATTCCCAGTCCTGAGGGGCAGCTGAGATGACAGCAGAGCCAGGAACACCAGGACAGATCCCAGTGCAGAACTGGACAGGACCCACATGCCAGGCTGTGTTTCCAGCACTGCCTGATCCCAGCCTGTGGGCTGACACATCCCAGAGGCTTCCTCAGCCACCTGTAGAAGCAAAAAGATGACCCCATATGTTCTGGGCTTTGGATCTGGCTCTACCTGTCTGTCAGGTCCCAGAAAGGGAAGGAATGAGGTGTTCTGCAGGTATTTGGCAAGCCATCCCCTCTGCTCGCTCAGTCATTCTCTCTGTTCTCCCGTTCAAGGCTGGTTACAAAATCTTCATGTTGGCTTCAAATAAGTGTCAGTCGGCAGCAAAGCAAGAGATTTTGTGAGCCTGGGGGTATTTCTACACATACACAAATAGAAGAAGAGAGGCACCATCTGCTGTGTAGATTCCTTTTCCCTTCCTACCAATTGTTTCTGTCCTTGTAGCATGGACAGCCCAATGAATCTGCCATGCTATCGTTCATTGACTTTACAAAAAAGACCTAATAATATCAGCTGCATCTAAGCAGGGGAGGCATTGCATTATCTACATCTCCCTAAGGTGTTTGCAGTAAGTTTCAGAGTCCTGATGATCTGGAGGTGCAATTTTTCTTCCCAACCTTGTGGTTACACATCTGAGATGCATGAAGGGAGAGTTTATTTCAGTGAATCGATGGTTCAGTCATTATTGGGAAGGCAATGAGAAGAAACCAACAGGCACAGACAACACTGAATTGGTGATGTTAGAGGGCATGTTGTCAAGTTAAAGAGAAGCATTTTGGATTCTCATCACTGTTTTACTTTACACCAGATCTGTGCATCCATAACTGAAGGTTGTACTTCCTCATTTCAAGGCTGTAACTCTTATCTGAAGACTTTCAGGCTGTTTTCTTTATTCAAAATCAGAGCAATTCTTTACAAATCCATGGATTTGCTCCAGTCACCATTTCCTTCCTTGGACCTGAGGTTCCTCTTTTTTGTTCCAACTTCCAGAACAAATGTGAGAAGATTGTATGGATTCCATTTCCAGTCTGCTGTTTAAGATTGCTTTGCTTTTATAGACTGGATGCAAAACTTACTAAACTGTGCCTGTATGCATAATAGCCAATATGTTCACCAATTTCAATCAAATTTGACAGTACATGCTAGAATTCTGAGTGGGAGGGAGGCAGTGGATAAGTCAGACCCCAGCTAACACCTGCAAAGTGCCGAGCTGTGATCTAGGATGGTTTCTGCTCCATAAGCACAGCACTGACCAAAGACTTGAGCAAAATGTTACACCTGTCAATGGCTCTGACATCACAGCCTTTTCCAGCAACTCCTTTTTCGTCTTTATTTTAATTCGTTATTCTACAGGCACAAAATTTGCTATGGAAACTAAATAGGGCTCATGTTCCTAAGATGCAGATACCACCACTTTGATGCATTTGTGTACCATAGGGGCATCACTAAATCTTCCTTAATGTGTTTAAGTATGAACATAAATTCAAGCTTAATGTTTAGCCCAATAGGGTCATAGATTTTATTTTCAGAATTTTTTCATCTGTGAGGGTGACATCAATAAAGGTAAATTATTAATGATAAATATTCACACTAAACCCCTCTCTCCCAGCACTCTCTATGCTCAAACTAGTTGATCATCTTGAGCTTTTTTTTTTTTTCCTCCCCTACTTTCTAGCAAATTATTGTTTTAGCTGAAGTATTTTCTAGTTCAAACCAATTTCTGGAATTATTCAAGCATTTCATTTGTAATTACAGCAATGTACTTTAGAAAAAATTTAATTCCTAAACCATGAAGCTGCCTTGGAGATTCTGGGAACACACAGAGATCACCTCAGCACAGACAGAGCTGGCTCCCCAAAACAAAACCTGTGTGTTACCATGTGTGGGGCTGCAGCTCCATGGTCATGCCTGGTGGACCCACCGTTTCTGTTGGCTGATCTGACCGTGGTCCCACTGAACAGGCCTGCAAAAGGGCATCTCAAGGGAGAAAGTTCCTGCCTGAAGAGCAGACATTGCTGTATTTAATATAGATGTTTAGCATTTAACATCCTGCTCAGAATAGATTATTAATGTAAGGAGTTATAGCTTCTTTCTGCAGGAAAAAAAAAAAAAAAAAACAAAAAACAAAAAAAACCTCAGTGGGCAGAACTGGGAAGAGAAAGTATAGGCTATGACTTCTCTCATGGACCAAAATTCATTTATGCTGCTCATATTGTATGATGTATGGTATTTACAGATATTGTGCACATCGTATTTTCAGCCTGTTGAAATAAGGCTAACTTCATGTACGAGAAGACTTAATAATACCTTCAAAATAACAAGGCAGTGCAGTGCAGGCTGGATGTGCTGCCTGGATCAGCTGCAGTTAGGGAGGCTGTGACCAGAGAATGGGCACAGAGACAGGTAATTATGCACCTTATTGCACTGCTGGGGCTGAGCCCGATTCTAACAGCAGCTCTGAGCAATAATAGCAAGTTACCTGCAGCTTTATTGCAAACTGAGCTGCTACATCTGCTTTATTCCAATGCAAGAGCATTTCTTTGCATTTGATCACATAACGTTTGCTTCAGTCATCTGTGCCAAAGTAGTGATAGCATTCCAGGATGATGGTTGCTGTTTGAGCCTCATGTAAGTAATCATGAAATGACTTCACTCCATTCAAGCCATATTTGAACAAACACTGCAATGCTGCCAGCAGATCCAGGAGCTGCTGAAACCAGAAGATTGTGTGAGGGTCGTTGTACTTGAGGTGTTTGATGGCCACACCAAGCTCAAAGCCAAAACCAAGTGTGAAGATCTGCTGCTACTCTCTGGGTTGCCCAGAAAAAGAAAGGAAAAAAAAAGCCAACAGACAAGTAAAGGAAAAAAAAACTCCACACAAACACAAGATAGAATAATTAGCTCAAGATAGCAAGATATGTATATATTGAGTTAGAGGAAGGGCATTGATTTTGGCCCTGCTGTTTCTCCATTCTCCACTCAATGTGATTTAGGTGGTGGCGTGGGAAGGCTGAAATGTGTTGGTGATGCGATGTGAATCCAGCCTGTTGGTTAGCTCCCAGAGTTAGCTGAGAGGTGGCAAAAAAACAGAAATTCCTGGTTTCTGGAGTGAGTCTGGGTGGTCAGAGGGCAGGATGGGGTTCACCCAGCCACCAGTCTGGGATACATCAAAGAAAAGATACCCAAAAAAGCACAGTTTCTATCTACCTTCCACAAAAAGAAGCTTAACCTGCTTTGTACTGGGTTTTATGTAACACCTTTCAAGAACAATAGCAAAACTTGTGATTTCCCATAGAGAAAATCAAAAATGCTTAAAGGGGAGTTCTGATATTATTGGCTTATTTGGAGCTTTGTCTGTGCCATCCAATGAGAACGATGGTGATTATTGTCATCATTTGTAGGTTCTCTTCAGTACAATCTAATGATAATCAATACTGTCATGTTTGGACAATTGTAGCTGTGCTGGTGAGGCAAGGTTGATTCTTCTACCAAGGATGGAGGCTCAAGGGGCTGCAGTAGGTCTGGATCTGCTCCTGCTTTCTCTCTGTTAAGTCCCTCCCAAACAGGGCAGCCATGGGTGCGATGAGGAACCAGCCAACCCTGCAGGGATGTCCTCACTCTGGGGGAATGTCCTCTTGATCCATTTGGAACTGCTTAAAGCAAGGGGGACTCAAGGGGGAAGCTTTGTCTTGCATGATCCAGAACCACTGCATTCAGATCTTCTCTGTGGGACTGAGAAAGAGGTGCTCCAGGAATCCAGGAGCACATCTCTTTGTCTCCAACTTGTCCTTGTAGTCAGCAACACATCCAGCATGGCTCTCTGATGTGGGAACAGGTGAAGTCACGTCTGTGAGCATCTCAAGGGCTGGAAGAGACATATCCACCAACAGCTGCTGTTTGCCATGGAGCAGAGCAGGGCAGCTCCCTGTCAGATAGGAGAGGAAGAACAGGGTTGGCTTTGCTAAATAAGCAGCCCCTGGAGGAGCTATAATAGTAGGCTATCACACAGCAAGGCTGGTGGGAGGGTGGGCAGGGCTCAACAGTGAAGAGTGATCCACTGCATAACTGCTGTACGGGAGAATTTGCAGCACTAACCACAGCCTCTCAGTTGCTAATGCCTTTGAGGAGTTAAATGAAGACTGAAAACAACTTCTTGATTTTTGAGTCTTCTGCGAGCATAGTGTTTGCAAGGAAGTCAGCAATTAGCAAAAGCACAATCTAGAGAGAAGTTTTCCTTCAATTTCTCTAATAGACTTTTAGCACCAGAAGAAACTCAGCTCTTCAGCAAGTGAGCAAAAGATCATTGCACTTCTTCCCCATTAGGAGCATCACTTTCTCCCAAATCCTCCGTTATTAAATTCAGAAGCCACAGAGCAGGAAAAGGATTCATCCCTGAAGCAAAAAGTGACTGCTTGGATTCCTTGTCTTTAGCTCTTTTCTTTAAGCAATCCTTGCGGTCGGGAAAGACAAGATAAAGCTGCAAGCTGCCATTGCAGAGGCTAAAGCAGAGTTATGTGCTGAATATCCTCTATTCATTCTCATCATGGGCAGCAGGAGAAGTTCTGTGACAGAACTGCTGCAATTGGGTTAGTGAGGGTGGGATTCACACATTTGCTGCCTTTATCTACCATAAAAATATCTGGTCCAAACCAGTTTTTGTTAAATATGCAGACATAATCCCTTTTAAACCTTCCAGTGAGAATGCTTTGGAAATCTTTCTTTCTACACTACTTGGAGATCAGAGACATGTCATGCAGTTAACTCAATATCTACAAATGCCCTTTTATTCCAGTACCTCCAATATATTGCAATAGGATGTGTATTTTATTTCTCATGTCTGCCCTTTATCAAGCATGTTCTCCAATCGACCCATTTCTTATTCTATCTGCTATATCAGGCTCATCATAAAAAGTGTTTGCATTCATATCAAAGACAGCAGATAACCTGAGGGCACTGATGTATTTCTAAGCTCCTTGGAGGTGATCCTGGAAAGTGAAGATCTCCATCATGGTATGGATAGAAGCAAAATGTGTTTTTCTGGATTCTAAAACACATGCAAGCAAAACTGGGGACAGATCCTGCCTCACTGAGTTCAGAGTGGCTTTTGGTTTTTAATTCTTGATTTGTGCAGATTCTGTTTCTCTTTGTTCCTGGCTGGTAGAGGAGCACTTATCCATACTCTGAGGTTAAACCGTTCCTCTTGTCCATGGAGCTCCAGGAAAAGCAAAGGCTGTGATTGCTTCTCCACATCATTGCCCTATACAACATCTGTGCTGGGCTGACTGGTGGCTGCAAAATTTGTTGAAGGATTAGCTGAAGAATCAGAGCAAATTCTGAAGAATCAAACCATTTCAAGAAATCTTTCTGTTAATTGAACTCTGTTCCACTGTCTGCCAGTTCATCTCACAGCTACTTTAGTGGCAGTTATCTTCATTATTACTTCTATGTTTACCACGTAGTGAAATATGACTTTCTTTCATGAAATGGTCATTACTGAATGAGAAGGACTCCATCTAATTTTTCTAACCTATTTCTCATCCCCTGTCATTAGTTTGGCTCTGCTGACGTTCAGCAATTTCTTGTATGAATGCACCCTTCCACCCAAATCATTTTCTAGACTTTTTCCTCCAGCACTCAGCCCTGGATTCAAAGCTGGGTGTGCAGCTTTTGCTATTTTGAGCACTGCCAGAGAGTCTTGTACTGCACTGAAAGAGAACTGATTTTGGTTTCAGCATCTTTAGATGCTGTGAAATCTGAGCTAGAAACAAGCTGTTATTTTAAATGTTCTTTGCACCAAAGGGGTCCTTATTTCGACATGACAGGCAAATTTTCTTCTTTAAAAGTTATTCAAGAAGAACCTGAGAAAAACCTTGCACTGCATTTTCTTTGCAGTGTTTCTCGGGTCTGTCAGGTGAGAAACCTTCCTTCACCTCCCAGCTCCAACAGCATTAGAACAATTCTAGGAAAGATACCATAGAATCATCTGTTTGTCTTTGTATTAGGATTTGACAAGATATTGGTAGTGTAGGCAGAGCAAACAACAGAAGAGGGAACCCTCAAGATACAAAAAGGAGAACGTACTGCAAGAGCAGATGTTGTTTTTTGTATGGTGCAAAAACAATTTGAAAATGTTTGCCCTTGGAGTCAGAACAGTTTGTTTGTGATTTATGAGAAGGTTTAAAAAAAAAAAATAGCCATAGTCCAGAGGGCTCCTGTGCTCTGTAAGCATCTCACCAAATCAACCAAAGGTTTATTTCATGTAAGTTGTTGTCTTTTTTTCCAAACTTCTCTTGTACCTGCAGTTCCCTGCACAGCTGTGATCAGATTTTCAAAAACTCTCAGGCAGTGAATGCAGCCCCAGTTTAGTCCCAGTATCACATTGAAAGGCACTGAATGAGCTCCCTGTCTAACTCAGGCTGAGCTGATTAGCCTTCCTGGCCATTTGTTTGCTGTTTTTTCTTTTTTCAGCTTCCTGCCTGCCTTCTCTGGCTGTTCTCCTTCAGTTTAGTTTAGAGCAGTCACAGGGCTGCTCTGTGTTACAGTTTGGGGTGAATCCCCCCAGGAAGTCTGCAGAGATTTGTTCCCAACAGTCTGCTGGCCCGCAGGTATGGGAATAAACCCTTCCCTTCAGGCTCACACTCACCAGCAGAGCAGCAGGTCCTGCACCTGCATCTGTGTTACAGGCGGAGCAGCAGGTCAGAAATGGGACTCTTCTGCACCCAGGTACTGCATTGCCTGTAATGGCAGGGATGGAGCTCAGGGAGCAATGCCCTCTGCAGCCTCTCATTCCTGGTAACAGCCAGGAGGGACTATTTCACCATTTGTGGTGGGTGCAGACTTCCTCTGCACATCACATCCTCTCTGCATCCTCTTCTTGTGCAGTGAGAGGGATGCTAGTGCTGGCTCCACCGCTCTGCCAAAAAAGAAATGGGAGGATGTGGGCTTTTAGAGGGAAAAATAGCAGATTGCACAGTACAAACAAAACAGATCCACAGCAGGTCATAGCGTGCTTTGGAAGGCAAAAAACTGCCAAATTTTCATGTCTGCTGAAGTGGCACAGAGTGACTCAAAGCCATTGCAGGGTGTCCCAGGAAAATGGGAATGGCTCTGGGGACAGCCCCTCACAACACACCACTGAGGAAGGGCAGGGAAGGCAGATGGCATCCCTGTGAGGCACAGGGCTACCTGCCTGCACTGCTGTCACCTATCCTAGACCTAACCCTAACTCTAACCACAACCCTAGCCCAACCCAGAGCCAGGCTGAAGCCTCAGAGGCTGCAGCAATTGCAAACTCTTCCCTTAGATTCCTCTGTCTCATTTCATTGTATTTCTTCCTGGGTAAAACAGGATTTTCAAAGGGAAACTGCAGGGCAATGCACGAGCACAATTCATCATGTGTTGGACATTTATATTGTATATGAAAACAAAGTGTGTTTGTTGGCACAAGGAATCTGATTTGGGCTTGTTGCAGTCACAACTCAGGGGATCCAAAATCTGCTTTTATCTCTGAACTGAAGCAGCTGGTATCTTCTGTGTGTGTCCAGTTAACACATCTGGCTCCATCTGAGATAAATATTGCAATGCCTATCGGCCAAAAAATCTGCCAACTTTAAAGGAATTTTGCTAAAGTAAAGGGATGAATCTGAACACCCAGCACACAGAAGATAAGACTTGTACGAAGAATCTGGACACCTCATTTCCCAGCTGTCCATTCCCAGAGATTGATCCTTCTTCAGGGAAATTCTCTAACCAGCATCATCGTACATATCCCAGTGTACTCTGTTTTCCACTTTCCTATTTTCTTTTAAATCTGTCCAGGGACAAAACACTGGGGTATGTGATCATTGCTCTGTGCTGGGTATGGTCCCTCTGCTTTGCCAATGCACACACCAATGTGCTCACACTGAGGAGTCTCAGCAGTTTCCTCTGCTGTGAAAATCAGAGGCAATAAATAACCCTGTATCAACAGTTTTGATTTAAAATACTCTCCTGAAATCACTTCAGCCAAATACAGTAAATAAAGTGCAGCAGTTGGGAATCCTTTATTGCATATCCCAACTAGCAATACTTTATTTTGCAATACGTTGAGTAATGCAGTGCCTGTAAGTAATGATGCAGTCAATATTATAGTCAAAAAAGCTGATATATGCCCACTTTTCTATCACTCCTTTCTTCCTCTCTTTCTTGAACAAATCTTCCTTGTACTTCCCAAGATTGCACCTTACCAACCCACCTTAGACACCCCTGACTTTTAGGGATGTTTGAAGAAGTGAACACCTGTCCCAGTGATTTCAATGGGATCTGACTCTATAGGTTCGAACCAGGAATCTGCTCTAACAGATACATAGAGTGAGGAGCTGTGACTTCAGCAAAAGGAAAAGGCTGACACGGTCTTTTAGCATCTGCTCCTTGCAGAGCTTTCTCTTTGCTGCCTTCCGTGTCCTTCAGATAAATCCCACCTGGAGAAATCAGGCTGCAATAGGGTTAAAGTGAAAAATTCCTAGTGGTCCCAGCTGCAACGGGAAAAGCAAAGAAGAAAAACACTTGGGTCAACATGAAAGAGAGTGAGGCAATCTGGGGGCCTTGTATCCTGGTCACTGTGGGACCCTCAGCTCACAGTCCAGGAAGTTTTAATAGGCAAGGTCTTTAGGTGATATTTTCCTGCAAGATTTTAAGTAAATGCCTTGCTGTAACATTTGAGATCAGGAGCCTGTTGGTTTCCATGATTCTTTTCTGTTCTAAGCCACAGACACACACATACAAAATATATTAAAACGAGCCCAGCTTAGCTAAAAGGTCGGCTAGTTCAGAAACAAACAGCAGGGATTTAGGCTGGAAGCTTTAGTGCACAGGGAGAGAAGGGTGCACCTCCGGCTCTGCTTTTGCTTGAAGGAGAATATGGATTACATCCCTGCAGGGAGCAGAGGTGAAGGCAAGAAGAGATGGTTTGGCATTCATTTCAATACCTCACACAAGGAAGGGGACTGCACGTATCCTTCAGGTCATGCACAAGTAATGGGGACATTAATGGTGCGTTGGGAGATGTTCTCTGTGGGCTGGTGTCTGCTTGGCACTACAGCTCTGCCCATTCCAAGGGAAGGGTTTTCAGGGCTCAGCTCTGCACCACAGGTAGGTATCCAGCTCTGTAAAAGTGATGTGAGGGCAGAAGGCAGAACAAGACCTTCCTATAAAGATGAGAGAAGCTGACCCTTTTCCAGCTGGTGATACGCTAAGGCTTTCTTTTATTTTCTTCTTTACGAGGTGACCCGTGCTTCTGCATGGGGAATGGCAAGGCTGCATGTCAGCAGGCAGACTCTGGGAAGGCAGCACACTCAGGTTCAGCTAGGATAAATTGGTGGTAAATTTACCAGCACCAGTGTACACTGGAGAGCCATGTTGTGATTTCACATCTAGTCATGCACTCATGCTCTCTTATGACTCTACAAGAGGTGCAAGCTAGCTAGCTGGGTTGACAGAAGAACAATGAGTTTACATCCTTGCTATTTAGCCTCATCTGCTAGGAAGAGCTGAAAAAGAGGTACCCTTCCAATGGGCTTTTATGAAAGCAGAGATTTGGCAGTTGACACAAACTGCACCAGCCTGATGAAGTGCTGATTGTAAATCAACAGCTACATTGATTCCTGGTAGCTGATATTTCAGAGTGTAATTAGAATTCTCTTTTAGCTGTATCTCTGGGTATCCTCTGCCAGCACTTGGCACGGAGGGAAAGTGGAGGAGGTGGTACCTGGAGCACTTGGGAACGGCTGCTGGGACAGAGAGAGGAGATGTAATATCTTCCTTGTCAGCAGCCGTGCCTGCATTGCCTGCGTGCAGAAACACGGGGCAACAGAATCCAAAACAGAGCATTTCTACAGACAGCTATTGATATAAACGTGCACATACACACTGTAAAATTAGACCAGCAGATGGGTATCTAGTTTATGGGGATAGCAATTACTTTCCACAAGGCCAAAATGAAGTTACACGGCCAGGAAGGGACAATAACTCTTTGTTATGGACAAGGATCCCAAAGGAACTCTTACATTGCCTCAGGGAGAAGTGCTTTAGTGCAGGAGCAGGGCTTTGAGCTTGGATCACAGGACCATAAGTTACTGTTAAGGAATAGGAACACTGGGAACCTGGGAAAAGAGCACACCCTCACTACAGCTGCATTTCAGACAGCAGCACAAGGACATGGAACAAGGGGTGAGAGCAGCTGGGGGCCCCAGCCCTGATAAACCTCTCTATGCTGACAGAGACCTCATAACAAAAACTTGTAGACAAAAGGAACATTGGTGCTAAGAGATTATTAGTCATTCTTTAAACCAGTGTGGGATGAATGCTAGAAAACATTTCTCTCCGTGTTTATATGACTACAAAAAACTAAATAAATCTGATTTTGGTCAGCTTTCTGTGGTGATTCTGTCAGCTGGATATAAGAGAAATTTGGGGAAATGTTGGTCGTTGGTGGCTGGCTGAATGCATGCAGAGATTATTTGACTGACCACAGGATTAGATATCTTCTTGCATCAAATAGATAAGCGGTCTGCAAGGCATCAGTGCACTCAGAGTCCACCGGTGTTTGGAAACACATCTGTCAGCAAATAAATTCAGACAACTTATGGTTGCCTTAGCCAAATCAGTGGATGGGAAATCCCTGGATGGGATTTCCTAGATCTCTGTGCAATAGTAAAGAGATTTATCATCAAGACAATTGAGTAAACAGCTCACTGAGGTTTTACAAGGCAGCATCCAGCTCAGCACCCCAAGCCTGAGAATGTAACCCTCAGTAACCCCTATCCTGGGGAGCCCTTTGCTGTGGGGGATTCCTTTATCACCCTCAGCATCACCATGGCATCTTCACACCCCCTGCAACAGAGCAGCTCAGAGAGGACAAATCTCCGATTTGGAGGATGTGGAGCTAAAGGAAAAGTGACATATGGGGATCAAAGCAAAGCAGCTCGCTGCTGATGCTGCTGAGCTGTAGGGCTGAGAAGCCTCCGGGCAGAGGTAGATATTTTTATGTGTTTTAAATGCATTTTAAATGCATTCCTCTTAGAAGCAGCAGAGTTTGTGGTTATTTGGATGCTCACAGGGCACGGGAATGTCCAAGGGTGCACTGCTGGTGTCTCTCATGACTTGGGGGGGGGGGAATCGAGCTGAAGGGGTAATAGGACTAGGGCACATTCCCAGTCCCATGCCAGCCCTCACCTTACAGCCTTGCCTCTGTGCCTGACTTTGCATGGGATGGAGAAGGGGGGTTCCAACGGGAGGAGGGGGACGCAGTCCCCGGGGTTCTGCATCCTCCTCTCCCCAGCCCAGCCGCTCCTCCCCATCGGCTCCAGTTTGGGCACCGGGCTGGGGCTGCCGAAGCCGTTTGGCGGCGGGGCTCAGGCAGGGGGAGCCGAGAGGAGGGGCCTCCCCGGGGCCGGGGGAAGGCAGCTCGGGGGGCGGCGGTGCGGCGTGTGCCGGCACGGCTGTGCGAGGCGGGCTGCGGTGTGCGTGTGCGTGTGCGTGTGTGTGTTTGTGTTTGTGTGCGTGCAGGGAAGAGCCTGCCTTGCACATCTGGGCTCCGGGAAGCTGCAGGGAGGAGATTCCAAAGCTGCGGGCTGCACACAGCTCGGCGAGGCTGCTCCGGTGTGTGTGTGTGTGTGTCTGTGTGTCACACACTCACACACGCACAGCAGCCCGGCAGCTGCAAGCGCCTCCTCCCCGCCGCATTAAAACGAGCCAAGTTTCCTCGCTGGGGGCAGCGGTACGTCGGGGCGGGCGGCGGCTCCGAGCTGCAGCCCCGGCGGGGCGGCCCGGCCACGGGATGCATCCCAACGCCACGGCCCCGGCCGTGCCCGGCGGCTCCCAGCACCTCCATCCCAACGCCTCCAACCGCTCCGACCTGCTCTCCAAAGGACCCGACGAGGAGGACCTGGACGTCAACACCGATATCTACTCCAAAGTCATGGTGACCGTTATCTATTTAGCTCTCTTTTTGGTCGGCACCGTGGGGAACTCCATCACGGCGTACACGCTGGTGCGCAAGAAGTCGCTGCAGAACCTGCAGAGCACCGTGCATTACCACCTGGCCAGCCTCGCCTTCTCCGACCTCCTCATCTTCCTCCTCTGCATGCCCATCGAGCTCTACAACTTCATCTGGGTCCATCACCCCTGGGCTTTCGGGGGAGCTGTCTGCAAGGGCTACTACTTCCTCCGGGACGCCTGCACCTACGCCACGGCGCTTAACATCGCCAGCCTCAGCGTGGAGCGCTACATGGCCATCTGCCACCCCTTCAAAGCCAAGAGCATCATGTCCCGCAGCCGCACCAAGAAGTTCATCAGCTGCATCTGGATTGCCTCCTTCCTCCTCGCCATCCCCATGATCTTTACCATGGGGGAGATTTATGCTAAGGATCAGGATCCGGATTCCATCATCTGCACCACCATCGTGAACACCTCCACTCTGAAGACGGTCATCCAGGTGAGGACCCCGAGCAGCCGTGGCCGGGCGGCCGCCTCTTTCCCTGAGCTGGAAAAGCCCAAACTTTATCGAGAGAAGGGCGGAGTGGGTGGGGGAGACGAGACTGGGAAGCCGGCTTTGGGAAGCGGGGGAGCGGAGCATCTCCGACGGGACGGGACGGCGCGGGGTGCGGGCGGGCGGCGGGGTTTGGGAGGCGGGGGGATGTCGGCTGTGTTTGCTGTGCCCCCATACGGCTCCTGCCCCTCCAGCGCCGGGCTGAGCACCGGGGTGAACCCGCAGCGGGGTAAATCCAGCCCCGCGTTGGCACAGCCCCCTCCGAGCAGCTGTCCCTGCTGCCCGCAAGCAGCCCGCCCTGTCCCGGAGCGGGGCCCTCCGTCCCGCACCCCTGCGAGTTGCATACAGAAATCCTCAGCCTTTCTTTGCATCCCCTCCCCTTCGGCTGGTAGCGGACCAGCAGCATCAGGGCAAATAAACCCATCTTTCTGCTCTCCTCCCCCTCCCAGCTTCTTGGGATGACCCGCAGCTCATTTCATCTGTGAAGTAACAGACTGATCTCAGAAAGTTTTGGGCAGCCATAGGCAGCCGACAGGAACAGTGAGCGGCTGCTATTTGGGCTGTTTGGGGAACACCACAGCTGGTTTAACTAGTGGCCCCCTCCCTGACTTCAGAAAGGCTTTGCTGGTCTCCATGCACTGCTTAATCTAACACTCCCATGAGTGGAAAGGATTTCAGCATCACCACTCACAGCACTCTGAGGGGTTGAGGCATTTGTTCACTGGAGCATTAGGCTTGAAAAATGTAAGAGAAGTGGAAGGAAAGGCAGAAAGAGCAAGACACCAATCTCCATAGCTCCTTTGCTGCCAGGCTTACGAGTGATAGCTTCTCAATCTTCTATTTGGAACATGAATTTCAGGTGGGTTTAATCTGTAGTCTATTAGGGTTTAAAACTGTACTAAAGCTTTCAAAATGTTCCTGCGGGTAAAGAATGGAAACAGAACTAAAAGTGGGCGAGGATACAGACAGTATAGCCCAGAGCCTGCAGATGTTATGGGATGTCTCTCAGAGTTTCCCACTGCACTACTGCTCCAGTGACCAAAATCCAGCCCCCACAGAAGCACTGAATTCCCCTTAAATTTTGTCTCCATACCTAACTTTCACTTTCAGATCATGGAGGCTGTTTCCCCTGTAGCTTTGTAGCTTTTCTTAGAGGCAGCCCAGTATGCTTAACCCAAATTCTCTATTCTCTAAGGAGGCGTGAGCCATCTGATTTAAGAACAATGTGGCTGGAATGCATTATTTCCACTTATCTTCCTTTAAGGATTAAACCCATGCTTTGTGTTAACACGATAGGGTTGAGGAGAGCAGATTATTTCCTAGCCATGTCTACGGAGATTGAACAATTCTCAACATATTTTACAGTCTTGCTGTTATTCAGGATCTACCTTACCCTGTTACCCGATGAAAAGACAGGCAGACATTAATGCATTGTGTATGAAGTTTGCCCGTGGCTTCTTCCTTACATTTTTTATCATCATTTCACTTGTGAATGTACTAAAAAGTAAAAGGAAGGAGGCAGCTGTGTGGGAGGCGGGAGAGCAGCATACGTTTCCTTCTTGGGGACCTGGCTACAAATGTAGATTTGCTAAGACAGGAGCTAATTTCATGGCTTGGGGCTCATTCCTCAGCACCCAACGTGAAGCAGGGCCCTGGGTCAGGGAGGGCTGCAGAGTGAGTAAGCAAAGCAGCTGCAAGTCAGGTTTGAAGTGCATTAAGGGAAACCGTTGCACAGCGTGTGATCGAGCATTCTCACGTTGTAAGCTGTGCAGGGGTTTTAAAAAAAAAAAACGAATAATGGAAGACCTGTGAAGGAAAGGGCAACGGTAATGTGTGAGAGTGATGTGCTGAGGTCCCACAGTTCAGAAATCTGGAGCCCTTGAGTTCTGCAGAGGGCTGAGGCTGCTTCAGAGCAGGTCTCTACATCTCTTTCGTTCATTTTCTGCTTTCAAATTAATCAGAGCAGTGATACATTTGCTCGAGCTGGCAAATCTCTTGTATTAAATCACTCAACATATTTCACTCTTCCTGTTTGGCCAACTGCCTAAAGTAAATTGGGATTTTTAAAAAATTCTTTTTTATTTTTTTGAAACCATCGGTTCTCCAAGAGGTTTTATTTGGTGACTAATTGCAAGCCAGGCCCTGAACAGAGCAAATGTAACCATTTATAGACTCAGAGCCCAGCACTCACTCTGCAGAGCCCAGGAGGATGCCCCTCCCTGGGCTGGATCCACTGCCTCCCCAGGGTGAGCATTGGGTGTTCTCATTGAAGGCTCTTTCTGACAAAGTTCCTCACTGTTTGCTTGGAGTCTTTACATTCTGATGGACTTTCCCAAAGGGAACTGCACTGTGTGAACAACCAGTTTTCCTTACAAAAAGAGGAAAACCATTCAAACAACACACCGCACACTCGATTTCTGCTCATATTACTTAACATGAACCTCTCAATCTGCACAACTCTAAGAAGTAATTACTGGCATTCCCCTAGTAATTACAGATTGCTTAGTGCAGCACACACTGCTAAGCAGGCAGAGCAACACATGAGTGTTCTGTGGGGTGTCACCCATCAGCACCGTGGGGTGCTGAGCATCCCTCCTCGTGCCATCACAGCGTGAGCTCCGTGTGACCTCTGCCATTTAATTTCTTACAGGAGCATTGCTTCCCAGCTTTGTTTATCAGCAGCCTCACAGCTGCTGAAGTCAGGCTGGTTTATTATGTTTTCCCAGTGCCAAGCTTGCCTGTTCCTTCTGTCTGTTAGGGGTGTCTGGTTTGGATGTTGGCATCGTTTTGGGATCTGGTCGCAGGAATAAGTCCATTATAGTACATCGTTTAGGTCTAGTTAACACTTTAACTGGCACACATCCTCTAACACAAGCTGCAGCCAATTTTATGGTGTTTTTTTTTTTCCCCATACAAATTAAGCACCTCTCAAAGCCATTTCCATACAAGTAAATTAATGTTTTCATGCCACTTCAGCTGGAGGAGGTTATAACAGCTGCTCGTTGTGGCACCACCAGATAAAAGAGCTGCGAGGCAGAGCGACGTGTGGGCTCTGTTCTCCTGCAGGTCAGCACTCATGCTTTTGTCTGCTCATGGTTTTGCTCTCAAAACAGGAAACCACTCAGTGACTGCCCCACATCCACCAGCACGCACTGTCCATCCTGTTCCAAAAAGATCTAAATTTTACAGTTTGGGTGGCAGTGCAAATACTGTTTTCCTTTACTGCCTTGGTGTGGCACAACCCAGACTTGGTGGCCTTGATGCAGAACATTCCCCAGGCTCTGACTGGGCCACCTGCAGCCTTTTGGTCCCAGTAAGGTGGTTCACATTACCCCTTTCCAACCCTTGCTGTTTATATAGGGCCTGTGTAGGGCGTCTGATACAACTGGTGGTTTACTGGTGAGGACAGCTGGTGAGAACCCATTTATTGAAACACAGCAGGCCCTGAGCTTCCATAAACCACTGCAGCTCCATGGGCTGCAGCCTAATTACTTGCTTGGGGATCTTCTTGGAAAGCACACTGGGAGCTGTGCATCTCTCACTGGTTTGGGTGGACTTTTTCCATGCTGTGTGTCATCCCACTCTTGTGTGGCAGAAGCTCTGCAGGTCCATTATTTGTTGTTTTATGAAGTCTGCTCATGGTAGGGTAAATAACACTGCACGTGAAACAACCATTTGCCCAAGTAGGTACTCTGCTTCATTTCCTCTTGCATTGAAGTGATGTGCTGAAGGGCTTCAGATCTGATGGGATGTGAAGGAGGGAGCAGACACTGGGGCTGGGGATGGAGGAGCTCTTTCATGTGCTCAAGATCCCTCACACAAGGCAGCTGGCCTGAACGCTTCCCTGACCCTAAGCACACTTCCAGGTTCTTGTATTCAACCCCCATTTATCCAAGGGGCCCAGCATCCCACACACAGTGCTGCAAACACTCCCTTACACCTTCTGCAGTGAGGACGTGTGGCAGGATGCCTGCAAATAAACCTGGCAAAGGTCTCTCCATAGCACATGAAAAACAGCAATGAATAAAACCAAAGGGCTGAATTCTCTCCCTATTTGCTTGCGTGTCATATCCAGGATTAGTTGATGGCTTCAGTTCAGGAATTCTGCGTTTATACTAATGTTGGCTAGAGGAACCAAGGCTGGTCTCTTTTCCTTAAGTCACAGCCAAATTCCTGCTATTGCTTTTAATAGCAGGGCTGTTTTCAGTCACTAACATGGTGATAATCCTACCTCTGGAGCCTGGCTGATAAACTATTTTGGATAGATAGAGGCACAGTGTCTCTGCCCACCAGAGGAGCCCACTCAGCAGCAGCACAGGTCAGCTTCTTTGAGGCAAGACTGTGTCCGATGCAAGGTTCTAAAAGTCTGCCTCTTTCCACAGACTACACAGGTCCGTGGGACTTTAATCCAGCAAACTCAGCCTACCCACTCCCAGGCCATTTACACCTGGTCCATCGTACAGCTGGATCTGACTTGAGCAAGCTCCTGTGTTTGTTGCTTTACATAACCGCTTGGTCTGCCGTGTTCTGCCAGTTCTTACATAATTTCTTCTCTTTTTTTCCCCCCAATTGATTTTAATTCACTTGATATTTTTTTTCCCTCCCCAACCCCCTTCTTGAGATGTCAGCTGGAGGGAATCAAAAGTGAGGAAATGTGGCCGATCAATTCAGCTCTTACATTTTCCTCTTAACAGCACTTTGTAAAAGGAGAAGAGATGAAGGTATTCTAGTGGCTCCTCTTCCTAGAGGAAAAAAAATATATAATAATGCAGCTGCCTTTAATCTCCTTCCAGATCATTTAAAGCAGCCATTTAATTGTCTTCTCCCTCCTTCCCCCTCCTTCCCCTTAAAGGCTTTTTCTATCATCTCCATGCAGCATCTGCTGGAGATGTGCAGATGGCATTTGTGCTTCCTGTGTCCTGCCCAGCACACCTGATGGCTGTATCCAAAGGCAGGGGCTCTGGGAACCAGTGGTGTCACCATCCCATTTCTCAGCTGTGAAAGGGGTGGGTGCCACTGTCAGGAGAGGACAGCAGCTGAGCAAAGTGTCCAGAGAGGTTGGGAGCATGGTGGGACCCTGAGCTGATGAGGTCTGAGCCCTAAAGCAGGCATTGTTAGATGCCAACACAGCAAGCCCTGGTCATAACATCCCTTCCTTCATTGCAGAAAGCAGGTGAAGCTCTGTCATTACACTCCCAATCTGCCTGGTCTTTCTCCAGCATGAAGCACTCACACCATGTGAAGCTGGAGGTGCTTCCAACACCTGTACTCCCTTATCTCCATTTCTCACATCCCTCTCATCATTCAGACTGGTGAGGCAGAGAAGAGCAGACTATAAGCTCTGAGCTTCCCCAGACATTTTTTTACTTTCATATACACATGAGCATCCTGTGGTCTCCTGCCTGGTGTGACCTTGGCTGCTGGTCCCTGTCTCCCTCTACAAGGACACATCTGAGCAGAGAGTTTAACAGAGACCTGGCCTTCCCCAAGTAATGCATTTGGCAAATTCAATAACATCAGCCCACACGCTTTGCCTCCTGTGGGTGCCATTTTTTCAATCTAATTTCAAAGCATCATAGGTGTGGGATTAAAAAAAAAAAAAAAAAAGCTGACAATAAATCAGTTGAGCTGATGAGTTATTCAAGAAATGAGTGCCAGGGGTTGGTTTTGAATAAATAGGTGGTGGTGATGGAGTACCAGCCCTGTCTGGGAGGCAGAAATTTCTGAGCCA
The DNA here is from genome assembly GCF_987193195.1 of Phasianus colchicus. NCBI lineage: Eukaryota > Metazoa > Chordata > Aves > Galliformes > Phasianidae > Phasianus > Phasianus colchicus. The sequence goes on from NC_143452.1 coordinate 8,495,984, forward strand.
CCAGTTCATTCCCAGTATTTCTCTGCACTCAAAGTGTCAGCTGTTGAATTTTCTATGGGTGGGAGGGCAGCAGCAGTGAGAAACGTTTGTATCCTGTGCTCACTCCCTGTGGGTGCACTGTGTGTGCACTGGACTCCTCCATTCTGGGCCACCACAAACCTGTCCCTCCTAATTCAACAGGCATCCTAAGAGGCAGAGGATGCTGTGAGACAGGGTTGGACATGACTGAGTTGTGTGCAGGCTCTGTTTGCTTCCTCTCTCCTATGGCTTTCCCACTTCAACATTCATCAGTGCAGTCAGTGTGCTGCTGGGCACGGCTTCATGGCAGCTCATCTACCAAGGAAATAAAAGAACAGTGAGTAAGGTTCTTTTTTAACTGAACTCTTGATTGAGAAAGAAAGATAAGTTTCTTTGAAACTTTTAATTTCTCAGGGGCTGGAGATGACTGTCAGCTGAAGGCAGGCGATGAGATTTTCTAGTTAAAACTTGTTAAAAATAACTTTTCACAAAGTCTTCCATATCTGAACGGGAGAGAAGAAAAGCATCTCTTCTATGCAAAGTGCTCACAAATGGAACCTGGAAGCACCTCTATATTGTGAAGCCACACATAGCGAAAAGCCCTTTGGATTTCAGTAATTCAGGGCTGTCAGAGCAGCTGCTGGGCTGGGGCAATGCCCTGTGGGCAGCAGTACCACCTGCCCGCCCTCATCCCATGCTCCTCACCCACAGTTTGCAGCCAGCCTGCAGGTTTGCATCTCCTCAGATACTGCACCCTGTGCTGTAAATCTCCCTTTATAAAGTTGTCTCTTTGCCAAGCAGATTTCTAAATATATAGAAGAGGAACAGGCAGCCTAGACAGAGCTGGGGATGTAATCTGATTTCAGCAACGTGTTCCCTTCTCTTTGCAAATACCCTCTGGTACTTCCTGCCAACTACTACTCCCTCTAGATAATAAAGAATAAATTTAAGGCCGCTGCTGTTAGAGCCAACTTGTGCTTCTGAAGCAAACCTATTATCTTGCTCCTGGAAATTGGTCCCTCCTTTAGGGAGCTCTTGTATTGCAGAAGCTGCTTTGAAAGGAAGGAGATGAGGACTCTGAACTCTCTGTGGGCCTTCATTGCAGCCACCTGGAGCAACTCAGTGACCACGTTGCTTCCCTCCCCACCTCAGGCCAGTAGCTCCTCTCCTGCCCTGAGCAATGCTCACCTGCTGGGCTCTTCTGCTGCTCACCTTCCACCTTCAGGCATGAGGATCAGGGGCTGCTCTCCCATCTCATCTTCTCCAAGCAGACGTCTGCAGCACAGAACTGCTGCACAGCAGCCGGCAGCGCTTTGACGCAGGGCGACGTTGAGCTCAGCAGAGCCCTGGTTTTGATCAAGGCTCCAAGCAGCTAATTAATGGAGTTGTTGCGATGCCACATCCCAGTCATTGCAACACAATCAAAAGCAATGCAGGCCTGCAGAGCTGAATCGCATGGATGCGGTCTCAGTTGGTGGTAGGGCTGTAGCACCCTGCTCTCCCAGAGAATGGATTTCGTAAGCCCACAGGTATCTGAGTGTGCTCAATACCAATTTAATATTAATTTGCTTTTCACTCCTCTTCTATGTTTTTTTTTTTTTTTTCAAACTGTCTCATTAAAATGCAATGCACACAGCCACCGGGAAAGTTTAGCTCGTTGCTTGCATCATTCAATTGATTCCTTCTTGCATTTTATCCTCAAGAGGACAATTTATACATTTAATTTACTCGTTTCATTCAAAAGAGAAACTCACAGAAATGTCCCTCCCCGCAGCCCACACTTTGTTCCTTTCATCACTGTCAGATACGGTCTTATGACATGTGACACTTCCTCATCCTCCAGTTCTGAGCGTGTGATAAAGCAGTGCAAGAGGAAGGGTTTGCACCAATGCAGATACCTGACTGCAGTCACCAACCCACGGTGCTGGCTGAAGAAATGGAAGATCCCTTGAAAGGGGGCAGAGTTTTGCAGGAGTGTTGTTGGGACCCAGCAGTGCCGCCGTGCAAAAGGAGGTTCATGCATTGCCTCATGGCCACATGAGGAAAATCCACCATCACAGCATGGGGAAAGCAGAGGGCCTGAGGGTGGTGTTTCTGTAGCAGGTTGGTCAGCAGTAAGCTCGCATGCTCTGAAAGCTGCTCAGGGGCTTAGGGATGGATTAGCAGCAGCGGCCACGAGGGCACTGGGACGTGGCACAGCACTGTGCTGATGTCTGCCCTGACCCCAGAACTCTGCAGGGAGCATCTCTGTGTCCCAGGTCTGAATCCCACACACTGCTACCCAAATTCTCCTCTGGGCCTCAGCTCCTGTCTCTGCTGTCTCCGCATTGCCCATGAAGGGGTTAAGAGTCCCCAGAGTGAGTTTTGCAGAGCACTGAGAGCAGAACTTGCTGCTGCCATTTCCTCCAGCACTGAATCTGTGCTCTTTGTCGTAAACAGAGCTCACACCGGAGTCTGCATTCAGCAGTAGGACAGTATTTGACTTAACCGTGGCCTTTAATTTATTTATAACTGCATATCCAGCAGTTGGTATCATATTTAATGCAAACAACATTCAAGTGAAATCCCCACTGAGAAGGACATTATGAAGATTAACAGCCTGGCTTTTCTGTTGCTCCGATTAATACAGTGCTGATTTGTTCTTGGTGCTTCATAGACAAGTGCTAGGGAGAGTTGAACAAGGGAACCTGAGCTTAAAGCTGCCATTCTGCAAAATCAGTGTCTTACACCCTGCATTCATCTGGACAGCTGGAGGAAGGGACCCAGAGCATAAGGATCTCTGGGAAACACTGATATCCAGGAAAGGAGGAGAAAAATAGGGCTGGGACCTGGAGGGCACAGCACCAGAAAAGCAGGTGGGCATTGGGCAGAGTTGCAGTGGGGGAATGTTAGGTTTTGCAGCCCTCCACAGGACATCCCAGCAGCCTCACTTCCCCAGCTGCCCCCAAAAAGGTAAAGGTGAACCCCACAGCATGCCATCTGCGTGGGTTGTATTTCTTTTAATTGCACAGACTGTTTCCATTTTAAACAAGCTGTCAGGAAAATTAATTTCGCCAAGCTTAAGATGACATTGAACATGTTCTCATGCCCTGCAATTATCTGGAGCTGTTTTATTCCTTTATGTATTCATGTGATGAATTTGTCAGGTGTAACGCTGTGGGCTCTTCAGGAACTTTATTAATAGGTTTTTGTCTGCTCTTCTGTCTGAGTCCTTATGTCTCCTTCTCCCCCTTTGCAGTCAGATTACTCCTGCTCCCAAATTCTTGTCCCATTCTCCTGTGCACAGAGGAGAAATGTGGCCAAACCTCTGAGAGCTGCCAGGACAGGGATCTGTTCTGCTTTGCTTTCTGCTGCTGTGGATCACACTCGTGCTCCAGCTCTGCAGAGAAGCTCCTGCAGGCTCCACGGTGCTGAATAATGCAAAGGGGCTCTTGAGGGTGTTGGCTCTGGTCTCAGTGTCTCTTCCAGCAAACAAGGTCTCTGCTTGTCACTGCCTGTGTGCTCTGTGCTCCTCCGGAATGGGTTGGAAAGATGTCATCCTCAGGGGATGGCTGTGTCACAAAAAGACCATGCAGGAAGTTTTCCACTTCCCTTCTTCCCTTCCCTTCTTCCTTCCTCCCCTTTTATCAGTGGAGTCTTCTCAGGAAAGGTCACTCACATTCAGGGATGTTACAGCAGGAAAAAAGCTGCCTTCTGCCTTCTTTACTCCGAAACAATCCTGGTTGAGAAAGGGGAAATTACCAGGCACACTTTAGAGGTTTTCTATATTGCTGTGTTAAATTCCATCCCTTAAGCATTAGCCAGGCAAAAAATTCCTCTGGGGGCTCTCGGGGGCTGCCCCCCGTGTTGCAGAGGTCTGCTGCTGCTGTCACACAGTGTTATGGGGTGGGACAGCAGCTGCCTTCACTGTGGGGCAGGTGGGACAGCCCTGTTTTGCCATGCGTGGGAAAACCCCAAGCAGTCAGGGGGGCAGTTTGCTTTAAGGACACACGGATCAATCTGGAGAGATGATTTCAGGTCGTAACCTGTGGGTACTGTGGATAAAGCACTGAAGGCCAGCTGCAGATTTGCCAGGCACTAATTCCTTTTCAGCTGTGGATTGTCTTTGCACTCTGGGAGGCTGATCTGCAGCCCCATGCCTTGCAGTGAAGGCATGTCTTGGTGTCTGCAGGAAGGTGTGCCTCTCTGTTTCCCTCCTAGAAGTCTCTCCATGAGTGTCATGCAGGAGCTGTTTGAGGCTCTGCTGTGAGCACCATGGGGTGCATGGATGCTGTATGTCTCCCTTTTCAGTGTAGGAGATTTGGTCTAGATCACATTTCAAGGTCCATTCCAACTTAACCAATTCTATGATTCTATGATTCCATGCCCAGCTTTTAGCCAACTATTGCAGAACGATCTAGGAAAACTCACCCTGATGTCAGGCTGCAAGGCTTTGCAAGCACATTTGGCTGCATCACACAGAGCCACAACTTTACCTGCCAATCCTTGCTCTGCAGATGCAGTATCCCCTTATGAAGCCATGCTGCCCTTCTGCCAAATGGAGCTGGGGCATTTCAGGTCAGCAGGAAAGCACTCAGGTGGAGAATGGGTCGTTCTGCTTGGCTGCCTCCACTTATCAACAACACGGGGCTGGTGTGGTGGCCAGGCAAACTGGGTGTCTGCATGAGCCCACTGCTTCACCATTGACCCCAAATGGAGCCAGTGTTGCACCACTTCACCTGCTGGCACAAACCAAGGAGCTGCATCCCAGGGAGATGGGGAGGAAATCCCTTTGCAGGGAGAAAGCCTCCTGGAAACTGCTGGCAGCAAACATCAAACCTTAGAAAGTGACTCTGCAGCCCAGGAGAGGGTTTGCTTCAATGGAGTTTTCATGCCTTACTCAATATTCTTGTGAAGTTTTGTTGGAAAGAAGTGGTGTAGTAGCAAACAGGCTTTTGTGTACAGTTACAAAAAAAGGGATTGTAAAGACTGCTGAAGAAAGCAGAGTAATTAGCCAGGGGACGAAGAAATTCAGCTGAAAATACACATGGTGTTGTCATTAGCAATTCTAACTGTAGATTGTCACAAATCTGGCTCCAGCATAGACTTAGAGATGGGAAAGAGGGGGACTCAGTGCATTGGTCACCCATAAAACAGCAGTTTGCTCCAGGATGTAACCACCAAACATTTCCAGTTTCTTCTGCTTACAGCATTCAGCAGAACTGGTGCTGTTCAGGCAGACCCCCCCTCCCCCAGCCTCTCCCAGCTGCCGGCCAAAGTCTTGTGTTTAAATTGCCTGGAGTTGAAGGAGACAAGTTTGCCTGGAGCACCAGCATCAATCCTGTGACAAAGACGGACTGATAAAATAAACAGAGATTTCCCTGGTTTTAGTGCTGTTTAGATAACTTTGAAATGCTTATTATTCAAATAAACGAATCGCACAGCCTTTTCCCTTATTTTTGGCTCAAGAAGGAGTCAGTGAATTTCCTTTTTCAGAGCAGAACGTTTGTGCTTTTTTTTGCCATGACTGAAGGAGCAGCACTGTAACCAAGCCCTTCACAGTGACACATTTTGTGTTGGCAGAGTTGCTGCGTCTCCAGGGCCTCTGTGCACCGAATGGCCCAGGCTGTGCCTCCCCAGAACCTGTGCGTGCAGCTGGAGCAGCCCTGGGGAAAGCAACTGCAAGGAGCTGGGCCCTGCAGCACACAACTCTGTGCCTTGCAGTGATTTCAGGTGCAAGTTAGCATCAGGGCTAACAGACAGCATTATCTTTTTTTTTTTCTTTTCCATTTTAATGCAAGGCAGGTGATGCAGCAGGAAGGAAGGCAGGAGCGTGGGTCCCTGCCCAGAGGGACCTGCTTGCTGCACTGCTAGGAAAGTCGTTTCCCAAAGGAGTTGTTCCTGGGTTATATCACTGTAAGTGTAGAAGAGACACAAAGCTGTGCATAAAGTGCCCTGGAAACTGCTGCTCAGCTCTCCCTTTAGAGCCTCATCCACCCAAGTAATTGCATGTGGCTCAGGAACCTCAGGCTGCCAAAACAATATCATTGTCCTCTAACTTTTCTGTTTTCATTTACTTAAAGCATTAGTGGTCAGGCACTGGCACAGCTGCCTGGGGAGATGGTGGGGTCAGCCTCCCTAGGGGTGTTCAGGAAACACAGATGTGGCACTGAAGGATGTGGGCAGTGGGCACAGTGGGGTGGGCTGGGGTTGGACTTGGGGATCTTAGGGCTCTTTTCCAATCTTAATGAATCTGTGATTCTGTGTCAATTTGCATTTTAAATAAGGAGGTAGGGATAGAGCTGCTGATTGGTAACTTGTTCACTGCATGGGTGAAGGTAAGCATGACTCACCGTGTCATGCTCATGCTTTCTCTTTCCTTATGCATCTCTGGCATTAAACTGAAGATAAAGGGGAGGAAAAGCCTGGGTGTGGATGACACCTAGTTGGCTTCCTCCATTGGGTCTCCCAGAGGGATGGTGATGTGCTCTGGGCGTTTTGAGGAATGAGGAAAATGTCATCCCCAAATAGCACGCTGCTTTGGAACTCAGTGGCAAGTTGAGCACATGAAATGGGAGTGGTGGTGCAGTGGGGAGCGTGGCTGGGTTGGGGGGGCAGGGAGCTGCAAGCTGACCGTCCCAAACCTGCCCTGCACCAGGTGTTTCCCCAGCCCTGAGGCATGTGCTTTGCAGGGGATTGTTGCAGGATATTTTTAGCATGCTTCAGTTTAGTGCAGGTCGCAGAGAAATAGAGCATCAGTATGTGGAAGAGCTGTCATTCCACTTCCAGTCTAGCAGGAGTAACACATTGACTTATTTATGAGAGCAGTCAGCTCCCTTCTCTCTGTGCCTAAAAATCTGCTTTACCACTCCCAGCACAGAACAATAATTTTACTTTCAACATTTTTGCCTTCATAATAATACCTTAAATCAGGCTAAGCAGGATTTGAGGGAAGTGGACATGTTCCCAGTTTATTATATTTTTCACTCTTTCCAAAAGATTCCACTCTTTCACTGTCTAAGCCATCGGGCAGCAAATCACTGTGCTGGCCAAAAGGAGGGAGAGGAAATTATTTTTCAAAGCATGAAGGCTGCTGAATAAACCAGTGGCTGTGACAGTTCCCAGTGGCTACACAAGCCTTTGTGTGTTCACACAACCTGCTGTGGATGTTGCTCTACCTTCCATCTCCGAAGGAGGGCTGGCAGGAGGGCAGCATCCCTCCTTCCCTTCCATCCCCTTTAGCTGCCCTTCCTTGCAGGAGGAGAGGAGCCTGAGTGCACAGCAAACATCAAATTGTTCATTAAATCTCAAAAGACAACATCCCCATGCTTTGTGCCCAGTAGGAGAGGCTTAATCTGTTAGCTGGAAAATGCCCATGTTGAGAATGACTGATCTTGTACCTGGAGAATAAAGATATTTAATGCTCCCTGCAGCAGAAGTGCAGGTGGATGCCTCTCAGTGGCACACCACACAGAAAGAAGACATGAAGAGCTGCAAGGAAGCCAATGTAGAAGGCCATGAAGGCTTTCAACGCCCACCTGCAATGTCCAATATTGTTCTGAAGTCTGATGTGAATTTTTCTGCCTGAAGTGGAGATTTGGGGATTTGTTATTATGGGGATGTCAGATTGATCTCATGGATTAAATTTTGGTGGTGCATCAAACGACGCCTGCCACAAGTATGAACAGTCCTGAATGAGTTACTCAGGGTAGTGCAGATGGGGCTGACGACCAGCAAGAAGGGCTTGGCCGGAACAACGGAGATCCTAAGCTGAAATGTCCTCGTGCTTCATTGATGTAATTATTTTTGTGAAAAATGCCAGTTCTTATTAAACAATTGTCTGTCATAATTGTCTCCAAATCTGTCATTACCAAGGAGTCAGCTGTCATTTGCAAAGATGTGCTTCTGGAAATGTCTCTGCCTAATTCCAATGAGATGACCCAGCAGAGCATTGCTGCAGAATACAGAAATCACCCTGGGGTGAAGTGAGGGTAGAACAGCTCCATCCCAGCGCTCCCCAGATGCTGCTCTGGTGTCTTGGGGCCACAGCAGCACAGCCCAATCCTCAGTACTGCTCTTGTTCATTCCTTAGTGCTTATCATAGGAAAGCTGGGGTCAAAGGCTGCAGAGATGCATCTGCTCCCAGTAGCCAGAGCCGCGACTTCTCCTCCATCCTCTCTTTTCCACTGGAGATGTTCCTTCTCCACTCGGCAGAACAACGGGGTTTGTGGTTTCATAGTGAAATACTTCACTTCCAAAGGAAAAAAATGTGTTTGGGTCAAAATGAGAAAAAAAGAGGCGAGGAATTTATCAGGGATGAGATAAACAAAGCAGTTAGTTTGGGGCTGACCTACAGCGTTCTGTGAACCTTTATTCACGGCACTGAGCTTGAGTTGAGTTGAAACACTTTGTTTCCCTTTCTGCTTATAACCACCTTCTTCTTTTTTAGTTCAGGACAGTTCTGAAATAAGACGGAAGGTCAGCACGGTTTTTTTATTTAAGATGTTGAGAAGAAATATGTTAGCGCTTCCGCAAACAGATTTGTGTTTAAAAGCAGTGGCACAGTTCACCATTTCCCCCATTTTCTTGGTCCATTCATTGCCTTACAACAGCATGCAATATACCTTTAAATGCACAAACCTTTTAAATTACATGAACAGATCTTTCTGGTTATATTTTTTGCTTAGCTTTTACAGTCTCACGGCACTGAGTCAGTCCCACTGTACTGAGTCAAAGCATTTCTGGTCTGGCTTCATCTGACACTGTGCCAAGTTCCACTTCTTTGAAGCATTTCAATTAATGCATAATAGATAAGTAAACAAAGGCATAAATTGTCCCCTAGAAGTTAGGTGCTGTCTTCCTGGCATTCTCTCCTGATGCATCTTGTTTCAAGTATTTCTCCTCCAGCGTGCCCATGTTTTCCCTTGCCCGTGCCAGGTACACACCAGGGAGAGCATTTAATAAACTTTATAATAGGCTCTAAAGATAATAAACCAAATAGCAATCAAATGGTGGTACATCTCCCATTTTACATTTTTGTTGTTGTTCCAGGGTTGTGCAGGGACTCTGCACCATTAAACACCAGAAATCCTCCTTTCCATCAGTGTGATCCCTGCCTCAGCAGCAGCTGTGCAGCAGAGCAGAACTTGGCACGCTTCACAACCAGCTCCAGACAGGTCCCCCCCATGAAATGCTTTGACACACCATTTAGGTGGCATAACGCTGTCATTAGGGCTATGCTTTTCCAAATTAAGCAGTGCAGGAAATAGAAGTTCAGATGAATGAAGGTTGTAAGTACAGGAAAAGAGGTGGCTGGGTGGTTTGGACTGGGGATGGAAACAAATTCAACAAGTGAAAAACAAATTAAAAAAAAATACTATTAAATAGAGCTGATTAGAGAGAAATTAAGGTAACCAACAGCCAACACAGTGAGATGCAGATAATCAAGGAAGGCAGTGACAGAAGGCAGAAACATGGCTTGGTGGGGAGCTGAGCAGGTGACCAGCTGCAATGCCTTCCCTGTGCAAGCAAGGAGAAAGAAGCCTGAAAAATCTCCAAAGAAAAACATTTGCAGCTGTGATAAAGTAATGCTCAGCAAATTCCCTGGGCTGGCTGAGGTCTGGCTCTGCTTTGGCAATTGTCCTCCTTGCTGGCGATCACTCACATGTTGATTGTAAACAACTCCCAGCAGGGAGTTGAGTCTTGCAAACGTTTACTTTCTATCTTAAAATCAAGTAATGCTTCCCTGAGCTGGAAATTCGATACAAGCCAAACAGAAAGGATGACTCATAGGAGCGTTTCCCATTGCCACAAATTTTACCTGCAGAGCTTTATCATTGCCAGCCCCATCTAAGCACATCAAACATTAAGGATGTGACATTCACATCTTTGGTTACACCTTTTTTTGAAGCCATGTAGACAGCAGGAGAGTACCAGAAGGGCAGTGTGCTTTCACCCTTGTTCTTTTGCTCATAATACCCTTGGCTGAACCTTGCTTGGCTGTTACACTACAGCTTGTTACTTCATAAGATCAGACTTTGGTGTGCAACAAGCATCCGCCTTCATCCTTGCATGCTGTGCTCCAACATCCCTGCTCCTCCACCTTCAGTGCCAGTGGAACAATCAAGAACACAGATGTGTAATTCCCATAACTTGGTTTCAGAGTGCACAACATAAGACAAGTAAAAGAGTCACTCTCCCAAGAATTCATTTAAACAACAGACTTTGTTAGCAGGCCAATTTCTCCCTGCCTTGGTGAAGCAGCATGCTTCTTTTCCCAAAGTCTATATACTGCTTTATTCATTTGTAATATCCATGTACTCAGTCTGCTAGTCTGGCATTTCAGCTCCCCTGTGCATATTTTTATTGCCCTTAGTCAAAGCAATATTACACAGGAGCTAGAGTGAAGAATGGGAAGTCAGATTTCTCAGGTCAATTTAAGGCTTTATTTTAAAATAAACTTTGCTACAAAACAGAGAAATCCATTGTGAAAATGCTTGTGAAGAAGAGGTTTCGATTAGATCTCACTGTTTTCTGCCTCAGTTTATTAACTTGAAAAACAGGGATAATAAAATCTTCCTTGTACCCAGAAGGGAATGGACAGTTTTGCTTAATGAACAGCATAATGGTTTTGTCCATAAAATGCTGAATAAATTCAAGTTCCTTCCACCAATTCAGCACTATATGTGCTACTCTATTCTCTCCATGAAAATTCATCTCAGTGCCCGAATACTGAGAGCTAATGAGAATTCTCTGCACTTACAGGATAAATGAAAGTATCGCAATTACCAAACTGTCTTCCATTAGATGGAATTATTTATGAGAACTTGTCACTTAAAAGACTCTCAATTTTTACTGAATCAGAAATCAAGAGGTTTAAGGCTGCTGTCATTTTTTTTTTTCCCTACCAGCTTGACACAGGAGCATCTCTTCCTATATTGCAATGAATTGTTTGAGAGAACAGAGCATGGGATTTCTGGCATCTTCTTTATCCACTGCTGCTCAAGCGAAGCCTCTCAAATCAGCTCAGAGCTGTGGAGATTGATCCTCACATGTTCTGGTGCTCATCCTTACCATGACCAACAAGAGGGTCCTTCATGGTGGGTGAACCTGGAAAGACTCAAATTTATTGCCCTGACATTGAATTTGGTGCCAGGTGCTGAGCACAGGGAAATGCAGTCCCACCAAATTATTACATTTCTCTGTATTTTTGAAATCCCAGATCTTTTATGCTCCACCTCACACCCTCAAAACTTGAAGATGCAATTTCTTTTCAACTGGAAGAGAAAAATAATCTTAGAAGTACTTCCATAATCCATTTTGAGGCAGGATTTTGGATGCAGAGCACAGCTAACTGAACAACAAGCAAGCAAACACAAACCTGGGCTAGGAGATTGTTCTTTTATTTCACCCAGAGCAGACACCTCAGTTCCTCATCGGGAGAGCAGTGTGAATGTGACTTGCCCATTAACAGATCAGCATGGCCCTGTGGTGCAAAGTGCTGATTCAGGAAGGGGGGGGGATGCTACATCATGAGCCATTGGGAGCAGGAGGGTCTCACAGAGACCTGGGGGTGGGGGTGAGCTGGGGGTGTTCCATAGTGCAGCTGGCACAGATCTTTTGTCACCTCCTACAGGGGTGGACATGGCACTGGATTACGGCAGCACTGTCCAATAACTATTGAGTGTAAGTAGCTTTTTGCAAATAAACACAAGGAAAAGAGTCAAAGGATGATTTCACCATCAAATCTGTGTCATGTGGGCTGTTACACAGCAACATCAGATAGAAACGTGGTGTGTCAGCCTGCTTGCTGGCAGCAGAGCCAGGTGCTCCATTTCCCTGTGCTTGTTCTGAAACTAGTATCTAAGGAGTGAATTAAAAATTAGGAAAAAAAATTAAGGACTAAACACTCAATTGTTGGCTATGAATATTTATGACAATATTGGACTTGCAAATTTAAGGTAATTTAAATGTCAAAACCAGTGTAAAGTCTTACCTTTGGTGGATAAGTCAGAGAAAATTTATCTTGATTACAAGTCATAACATAAGGAAATTAGCATCTTAGGGCAGCAGTGATAAACACTTCTGTGCTATCCCCTTCATAACCCATGTACTTCACAAAGACGAGAATTAATTTTAATAAAAAAAGTCACCCCTTAATTAAACAGTTAGGTAATTAACAGGGAAATCCTGGTTGCATTCATGACACTGTGATTATTCCATCTAGCTAAATCACCTCCTCTGCTGCACAGGCTCTGCCTCCATAGCTGTTTGAGGAAGAAAGGTTTCTATTTGAGACTGGGCTTCTTGTGCCTGAGAAACTTACTTTAGGGATAAATGCAGTAATGTTTGCAAGTAATTACTTATATTTAAAAAGCAAATTATTTTACTTAATGCATAGGAAAGACCATGGTAGTGTCCCTGCAAGCAGGGGAAGTGGCTGCTGTCATCTTCTGCAGCCACACTCTCTGAGCAGGATCAGGAGCTGCTGTGCATCTGCAAGGATTCCATTCCTGATTCCTGCACTGAAGAAGTCAGAGCGTCAGGAGCTGGTTTCTGCTCCAGTTCTAGGTCAGCATATTTTGCATCCCTCCACGGACCTTCTTGGTTTTGAGAAAGGCAAATGTGAAAAACACCCCTACTGTTAGCAGGCTGCAAAATGCTGTACAGGAGGCTGAGCTGCCACAGGAAAATGGAGATTTTTCTAAACCTGCAATCAGAATCTGAATTTAAGGAAGAGCAGTTTATAACTTTACAGGCAGGTGAGCCCCACGCAGACCCCAAGTTGTTAACTGACCCAGCAACTCACACTGGCCTCATCCATCAGACTTAGAGCCAATCCCCAACACTGGCTAAAGCCAGCTGCTTTGGGATAAGGTTCAAAGAAATTAAGAACAGCAAAGAAACCAACCCACTGGCAGAATATCTGCCTCCCACCACTCATCTGGTAGCTGGATTAAGCCTCAAAGCAGAGGTTACATAAAGTCTGTACGCAGCAATGACTCCTCAGCAGCTGCACCAGAAACGAATCTGACATTTGCCCTATTAGTCTCATTTCCAGTCTTATCCTGTAGCATTTAGTTCCACGTGTTCATTTTGCACTTTAAATACTATCTAAAAAAATCAGTTCTGAGAAATGGATGTGCAACTGGGACTTGGCTTTACTATGGTTTGCAGCAGAGCACCATGACCTTCTCAGTACGTGTTGTTCTGGGATCATTTCCTGAATAGCTGTGAGGATTTGGAGTTCTGGTGGCCTTGCAGATCCCCACTGAGACTTGGAACTGCAGTTCTGAAACCAACTAGGGCACACTGGGGTCTGACCTGCTCAGTACAGTGGATTTTATTTTGCCAACAGAGACACTGGTACCAGAAAAGGAAAGCTCCTCTACCTGCTTTCCTCTCCAGACACATTAGATTTACAATTGCTCTCCCTGCTCCCACCTTCCCTTGCTCCCCTCAAACCATCATGTACTTTCATTCTCTACCCTCTGCATGCTTACCTCTACAGTTTCTGAGGTGGCAGATCCCCTGAGATCCATGGAGCTGCCAGGTCTCCTACAGCTCCTCCATTTGCTTCATCTCCCCTACAAAATGGCAAAATATGCCCCTCCTTCCTCAGCACGAGGCATGTAATTCTACAGTAGGAACAGCAGAGCACACAGTATTACTGTAGAAATATCAAGTAGGCCCCTTTTAAAGTAGTCTGTAAGCCTGTGCATGAGCAGTCACCCCATCTTTCTTAGGGAATTTCATGATTTCCAGAATTTCAAGACCTAAAGCAATGATTACCACAGTAGCCTCGTGCTCTCACTGCATTACAAGCATCTCCCCCAGCTGGATTTAATGCTCCTGGAGGGATTGGCTTGGGGTGGAGACATCCAAGATGACTAAGTCCACCTGGGAACCTCTTGCAGCTGCTCTTTTCCATGAAATCCCTTCATTTGCAGTGCTGAGCCAATGCTCCCCAATGATCTCTTGTGTCTGGCTGTGGCTCCAGTTCCTGGTCAGGTCAGCCTTTGTGTCCATCTTCATGGAGAGTGACCTCAAACCTCCAGTCATGCAACCTGCTCACTTAATTGTAAATGCACAACTGTTCCCAGTTCTCAAAGTTCCCTTGAAAAAAATAGCTCTGAGCATCTCTGCTTATCTTTCATTTTTTGTCTCTTTCTGCCTTTATCTGAGCTATTTGTATGTAATCTTTACCCAAGCAAAGAAAAGAAAGGTGATACACACATTGATAGTGAATGGGATTTTTCTCTCTGGACAGATTTCTTTTTCTTCCTCTTCCAGCATTTCACATCCTCAGCTCTCCATCTCTCTCATGCTGCAAATATCTTTAGCAATGGATGGACCCTACAAATGTGCTGAGGAACACACAGTGCTGTAGGAAAAAAACAACAGCCATATTCAGATCACACAAGCTGAGCTGAGAAAACACCTGCAAATCATGCAGGTCATTAGAGAATGAGAAGCTGTCCAGGATGGAGGCTGCTGATCCCCATGCAGACAAGGTCTGGGGCAGGAAGGGGTAGGAAGAAAGCAGCCAGGGCCAGCAGCACCACTGAGTGAAGGAAACAAGGTCCTGGTTCCCTGCTTCCCCAGGAGCAGCTCCTGGATTTTAATGCTGTGACTGCACTGTGCACAAATTCCATGCTGGTCTGTTTGCTCAACAGAGGCCACTGTATGTGCTCTGGAGGAAAGACACCTTATCTCAGCTGCTCCCAAACTAGCAGGAACAGACCCACAACAAAGTGACTGGAATATAACAACAAAATGACACATCTGGTCATTCAGGCTGCCTGAAGAAGGCAGACTTGCCAATGCATTCCTATTCACGCTGCGAACATGGGAGAACAAAGTCGCTCCCAATTCACACTGCATTCCTATTGTTCTGTTGGCATTCAGCTTGCAATCTGGGGGAGGAAACGTAATTAATGGAGGACACAATGTGTGGTAAAGGAAGACAAATCTGGTTGTGTATTCTGTTTAGGCTTTACCCAAAGCAAGAATGAGGAAAAGAAAGTATTTGGTCAGCAAGAAAATGGTGTTCTGTGAAATACAAATCACTTTCCTCCTTCAAAAATAGAAACTGCAGAGAAACGACTGAAATTTTCTCAGGTCTAACAAGATCATAAAAGCCCCGAGAGCTTCTTGAATAGTCCCATGATAACAAATCAGGGAATAAGCCTACACAAAAAAAAAAAAAAAAAAGGCTTGATTTGCCTTGGTCATGCAGTTCAAGCATAGCAGAGGAAGATAATTTGATAATTTTAATCTTCCTTGTGATACTACCTGGTCCACACTTTTTCCACATCCAATCACCCTGATTAAGAGCTGCATAGCTGTGTCTCTCAGAGCAGCAGGGAGATGCAGGACATCTGCACACACTCTGTGCTTCTTGACCTCCTTTAGTTTTGAGAGGTCAACCACATTTCCAAGGCAGCAGCACATCTTGAAGGAGAGACAGAGATCTCTCCATCCTACTTCAAAGCCTGATGAGAAGAGGGATGAGTACTGCCTCCTGGGAAGGACTGCCTTGGAAATAGGGACTTCAAGAGGGTGTTAACAGCATTACCTCCCTCAAGAGAGAGCCCAGTACTTTGCTGGATGTAATGATTCAAATCACAGCCTTTCCCAATCACCTTTTCCCAACTCTACTCCAGAAAAGATTTAATTTCTTCAGTGCTGTGACTCAACTTTCTGGAAAGACCTCATGGCAAAGTCCTGAGTTACAATAATGCTAAAAACCCACTCTGCCAAATGACATCTCTGTAACAAGGTCTGATTTTGTGTGGATCAGGCGTTGGTTTGTGCCCCATCTGCAATTAATTTGTGTAAACTGGAAAAAATAAAGATAAATTATCTGTGCTGCCACAGCTTAATATTGTAATTTGGGGAGGAACTGCCACATTTTCTTAGTAAACTGAGGAGTGTTCCAAACTTCTAAAGTTCAGACCCCCAGAGAGATTGTTAGATTTTAATTGCTACCTTCATCAACATTTATTAGTGCTAACCAAAGCTCCTCGTGGATTTAAAATTCAACCCATTTGTCAACTACTAATTATTTTACGTAGACAAGCTGTTATTTTACCAGCTATCTTAAATGTGACTTTTCAGCACATATGAAATATTACAAACAGCTTCAGAAATTTGGTTCATGAAACATAAATCAACAGAGAAAGCGTTCCTTGCCATGACCTCACTTGTCTCTCAGACATCTATAATATCTCTTACCCACTTCTACCTTCATCTCACCTGGCAGAGATTGTAAAAGCAATCTCAAGTCCCATGTGTTTCAGGAGGAGAATGATTTGTTCTTTCCATTTGATTCTAAATTAACTCTCCTTTGAATCCCTCTGTGGCCTGCGTGCCTCGTGCATCAGGCTGAAGGCTGTAGTGGTTGGCGTGGTTTATTGCAAAGCCTCTGCCTCAAATCTTTAGGATCATCTGGGGGCTGGAGATGATGTATTAATTGCCCTCCACGCTGAGCATGTGCCTGCCTGTCACCTAGCTTGTTTCACCTTTGCCTGCATCCATTCACTGTGGGCTGCATCCCCACTTCCCTGCCTTGCCCATAGCAGCAGAGTTGCCTCCCCCTTCCCCTCCTGCACAGAGCGAGACCCCACTGTTCAGTGATCACATCACGTGCTGGTGGCCACTGTAGGAGCAGAACAGCCCCATGTGTTTCCCTAGCATAATCCACCTCCCATACGTTGCCACGGGAGTGTGAGAAGAGAGAAAGAAACCACCACTAGATTTAACTCTTCACTGATTTTACAGCTAGAAATCTTTGCCTCTTACATGTGCTGCCATCCTCCTGCCTTTTGCTTACTTCCAAAACCCTGGCTAGAAATTCCCAAGCTGGCCTGGTCCCTTTAATTGATTTAACATACACAGAGCCTAAAGCCATCCATTCTGATTATCGGGGCTGAAATGACTCAATATTACCAAATGACAGAACAAGAAAAGTTGGGGGATAATTGATTGTCGCCATGGTTTGATTATTTTTTGACATGCTCTCTGTGAGACAGTATCCAAGTATAATAGTCTCATTCATTACAATGACCATCCCAAGCGTGAACTGAAGAAGTACAGAATAACAAGCAGACATTAGGGAAGCAAAGCTTGCAAAAACAGCTGCTGTGATTTATTTACATGGCGATACACCAGCAAGACATAGGCATAGTCTGCACCCTCATTAAGTCTGCAGCAGCTGTTCCTGCTCCTGTCCCAGCTGCAAAACCTACACTGTAGGAGCAGGAGCATTGGATATACCGAGTGCTTGCACTCATGGCATGAGAAAGAGGATGATTTTCTTGGTTTTGACAAGGACTTCATTAGACACCCCCAACAGGGAGCATCATGCTGGGGAGGCACTTCCCATGGATGAACATCCACCACGTGAGCACCACTGGTGTGCACTGTACTGTAGAAAAGTTATGCAAGAAAATGGACAGAAAATAACAGCAAAATCTGGATTACTATGACTCAGATGTCAGAAGCATGAGGCACTACACGAGCATTTATTGAAATATTTAGAGGGCTGACAAGCAGCAGGGCTGGAGGAAAAGAAATATATTGTGATAGGGGCTATAGGGCGATGTCCCTTTGGCAAAAGCAAGTAGGAACCCAAATACCAGCAGATAGCGAGAACCAAAATCCAAATGCACTGGTAAATTATTTAAAGCATATTTCCAACCTGTCATTTGAAGCTGAAATATTACTTCCCCTTCAGTAGGATGTAGCTGGTGAGGAGGGTGAGAGGAAAGCAGTAGCAGAGACCTGCACATTCAAAGGGAAAATCGTGAACATTATTCACTGAGCTTTTGTTCAACCAAAAATATTGCCCTAAATTGTGTAATGGGTAACTAGATCTGAGAAGCAAAGCCGAGACCAGTAAGCATTCTGACAGCAGACAAATTGACTTTATTATTGTTGCAAGAAAACTGAGTAAATTTAATTAATTTACGTAGTAGCTCAATGCACGCAATGGCAGGAAAATAAGAAGGCCTGAAGGAGGAAGAAAACATGATCTGAATCTTTCAGGTTAATGATGGCATGACAGAGGACTGACAGTGCTGCCCTTTCACTTCTTTCCTCCTCAGCAGGATGAGGGAGGAGCAGCCATGATGGGCCAAAACCTTGGCATCTTACCTTCCACACATCCCTCAAGTCAGTGGCAGTAATCTCTAGATTGAATGAGGCCCCAAACTTATCTTCATCATCTTCATCAAGTGTCACCGCAGGGAGATCCTTCTGGTTGGTTGAAGGTTTGGGGTTTTTTTTGGCAATTGTTTTATATTTTCTTTTTCCTGAAGAAATGTTCTTCTGTCCTTCAGTTTTACAGAGAGGTGAATGGTGCAATAAGGCATTCTGCATCACACTCAGCAAACCTTAAAACCTTCCTATATGCCCAGCTCTCCAGTGTGTTATTCTCAGGATTTCCTGAATTTCACAGCTTTTCTCTACCACTGGGAGCCAGAATCACAAGAGCCGTTCAGATTTGAGAGTGGTGTCCTAAAGATTAGGAGAGGAGGAAATTTTCTCTTATGAATGTTTATAGTGAAGATTTTCTGACATTTAGCAAGGTAATGTGGAGCTCTGAGGCCCCCGTGGGCTTTCATACTTGGATATTACCCTTGTGTACAATTAGGAATAATAAGCCTTATATCTAACACTTATGTGTGAATCATACCTTTCAGCTATTACTTATGATAAGTCTGAAAATACGTTAGGTCACAGGATTATTAATGCATAGAAATGAGGTTAAATGATCTTATCAGGTACGCAGTCAAGCTCAGGAATGCCACCATTACTCAGTGTTGTGACATCTTTGCCACCCCATCATAAGCAAGAGACACTTTTAAGTTGTTCTGCATCAGATGTTGTTCTTTATGAACAAGTGATTTCTCCATGGAGGGAGATTTATGAATGGGAAAGCTGGAGGAATGTTTTTGCCATGGAGATATGATGGATTTTTTGTCAGTATACAATTTATTTCCATCTGTTCTGTATCTGATTAACTCCTGCAGAGTGTGTGATTAAGTTCACTTCTCAAGATCATTAGCTGCTCTGCATTCCTGTTATAGTTCATCAGTGCAGGACCTCACACAGGCTTGAAAATCTTACATGTTGATTATTTTTCATGTTCTGTTCCACACTGACTGGTCATTCTCTTGTTGTTTCCCTGGATTCAAAGAGAGAATGCATGTCACTTTACCACTGCTCTGGAGCAAGCACAAGATGCTAAGAATAACAGATTTTAGGTGGATTGAGATACAGCGTAGACTGAAAACAGTGCATGCTATCACTGTTAGCCATGGTAACACGCATTTTATTCTGATCAAAATATCTACCCATACAAAACCTAATATTTCTTAATAGGAGCAAGCAGCCACAGCTCACACACAGGTCTTTTGTATCACGCTTGGAGCTGCCTTGGAGTATTTTTACTTCTGTGGATAGAATAAGGCCAGTGAATGGATATATCAGTAACTGACACTGATATGTCCTTGCCACATGATTAATTCAGTCTCATTGACATGAATGGGTGCAGAGCAGTAATGTCATGGGGACAAGACTCAGTCTGATTGCTTGGGAGCATCAGTCAGATCCATCTGACAGTCTGTATTCAGGCTTGTGTGCTCTTTTTCTTCACCTAAGCAGCAGTACCTGCAGCCTCCTATTTCCAGACCTTATCCAAAACAAGAAGAAAGCTGACTAGAAGAAAGAGACTCCTGCAGAGATCTAAAAAAGAGAAGTTTGGCCAGTTTGAGCTCCTGCAGCTGATGCCAGCCGAGCTCAGCAAAACCCACTGAGTTATTTAATGAAAAGTGGATTGAGCAGGATGCGTCTGTATTTGAGATTTTCCTCTGTTGTCTTTTCCTCTGAAGGACACATTTGAAGGCTTCCATACCTGCGATCCAAAAAAGTGAACAGCAGAGCAGTGTGAGATGAGATTAGAGCAAACCACACAATCACACTATCACCTTGGGTAGGAGATACTGAGTCCATACTCCCTGTAGCTGAATAGAAGTACAGAGCATAATGTGTGACAGTAACCAGAAGTTTCTGTGGCCATGTCTTATCTTTGGACATCTGCTATGGTGATGATAGGATATAACATCCCACTCCCCAGATCCACATCAGATTTTTATATGCTCCTTCTGGTCATGAGACAAGGGGGGTTCATTTTGCACGGCTGATGAAGCACCTGCAGGTGATGATGGTGTCAGGGCTGTTTCACACTGCAGCACCAGAAATACAACATGACAGGCAAGCTTGTGTGAGTTAAAAGACAAATGTGCAAAGATCAAGCTCCTGCTTAAGTGCCCTGTTAGAGCTTCAGACCTACACAGCATTCAGCACCTAGCCCTGCTCCTGTTTAACTACTATTTGAGGTTCCGTGGCAGGATGAACTATCTGGGATAAGGACCAGCAGTCCTGTGCTGCACTGCATGTCCCTCAGTGTTAGGTACCTGCTCCAGCAGCTCTGGTTCCTTCCTTTGTTCTCTCAATTTCATACACTTTTAGGCTTCATCTTTAGTCCGCAGATTTAATTTAGATATTTATTGAATTAATGATCCAAAAGAAGAGAGACTGGAAATACTTCGTACTAAAATCTAATGCTAAATAATATGGTCTGAACCAAGGCATGCTGAAATTACTGAAATGCCTCCAAATTTTTCAGTAGAGCTGAACTCCCTTTCTAGGCTGTTTTCCAGCTTTCACATTCCTTCTTGTCCCAGGTAGAGGCTGTGAGAACAGTTGTTGCTCTCTGTCACCACTTACAGACACAGCCTCGCTTGCCCCATTGTATCCAAGGATGGCACAGAGCTGCTCACTGCTAAACACTTGGCATGGATGTTTGGAAAACTGTGCAAAGATAGGATTTAACTAGACAGGAACTTACTTATAATGGGAAAAAAAAATGGGATTATTTAATCAGACATGTCCTCTGAACATCAAACACAAGTGGCAAAGCCAAATGCTTCTTTTGGCATGCCAGCATCATGCACACCTCCCAATCCTGCTTTGTATTCCACAGGTTGCTGCACCCACAAATGGAGCAGTGCAATTGTTAGTGCTGAAGTTATTCTCTGAGTGGTTAAAAAATGCTAATTCCAGTCAACAAGTGAGAAAACTAGTGACTTTTCAACTATATGCAGTCACATAGGATTGTTTGGCAGCCAAATGATGAAGGATTTGCTTTTCTGATTGACGTATGCTAACAACACAGCCTCCACAGCCAGGAGGAGGAGAATTTACTTTTCATTTCCATTAGAAATGAGGTGAACCAGAATGTAGTAGATTGTTAAATCCCAGCGAGTTTAATTGATGTGCTCAAAAGCATGACACCCTGCATCCTCAGCCTCTCCATCGTCACTGCCAGGAAACCAGAAAGGCAAATCTGAGATGCTTGCCAGCTCCTTTGGGGCCTCGCAGCCATTTTCCTTGTGTGTCCTCAGGGTTCGAGAGGTCTCTGGGACAGCTGAAGATCTCTGCACTGAGAAATCCAGGCAGTAAAGGAGCATCTCATCTCTCTGCCATTAAAAAACTCCTTCCAAAGGGGCCTTGGGGTCCGCGTTCCTCCAGCAGTCACCCTGCAGCACAACATTCACAAAACGTCTGATTCACATCCCTCTTTTCAGCCCTCTGGGGAGCTGCTAGGTCAATTTCTGTGCCCACCTTCCCCATCACTGCAGTGAGTGAGCCATGCCTGCTTCCTACAGTAACCCAGGGAAACCACAGCGGCCGTGATGCGAGGGTTGGCTGGACAGAAGCAAACCATGTCAGCTCCACAGAGCCAGGGGAGCTGTGTTCCATACAAAAGATTTAGAAAGGGACCAGAAACCCCCAGAAAGAGACAAACCCCAGCACTGTGTTATTCTTCTCTTTCACTTGATTGTGCTGGTCCCTTGCCCCGTATCTCTCCCATGCTCTTGGTTGGAAGGAACAAGAAAGCTCACAGCCTGCTGCATTCCTCAGGGTCCTGCTCAGTTAACAACGCAAAGTCCGGTTTTAGTTGAGCTGACTGGATAACTGACTGGACTGATAACTCCATTTTTATCCTCTGAAAGTGTGATTTAATTTCCATAAATTTCCATTTGTCTTCTCATGAACCCTTGGAGCTCATCCTCAGAACTGTTCTGTCCTCGGAGTCCTTCAAAATGCTGCATGGTTGTAATGCTTCTGGGGGTCCTGGAGAAACACATCTGACTGATCCTGAGCAGAGCTGCTCAATGCTGCTGGGAGGAAAATCCATGGCTTTGTGCCATGTGAGATGAAGGCTTTGTATGATGACTTGGTTCTGAGGAGTAATACCATCCCAGAAATGCTTTCAGCCTGGTGCTCGAGTGGCTTTTAGGGCCGTTCTGGCCACAGGAGAGTCAGCAACATGGAAGTGGCTCTGTGTTTCATTCATTCCTGCCAGTGGCAAACATTGTAGTATTGCATTATCTTTAACAAATATGTATATATGTAAGTTTTAATGGGGAGGATAAACAGCCTGAACAAGCAGCTGAGATGAGGCCATAGCACTCTGCTTTTGCATCGAACAACCTGAATACAGCAGTTTGGATGTGGTATTGCACAAGCTGTCATTTCTGTGGTAAACCAGCATACAGCCTAAGACTTTCAGATCAAAAATGAAGCTGAATACTGTCTAAATGCTCCTTCCCAGGGCTATAAAGGTACACAAGAAGCCAAAGGAATGAACAGTCATAGGTGTTCACTGCTAGCTATAGTTCCACTGATAATGAAGAGTGTCAGCACTAATGAAAATCTCATTAAACACCCATAGAAGTCATTCTGTTCCTGAACACTGTTCAGTATATGTAGTCCTGGGATTCCAGACCAGCTCCTGCCAATGCAGAAAGGAAACTTCTGCTGGCTCCGAAGTGGGAGGCAAACCAGCAGCACTGCCATGCCCTGTGCACAGCCCAGTGAGAGCCAGGAGCAGCACCAAGCACAAGGGCTGTGCTGGGAGAGATCTGCTTCTCTGGCTCTTTTTGTCTTCGAGTGTTTGTGTTTGAAAATGATTTTTTTCCACAAATTAAAACTCTCCATCCCTTTGAATTTTGTTAAGCACAGGAAGGCTTCGGTGCAAATCAGAACCAGATAGAAATCTTTTAATGGAGCCTTTCATAGAATGTATGCAATTTTTACGCTTCTGCCGTAGCAATTCATAATGCTATTCTTGACAGTTTCTCAAGCTCTTTAAAATCTTCACAGTACCGTTAGGGAATGAATCAAAAGTTTAAAGAAAGTTCAGAACAGACTTCTTGGTTTCTGTGTGATTCTATTAGGCAAGACTAATTTTTAGCTTGGGCAAAGCTATTGAGTGAAATTCAATAAACTCTGAATCTTTGGTGGCAGAGTGAAGCGCTTCCTTTTGCTCATTTGCAAATGCTGCTCAGTGGTGGCAAAGGATATTCAGCAGCTAAAGCAGCACAAATAGCCATGTGGGACTGCAGGACTGCAGGGCCGGGTAAGCTCAGCACAGCTGCATTGTGAAGGTTAAATAAAGCAGGTTCTTTACAAGCACAGATTGCTCTCACTGTGAAAAACTTATTTTGTGCTGGCTGAGAACGTGCTGCCTACCACTTAAGGATCTATCTTAACATCTTGAAGCAACTCCAAAAGATAGCTCTTCTTTGTATGCAGGATGCTGTGAGATGTGCTATCTTTTAGAAGACAAGGGGAGCTTGGAAAAGTATATATTTAACAACAGAGACCATTAGTAGCTTGCAGTGGGGGACTATATCTAGGAATTTCCTCCGGAAATTGTCCACGGTGTAGCTCCATTATTATTACAAGAATAAACTGAGAGTCAATGCTCTCACAACATGGACTGCTGGAGATGAAACCCAGCTGGTACTTTTGCTAAATTCATCGAGCTCTGGAGCACAAACTTCTACAGAGACTTGATCTAAAAAAGAAAACTTTGGCAAGAACAGCACTGCCTGTCTTCACCAAAAGAGGAATTACATCTTGCTTAAATTTATGAACATGGAGACTTAAGTGCTTCTGATTGTCAGTGCACCTGTTACCCTTACACTTACATTCTTAGTTCTTTGTTTTATGCATCCCACGTTACATTACAGGGGTTTGGGGATTTTTTCTTCATTTTTCCATTTACAGTTGTATTTCTGAATTTTTCTGGAGCGAAGAGAACATATGTCTGAACTAGATACTGGTGGTAGAACAGAAACCTGGACAGAGTGGTGATCTCACTGCGGTGGAGAAAGGATTTCTCCACCCAAGCAGATGAAGCACTCATCGGTCGATGAGGTTTCCTGCAGAGGAACATGGATTTGGCTCAGAGTGTGGGGTCACTTCTGTATTTTAAGGCACTGATCTGCAAGAGATGTGTCTCTTTGGGTGAAAAAAGTTAGCATGCCTTACAACCCTACCACAGGGTGAGGGTCCCCATTGCTTTTTGTCTTTTATCCTTTTGTTGATGTGGCTGTTCTATTGCTTTTAATAAAATTGCTTCCTCAGTGGTTTGTAGCATGCAGTCCAATTCTTGTTAATATTTTGAAATTTTAAAACTTCAAGGCTTGAAGGGACTTTTGCTCTTTCACCCACTGATGTCAGTGATGTGATCAGCCTCCTCCCAAGGCACCCAGCAGCGAGGATGAGCCTCAGGAACACTCAGCTGCATTGCTAAACTGAGCTCCAGCGAGTTTCAAGGCAGAGAGGGAGGCCCTCATGAAGGCTTTCTGCTTTTAGTTGACACGAACAGTGACTTCCACTTGATTCAATCACTGCTTAATTTGATCCTCCATTTAATTTTATCAAAACTGTAGTAATCAAATAATTTGTACTAAAACCATTATAACTTCCACTTGTTTATTCCGATCAATTTTAATCTTTTAAGGCTCAAGGTTTATTGGACAATTTGATTACTGGCTAACAAAAAGCTGTCATTAAATCTACAAGGGAAGGCCAGAGCTGAAATATCCCGAGTACAGCTCATAATAAAGAAAAAATATAATAACATACTGTTATTTAGGAGTCGTGCTCCGCACAATGAAAGCTACAAAGCATCCTGCCACTGGCAAGATAAAAAGATAATGATATCTTTTGGTCATGACAGTTCTGGAAATGAGCTGCCCTGAGAAGGGAAAGACACTGTAATTGGGTGTGAGTGAATTTGCCATTTTTGAGTGTTGACACCACTAAATGAACACATGACGATGGTGTCTGAGCTTTCTCTCTGTGCAATAAGCCTTCAAAACCAAAGGCAAAGTGCCAGAGAAGGGAAAATATTTCCACTGCAGGCTGCTACTCTTGCTGTGAGAAACGAATCACAATCTCCTGCCTTGCTGACCATTTCCCTGCCTTGACCGTGCCTTGTTTCTCCTCCACAGGTCAACACGTTCATCTCCTTTGTGTTTCCCATGGTCGTCATTTCTGTGCTCAACACCATCATTGCCAACCAGCTCATGATCATGTTCAAGCAAGCTGCCCAGGAAAACCAGGTCTGCACCATCGGTGGGCAGCAGACGATGCTCAGCATGTCCATGGAGCCCGGCCGTGTGCAAGCCCTGAAACATGGTGTCAGGGTCCTGCGTAAGTAGCAGCGTTTTGGCACTGAACTAGCTAGAAGTGCCTATGTAGATGTGATTTGAAGGGCGAGGTTGAAATTGGTGAATGCTTTCATTCAAAACATCTGAAATGAAAAGTAACATTTTAAAAAATCCAGATTACCTCTGAGAAATGCTTTGAAATTTGCCATTATTGGCCAGTTCTCAACTCAAAGCCTCACATTTTGGAAAGTGAGTTTATTTCTTCTCCTGGTCTCTTTCCTTCTTCTTCTTCTTTCTGAGAAAATAGGAGTTTCTTAGGGAATTTTATCTTTAATTTTCTTTTTCTCCCAGAGACACTTTGTCTTAATCTTCCCTTAAAGGATAAAAAAAATTCATTATAGAGGAAGGAAACTAAAGTGGGATTTAAGCATTATTTAATTCATTGTTCTCAATGGAGGAGAAGTTGAGACATGAAAATTCCAAATTTAAGGAAAGAAATTATGCTCTCTTAGACAGAAAGGACATGCTAATATAAAGCTCTTCTACTTCTTTTCCTATCCCTGGCCACCTCCAACCTGAACACCTCTCTTCCAGCTGGTGCTGGCTTTGGGCTCTGTGTGGTGTGGGAACTGATGTTGTTTTAGAACCAAAGGTGTTTTGTGGGGTTGGGTTTGAGCAGATCATCCTGAGTGGGCGCCTTGCACAGGTCACTTGTGGGCACACTGCTCACAGCCATGTAGGCATGCAGATCCCCTCCAGCTCCGGGAAGCAAGGTGTTGGTCTCCTCTGCCTTCTCTGCAGGCAAAAGTAGGGGCTGCTCTGGTGATCTCTGCCAGAGGGATGTGGAAAACTGGTTTCCCCCTGATGGCACACACATAGAAATGTGTTTCTTGCAGACGGTCACAGCTTTGATTCAGATTCCAATTTTCCTTTTTTTGACGGAAAAAAATGGAGTAGCTGAGATTTTAGGAAAAAAAAATCTTAAGTCAGGCTGCTTTTCCTCTTCAAAACGCCGACTTCCAATTTCAATTACAGAGCAGTGTTAAAACGTCGCTATTTCTGTTGATGAGAAAGCAAAACATTTTCC
This sequence comes from Phasianus colchicus, assembly GCF_987193195.1. Lineage (NCBI taxonomy): Eukaryota > Metazoa > Chordata > Aves > Galliformes > Phasianidae > Phasianus > Phasianus colchicus. The sequence continues at coordinate 8,522,603 of NC_143452.1, forward strand.
GCACAATCCAAGCCTGAAGCAAGTCAGTGAGGCAGTGATGGGTGACCGCTGTATCATCTGCAGAGAGAGCATTCCTTGTTGCTGTGCTGCACACAGCCTGGGTCAGGCCAATCTTCCCTGGTGCTCTGCTTATTACAGCAGCAGCAGACGTATTATCTTTCCCCCAAACCTCCCAAACCAACATATGGAGCTCTATATAAACACACTACTCTGAAGATTGTATCAAACAGGGCTGAATACGAAGCCCTACTGACTGCTGGCTCTGCTGGGAGAGGCCTCTGTGTCTCCCAAAGTCAGGTGCTAAGCTTTGGGGGAAGGTGAGTCTCATTTATATGCTTTTCTGGGGGCCCAAGTCCCATTGTCACCTCAGCAGGGATCCCAAGGGACTCATCTGCATCCCTTGAGTTGCATTTTGTCTGCTCCTTGCCAGATTTTGCATGGTGTTTTGCAAACTTTGCCTGAGCTATTCATGATATCGCAGCAAAAACACTGCATTGCATCCCAAGCCAAATTAGAGTATTAGAGTGCAATAGATTTTTTTTTTTTTTAAAAGCTTCTCAGAGGATTTTTATTAGATTTTACAGGCCTCAAAGCAGCTGCAAACATATTTTGGATGAATTCCTAAGCCCTGTTATTGAAAATGCCTCTATCCATATTTCACATGTAATAAAGGGGTCACCTTTGTACACATAATTACTGCAGTGTCTCAGACAACATTTATAGCTGTGAGCACAAATGGCAGTTTATAAACTGATGGGTGAGAATTAACATCAGAGAAATGAGGTGGAATTGTGAACTCCCTGAATGAAGACAGAAAGAGATTCAATATTTTATTCTTCTTCTGAACAGCCACAATTAGAGTGGTAACAAATAATCCTTTTCTTTTGCCTTTGCTTGCCAATATGTAAAGCTAAAGAATAGACCTGCTCTCACACACAGGCTCTCTGAGGAAGAGCTTTTGAATGAGTTCAAAAGCAAAACTGGCTCAGCATTTTAATGATTCCATCAGCAGCAACTTAGGCCTTAAATATCTGGCTTTATTCCCTTTCCTTTTTTTTTTTTTTTTCTTTTTTTTTTTTCCTCAGAGCTTTGGTTCAGACAAAGGTGAAATAAAAGATCCAATACCCAGGAATCGAGTGGTGCTGTGAAATTCCTTATCTAAGCAATCTGAAGAAAAAACAAAGAATCTGGTAGCTTAAACTGACAGATGATAAAGCAAAAGCAGTTCAAAAATAGCACCCTAAAAAAATCTATTAAAATATGCCAGTTCTGGTTTTGCACTGTGAGGGCCCTCATGCACACGAGATGGTGAGAACTGGTAGCTGAAAGCTGCTTTTTATGGCAAGGCTCTTGGTGGCTGCAGTGCTTTGGCCAAGGCCACCTTTTCTATAGGGAAGGAAATCCTGGCCCTAGAGAACATACCAAAAATCTCACTCCCTACAGTGGAAAAGCATCCCTCACCATGAGGTTAACCCCTGGTACTGATGGCAGCCCTTCTTTCTACAACAGTGCATAGATTTGTGCTGGGCTCCATGGCAGCCAAAATCATCTACCCAGACTGAAGAGTTTATGGAAGACAGTGGGAAAAGAAAAAACGGCCCTTGTCCACACTAATAAAAGTGCTGGCACAAAATTAGACTTTATGAGGATCAAAGTATTTTCCATTTCCAAAAGTAAACTTTGTCCTGATGTACTGAAAGCTTGGTTATGTTTTAAGGGTGAAATGTTTCAGAATACATACAACCAGTGCTTAGAAAACAAGTTTTTTCAGTTCATGGTGTGCAGAGTTTGATGAGATCAGAGTAGCAAACACTTTCCTTCCTTCTTCCACATCTACTGAGTTTGTACTTATTCACATTAAAATAGGAGCTAAAATTGTCAGGCCAGCAGCTTCATTCAAATGTCCACGGTATTACTTTCCTTCTCTTTGCTGGCTTGTATGTGTTTTCTTGGCTCTTTTTGACTCTGGTCCTGTACAAAACAATTAGGGAGATCAGGATCGAGGAACTTGTCAGCCCTGCTTCCCGTTAGCCAGTTCATTAATTCATTAAGCATGTGATTTCTGACTGTAATTCCCTCTCTGCTGTCAGCTTTCTGTAGGTGTGAGGATCCACATCCCGAGAGCTCCAGGAACTGATGGCTTTCCAGCTCCTTTGTGAGGCCTCCCTTATTCCTTGGTTGCAGTGTAGCAGTGCTGTTCAGCCAAATCCCTCAGGCTTTACGTGGTGCTGCACAGAAGGGTGAATCTGCTGGTTATGTATCCTGACACGCCAACCATTTGATAAGGAAAAAAGCTACCTAAACAAATCTGAACTATACACAAGTTCTCAAACACACATGCAGATATACACCCTTCATTATAAGCAGTTTTCAGCAGATGAAATCTCACACGTGCTGCCCAGACTATTGCATACCACATCTAATATAAGTCTTTCTAGGGGCAAATCTGAGCTTGCCTCAGTCTGAAGCGCTTTTTGGCCAACATTTCTTCTTGAAAAGGGACAGTTCTGTGGCACAGACTACTTGCCTCCATCAAAGCACTAGCCTGCAGTCCATCCAGCAACTGCAGAAAGAAATGCCTATTCTTGGAGCAGCCCTCACTGCCTCCACAACTGCCATGTCCAGCAAATGGGAAGGAGTTACTGAAGGGCACAGCCAGGTAATGACAACAACACCAATGCAAATTGATGGACATCGAGTGCAGGCATTATGCATCCCTGGGTGGACGTTGGCTAAGCTCATTAAAGCATGAACTCTCCCAGGTAGCATTTTTCTCTGTTACAGAAGCTGCTTAACTGAAGCAATTATAAAGCATTTAGAGAGGTTTAAAGAATTAAAAGAATCTCCTTCAGCCTCCCACAGTTGGCTGGTTGCCTCAGTATGATAGTTTTTAGGAAATGAAGTCACACCATATTTTTTAACTGAAAGTTTGAGAATGTTAAAATGGTGATTCTGGAGCCTCTACAGTTCTTCAAGCAATGCCAGGCAAATGTCAAGTATTAACAAAGCATCCGTGCATCCTACGTGTTTCATTACTTTGTGTGTGAATAATTCCCCTCCAGAAGGATGTGCTGAAGAGTTTGTCCATTTCTCTTTTCAGTGAGATTGAGCTACCAATTTGAGGAGAATAATGCTATGAGATGTAGTATAACTATCCCACAAACAAGAGTAACAAATAGCAAGTGCTTTGCAGCCACAAAGGTCTACAGAAGAACCGCAGTCTCAAAGTCTGTACTATAAGGAAATCAGATTTATCCATGAATCACTTTGCTTGCAAGAAAGGAACTAAGTTCATGACAGTTTGTAACCCTAGCAAAAATCTGAGCTGCTGCAAGTGGAGTTCAGCAAGCCTCCCATGACTTTAAGTGTGGATAGAAGTTGTGGTTAAGAGGTGAACTGTCACACTGAAATTCAGGAGGATAAACGAGCCACATAATAGCTGTATATGTTTCTTGGAGGGGTTTGTACGTGTAGGTTTACTTTGCAGCCTGCCAAGTGACATAAAGGGAGTTGTACAGAGCACTCTGTAAACAGCCTCTGAGGAGCAGAAATGCAGCGCAGCTGTGCCTGTTGGGAGAGGAAGATGTGTGTGTGCCAGTTCTGTGGCTGCTGGGCATGGCTGCAGGGATTTGGGCTCCTAGGGCTATGGGAATTCAGGCTCCAGCTGCTGCATCTCTGAATACAACCCTAGGGCTGGCCAAGCTGGGCAAGTGGATTTTCCAGGTATTAGGTCCTGCCTTGTATGAGTGTTTAAAAAGCTAACTGATGCATTTTTTAGACATGAAATCTGGCCAGGCCTCTGTGACTTCAGAAGCATGCAGCAAATACAGTGCCAGGATCCCCCAGCAAGCAGAAACAGCTCAGGGAGGAATAAAGGACATGTAAGACTCAAAACAAGAGGAGAATGAAGAAGGGGGCTGCAAAGGATGTCATCTTGGGTTATGGTTGGTCATAGTGAGTGCAAAGTGTATTGAATGGGGTGAGGAGAAGACTAGAGCCCTCATCTATCCTTCCAAGGGGAAAATTTCCTTTTTTTTCTTCCTTCTCCTACTAACACCCTGACATCCTTGGGGGGAACGACACGAATGAAGCTTAGATTGAATCTAGCAACATCTACGACTAATTATCTTAGAAAAGGACTTGGGAAGAGTCCCTGGTTTGCAGTGTGTTGGCAGGGATGTGCTGCTTTCTGAGCCCCATTCTTTGGTTGGCTTTTAACCTTCATATTCTGCCTTGCTCCTTTTGGATGAAACCAGGTCTCACTGGTGCCAGCGGAGTTTTAATCACATTGCCCTGTGTGAGCAGAGCCAGGAATTCACATTCATTTTCAAACCCGTCAGCTGAATCCTCTGAAAATCAAGTCTGGGGAATATAGTCAGAGTACAATACTTTGGGTTGTTTTTTTTGTGCTGAAAAGGTTTTTCTATTTACTCTGCTGTCTGCAAATAATACAGGAAAATAAAAGCAGATCTCTGGCTTCAGAGAATGTAAACGAAGGAGTCAAAACTAATGATTACACTGTTCTGTAAGAGAGAACAGGAGGATTGCACCCAGCAAAATCTATGTGTCTTCAGCACTTTCTGAAGGAGCTGTGGGCTCCCTGGGCTCCTTCAGTTCCCAGTTTCTCCTTGTTTCACTCTCCTGGGCACTACTGGTGCATACTGGTGGTCTCCGCTCTCTGCTGGTAGTTATCGACTTTTATGGAAATGCTTTGTTCTACAGCCTTGTGACCGAAATACCAGCACAAGCAGTTTTACTTTTACTAGGCTCCTACTCACACTGTAAGTGCCACAACCCCTAGTTTGGGGCCTGCTGGTGTAAATATTGCCGACAACCTGTCAGGTATTGCATCATTCTGCATAAACAGCGCCTCGAGGTTTAGCCAGGCACTGCCAGCTGCATCTGCACTTGACCCAACTTTCTCCATCTCTCATATCGAACCACACGGTAACACTTGTTCCCCGTTGTGATAGATTCTCTTGTAATGACATCAGCTAAATAAGCATATAAAACCCCCAGGGCTTTGAATACGCAGGGACTGCTTCTCTAGAAGTCAACATCAATGCAAATTAATGAGCTCCATTACCCTGCTTTATACTTTATTCAATACCGGCCGGAGCGTGCATTCCTTGAGCAGCATTGGAGATGAACAGCTGTTGATATGCTGAAACTCAGAAAAGGATGAGAGGTTTTGTTCTGCTCAGTCTGCCCAGACCCAGACAGCTCCTGTCTTTGCTCCAAACTTATGACATGCTGTCTGTTTTTCAGCTCCCTTTGAAACACAAAGAAAAAGAAATAAATTGGCCAAAATTGACTGAACAAAGCTATTGAGGAAGGCTGGATTTGAGCTTCTCTGAGCAGCATTTCTCTTCTGTCTGTCCAGCAGGCACTGCCAGGGCCCACGTACAGGTAATGTACTACACACACATTGCCAGATTTTTGAGACATTGGCCCTGGAAAATGGCCACCTCCCAGACACAACCACAGGATATACTCATGATGAATAAAATACTCAGTGCAATCTAATAAAATTCAGCTTCCCAGCTTGCTTCCACATCCAGTTTAGTCTGAAAATCAAGACTGGCACAGTCTAAATCTTCTCTTGCACAATGAAGAAGCCGTCACTCAAGATTTTTGTTTCCCTCTGTGGACTTGCTGTACGATACACGGGCTCACTCCTCCTGCCCTTCATCCTTGGGATGCTGTTCCAACAGGCAGGGATCGAGCCACAAGACAAAATAGAAAATCACAAGATGCAGTAATTCAGGTTTGCACTTTTAAATTACGAGTTTGATTTAGAGGATAAACGAAGACCCACTTGCCTTGTTTTGAATCCTTTCCCAGGTGGTGCTCAGCTCCACCAGGCTGTCCTGCCCCATCTTACAACACCAAAGAAATCCAATCCATGTGAAGTGTCAGATGATGGAGAATAAGCTTTAGGAGCCTATAAGAGTAATAAATAATCATTTTGGCAGCAACATTGCCCTTGATACAGCAGGGTTAAGAGTGACAAACGCAGGTCAGGACCTCCTCACCTGTGCTGCACAGAGCCTCACAGCACGCTGCCCAGCCAGGATTTCAAAATCAGCCCCTAAAGTGCCTGCATTGCACTTAGCCATGTGTTTAATACAGTTCTAATTGCAGAATGATTGCTTGGGATATTACAGAATTACCACAGATTATTTAATTGACTGTCTGTTTGCTGAGGTCAAGTGGTTATTTCTCTCAGCGTGTGTTTTTGTTGATAAAGACCCCTGTGCTATCTGGCATTGCAGTCCCAGAGACGCAGAAGCAGAGCTCCTTTACAAGTAGGAAAACACTTTCAATTAACATGTTGGTAGATTTAATGGGCAGATGTGCAGGACCATTAAAGTTGGCATGAGAAAGAATCCAGGCTCTGAAGTGCCTGAAGAGCTGCAGGCGGAGGCAACACCTGGGACCTGTCAGTGCATGTAGGTTTCTACAAACTATCTGGATGAGATGCAGGTCAAATTCATCCACTTGGTGGTGTCTTTTAAACTGCTGAAGAGCTGCAGACCCTATAGTGACAAATTACATCTGCGATCACAATGACCATATAGCAGCCAAAAAATACTCAATGAAATAACGAATTCAGTTAGATGAGAGAATGAAACCAGCCCCTCTTGCCTGCTTTCCAAAACATATTCTTTCAGATGTTTAAAATTTTACTGAATAAATGACTTTTGCAGGGTTCCTGCTTTCATACATCGCACAGGCTGATTGTAAATAACTTAGCCATCTCCATTGTTAGTGATGTGTAAAATGAATGAGAACCCATGCAGTAGAAATAAAGTGTGAGTACGGATCTGGACACCAGGAATTATTGAATTTCTTGCCCCGCTGAAAGGGTCCATTTACCAGAGCCTTCACTTTGCCTCTGTGCTGCATAACAGTGATGGGGAGGTGCAGCTGCCATGGGCTGTGTTTTTCGAGAGATGCTCATCATCTGCATCTCTCCTCCCACTCTGTGGGATGAGAGCTGATGAGTTTGGGACATGGCTGCCTAAATATTTTCAATCAGAAAGCAGAAGGAAAAGCAGCCTCCAAATTCACATTGCACTGGTGGTACAGAGCTCAGCGAGAGCTACTTTCTAGTCCTCACATCCTCACAGGTCACATAAAGGACAAGAGTGATGAGGTCCTTACTGTCTGTAGAGCAAACTTGGAATAAAAAAAAAAAAATAACATGATTATTTTATTTAGTCTTGATTTTCTTCTTGGCTTTTATTATGTTATGTTTTAACTGAGATTTCTTTATTTCCTGCTGGGATTCTGCCAGAACGTTGTCATTTCATACAGAGGTTGAAATACATATTGCAAAAGGAAACAAATCTTTCTCTTGATTGCCTGATATATCTGCTTTTTAATTTCGATTGATGATTGCTCAGCACCAGCAGAGCTTTTATGCTTCAGAGTTGTAACGTTCTGTTTTTCACTGTTTGACATTCCTTGGCTAGAATCTTGAAAGGAAAAAAATATGCATCATCTCCTCTTTTTAACTTACAATTTTTATTACAATAACGTTCAGACCCAAGCATCTTGTAATCACTGTCTCAGGTACTGCAGAAATGTAGAATAAAAAGACAAGCTGGAAAGCAGCTCCTGAGGCCATTAATGATCCCCAGCACTGTGGAGACTGTGGCCAGTGGCTCCACGTAGCAAACTAATGAGATTACTGTGTCTACCTGGATGAAAAACACACACTATCTGCCTCTGTGGGTATTGTAGACAAAACTCCCAGTGCCATAAAGGCACAAAATGCAAGGACAGGTGCAAATACAGCCTGATTCCATTTGGCCTCCATCTGATCCAGGCATAAGCAGTCCCTTATGACTGTTATATCTTCTTTTATGCATAATTTCTCTGTCCCAGCTTATAGCTATTTTTTCTATTATTTCTGTTATGCTTGCTTTATAGGTATTTTCAGGCTGTTTGTCCCTCAGGGTTATTAATATCTTCCACAGCAGCAAGATGTGAACAAAGTGGGGCTTTAAGAAAGAAGTTTACAGTGATAAACACCCACACAAGACAGGTCCTTTTTCATCCTCGAGGAAGAACTTCTCACAAAAAAAGTAATGGGCTTCTTTCATGCCTTGCAGGTGCGGTGGTGATTGCCTTCGTGGTCTGTTGGCTCCCTTATCACATACGGCGCCTCATGTTCTGCTACGTCCCCTCCAACCACTGGACAGAGTGAGTCGTGGTCTGCGGAGCTGGGTTGGGGTGTGGGGCCAGGCTGGAGCTCAGCTATGGGCACCAGTAGGCTGGGGATAGGGGTGGAGACTGGAGAGAAAAAGAGGGCAAAGCCTCCACCTCCTAATCGTTGTGTTGTTTTTCCTTCCGGATTTCTTGCCACGATTATCAGCCAAATTAAGAGTCGTTGCTTTACATCTAAGTCCCCCAGATGTGGCTGAAGGAAGCATTAGTTTGAACCAGAATGCATCAGCAGCCCTTCTTTCTGTGGCTATGACCACAGAACAATCCCCAGTGACAACGGCAGTGGATATTCACCTCTGACAGCCCTTGATGAAACGACATTTGGCAGAAGGGTTTATGCATCCAAAGGGGATAACTGTCTCTACGGTGGAGATATTGATCTCCAGCCCTAAGATGAAGCAGCTCCTGTCAACACACAATTTAGTTGCGCAGCGCCACATTTCCTTAGTGACAGGAGAGATTTCACAGATGGGAAAATAACTGGGATGCTCAGAATCTGGGATAGGACATTCACTGGGTTTTACAGGGAGTGCAACAAAATTAAACACCAGCAGTTTTCAATGATCAGAAAATGTTCAGGCTCACAGACGGTGTAGGGATGCATATCTACATGCAGTTGCACACCTACACTGACTACACCTCTGGTGTTCATAGATGGGCAATGGCACACAAACAGCTACCTGCAGCTTCTCTGCTGTGTCAGGCCCAGTTCCTTAGCAAGGCAGATACAGAGCTTATTATTCATTTTAAATATGCATAGTGCTAACACTGCCTAGGGATCTAAACCCAGGTAACCCGAGAGAGAGAGATAACATAAGAGGTTCTCACTGTAAGATATCTCTCTCCTCCCACAGCATTATGCCCCTGCTCTCTCTGGGTCTGGCTCTGCTTATGAAATGAACAGGAAAAGAAAAAAAATCTATGATACCAAAAGGCAGAGCAACAATGAGACATTAAAATTTCATAAACTCCAAGTATATATAATAGTAATTTATCAGACAGTAGTTTGCTGAATGGAAATATACACGCATCCATAGTAAAAGCCAAAATCTTTAATCATGAAAACAGAGCTCTAGGCACACACTGGGGCAAACTGTTGTTTCTTATTTGCTTTCCTATATGTAAAGCACTTAAAGCAGCAATCAATTATGTAGTGGCTGGTTTTGCTTTGAGTCAAAGAGGCAGAGAATTCTGCTAGCAGTTAGCATGAATTTATGCATTCTGGTTGCATTCACTTTTTTTCTTCTTCTTTTAAAAAGCTGTAAGTTTAGGAAAACGAATTTATAGGCTTATTATGAATGGTGAACGATCTGTATGGAAGCTAATCAAGAGCTTGCAGCAGCTCAACAAAATTGTCTATAAATGCAAGTGTCTGCTCCTGAAGAAATCTTTGCTAAGTTAATTTTTCACAACTACATTGAGAAACTCGGCTTGTAAGAGCTGGATGGGCCACACCATACTTGGCACTGCTGAGGGGGCCGTGGGGAGCTGGTGATGTACTCCAGCACTCGTCTATTTATCTTTCGTTAGACAGTGCTCAGACTAACAAAAAGGTCTGCGGTTTCCACTGAGATAAATGAAGCTGGGGAACATCTTCCTGAAAATGAGATCTGTGTTGTTTATAAACCCTTTACCAGCACAGAGATGATGATCTCAGTTTTCCCGAGGAAAGATATTTCAGAAAGAAAAAAATAAATAAAACTAAACATTTTAGATGAAAACATCATCTTGTGATGGCAAGGATATTTTCCAAAAGCATACTATTACCAGCTTGCCCCCAGAGTTGAGAATGCCACCCCAGAGTACAGGCATATCCCAACCCAGGGACCCATTCAATGAGTTGATGCAGCTCTCGCTGCCCAGGGGAGGAGATATCTGCATCTGTTACAAGATCTTGGCTCTTCTGCAGGCTCTGTATACCAGAACTGCAGCCAGAAAAGACAGACCAATGTATATGCATTATACAGAAGCAAATTTCCATCTGGTTTCTTGATTTCAAGAAGGCCTATTTTCAAAGAAAAAATGAAAACGAGGCAAATATCCCACCCAGTCCCAGGGCATAAATGAGTTTCTAACTGGCAGAGACTGGGGCAAGACCTTTGTAAAGGTATTTGACCTACACTTGCCAAGTCTCAGCTGAAACCAAAGGGTGCTGCACCGACTCCCACTGGCAATATCATGTCCCTAACAGAGAAAAATTAGCAACAAGAAAAGCTCATGTTTTCTTCACACTTGTGACTGAATTATTCCAGTTCTCCACACTCTTCTTAGAATTCTTTCATCTGTTCTTCCAGTTTCCTTTTCAACTTCTACCACTACTTCTACATGTTGACAAATGTCCTCTTCTACGTCAGTTCAGCAATCAACCCCATCCTATACAACCTGGTATCAGCAAATTTCCGACAGATCTTCCTTTCCACGCTCACACTCGTGTGCCTGCCATGGAGGAAGAAGAAAAAACGACTTGTGTTCACCAGGAAATCCAACAGCATTTCCAGCAACCACACTTTTTCCAGCCAGGTCACAAGGGAAACTACCTACTGAAGCCAAAGGAGGAAGAGAAATGCATTTCATGGAGTCTAAACTTGAGGGAGGCCTCTGTGACTTTCATGCATGGTCTCCGAATTCATGTAACACAAAGCATGTTTAGCAAAGTCATTTTTGTTGGAGAAATAGGCTTCATTCTGCCAGTAACTTTGAGGTTATTTTAAAGCATTGGCCTTGCCTCCTGTGAGTGATGTCTACACGATTTGTAAGTTCAGTCTGGTGTAAATCCAGGTACAGTGTTAACTGGGAAGCCAATATATGTTAAATTTAGGCTACTTCATACTGTATTTCATCCTTCTCTCAATGCAGAGATGCCATGTTCACATCCAAAGGTTTGAGATCATGCCTCTTAATGGCACTGAGCAGAGTCTAAGGAGGAAAAAGCGGTTTCAGAATGAAAGGGTTGGTTTTGGCAAATGGACATGCTCATCTATGGATGGATACACAATGAGCAAGGAGTGAAAACTCAGGGAGTCAGATGGGTGTTTTAGAATTACATCTAAATTCTTACAAATATGACCTGGGTGCTCAAAAGAGCCATTCTGGCTCCTTGAATTTAAATACCAACAGATGATGCCTTACTTAGAATAGGGTGAGGATAGCCTGGGGGAACTGGAGTCAGCTTTCACTTTAGGGCATGCAGAGTGCCTGGCGCAGGGAGCCCCACTCTCTGGTATTGGTATTTCAACACCTATAAGTAACAGAGTCTCTGGCAAAGTCAGGAATGTAGAAACTGTGCCCAGCTGGAGTGTTGAAAATGAACAGAAATGGAAAATCTTACTTATGCCACACAGACAAACTCTTGTTTCTTTTGCCAGGGAAAACAGCTAGCTGGCCTGCATTAAAGAGGTGAAAAAACAGCAGGCTGCTGAGGGATCCAGCCTGCTGATGTAAGAGCAACTAGCCCAATTCTGTAGGACTCTAAGATTTTTCCCATTATTTTCACAAGCTGACATCTCATAGGCTACTGGCTGTAGGCAGAGGGGCCTCTTTATCTACTTTTCATTTCTTTTTGCTACCAAAACTGTTGGTACACTGATCTCTTCACACAAGATCTAAGCTGGGGAGACTTAGCTCTAACACAACTGTTTTTTAACAAAGCAGAGGAACAGGGCTGAGACCTGTTTACAGCAAATCAGACAGTTTGGCTCAGTCAGGGTTGTGCTGAATCCTGACTATGAGCAGGTTCTGAGCAAAAATCAGGATCAAAATAAGAGGACATACAGTATATCTTCTCTTCCTCCTATTCTTCCCCTTGATTATGGCTTTGAATTTGAAATTTCTCAGCTGGCCAGGATAGGTAGCATGATGCTTTTTCCTATATTGTTCTACCACTAACAGCCAACTATGAGATGTAACAAATTGCCCAAGAGCCTTTGGCACCAAAAATCAAGGGCCTCTGGGACAAGCTAAAGGGCTTTCCCTGCTGTCACAGCACCAGATGGTGACCTGGGTGAACCTAGGAACCAACCCATCATCTTGTTCAACTTGTGCTGTGGTTTTGCTGTTAGTGACCTTATGTCCCCCTTCACACAGAGGCAGGAAGTAAATCAAAGCTGTCCCTGCTCACATTTCTCCTTGCCAGAGGCATTCCTCAACACCCAATTGTGCTCACACAAAGGTGAGCCAAACACATCCTATCAGGGAAACCATGCATTTTCTTAAAGGTCTGGCCTTTACAAAGTGATGCAGTCACAAACCATTAGCAGGAATTCAAACATACTCTAAAATAGAGGTAAGCCATCTGGGGGCAAGAGGCTGGCTGGAGAGCGTTGGTAATAAGGTTAGGTTTTAGTCTTATCTGCAGTTGTTGTGAGAAGGGTTATTCTCTGTTGGCGACAGACATTGCTGTTTGTTTCTGCTGCTTAGAATGGCTGTGGGAAAGGAAAGGTGGATCACTCCCGTTCGAAAGCACAGAAATGAAGAGATTCTCCATAAAGAGAGTTCTAGGGGGAGCTCTGCTGAAAGGAGGCTCTTTGCAAATCCCTGAACACTTGCAGAGGGCGCTTGCTTCTTTATGACAAACTGGAAGCGATGCTTGGCTCCATTCAGCTTCCCAGCTTTGCCTATCCCCCATCACTCTGCAACTACTGATCACTCATGGAACACAGGACTAGTCTCAATGTTGGATGTGTGCTTCTGGCCCCATGCACAGCTGTGTGGCCCTGCAGATCTCCACAGTGTCCTCTGCAATGCAGATCAGTTCCTGATGCATTCAGTACCAGCAGCATCTCACGAGTTAGGTCCTGCTGGGCTCAGGACATGGAGAAAACACCTCTGGGGCATTTGTTGTTAGTTTCTCCTGAGGCATTTACTGGCAGTGGTACAGAGCTTGCTGCACGGTACATTGTCTGCTGCCAGCCATGACCTCTAACCACACCTAGCAGGGAAGGAGATTATTTTAATGCCTACTACAGAACTACTCCAAAGGAAAGGGCTCAAAACAGGAATCGGTCGGGCTTTAGTTCCTTCTGATTCTGCCAAACTACAGGCTCTGTCCTGTCATGCCTTCTCTTAATTTCTCGCCCTGGTTGTACAAAACAGAGGGCAGAGTTTACAATTGACAAAGCACTTTTGTTGCTCATGCGTAGTTGACTCTTCTTTGACAAGGAAAAACAGTAAAGGGACACACAGGAAAAGAAAAAGGACTGAGGAGATTGGCTTCTCTTTGCAAGGAAATTTTAGAGGAACCAGCAAATTGTTATCATTGGGCAGATTGGAAGAGAAGCTGTAGAGGATCAATATATCCTGTACCATGGGCTATGTGAAACACATAGGAATAGCAGAACCACGTATAGACCTGTATGTTCTTGGTTTTTTCACTTTTGCTACTTTCATCTAATGTCCGTCCATTACAGCTCAAACTTTTACGATGTTTGTAGACAACTGTAGCTGAGAGGGGGACACAGCACTTGTGGCACCTTGACAGCTTCCAGCTGACTGAGGAAGGTGAGCTGCGAACAAAATAAATAACTCATGGACATCACCCATAATAGACCCTACAAACCCAATTATCTTCACTGCTCTCACTCCTCCTGCACTAGCAAAGTCCAGGTACGATGAGCAGAGGAAGAGGAGTCTTAATGTCACATACTTAGTGCCAGCCTTGCAGGCAAGACAACCTTTAAATAGTTCTGGAGTGGACCCAAACTTTTTAACAGTACTTCTAAATACAGTCAACGGCTGTGAGGTGGTTTCTGAAACCTCCCATGGAAGCTGTAACTGCATGTTGCTTTGACTTTCATTAGTATTTAACATCCTGTGTGTCTCAGTTGCTTTCCAGTATTCACCTTTAAAATGTTTAATGTTATTAATATGCTCATTAAACACCAACCTGCTGAAATGTGCTTGGTTATCTTAGGAAAACACTGTACAAAAATATTCTCACATAAGATGTTTGGCTTTGATTTTTATCACTGAGATACACTGGCAGCCTACGGAACTTTTGATCACAGCTCTGTGAAGGTGGTGGCTTTATTTTTGATTTGACATGAAAATGAGAACAAGCTGGAGTGAAAATGAACTTATCATAAAGTTCTTCTGCAGTGTTTGTTGGAATGCTCAAGTTCTGAAGAGCAGCCTGCAATGGGAGACTTATCCAAGCAGTTTTCTGGCTTCTAAAGCCCTGCTCCTCCAGGTTAATGTGGGAGCAGGCCAGAGTCTATGGCCTTAACTTGGGATTGCAGCTCAAAGCTACCTCTTCCATTGGGCAAATCTAATTACCTGAGCTGAGAAGTGGAAGTTACAGCTGATTTCATCCTTTCCCCCCCTTCACCTGGTTTTGCTATGCTCAAAACAGTTTTGGTTTCCCTGAGCTCAAAGAGGTGAGGATAAGTCACTATAAGACCCCATGGTTTTCTAAAGAAAAGCATGGTACTCTTGTGAAGAAAAAGGTACCAAATGCCCAGCGTATACCCAGGACATGGTTCTCTTTCTTTCCATGCCTTTCAACAATGGTTGAACTGCTAACCCAACAGGGTTTAGCTTTAAACCTAGTGGAGTATAATTGGCTTTTGCCATTAAACAAAATGCATCCTCACATCTTTGTATTCCTGTCTTGTCTGAATTCTCTTTAAGGGCAGAGCGGTGAGCATCCATGCAGCATGCTGTTAATCTATGCAAATGTCCTGTAAGTGTTTCAAACTGGTTGTTTTGACTGAAAAAAAAAATCCGTTGAACCCACAGGTGTGGAGTGCTGCCAGATGGATTCAGAGCGACTCCCATCTGAGGACAGTTTATCAAGTGACCTCTTCAAATATACTTTTGAGGTTTCGTTTATCTTCACAGTCTTCATGTCAGGGCCGTCTATTTGGCAGTGTGTGAAATTAGATTTCCAAAGTCATTATGCTGTTCAGAAATTTCCCCCAGACAGGACTTTCTCACCGCAGGCCCCATCCACAGAGGTGTTTGAACGCTCTGCTGAGCTTGTCTTTTTGCAAAGCGCGTGAGATCGCGCTTCAGTGACTGCGCCGTAAAGAAGGAAACTAAATGGAAAAATGGGTGAGGAGGGTTAGCAGGACACGTGCTAGAAATACAACAATCACAGGACCTTTGCATTTACAGCATCAAATATCCAGTGAAATAAAAGTCTGCTGTTGCTGCGGACAGCTTGTCTTGTGGAATTGAGCCGAGCATCTGTGCAGCTACCATTTGTGCATGCCCTCAGCGGGGGCTGAGAGCTGGAGTTTTCCTGTGCAATGCGTTGAGTGTTAGTCTGATATCCTCCTGGTTGTGTTGTTTGGTAGCTGTTTAAACAAAGCTTTATCTGCTGGAGCTCTGTCTGATTCTTTAAATTACAGATGAACGACTTCTGTTTTCGGTTCGTACTCATTGAGCAGGGAAACAGAAGTTGCTAAAATTCATGGTGCTGTGTCCTGGCTTTGTGATCAAGAGTCCTTCCCCAGCTGTGCCACCTGATAGTCCTGCACATACTGTATTTATGGCAAACATTTCTTAAAGTGCACCTTTTTTTTTTTTCTTTTTTTTTTTCTGAACTACAAAATGTTGATGTGCTTTATTTTCTGTGGCCTGTTGTGCAATGGGAAAAAAAATGAATGTTCAAAGTGTGTCAGCGTCTCCTTTGTAAGATTTTCTGTGACAAAGGGAAGGGAAAGGGTGTCAAATCCTTTTGTACAGCAATGGGAAACACTCTTTCAATGTAACATGCTATTATTGATACTGTGTTTACTATCAAACTGTAATGAAATGGTTACTTCCTGATATTAGCCTTTGTACTGTATGGTATTTTATTTTATTTTATTTTGTCATTCATTGAACCTAAGAAATAAATATCCAAATTTAAGGCTTGGGTTGATTTTCCTTGATCTGGTGGTGGCCGTGCCTGGGTCACACACACTGCTCACCAGAACAAGCTGTTGGCTGCTCTTCAGCCCTGTGAAATCTCCTTAGATCAGGTAAAAGCAAAAAGAGAGAGTGCGTGCCGGTTCACAGCCCAGCCTGCTGTGGTGTTAGGAGCAGCAGCACAGAACATCCAGCTCCCTCTGGTTGAACCTCAGGGCTTTGAGAGTGTGATAAGCCTGAGGGATGGGAGTGGAGATGTTCCAGCCTTCAAGACAGCTGCTGTGCTGAGATCCAGCTGGTACTGCGAGAGTCCTGCTGTTTTCTGAACTCCTTTGTTTCTCTTTCCTGCTTGTTTTCCCCTATTGTAGGGCAAGCACTAAAAACATTATATCTCGGCTGTTATTTTTACAGCAGCTCTGCCTGGAAAACTGAACAGTTCGGGGCTTTATGGCATGAGAAGGTACATGTACACAGCAAAGGAGACAGCCTGTGCCCCAGAGAATGTGTTGCTGAAAGACAATGCAGGTTCCTGGGCCTTAACTCTGAAATCTCCCCTCCTACTCCTTGTCTCCTCCTCTTTCTTTTGCATGACCCACTTCATCCTGGCACTGATTTTTCCAACACAGATGTAATTTTGTAGGAACAGGATACTCAGGTATTGCCATTGTACTAAAGCATCTTTACACTTCATGAGCAAAAACGAGGCACCTCCATTCTCCTTGCAGCTCCCCATTGAAACTGTTGTAACGTAGCTCAGCTGAGCAACAGGACAACCCACAACATCTTCATGCTTTTTGGCCATTCCACATGATTGTTCTGATTTCTAGCAGCACAAAAGGTTGCTTGGAAAACAACATCAAAATAACATTTAAGTATTCAGAGTCATTCATGGATACAAAATTCATCTTTTAAAACCTCTCTGAGATGTGCTGGCTCTCCAAAAGCGTTTTGGTTCTGCTTCCAGTTGAGAAGAGCAGGATTTCTGTTGTCCCTACATCATCAATTACTGAAGAACCCAATAATTTATTTGATGGATCCTTTTATTTGGTCTTCAGCCCTGCCTTGTTAAAAGGTGTATTTTCAGTCAGCTGCCACAGAGATGGAGTTAAACTGTTCAGCAGTGAAAATCCACAATATGCAGCAATGTCCTTTTTTCTGCATGAGATTTTCATGCAGAGCAAGATGCTCCCAGCAGAGTCTCAGAATACCCAGACCTGGTTCAAACTGAGGTGAAAAATGTTGCCCTCTACTCATGAATTCCCTCATTCAGAACCGATTCCTTGAAAAAGCAAAATTCTCAGAAACCAGTGAGCTGTGCTCTACGATGAAACCTTCCCTCCCAGTCTTGTGCAATCAGGCATCACAGCATGCCCCACCAATGCAAAGGAAAGCAAAGCATTGTGGATAGTCAGTGAGTTTCTTCCTATTTTAGAAAGGGAAAAGGGCTGTGTTTCAAGCAAGGAGGAATGCTTTCAGTTTGGCCCGTGTTTCTCATTTCACTTACAAAGGTAATTTCCATAGTTCACAGGAGATGCTTTTTGAAACAAATATTGCAGTTGAGTAAATGGCTTCATAAAACTTAATAAACATCCATCCAGAAGTTAATTTATTTAAGATGTCTTTAAATCCTCCTCTGCCTTATTGAATTCATTTGAACTGTAGATCAGGTTGGAGTATATTCATGAGGGTATTTAAGCAGTAAGGCAGAGCATTCTGGTTATTGTTGTAAGTCCCATGTGGGCTGTGAAGTATGAAGCAAAGTGTGAAGAGACTATGGGCACTCACATGCAAAATCCTTTATGCAGTGTGTGAGCACAGATACAGCCCTGAGTGCTGATGGTGGCTGCACACAGCAAAATGCTGGGGTTCACTGCAGGACCAGCCTGCAGGGTGAGGGCTCAGCGGTCACTGCTGGGCAGCCCAGTGCTGGGCTCAGTCAGCTCCATGCCACGGAGAAAAACTGGTGTCAGCAAGCTTAGGATGAGAGATCTGAGCCCTCTGGGGACTGCAGCTGGTAAAGAGAGGAGAGAGTCCAAAAAACTTATGTTTGTCTCAGAGATGGCCAAAATACCATTGCAGGTGTGAATACCATACGCATACAAGGCACATTCTTGTCCAAGCATACACTCACCAATTTTCAGCCTTTCCAGTGCTTACTTGAAAGCTCAACTGGTTTGTGTTACCAGTGACATGATATTTCATTACACTTGGCTGCTTCTTTACAAAATCCTGAAGAAACGGGAAGCAATATCTTCCACACTTTTAACACAAAAATGTAAAACCATCTTGTAAAGCAGGAACAGTCCACTTTTTTCCCCTTTCACACTGCTGCGGTTCTGCTGTACACAGCTGACATGGGTAGTGTAAAATCTCAGCTCCACTGTAAACTGAAGTACAAAAAGGAATGATTACAAACACATGGCCCAGATGATCTGTTTCAAGATCTCTAAAGGTACAGAAAGAATAATGAACTCCTCACTTGTGAGTAACATCAATATCTCAGATGTGCTGTTTCATCCTCCTTCATCCCAATATGCTGTTGAAAGGATGGACACTATACTTTGCCATTGCATCAACTTCAGTCACATTAAAGGCTGAAACAGTTGGACCAGAATTTCTTTGTTCCTTTCTTCTGCTTGTTCTTTCTTCTGTCTTTGGAAGCTATTTGTTAGGAAGGGTATGTCCAGCATGTATACAACGCAGCTTTCAGCCTCAGGCACTCAAACACATCATAATTAATCAGGTGTGAGCCCTCTGCAACTCATCTCTGTTACTTAACTACGTAAATTCCAGTGAAAGCATTCACATACCATTTTCTTCCTATAAATGTCTCAGGATTGAGTAGGTATTTGCACCACATCAATCAGGCCCATGGTTTGTCTCCCTGCCAAAGAGTCCTTGCCAAAAGGGAAGAGTCCCAGAGTCAGAGCTACAAGGGAGGTTTGTAAAGCTATTTTTTTTTTCAAGGACTGTGTAAAGGGTAAGATGCTACACAGTCAAGCTGGTGTGAACATCATAGGTACTCTTAATAACCAGAATACGGACTGTACAGTGTAAGACTAGCTTCTGAAAATCATTTTTGCTGAGCAATAGACTGCTGGGCTCATCTGACAGCAAACTCCATGGATTTTGCTATCCTGTGCCTGCATGGAGTCCGCAGTCACTTGTGGACTTGCCAACACCCCAACATTTCAGGAACATAACTGAGATGTAGTGGCAGTCATTACCAAGGTTTAACAGTGGTAGCACAGTGCTAACAACCTAGCAAACTCCATCTCTTTGCTGCTGCAAGGTTGCTCATATTTTATAGATATGGATTTCAGGAACAGAGAACAAAATAGATTCACTCAGGGTCTCTAACAAGATCTTTCCACAGGCCAGCAATTCAAACCCCAATGTTTCTATCCCAGTCAGCTCTGATTCATCTTTTCCTTCATTCAGCATAAACATTGCCTGAGAGCTATATATAACCTCCATTTGAAGAGGTGTATCAGCCAAACATGCCACTGTTCAACCATTTAAAAGCAACTCTTGTTGCTTTCATCAACAGCAACAACCTTGGCATAGCACTTGACAGCTTTCAAAGTACTGCTGCTGGAATAGTGGCGCTGTGCTTGGTGTCTGCTTCCTTATAGAAAACATACACACTGCCACTCTAAATCTCAAAAATAGCCAAACAGGAACGAACTCTATTAAATGAGAATGGCCTCAGCAGTGTCATGGAGAACTCTAAAAAATCTGTGGCATCTGGTGTTTCCAGAGTTCTACCTCTTCTGTCCACTTGAAAAGCAGCTATATATGTCAGCAGCATTCTCACTATTGCTCCCACGCAGATTGTGCATTCTTACGAAGTTCTACACTACTGCAAGAGATTATTTTCTGTCTTCCTTCAGACCAGTAACTGGGGTAAAATGTATGCATTCTTTATTGTTATCACAAGCATGAAATTAGAGCCTTCAGGACCATTCCAGAAAAACATCTTAGGTAGCCAGTGGTGTTTTCTGACTCAGAACTTTTCACCCTTCTGCTTCGTCTGCGCTTGATCCGGCCTGGGACAAGCAAGGGTAGAAGGATATTAAAGCTAATGACTGCTGGCACCACAGCAAGGTAGTGGATATTCTTGTCCAGACAATGTCTGACCTTCCTGGGGAGGGTGATTTAGCAAGACATGTAAACACAAACCTTTTGATACAAAATCAAATACCAATTTGGGCAGCATTTATAAACCCAGATGAAGGCCCATGTGCACAACTGGTATAAATCTGCCTGGACCTGAAGAGAAACAGTTTGTGTTCTTAAGTGACCCCATCTAGCTTTGTTTCTCATTTCTACAGCTTTCTTTTTTTAAAATAACATTTAGCAGGGGAAAAATAAAGCAGTTCATTATGTTAGCAGCTCCACAGCCAATCTTAAATGCCAGAGGCGCTGATCAGATTAAAACAAAAATCACATTTTGTAGCTGATGTGTGGAAGGAACAAAGACTCTGGTCCTCATTTTGATTGAATACAGGATGATATCTCTTGCTTATTGTATATATTACAACTGCAAGGAAGGATGTCGTTTATCACAGCATGCTTCAGTGCTTTTTAATGTACTGCTTATCATAAGGAGCTCACTGGCATTCACAGAGCACCCTTACAGGTTTCACTTTGTATCTCAATAAGTTTTTATGGACTTCGGGAGACAGAGAAAAATACTTCTTGTTCCTATGCAGCCACTCTCACTCCATTCATGCTCAGTTAAAACCAGCTCCTCATCAAAGCCAGAGCAATGTCCTCAGCAGAACAGGCAAGAGTCAGTTCTCTGAAAGAAAAACACAGGTAATGGTGCACCACCTCTTCTTCCAATTGCTGCTGTTACTGCTACAAAGCTTTGCAGATCTAGCCTAGCAAATACACAGTGTCATACTGAAGGTCAGACCTGCATTTCATTCTCTGTAGTCTCTCTGATGATCTCTGGGTCAACATCTCATTTTATGAGCAGCAATTTTACCTCTTGTTCCAGTGCCAGTAAGACTTTCATACATCAGTCCCACTGATTTCCCTTGTTAAAATCCAATTCCTGTGGGAGTAGCACTGGCTTCTGCTGGGAAAACATTTCATCAAGCTGGAGAAAGAATTTGGCTAACTATTACTGGGAGCTTCACAGCTGTGGTGAATAGAAAAGGCAAAGCTGCCCACAGATGAACACCAAAACTGAAATTATGGAACACTATCTTTGGTCCATCTGTCATTCTTGAAAGGCAAATGCAAAATTAATGAATCTCTGTACATGAAGACAGAGAAGTTCTCTGCAGGGGATGTTGATTTGGCCCTGGTTGAAATGCATGGCAGCCCCAAAGCTAATGACTTGTCAATGCTCAGCTTTAAGGAAGGTTGTGCTCTATCAGCTTAATACGGAGGATAAAAGGTTCAGTGAGTTCCAACTGTCATCAGAAAGCATGGGAGAAAGAAATGTTCAGCCATCATTCTGTTTGCTTTCAGTGCCCCGATATGCATCCTGCCATCAAAAGGATTTGCAGACGTTTTCCAGAGAGAAGGCAGTTGTGTTAGCAACGCCATCGTCTAGTGAAAAACACTGGAAGAGGAAAAGAAAGAAAACAAAACCTGCATTCTTCTCATGCCTGATTTTCACATATTCACAAATCAGTCAATAGCTTTTCTTCAACTGCCATTTCAGTTCCTCTTGCTTACGACAATTCATCCCTCTGTGCTGTTCGTTTTCCTTACGGATTGCCTCAGGGCTCAGGGTCTGTCCATTTTTTATATCCATCTCTCCAGGAGGCACTGTAGGGTTTGAAGATCAGTTGTCTTGATCAATATGAAAAGGCTGTTTTATGTAAGAAGGGGCTGTGAGTCACAGCAAGACTCTGATGAGCCCAATAAACTTTCTTAGCAGCTGGCACCAGGGTAATGGAGAATTAGGAGCTACAGGACTTAAATGAAATACTGAATCAGATAGGATGGGAAAGACGTTTTTTGGGGTGACAAATGATAAACCTGAGGATATTGCATGTTTCTTTGAAATGGAGCCTATTTCTTGTGAGGGATAAAATGGATTTCTCAGGAGGCCATTTATTTGTGCAAAGACAAAGAAGCAAAGAAGAGGACTATAATCAAAATGAACTGAAGGGGAAAGAGGGCTGTTCTGCACCCAGTGCACTGGCATGAAGGTGGGATGTGGGTACAATCCTGCTAACCTGCTGCCAAAGAAAGCTCCAGAGCTTGTCTATCTTGGTATCTTGGTTCAGTGCCCCCCTCTTCACATCTAACTTTCCAATTGTAGGTATTTTCACAGTCATTCCTAAGTAACATTTGGAAAAAAATTGTGTGCACTTAAAATTAGTGTGCCTGTTTTGATAAAAATCTCCCTTACAAATATTCACTTCTTTCCAACCAGCTCCTTCTATTCTGGGTGATCAAGTAGAAGTTTCACTTGAGCAGCTGTTGTTACATGCCAATGGATGTTTATATTGAAGATAATTTGTTTTTCTCTTCACAGTAAAGTATCTGTTCTGTCAATTCTGTATGTTTCTTCTTTGTGAACAGAAATACTTCTGGCTTATTGGCCTTGTAGATTTATTCCTACTTTCATTTCCTTTAATAAGATTGTTACTTTAAAAAGATTTAAATACTGAGACTAACAGTACACAGATTTCAGATAAATTTGTTCACCGATCAAGGCGCAAAAGACAAAATATATCAATTAAATTAAATATTAGTTTCTATCCGCTATTCTACCAGCAGTAATGAATAGCAGTCTGAAATACAATTCAACTCTAACCATAAATATTCATAGCTAAAAGTCCTTATTTTCCCTTAAACTGTTCTGCGCTGCTAGAAAATGAGAGCTCATCTTAACTAGATGTACCCAGACAAACTGAGATACAGAAAAGCAGATTTCATTTCAAATAAATAATGAACTGGAGGAAGCAGTGCTATGTGCTATGAGTTAATGCATGAAATTTGCATAAATACATAGAAAGCCAATCCAAGACAAGCAAAACTGGGAATGTACAGTCGGGATTAGGTGAAGACACAGATTTGCAGCCAGGTAATCTAGTCCCACCTTGGGGATCATGAGCAGCGAGGTGAACTTTTGCATTTCATCCGAAGGACAGCAGTAGGTAAGCGGAGTTCAGCTCCCCTTTAAGCATGATTTTGGAAAAGGAGCTCACTTGTATAGCGAAAATGTTGCCTTCTCTACATCCCAACTAGCCTCCAGTCCTGGTTTCATGCAGGAGCTGACTGTGGCAGGCACCTCTTTGACCGTATGTAAGGAGTCCAGATGTATTGTGACAAAAGTTTCACTGCTGCCAGTGAATTTACATCTCCTCAAGGTCCAGTTTTGCAGATAGCTGTTAGTAGCTTCTTTGTAGAAGTGGGGATTAAGTGCAAACAGCCAGGTTCTTGGCAATGCAACCAAGTCTGCACCAGAGTGCTACAACTGGAAACCATGAGCTTGTACTGCCTGAGCTGCCTGAGGCCAAAGGCAGCACAGGGTAACACGTGCTGCAGCATCCTTGCTCCTTCCTGCTGGCTTGCTGGCACAGAGGCTGAGGACTGGAGGTGTGATGTCAAGCAGGTGTGCCAAGCCAGCTACTGTCTGTGTGGAGCCTGAGTGATGGAAAAACAACTAGAAAAGGCCTTGTCTAGCTCTGTAGGACAGTCTTATCAAAATTCATGAGGCGATTTAGTACTGGTGCAGGAACCTTATGTTTTCCCCTTTCTGCTCCCATTCCCTTGGCCAGAAGCTTACCATCACCAGGAATTAAGTAGCCTGGGACAAAGACACCTTGAACCAATGCTCAACTTTAGATCTAGAGGCAGAGCCTATTTGTTGTGTTTGTGTTCACAACTGCAGGAGGAGGGGGGAAGGAAGGAAGGGTGTCCCATAAACCTTCTGACAAAAGGGAAGACAAAGGTAATTCAGTTAGCCTGCACAACGATGCTACCAAAAACAATGAAGAACTTAAGTAGATAATAGTTAATCCTTTATTTCCATTGTTGATTCAAAGCTAATGCAATTATTTCTGTAGGTGATGTCTCAGCTCTGGTTTACATGAAGGAACAGTCCCTCTTGTCTCTTACAAACTGTTAATTCAACATGACAGGTTTTACCTGAGAACACTAATAATGTTGTCATCTCGGTTTCCTTTTCACACAAAGCTGGACCAGTACATTCTGTCTCACAAGTTGAGGCAATTCTGTGGAAGCAGATCTCTATCAGGTGACAGTGGTGTACAAGGGGAATTTCTTTCCTTTTTTTTTTTCTTTTTGTTATAAAATAAGCAAGTTCCATTTTCCCCATTACTTAAGTTATGATTCCCTTTTATTTCAGTTTCAACTCTTAAGTCTTTCTTCTATAGCTACTGTAATGGAAAAGATACGAGAGGAGAAGTCACCGACCCTGGAGGTGTTCAAGGAACGTTTGGATGTTGTGTTGAGGGACATGGTTTAGCGAGAACTATTGGTGATGGATGAATGGTTGGACTGGATGATCCTGTGGGTCTTTTCCAACCTTCGTGATACTATGATTCATCTGAGGAGAAGAGGTTGGAGTAGAGCTAGACAATGTGGCTGTGATGGGCTGGTCAGTCATCTGCTTCTGCCTTCTACTGTTGGCTGAAAGAAATTGTTTCCTTTCTTCCTCAGTCATACCTGACTCTCAGCTGGGAACATGCCCATTCATGCTTGGATTCCATCTGCCTCTTCCTGTGAGAAGAAGCAGAGGCTGTACCAGGAACATGCTTTCCTTTTTAGGGAGTCACATTTCAATTTCTGGATATTCTCACACAGACACTGCAGGGTGGTCCCTTTGGACATAAGCTGTAGTCCAACCACAGCTCCCTGTGCTCCATGCTTTTGTGGTCCAGAAAGTACTTACAGGAACCCTCAAGAGCTTGAGCAAGCCTCCAAACTGCATGACATCAAAGATAGGATCTCTCAGGGTCAGGGAGGCTCAACTCTTCCTCCCCCATGTGCTCCTCTGATTTGATCTGATTTTACCTGCTTTGAAATTTTTCCCACTTGTGTGTGCTATGTTCTTCCACTAGAGAGAGAGACAAGGTTAAAAGAGATGATTGTTAACGCAGATGCTGCAGGTTGCAGTGCTGAACTCATTGAGATTCACGTATCCTCAAACTCCCTGAGAACTGAAGCGCTGCTGAAGGGGCCATGTTCAAACACTTGAAGCTCTTGAGATGGGTCTCTCTGAAGGAAAGCTGGAAACAACAAATGTTGGATGTTATTGGCTGCTGTGTACCTTCAGAAAACAACTCCTTTGCCTTAACCATCTGTACGGATCCATCTCAGCACCTTGTTTATCTTCATGGACTGACTGTAGAGCTTCAGTTAAATGCATCTTCCTTCATTAAAAGAAAAACATGCAGAGAAGAGAGAATCCTCTTCGCTTTCCGACCTCTCTATTGACACTTTCTTTTAAGTCCCACTCAGTGGTAGAGATAAGCATACACTTGTTTTTGGAGTACATGGGAGAAGAGATATAAGCTCTCTGTGTTACAACTGCTGCCTCATGATCTTCACTTCTGAGAGCAGCAGCATTGTTATATGAGGTTTTCCACTTTCCCTTTTTCCATTATTGCAGTAAGCACTTTGACTTGTTCTCTTTTCTACCCGAACAGCTATCATGCACAAATGAATAGTGTGGTACCTAGGACTTCCTGAAGAAGGATAGATCATTCTGATCACCCCATCCTATCTTCTCAGATGTACAAAGTCATAGAGCACCTGCACATCTCAGAAGCTACTTGAACCTAAAGGCTTAGAGCATCAATGACAGACTCAACAGTATCCAAAGGAAATGATTCCCAAGCACAGATCAGACACAAAATATCCGCTAGTGATCAGGGCTGTGACATGCCTCTTCTCACAACTCCTCCACTCCTGCTGACAGAGGATGCTGAAATAAACTTGCTCACGTACCACATTGGAATCTGGAGACAAACCAGCAGGAAGGGAGGAGGTGTTGGGGGTGGATGAGGGGGAAGGAGTTTTTTTCTCTGTGAAACATCCAATTTCACCACTGACAAGTCTGACAGATGGAAACCAATTAAAAAAAACCTTCTGCTTGCAGGTGCCAGCTTCTTCAGTGCAGTTCAGCAGTTCTCTCCACCCATTTGTAGTAATTGCTGGGTGCTCACACATGGCAAGTCAGTTAAGCAGCCTTGCCTTCCAGTGTCACAGACTTCTTGTTTAAAATAGGGAGTTGTCAGCTCATGGGTAACATGGTCACAGTCCCTCTGCATCCACAGCTTGTGGGGTCACACATCAGTAATGCTGTTGTCCAGTTGCTGGAATAAGGTAGCACAAAGTTTGGCTGCAGTCTCTTCTTCGCATTTTCCCATGGGATGCTAATGAAGTGTCTCAGAAGAATATAAGGCATTTCAGCAGGAATGGTACTATGAGTTACTTCTCATCGAGAAAATATTATCATTGTCAATGGCAACAACAGAAAGAAGTCACTGACTTTCCTCAGCTCACAGAGATCTCACCTCAGTGATGTAGTCCAGATTCAAGTACAAGAGGCTTTTTATGACCCTCCTATGGAACTGTCAGCTCTTTTTACTTAGTGTTTGTTCAGGGATGCTCAACAGGGCCTCTGAGGCTGCTGCTCACTCGTCCTTGCTCACATGAGGTTTGATGAGAAAACTCATGCTGTGCAACCTTTTGAAGATTTCCTCCTTAATGAGAGCCACTTCTCTGCAAGGAGCCTCTGTGGCCTGGTGATCAACATCCATCATCTTGGGCACAGCTACTTCGTTGTTATACTCCCACCTTGCTGCAGTACAAAGCTCATTAATACAACTTGCATTTCATCTCTGGCCATTACATGTAGGGTTGACATTTTGAAATGCCTGGCAAATCACACAGCAAGGTCCCCTAGCCCCAGCTTACTCATTCCTTCCCTAAAAACAATCTGCAAAGTAATGATGGACAGAAGGTCTTATTCAGTAATGTCTCTTCATCTGCACTCATGAATTTTTATACTGTTGCTTTCCTCACAGGGCTTTTAGAATGCTAAGCTGATTTTATTAAATGTGACAGGAGATAACAGCACCTTATAATAATTTCTTATTCTTTTCCATCGTGAAAGCTATATAATGTGGCAATCTCAAGCTCACTGATGAGCAAAGAGATATCTTCCTGAGTCACAGGCTGTAATGTCAGCAAGTCTACTTACACTCACTATGTCCCACACAAAATGGATGGCTCAGGAGGTTAGCAGCAACATCCAAATTACCTTATGATTCAATTAGTTGCCTTATGGGCAACAAAGGAGAAAATAGGATAGCAGCAGAAACACACTGGAGTGCATCTCCCTCCTGAGGAGCATCCTGCTGAGATGGAGAATGTGGAAAATGGCTTGCTTTACCTTGTTATTCTAATTTATTCCTATAGATGAGCTATTAACTAGTGGATAATGCCAACAAGAGAATTTTCTCTCCATGGCCAGGAAAAAGCCTGCCTTCATTTGTGAGACTCCAAGAAATCAGTTGCTGAAAAGTCATCCAAAGTGAAAGAGAAGTCTTCTGCCTACATCTGCCTCCCTGAGATGGGCATCACTCACCAGCAGGGTGTCAAGAGGGCAGGAGGCGTAGCAGGTTGGAACACGGAAGGCTTGAGAACAGAGGAGCTGGTTCCATTTGTACTTGAGTTGTGTTCTAATTACCACAATTCCATGTGTTGATCAGGCACTTAGCTACACAGCAACTCCTGGGAGTATCTGCAATTCATGCTACAAGCACAGAATAAACTGCTGCAAAATTTATTATAAGAAAGAAGGTCAGGCAGTTTGGTGAAAATTAAAGCCAGACCAGGAAGCAATATCATTCACGATTTCTGCCTTTTACACAAAAGCTTTGGTATGGAACTATCAGCATCCTAAAAGAGTGCTCCTGTGCTTCATCTTTTCTTTTCATCCTCATCATTCTCCAGTGACTCTCAGTTTGCTCCAGCCATATTTTTTTTCCTCCAATAATAATGAATTTTATGCTATTATTATTCTTTAATTTGCTGCACATTCTAAATACATTCTTGGAAACTGATACAGGGAGTGTGCTGCTGTCATTTGGAAGCAAGAAAATTCCCTGGCTTAGTGCAGCCAAAAATGCCTTGAATGAAGAATTAGAGTTTAAAGGGAGCATAGAAATCATTCCTGCAGCCCAGGGTACTCTAAGCTCTAAGGAGACCGTTAGACACATGCACAAATGCACATACTGTATATGCACACAGGCAGTCATTTTGTGACATCATGGTACAGGTTTCATGCATTATTCAATAAATGTGCATGGAGGCTTGGAAATGCATGTGGCTGATTGGCTTTCTGACTCACAGCCCATGTCAAACTTTGGTCTATTTGCACTGCCCAGTTTGGTGGGTTTTCTTGAGATGCTGGAATTTCACCTTGTTCTCAGAAAGATGAACTTGATGTTTTCTCCTCATGACACCGTTCTGCGTATTTGATAATAGCAAACCACAGTGAAAGAGATGTGAAATTGTATTAATGCTCTATTTTCTTTGCCAGTAGGAATTAAAACGTCTGGGAAAAGATCTATGTTTCACTTGATTTTATCTTGTGTCCTGGATTTAAGTGCGAGCATCCTTTACCATCTCTGCTCGTTCTCCTCATCAGACTCCAGATGCACACATAAGAACATACATCAGTCTTCCTCTGTTATTTTAGCTATTCCTTAGAAAGCATCAATTTTCAGGGAACCATCAGTGGTTTCTGAGATGCCAGAGGGCTGCTTAAATGAAGCTGGACAAAAACATACATCCAGTTAAAAAATACGGTTTTGTAGCTATATTAAATAAGATGTTGTGGTTGAAAGAACGTGTCCTAACATCAGGGTGTAGGACAATAAGGATTTAAAGAAATGAGGCAAGGATTTTCTTCTGAGAAGTCATTCTGGGGAAATGATCACCTGTTTTACTATTGCCTACAGATTTCCTATAATATTTGCCTGTTCATCAAGGTCAGCTGTTGCATATTTCCTGAGCCTCCATGTTTTGCTGCCCATTCAATTGTTTGGTGATTTTTCCTCCCTCTCTCTGTGGCCTTACAATCCACTTTTTGAAGTTCCCATCATAGGCTGGAACCAAATGCGAGTGACAACATGATTTTGTAACACACAATTACATAATGAGCTTCTTTCCTCACACCATTTCATTTCAAGCATGTTCACTCAGAAGTGGAAGCCTCAAAATAGCACTACTGCCACAAGTTCATACTGAAAACTGAGGCCAAATACACAAAGAGCCTTTACAAGTTTCCACAAGTGTTAGCAAGCATAGACTAAGCTTTGAATCCAAAATAGAAGGAGAGGACTAGTAATAAATACATAATAACTGTTGGTCAGTGACACTGAATGTAGTACAAACATTACTGGGAGAGACCAGCTTGCAATTTTGAGACCAAGCCAGCTGAACTCAAAGGATGATTTCCCATCACTGCCAACAGGCTTTGGGAACAGGCCCAATTTGCCTTAAATCAGGCATCTGGCACTTAAATAATTAGAATTAGTTCAATTGGAAGGGGCATACGAAGGAATTGTTCGATTAGAAGAAGCCTACAAAGACCATCAAGTCTTGTTGCCTGACCACTTCAGTGCTAACCAAAAGTTGAAGCATATTATTAAGGGCATTATCCTCATACCACTTGAACACTGGCGTGCACAGGGCATCAACAATCTCAAGGAAACCTGTTCCAGTGTTTAGCCACCATCAGTGATACAGAAATTGTTCCTGATACCTACTCTGAACAACCCCTGGTGAAGCCTTGTGTCATTCCCATGTGTCCAGTTGGGGTCAGCAATATGGTACAAGACAGCTGATGCATAAAAACCCCTGGATATTAGCTAGAAAAGGCTGTCCCTACTATTTACTCTGTTTCATTGCTATCTTCAGCTTTCAAAACCTCTTCATTCTCAGCAACACAAATAGTTTCTGTCACGTCTTGTTGATAATCTGGCTGTGATACAATCCCTCTTACTGTTATTAATCTCTCATGTGGAACAATGCGAGCACAGCTCACAGCCTTATCAAAGCCTGTTTCAAGAGCCTGTGAAAGCAGTTCTCTTGTTGAATCTGGTCCCATAGACCAGGTTTCAAATATGATTGCAAAATGTCAAGTTCATGTTAATATGCATAGAGATTTACTGCAAGTTATAAATACTAATGTTATCTATGTGGTTATCAACCATTATTACATCAGTGGCACCTGCAACATCTTCAGCTCTAATTATATTGATTAAACAAAACAGGCACAAAGCAAAAAGAATCAATTGCTGAATACAATGAAAGACTTCCTCCATTTCACAAAGATAGTTGTAGGTAATTATAGAGATACAGGTTGGCCCATAGTGGCCAGATTGTACCAGGGCAATGGGCTGCCCTTTGCAATTTCTATCATCTATTAGGCCTGTCTCTCTCTCCTCTTGCCTCTGCCAGATTTATAGTGACATCCACAGCAAGAGCTGCAGAACCCTTGAGCTTTCTGCCATTCACATTCTTCTTCTGACATGAATTGGTTGCATCAGGCAAACCTGGCGGAAGGTTCAGGACAGAGAAGCAATTAGCAATCAATCTCGTACAATGATGAAGCCATTTAAACTTAAGCAGTTGTGTGGAATCAGCTGGAAGTCGTATTTTATTTTTTATTTTTTCTCCTTTAGAGGAAATGAAATCTCTCTGGGTGTCTGTATTTTTTTCAGCATCTGTGCTTGAGTCTCTCGGCTAAATGGCTGGGTTTCCTGGCACTGTTTCTCCTTCCCCACTCTTGATGAGGGTGTTTTTCTAGTAGTAGCTTGCTTCATAAGTTTTGTATTGGCTCTGTTCTGTGTAAAACTGGCATCTCAATCAGATGTGAAAGCACTGCTGTTATCTTTGGAAAGCAGAGACTTGAAATGCACATAAGCAGTAGAAAATTGAAGTATCCTTCCTGCTATACCTAGTTAATAAGAAAAACTGAAAGAACTCTCGTGCTATGGACATCGAACCGCTGGTAGAAGTTATTCCTTGCCAATACCGTTTAGATGACAATAGAATCTGAAGCTAACTGCAAAGCCAGAGTGCCTCTGGGTTTGTTGTTGCTGTAAGTCAGACAGTTCCTTGCCTACATTTGGAACACCAGGATTTCCTTGTCCCCAAGATCTAAAGACACAGGAGCATCAGATTAAAAGTTTTGTGCTTGCCACTGTGACAGGCAGACAAGTTTTCTCCCATGGTCTGAAGGATAGTCAATTTTCATTCAAGTGTCAGCATAACTTTTACTGAAACTTCACAATGCAGATTTTATTGTTTAGTTGTTTAGAAAAGGAGTGATTGTCAGTGCTGCTGTGCACTGGCATCTTCTCTGGATTTGAACTGAATGAAAAATCAGAATTAACAATTTGCTGTAAAAAATGAAGAGATTGCAGCAGCTGTCATAAATCTGTCTTTCCATGAAAAGCAAAGAGAGGTTTGCTGCTGGTTTGCAGATGGTAGATAGGAGTCTCAGACTAGTATGAGAAATGGAGCTATGCTGAGGTCCAGTGAATTAAACAGCAGTAACTGCACTGGCAAGAGGATACAAACCTAATTCCCAGCCAAAAAAATCCCGTTGCAATCCAAAAATTACCAGCCAAACTATTTCCACCTTGCTATTTCTTATGTCTCACCTTATTCTGAGGAAGAAGAACAGGATGAAAGTTGATGGTCTGTATGGCTCTAGGAGATTGCGTGGAACAGTTCAACAAATGTAGTGAATCGCTTTTCATTGCCTCCTCTGTTGGCAGATCAAAGCAGGTGGGGGAAAAATCCCTCATTGTAGAGGGATATAATGGTGCCATAGATGAAAATGACTTGCAATGATCTGCAGAAAGCTGCCAAAATCAAGAGATCTTTTACTATGACCACGCTGGAGAGCCAGGAGTAACGCAGTTCTGTCCCACATAGAAGTACGATGTGGGGAATGTGAATTAATGACTAATCAAGACTCATATTTAGAGTCTTTAGAATGTAAATCTAAATACAATGGGCATGTCATAATGGAAGATAGAGGCACCCAAATTTTCCAGGTAGAGTTGTGTGTCACTTAAACTTTATGATTAAAGGAAAAGGGAATATGAAATGAAAGGAGCTATTGACAGCTTGAAATCCAGAGGAACCCTGTGGTATGTCAGTGTTTTCTATCAGGCCTACAACACAAAAAGTACATCTTTGCCTGCAATACTCGTTTGTTATTTCCTCTGCGGGAGGAGAACAAGGGGGGGAAAAAAAGATAGAAATGCTGTTCTGCTGTTGTAGATCGTCTCATAAAACATTACATCTGATGTGATAGCTAGGAATGAAACTGGGTCACTCTGCAACAGCAAGTGGCTTTAATTAAACTTCTTGGCAGGATCCATGCAGACTCTGTGCTCACACCTCTAATTTAATCTTGTCTGTGTGGCTTCATTCAGCCAGAGAATCTCCCCTTTCTCCCTGGCATCCTCCACGACCTCCAAGCTATTCATTTCCAATGTAAAAGAAGTAAACAGAGAAGTTTAATGACCTCACTGGCAAGAGGCTGTGCTGGTGGCTCTGAGGGATTCTCTTCAGACAGCTCTTTTTCCCCTGGTGCTCTGCTGATAGATGGCCAAGAGAGTGGGTGGTACAGAAGCAAGCAGCTACCCAGCTGATACCAGCAGGCACCTAAATCCATCCCGCAGGCAATAGGCAGCCTCTTTGCAACACCTTAACATATTTTGCTGGAGAATGAGAGCTTTCAAATAAGCCCTGTGCAAAATTTTCCAGGATAATTTATCCTGGTATTAAATACTGAGTTGTGTCATGGTTCCTCCTACATCACATTGTATTAGATTACACTCAGCTGCAGGATAGTGTATTACACAGCATTACTGTGTATTAACTTGTTTTGTACTTAGTGTAAGTGCATCATATGGTAATGGTTTGCTGTAAGCAAAGGTTGTTTGAAAGGGGAAGGCTGTTAATACATAAATAGCAAAATCAGAGAGAGAAGGAATAATTACAACTTGTAGATCTTGTTGTAGGTCATCTGGGGCTTAGAGAGTGGCATGTACATCACAGCAAGAAAGGGCCAATTATTGGAATTTAGAATGTTGGGATAAAGGAATTGCTACAGAAGTTGAGACAGGTTTTCTTCTTTTTAAGTTAGGAAAGGTCCTACTTTGTCTTCCTGAAATCACATGCCAGCAGGTAAATAACTATTCATCAATATGCTTTTTGGAAATTGTCTCATTGAGAAGCTCTTCCCTGCTAACAAAAAAAAGTATTCACTGAGTTTATAGGAAGAACGTGGTGTTTCTTGGTAAAGTTCTTAAGTTTCAACCATCTTATTTCTCCTGTGTCTTCTAGGTTTCTCATCAGACAAAAAAAACTTGATTTAATGTTCAATCACTGTCTATGAGTCACCTGTAATTTAGCAGTCACTGATTTAGAGAGATATCAAGCATAAATGGAGATGGAGTAACAGCCAATGCACAACTGAAAATTTTTAGAGATAATTTATAATACTGAAAACAGGACACAGCTAATTTTAAAGTGATCTCACTCAGAGAAGCAGTGAAAAATCTGTTGATCTATATTTTCTGCAGATATATTTTCAACAGTGTGTATATTCAGAAGAACCTGGAGGAACTGGGAAAACAGAACAGGCTTTTAGTGTGCTACCGGGTGAGTGAGTCTTGAGGTCAAGATATTTAACTATGAGCTCGTTCCTGGCTCTGCACGAAATGCTCCCTTTGACCTTTAACATCTCATTTATTCTTCTGCTGTCTCGAGAAGAAATAAAATAAGAAAAATCTTAATATTATTTCCTGATCTGCAAAGGGTACTACAATAATAAATGCCTTCCGACCTGTAGGGCGCAGAACTAATGCCATGACTACAGCTATATTAAAACAAAGACAGATGCTTCACGCTTTGGCCCACCACTTACCTACAGGGCACCAAGTTAATTTGTACCCTATGGATGGAAGCAACTGTTGCAAGATCAATTGCAAGGCTGTGGGAGATACGGATTTGTCATGTGCTTTCACCCCTATCGCCCAGCCTCTGTCTACAAATACATTTATTTTATATTTTATATCCTTCCCCATCTTTTCCAGCTTCAAACTGCCAGCATTTGACAACTGAATAAGAAATATTTAGAGAACTAGTTTGTAATAGATGAAAGAAGAGTACTATTCTAATTCAGCAGTGCTAAGTTATCAGTGTGGTAGGGTGGGAAGTGTCTCTTGTCTTCTCTGTAATTCTATCTAAATTATTGCTTTGCTCTAAAGAATATTCAAATGGAAACCCAACAACCCATTTCTTTTCCTGTGGAATGGAATACGTTGCCCTACATTGCCAAAAAAATGGAAGGAGAACATAATAGTGTAGACAGAAACACTGTTTAAAAGGAACTCAAGTAGACTCAAATGGAATAATACAGCTCAAAAAGATCACTGCATCTGCTTCCATCACCAGACATTTGTCGCAAGCTCAGCATCAGCCATGTTACCCCAAGGCACCTATCAGGATCAATGACATCTTTAATTAATCCAGTCAAGACAAAAATAAAACAAAAACATTTCTGTATTCAGCATTTTCTTTGAACATTGTGTATCCCACTGATTTTTGTGAAACATTGGAGATGAGAGTGCTGCGATGCACTTTGCTACCCAGACACTCATCTGCACTCCCTGCCCTACTCCTCCAAAGGCCTTCCAAGCCCCACATGTCCCACCAGCTGAGTGAATTACATGGGAAACAGTTTTCTGCACCATACAGTGTTCATATCCCATCACTGACCTCAAGCTTTCAGGTTCTAAGAGTCTGAATATTTACCAATATTTTATTAACCTTTTAGAAACACTCCCTCAAGTTTATCTTACCCTTCTGCTGAGAACATTTGCTTGTGTGCTGTCAACACCCAGCCCCTGTTTCAGTTTCTCTGAAGCAATCCAATCAAACATCCCTCAGTCTCTAGTCCTTAGCATTTGTCTTTATTTATCTCCTTTATTTTATACTTCACATGAGAAAAGAAACCACCAGAGGCTGAAAATTTAATTTGGTTGGATCATGCACCTAAGTAGACCTGATAAGCCAGTGTGTTGGCAACACTACCAGCCTGAAGACAATGCTGCAGATGACTGTGTGACCTCAGGTAAACCAAATTGTTACTAAACATGATCTCAGAGCAGCTCATTCTTTAGAAAGTAGAAGTTAATCAGGTTCTATACTGATATTCCAATCTCCAACAGTTGAGAGAACAAACATGAATTCATCTTCTGCCTGACTGGGCAACCCTCTGTTCCTCTCATGTTGACAGATCTCATCTGAAGCACATTTTCAGTTTTCTTGGCAGATAAGTGAAGGATTTTTGCCATTTGAGCTGTCTCAGTCCAAATTAATTCACTGCCACATACATACGTGTTCAGTCACTGGGCACATTATCTCCATGTTGGTTTCACGTGCCTACTGGCAGGTAAAAGGGCATCTCAAAGTCCAGGTAACCCTGTCACATAGCTCCAGAGTGAAAGTGTGGCTTCAGTTGTGGGCACTGAAAAAGCAAGTAATTTTATTTTATTCATTCATTAACGTTTTATGCGTTCTTGATTATACACGTGTGTGTGTGTATGTAAAGTAATATATAAACATCGACATACACAACGTGGATGTTTGGGTCTGTGTGTGTTTGTGTGTTGGTTCACATCCACATAAAATCAGCCCAAAGAGAAAACAGTGCTGTGTCAAAGAGATTGGATTAGAAAATACATGTTTGAATTATTTTTTTTTTTTTAATGGAGTAATAGAAGGCATTCGCTCAACAGACTCAGCTTCCCCACATGCCTTTCTCTATTCTCATGGGCATTATTCATGCTATACTTGGAGTTGTTGCTGATTGCTGATAGTTTTTTGCATGAACATGAAGAGCATGGATAGGCTGCGTGCTCCTGCACCACCAGGCTTCATGTGTGATGCAATGAAGGCCGTTCAGGTACTCAATGGCTTCAGGCAATGAGCAAATTACCCAGGGTACGTGGTGAATCAGAGATGGTCTGAGGGGCTTGAGGAGCTTCTCCAACTTAAAATGTGCTAATAGTGTTTTGACAGAAGTAGCACCTTGTGCTTGCCCTTAGCAAGACTGTATCTTGAAGAACCTCTTGCTGCTTCCACTTCACACGTTGCACAGGGCTGCTACAAAGCAGGGCTTTCTCAGAGTCTTGGTTTACTGCGGTTTCTAAATAATACACAGGAAGGCAGATGTCACTGGAGACAGCACATGCAGAAGGGGCAGAAAAGGCATTTCTCATCAAGGGGACTGCTTGCTCAGTGTTTCTGCTATATTCACTGGAATTTTGTCTATATTGTTAGTAAATTAATGTTAAAGAACACACAAGCCAGGCATCAAACGCTTCTCATCTTACTGGAAAGAACTCCAAAAAGCTGTAATTATTAGCTGGTCACACCAGTGAAATTGGCAGCAACTCTATTAGCTAACCCATTATTATCACAGGATTAGTTCCTTCACTTTTGAGGAGACACTGCAGTACCACTGTGATAAAATCGAAACGCGTGATAAAGGCAATCCTTGGGCATGTATTTATTGAGACTTCTTTTTTTAAGTTTGTATACATCTGCCATCTGTAAGAAACAAAGTCCTTGTTTCAATCTCTGAATTTTTGAATCAGTGAAACACACAGAATGTACTGAGGGACATCCATCCTGCACAGCACTGGTGTATGGCAACCACTAAAGCTGGTTCAATTTCTAAACACTTGCTGGAGGTTGCAACACTACTGTTTTGTTAACTTCATCAGTTTGGATCCCTTTCTGTTAACTTTCCTGATACGGGACATAATTGAACTCTGTATATCATCTCCTTCAAACTCAGAGAGCTTTATGCAAAGAGCGAGTCACTAATCAACTAGAGAGCAAAGACGAAATCTGGTCTTTAGAAGGAGACGGAATTAAAACAGGAAAACATGGGATCTCCAGAGAGTTTAAAGTGTCTGTCAAACACACACCAAAGCTCCAGTTAAGTGGGCTGTGGAAAGTTTAATAGGGTGGCATTAACCCAAACTGAATTCATTTGTTTGTGTGTAATGTTAATGAACCTCGGCTGCTCTCGCTGAAAGTAGCAGTGAATGCTCACTATTTGGAGCGCTCGCATTAGCCACCACTAGTTCCTTAATTAGTTTTTCAAAGGCGGTGTCTGAATGGAAAGATTATGGAATAATAAGTGATAATGGACTCTCATTTTGTTTAGAGCTCTTCCCTAGTTTATGGTACATTAAGTAATGGTAAAGAGAAATAATTTCTTCTCATCACATGTGTCCATGCTGTGGGGAAAAAGAAGTACTCATGGTTTCCAGACAAGTTTGGCTTTGATGGAACTCTCTTTTCAAGGGGCTATTTGCCTACCAAAGAGGAGTGTATTTTTCATAGAGCTTTTGGAACCTGCCAGCCTCGCTGTAATCCACTTGGCTGATGCTCCAGTTCTCTCTAAAGAGCAGATCTGCATCTAAACTACTTCAGATGTTGGACAATAGAAACAGTGAAATTCCAAGAACTGAAAACCATTGAGGCACTTGGCAAAGGCATTGATATCTATGAAAAGAAATGGATCAGAGCAGGCTTTAGTGGAGAAAGAGGACGGCTTGTGGAAACAAAACAAGACCAGGGTTTTAAATAAAGGCAGTGTCAGACTTCCTGTAGAAAATGGGAACAGTCCTTGAAAGCAGTTGTTCTACTGCTTTTATTAAAAAATAAAACACAGACTATGTATCTGTGTTCATAAAAGCAGAGATACCCAAAAGAGGGAACACAGTCTCTTCCCT
This sequence comes from Phasianus colchicus, assembly GCF_987193195.1. Lineage (NCBI taxonomy): Eukaryota > Metazoa > Chordata > Aves > Galliformes > Phasianidae > Phasianus > Phasianus colchicus. The sequence continues at coordinate 8,560,534 of NC_143452.1, forward strand.
GCTGACAAAAGGACAATTCCCAGGCTGGTCTCAGACTCATGAAAAGCAGAATGGTACTTTGCAAAATAACACAGCAGTAATCAGCTTCCAGTGGCATGGTTTATGCCTTGAGAATAAATGACTTAATAAAATGGTAGCAGTCATTTCTCTTTGTATGAATCACTTTTCTGCGTTAGAGATCCTTGCAAACATTCTCACAACAGAAACAGATGACAATATGCTGTTGCTGTTCTGTTCACAGCCATTTCCTTCACCTGCACATACAAGCTCTTTTACCTTCCTTTCTTTTGCCATCACTTCCTTATTATGAACTCTTGATGAAACAAAGTGTATTTTCACTGAATTCATTAAAAAAGAAAGTAATACATAATTGTGCCTCTATATAATTGCTGTAATTATGTCAGGCATATTTCTTCTTGTAAGGGGCCCATTTGCACAAAAAGGCTCTCTGTGTCTTAGCTATTCTCTTTTGCTTTATTGCTTAGAATGAAATGTAAACACCAAAGCCTCTGTGTGGTTATGCATTTCATTGTATCTCATTTCCATACTTCAGATTTCCTAGCAATTCATGCTTTCTGATTTATAGCATTAGAGCAAAGAATTGAGACTAATCTGTCAGCTCCATCACCAAAAAACTGACATGTTACAGTGTCTAGAGAGTTGCCCTTAATCAAATAAGTAGTTGAATTGCAGTGTATTTAATTACTGGTAAACTTGCCAGATACTGTAGCTCAGAACAGTCAAAATCCCTTCACTTTCCCTGGAAAGCTCTTTTCTTCTGCCAGGATAATATTATTTGCCATGCTCAAACTTCTCACCTTAGTTTAGTCTCTAACATAGACCAGGATTACTGTAATATTTGAAAATGTAATCACCAAATGCTGATGCCATGATGAACAGAAGCAATATTTTTCTGAAAGTCTGGGATATACATTAAGCCCTGATCGTGACAAATATCTTCCCTGCTCTGAAAGTCATTGAGGAGACAGATACTCTTTCATTTTAACCAAAAATTAGTTTTTTAGAGCTCTAAAAACAATCTCTGGTAAAAGCTTTATTCAAACTGTTGTTTGTTTTTCTGTTCTTGTGAAACATTCCTTTACAAAAAGAAAAAAAACCTGCATTCATGTCCCAAACATGCATAAAAAAGCCAGAATTTTCACAATAATGGCCATGAGAGGGAAAAAGTTCTGCTGCTCTGTCAACCAGATACAGAGCACCCAAAAATGCCCCCAGTTGTTCCAGTTACTGACTTTAACTTCAGTAGAACCATACTGCAATCCTATGACTATAAAGTAGTTCTAGGACAGAGCTTCTAGTGTGATACCATGGCAGTGCCCTAAGGACATGGTGAATTTGTCTTGGGAGAGGAATTTGGTTCCAAAGACCTTCTCTGTGAGCTCCTGCTCAGGAACTTTTCTTTCCCTGAAAATAAATTTCAGCTTCTGAAAATGAACTGCTGTACATTTCTGGCATCCAATGCAAAGAAGGAAGGAAACATATGGAAATTTCAATTAATGAACTTGAGAAGAAAGACTGTGGGTTTTTTTTTTTTGGTGTTCTCACTGGAACACCTCCAGCTCCTTACTCAGGGCTCTTTTTGTTTCCTCAGTGGAAACATTATAACAGTACTGATGTCCTGGTGGATTAGACACAATTTCTTAATAATTAATGACAATTTCCCTGTGCAGCCTGGTCAGCAACCCACTAAATAACGCAAAACAAATGAGAAATCAACAACAAAACAGTTAACCTGTTGGCAATACAGGGCAAGAGCTCTGAGTGTTCTTTAATTTCACCATGTACAGATGGCTAGAGCAAGAAGATGGTTGCATTTTTTAAATAGGTTATTAAGGACTACAATGAACACGAGCTTAAAATTTCACTATCAATATTATCCCCTGAAGTACTTTAAGTTATGTTTCTTGAGTGCAATATCCTGTACCAACTCTGCAGAGACTTCATCACTGCAGTGTACTACTCACCAAGAAAGTACACAGATGGGGCAGACCTGACTGCACGTCTCAAGCACCTCCTGCCATCGGCTCACGTTGGCAGGGCTCTGGGTCAGTGGGAAGAGCTGAATTTCTCCAGAGGGCAAGCTGTAGGGAAAATCTAACTGTTAGGTTTAACCCAAAATGCAGTCGCTCAAATTGCTCTCTCACTGAGTATATGGGGACTGAAGGTTGGTCTTCTAACTGGAATGCTCCTACAGGTACCTACAGTTACCTACAGATTATGGATAGAACATTTCCTAAAGCCTCCCCGGTCCTTAAAAGGTACAAGGCAGTCATCCTGCCCGTGCTGCCCTCAGACCTCATCTCCATTGATTCAGATCTCCCTCAGCAATCAGAGTATTGGGGACTGACAAGGAGATGAAGAGACGTAATGTTGCCATTAGGGAGGCACTGCCTTATTAAATTATTAATACACTGCTGGGTCGTTTTTGTTTTTTTTTTTCTGAATGATATTGAAAAATTATTGGTTGGAAAAATTAGGATAAAACATTAGGGGAAAAAAATCAGAACCATGAGGAGTTGGTTCCCATTGATTTTGGTTACTCATTTTCATTCTTGTATTTAATTACTCGAAGCTTTTATTCTTAACTTGGTCGTAAAAAAACTCTGGCCATATAGGATGGCTGAGCACACAGGTGCATGGATCTTCGGTCTTTCTGGATATAGAAGCAGAAGGAAATTATAAATACTGAAGTCATCAAAGCCACATACTGCAGGAGGTAAATATATGGGGAAAAAAAAAGAGAGAGAGCTGGATTTGGAAGTACTTGTATTCTGATGCATCTTACAACCCCATTCTTTGCTTTGTACAAAAGATCAGTACCGGGATCTGTTTCAGCAGAAAAAGAAAGAAGTCTTCTAAACCTGGCAACAAATCATGTGCTGAGTGCAAATTTTTGTTACTTCGGAGATGCACGGGGCTGGAAAAGTGTAGATTTGAGGGCTGCCTGAAATCAGAGTGTATTTAAACTTCTTACACTGAGATCAAGTTCAGCCCCCAGTCTAGGATTAAGGTTATGAAATGTTAAAATTATGTAATCAGGAATGACGGCAGCAGATAAAGTACCAAGCTGTTAGGGTAAGAGGGTTTTTCCAGCTATGGCGTATGTGCCTTTATTTTAAATATTCTCCATGCAGAATTAAAAGATCTCTGAATGTTATAGGAGAACAACAACTAAAAGCTGGAGATGCTAATAAAAAATGATAGGCCAGATCCTGAACTTAGATGTCTAGGCTTTTCAGAGCTGCTGCGACTGCAAACTGAGATTGATGCTCTCAGTTTGGCTGAGTGATGTCCTATGGGTTTTTTGACTCCCAGTCCAAGGTCAGTTTTTGCAGCAGAAAGTTTGGTCACCTTTACTACTGAATATGAGAATTCCAATGAAGAGAGCTGCCTTTTTGTCCCTTAAAAATTCTCAGATTCTCTTGCATTGCAGATGCCTATGTTGCCATCTCATGAGTAAATAAATGTGATCACTGATTAGTTAGGAATTTCATGCTGTTGTTCTGACAAAAAGTAGATGTCACCTTCGCTCTGCCAAAATTCAGGCTGTTGTGAACTTGGTAGGAGTTTGATTAAACTGTAAGTGAAAAGTCTGAGTGCTACCACAAAAATGTTGAGTGCCACCACTGCAGCTGCAGCCCTACGAAGCACTCAGTCATCTGTAGGTATTCTAATTAATAAGAAGTACAGAATTGCTTGATCAGAATCAGAATTCCTTGATTCCAAGCAATACTCTGAACCTTCAAACACAGGGGATAAAGAGGCAGATCTATCTGCAGACAGACGGATGGACAGAGGGGAGCTGTGGCACTGATGGCCGGTACCATTTGTGCTATGTAATTGTCATTAAAATGCTGAAGTACCATGAGCACAGTGGAACTCACTGAGGGCTGGAAAATCTCTTGCGGAAGTTAAGTAAGTATTTGAGCTGTCAAGTAAATTATATATTTGGGCAATGCCTCCAATTACTCCTGAGTTAGCTAGTTAAAAAGTAATCTGGTTAGAACTGTATAACCTGACAATTTTCGTAGTCTAAATATAATTAGGCATAATTAGGAAAAAATGACAGCTGGTAGATATGATTTAAACATAGGTATCAGTTGAAACCATTTTGAACAAGAAGAGGGCAGTTTATGTCAGTCAGTCCTTTAATCTCTTCTTTACAATTAACTGTTTTCTCTCTGTTGTGCATTCATCTCTGCAGTGCACTGAAATTTCATACTCCAGTTCATCCAGTGTTTACCTTTTGAGTCTCGCCAGTTCTGTATAACTAACTAAATTCATAGGTTATTAAAGCTGTCCTTATATCTTTCTGTTCTAGAGAGGAATGCTGGTTGGTAGATGCCATCTAAAGATAGAAAACGAGATGAAGCACTGAAACAAATTGCATTGCCGCAGGCTTTCAATTTACTGTAGCCTTCCTGCCATTGCAGTGCTCTGCCTTTGGACAGTTGCCTGCACTGCTCTGCAAGCTCTGCCTTGATTGATGATTCTTGTGCTCTACTCTCTGGGGCAGAAGATGCAGAGACACATGCCCAGCACTAGCCAAAATGGCTAGAGGGGTTAACTCATGTCACTTAACAGCTTTCCACTTGGCTAACTCAGGAGTGATGCTGAGAGGTTTGGAATTTGGCTTGGACCAGCCATCCCAAGCCTGAAAGCCATGAATTCTGGGAAAGAGTCAGAAATTGGGGCCATGGAATACAGCTGGGGGAAGATTCCCAAGTTACAGAGCCCTGTGGGAGATCCTGGAGGAGCAGGGAAAAGTGAACATCTCTATTGCTGTTCATTGGGCAGAATAATCACAGCCAGCAAGCTGAAGATGACAAAACCACACCGTGTTCCCATATCTGCTTCATAATTAAAGACTTTCACAGCAAGTAATATTGCACTGTGGATTTTATAGCAGTCTATAAAGATACATAAGGTTTTGCCTTTCAAGCTCAGCTGGGAAGTGTGTATTCAGACAGGAAAGTTGCTTAACTCAGCCTGCTTTCTTCTTCCCCCACCTAACACCTCTGCCATGAGGAGCTCACTTACAAAATCAAGCCTCTTATAGGTCAAGGCATGTGATGACAGCTAGGGAAAAGAAAACTGGATGCTGCTAGGATACTCATAAACACATTGCTCTGTGAGCAATGAATTCCTACAAACTGGTGTTTCACACGTGAATTCTCTACATTTATTAAGATATGTTTTCTATTTGAAGTCTTCCACAAAGATTTCAGTACTTATAATCACCCTTGTGCATCTTCTCCATTGTCAGCCGTGCTCAAACCACAGCTGCCCCTTCATTAAGAGCACCAATAAAGTCCACCCTCTTTGCCAGTTACCTTCTGCTGAGAGGTTTGTCAGACTGACTTTTTCAGGAACTCTTCCTGTCATCTCAAATGTAACCAAAACTGATCATTTGGGAAAAAAAAAAACGATCTCAGATCCACTAAAAGACAGCCCCTTTTTCTGACTTCTTGGAGCTCTGAGGGACTACAAGTACATCGGGGCAGTTACAGCTTACTTTACCACCACCACTGCTTTAAAATGATCAAATCACTAAAGGATTTTGTAAAGCTTCTCTTTTTTCCAGTTGCTTCAGAATTGCCTGATGTTACCTCAGGTGAAATAATCAGAATAGAGCGTTCTGCAGATGAGTCAGGAAATTTTCCCCAGGACATCTCTCAACCCTTTTACAAACCAGTGTTTTCAGCCTCACCTTCTGTGGCTCTGCAGTAACAAGATTTATGTGGCTTTCACTTGCCTTGGACAGGTGAGCCTCTTTTGGTCATTCATCACTGCTTTTCACTGAGTAATGTGAGCAGCAGCAAGTGTGTATCCTACTGCTGTAAGAAATAATGTGCTTTCTAGTCCTTTGTGTGTTAATTCACCACATAAACTCAGTGAATTCCCATAGGGATTCATGGATGGTCAATAGCAGCATAGAAAAGGGCTACTGTATAGAAAAGGACACTTCTCGTGTTGAATCCGTGGCTGCACTGTGTAGATAACCTAAGTATCTCTTACTTAGCTGTCATAAGGAATGAAGATTTTCCTTTCTGCAGGCCAGTGAATCACCTCTGAGTTTTTTGGCTTTTTTTTTAAATTATTATTATTTTTTCCAGAAAAAAACGTATTAGAAATGGTAGTGAGAATAAATACTGTCTAAAACCAATACAGAATGGAGTTTAAGATAAGTGAAGGGATGAAAAATGCATCCTAAGGACACTCTGGCTCCCAAAGAAACACGTTAATATCACAGTTCTGGGCTCAGATACACATGGAATATTCTTGTTAACTTCACAGAATCACAGTATCACAGAATGGCCGGGGTTGGAAGGGACCTCAAGGATCATGAATCTCCAACCCCCTGCCACACGCAGGGCCACCAACCTCCTCATTTAATGCTAGACCAGGCTGCCCAGGGCCCCATCCAACCTGGCCTTGAACACCTCCAGGGACGGGGCATCCACAGCCTCTCTGGGCAGCCTGTTCCAGTACCTCACCACTCTCTCTGTAAAGAACTGCCCCCTGACATCCAGCCTAAATCTCCCCTCCCTCAACTTCAAATCATTTCTCCTCCTCCTGCTCTTATCTGCCCTTTCCAAGAGTTGATTCCCCTCCTCTTTGTAGGCTCCCTTTAGGTACTGAAGGCTGCAATGATTCACCCCGCAGCCTTCTTTTCTCCAGGCTGAACAAGCCCAGCTCCCTCAGCCTGTCCTCATAGGGGAGGTGCTCCAGTCCCCTGATCATCTTCGTGGCCCTCCTCTGGACCCTCTCCAACAGCTCCCTGCCTTTCTTGTACTGGGGGCTCCACACTTGGACGCAGTATTCCAGATGGGGCCTCACAAGAGCAGAGTAGAGGGGAACAATCACCTCCCTGTCCCTGCTGGCCACCCCTCTTCTGATGGAGCCCAGGGTACCATTTGCCTTCCGAGCCACAAGGGCACAATGCTGGCTCATGTTAAGTTTTTCATCCATCAGGACCCCCAGGTCCTTCTCCACAGGGCTGCTCTCAAGGACCTCTCCTTCCAGTCTGTAGGGATGCTTGGGATTCCTCCGGCCCAAGTGCAAAACTCTGCACTTTGCCGTGTTGAACCTCATCAGGTTCACCCAGGCCCACCTTTCCAGCCTCTCGAGGTCCCTCTGAATGGCATCCCGTCCTTCAACCGTGTCAACCACACCACTCAGCTTGGTGTCATAACTTCCTCTGCTGGTGTTCATTTTGAAAAAAATTTGTAATAATATGAGTTAGCCTAGCCCAAGAGAAAGCAAGATAAAAGCATTCAAATTCATCTTAAAAAACAAACAAACAAACTTCGCAATGAAATCAGGATATCATTAATTCAGCAAGGATTTTAAGAATTGTTTTGATTTCAGTTGAGTTGCTCTTGTCATACACCACTGAAAGCACTGTGTGGTGTTACAGCTGTTATCTTTTTAAAGCTTCTGAATGAATACTTTGTGTTTCGTAGCATAAAAATTACATCTTAGGTGAACTTCTGAAACCCCTGATGAAACCAAAAGACCTTGTTCTTGTTCTACCCCTACATTCTCGATTTATACTGATGAAAGAGATGAGAATTAATCATCCCAGGTCATACAGTAACACTGACCAAGACTTACTGAGTTGATTGTGGTTTAATAGAGGCCTGATCCCAGTCTCACTCACTCCTTTCTGCATATAGACCAGCACAGCCAAGGGCAGCAGGGCTACATTTGCTAGATACCACCAGAGCCATCTTCAAGATGACTCCCAAGGAAAAGTACAGTACAACTGAGAAGCATGAGAGTAGTATTAGTACAGCTATGCTCGGTGTGTTCCCCACAGATGCACAGAAACCACCAAGTATACAGGCAAAACACTCAGTGGGACCATATTTACTCAGAAAACATTTCCCCCAGGAAGCCAAATCACATTTCTTCATTTAACCCAGATTAGTTAAATTGGTATTCACAAAATGAGTACCCATTTCTTCATGATTTTTGCTCTTCCAAGACAAATTTCTTATGGTATGTCACATTTCCATCTCATGCGCAAGTTCCCCATTCAGAATTGTGTATTACAGTATGTATAGCTTATATATCACCTTAAACATGCATATATATTACCATCAATACATATAATATCTTAAACATGTAGACTTACATACAAATATGCGTGTTGGTCTGAAACTCAGAATCTTGCCTGCACCAGTGATTTTAATGAAAACAAAGGCAACCTACTTTAGTGCATGTCCTCTTCCCTGATAGCAGATGGTTCTGGCAAGATTTTATTTTTTCTCTAATTTGGAGTTCAATCTTCATTACACAGGTGTGACTATGGATCTACTTAGGCGACTTCAGTAACTATCACATTGATCCCAGTAAGAAGATCTGGAGTGTACTGACTTGCCCAACGTGTCACAGTGGATTTGTGATACAGATGAAAAGAAAATCCATAAGTCCTGATGCACTCCCTGCTGTTCTCCTCATTACACAACACTTTGTTATATAAAACTTTTTGTTGTTGTTGTTTTGTTTTAAAGAGGAGGGGAAGAGAAAGATGGAACAAAATAACATAATTTTGATCGTAAGCCAGTTTTCTGTATCAAGATGGCAGCAGCGTGTGAATCGAAGCAAGATTTCCTTATAGCACCATGTGACAAGGCTAATCAAAATAAACATCCAAAAAATAAAGAAATTAAGGATGAGGTAGCAGACTGTGGGGAGAGCAGATGGTTATTTAAAATAACAGCAAAATTTTGCATGCTGAGTTCAGCTATAGCTCTTGTCACAAAATATAGCTGTTAATGGCAAAAAAGAAGGCAGAAATACCATCAGGGTAATTTGTGGAGCTGGCAAGAGCAGAAAGATGAAAAATAAATGGAGAAGAGGGCATTTTAGCCTTCTGTAAAGTCTATCCCAAATACCAAGAGTGCTACAGCAAAAGATGGGGAAAAAGAAGTGCAGAAGCTGGAAAAATAGCATCACATTGATTGAATTTGTCACACAACACAGAAAGTCTCTCAAAAGCACAGGAATCAGATACTGAACTAAATACAAAACTTTTGTCTCTGCAGAAACAGAAAAATGTATAATCTGTAGTTTATAATAGTTTGAAACCCAGTCCCTGAGAGAGGTGTGCTAGGTTATTTTAGCTTCTTTTAGAGGATTATTCTTATTCCAGCCCCCAGATATATATCCACTCTCCCAGCAGCTGAGCAATACTTTCAGTCACAAAGGTTATTACCCCCTCAGAAGGGCTAGCACTCATCTGAACATCCTCAATTTGTTGGCAGATACCAGTCCTTGGATTGACCTTCTGAAAGTTACCCTTGAAATATGCCTGGTCTAAAAAATAAAAAGCAAGTCTCCTTCTGACATGGCTTTTATGACAAACTGAACTGCACGAAAAGAACTTCCCTCTATACAAGTAAATGCTCAAAAACTGTGTAGGTGGGTGGGAATGGGAGAGGAAGCTATCTCAAGTAGTCCAAAAATATCTCTAATTTCGTTGCTGATCCTCTGGTACAGAGTGCAAGCAGATTGCTATTGTGCTGCGCCCTGAGATCCTCCATCCAAGTGGGGTCAGCTGAGCAATGACATTAACTCAACAAAAGACATATATGCTCTCCTAAGTTCACAGAAAATACCTGTTTTCTCCCAAGCTTCAAACTCTGAACCACTCTTTACTCTGAATCACTCTGTGGAGCTAAATAATAAAAATAATAATCACAGGCTGCAGACAAATTGCTTCATTTCTACAGTTAAAACTTTCAGAAGTGAGCTGTCAGCACACTGAAAGAATGGAAGGCAGCCGGCTCTGCTCTGCGCTATTAAGTGTTTTTAGCACACCAGACACTTTAGGATCTTGGCACAGTGAGAAATAAATGCAAAGAAGCATTTTTTTCTGTCTCTTGCAGAGGAGGGGGAAGTAGAGGGACATAAAGCCTCAAAATCTGGAGATGACAGTGACATAGAGGATGCAGCTGTATGCTTTTTCCAAGAATGATGGGTTTCCATGGAGTTCACACCACAATCATCTGCTCTTTTGTTGGCCACGTGTGTTACCCACCCCTGTCTGGCCTTCTGCATGCAGGAAACCCTGCCAAGACTCTGTACGTTTTAAAGATGTAGGTAGAGCCACACAGCCCTCCCTCTGACACCTGTGCTCTGATTTTGTAATCGTATCTCTCAAAAATGTGAAAACTGCCAGGTTGGATCACCCCCAAGGTCCATTTACTCCACTCTCTTTCACCAACAGCGGCAGTACCAGCTGCTTTGGAAGAAAGTGAAAAAAAAATGCCTTGAAATGCCTTGAGTACAGCAGGCTGGGCAGAGACCCTCCGAACTGGGAAAACACCATCTGCCTTATTATCCGAATGTTCCTATCCTTCCTGTGGATTTTCTGCCCTAATAAAACTGGCTGTGTTTTCCAGGGCTGCGAGACAGCTTTTCTAAGTGTTGTTTCACTCCTTTGCTGGGAGAAGGTGGTGGTGAAGGAAAAAGTTCGACTTTAATTTTATTTTTAGATGTTTCTATTTCTTTATTTAATATTGCTTGATTAAAAGGGATTTACTGAATAGAAATATTGTTTTGTAAAGGTGATCGTATCTTCTGGGACTGAGGGCAGGATGAATCCCATCACTAACAGACAGGACAAGGGTTATGATGTGCATGTGGGAAAAAGATGCAGGTAGTCCAGAGCACCATCCCATAAGGCAGGTGAGCACAGTTAGAAGGACCCAGGGCAAAAAAGAATAAGGAAAGCTGTAGGAGAGCTGACAGAGACAGTATTCAGTGCACACAGGAAGCTCTGCCTCCTATGTGTCACAGGCAGATGCAGTGAGTCATACTGCTGTTGGAAAAGCAGAATTATAGATACATACACATGTATAATAATAGCCAATTTTCTAGTTCCTGCCAGGGCATTTGACTAAAGCTCTTTAGTCTATTTAATTCAGTTTTACAAATATATCCTAACTCAGTAGTCTAATGAAACAAAGTATTATAGCTTTCTTGATTGCCCCAGGCCTTGAAATTCAGCATGGAAACTTCACTACAGAATCAGCTTACCAGATTTCACGAGAGTCCTTCAGATTTAAATAATGGACACCCCGTGAGCTTCTATATTAGATTTACAAAACTTATTGCACTTAGCAACATTTCAATAAGTTTCTTTGCAAATTAATTGGCAGCATGATTAATTTTTTATTCCTGTTCTCTATACAGTGATTCAAGCACCCATGTGGATATGGAATGAAACATAGGATCAGACTGAAAATAAAGGCAGAACAGGAACAGTGACTAGCAGTGTTTTCTTGTTTTTCTTTTTTTCTTCTGAAATTACAGTTCTTGCCAAGTTTTACAGCTGAAAAAAAAATTACATCTATGCCTCTAATGCCCTAATGAATATTTGCTTTGCAAAACATCCAGACTTGAAGATTAAATTAATAAGTCTAACTCCAGAAGATATTATGGAAGGTACTGCCTTTACAGGTTTTGATTCTTTTTGAAAAGCAGAAAATCTCTCCATCAATGGTTGTCTATCCGTAGGCTGCTGACTTGCTGAGGTAAGTACCAGCCAGCTTCCAGGTAACTTTCAGACTGCTTTCAAACCATTTGGCTTCAGGGGACCTGAATGCTTAAAATATCTTGACTTCTCAGGCATTGTTCTCTACTTAGAGGGCTCAGAAAAAGGAAATGACCAAGTAACAATTTTTCCTCCCTAAATTAGCGTGGGTTCCTCCTGCTCAGTGCCACATCACTAATCCATCGCAGGAACTATGAGGACTGGAATTAGAGGACTTTCTGAAGGGAAGTGCCCAAATTAGCAGGTATCATACTGTGCCTGCTTTTAGAAACATACATAGAAATGCCCCCCTGCCATCTGGCTGGTAAATAAAAGCACCTAATCTGCAGACACCTCCCTCATAAACAGTCCGATCAACAGTTTTATTAAGGTTTTGATCCCAAGCTTTGATGTGATGTGGCTCCTTTTGAAATTTGGCATCTTGTGCTCATACCAGTGCTAGCTGCCTAACATTACAAAGCGTCACCAGCATTTCTGTTCCAGCCCTGATGGCAGTGCAAATGTAGATATAAATCACCAGTCAGGCAGACAAAACAATAAAAGCAAGTGATGTTAACTGCCCACTTAGCCTGATGAGCAGCACTTATCTTGCTCATCATAAAGGGTATAATAAAGTAGACTTGGATTCGATGATTTTCACGAGTTGCCTGCCAAAACCATCATTTTATGTAAAGTCAGCAATTGCTGTCAGAGCCCAGGTGCCCTGCCTGAGCAAAGCCTCCTCCTGGTGTCCATCTCCAGAACTGGAAACACTTTTCTCATTCACCTTCCTGCTGCTGACCAGGATCCCACTGCCACACACAGAGCTGCTGTCACTGATTGCACTGTGCTGTACATCAGCCATGCGGATGTGGGAAAGCAAATGTAGAACGATTGTTGCCACACCAGGGCTTTAGATTTGCCTACTGAGCTCCCAGCAGAAAGTTACTATCATTAAAGCCTGCTGTTTTCACAACGCATCTAGACTCTGCACTTTGTCATCTCCCCTGCATACTGAACTTGTTGCTCAGTGCTATGTGTCTGTCTGGATTCTGGTCTATGGTCTGTTAGCCAGCCATAGGAGCAGAGAATGCAAAATCAGTGTCTGTGAGGGATTTATAATTGAAACAGAAACACTGTGTTCTCAGCAAAGAAATGGAGGGGATGCAAGAATGAAAATGGGGGTTGTGGGAATACCTGAATCCTGTCTCACTTGAATACTTGGTGTGGTATTAAAAAGGCAGTTATGTGTTTTCTTCTGTTTGCTCAATTATACAATACTGAGATGTTCTTATCTGTGGAGCATTTGAAACTCCTCTATTATTCTGTTCTTATGAATTTTTAATTACTACAATTTATTTTAAAATCCTGTAAGGAAGTTTTTTTGTCTACAACTTGTTTGTGGTAAAACAGTAACAGTCCAGCAGGACCAGGAATACAATCAACTGCGATTGCAATGTACACAATTGAAGGAGAAATGTAAAAAGAAATACAACTCAGAACTCAGATCCTGCTCCTTCCAGCTCTAAGGCCCTTTTTTATAAGGTACCAAATTCAGTGTGCAGAAGGAAGGAGCAGCTGTCACCTCCGAGTTTGCAGAAGTCCCAGCTGTATCCATCAACCAGGGCAAGGTGTGAGGAGCCAGCCCAGAGGCAGGTAACACTCAATACTGCAAAGCCTGCTGCTATGGAAGCAATTACACCTCTAAGGCTGTTTCCATATGATTGCTAATGCAATAAAGGACACTAAAAATAAGTGTTTTGTTTGTAAAACAGCAGTCGCAGGCAGTTCCAATTAAACACTGTGAAGCCAAATATTTTCCAGTTATGATTACAGCCAATAATGGCACTTCCTGATGTTGAAGAAATTGCAGTCCAAATTCAGCCTGCATTACTAAAATCTATTCTAGCAAGAATATAAACCAGAGCATAACTCCAGTAAATGAAGCTCCCAACAACCCTGGGGTCATTTCTACCCCCATTACCTTTTGCACTTCAATCTTATCCTTTATATTAATAAGGGATTAATAATCATATCTGCGTGTGTAAGCCAGAGTGGATGGAGACTGAAGGCATACAAAATGTATGCTAAAAAAAAAAACAAAAAACAAAGGACTGATTTAACAGTACTTGTCCTCAGAGTGGGGCAGTGGTCACCTGTGAAAAGGTTAGAGAACTGAAACTTTCAGACTAGAAAATATTACTGCTTTGCTATATCATACACAACAACACCACTACAGGACAAGTACAAGTGAATGTAAAGTTATGCAATTAATGCTGCTAGTGCTAATTTCTCAGTCAGGAGAGATATGGTGTCAGAGAAGGAAAGAAATGCTGTGAGAACTTTAAAATGCACTGAAATTCGGGTATGCAGGTATCCAGCATCCATTATCATCTTAGCAGCCATGGCATTCTTAAAAGAAAGCCACTTTTACATTATGAAGTCAGAGCTATGTTTAATTACTTACAAAATTTAAATTTTGAATTTTGAAAGAAGGAAGAAATTGTCAGGGAATAGAAAGAAGACAAGTAATCAGTTTGCATTAAGCTTTGGTTGCCCTCATTTCCTAAGAGGACCTGAATTTGTATGTCATGTGAGCTCTGAAATCCATGTAAACACTGGCTCAAGCCATGTGGATTACAGAGTGTTTACGTTCTGAGGCTGAATGCAAATGCACAAAAAAGCTTGTAATCACTATTCTGAAGAACAGTCAGGTTTTCAGTTGTTGACATCAGCAGAGCTTATAAAGCAGCCAAAAAGGCATCTCTTACATCAAGCAATATCCATTTGATATCTGATGCTTGATCTCAATTATGTTAGTTATAAACTTCCATTAATGTTCTAAAGAGAAAAACGAGCATAACATAGTATCTCCTGGCAGAAGACTCAATTCAACAGTAAATTGAGGAAAAAATTCAGACTCACAATGCAATAATAGTCGTAATGAAAAGCTTTTTCCCTCAGCTGCCCTCTAGTTATAATAGGTCGCATCGTTTTAAAATTACATTATCTTAAATGATTGGTGGGTTTTTTTTTGCAATGTAAATAGCAATTTTTATTCCAAACTGAAGACAAAAGAAAGCGTTGTATAAAATAAATAGCTATATGCTATGAACTGTACTGCCACATAGACACAATGCCTCTTTCTGTTTGCACTAGCATGAATCAGGAGAAAATCCAGTCACTGAATTTACTTCATTAAGTTCAGTGTCATAAAACACAAGATCATCATCATGTTCAATTGTCTGTTGATTAATGTGTAGCATGTTTTTAACAAAAGAGTAAAGAGAGAAGCATATATAGGGTATTCATTGTTCCAGTAAGACCGTGATTTTTAAATTCATTATCTGGAAACTTGTTCATTATTGAAATTTCTGTTATGAACCTGAATTTTATTTGTATTGGAGTCAGAAGTTTCAAATAGCTGTTGTTAGTTTTATAAATTAGTCTGGAGGACAAGTACAAAGCCAACTAATCAGCAATTCTTTGCAATAGCACTGAGTAGAAGAGCACAGCGTTGCATATGTCTGCCTTGGTCATGGTGAGAGCAAACAGAAATGGTTCTGAATTTGAACAATTTAGAAATAATCCCACTGAGACATAAAAATAAGTTAATACACTGAAGTGAATGGTAGAGATAAAAGGTAAAACAGAAAACAAAAGAGGGTTATTTTTCTTAATGACCCAGCTAAGCTGACTCAAAGAAGAATAACTTAAAAAAAAATTGAAGTGGTGAATGCATCTTATTCTGTTCTCAGATTCTGACTGCAGGTGTAGAGGAAAGGATGTCAGCACTGCCTGCCATTCCTACCTGACTTCCATACGGAGGTACAGAAACAGCTGAACACCCTTTTCTAAGGGTAGAAAGATGCCCCTTACGACCCCCCTTTGATCATGGAGAATATTCAGATGGAATTAATTAGACTCCCTTTGACTGGAAATAAGTTAAATGAATAAAGAAAGAATCTTTAAAACAACTTCAGAAATTCCTATATACAAAATGGGGAGAAAGTGCCACTTTTGTGCTGTGCCTTTGTTGGAAAGCCACCACAGATCATCACAGCCGGACAATGTCAGAAAGGCAGTAGCAGATTAAATGTTCTGTATAAGACTAGAACTTCTGAAATGAGAGTAACATCAAATTCACCTCTGAGGATGAAAATCAGGCAGCTGTAAAAGGACAGCAGTCATGTTAGCCCCAGAGCTAACTCTACATTCATGTTCTAACATTGAGGAAAATTCTTCCCATTAAAAAAAAGCCAATTATGAGAGCAGTTTGCAGGGGATCCTTTAACAAAGTCGGTAAATAACCCAGCATTTTAAATTTGCTGCAAATCTTGTTTTTTCCATTCCTCATTTTAGATCTTTCTCCTTTTTGACTGTTGAGCATTTGGCCTTTGGATTAAGAAATAAAACGAACAACAGAGCCAGACACAGGGGAAAAATGACAAAATAAAAAGGGAATTTCAGAGAAATTCAGCTGACAAGCAGGTTTTGTGGAAGGCTTGTACTCAGCAGAGCTGGATGGTTTCACCAAGGTCGGGTGATAGTTCTAAGGTCATACAACTCTTCCTTTAAAAGCATCAAAAAACGTTAGCAGACATAAATTCTATTCTAAAATTATCACAGTTGTAAATATTTTCTAGTGGAGGCTTAGTCACTGGATTGAAAAATTGAAATGATTATGTTTAACATCACCAAAAGTAGAAAGCACTTCAGGTAATGGCTTCCAAGGAGGATAAATAAAACCCTGGGAATAAAGCCTTTCTTTTCATCTTGTAAATATTTATCATCATTGCAGGAGAAATTCAGAATTCTGTTGTGCAATGTTAATAGGACCCATTATAGTTCACCTGAGCCCCAAATTCCCTACTGTTACAGCAACACTGGTTTTTCTTTATTTTTATTGTTTTCTTAAAGTACACTGTAATCTATTATACAGCAAGATGCATAGAGATTCCAAATGAAGTTTCATTTGCTTCTAATAGTGAATAGGAAAAGAAAAACTTTTGAAAGTCAGAAATTGATTAAATAATTCCCATTTTGGCAGTGCTGGTAAACCTAGGGGCCTAATTTAGTGTCTCTGAAGCTGTTGGGAAAAAAAAACCACAAAAAACAACTGTTTCTTTTAGGTTTGGTTATCTCTTAGCAGCAAAGAGAGCTGGGAAAAGAACTGTGTTCTGAGACACCTGGAGTTAGCTCTGAGTGTAAATTTCATGGATGTAAATGAAAGACATCATGTTTTCCTTCACAAATGTACAGTCTCCAAAATACACAGATAGCTGATGTGAGGTTTGTGACTTCACAAAACATCCCTCAACCAGGATGACGTTAGTAGTTAATGAATGTACTTATATTGTGTGGAAGAAGGGTCAGCTCTGCCATTATCTCATGCAGACAGACAGAGGGAACTTGGCCAATAGGAAAACTAGCCAGTGAAGGAAGATTAGAAAAAAAAAGAGATTTTTATCCTCTCTAATTCTTTGCCCGTACAGTACTATCTCTTGTATGCTAAATGACCTCCAGGCCTGAGATTTACAGATAAGTACAAAGTGGTTGAGAGAATCACAAAGCTCGATGTTGCCTAGGAAATTCTTAAATTACTTTTCTCCTCCAACGGTAAGGGGACAATATGTAGCAAACACTACTCCTTTATCTCCCATTCCTAATGGCTTCCTAAAGGGCTGATCTAAAGTATCCTGAAGCCAGGAGAATGACACCCACAGATATCAGCACATTCTGTATCAGCATTTCTTTTGGACAGGAGGTATTTTTCTAATGGGAATGTAAGAAAAGTGCAAGCTTTATGAATGAGGTAAGAGAAAGAGGTATTTGATTACTCTTACCCGAGCTGCAGGATGAGTCAGTAGCACCAGGATGTGTAGGTGGGATCCAAAGCCAGCCTAAACTTAGTATCCCATGTCTCACATCATTGCTCCAAACAAAGAATAGCTGAGCTTTTAAACATATGCCCTACACACACAAGATAAAGCCAAATAGATAATTTTTGTAGATTTATCGCAGAGCTAAATGATAAAGTTACAGATGATGATGGAAACTGGGGCCTTCCTATCATTTAGAAAATTGCTTAAATATGGTACTTTACCTCTGATATTGTGTCAAGGAACATAGAACCAGTGTGAATGGCTGAGGCAATTGAGAAATCCTAAATAGGAGAAGTAGTTCTGTCTCCTTCCAAAAAGCTTGCAGTTACAGCTTGCTGGGAAAAGCTGTCAAATGTGCTAACTGGCTTTGTTGCTAATGTGATTATGCAAAGTAGATGATAGTGAGAGTGCTACCCTGTCATCACTTACAATGGCATCTGCTCTCTTTCAATTTTATGTGATTTTCATTGAATTTCAGTCCGTCAGGTTGCCCTGCCATAGAATTTGTGTGAAAATGAGATCCTTATTCCATGCAACTGATGCACTTGAAGGAACAGGATGTGTTAAGGCTGCTATCCATTATGCAAAGGGAGGAAGGTTATTCCAAAAATGCAAAAAGAAAAAATGTATTTTAATGTGCAAGTTACTTTCATTCCAGAAGAAAATTGAGGCTATTCTAAAGAAGAGGTCTGTAAATTTCAGCTGGTCCCAGAATACTCAACATTTGTGTTCATGTGGGAATTATGATACATACATAAAACTGCTTACAGACTGAAAATAATGCATTTGGTAGGAATCTGAGATGGGGGTTGGACTTAATTCTAATTGCTTCTATCTTTAAATAGCAATTTTGGGGTAGGGAATGCTGAGAAAATTAATAATTGGCAAACTAGAACCAGTAATTCGAAGACAGACAGTGATCATAGCAAAGCAGTAGAGCACTGTGGCCAAATCAGTGTGTATCAACCCACTCTATGTTCTTCCAAGACCAAGGATAGAGTTTAATTATGTAGTGCTTCTTGTAGTAGGAAACAGTGCAGAAGGTGGTAATTGAAATTTTGGGAGTGAAGTAAAAAACTACTGATCCAATGAGAGGCTTATGCAAATAAGTCTCTCACGAAGGTAAGACAGGATTTGTCAGACTTCTTAAGCAGCAGCTTATTGGCATCACTGACTTTTACATCAGCTTATATGTACATAATTGTACAATTTATAAAATCATTGGTTTAATATACAAGCAACAAAGCACCGGAATAAAGTTCTGCCTGCTGAATCAGAAAAGAAACATGGTAGGCTTCCCTAATACAAATCCCTCATGTCATGGATGCTGCTACCCAAAGTCTTCTAGCCACAGGAGGTGCTGGGGAACTACAGACAGGTACAGCCTGTAATAGCTTCTGATTTCTATGAATGACAACTGGAGAACACATTGGATGACAGACTATCTTAGCTTTGAAAGACGGGATTTAAGAATGAACTCCTTGTATTTAAGTAATATTTTCATACAGTGATATCAGTCATGACAGTGTTGACTGCAGCTTTTCTTTAAACCTGTTTATTTATTCGAGGGTTTTTTCTTCCTGAGATGCCCTAGGCATGCACATGGTGCAAAATGACATTTCATTGGCTGTGAAGATGAAAACACTTCTATGCTTCAAATCTAATCCAAATACTTAAATTACTGCTATGGGTTCTCTGGCGTTTCTGTGCAGTTTTAGAGGGAATAACTGGCTTTGAAATATGTGCTGTAAATTACAGCAACAAAAAAGTAAGAGCTGCAGGCCTGGAATATAGTAACCAACTGTCTCCTGTCTCTCCTTACTGATGTCGCCTTACCTGCTGAATAAGTAGAGACAAGAATACAGCCTGTATGAAATTCCACCTTTGCCGATATCAGTGGGTTTTTGTTCCCCTTAACACTGAAGCATAACTTTTGCAGTTGGTCTTTGTATTCATTAAAGATGGCGGTGGATTCATTGGCAATAATGAAGGCCAAAACTCACAGACCTTAGGCAACTCCAGCTGAAGCTGTTCCCAATCTGACACAGTAGCATCTGTCTGCTTGAAAGCAAGCTCTGACCTACGTTAGAGCATCTCCTACCAACTGAGCCACTGCAGACATATTGATTTCTTGGAATTCAATTCCTTCTCAATGTGATGGACTTTACTTCATACACAGTGAGGAATTTGCTTCAACAGGTCTGGCCCCTTTATCAAATAAGCTGATTTATCAAGTATTTGCTTATGTGAGTAGTTATGTTCCTCATATGTGTGGACAAATTGAGAATTATACGGCTCTGGCTTGGGTCTGTAAATAGAACATCAGGTTTAAAATTTTGGAATCAAAATGGCAGTGTTTGTAAAACACCACAGGAGGTAGGACAGGTCCATTCTCCACTTCTAATGAAGAACAGAGATACTGTTACTAACAGTTTGTAGACTCTTGTTTTTGAGACACGTTACATATAGAGCCATATTTCTATGCTTTGGGCAAGTTCAGACTTTCTTTGAAAAATCAACTCATGTTAGTCCTGAATGGTGCTACTGACATCATCATTGCAAGGCAAATTTCAAACTAGCCTGCAGTTTCCACAGATTTCTGTAACAGCACTGCCTGGCCTGCTGCAGCTGGAGCCTGTTCCTGGCACATCATTGTTTGCCAATGCATGGGATCCATTCTAGGAAGTAATCTTATTAATGTTTATTACCCAGATGTTGTTCCCTAACAGATGCTGCTGAAGGGTAGTTGTGAATGTCCTCAGGTATTCAAAGTTGAAATGCAAAAGAAAAGGCCTTAACATAAACCCCTAAATCCCTGACTTGCATATCCCCATAAAGGCTTGTATGTGCCTATAGGAGTGTGAAAATCTGCTGCCACCCTTTTCCACAGCATAAGGCTGAGTGTGAAGTGCTGTTGTTGTTTTATTGTGAGCTGGTCAGGTATAATACTTGTCTGTTGTACTTCTGAAGACTCTTTTTATGTTTATGCAAGTGTGTTTGTTTGTTTGTTTGTTTGTTTTAATTTATTTTAAAGTAGTAATTTTGTTTTGAATAGTGCCTCAAAGAAGAAAATGGTTATTAGAACAATCCTGATTGCAGCAATGTAACTGTCAAGGAAAAAAAACATCCTTAAATTTATACTGACCAGATTGGATAGTGTGCGTTTAGCTTGGCAGGCAATTTAGGCACTATCACCTTCAATAAATTGTGCTGTGAAGTCTTCTGATGTTGGCTTGGGACATCCAAGCATTCATGAATTGATTCTTGTGTTCACCTGGAATTGGTTCATGCTACATTCGCTGGTTCTTTTTTAAAGCTTCTTTGTAAGCCTGGGACATGATGTATGTTTTAAACGGAAAAATAAGTGAGATGGCTTTTCTTTTCCCACTCCTCACTCTGCACCGTGATGTTTCGAAGCATAACAGTAGCAATAATGAATGCCTCTGTGCGTGCTTAGAGATAATTATTTGCGCTGTTTTTCAATCTATTTTTCTAAGGCTTGCCATCTGATGCCCATCTAATATGTAGCCTCTCTCTGCTGGGAGAATGAGCACAACAGATCACAAGGGAAAAGTTCAGCTGAAGAACATATGTCTCATCAAACAGAATGTATCCTCTGTCTGACAGCTGCTTCTCTTTCTTATGCTGCTTCCCCACCACCACCTTATTTAGAACCAAATGCAGTATTTGTGCCCCTGTGAGAAGATTGGTAGGCCAAGTCAAAGAGTGCACTCCCTGTTCAATGTTCTTGTTTGAAACAATCAAACACAGCTTTTTGCTAAGAACTTGGGTAATTGGAAGAAACCTGGGGAGCATCTTCTTGGCTCTCAGCTGGAAGAAGCAGCACTTCTCTAAAGAGCTCTGTGTGACAGGACTCCAACAACACAGAGGCTTCTCATCCTTTTGATTCTTCCTTCTTGACAGGTCCTATGGGAGAAAAGCAGATCTATTTCAAACTACTACCACTGATAGTTCCAACTCCCTATCCAGCTCTGCTAAAGCAAAACTTCCCACACATTTCACACTGAAATAACAGATTTTGAAAGTACAGGAAAAGCTTACAAATCAGATCAGAACTCTTCAGGAGGTCCTTTTCACAAAGAATATTTTATTGGAAATATTGAAAGATGTCAAGGCACTGAGATTACTTTTCCTGTTGGAAGGTTTACTGGTCCCTGAGTGATATGGTGCAGAACTGGGCCTCAAATGCATGTATTTCTGCATGTAGAAATCTATGTATGTAATGAAAACTGGCATAATATCATAGGTAATAACCCACTCTGTCAAAATTGAAAAACAGCTATGGCCAGTGACACCCACTCAACATTAAACAGCAATTTCTGAGCATATACCTCAGCTTTGGCAGTGACATCTGTCCACAGGCTTGAGCAAAATGCAGTATCTATAGAATAAATGGTAATGTTCAGTAAGGGTCTCAAGAGGTTTCACCTACTTACATTAGAAAAATTATTTTAGATTCTATACCAAAGATGCACTAAAATCAATTAGCAAACTGATTTTAATACAAAAGTATTCAAATGTTATTCCTTTTACAAATGTCTATGTGATGTACCAAAAGTTACTGGGTATTCAGAGTGAAGTTTTAATTTTATTACAAGCACTAACACATGGTGTTCAAAGATAATGACAGAAATGGCTGCAGCTATATTGCTTACCCCAGAAATCTGATTCTTCTAGAGAGAATGCCAAACGCTTCACACAATTCTCAGTTGTTCAGACTTCAATGCCTTATGACATATCATGTCTCTCTTGGGGAGAGCAAAGGGCTGAGCACTCTTAGCTGTTACAACAGTCAGCTGTATTTCTAAGAATGAGAATCACCTAAAATGTGAGAAGAAAAGGAGAAAATCTAAATTACGCATGCCTTATATTGCTGATGCCTACTTAAAACTGCAAGTGAGATTTAAACCTGAACAAGCAAAGGGTAAAACTGTCAGAATCTGAAAAATCTGTTCAACGAGAGGAAAAAATAAACATCTAAAGTATAAGAAGAGAAAAATTTAACTCTAGTCCTAATCCATGCAGATGCTGTACATGGTGTAATTATCTGCTCCCATATGTTTCCTAGAGGCATTTGAAGAAATAAGGAAATTTGGACACAGGGAAATGTAATTATTTGTGATTGAAACAAAATAGCAACCAATTTATGTATATACTCTTCCTGTTGAATTAATGTTATTGTATTGAATTAAATTATTTTCATATGCTATTGTACTTTCAGAGGTAGCCATATGTTCTACTGTTTCAGTCTTCTTCTTTTTAATCCTCGGAACTCAATGACATAAAAATTGCTATCTGAGTTAATACAGTTATTCCCTCTTGATGATAGCATTTAAGCAGAAGCATAATTTGACAGATGAGATTGCTGAAGCTCAGCATTTCATACAGACTTAAAAAAAAATAAAAAATTATTCCTGTAAAACTTTGAAAACTACTCTATTGGGGGACAATTTTTCTACTCTGTAATTTACTTTCTTTTTATTTTGTCCTTCATTTTTCTGTGCCTAGAAACATGTGTATAAAGCAGGAATTTAGTTGTTCAGGAACTCATTTACTCCTGCTGTGCAGCCATCACAGGAAAACATAACTGTCTCTTGATAGCAGATTAAGACTAGGTAGCAGCATAGATCAAATAAACATTGGAAGACTAAACAGGTCTGAGAGTTTTCTTGGGTTTAGGGCTGGATTTAACGGCAAAGTATGTGGATTTCTACTGAAGATCAGCAAATTCGAGTTGGTACACCAACTCAAAATAATTATCACATTATCACTCGGTATAATTATCACAGAATCACACAGAACCACAGAATTGTAGGGGTTGGAAGGGACATCCAGAGATCATCGAGTCCAACCCCCCTGCCAAAGCAGGTTCCCTACACCACGTTATGGCTCAAAATGAGGAAACTATTGTGAAGGCAAAACTGTGTGAAGGCAAATTTGTCACAAGCAGGCTGTGGGTACGGAGCTGACAGCAGACAGAAAAGGTTTTTCTGGAGAACCCTGTCGACTTGCAGGCATGGCTTTTCCACATCAAGATTTCTGTCACAGTGATTCAGGCTGTCACAGAAACAGGATTCCTGGAAAATTTCAACAGCATCTAAACCAGACTGAGTAAGAGATTCCTCTCCATTTTCCACCTGAACCCATGTAGAAACCAGAATTTGTATCATGGAATCAAAGAATTGTTTGGGTTGGAAAGAAACCTCAGAGATCCATTTCCAACCCCATCCTTACCTCCAAACCTCCCAGGGCTTGCATGTTTTGGGTTCAACTCATTTCAAATGCTCCCTGAATGTTAATCTGCTTGAGGTATAAGCATGGTATGGGGCCATATGAGTTAGTTAATTCTTTGAGTAACAGACGTACAGAAAATTCCCATTTCTGACAGTAGCATTTTCACCTTCCTACTTCTTATTGTTTGGACAATTTGCATGAAGATGTCTTTCTGCTTGTGAGTTTCTGCCCACGCTGTTTTATTACTGACTCAGAGCGGTCGTTCTTTACGTATATCACTGCCATTTGTTACAGAATTCATTTTAATGTCACCTAAAGGATTAAGTTCTGAAGCGAGCAACTGGAAAACCTGACCCCGCGAGCGACAGAAGCCCTGTGCTGGTATCACACGTGGTGATAACGGCCAAGCGGCCAAAAAAACACCAATCCACACTACAGAGGAATCGCTGTGTCCTTTCTACCCAAATGAAACGCTTTCACGCCTTAAACGACGAGCACAGGAGGAGCGGTTTGCGGTGCTGAGGCGCGCAGTGCCACGCGAAATCTCCCTTTCGGCAGCAGCTCCAGCGAAAACCTGAAGTAAAACCGCTCAAAACTGCCCCCCCTCCAGCACAGCCCGGCCCGCTCCTCCGGCCGCCAGGAGCCGCTGCGGGAGGCGGCGCGGGGGAACGGCAGAGGGCGCCGCGCGGCGGCACGGCACGGCACGGCACGGCACGGCACGGCGCGGCCATGGGCGAGGCGGAGGGCGGCGCGGCCGCCGCTGCGGAGAAACCGCCGCTGCCCTCGGCCGGACCCGGGAGCGCCGCGGCGGTCGCTGCCGCCGCCGCTGCTGTTGCGGCCGCCGCGGCGGCGGCCGCCTCCGCCCCGGAACCCGGCGTGCCGGCGGAAGAAGCGGTGGTGGTGTGGAGCCCCGAAGTGGAGGTTTGCCTCTTCCACGCCATGCTGGGCCACAAGCCCGTAGGTGAGAGCGGGCCGCGCCGAGCCTCGGCCTCGAGTAGCGGCGTTGGCCGGGTTGCGGAGGCGGGCGCCGGGGCCGGGCGGGCGCTGCTTGGGCCGCCGCTCCCAGCGGCCTCCGGGCCGGGCAGCGCGAGCGCCGTGCGGAGCCGTGCCCGCCCCTCCCGATCCGCGCTTCTCGGCCCGCACGGCCCGCCCTCCTCTCTCCCTGTCCTCTTGGGGTTGTTTTCTCGCACCGTTTCTCTGAAAGCTCTGGCTGCGCCGAGTGGGGCAACCGCGGCTCATCTCCAGAACGGCGCCTGCGGTGCAGGGTGCAGAAACAGCCGGGCAGTGCTGACGGGATGCCGTTCATCTCGCCGTGCTGTGTGATGGCCCCATCTAGGGAGGGAAGATATAGGTTGGATGTCAGGGAGAAGTTCTTTACTATGAGAGCGGTGAGGTGCTGGAACAGCTGCCCAGAGAGGCTGTGGCTGCCCCGTGCCTGGAGGTGTTCAAGGCCAGATTGGATGGGGCCCTGGGCAGCCTGGGCTGCTATGAAATGTGGAGGTTGGTGGCCCTCCGTGTGGCAGGGGGTTGGAGATTCATCATCCTAGAGGTCCCTTCCAACCCCGGCCATTCTGTGATTTCCCTGTGATTATAGTTTGTTTGTTTGTTTTTTTGATGATTGATATTATTTTGTGACACACAGGAAGCTGTTGGCAGTGTTAATTGCACTGAGTTCTCCCCCCAGGTGTGAATCGCCATTTTCACATGATTTGTATCCGAGATAAATTCAGCCAGAATATTGGACGGCAGATTTCTTCCAAAGTGATTTGGGACCATCTGAGCACCATGTATGACATGCAGGCTCTTGTGAGTATGAGGAAGTCCTGATTGGCCGTAATCCCTGGCACCTGACAGCTCTCAAGCTACAGAACACTGTGTGTGTTTCAGTGAGGTGATGAAGTTTTTCCTGTATGAAAGTGCATTAGGTGGGAAGCTATAAAACTTACTGTGTTTTGGTTTGCATTTTCCTTTTTGCCATACTGAGTTCTCACTTTTTAGTGATTTTATTCTATTTTTATTTTTAATTGCCTAAGAGCTGATCCAGCAAACATTTACACAGGTATTTAGGTACCAAACAGACAGCTTATATATATCTTTAAGAATCTGCCACAGCATGGTTCCAGAAATGGTCTCTAATGGTCATGAGTCGTGATCTCAACTTAGGAACCAGTTTGACATCAGGAGCATCCTTACTCCCTAGTATCTGAGAATTGTTAAGAATTACTTAGCTACTAAGTGCACTTAAAATAGAGCTTGAGATTGCATTTCTATTCTCTATGTATATTTTTTTATTTTTACCAAGATCAATCATAAAAATCTTTATTTCCTTACTAAGCATGAATCTGAGATTCTTCCATTTCCAAATATAGAGAAGAATTTTATTCTTCCTGATGAACTGATTCAAGAAGTGAGAGAAGGTAAGATGTGATAAAAATCTTTTATTTTTTGTTGCTCTAGGCCCATCACAGAACAAATAGCTTAACAGAACTCCCAGAAAAGAACATAACAATGTACCCTACTAGCATAAATACATCGCTATTCTTTCAGACTGGTGTGTTAGGTGTACTGATGATAGAGAACAGATACCTCTCTTGAATCTGCTGGCTGAAGGAAATAATCGGGGAAAGGATCACCCTGCTGGTGTTGTTCATATTCCCCATTTATCAGCCTCTTTGATTCTCTGCTGTAGAAAGTAGGCTAGTGGGCAAGACAGACCTTTGGTCAAATTCCACACAGTATTCCTTGTATTCTTAAATATAATAAAGATGAATGCTAATATGGCACAAGCAGGTTCTGTTTATACCATGTAGATTCAGCTTCTGGGCAAAAAATCCACATGCTTCACTGCTGCCTGTTTTCAGAATGAAAAACAGACTGTGTTTCTTTGCAGTTAGTTGTTTATTGCGTGGTTTTGCATTTTGTTGAGACTTCTGTTGGATTAAGGTGGACCTTTTTGCTGAAATAGATCATCTGTGCACTTTTATGTGGTTCATTTTGTAGCAAGATCTTTTCAGAAAGAAGCTATGGGGCAGTCTATGGAGTGTAATAACATTTCTCTATATACTTTGTATATAATATTTCTATGGCTGTATGTTGAATATGAATGATTAAGGCCACTGAACAGCACTTCAGCAAATGTTTCAAAGCATACATTAGAAAAGTACTTTTACTGTATATCTACAGTTTCAGTAGTAGAAGAAACTTCCATTCGACTTGGACTTGTAGCAAATACCTATTGCTGGTATAACCGTTGCATTTTTACTGTTAGGACATGCTTATTTTTAGGATAGTTTGTATGCTTTAATTCTAAGAGCATTACTGTTATGCCTAATGTCTGTGCACACTGCACATATGCTGAGGTTGCTAATGGAGAAAGACTCTGTATGGTTCTTGAAAACCATCTAACCATTGCTTAATGACCAATTCCACAGGAAAAGTGATGATTGAAGAAGAAATGAAAGAGGAGATAAAAGAAGAGATGGAAACACATGCAGGTCCAGAAGAAGGTAAATTTGTAACTCTCTGCTGTGTAATGAGATTAAAAAAAACCAACCGTGTTTCTGAAAAATTAATGTTAAAATGTAAATATCATACATAGTGTATTTTGTTATTTCTGTTCGGACTGAGCATGTGCCTATTGCAAAGAACTAGAGTAATGTAGGAAGTTACAGAATCTGATTCTTTTGGAGAATTCTGCCTCACTCCTAATTCATGTGTGCAGTTCTATAGCTTCTAAGTTAGGCCTTTCAGTACCTAAAAGGAGCCTATAAACAGGAGGGGAGTCAACTCTTTGAAAGGGTTGATAACAGCAGGACAAGGGGAAATGGTTTGAAGTTGAGGGAGAGAAGAATTAGGTTGAATGTCAGGGGGAAGTTCTTTACAGAGAGAGTGGTGAGGTGCTGGAACAGCTGCCCAGAGAGGCTGTGGCAGCCCCGTCCCTGGAGGTGTTCAAGGCCAGGTTGGATGGGGCCCTGGGCAGCCTGAGCTGGTATTAAAGGTGGAGGTTGGTGGCCCTGCATGTGGCAGGGAGTTGGAGATTCATGATCCTTGAGGTCCCTTCCAACCTGGGCCATTCTGTGATTGTTAGATTTCTTTATTAGAAATTAAGGCCAATAAATCAAAACTTGAGATAATTAAATGAGAAGGAGAGCAGAGTGAGGTTGGGTTTGGCTGTGTTTGTTATGCATTATCTTGCCTCTTTAATGAGTGAAAATGTTACTTTTGAAAAATATTTTGCTATAGAACAAAGTCACCCACAGACAGTAGAGGTCCTGCTATTTACCTTAACAGACCAAGCCAACTGTTAACTGTATAATGTCATAATATTGCAGAATAAGTGTTTTAAGGATGAGTGTAATAAAGGTCTAAAAATGTATTTTAAAAATATATGAAATTTCACATTTTGGGTGTTTTGTTTTAAAACCTATCTAAAATCCCAAATGTAATGACCACTGCTCATATATCTCACAGGTTGGTCCTATGTAAAGTGTTCCCATTAAGTATTTTAAGTGCTGCTTGTTTCCACTTAATGAATGTCATTTCTGTCCTGTCAACATGCATGCCCATCTTTGAAATCAAATAATAAAAGAAAGCCATGCCTTTTAAAAAGTGAAAGTAATACTTAAAGGATCTTCAAAGGTGCTGAGAATGTATTTATTTGAAAAGTTTCATGTAATATAAAGAGATTTTATATCAGTTCTTGTTTGCCTACGTGCCACGAGTCTGATCTGGAATCATTACTTTGATCCTATTTCAGTTTTTACACCTTCTGGAAGTTTAGGAAAAACAACTGAGAAGCCAAGCAGCAAAGAAAAGGAGAAGACTTCATCAGATTCTGGGTCCAAAGAAGGATCTGATAAGAGGAAACGCAACAGAGTCACTGAAAAAGTCTTAAATGCCAACAGCAACCCTTCCAGCCCCAGTGCTGCAAAACGACGCAGGACATAAAACTGTGAACAACAGAAGTAACTGACTATGGAACATGAGGAGGGAATATTAAAAACAAATAGTAGGACTGTTATTACGTGAACATTTCTCACAAAAGAGATGATATCTGAGCCAGGTATTTGAAGAACCTGCACGTTGCCTTTATGCATACAGGACTTTGTGCCTGTCCTTGATCTGTTTGTGCCGTGGCACCAAGCTGCACGGAGGCAACCTGCTCAGGGCACTCAGGGAGAAAGCTGGCAGCAGGGAGGGTTTATGCATATGTAACAGTTGCAGTGTTTGTATTTCCAAGTAGCACACACCGTGTTGGAACAGCTCCTGAAAGAAGTGTTCAGTGAGACACAGAGCCTCAATTCATGAAAAATAGAGGTTGTATCTATAAATTTTGAATTGGTTGTTTTCGCCTTTGCTTGGTTACTGTCTTTGAACATTACAGACCCTCTGTGGGTAATGTTGTTTGGCCATTTATCCAAACATAGCATTTGTATCAAATATCTGAATCTGTTGGTTCAGTAAAACCAAAATCCTTTTAAATACGACTACTGTGCTGAGGTATTTTTTCACACCATTTGCTGGAGGAAAGTCAACTTTTACTTCAGTGATGTAACTTTTTTCAATCTTGCTAAGCTTAAGTACCGTAACTGAAGTGAAAATGACAACACCTGAAGGGAGGATTATTAACAAGTGTCCTAAATTAAATATCCACTGGTGTCACATGGTTTTGAAAGGGATCAGCTGAGCTGTGCCTAAACTTGGAGATGTTGCTTCATCTGTCTGTACTACAGTAGTATGTAACAGCAGGTTTTGTACTTCATTATTTATTTTTAAGCAGTTTTATTAGATGTGGAATTGGTGTTGCAAAGCATTGTTCCTGTTCTGTAATTTAAGATGTTACTGATGTTGTAACGCTTATCTTTTATATACCAGAATAGTAAGATTTGATAGAAATTACTATTTTTGAGTTGTGAAAAGATGGACTGCAGTCAACCAGCGTGTGAAATGGTGACTGAAAGAAGCTGAAACATTGCTGAATTTGTCTCACCGTATTGACCAGCGGTTAATAAAAAGAATTACTTTATCAGTATTGTCTTTAAGGTGAGGAACCAACAATCTCCTAGCTTCCTTTTCACCCCACGTGTGCGAGCGTTCACGTGCACCGTGCTGCAGCAGCGGGGGTGTTTTCTCACCCGAGTCTTGCTGATGGAAGGAGAACAGCTCCCACTCCTACAGCACCCTGTTCCCACCACCGTTTAGCTAGGATGGGAAGGAGAGCGAATCCCGCTCAGGCCGCCCGGTGCCTGCAGGATGCCGTTCCGTCCTCTTCCCTCAGGCGGACTCGCTGCAGGCGGTGATCCCAGCATGGCGGCGGGCCGGGCGGGCGGGCGCTAGGACCGCGCGGAGCCGCCTGCTGCCCAATGGGGCGCCGCGCCGCAGGAAGGGAGCGGGGCGTGCCGGCCTTCCACCTCCTCCGCCCCGACCCACGTGCTCCGGCTTTGTGCGGGCCGGCCCGGCGTTCCTTTCGCTTTCCTTTTCCCCTGCCCGGCTTCCTATGGCGGCCTGGTTCGGTTTCAGGGCGGAGGAGGACGAGGAGGGGGACGAGACGTGCCTCTGGAGGTATGACTCCACCTGGGAGGAAGACGACGACGAGGAGGAGGGGGACGAGGATGGCGATGAAGGCCAGCCTAAGGGAGCGGAGGCGGCCGCCGGGGAGGAGCCGGAGGATGCGGAGAAGTCTGTGCTGAGCTCGCCGCGGGAATCCCGGCAGGCCCAGGTGGGTGCCGGCAGGCCCAGGTGGGTGCCTCAGCCCGCTCGATGCCGGGCGGGGCGGGCGGCAGAGCCCTGCGTGCACCTGTCCGAACGCCTCCTCCGGCCCCGGCTCCTCGACGCGTCTTCCCTTGTCCGTGCATCTTCCTGGCCCGGCTGCTTCTCGTTCTGCCTGTAGTTTGGGCCCCTGTTTCTTCCTATCCCGATTTACAGCCGGGGACTGGAGCAGGTGAAGTACTTAAAATAAGTCAGAAGGTTTGTATGTTTTGGCAGCAATCGTTAGCACGTAGTTCTGTCCTCATCTCGATGAAACCAATCTTCTAACTTGAAGAGAAGAGGCAGTCTGAGGCCCGTTTGGAAATGATGTCTTTGCCACTCAGATAGCAGTGGCAGGGTTGTGTTGGAGCTTTAGAACTAACTTTCAGTAGGCTGCCACATGCAGGGTTCTCGTATTTTCTTTGCCCTCACACCCTATGGTACGGCTGCTTTACCCCATAAAGAGCATTTTGCCTTCTACGTGGTGCCAGCATGTTTTCTCCATTTCTTATGGACGCTGTTTTGGCACAATAGCATGGTGTCTGCAACAGATCCTTGCTTTATGCTGATGTGCTCTACAGTGTCCTTTCTCTTTCGTGTCGTGGAGAACCATCAGACCTGTTCACTTACTAAAATGAGCTGTAAGTTTTTCTTTCCTTTAGCCTTTTTTTATTTTTCTTATGGGAGATGTTATATGGCAACTCTGAGAAGATCCATTGATGTTCTCAGAACTGCAGTTATATTCTGCAAAACGTTAACACTTGTCTCCATTTTCTTACACTGATTCAACTTTAATTTATGAGGAGCCTGTCTAATCTGAAGCTCCTATCTTTAGCATCAGTGTTCTTGTTGGACAGTGGGTGTCAGTAATTTTTTCTACAACGTTGCTTTGCAAATGCAAAACTCTTCTTCAGCCTTTTAAGGATCCAGCAGAAACACTGTTATCTGTTAACTCCTCCCCTTTTGGGGAAATGAAAACTGGTCTTTTGCTTCTGGTTTCATTTCAGGGATGCATCTGTATCCTCAGGGTGGGAACAAGATAAAGCTTTCTAATAAACTTTTAAATGGGTTTAGTATTAAACTTTAATTTTTTTTCTTCTATAAACGCTAAGTGAATAAAATAACCCTATTTTTTTAAAAATATATAACTTCTATGTAACACAATATTCCAAATGCCAATGGCTAAGTACAAAGCCACACCCCCTACACTTTGCAAACAAAATCAAAGTTTAAATAGAGCAGCTGGGCACGCACATCTTCATGGGGATGTAGTGAGGCCTCAGCTATTTACATAGATCTTTGTGAGGTCACAGGTGTTTTAGGTGGAACGGAAGATCCTTGCCTGTTCCTTTATGTGGTTTGCGTTGTTTGATGGCACACGGTCAATTTTCTGTTGTTCTTGATTAGGGCTCTGGTTTTGTTTACAAATTTTAAAACCTGATAAAATCCCTTGAACTTTCAGATTGTGCTTTCTGATGTTTGTTCTTTAGGTTTTTATTTTCTTAGAGCAACTTCTGGATTGTGACAGCAGTAAAAGCAAGGACCGTTGTTTTCGCTTTGCCTTGAGGAAGATGTTGTCTCTGGGACTTATGCCCCTGGAATGTTGTTCTTCACCTTTAAAGTGGAGCTCTTCCTTCAGTGATGGATGTATAATCACCTGTCTTACAGTGCCTGATTCCTTTTTAAAGGGAGTGAGAATGAGCACAAAAAGAAACTGTGCATCATTTTGTATAAGTCTGTGCCTTTGCAACTTGCCAAAGCCAGGAGTCAGCTTCCAAAATAAGTTCCTACTTCTCCTTGTATTACACTAACTTTAATTCTTCTCCCCTCAGCCTAGATGGTATACTATATTCCTGAAGCTGCTAATGTATTTATTCAATTCTGAGGTTAGAGGTTTTTTTTATTATTCTCACTACACGCTTTCAAAACCTTCACATTCTTTTATGCTTGCATGCCACTTTTTTCTCTGCAAATACCCCATATTTGTAATTACAAATTTCTGCAGGTGTCTTTTTAACTCTTTTGCACTTTAAGCTTCTTCTAAGAGTGACCACAGAACATCTTAGGGCTTCTGCTCATCTTCAGAGATTACCTCTTCATTTGCTGTAGCGCATGGGGTTTGTGCTGCGTTGCTCAGAGCCTCGTAACAAGCCCTGCAGTTCTGCCATCTCCTAACCATCCCCAAATGGAAGGCTTCCATCGCTCCCCTAGGACTGTCTTCTTTCTTGTTGATAATCTCTGCATCCTTTCAGCCCTTTCAGTTGGATTTGATTTCCAGTTTCCAGCCAAACACAGTTGGTGTTACTCTCTCCAGCTTTGTTCTCTGCTCTCCTCGTGCTCTTTGTGAAGCAGTGCACGTTCTGATTGATGCTTCAGCAGTGCTGGAGGTGGAATCCCACCTAAAGTTGCTTATGAGTGTTGTGAGAAATAAGGCGTACAAATTTGTCTCCATAATCTGG
This sequence comes from Phasianus colchicus, assembly GCF_987193195.1. Taxonomy (NCBI): domain Eukaryota; kingdom Metazoa; phylum Chordata; class Aves; order Galliformes; family Phasianidae; genus Phasianus; species Phasianus colchicus. The sequence goes on from NC_143452.1 coordinate 8,593,446, forward strand.
AAAGAAAGTGAAGGTCGCATTTCTGTGTGGCTTCTACTGAAGTCTGTAGAAATCCAGGAACAACACCTCCATGGGCAGAGGGCTGAGTTCTTGCTCTTTGCTTCCCCATATTGTTTTTCCTCATGTTGTGCTACAGCCTGCTTTCTTCCTTGACCCAGCTTCTTTCTGAAGCAGCCCAATAGCACCTTACACCACTGTGTTGTGCCTGTCTCTGTATTTATGCTTATTCTTCAGCAGATCAGTCATTTTTCAGAATTAAAGCTATTTTCCTGTTAATCTAGCTCAACTAACTGTGTTAAAGGACATAGTTTTTGATTCTGAAGTGTAAGGAACGTCTGAAATTGATTCCTCTGTATTTGGCAGTTGTCATGAATTCCTCATGTGTCAGGATTTAATCTGTGGAGCTCAAAACTTACAGTTAAATGCACTGATGAATCTCAGAGCTCTAAATCTTGGTCAGTGCTTACATCTTGAATGAAAGAACAATATTGCTCTGCTTTGGCTGAGTAGATATCTCAGTCTTATGTTTGCAGCCACATTTATTTTCCAAATATTAACTGCATAGCACAGCTTTTTGTAGTTACACAGGATTCTAGCTGCTCTATTGGCAGTGGATGTTGCAGCAATGGGATACCAGTGCTTGATTTCTAATCCAGTGTGGAGTGTGTGGCTGTGGGAAATGTATTGCAATGTAGGCAGGTATTATTTTAGGTCACATCACAGCTTGTTACATTAAAAAAACAAACAAACAAACAACAAAACCACACAAACCTGGAGGTTTGTTTGTGTTTTAATTCCTGTCACCCAAATGAATGGGGATCATAGCGTGTAACTAAATGTATATTTAAATGTAATTTTAAAAATTCTACATTGATCATCTCCCCACTGCTGTACCTGATTCTAATTTTAAGTGCTAACAGTGGACAGTACAGTTGGAGGGATTACTTCTTTACAAGGAGCTGTTGGGAAATTGGGAAATCTCATCCTGCTCCTGCGCTAGTGGAACCACTTATGGCTGTTTACTGTTTAATGCAAAGTGGTTTTCCTTTTCATTTTTCTCTAGGCAGAGGAAGTTAAGTAGTAGCAAATGAAGCTTTCAAGTAACTTGAGAGACCAGTTGCTGCCTCTTTCCTCTGAGTTTCTTAGAAGGCTTGTTTTGCAAGATTCTGCCTGCCTCATCCCTGTTCACAAAGGCTCGGTCTTGTTGGCTATTGCTGAACCCTCTAAGCTCCTGTGTGCTTTGCATTGGGTGGATCCTTTTATTCACAAGTAATCTTGTTTGTTTTGATGGTTGTGCCTTGATGTTTGCGAGTGCTTTTCAGTGTTGTCGTGGTTTGAGACAAGATGGTGTAGCACTCAGCAAGATTCAGCCTCTGTTGCTTACAAGTTGTCACAAAAATCTCCTACCGTGGAAGTGATGCACTTAAATGTAAATATATATGTATTATAAATGTATATTTTTAAAAAATGGTTTGCAACTTTCACTTCCACGAAGTTCAGAAGAAACAAGAGTGTTCTTTGTGATTTCTTTGTGCATGTGATGAGTATGATGAATCCAGCAAGGAGAGCCTGATATCTCGCTGTCAGGCAAATGTGGCAGCACAGACTTTTTTTCTACAGTGATTTAAATATTAATAAAGCCATGTTAATTCAGCTGTAACTAGGTAAATCTGTCACTTGGCAACGAATAGGGATCATGTGAATTACTTCTGTGGGTAGCTTCATTTGGTGTTATTGTATTATTTTGTTCTGTTTCAGTATGTTTCCTTCTAAATGCCTTCTCTTTGTAGGGACAAAGAAGATCCAATTCGTCACCATTATTTCAGAGGGCTTTTAAGGTAGGCTTGGCACACAGTTAGGTTTCTTGGAGACATGGGCAGCAATGAAAATGATGATTATTATGGCAGTAAAATAAATACCTAATGTGAACATGTGGCTGTTATCTAAAGGAGCACAGTGACAGATCAGCAGGACTGCTGTAGAGTAGAAAGCAAAAATGAAGAAAATGCATGCTGAATAATGTCTGGAGGAAAGAAGAGTCCTGAATTTAAATGATCTTTATGCATCTTGAATTCTACAGTTTAAAGTATGATCTCTCTTGACTGAAGCACGTAGTGATTCAGGGACAGGTAGACAGACCTTAATTTGTCTACTTAAAAGTTTCTGAATTAACAAACAAAATAAGATTTATCATTCAGGGACTTTCCAGCTAGCTCTGACCATTTCTGTAGGAAAACCTGCCTGGGATAGAAGGCAGACATCAAACATGAGGAGCCTAATAAAACTGGGAAGAAAAATCTTTTGGCTGACTCCAGTAGGAGCTGGCTGTTCTTGGGGTGCTGGAGCTGTAGACTGGTGGGCACAGGGGAAAATGTGTGAGAAATGCTGAGTTCAGACTGGATTTTTGTTTTCAGAAGACCACGTTATTCTGGTGTCTGATCTGTCACTTTTCTCTAGTTCTCAAGCAGGCGCAACTGGAATGCAGCAAGAGACTTGCAGAGATACAGGCATTGTTACCCGGTATGGACTTCATGATAGTGCACCTGCTCTCGTGGCTTTTCCTCATTGCATGCTAAGTTTAGGAATGTGTTCTAGGTTTGAAGATGCCCTTTTATCTTTACGCTGAGGCTTATAGCTCTAAAGGATTAATTTATGAGGGAGAGGGGTAATGTTCACGTGGGTGCATCAAAAACAAGCTGTTATTTCCTAGAGGTTTCAAGGACTTAGCCTGTGCTCCCAATATGAGGGAAGGAGGAGTGCTGAGGTGAGTACTGCATTATTGCTGCTTGTTGATTTCTTGTTCTTGTTTCCAGGGTTTGATAGAATCAGAAACTGACGAGGAAGAAGATATGTGGAACTTGAGCTTCTACAAAAATGAGATTGCTTTTATGCCCCATGGTGAGTACTTTGCTTGATGACTGCTCAGTGCAGCTCTACTGCAGCTGTTGGAGTTGGTGGAAGTATAATCCATGTGGAACAACCATTAAAACAAAAACCAAATGGTAAAAAACACTCTGCAATTTCCATTTTAAAATGTCTTTGTTCCTGCTGCATTTTCTTTAATTTTCTGTTTGCTGCTTTGAAGAAAATACATGATTCTTTTTTAATTATTCTGACTTCTCAGGATAGTTGTGCAGTAGATAAATCAATGCCTGAATGCTAACCCCTGGCTACGGGTAATGAACTATCTTGAATGACTGGCTACTTCAGTTTTCATTTGGTTTCATTTATTCTTGCCTCAGTCTTGTATTTTCTCTTCAGGTTTGCATATTGAAGATCTGCTTGAATCTTGGTGGGACAACTATGAGGTTCTGGAAGAAAACCATTCATACATACAGTGGTAAAATACTGCGTGAATGTTGTGCCTGTGTCAGTTGTATACATGCTGTTGAATTCACCTTCCCACAAAGTCTAGAATTACTCTTAAGTAAAACTTGCCGATTTTCTTTTCTCTCCGTACCTTTGGAAGCAATGCTCTGGAAATCCTGAAGACACAGGTTCCCAGTGCAGCTGTGGTAATAGGTCTCAGTAATGCATGGTCTTCTAACATCCTGCAGAACAAAGTTTTATTGGAGTGAGAGATGGAAATAAGCAAAGTGTGCTGTTATTTATCACCTTTGTGTACAATTATTTTATGGAAGGGATTTGTCTTCTAATTAACTATTTCTGTGTTCATAGGAATATGAACTCTCCGTGAGATTCCTGTGATCTCACAGTTTCTGGAATCATTTGAGTTTTAAGAAAGTGGGTTCCCTGGGTTGGATATCATCTTTGCTCAGCTGGGCTGAAAAATTCTTTCTTCTTAGGCTATTTCCTTTACGTGAACATGGGATGAATTTTCGTGCGAAGCCACTCACGTGTCAAGAAATTCAGGTATTTAAAGCATACGTGCCTTGTTCTTTTGAAATCTGAAGAGTGTTAGAATTTTCCCTAAATGACTTATGTCTAAAGTGTAGGACTTCTTTCCCCCCCTTGCTTTCTTTGGGCCCTGGTGAGAACAGGTCTCATTCAAGCACTAATAAGCAGTTGTCTGTCTTGTGTGTCTGCCAGTTGCTAGCAGCAGCAAATGAAGTGATGAATGATATAATTAAGCTTTGTTTAACATTTAAATCCTGCTTAGGGATGTAGGTTATGAGGGAATTGCAACTTGTACTCATTGGTCTCTCTTTTTCAGGCCTTGAAGAACTCAGAGGAAGTTATGGAAAGGTTTATACGTGCTTATCAACTCATGTTGAGATTTTATGGAATAATTCTCGTGAACCAGGAAACTGGAGAACTCAAGAGAGCAGAGAATTGGGCTGAAAGGTTTCTAAACTTGAACCGGTGAGTCTTTGTTTGTACTACTGATCATTTACCTGCTTGTTTGTACTACTGATCATTTACCTGCTTGTTTGTACTACTGATCATTTACCTACAGCCATATGCTTGTTTGAGAAGAAAAAAAGTCAAAGTCAAGAAAATCTGTACCTGACAAATCAAGGCGTTGTTGACACAAGGCTTACCACAGTCAGGGGCAGGATATTGGGCTGCATGGTCTTGTATGTATGACCCAATATGATGGCTGTTTTCTATTGGTGAGTGATTCAGAAAGTCAAAAAGTTTCCAGGTAATTGAGTTAATTCAAGAGGGATTAGGAAGGTACTGCTGAAGATTGTTGCTATAAGTGTATTAGAAGTAGGACAAGCCTGTATTTCCATCTGCTTTGTGAAATAGTCTTTTACAGATCACTGTCAGCAGTACACAAAACATTCTGCAGATGTCCCAGAGGTTCATTATGACCTCAGGATTGTAAGGGTTTCTCTTAACTTTAATCATCTGTTTGTCTCAGGTTTAGCCACAACAATTTACGGATTACTCGCATCCTGAAGTGCCTGGGGGAGTTGGGATATGAACACTATCAAGTGCACTTGGTAAAGTTTTTCCTAACAGAAACTCTTGTTAATGAGACATTACCAAATGTCAAGAGAAGTGCCTTGGACTACTTCCTGTTCACTATCAGAAGCAAACAGAAGAGAAGAGAACTAGTCCACTATGCTTGGCAGCACTACAAACCTCAAGGCAGCTTTGTGTGGGGGCCCCATGACAAACTCTTGAAGTACAGACCCCGCTCCACCAAGTCAAAGCTGCACCAAAAGGCTGAAAATGAACAGAAAACTCCTGGTAAAAAGATTGATGATTCAGTGGAAGAGGGTCAGAACCAGTCCCTGGAGGAGGAGCGGAAGGCTGGAGATGCTGACTTGCAAACTGAAGCAAATGAAGAGGACACAACGGAGAAGACAAGTAAATGTGTTTCAAAAGGTGGGGATGATGAAGATGAGAAAAAAACTCAATGTGCCCAGCAAGAGAACGATTGCAACAGTGAGGCTGAATTGCAAGATGCAACAGAGAATGACTGTGGAAAGGAGAGCAAGAAGAGAAAACTGGATGCAAATTTGGCAGACACCATTAAGAGTGGACAACTAAAAAGCCCTTCTGATATTGAAAAAATCTCCAGTAATCTGGAAGAATGTGCAATTGATGCAGAAATCCCCTTGGATCCGCTCTTACAATCAGGACAGAACCAAGAATCACCAAAAGAAGAAAATGCAAACCCCAAAGACTTAACGGTGCCAGAGGCTGGTGATGCTGCCATAAAGAGGAGGAAAGTTGATAAAAGAACACAAAGAAATAAAAATATCAACTTGGCCATAAATCTGAACATGGCCCCACCTGCTCACAGTGCCCAGTCACATCCATCTGTTCCAAACGCTAAGACTGAAGATGAAAAAGTCAGTGAGAAAAAGGCAGCTGTGGAGGAGATGAGTGAGAAGGCTGAGGGCAATGCAAATGGTGGGGCTCTGAACTCCTCGGCTGCCTCTGTGCTTCCCAGCACTGCTCAGCCTTCTCCACTGAGCGATGGCATGGAGTCAAGTGCAGATCAAGTCACAGCAAGGAGTGATGAGCACACCTGTAACATCACCCTCCTGGAAAGCAACAGTGAGGCGAGTGGGGTAGAACAGCATAAAAACACAGCAGATGCAATTGAAAAAGAAGGTGCAAAAGCCACAGGCAACAAACAAATTCCAGGGAGTCCTGAGCAGAGCGTTGCATCCTCTTGTACTGAACAAGACAGTGGTGAGGTTGCAATACAAAGAACGGACAGCTCTGAGCGTGTGGCAGAGGCTGGTGAAGAGCACATAGCAACAGCATGAGAGCAGCACGGTGAGCACTCAAGCAAGCAGAGGTGTGCTGCCCTAACTGCTGAGAGCCAACTTCTGCGAGCTGTACACTATGGAGAAAATAAACATTGACTGGACTGATTCAGGCTCACCCCTGTCTCACTTTCACCCTTCCTCACTTTGATAAGATGGTCATCGGTAGTGACTTTGCTGAGAACCAGCACTTGGTTACCCTACAGAGAAAAACTTTGTTAGTCATCTTCCTCAACAAGCTGTGTTGTTTGTGTTCCTATTTTTTATCTGATGTTCAGAATTCTCTTGGAGCAACAGGGATTTTTTGCACTTTGCTTTGCTTCTGGTATGTCCCTTTTAAAGAAGGAGAACGTTAATCAGATTCCTTGTTTGAATTAGTATTTAATAAATACATGAATTTTAATGTAAGATAGCATGATCTAATTTGCCAGACCTTTCTATTGCCATATAAATTCTTGGTTGTTTTGGAAGGCAGCACCTTCACAGAAGGCTTACTCCTGCAGAGGTGTCTCTTTCCTGGGGCATTTACCTGAAAGAGATGAGAGCATCATGTAAAGAGATGAGAGATTTTGCATCATGTAAGAGTTTTGTTGCCTCTCCTCCTGTAGGAAAACAAGTTTGAATTAAGACCAGGATAAAATGTGTAGTATTGATGTCTCTGACCAGTGTTAACCTTAGTGTACAGATAATGTTCTCCATGGTGCAAAAACATTGGGCTACTTGTTTCCTTTATCCTCTGCAGTTGTTGTTTCATAGTGCTTGTTGAATTTATTGAGAATACAAATTGTCTACGGGTTTCTAAGAAAAAAAAAACCTTCAGACTTTGCATAAAGCTGTCTGGAGCACCTCTTCCCCAGCTTTTTCCACTGTGTTCAGGAGCTTGGTAGTCTTCCGCATAAACTTACCCACTGCTGATGCAAAGCCCTTTCTTCCTTGATTGCTAAAATGGAACAAATGCTTCTGTCATTGTGTTCTCTCTGATTTTGTTGCTACTTGAAGCAACCCGAGGGGCTCTTTTCTGCTGGCCTGCTGGATGAAGCTGGATGTTTCAGCTCTAACCTGCATCCCAGCTGTGGCAGGATCATTCTACCATTAATGATCAGCTTGTCAGACTGTGAGGTCGTGCTTGAGTGCAGCATGTCTGGTTACTGCTGGAGCTTTGTTGTGGGTCAGTTAATTGAAGCTTTAATTGGAGGGGATATGCTTGTCTGCTTCATTCATTTACAGCCATCAACAATTTACTTTCAGACCTCGCCCACTGTTCTCCTGCCTTTATGCTACTGACCTCTCTGCTGGCTGTTCTGCCTGACTTGTGTAGGGTCCAACCGAGTCTGAGGGAATATTAAACAATTCAGCACTTCTGCTCAGAGAGATTTGCAGCAGAGGACCCATTTCAGGAAGCAGAGGAAACGCTTTCACCAGCTGTTGAACAGAGAAGTCCAACATAGTGTTTGCTCAGATTGTTTTACTTCTGGTGTTTTATTTTGTGTAGGAGACAGAGGCTCACCCACCTCACCAGAGAGCAGTGCAGCAGCCTGTGCAGCGTTTGGCCTCTCTGCTACAGCTTTTTGTTTGTTAGAAGCTTCATCTTTCAAGGAATTTGGTCTGTGATTTTCTGTGATTTTCCTCCCCAGGCTGCAGGCCCTGCTTCAGCACATCATATCCTCATGTGTGGGAACAGAAGTCTGCAAGCTTAGTATTTAATGGCGATGGTCACACGCGTGCTGGAAACAGGCTTCAATGTTTTTAAAATATTTTATTTCTTATGAAAAGGTGGTGTTAAATAGCCAATAAGAATGCACTTAGCTCTACAGATATAAAAGCTTGAAGATGTTGAGTAAAAATTCTTTCATGAAAGGTTCATAAAGAATTGTTAATCATGGTTTTTTTGTACAGATTTGAAGTATTTTATTTAATGACATTTTCATTGTGAATATATGCTCAGCTGGGGCATCAATCATAAATCTTGTATGGTGATGTGCAGTTTGTCTTCTGTTTAATGGGATTTCACAGTGAGTCTGGAGTGCTCAAAACAAACCATTCTCTGTTGTGTTCAGTTTAGAGTTTCGGCTGTAGGTGTTTGCAGTGAGTCCACAGGATGTATTTTCAGCACTCAGAGCTGTATGACGGTCTGTTGCATTAACATCACCTATTAAAGCATGTATTTAATGCATACCAGTTTCCACTTACGTTTTTCATCTTTGAGGACAAGATGTGACCATGGATCTGGCCTATCAACCCATCTTGTAGCCATCTGCTGTTGCTTTGGAACCTCCCAAGTGGATGTGGTGGGAAGCTACGGTGATGCTCAGTAGAATAAACCAGAACTTCCCTTTTTGAGCAGTTTCCAGTGTGCGTATGGAAGCTTTAGCTGTAGGGCCTCTCCCTTTGGGACACGAGATAAAACTCTTTTTCAGTAAACCCTTTCTGAGCTGAAAACATCACCCTTCCCTCATCTTGCTCAACAAATGCATGCCACAGCTGCTGAGAGGAGCTGGGGAAAGCTGGATTTGCTTTGCCATCGGTTGGTCTCTGTGAAGAAGGTATGAGCTGTGGAGTTCCTGTGGGGTTTGAGCTGTCTAAAAAGCATTCCATTTACTTTTAAGCCATGTGAACACAGACAGGCACACTCTCCTTTTCTGTCCCTGGCTGACTGTTCCAAAAATCCTTGTAGATGCTGGTAAATGTTTGAGCCCTCTAACCCTCTGTAAAAGCTGGTGGTGAAATATGGGCTGCTGGAGAGCTGGGCAGACATGCACTATTTGCTCATAAAACCTGGCGTAAGGATGTCAAATAGAAGTCTAGGATTAAATTTGTAAAGCCTTGGTTTTCTACTGCTCTCCTCTTGCTAACCAAATCAGCTGTTTTATTCCAGTCCTGATGAGTCCTCCGGTTTAGTCTCTCCATTTCCAAGTATTGCTTTCGATGAAGTTGTCTTTAATTAATAAAGGGAAGCCTGAAGCTGTCTGCTTCATTGTGAACAGGCTGCTGTTTGGGATCACCTTCTGGGGATTAATTTGGCAATGGTTGCACTGTTCAGAGGCAATTCTTCCTTAGTTCCTTGTAGTTCCAAAAATTTCTCCTTTCTTTGTGCTCGTCTCTCTGTGGTCATCTGTCCTCTGGTCAGGATTCATCACTTCCTCAAGAAATAAGCCTGGTTTTCTTTGGGTTTCCCTCGAGGAAAAACAAAAAACAGTTGTGGCAGAGCTAACAAACCATCTCACAAAGCAGTAAGTGCATTTCTCTGTAATTCTTGCACTTGTTACATGTATAATAATTTTTTCAAGTAGCCTCAGGCAGTGGATGACAGTTACTTTTTCATCTGTCCAGCACTGAAGTGATGATGCGCTTTGAGAAATGTCTCAGCTGAGACCTAGGGAACAATGTATTTCCAGCTGTATTTGCAGAATTTTCTCCTGTGTGTGTCTGTAGTTCAGCTTTTCCTTATGTTTCTTCCCTCCTTGCTGGGGCTGCCCAGCAGGGCATGAATGAGAGCCTCTCTTCATGACTGCCTGCTGCTCCCCCTCCTGCTCCCACCTCCTTGCAAAGCCTTCTCTTTCCTCTGGGCTCAGCCCCTCTTGCCTGTGCTCCTGAGCTCTGCCCCTCCAGTGGGAGCTGCAGGTTTATCTGGAGGCAAGAAGTCTCATTTGTAAGCCAAGATCCAGGGGGATAGAAACGGTTTGGCTGCCCAGGAGTAAAAAGGAGAGACAGAGCCTGGGCACGATGACTGTGTTCCCCACTCTTGGGCTTCTCTTCCTTTGTCAGCTATTAGCCACAACATCAGCTCAGGTAAGAATTTTCACGTTGGTTTTATGTTCAAGAAATGAGTGTATAAGAGAAAGTTATGTTACAATGTGTGCATGTTCTAACTACAGGATGAAACGTGGAAATAGCAGGTCATTAATCTAGAGCTTATTTAAAGCATGCAGTCTCTGTGCCTAGCGAGGAGCTGTTTTCATACCTGCATCAGTAGGTTTTACTTCGTGTTCTTGTGTGCAGGAGCTGCTGCTTATGCTTTCTGTGCAAGTACTGGTTTTTTTTCAATTAGAGCTGCAAGAGATAAAGCCCTAGGAAAGGAAGAGTTGTTGTTACAAGAGAAATAGATTTCTTTCACAGTGAAGCAGTGAGGTGCCCGTGAGCCTGGGATCTCCTGATCTGGTTCTCCATGAGTCAGAGAATGTTTTATTCTTTCCCTCTGAATTTTTGAAACTTCACATTTATGAAATAATGTATTGAATCCTTATTCACTTTGCTTGTGAAGCCATATTAAACTTCCCTGCGTGGTGTTAATATTTTTGCCTGAGGAAATAACTCCTCAGTGAGTTTTTTTTGTTGTGCCAGTAAGGAATTTTTGCAGTCTGGCTTGGAAATTCAGAGCTGCCCTCATCTGCTGTGAGCAGAGCTGCTTCCACAATGAAACCTTTGTTTTGCCAGCGCTAAAGCAAGTTGCTCTCTGGAGTCCTCTCAATACAGAAGTCATTTATCAGACCTTTCTTTCCTTCCCCCAACCTTACACATCCAAAATCCCAGATTTTCAAATGACATCCTGCTCGGGAGATTTTTTCCCTTTCTTATTCTGACTTCAGCAGTGTCCTTCTGTCCCCATCACCGCCATCAGGCTGGGACTGAATGCATTTTTAGTGCTACACATTATCATCTATTTTCCACGGACCCTGCATTTCCCCCCTCTGCCCCATAAGGATCATTTCTATAGGCAGTAAGGAACACAGCCTGTACAACCAAGCCCGTTTACTTCCCATCTCTCCTTCCCCATCTGTTGAATGGGCTGGAGACCCTGAGGCTGTGCTCGCTTAAAAATGTTTTCCAAAGAGCCTTGCTTTGAGCTCCTCCAAGTTTGCCCAGGATGGTGTGGGGCCCTGTGAGGTGAAGTAGCTGTGGAACTCAGTGATTGCTTTCTTCTTTAGCTTGTGTATTTATTCTGATGGAAAAATAATCTCTTTCTTCCTCTTCATCCCCCCGATCCTCTCAGAGAGTAGGACCACAAGGCCCTCCTGGACCCCGAGGACCCCCTGGACCATCTGGCAAGGACGGCATAGATGTGAGTGCCACATGGCAGAGGGAGGGAGGGGGTGGAGCAGAGGCAAAGCGAGCTGAGCTGAGAGGTGCTGCTGGTCCTCCTAAGCCTTTGGGCCATGCTGCAGGGCTGGATGGATGTGGAGAGCAAGATCTTGTCCTGCAATGCTTAGAATGGAGAATGGAGGCACTGAGTGGCCTTATTCACTGTAGGATCCATATCCTATATTGGGAGACTTCAGGATAAAGATAGCATGTGTACAAGAATTCACAGCTGTGCCTGCAGAGCTGTGTCTTTCTCTTTTGCTGTCTGGAGAGGAGGCGGAACAAAATGTGGAAGGTTGAGTGCATGAATGTGATGTGGGTCAGTGTTACTGCATGTTGTGTAGCTCAGAGGGATTTGTGATGCTTCAGAGCATCCATGTTCATGGAGAGCCTGAAGAAACTCAACATGGATGCTGCTCTTACTTATGTTTTATTTCAACAGTCAGTGTGGCATCTCCAATCTACACTGAGATGTGCAAAGTCAGAATCTGGCCCACTGGTTTTCAGACATGTGTTTCTTTCAATGGCACAAACAGCAAAAAAACCCTTTATTTCAGGGGGCAGTTCTGTAGGTGTCCTGTGCAGGGAGAATGCTGTGTATCCCAGGAGATATCAGAGAGGGGAAAAGAATCTTGTCCTATTGCCTTTAATAGCTGTCTCCATAGAAATTAAACATTGCTTCTGTGACTCTGTTAGAGAAGAACTGTATTTGCTCTGTAGATGACACTGGGTTAGAGTATCAGATAAATGTTAAGCAGGATGGTTTCAAATACAGAAGACCAGTTTCCTGTTTTGTTGCTCCTTTTGAGTAGTGCTTATTGCAATTGGGCCTTTTAGCAGCCTTGAAAAACTCTATTCAGTCCCTGCAGGTCATTTTCTTTTGGATAAGAATGTAAAGGGGAAAAAAAAAAAAAAAAGATATATGTTAGCTCCCTGGTAAGCGGTGAACAAGGAGCTTTTTTGTTTGCAGTGGTGAGCTTTCATAGAGGCTGTGTGAGCAGTGCTGGTCTGAAGAGAAAACCTCATTGATTTGCAGCTATTCCCTCTGAAGTGTCCTTTCAACTAAAGGAAGCTGTTTTACTGGAAATCTCACTCTGGTTTTGTAGCACATGAAGTTCAGAGCTGATATCTCCCCGCTGTTCTTTTTGATAAAAGGCCTAAGGGGAGGAGGGCAAAGGAAACACATTCCTTGCAGCTGCAGGGAGCCCACGGAGTCTGTGGCCAGCAGGCTTTGTGGAATAGGGACTGGTTTTGTATAATTATTTTGTGTGAAGAGGAATTTGGGAGGGACAAAGCCCTTCAGACTTCAGGTTGTAACCAACTTCTAGGTAACAGCGTTTGGAAGGAAACAAATCTCTGTGATCCTGCTGTTCTGCTCCTTTCTACAGCATAATTTGCACCTTATTCAAGAGCTTCATCAGCATTGCTTCTGATGGTTGTTGGAAATGGGAACCTGGGGAAACACTTATAGTGTGAATCTACACCTTTTTATCCACTGCTAACAGCTTCAGAAAGTTCCAAGTGGGACAGGACTGACATCTAATTAATGTGAAGAACTGAGTCCTAATAAATCAAACTGCTGAGTAAAGTGTTTAAAGCACCAAGTCTTGCAGTCCCACCTTCAGATGTGAAATTCTGCCTGCATGGGAGCAATCTGCCATTTGAACAGGCACAAACTACAACCCTCATCCAGATGCAGGTTGAGCCAGGTGCTCTGTTAACAGGAGATGAAGCCAGCTGTTCAGAGATAGCTTCTGTAGTTCAATCAGGCAGTCAGACCTTTAAAGAATTGCACAAAAAGAGACTTGTGGCTGTGGCTGGTGTTGAGGATGCTCATGCAGTGTTCCAGTTGAAGGGCTACTGTTTCTCTGGCAGTATCCTCCAAAAAGTTATGCTATATAAAATGCAGCAATGGATGGAGCCTGAGTAGTATTGTGAATTCTGCAAGGAATGAAGGCACTTCATTGTTTTTCTGTGATAGTGCAATTATTTTTAAAGCAGTCAGAACTCTTCTGGCCCTATCTACACAAGTTGTCTGAATTCTGTAGGCCACTCCAGCTGGATCAGCTTCACAGATGGCTTTGGAAGGATGCTGTGTGGGAAGAGTCGCTTTAAGATTGATGAGTGGTGCCAACGTGCTCGGTGGTCCCATACCATAAGTCCTGAGCCATGAGTGGTGCTCAAAATGCAACTGAGTTAGTCAGAATATCTTGGAATAAACCCCATACGTACAATTTCTGGAAGCTGTTGCTGTTGTTCCTTCCTTTCATTGAGAGCTGCAGCATTCAGTTCCTCTGAAATCTTTGTAATTACAGCCTTTAACATGCTTCACATTTCATACGCAGCACCAAACAAAATCTCCCTCCCAAGAATAGGAACAGCATGTTGTGATCAAAAGAATTAGTGCCAAGTTCCTGTGAATTATTTCTAGGAATGTAATTCCCCAAATTGCTAATAAGCAATTGTCGCTGTTCAAAAATCAAGCTCTATTTTTTTTTCCCCCACTTTTCATCTCATGGCTTGACTTTAATGCAGGCTTGCTAAGCAAGAGTAAACTGACTTCCTTCTCATGAAGCACCCAGGGGAGCACTTCCTTTTGCTGACAACCTTTGCCTCTAATTCCCAGTGATCTGGCATTAAGGGCATAAACACTTATTAGGCCTTTGATTCATCTGACTGAAGTTCTGGAGCTCCTGCAGAGTCCCACAGGGGTCCTCGATGGCAGGATCAAGGTCTAAGATGGTCCCAGACAGCATTTACAAGTGCCATGACCTTGCTGTATGGATTGCCGTCACAGGAGTGAGGGGGGAAAAAAATGTGCAAAGGGTTGGAAATGCAGTGTGGTGAAGGAGGGATGCTGCCTTTCCAAGCCATTCATTGCAGAAGAACTGCTCCTTTCATTCCTTTGGCGAGGGACCTTCCCCACCTATGATCACGATAACTATTTATGGAAAGTCTGTGGGTAATGAACAGCAAAAGAGTTTCTTCATCAAGCTGGAGCACAATGCCAGCTCTGTGTAATGTCCCTCTGGTCTGAGCATTGATCAGCCACCAGCACAGTGTGTAAACCCATGGCTGAGCAAATCAAAGCCAGTCTATGGGACAGCCCAGGGACTTCACAGTGCCGACACAGAGTTGTGCTATAAATTGCACTCCTTTGTTTACTGCCTAATAACCCTTAATTATCAGACCAATGGCAAGGGTTGGGTTATTTCTAACCTTGCTCAGTTAGCAAGCAGTCTTTTTCCATACAGATTTTCCTCTTCCAGGATATCAACGTGCCCCGTGCCCCCTCCTCACCCACAAGAAATGAGCTGCTCACACTACTAAAGTACTTACCCTGAAGCCAGGAGTAGAGGTCCTCATCCAGGGACCTAAACTGGGACATGGAGGAGCAAAGCAATTTGCCTCTGGACAAAACAAGGAATGAGCTGAGACTGTTGAGTTTCAGCAAGCTGCTGTCTTTTGCAGACAATTGTTTGGTTTTTTTTACAGGGACTGACAATAAAACACAAACATCTTTTGTCTGGGGTCTGTGTGAGCTCCTGGATGGCACTGTGGCTGGCTGAGCTGAAAGGAGCAATTCAGAGGCTTTTTAAATACTGTCTTCCAGGCAATAATTCAGTTTCCATTAGGATCAGAAAAAAAAAAAAAGAAAAAGAAAAAAAAAAGAGCACTTTTAAAATAAATATTTTTTTAAGTAAAGCTTGGATTTCATCCAGGTTGTGCAGTGGGATCAGGTTGAAATCAGTTGGGAGTTTTGTTCATTTGCTTTTCCTGTCCAGGTTTAGTCACATGAAGAAAGTTTCTGCAGACTCTTCTTCCCTTTCTCTTAGTCCCAAACTTCTGGTAGCACCACCATTTCATAGTGTGTCCTGGGTACCTGGATCTCATAGCATCTCTGTTTTGTCGTGGAAGATACTTGAAAATTATAGTAGCCATTCGGCTTCTTCTGCGCCTCACTTGCTGCTAAGTCAAAGTGCAAACAGTTCCTAAGCATATGTGGAAAGAAATGCAGATGGTGGTGGTGGTTCAGAACACTCTCCAGTGATACCCACGTGCTCAGCCTCCCAGACTGCTACTGGCAATGTGAAAAGGGTTAATCCAGGTTCATCTTGCTTTAGGAGGTAACAGGATCCCATAGCATTTACCTTCTTCATAATGAGCATGGTAAATCTTGGAGTGGGCACGGAGGGAGGTGTGAGCACCGTGGCTGTTGTGCATACTGCTGTCACAAGAAGCCAACAGAAAGGAGAAGTTCATCGCTAATGCTGATGTCTTTTCTCTTTTTATTCAGGGTGAGCCGGGCCCTCCTGGTTTGCCAGGCCCTCCAGTAAGTATTACCTGGCTGATGTCAACTTATTTGTTCTCTTAGGAAGAAGCGGAGCACAGGAGCTAAGTCTTATGGCTCCCTTTCCATAAGTTAACTCAGCACTGGTTCTGGGGAGAAACAGATTCTTTTGTTTCATTGCTAGAGGAGGACGTGCATTCATGGGGGTTGAATTCATGGGGGTTGAAACAAGATGATCATGGTGGTCCTTTTCAACTCGGGCCATTCTATGATTCTATACCTGAAATACAGCTCACCCATCACCAGTGTAACAAAAACTGGCACCTAGCTATGTATACATGTTTATTTTTGGTGTCAGTTTAGGTCTGCTTCAACTCCCAGTCTGTCACGTGGTGGTGAAAAGTGTGGCACAGCTCTGCTTTGGGTCACATATTCTGTCCCTTCCTTCGTGTTGCATGTGCTATCCCTTTCTCTTCTATTAGGAACAGTTTAAGGGTAGCTGTGTCTGAATAGGGTTGTGGAGAACTGAGCTAAAGCACTGAAACACATTTAGGATTTGGACATGGGTTCATGACAAATTTCACCTCTCGGGAGTAATTCTTCCACCTTATGTGGTGTAAGATTAACACATCAACAGGTGAACCTCCATTTTGTAGTCTTTATCAACACGTGATGCATTTCATTTGCTATGGTATAAAGAATTGCCTGTTTTCTCATTTAGGGACCAAAGGGTGCACCAGGAAAGCCTGGAGCAGCTGGTGAAGCTGGGCTGCCTGGCCTTCCTGGAGTAGACGTGAGTATTTTGTCATCTCTTAAGCTGTTTAAGCATTTCATGTACATGAATGTTGCCCTGCGTCTCATCAACCTGCTCTGCATCTACTGGAGAAGAAAAGCGGGTACTGAAGCTACATCTTATAAATTAGGAGATGTTCTAAGAGCTGAAGGCATCTTTAGATTGAACTAAGCAGTATGAGAGTGATTTTGGGATGCAGAACTGATAGGACAGCACAGTTACAGTGAAACATTGCAGCTCTTGGGAAGTGTGCTAGGCAGGGCTGGAGAAATAGGATCATCTGTTGGCATTTTGAAAGCAAACCAGTTGAGCCTGATTTTGGAAATCCAGTGTTACTTATTTGCTTGAAGCTTGCTGCTCTCTTGCCTGGTTTTTTGTTTTTATTTTTCTGTTCAGACCTGGACAGGTGACTGTATATAGGGAAGTCTTCCTAGCTTAACAATTTACTGCCATAACAACAGAGCATAGCCAGCGTTTTTTCTTCTACTTCAGGCTAAGAGGAAGCATTTAGGCAGCTTCTACTGCTGAGCTGAGGAACAGCCACTCAGTAAACTCCAACAACAAGATCTCTTGGTGGTGTTCATCTGTACTTAAAATGCATAGGGAACAATACAGGTAATTTGCTTCTGGTCTTCTGTTTAACTACAGGGAGAATTGAAGAGGTTAGGCTTTCCTGAAGGGTGGTATATGACAGTGACAGGAGTTTCCTACAGCTCTTGTTTCTGTGTTTCTCTGTCTTTACATTTATTCTTGTATTTCCACAGGGTTTAACAGGAACTGATGGCCCTCCTGGCCCAAATGGGCCTCCAGGAGACCGTGTGAGTACCACATTGCATCCCCCGTGCCTTGGAATGGGACTTTGTCATTGCTTACACTGATGACTCCTCCTATCTTTCTGAATTGGTGACACTGGGGTATTGATGATGGCGGGTTATTTATCTGTGAACCCTTGCAGAATGCTTAGGCCTTTGAAATGAAGACCCAAATGGTTTTTCTGTAGGTGCAAGGCATGGGATCCATCCTTCTTTTGCATGATTTTGAATGAGTTTTGGATAGTTTCAGTGCAAATACCAGTGCAGAACATCTCCTGTGGTATTTTGAGCATCCAAAAGAGCAATCCATAGACTTAATTAAAACATTCATCAAAGTGAAGCTATTTGGGTCTTTATTTTCAGCCTGATTTTGCAGTTCTGTTATGGATATAATTACATTAGCTGTTCAAACTATTGCCTTTTATTAATTCTGAGGCTGTTCATGTGGTTGACATTATTAGCTGCTTTGGAATAGATTTCCCTAGTTGATATAGAAATTTTTTTAAAAAAAGTTTTTTTCTTACTACTTATGTATTATGGCTCTGCAGAAGGACATCACAGGGAGAAATGGCTGTCTGTGATGCTACAGGTGTCCTTCAGGTCATCTGTAATGGGGCCAGAAAGATACGTATGCCTCTGTGATGACACTGGGAACACAGCGTAGGTGAGGCATTCAGCACAGATTTTACCCAGCATGGCCATCCTCCTCTCTTCTATCACAAGTCAGGAGCTGGTCCACAGTTCTCTTGAACTTGGGGCTGCAGTGATGGGCTCAACACAGATTGCAGTGTGTAGGGATTAAAAAAAGAAAGTAGTACTGCTGGTGGACTTCTCTACCATGTTCAGTATTTCTCAATCTTTTTTTTTTTTTTTTTTTTTTGCCCCAGAGACTCAACCAAAGCACAAAACTCTGAGTTGTCTTAGTTAAAGCATTGAGTGGTAGAGCCACGTGTCTTTGATACGCTCTTCTTCCTTTCACCTGTGCAAGGCAAAATTAACTTGGCCTCTGGGAAAATTGAACCCAAGCATCCTGATCACAGCTCTGAGCTTCTGTCCATCAGCACTGCACTAAAACTCTTGCATCCTGCACTCTTCTTATGACAAACCTGTCTCCCCAGAGTCCCATCTCAGACTGTGATGAGAGTCCAGGAAACTTCCCTCAGGAAACTGAGCTCTGATTTTTAAAATTGAAATGTTGAGGAGCACATATTAAAACTGAGAAGTTCTGTTCCCCTGTTTCACGTTCACTGGTAACATTTGGCCATGCCTACCTTAGCTTGTGAAGTCTGAGTTAGCAGGGTAATGGAGCAGATAATTCCTGGGCACGAGAACTTCCCCTCCAAGTATTTGGTAGGAGCACACAAACAGTGTTCTAGCACACAGAGTTACTGTAACTTTGTGTTCTGATTTGACATGATTTCCCCTGTCTCTTAACTCAGTCTGTCAGCATGGGGCAAACTTGGGGCATGTTGTCATTTATGGGAGTTTTTCGAGGTCAGTGATCTGTCTGGAAAATCATTTTAATTGGACTAATAAAAGCCTGGAAAAAGAAAAGAAGCTCTAAAAGCTCTATCACTCTAAAAGGGCAGCATGGTTATCCTGACTTTCTTTCTTTTGCACATGTTTAAAGAACACAGCAGGCTCCTATGGGAATCACTGAAAGCAGCAGATGTCCATTGACTGCTGTGGGATTGAATGCATGCGTAGCACTGTGCCTTGTTATGAATAGACATGTATTTCTGAACTGAAGTGCTTGAGAGTGAAGTTGTTTGGCAAATGGAAGTGGGCTCCTGGAAGGCTGTTTTTAGCTATGCATTATTTATTTATGAACTCATAATGCCATATTAATCAAGAATTTCCTGCTCTCAATAGTTGTATATTCATAAAGCATATGGCTTTAAAATGGAAAATCAGGGTAAGATTGTTTTCAATAGAGAAAGAACATTGTTATCAGGAGGATGAGTTGAGTCAGTGTTATTAAAGTAGAGGTGTAAATTAGAGTTTTTCATTAAGATTTAATGGAGTCACATCAGCTTGCTCAGGGCCTCGGTGATCCATGACTGCACCAAAAATGTTCACCACTGAGTGCTACACCTCACACCCTCAATATTAGGGAGGGGAAAAGACCAGCACTTGGTACTTTGAGTGCAATGGCAAAGCAGAAGGGGCCTATCCAGCTCTCTCTTTTTTTTTTTTTTTGGTGGGAGCAGGGTTAAGGGTGTAAATCAGTAGATGCTGGAAATTCTGTGTTGTTGTTTTGTTTTTTTTTTACAAAGAGAGATCTCAGCTCATCCCATAGGCACTGTGCATAAAGACTTCAGCCTAAAGATAAAAGCAACCGGATGAAAACCAGAGTAACCTGCAGCAAGAAAAATGAATGAGCTGACATCTGCAGCAGAGCTGATTTTGATTGGATTACACTCCTTCCCTCACAAGGCTATTCTTAATGAGGCACTTGGGTCCTCAGTATCTTTCTCTTTAGATTTAACAAGTGAAAACATTTCTAATCTCATTTGGTATGCCCAACATTAAGAAAGGCTGCAGTCATCCTTGGGATCACAGTGAGCAGCCCTGTGCTGGGATCCTTTCCTGGTCTGTCCGTGCCTTGTCTCTGTGGCTGTAGGGATGGATGTGACTTATTTCCAGCTCAGGAAATCATTCCTCAGATGTGTTTGGTAGAGCTGAGGACTTTTGGAGAGCAGGTTTAGGCAGTCCAGCTGGTGAGAGGCTGAGGAAGGCTCTGCAGTGCAGCAGAGGGGCTGAGAGTAAGCTGGCTAGCTTGTCACCTTTAGTTAAGCAAATGTGGTTTCACCAATTTCAAGGATGATTCAAGTTTAAGACGTAAGCTTGACTAGAGTTTGGTGATCTTAAGAGGAAGAATGCAAATGGCAAAAAGGAGATTGGGAATTTATTTGCCAAGGAAACCAGTGAGAAGGCAGAAGCTGCCCCCATCAAAACCTTTGCCTGCAGGGAGATGTATGATGTGATAATGTACACTAGAACAAATCCAAATCATGTAAATGATTCCAGATAATTTCATCACTGGATCTACATCATGAAAGTACTATGAATGAGAATATTTCAATGAATGAGATTACAGTTTGTGATGTACAGTTTGTGAATGTTTAGGTATTCATAGCCAACAAGTGGGGGAGGAATTTTTTGGGGCAAGTTCAGAGCTTAGCTCCCTACTATCTTAGAATATTGTTCAATCAAGTAATTTATAACAACAGTATCATTATTACCCATAGGTTTCTGTCCTTGTAACTGTAAATTTGGCCGAGCATCCCCAGCTGTGTGCTGTTTTTATCAGATGCTGCTGGATTTTCCAAGCAGAGTACTATCAAGCAGAGCAGACACTGATGTCTTACCGTATGGGAGTTTCTGATTGACCTGCTAATTTGCACTCTGTTGTTTTATTTCTGTAGGGTGCATTAGGACCTGCCGGGCCACCTGGACCAGCTGTAAGTAACTCCCAGATCTTTGCATGTAAGGGTGGTGTGTCATTGTATGCCAGAGTCTGCCCTGAGAGAAGAGGGGGGAAGCCTTGTATCCCAGATCAAGAGATCTAAACCTGAATGAGTGAAAATATCATTTTAGGTGCTTAAGTATCTGTGTTTGAGCTGTTCTGGTGACGTGGAGCCTGTGCTTAGTTCAGAGATGTTATAAGGTCACCTAGCTTGGGATGAAGACTAACATATCAAACCTTCCTTCTGTCAGATAATGTCTTTTGTATTGTATAAGTAAATGAAACAGACTTTCATATATCAAGCTATTTTGCTGCACAAACATCACTGACCATTCTGTGCTCATTTTGAAATCCGTATTGCTATGTTAAACATCTCAGTATCTACTGGCAAGTCGTATTTAGCTTTGATGGAATAATAGAAGAGTCATGTAAGTTCATAATGACCAGAAGTGATGTCTCTGTAAAGAAAGCCCCCTTAAATCTTTTCCATCAAATCAAGTGGTAACTGTATATATAAATATATCCAGTTATACTGTATATACTGTATATTTAGCATCAAGCCTAAGGGTTTCTGAATACAGCTGCTGTTGCATTTACAAAAACACTGAATTAATGCTAAACAAGCTAACACTCTTCCCCAGCAATTATCAGTATCTCTGTTTCTTCATGAAGCTGAGCTCAACTGCAGAGCTTGCTATGCTGATTCGAATGCCATCAGCAGATGTAAGCCCTTCCCTGAAGTGGCAGCACGACGTGCATAGGTGCTCATTTTGGTGGGTGGCCACAGCTAACTCAGTACCCCCACTTCCCTGGATCTCACATCACAGGACAGCCAGTGGGTGTCAGCTGAGATGAGGTCTCAGGAAGCAAACAAATGTTTGAAGATAGGGAAAGCAGATGAATAAATTCGAATGTTTTCTTCATAAATGTCCCTGTCCCACTACCGTGTCACCACCACATGTGGCTTTATTTAGAGATGTCTCATAGGTAACAAGGATGTAAAAGGAATACAAATTACTAGAGGCAATAAAAAGGATTCATTAAGACTCTAGCTGTGTTCTGAGTATGAATTACAGTAAGTGGGGGCAGGAGAGTGCTATGAAAACTGAAAGGAAAATTAAAATTAAGCAGCATTTTCTGAGGTATTGCTCCTCCTATTATATGTTCAATTTCTAAGTGATCTCTTTCAAATGTTGTTTCCAGGGTAAAGGACTACCAGGACCTCCAGTAAGTAATGAGATTCTTTTTGAAAAAAAGAGGTTTAAATTACTATTTAAGAGATGGGGCTTTTTTTTTTTTTTTTAATCTGGACAGGATATGGAGTCCTGCAGGTTGGCAGCTTTGTGGACCATTTTTGTGTATCCTTATCCTAATGCAGCTGATCACTGCTGTTGATTCAAGGCCGAGCAGCCTTGTCATTGCTGGAAATGGCCATTTCTGGAGCAGCAGCTTTTGTTCAGCAGGCTCTTGGAGTGCCTCAGAGCTGATCAGCATGGGGCAGATGTTGGCTATGAGTGGCAATGCTAATAGAAAACTCTATGGGAAGGTGGAGCAAGAAGAAAGAAGTGCATTGGCAAAACAGTTGATGTGTGTGGGGCTGGGCTTCTCTGGGTGATTAGACAAATGAATACAGTCAGACTGTTTGCCCCTGGGCTTTGGCAGCTACGTGAGGTCACCAAGGTGTAAAGCTTTTTTCTCTGTTCAACAGGGGCCTCCAGGACCCAGTGGACTTCCAGGTGGAAATGGATTTCGGGGTCCTCCTGTAAGTTTTTCCCACTTATCAAACATGCCACAACTATAAAAGAGTGAAGTTCATTTCTGTTTTCTTACTCTGTTCTGGAAGCATGATGCACGAGGCAATGCAAGCTCTACAAATGCACATGGGCAATGCTATCCCTTGTATCAGCTTGTGCAGGATCAACCTTGTCAACAGTGCAGTGCTTTGGTGTGCAGCTGCTTACAGACAGATCTTTTACCATCAATGAGTAACAGCCAAAGAGCAGTCAGTGCCACGAGAAGAGAGATCTGCCCCACTGGCATGTACTTTCAGCACCCTCAATAAGAAGCTGTTGAGCAGAAAGAGTCTAATTGGAGGGAGCCCATTCTGTAGAAGCATACCATCATTTTTGGATGCCCATGGCTCCACTGGAGAGGTACAGAGCCAGTAGAAGCAGGGGTGTAGATACAGAATATATTCTTCCATCCTGCTCCTTATACTTGCACGTGCATCTGCTTTTCTCTTTTAGCACCAGAATCCTCTGCAGACAGAAAGGTGCCATTTAGGCTAATTTGAGATATCTTGCCTCACATTCACAAACTGCAGTGGCATTTGGTAGCTATCCTTATTCTCTCTTCATGTTTTCATCTAAATGGTTAAGAAGATAAATTCTTTATATTCTTTCTCTTTTTAGGGGCCTTCTGGTCTGCCAGGATTCCCAGGGCCTCCTGGACCACCTGGACCTCCCGTAAGTTGAGAATTGTGAATGAATGTGAGAAACTTCCCATGGGGAGTCTAGAATTTTCATCTTGCTGCCAGAACGTGTGCGTTTTACTTGCTGCAATTACCATGAGCACTCCTTCTCTGGGCTGAGTTTCAGCAACCTGTAAACACTGTGCCCCGGGAGAGCAATGACTTCACTAGCTGCTCTTCAGCGTGTGGATCATTTCCTGTTTGTTTATTATTTGTTTTGTTTACTGCTTGCATGTCTCTTGATGGTAAAGTGTGTGCCAGAGAAATGATCCCTATCTGGGAGCCCCTGCCACAGGCAGATTCCCACAGGAGCCCCAATTGTTGGTGTGTGTTCTTGTTGTGCCAGCAAGGGGTCTTGAAACCAACAAGACTTGGCTTGGCTGAGTTTCTTTGGAAGGTCAAATTGGCCTCAGGAGAGCCTTCCCCCAGTCCCTAAAGAGGGCCAGGTACAGCTGCTCTCCTGAAACTGCTGCCCTCATGGCCTGAGGCTCAGGGACCTTTCCCAGACTAATCTGTGCATCCCCAGTTCAAGTCTGCCATGTCCATTTTGAGGACATGCAGCTCATAACTAACGCTAGGTTCAGGGGCTGTTTCACACCGTGTGGTGAGGTATCTGCCCTGTGCTAATTCAGCTGAGCTGGGTTTGTAAGGTGCATTTTCTGGAGATAATGTTTCTTCTTTTTGTTTGCCTGGATATGATTAAAGACCATTGTTATGAATTTCAGGGTCTTGCAGGCATCATTCCCGAAGGCGGTGGGGACCTTCAGGTAGGTTTCTCTTGATGTAGCATGAGAATATTTTTGTTGACATACTTGGAGGAAGGTCAACGTGTGCCATTCAGACCTGCAGACATAGGTCTAGCATGCTGCCATACTGCAGGAAGCATAAGTGTTGAATGAGTAGGTGTTTGTAAGACTGAAATGTTCTTGCAAGGAGGTAGATAGATGAGCACTGATTTTTTCACACGATCTTTGCTTTCTAGTTTGCTTCCCAAGTGCAGGTTTTGCATACATTCTTCCTCTACAAAACAACTTTAGCATTTGGCAAGTAGGAACAGATTTTCATGCATCTGTTCCCAATCCTGCTTTGCAAGAGAAAAGGTTGTGCGTGTTGCACTGTTTATTTCTATGGATGATGGCATGGAGCTCCGTTGGGCATATGCTTTGTTTAGACTTTCTTCTTTATGAGAACGCCTTCATTCCTTTCTTTCAAGGGAATGAAGGGAGTGTTAAGCCCATGAGCGATGGAAGTGACATTTTCTGATTTCACATCTGTTGTTATGACAACATCTCTGGTTTCCTAATTGGCGTGTCCCAAAAAACTCAGAACCAGTTTAGACTACCTTATGGCAATTCACATGGAAGTTAATAGGAAAGGATACTATTTCTGCAATTTTAATTTAAGTTACGCTGTGGAATATACCAGAAAACTAAATTCTTGTCACGTAGATGTAGCCTGAAGTTTTATTAAAAGAAAAAATAAATAAAATAAAAGCTGCAGAAAAAAAATATTGTTCATAACAATACAGTTCTTAGAGAAGGGCTTTTGGAACCCCCATTACATTTCCATCCATGCTCTGATTCATTCCCACTCAAGCTAGAGTCCCCATCAGGGGCTCAGCCAGCCCTAGACACCTGCAGGCACCAGCTTGTTGGTATTGGGGTTAACTTGCTATTCATCCCCTTCTGATAAGCCTTAATGCTTGCCCTTGTTTCAATTAGATGAGGTGCCTCATGGAAATCAATAGGGGTCAATGCATGCATAGAAATGTTCCTAATGATTTCTAATGTATCTGTGCTACTTTGCTGAGGATTTGTGGTTCTCCATTATTTCTGGGCTGTGGACAACTCTCAGCCTTCAGAATTCCTTACAGTCCATGCAAGCATGCTCTGAGTGAAGCTGACCAAGCAGAAATCATTATTTTATGGGTTGCTATGGGCCTGAGAACCTGTTTTAGGACCCCTTTCCCATAGGGAAATACCACTGACCATGTTATGGTATGTGTGAATTAGTGGATTTAAAGCCACACCTGCTTCCAGACATGGCCTTTTCCTTTCCTTTAGTAATGAAACCCACTTCCATGGATGCACTGTGTGTATTCACTAACCCAAAGTGCTCCTGTTTCTTGCAGTGCCCAGCTCTGTGCCCACCAGGTCCTCCTGGTCCTCCAGGAATGCCAGGCTTCAAGGTAAGAAAAATGCCATCTGCAGAGACGAAGGTGTCTCCCAAAACAGATGTCACTGTGAACCCGAGGCAGCTTTCTGTTTACTGGGTTGTGGTACCTAAATTCTAGGTTGCAGCACTCAGGAAACCACACTCAGCAGTTAAACTTCTCTTTCTGTGCCCCCTACTCCACAATTTGTGTGAATTCTGGACAGCAGACGCACTCCAGCAAGCCCTATGATGCAGATGTTAAAGGTGACTTAAAAAAAAAAAAAAAAAATGCAGAAAAAGGGTTTTCAGAAACATCTCAGCCCCGTGTTCAGAAGTGATGGGAGCTGAGTTCTGGTGACTGACCTGTAACTGAAAATTGCACCTGGACACCTGTTCCCCATGCAACTCAAGTCTGGGTATTTCCTGAAACAAGGTCAGTTTTGACACAGTGATGCCAAGCGGGACTGACAGGAGCAGGGCAGGGCTGGCTGGCTCCAGAACTGACCTGAATTCTCACAATTACATGTATATGTTATTTCCTTGGTTCTTTCCATTGTGTGGTTTTAGGTCTTGAAGTTATCTGGTAAACTTTAAGTTCTGTAATAAGACTGTACTGGAAATGGGGTAATTGAAAATGAGCTCTTATTTCTAGGGACACACTGGTCACAAAGGAGAACCTGGTGAAATAGGCAAAGAAGGAGAGAAGGTAAGCTTCAATCTAAGGGGTGGGGAGGGACTTTGGTACTTAAAAACACCACAGCAAACAGTTTTATTGAGGAGACAGGGAGATGTAAGGCAATGATCTGAACAGCAACGGGAAATTATGCCTGAAGTCTAATTGCTTCTGTTGCTCTGCATGTATGTCTGTGTGTTACTACTTCAAGGCAATTCATCTTTCCAACAGTCATCACGTTAAGATCAGCTCTATAAGTTAACTGCTATTGTTTCGTATGCAGGGATGTCAGCTCAGGAAAAAGCCATGCATTGATCGTTCAGGTAAACTCCTGGCTGATGGAGTGTTCTTGCATGTAAAAGAAATTGCAGATGATGTAGAAGCAAAAACTACAGCAGAAATGTGGGTAGAAGAGAGCTCAGGAAGGAATAGGACGGGAAAGTACTGGCTTTGGGGGGCAGGCTCGTGTGGCCTCTGCTCTTGCTAATTAATTTTTCTCTTCCAGGGCAGCCCTGGCCCTCCGGGTCCTCCAGGCATCCCTGGCAGCGTTGGCCTGCAGGTAACACCTGCTCTTCAGACTGGTTCCCAAGTCCTTTTTGCTTTGAAACTGAATGCTGCAACTGATCATTTCACATTTTACAGGCAGCTCTTGCATCTATAAAAGTACATGAGAAAAATTGCAGGGCGGGGGGAAGGAAAGAAAAATAAAAGTAAAATCATATTAGATTGACAGAGCTTTAGTTCAGGTCTTGGTTTTGGCACCTCATCTTGGATGAAACATCCAAACAAATAGCCACTGTCCTGGGACTCTGATAGAGCTCTGGATGCTTTGCCCCTTTCTGATGCTGAGTGCTGGGATGGCTTGACAGCCTGGCAATTGGGCTAGAGGAAGCAGGCAATCTGAAAGCTGGACCACATGGAGTATCTCCACTGTGTCACTTACTCTGAGGTCATCACTGAAGGGGGAAGAGTCATTTTTGTGTAACAGGAGACTGAGCTTTCTGCCATTCCCTGGAGTTTCTTAAGGTTTTTTGTGTTCATGAACCGCCGTGCCATTCTGTTTCATTGTTTTGTGTTTTAACAGTGATAGGGTTTTAACTGATTTGTTTTCTTAATTAGGGCCCAAGAGGACTAAGAGGTCTCCCTGGTCCAATGGGTCCAGCTGGTGACAGAGTAAGAAAAACTTCCTGATTTCTCTCCCTCTACCATTGATTTGTGCCATGTGAAGTCCGGATGGCAGGTGCCCATTTATCTTTAATGAAGACCACTGGGAAACATGTAGAGATGCAGATTGCAGCCTTTTTCTTGCACGCCCACTGAACAAAATAACCTTCCAAGGGCAGAATGAATCTGCATACCTGGGGGATTGGCAGGATCAGGCCTGGTGTTGATTGAGACATTCAGACAGGGACAACGTGCTGCCTTTGCAGGACTGACAGTGCTAAAGAATCTTGGAAGAAAAAAAAAAGAACAACTGAGAAATCTATCATGAACATTTCTCTTTCTGTTCTCTCTTTCCAAAAAAGAGTCAAAGAACTGTTGATGAGCAAAGATTTTCAGGATGTGGAGTCTCTTCAATGAGAATGAGGTCAATATCTCATCATGGCTTTGGAGGTTCACCAGTGTCCCCTGACCATTGTCTTAGAGGCTGAATGGTTTTGAGTCTGATAAAATCATGCATTGATTTAGGAACGAGAGCAAGATATCAAGGCTGTGAATGATATCAGTGTGTTGCAAACATAATGATGGGGAGATCCGGAGTAAAAACCTGCTTGTCCAGAGAGGGATCTTTTTGCAAGTCTGTATTACAAACTAGTAAGAGATATGAGGTAGCCTTCCAGGTTTTTGTGTGTTTTCTGAGACTGTGGGATGAGGTAGGGATATTGTTACTTCCCCTCTGCCAACAGCAGCATTAGAAGGATGTGTTTTTCTTTGCAGGGTGACATCGGTTTCAGAGGGCCACCTGGAATCCCAGGACCTCCGGGGAGAGCTGTATGTGCTGCTTTGTGGCCTGCCTTCCACAGCCAAAGCCTAATGTTTATCCTTTCTGAACAGAGCCTTCCACTGCCAATGAGCAGAAAGGAGATATACCAACTCCAGCAAATTATTCCCATCACCTTTTTCCCTGCAGTTAAAGCAGTGCCATTTCACCTGACCCAGATCTCACAGTGTCTTTCCCTCTGTCGTGCCTTGTGCCTATTCTGTAGACCTGCCTGCGGATAGACCCCTGTAGAGCCACCTTAGTGTGCCCAAATGCAAGACCAGATCTGCATCTGCAGAATTATGGCCTCTCTGAGAGCATTTTCCATTAGTTTTTCTCCTACGCTGTTTCTGGTGAAAGAAAATGCTTCAGTAAATGAAGGGGAAGTCTGTCTCTGCCCTGAGGGATTGCTTGTGAAGTCCTTGCTGCAATTCACCCGTGTGTCAGGAATTACAGAGTGTAACAGAAAGTACAGCCCAGCTCCTAGGGGAGTGTGTACACTCACACCTCTGCTAATGCTTGCAAACAGCACAAAAAACCCTTCATCGTTTACACTCTGGAAGCATTAGTCTTTGAGAGCGATGGAAATACTTAATGGCTTTTCCCCTTTTGTCTTAGGGAGACCAAGGAATCAAAGGACCTCAAGGGTTCAGAGGGCCCAAAGGCGATACTGTAAGTGCAGCAAAACCTCCATGTGCTCCAGCATTGGGCGTGACATTCAGAGCAGTCTGTCTGACAGCTTTATTATGGCTTGTCCCCCTTGGTTTGCTTTTTTTTTAGCACTTTGCACTGTCCATTTCTAAAGCACAGTAGAATTTGAGAACCTGTTTGTTACTGGCTGAGGAGCTGTTGCAGGGAGGTGGCAGGGGCTAACTGGCCATCCTGCCTTGGAGAAGGTTTTGCTCTCAGTGCTATATGTTTTCTGATCTTTTATCTAATTATGTCTATAAAAAGGGGATAATTGTTCTTATGCATTCTTCTAAAATACTGCAGGTGCTGTGAATAGGAATTAATGGTGGGGATCTGATTTTGTATCTCTGTCACTCGAAACAGTCAGGAATTGTCTCAGGCACTGCAGCCAGCACTGGCTCACATTTCTGGTGCTTGCTAAAGGAAACACCATAATTATATGAACAAGACAAGAGTTGGTGCAAACTGAATGAAATATCCCCGCAGAGTCTGAATATTGTCATGGTTTACTGATTGTTCATAAGGGTTGTGTCCTGGATAACACAGGATTTATTGTTGATTTCTAGGGTAGACCCGGACCAAAAGGAAACCCAGGGGCTCGTGGGCTCATAGGAGAACCTGTAAGTCAATTAAGTAGGATGTAAGTCTCTCTGTCTTGCAGATGACAAGATGAAACATGATAGGAGAAATCTTGCATCTTAAATGTTTTGTTATCAAGCTTCTGCTCTGTGAATCTGCATAACCTTCAGTGTAATCCTGGTTGGACCAGACTCTAGTTGTATTGCTCTTCATGACAGATTTCCCAGTTTCCTAGTATAACTGGAGATCCCATTGCCCAAAGGTTCTTTGCTGTAGATGTGTTTTGTGACCCCAATGTCTGCCTTGTAACCTTAAGCTGCACTGTGTATGATTGTAGGGCATACCTGGCAAGGATGGGCGGGATGGAGCTCCTGGACTCGATGGTGAGAAGGTTTGTAAAGTTCTACTTACACACTGTGTAGGAAAGACTTCTGTTACTGTCCCATGGGTGTTGCAAAGCTTCTGATTCTTGTCAAGGATAAAACACTGCTGGAAAGCTTTTGCTTTTAGTTTTCCAACAGTGTGACTAGTGAAGAAGAGGGGAGTTACTTATATTAATTAATCCCAAGGAAATTCCCTAAAGAAGGAAGATGCACAGTAAGGGCCATGCATGTATGATCTAAACTATGTCCCAGTGCTCTGTGGTTCCTATTGACTGACTTTAGGCCTTCAGAGATGCCTTTTCAGAGCTGCTGACGGAGACATATGTTTATTTTAATTGCCTGCAGACAAAGTGCTGTCAGGTAATTGTTGCCTGATTTTTCAAATAGTGATCCCACAGGAACAGTGTGCACCATGTGCTGCCAAGGAATGAAAATTATTGGGTTATGAAGGCTGGGAGCTGCAAGGGAACTCGAGAAGCATCTAACAGCCCTTGTGTCCAGAGGGTACCCACCTCCTGTGGGCACAACAGGCTCTTGGTCCTGCACACGTGGGGAGGGAGAAGATTGCAAATGCCTATTAGGGAATGTGTCCCCTCCTTGTGTCAGATCATTTTCCAGTAGCAGAAGCTCTCTCCTAACCTCTCGATATCCACAGGGTGATGCAGCTCGTATGGGTGTTCCTGGAGAGAAGGGGCCAAACGGACTTCCTGTGAGTATGGCAGCATTGACTGCTCGCCTCCGAGGCATTAAGGCAGCATGGCTGGGAGTGGGGAGCTTCATTTTGTGCACTGTCTCACAAAGGGACCCATTTAATGCAAGAGGAAGTGTGATTTCCCCAACATACAGACAGGGAGCGATGTACAAAACGGGATGGGAAACATCTGGACTAGCACCAAATAGCAGCATAGTAAAGCCCTGGCTTCTGACCATCTGGCCTAATTTAAAATCTGAATCCGAGAAGGATTGTCTCTTTTCCATCCTAGTGATGAACATCCCTTATGCAGGGCATACAGCTGACCATGATTCGTGAGTGTGCTGATCCCTGCCCTACTGGTGTGCATTGGCAAAGTGTTTCGTGTCTCCAGACTTCCAACCACTTACATAGAGATAAAGCATTTCTTTCTTCCTGTCTCACAAAATATTTTCAACACCCAGGAGGGAGCTTTCCACTGTGCAAAATGTTGCTGCTGTGTTATTTGTGTATTTCTCTTCTTTGCTCTAATTGTTAAGGAGTAGTGTGTGTAGAGCAGCTATTACAATGGACAAGAGGAAAATGGAAGGCATCATTTCCATGTTGAAAACTGCAGAAATGTAAATTCCTCCATTGCTTCAAGCAAACCACACTTCATGTGTGACAAATCAGACTAGAATAATACATTTCATAGCTTGACTGCTTCTGACACTGCTTTTTTTTTTTTTCCTTCCTTTCTTTCTTTTTCAGGGACTGCCTGGAAGAGCAGGGATTAAAGGCTCTAAAGGTGAACCAGTAAGTGAGTCAGTCTCTCTAATGATGGGCTCTGGTGGGAAAGCCATTAACCTGAACAGCAAAAAGGTTCGGTGCCTGCAGGTGCGCCCTGGGGGAGGGCTGACCCTCAGTGAGGGTGTCTGTGCTCCTGCCCAGGCTGTGTTCCTGCCACTGAGGAGGTAAAGCAACAGAGGTGACCCTGCTCTTGCTGAGACAGCTGTTGTATCTGGCTCACTGAACGTGTACCAGATGCATAGGAGTCTCACCAGTCATTTAGTGAAGCTCAGAAGTGTGTTCCTTTTTGTCAAGGTCCTGAAAGTGAGGTTCATCTTTAGGAGGACTGAGCATTTCCTAGCATTATCATCTCATCTTTCCTTCTGGAGACTTTCCACCACTACCTCAGGGGAAAAGCTTCCATGGAGCATTAGAGTAACACCTGCATTATGTCCCAGCACAGGGTGTATCTGTCCTCCATTCTTTAAATGTTCTTTGGATTTCTCTTCTTTGTTCTGAAACTGTAAAATCTGAAAGCTGTCCTTATTTTCTGACTCTGTTTTCCAGCTTGTTTCTCTAGGACAGAGATGGCTCTCTGAAACTGGTCCTTAATGGAGTGTTGCTTTTTCCTCTGCAGGGCAGTCCTGGAGAGATGGGAGAGGCAGGTCCCTCTGGAGAGCCAGGTATCCCCGTACGTATCCCCATCATTTACATTTTATTGTGAACTCTGCTGAGTGTGCTTTAAACCAATCTGTGAAGCTGGAGCTGATGTGCTGCTTACCTGCACAAGGAAAGCACTCAGTAACAAGATAACAGGCAGAGGGGCCCAGTAGATTGCAGTAACCTGGGATCCAGTGTACAGAGGCTTTACAGTGGGCTGGGGAAGGTGGATTTGCTGCTCCTGAGTGCCAGGGATGACTTTGGTGTTGTTTCAGGGCGATGTTGGTATTCCTGGTGATAGAGGTCTGCCGGGACCCAGAGGAGCAACTGTAAGTATCGTGCTGCTTGTGAACCAGAAACCAAAGGAGAGCTCAGGACATGCAAACAGTCTCTGCCTAAAACAAATGGCCACTAACTGTTCTCTAACTGTATTGCTCTCAGGCAGTTTCAGTTCAGCAGCTGAGCAGTCACTGTCCTGTAAGCTATTTCAGTGCATGCTGCCACCAGCAATGTTGTCCCGTCCCAGTAGAGGTGCACTGCAAAACCTGAGCTATCCAAGCAGCAGCACTGCAGAGCTGTGCATCGCAGTCCTGAGTGACAGGAGCTTAACATGTGCTACAAAGCTGGTAGGCCTGCTGGGAATCTTATGCCAGAAAGGCACAGCACTGCAGTGCTTGAAAAGACCCCAACACTCACAACATATGGTGCCAAGCCAAAGCATTTCTCAGGTGGGAATCTGTTCTCACATTTCTTTGCCCGTGCCTGGTATTGCAGCAGTTTTATCTTGCTGTGGGTGTGAAACAGGTACTGCTCTGTCAGTTTTCACTTTTGCTTTCTGTACTGACAGCTTTGTAAAACTTTGGGCTGAAGAGCTCTGAGGTCCTCAGTGGTGCATAAGTAACCATTTATTGTCTTATTCCCCACCTTGTGCTACCACTGTAGTTGAACATGACCTTCTAGTGGTTCTTATGGACTTTTTTGTTTTCTTTTTATCCATTAATCTCATTTTGAAATCCAGAAGCCTGCAGCAAGTTTGACATGATTTCTGGTATGTGCCACTTGGAAGAAATTGAGCAGGATAATGATTTACTGTTTGCATGCAGTTGCTCTTCAGATGCCCAAGGAGAGGGAAATCAGCCTTAGAAATGAACTCTATTCATAATATTTGCTTTTATGTCTGCAATTTTTCATCAAAATTGCCAGTACCACAACAGGTATCATGGTGTGATAGCTGAAGAAGAAGTGCAATTCAGCTAATTACATTGCTGCAGACTTACGGCATGGATGCAGTAAAAGTTGAACCCGTGCTTACTTTTAATATTGGTTTCTAATTTCTGACTTGTGTTATTAGAGTTCTAACTTGCACAAATAGCCTGGGCTATTCTGGGAGAGTGAACAGATCGTGTACTTTCATCTTTTGCTGCCACCAATCTGTACCATTCATGAGTATGATGGGTTCTTAACCACAAATATATACAAATAAGCATTTTTGTTAATAGTAACAGTATATTAAAAAGTGTCAGTAAAAACACAAGCACCGCTGTGATGGCTGTTCAGCAACAATGCCACTGGGAAAAGTGTTCCGCAACATGAAACTGCATGTTTTCTCTGTTAGATGGAGCCACAGGTGAGTTACCTGAGCCTGAATCATCTCCTTACGTTTTCAGGGCCCCGTTGGTCTCCCAGGCCCCATTGGAGCCCCCGGTGTCCGAGGCTTCCAGGTCAGTGTGCAGACAAGGGTCACTTCACACACATCGTGTTCTGGTCAGCTGCATTGTGCTCACCATTGTGTGATGGCAGCAAATGAGGGGAAGCAGTGTCTTTCCCCTTGGCAGGATTGGATTAGCACCGTCATTAACACAGTACAATAGAAAGAATGTCAGGGTGGACAAGCTGCCTGCTGGAACTGATGTTTAGTGTTTATATCAGGAGGGTTTGAGTTTGACCATGTAGAGGCCCCTTGCTTGCTTCCTCCTTCACCTGGACACCTGGTGTCATCAGCAAGCTCCTTTTCCCTTTTGTTGTATGGAGGATTCTCTTCTTTATTCCTCCCCTCTCCCTTCTTGGTTTACAACCACTCTCTGTCCCCAGAGAGCTGGCTGAGGCGGTGTGGTTTTATTAACAAGAAGCTGGAGTGCCTTGTCAGTGTGCTTGACCAGAAATGAGAGCAGGCTGTACTGCTGAGCAGTCAGTAAAAGCAATGCCAACAGCAAGCAAATGGTCCCTGGGGAACAAAGGAGAGAGGAAATCCAAGGCAATGCTTTCAAACGTGATGAGCTCTGGGGATATCATGTAGGGTTTCTTGTTCCTCTAGGTTGTAGCTCTCTTTTATCCCTGTCCTCCTAACAGGGTCCCAAAGGTGCCAGTGGGGAACCTGGCCTTCCTGGTCCGACTGGAATTCGTGGAGAGTCTGGTGACAGGGTAAGGAGAAGATGATGTTTGTAACTCCTTCCTGTTTGGGAGATGTGAAATCAGAGCTTAGCAGGTCCCTGACACAGCACAGCTGATGTCATCACGCCAAGTGGATGCAGACTCAGCTGCAGGCTGGCACATGGGGTGCCCCCCCACCCCCCATCCTGCTGTTGCTGCATGCCTGAGCAGCAGGATTCGTGCATCTGCCTCTTTTCTGCCTCAGCTCCTATTCCTGCCCATTTCCCTTCCAGTGCAGGAGCTCCTGCTAGTTCCAAGCAGGATGGGATCCTATCAGAGCCAGAGCAGACAACTGTTGTCTCCTGCTTTGCATGCACTCCTCCTCCACCCCCCCACCCCCCAGCAGCACAGGAGAGCTGATTCACGCTGTCATTCAGATGCTTTGATTAGGGTTTCAGGATTTTATTTTTAATTACAGTTTGCTCTGTGATTTCTCTCTGAACAGCACCATAGGGCCCCACACCTCAGAATAAATCCAACTTTTTTTATGTAAACCAATTCCTTCTCATTTAAAAGAAGGCAGCAGGGCAAAGTGAACAGCATTTGCTCAGGGCCTGCAGGAGAGCAGCAGCCGTGTGTTGGGCAGCTGCCCTGACTCCAGCTTTAAGGTGAACTTTCTGTGTCAACGATGGGTTTCACAAAGGCCCCTCTGTATGGGTTTATAGAAGGCCCTCAGTGCAGCCTGAGGTGTGAGACAGGAGCAGCATTGTGACCCTACCCGTGTTCAGGGCTTTGCTGCCATGAGAAATGCATGTTCCAGAGGCCCTGCACGGAGCAGCGTTATCTGGAGAGCTGCTCTGGGGGAAAAAAAAAGTTATTTGCTTAAGGGAAAAAAAAAAAAAGGTTTTATTTCTGGCTCTGAAGTTAAGCGTGGTTGCTTTGAGATGTAATTGTTGATTATTTCTTAACCCCCGCAGCTCATTAACAGTTTTCCCCAGGAGAACGTGCTGGGTAACCCAGGAGCTTCTCACCTCCGTGTGCACAGCTGGCACATGCAGTGTCTTTCCACCGTGCCTCTGCTGTTGGTGACAGCCCTGCTGCCCACTGGGTGTGAGAACACCAGGGGTTATGCAGCTTACCTTAACTGTGCCTGCAGTCTGAGGCAGCAATAGGCAGGTGTGCCTTCACAGGATTTAGGTCAAAATCAGATTCCTGGAGATCCTGTATGCAGCATCTCGCAGCAGTCCTTCGCTGAGAAATGTTGGCTGTGGTCAATGGGTAGAGACAGCCACGTGAGGACGGTGCTGGGTGTGGAGCTGGCTGTCCCCAGGGCCACGAAGGTCACTTCTTCCTGCTGCTGGGAGTTATGGCTGCAGGGAATTCCACAGTTTTGATTCAGAGTCTTTTCAATTTAAGCTTTTTTCTAAGGGAAAGTTCTTCTCAGGGCCCCCTTTGGGGGCTAAGATGTGTTACATTGCCATGAACTTCTGTGGAGCCTCAGGACTCCAGAAAGTTGGAGGCATAGATCTAGGTGGTGATGTTCAGAAAAGAATATAAGGCCTTTGTCACTGGCAAGCATGAAACAGGAGTTACAGCTATAGCAATTTCTGCATTTCCACGTGCTATTGTCTGTTTCACCAAGAATTACTTCTTCCTTAGTAGAAATCCTCCCCCTTCTTTTTTAAATGTATTCAGTGCTTGACTTGAGCAGAATGACATGCCCTTATTCTGTGTCTGTCTGCCTCTCAGGTTCCTCCTGCTGAGCCTTCTGTGGGTCTGGTTATTAAAGAATGGTCAGATTGAAGGTGCCAGGTTGATGAATGTGTTGTAGAAACCTCATCTGAAGGGCAAAATGGCTCATCATCAGGATGTGTTTTATTCCTGTGGCCGTGTCATTCTGTAAACCTGTATGTGGAGGAGCACCTGACTCTAAATCTTCAAGAGAACTGATGCTCTAAAGCCTTGAAATGCCTCCTGTTGCTCTTAGGGTATAAAATGCATGGGCTGAGGCCTGAGCTGCTGGCTGCAGAGTGTGCCGCAAGAGTAGTAGGATGCTTTAATTCTTTTCTTATGTCTGAGAAAGGTGAATGAGCATTGATCCCTCCTACTGGCAGTTAGGCTGACTCACTGCTGTGTGAGTGCATGTATGACACACCAGGAATTCACAAGGAAAGAACAATTTGAGCTCATGGCCTTCTTTTACTTATTCTCAGGGTCCTACTGGTGTTATTGGTGCCAAAGGTAACCAGGTAAGTGACACTGTTCTTCTTTCTGTGATGAGTTTCCTGCAGACAAGAAGCATTTGAACTGTGCCAAAGGTGCACAGACTGCTTTTCCTTCCCTGGGATGTCAGTAGTCTGGAGCAGGCACTGACTTTTTGATCTTTTTTTTTCTGTGATAGTGAGAGAGATGTAGTCTGTTCTGATGGAAACTTATGAAAATGCTGTGATTAGAAATGCTGGATTCTTGCTGTTCATTTTGCAACCACGAGGCGTGCTGCATGTGAGCTCCTTGCACACCAGCATTTCACTGGGGCGGTCCCTGAGACCAATGAAGAGGATTCATTGTAGCCCCAGGGTTTGGCAGCCTGGTAGCCTCGT
The DNA here is from genome assembly GCF_987193195.1 of Phasianus colchicus. NCBI lineage: Eukaryota > Metazoa > Chordata > Aves > Galliformes > Phasianidae > Phasianus > Phasianus colchicus. Next base: position 8,630,100 of record NC_143452.1, read on the forward strand.
TTATTTCATTTTTTACTCCCTGCTGCTTACTTTCATAGCTGGACCTATCTCAGTGCTGAGCTTTTGGGGATAAATTGCATTGAATATGTAAATTAGGTTGGTGCTTGACTTTGTTCTTGCAGAAAATAAGTGATTTTCCAACAAGCTTTGCTTGTTCTGTTTCCCAGTTTCAGTGTCTGTGTGGTCTCCATTTTGTTGCTAAGTGAAAAGCCAACCTGTCCTCTGTTTGTCTTGAATTAACTTTCTCTCTCCAGCCATACAGTCATCATAGCGTTGTTCATTATCTGCTCCAATTACTGTGCAATAAGCAAGCTTTGCTGCACAGCACGTGGAGTGGTGCCAGAGCAGCAATGTGCAATGGTTTGTGTTGCTTCCAGTGCCTTCCATCAGGCATCCAAGTGACAGCCCGTGGTAAGGGGCATCTCTTTGTCCTTGTGCAGGCTGCCTCAGCAGGGCAGCTCCTGGGTGATGCTGCCACTTGGGGACTGTGGATAATAAGCTGCTAAGTGCCCCCATCTCCTTTAGGAGATCATCTCCCTGAGGTTGTTCAAGTGTCTGAGTTTTCTGGCCAGTGACCTGTGCGCATTGTTAGGTGCTGTGTTAATTCTGTCATCTGCTTTCAGGGCATTGCTGGAGCAGATGGTCTCCCAGGTGACAAAGGAGAACTGGTAAGTGTCCTCGAGTTCAGTTGAATTGGATTTTAAGTAATAGAGCAATGTACAGAACTATGAATGAAGAACTAATGCAATCAGTGTGTGTTAACCATGCAAGTGCTCCAGCGGCCATCACTGCACCACTGGCAGCAAAAAGGGGACAGCAAGCCAAGCTTTCCAGCCACAGCCCTCTGGGAGTGCACTGGCCCTGCTGCTCCCTGGAGGAGGCACAGGGTAGATGATGTGGGCTTCACGCAGCAGTGGCACATCAGCACTCGTTGTTACTTTGAGGGACAGGTGGACATTTTTCTGTCCTTCTGTCAATTTCCAGAACTCTCCAGGCTGCCTGGGCTTATATTCAGCACTGGTGCTGGGGCAAGTCCATTGGAGCCAGGGCTGGATCTGCTCTGCAACATCCCAAGATCGTTCCTGGCCCCTTTACTAGAGTGGCCCATTGCATGCCATGTGCATGTCAACACTGCTTCCCAGACATTGCAGAGCGGGAGAAAGGACTTTCAATGGACATTTTCCATAAGATCTTTCTTTCATTTTTTCATTTTCTTTCTAACAGGGTCCCTTTGGTCCTCCTGGACAAAAAGGAGAGGTACGTGTCAGGCACTGCAGGCTCGTGCCCTGTAACATTTGCTATAAATATGTTTACAGTATCTTTCAGTGATGCATCTCCTTAAACTCCAAATGCTGCATTATTTTTCTTTATTATAGCCAGGAAAAAGAGGAGAACTGGGTCCAAAAGGTGCTCAAGGACCCAATGGGACAGCTGGAGCTCCAGGGATCCCAGGACACCCAGGGCCCATGGGCCATCAGGGGGAGCAGGGCGTTCCTGGCATCACAGGCAAACCGGGGCCTCCTGTGAGTATTGTCTGCTTCTGTGGTGCATTTGTTCACTGCACTGTATGGAAGGATTGCAGGTTTTGGATGCATGTCCAGAAAAGAAGGTGGCATCCTGCATTTGAGCAGTCAAAAGTAACTGTGCAGGCAAGCTAGCAGTCTTGCATCAGGAGTTTTGCAGTGGAAAAAGATCAGAGGTTTGCAGGCTTCAGAGTTGCAAACGCCCCAGATGTTTACCTTGGAGAATGAATCTCATTGACATACAGATTATTTGTCCATTGGAATGGGCTGTAAGATGCTGTTGTCATTACAAAAGTGAGTTAGAAACTTGTCATTTAAAAATACAGCCCCTACTCAGTGCTCCAGATGTCAGAACTCTACCTTGGTCCAGGTCACATTCTGGCACTTTGGCAAGGCCCAGATTCAATAGCTGCTCTGAAATGCTAATGTTAATCTCTGCCATTTATATTGTGAGACAGCTTCTAAATTGAAGCTGTCATCTTCTGAAGAGGGGGGAAAAAATCTCATTTTCATGCTGGAAGTGAGTTTCAAGTCATGACGTATCTGTCAGTGATTATTATCAATAATGTGGTTTGTATAAAGCAGGAATTCTCTGTTAATTGCAGGGCAAAGAGGCCAGTGAACAACATATAAGAGAACTCTGTGGGGAAATGATAAACGGTGAGTTTTGCTGGGAGAAAGCAAATTTCAGTTACTGTATTTGGCTGAAGATGAGATCTTGAACATGAGATGTCTATTGAGATTTGTTCTTTTTTATTTTAAGTAGGAAAAATACATTGGCTGTTAATGGAACTCTTCAGGAAATACTTGTTTGGGATATCTTTCATTTTCTTGAGTTTAGTATTTTTAAATGATTCACTGGAGCAACACACAAAACATGCTGGCAGAAGCTCTGATATCCCCTTACCTGTGTCATTCAGAACCTCAGCTCCTCGCTCTCCTTTCCCCATCGTGGCACATCCCAGTCCTCAAAGCAGGACTCCAAACAGGTGCCACCTCCCAGCAAGTGTCTTTCTTTCCTTGATGTCACTGCTTTGCCTCTAGAGACATTATGTGCAGCATTGCTGGTTTTTAATTATCATTTTCCAGAATCCTTGCCATGTTTCAAAATGGTTTAGGAAACAGAAAATGGCATAAGGTGCCAGCAGGTTTCTGACCAGATGGCAAAGAGTGAAAATGTTAGATGTGCAGTTTTTAATGTAGGTGCTGTTATTCTGTTTTTGTTTTTCAGATCAAATTGCACAGTTAGCTGCTAATCTGAGAAAGCCTTTATCTCCTGGGATGACGGGGCGCCCTGGCCCTGCTGGTCCACCAGGTCCTCCAGGAGCCACTGGGAGCGTTGGCCATCCTGGTGCTCGTGGTCCCCCTGGGTACAGAGGGCCAACAGGAGAGCTTGGTGATCCTGGTCCCAGAGGTGAGACTGAGCCAAGCACTTCCTATCTTATGCCTATTGAATTAAATGACCAGCTTGCACTGATTTCAGCAGTAGAGAATAGATCAGTCAGTGGACAGACAGAATTCTGGAGGATGGTTTTGCTTGCATCTTTTAGGATGCTGTGCAAGCAAAGATCTTAGCACTGACCTGAGGCTTTTTGATTTTACAACTCATTGCTGAAATTGTTTATTTATGATTCAAGGTGACACTGGTGAAAAGGGAGATAAAGGACCGGCTGGACAAGGAATTGATGGGCCTGATGGTGATCAAGGACCTCAAGGTAAAGCCTGTGCAAATAATGTAGAGTCATAACTAAAGTAAAAGCTAAGAAGGACAGCTCTGCCTATTTTATCAGAGGATTCAAAATTTCTTTTCTGCAGATTAATAAGCACTGTTAGAAAGTCTGAAAGAATATTTTGCTTACCTATTAAAGCAGCTTTTCTAGTTGTGATTACATCTTCACATTGAATAAGTTACAGGCACTAAAACCAGGCTCTGCATTCACATGCTTTCATAAAAACAGAATATTTATATGCCATTGTCTCTCACATTCTTCTGTAAAATAATTCCATCAATACATAAATAGCATCTTTTTACATGCTTTAGAAAATATTTTTCATATATTAAGTATTGAGGGCATTTCTCTATTTATGAGGTTGAGTGATATCAACAGTAGGCAAATTTTAACTAAAATAAAAAGGATCAGGCATTCATTTCTGTATCATAACTCAGTCAGGAATGCAGGTTTAGAGATACAGTTGTCCCTCAGGGAGACAGAAGCTCATTTTACAATATTTCTAAAAGCTTGTTATTATGATTCTATGGGAATTAGAGTTTTGTGAATTATCTTTGGCATGAGAAAGAAAAAGAATAAAAGAAAGAACAGCTCAAGCCTGCCGAAAACCGAAATTGTTTCTGCCAATAAACAAAACGTGTATTTCACCATGAGAAAACTTGTGAAATTAGACACATTATGAAGGAAACTCCTTATCTTTAATGTCAACAAGGTGTTCTGTATTGTCACTTTCCTTCCCCTGTTCAGAGTCTTAATGATGATCAGACTTTGGGATGAGCAGTGAGTTGAAGCAGCTGAATGCCACTGCCTCCCACTAAGGAGGGCCCTGGAGAACAGGAGGTAGGGGTGGGCAGGGGCTCACACAGAATCCCTTCAGCAAACTATTCAGGGACCCTACAAAATAAATCTGGTTACAAATTAACAGTTGTCCCTCATGGACTAAGATAGTAGCAAAGTGGAATCCAGTTCTGCTGTGGGCAGCAAATGTTAAAAGAGACACATGTGGTAACAATATTAAACATGCAGTGTAATATTAAACACCCACCTTTAACTACACTCAGGTAATTCCAGTAAACCAAAGGTACTCTAAAAAAATCCAACACAGATACTGCAGACTCAGGGTAAATTTATTCAACATCTTGTATTCAACAAGTCGTAACAAGTCTGATATACAGATACTCAAAGTATTTAAGAACTTTAAGAGAGTTATAATTTTTTTTCAATGAAAGTCAGGAAATATTACATGTAATGTTTTTCCCCCTTCTTGTTTAGGACTTCCTGGTGTACCTGGAATTAGTAAAAATGGTCGGGATGGTGCTCAGGGTGAACCCGGTCTTCCAGGGGATCCTGGTACTCCTGGAGCTGTTGGGGCTCAGGGAACTCCAGGCATATGTGACACATCAGCTTGCATGGGAGCTGTCGGAGCATCGACTTCCAAAAAGTCATAAAACAGTACAAGAAGTGGAGAAGTGACTGAATATTTAAATAAACAGTGCATTGTAAGAAAACAGACAATCTTCCTAGTGATAAATGGACAGATGTTCCTTCTGTTATTTTAAGTGGAGACTTTGACACAATAATTCAGTTCTATGAAAAAGAAAGCATCAGATGAAAACTGTAACTAAAGATGCTTTATGAGCATTTTTTTCCTCCTTCCCCAACACTTTTCCAGAATTTTTACTTCTAAATCACCTCACCTTCTTCCCTGCCTCCCTATGTTGAAGAGACCTGCAAGAGGAAGTGTTCCTTTTTACCATCATCTCCAAGCTGTACTAGTGCAGCTTTTCCATATAAATGTTTGAGCCTTTGTCAGTTGAATTCCTCGGTGCTGCTCCCACTGACTTCAGCCATGCAGGTTTGTGCACTAACATCCACATTGTTCAGGTTTCAGGCACCTAACTGCTGCTTACAGCAGTGGAAAGGAGGCATTTAAGCATCCAGTATTTTAACACCTTTACACTCTGGGCTAAGACCATAGCTTAGGTATATGCTGCCTATTATCAGTATTCAGACTGCACCTCAAATATTTGCCCAGCCTAGTAATTACTAAGCCTCCTGCAATCAAATTCTGCAAAAGGTGTGATGTATGTATTTTAATTTACAGGGGAGAGTTTTTGTATTTCCATATGATAACAAAGGAAGTTAAGTAACAGCATTTTCATGTCCTCAACTTAAGCTATTTGCACAGTAATCATGAAAGAAACCCCAAGTAAGAAAGGATGCTCTTCTAAAGTTCAGCCAAAAAAGACTTGTATGAAGTGTTGTAAAAATAAAAGGAGATTTTTTTTTTAAACCTTTCTTTGTGATGTTATAAATGTCACTATACACATGAAAATGAACTCTATATTCCAAAACTGTTTTTCCTAGGATTGTTTGGAAATAAATTGCTGCAAAATTGTCAATATCCGTGATTTCAAACAGTATTTACTTTGGGAGACCTTTCTGTACTTCAAAACCTGCTGGCATCATCTATTATCACTGAAATTAATAAAGCTCAGACCCTATTCTATTTCTGCTCTAAGTGCTGAAGCTTATCAACAATAGAGCCCTATTAGTCTTTAAATATTAAGATAGTTTGTACATTTAAATAATCCGCTGTTTACAGTATGCCATTTTTGGACTAAACAATACAAGAAACTGTTGGACAGTCGTGTGAAATGCATTAAAGTAATGCACCACTCTAAAAACAATGCTAATAGCTTTGTATTAATCTTTGGGGTCAAAAATGTTAAAGTACAGCAAACGAACTCCATCATAGCAGCGCAGTTTAGGAACTATGCACTTATTCAATTAACCTATGTAACTTTCAAACTTTTAATGAGAAAAATGGGCATTTTAATACAGTACCTTATATTTCTTTTTTACACTTAAAGGATATATTTGCACATAGTTCTTAAAGTAACAGGATAGGGTGATCTTCTACAACAATTCTTAACTGTACTGTATCACCTTAAAGAAAAGAGGGAAAAAAATCCAAAGCAGAACCACAAACAGAAAAGGAGCAAAAGGAGAAAAATAATTAATAGCTGCCATGGCATTTTCTTGTTTTCTCTAGTCCCAAAGCCCCTTTAACAGAACACTGATTTATACTGCTGGCAGTCAATTTCCATTTTCATTTTGAATGATGAATGTTTTCTTTAAAGCTCTATTTATGTGTTTTTACAAGTTATAGTTTAGCAAGTCACTTCCAGAGCTTCTCACATAAATTAATCACAATAAACCAAAGCCCCGCACGTAAACAGAGATAAATACAGTTTGGGTCATTCCTTATTTATCCACACTTAGACAATTCAAGGCTACTTGGTCTCCATAGCCATGCTGCACATTCTCCTGAACTGGACATGTTACAAACGAATCCGATCTGGGCACTTTCAGTCTCCTGCCTGTTTTGCCACAGAACACAGTCTCAAATTCCTAAAAATCAAAATACAAAAAGAAACGAAGTTTGATGGAGGTATTTACTTGAGACATCTGTTTTTGTTTCACTGATGTCTTGAAGAAAATTAATGTACCTTTAACAATAAGCACCGAGGGACCGTGTTCCATCTGTTCTCCTATGATACTTTTAGAAGAGACAGAATTGCTCTTGGGCTGCAAGTAGGGCTGTGGTAGTGCAGGAGCTTATGGGACATACAACCCTTTACTACTCAATCATTTTAAGTGAGCATGGGCACATATGTAGCTCAGAATCCCATCATGTGACCACTGGCTCACAGCAGCCAGCTAGAAACACCACTGTGAATAAGTGGGGAAGAGAGAAAAAAGAAAGGAGAAGAATAGGAATGACCGAAGAAGGCCCTAATTCTACAGACAGCCCCATTCCTGAGTATGATACTAACTAAAAAAAAAGTAAACCCAATCTGAAAATTCTAACTGAAGGCAGCCTACGATACCATACTACTGAACTGAAATTTTGCAAGGAGAGCTGGTCAAATAAAACAGCTTTATAAAGGATAGTTCAGTGACACAGTGGTCTTTTACTAACAACACCCAGAAGAAACATTCCATACACTTCAGCTATGTTATGACAGCTTTAGAGGTGTTTCACTATTTGATCAAGAACAAAAATGAAATTAGATTTGAACCTGTTTCAGAGAATCACCGTGCTTTTCCTGAATGTACTTCAGAAATGCAGTTGTCCACTGTAAGGTTGTTGCTTTATCAGTATCAGCAGTGCAGAACGGAACCAGAAGATTCAGTTCATCACAACAAATCCGGATTCTGCGCCTACAAACAAATTCAACAGATCAGCAAGATGAAAGAGAAGGGAAAAAAGTAATAATAATAACATTTAAAGGACAATTGGTCTTATCTGACACAAGCCATGACCTCTGGGAACTGCTTTTTGTTTTATTTTAAGCTAACTGTCTTTAATTTCCTACAGTCTAAACTTATAAGTTTGCATATTAGTGGTGTTATATACGAGTTAGTCACCTCATCTTTCTAGAGCAGCCTGCAATGAGGCACATACACTTTCTTCTAATAAACACCACACCCTCACCACCTGCACTGCTTTTTCTTGCAAGTAAAACAGAATACATCAAATTTACCTTCTACTCTGGAAAACGACGGGACTGTTAGAGTATCAGTATCTTAGGCTTCAAAAAAACTTTGCATTGCAGCTCCTCATAGAAAAATTACCTTCTGTCTCTCTCCATGCGGTTATGTCTTTCTCTTCGCTGAGTAACTCCTTCCTGCGTACCACTCTGTACCTGCACACTGGAATGTGACTGTGCTGACTGCCAGGGGCCCTGGGCAGCTGCAGTACTCTGGCTATCTCGCATATTTTGTATCTCACTAAGAGGTTTGCGATCTATGTTTGCATCCATTGGGCTTATTCGGCTGCAACTTCTTTTGTTTATCGCTTGCTTGCATAAGCTGTCTTCTTTGCAAAACAAAGAGGAAAAGAACCTATTGATAATCCTCCTACTGGTCATGGAAAATACTGAGCAGAGAAAATTTATTTGTTGTTGTTTTATGTGGAACAATCCTGGAAGCTTTATGGCCAATCTAGATTGACTCTTACGTGTCCTAAACCCAAAGGCACCACTTGCTGATTCATAATCCACCTAACTTCCATTTGCTCAGAGAACATACAGAGATCATGCCTACCTTTAATTAGCATTTGAAGAAGTCCTTCAAATGTTCTTCAATTTGATAACTGGATCTGCTATATCAACTTTCGGGTCAAAAAATGTAGAAAGAAACCAGTTACTTACTCTAGACCCAGAATTTCAAAGATATTTTACAGCCTCAGGTTTTCTCACTTCAAGCCAGAAGAGCTAAACACCTTTGTAAATATAGCTAAAATTACAGGCAACTTTTTTCTTTAATCTATTTCCATATTGCCCACTGTGTATCTCAAAGACCACACCTAGTATGATTCATTGCACTCATATTCATTGTAGAACATATGCACATTACAAAGGATTTGAAGGACAGAGAAAGCTAAACAAAGATAGATGGTTTACCTCCAACTTTAATCCAAACTTCCTCGGGCAAAGCTTTATTCATAGCACCTACTGTCTGTTTTGTGGATTCCATTTCCTGATGGTAACAGAAAGAGAATGTTCTGGGAATCCCAATCTCTTGATGTTTGGCAGATTCCAAGATAGCACAAGATGTTCCAGAGGCCTGTGAAAATCAGAAACGGAACATTTAGGAGGACTACATACATAAAAAGACAATTTTAATTATCTTTGTATGAAGATCTTAAATTTCAGCTTCATTAGTCAATGCGTTGTATGAAAATAAATCTCAATTACTTCTGCACACTGCAACCATGGCATTTTATCAGTCTGCTGAATTTTAGTTCTACTTTAACACACTTCTGGCATTTCCTGAGTGCCACACCACCTCTTTTGCTTCAGAGGTTACAGGGAAAAAGAAAAACAAAACACCACTTTTCCCATCAAAACAAATTAGAAAATAAACAAACAATAGAAAATCTTATTTGTTAAACATCTCCTCCTGCTCTTGTACAGAATAAGCGATACAATAAAAGAACATACATATAGATATCTTTCTCCAAGATACTCATAACACTATAATGTGATGGAAAACACAGCAATGACAGTGGAGTGGCAGAGTCCCAGGCTGCAGCAAGTGAGGATAAGCTGAAGTGCAGCATCAATGGATGCAGAAACAAAGGAATAAAGCTGCTTACCTTTGGAAGGCCTCAGGTATGCAGGGATCTCCAGCAAGATACACACAACCTCCACTGCCAGCCCTTAAATGAGGTCTGAGAAGGAGTGGATCCTGGCTCCACCCCTTCCAGCCACTCAGGTACACCGCATGCACCTGAGCTCTGCCTTCCCACCAGGTGCTCCATCACTGCTCCCAGATGTGACTCAGCATTTCTGCTACATCTAATGGCTACTGCTCATTACCTCATGCACATTACTGCATGACTGAACCACTAACAGTCAGTTTGAATAATTTTGATAACTTTAAGATTAACAGATGCACAAACTATAAATTGTACTGCTCATGTCTATCCAAACCGAGTCACACTTTAACATAAAGCTTCGCAATTCTACTACATCTGGAAGATTAACATCATTAGCATTTGACATTTGCAGAGTACAGTTAATGGAGAACATACGACCTACCTGAGCCTGTGAGGAATTAGCAGTTCCAGCAGCAGAACACGCATTCATGGCAAACAGTGGATGTGTGAACTGTGGAGAAGGCGTGGTGGGTGTGCTCTTGTTTTTCACCACTGCTGCACACTTGTTCTGATGTTGATGAAGGGGGACGCCGACCAGCTCTGACGGCTGCCGAATCAACGTTACCAAGCTACACAAAAACACACTGAGGTGAGTAGTTGAAAATGAGGTGCACAGAAAAACAATCACAGCTACATATTCTTCGGTAGTTAACATCAAGGAACCGCTTTCATTTGTTGCAAAATAATAATAATCTATCAGTTGAGAAGGTGTTTTATTCAGTGCAGTAACAGCCTCAAGGAAATGCTTAGCAGAACGCTGATACAGTTACAGGGCCAAACTGTTTACAGTGTATAAGAAGACTTCCACTCAAAGTGTTTATCAGAGCCAAGCCTCTAAGTTGTATCGTTCATTACAACAATCAACTGCCCCACATCATTTTGGTAGGATCAAGAAGCTGCCTTGCTTTAACTTGCAAAACCAGGCAACGTTCTTCTCTCACCTTTACTTAAATCACAGCTTGTTATCAATAATAAAGTTGTAAGGTAATTAATTTTGTGATGACATTCAGTGCCACTGATGCGATTTGCGGGAGGGCAGAGCGCAGCTGCAGCCACGTGTGAGCGCTACAGATTAGAAAAGTGCAACTTACAATGACATCGTGTGCATTAAAGTACCCATCGTAGGCTTACGTCAGAAAAGCAGTTCGAACTCTACGAAAATACATAGCTTAACGACAGAAACTGAAATTAAGCACAACACACTTGTTAAGAGTCACTCCAGATTCTTGGGGTTCTTGGCATCTGGGGTTTTCTGTCTGGATGCTGTTGAATCTGTCCTCCAATCGAACTCTGACTGCAGATTTCGATCTGGGCTCGGCTGCCATCGCCACGTGCTCAACCACTACGCTCCCTTTGCTCACCCCAGCAAAGCTCTCACCGTGTTTCGCCCTCAACGAGCCGCGCCCCGAGCCTTCCTCAGAGCCGCCCTTGGGCGTTTTGTCTGCTTGGCCGGCGGGGGGGTTCACCTCACCGAGCAACATCATCCTGAGCTCCTGGAAGTCCGCGCGGCCCAGGCAGGGGTTCGAACCGGGCCCGCCGCCGTCGGCGGTCGCTCCCGCCTGGCCGAGGCCGGGGAAGGCGGGCGGGCCGGCGGGGCCGCAGGAGGCGCAGCCCTCGTCGGGGGGAACGGCAGCGCCGGGCCCGGCTTCGGCCTCGCCTTCGGCGGCCCGCGGCTCCACGTGCGCGTACAGCGCGTGCTGCAGCTGGCCGTACTCCATGTCCGTCATCTCCACCAGGCTGAGCTCCGCGGCGCTGAAGCCGAAGCTCTGCTCGCCGAAGGACGCGTCCGCTCCGTGCTGCGGGGCGGGCCCCGCCATGGCGCGCCTACCTGACGGAGCCGCGTCCGTCCCACGCGCTCAACCACCGAACCCGCCGCCGTCACGGCCGACGGCCGCAGGGCAGCGCCCGGCACACGGCTCGGCCCTCCCCGCCCGCGCACCGCCGAAACGGCCTTCACCTGCTCTGCTCCGCTCGGCTCCCTCAGCCGAGCCCCCGCGCCAGCAGCCCGGGGAAGCGCGGAGCTGCCCACAGCCGGAGGGCGGCGGTCCCTCACCCCCCGCGCTCTGAAGGGAAGCGGAGCGCCGCCCGCCGCCCCCCGCCCCGCCCTATCGCTCACAGGTCGGACGGCAGCGGCCAAACCCGCACGCGCGGCACGCGGCGCCGCCAACCGCCGCGCGCAACCGCCCGCCTCGCGCATGCGCGCTGCGCCCCGCCAACCGCCCCGCCGTGCTGGCGGCTGCGCGCTGCCCGAGATGCGGGCGTCGCCCGCCCGAACGGAAGCGTTCGCTCCACGGCAGCGCCTCACGCTTGGGGCGGTTTGTGCGGTGGTTTCTGACACGGCTCCGCTCGTGGCCGTGTGCTGCGGTACTGAGAACACACACCTGTTGTGACAGGCTCCAGAAACAAGCCTGATCACAGGCGCAGAAGTGCTATTCTAGAACATATAGATCCGTGCTGTACGAAATCCTTCATACGGTCTCCCTTCAGGAGGTTCATAAAGTTTACTATGAGGGCGGTGAGGTGCTGGAACAGCTGCCCACAGAGGCTGTGGCTGCCCCGTGCCTGGAGGTGTTCAAGGCCGGGTTGGATGGGGCCCTGGGCAGCCTGGGCTGCTATGAAATGTGGAGGTTGGTGGCCCTGCGTGTGGCAGGGGGTTGGGGATTCGTGATCCTTGAGGTCCCTGCTCAGAGGACCTTCAATTGAGGGCCTTTTGTCCTAATTCAGATAACAAAACCTTCGGAATAAATCAGGGCACGAGAAAAATTCTCTCAGTGAGAGAAAAATCCTAAGAACAAACTTTCGTGCGCCTTTTGGAACAGCTACGCATAAATATCCATTAATAATGGTGACATCCTGCAAAATGTCATCTTTTGGGGTGGAAATGAAACCTGTGGCCCATCAGCCTCTTGTGGTGATTCCCCTGGGCTTGCTGAGAGGTACCAGAGATCAGGTACCAGGAAATGATGGACACAGACACACTTCAGAAACAGACAAAATTTAACTGTAGATGTTTATTCTACTTACAGTAACAAAAACCTGTGAACTCCCATATCTTAATGTACAGTGCTATATTTTGCCATATAAAATACAATTTACAGAAATTTCTATCAAGTAAACCTAAACAAACACACTTGCTTTTTGCATACTTTTATGTATGTCTTTAAATTAGAAACATCTCATTAAGAAAAAATCTTACACCATAGTAGATGTTTGTATTTAATAACACCTCTCTGCATGTTAACGTGTTCTTTACAGGTTCATATTGCAATCATTCCAACCAGCAAACCCGTGACGTGTGAGGACTTGTAAGACACACCAATATGAACTGTATAACCTATGGTGAGATACATGACATGGACGCTACTTGTAATGTAGAATTCAAGGTGCAAATGTTTGTAGGAATCTAATTTTACCTTTTTCAAAACTATTTTATAAAAATATGAAAATACTTAAGCAACTATTAATTTATGTAGTCAAATTGTAAACTAGCAGGGTTTTCTTATTTCATACTTCAGAATTATGTACTTGAAGAATACATGAAAAGTAGCTGTGTAATGTATTTCACAGTAAGAACTTTCCCTTTGAATCATGACATCAGGTGTTACCAATCTTCTTTCCAAGCTTAATGCATTTAGACCATTTTCAATGGACAGTCTTATATACAGTGCCAGTATTAGCAGGGGCTGACAAAAACAGTGACATTTTTGTGTTGTCTTTTTTTTTTTTTTTTCAGAAGCAGAACACTTTTAGACTGGAAAGTACAGGAAAATGGTGACACTTCTTAAATCTCTGGCAGCTTTCTGCAAAAAGAAAACAAAACCCACAAAATGCCCCACATGAATCAGCTCAAAGGAACAGACAGAATGGTCTGTTCAATAAAATTCTTTTTCGTTCCTTTGGTATCCCCATTCTTTTGTAGTCTTGATTCTTTGCCAATAAATCTCTGATGTTTTTAAAAGTTTTGCTGGTTATAAAGGTGCTACTCATATATGCTCTTTAATTACGGGTTTGTAAATATGTGGGATTTAAAACTCCTCACTTGTACACTTAACAGATGGATTTTAAAACACAAAATAACTGTATAGAGAAAGGAAAATAGTGCACTTTAAGCTTTTAACATTCCTTTTCCAAATCCTCTGTCAAATAATAACACTGTTCTTCTGCAGCCTTTTCCTAAACACATAATCTTTGCATTGTAAAGAAAGACAGCAATATTGGACTCCTTTTTTAAAGCGTGTGCTGTAGGAACAACTTGGACATCAAAGTATCACATAAATGAGATGTAAAGGTATGGCTCCTAGGATTTTGATTAAATTCTCTTATAAAATTACAATTCAAGTTACTGGAAAACATAACTTTATAATTTTAAAAAGCAATATGCTCTTCTTAGACTTTTCCCATTTCTGTACCGTAAATGGAAATTTTAAGATAAAGATGCAAGTAGAAAAAAACAAAATTTCAGAACAGGTAACGCTGTGAATTTTTGTAATAAAAACGTTATGCACAAAATGCAGCAAGTGAAAGTCCAGTATGTTCTTGCTGTTTACATATTTGAGTATTTTCATTCACAGTTCTTCAAAAATTACTAATTTGTCAGTACGTTTTATAAGGCTAGATTTACAACAGCACTTTTGTAAAGGTGAGAATATACAGTATATACAGAAGACACTGACTCGGTCCTTGCTATGTTGTAAAAGTATCTTCTTATTTATAGAAAATACAATTGCAGTCACATTTCTATGACTGAGTAGTGGAAGATGAAGCTTCTGCCTCTGATGGTTTCTGGCTTTCCTTAGGTGTTTCTGGCTTCACCTCTTTACTAGTTTCCCTGGTTTTGCTCCGATCTTTCCGATCTTTCCCTCTTTCACGATCCCGATCTCTCTCTCGATCCCTTTCTTTTTCCCTGCTTCGATCCCGGTCCCTGTCTTTATCTCTGTCCCGATCTCTGTCTCTGCTTCTTGATCTCTCCCTGTCACGTCTTCTGTAGGATTCTCTGTCTCTGGTTCTGGCTCTGTCTCGGTCTCTGCTTCTTTCCCAGTCTTTAGCATGCTCGGAATCTTTCTCTCTATCTTTGTTTTGGTTTCTGTCTCTGTTTTTATCCCATTCCTTGTCCCTGTGTCTCTCCCAGTCCCTGTCTCTGTTCCAGTTTCTGCCACGGTCTCTTTCCCAAGGTCTGCCATGTTCACGATCCCGTCGTCTTTCCTCAAAGGGTCTACCTTGTCGATTATCAGCTTGCTGAGGCTCTGGCTGATCTAAACCCTTGTCTTTATTTCCTCCCTCATATCTCTCTCTCTGTCTCCCTTCAAATGTCTGGCCTCTATATTCAATATTTTTGCCTTCTCGGAAGTCAGGTGCTGACCACTGTCCTTCTGACTCATGCCCTTGTCCAGAAACATTGGAAAGAGATGCAGATGGTCCAGCCTCCTCCCACATGTCTTTTCTGTGGGCTGATAGATGGCCTGGAAGGTCTAGGAGTGGTCTTGGGGTTGACTTCATGCTTTGTTGTGACTGACCTTGGAAATGAAATCTAGAAGGAGGTTCATTTTGCTCTGGAAACAGTGCAGGTGAGGGTCCTCTTGGTCCTCCATACTGAGGTGGTGGTGGACCTCTCTGGTTGGCAAATCTGGGAGGGGGACTCCCTCTCCGTTCTTCAAATGGCTGTGGCAAAAGTCCTCTTGGGCCAGGTCCATGATTTGGAGCTGGACCTCTTTGCCCTTCAAATTGATTTGTGTGAGGCCCTCTTGGTCCCCCAAAATGGCTAGGGGATGGACCTCTTGGCCCTCCAAACTGAGGGCCTCCTCTCTGTCCCTTAAACTGAGCTGGTGGAGGTCGTCTTTGACCTCCAAAAGGAAAAGGTCCTCTGTTTCCCATAAACTGAGGTTGATCAGATCCTTCAAATGGTCCTGGAGGCCTGATCATCTCATTGTATTGGGAATCTGAGAATTCCCTTTGTTCCATGTGAGGTTCCATGTGATCTTCAAACTGAGATGGTGACATTCCTCTTGAAACACCATAAGATGGGGCAGGGCCCCTATTATCACCAAAAAGTGGAGATCCGTGCTGTGAAGAAAATAAGGAAGGGATGGGACCCTTCTGACCTCCATATCTCCCAGGGGCAGGTCCTCTTTGCCCATCACTATTTGGAGAACCGTGCTCTTCTGAGAACTGTGGTGCCGGCCCTCTAAAGTTAGGTCCATGAGGTCCTCCAGGTGCATTGTGTATTGACGATTGTGGAGGTCCTCCTTTCTGCCCAGACAAAGAAAATGGAAGTCTGTTTTCTTCAAAGTGCTGTGGGAGAGGCCCACCCTCACCCTGAATTGATGTAGACTCAGTTTGTTCTACAAATTGATGAGGCTGAGGGTTTCTTTGTTCTTCATACTGCAGTGAAGACAGACCTCTCTCTGGTTCATAGTGACCACCTGCATTTTCCTGAGAAGTAAACATTGCATTTGAAAAAGAATCTCTTCCTATTGCTTCCTTTGGCTCATTTGACCATGATACTTGATGCATATCTTGCAAAGACTGGCCGTCATTTGATGCGGAGAAATTAGGCTGAAAACACGTAGTTGGAGGCGTTGGAAGCAGCACTTTGCGTAAGGGTTTGGATGTAGAGGGCTCGCCAGGAACTGTTTGACTTACATTCTCCACATTAACTGGAGCAGTGTTTTCAAATTTGCTACTAGATGCCTCTTTCTGTGACACTGTACAACCCTGTTCACTTGAAACCCAGTTATCACCAGTATAACTAAGCTGAGGAGCAGACATTAATGTATTATCTTCCTTACCAAGTGAAGCTGACAAAGCACTTGGAAAACTTGCTGGAAGAATTTCTCTTGCGGGTGTTTCATTCTGTACTGCCTGCGGCTTTATTCGAGCATCAGTACTGTCATTTATTTCTGTTGCCATTCTTCTGGCTTGTCGAGGATCTCTAGTCTGCCGTGGGTCAGAGGCCTGGTTTAAAACTTGTGCTTGTTGATTTGCAGATGAAGGTAAATCTACTTTTTGTACAGCTTGCTGGCCCTGTTGGAATAATTCAGTCTTTATTAAGGAAGATTTTGGTGGTGGTGACATTAAAGCATCAGACACTGAAAAATGAGCCATTGAAACACCAACAGCTGCTCTTTGTTGTCTGAGGGCTTCTTCTTGCTCCTCTAGCTGCCTTTTCTGTTCTTCTATTTGCTTATTTAATTCTTCCAACATTTTTTGCTGTTCCACTAAGGATGAGGACGCAGATAAGTCAGGTACGTATGGAGCAGATGTTTCTGTAGCACTGCTTTTAGCATCCGTATACATTTTGTTAGGCAAATCATCAACAGTAACTTTTGCTTCTTCCAAGATAGTTTCATCTTCTGGATCATAGGCCTCATCCTCTAGTACTGCTGTATTACTCGGCTTTTCCACATTATAAAGTTTTTCACTTTCACCTGTCTGCATTTCAAAAGCTTTCTCTGGATCATATTCTTCCTCGGGATCATACGGTCTGTCATCTTCCTCCTCTTCTATAGCTTTGTCTTTCGACATCTGTCCAAACTGCTGTACAATGGGATCTAACAAAGGAACAGCTGCCATACCTCCTTCAGCAGCTGCCTGAGCTTTCTGATTTGAAGACTGGGCAGTTTCAGAATCCTTAGCAACAGGTTCAAAAGATTTCTTTTTTCCAAAAAGTGTCTGCAGGATGTGTTCGAGAGGTGTGGCAGTTTTTGAGGATGAAGAATGCGTAGCAGTAACACTTGGAGAAGCAGTGGTTGAAATCGGAGGTGGTGCAGTAGTTGTGGTTCCACTTTTAATCGAGGACAGTATTTTTAATACTGAAGGAGTAACTGCTGAGCTTTCTGGAACGGGAAGCGGGGGTGGAGGCGGCGGAGGAGACCCAGGTGGTGTTGTACTTACAGCTGAGTCTCCAGAATAAAGTGTGTATTTTGGAGTTTTCTTTTCTTGAAAAGAAGCTACTGGCCCCTTCAAGAACTGCGATGGTTCTGCTTCCTCTTGCAACTGAATCCGACTTCGCTTTTCCTCTATTTTGTCTGTTTCCATGCCAGTAGCGAGACGTTTCCCTTTCTGGCAGATAACCAATCCAAGAATTAAATTTGGACGTGATGATTCAAGACCTGAAAGAGAACAGAAAGATTGTATATGTAAAAACTGTTTTTATCAGTGCTTTCAATAGAAACTCATTACATTATACAGTGGTAGCTACAAATGTCGTAACAGTAAGTTCTTCTGAATTTCATGCGATGACTGATCGGCGATTCCATCAGTCCACAAACATATGTATCTACATTTATTTACTATTTATGTATCTGCTTATATGTGAGAAGAAACATTTTAATCCCTTCCTTCATATTCCTTTAATATTGTAGTAACAGGAGACTTTGCTAATGTTGCTACTGTTCAACTACTGAAGTTCTCATTTTTGTATTACTACTTTTATTCTTGTCCGCTCCCACTCCCTCCTCAAACAGTTCCTGTAAAATAGTTTGTAATAATGTAGTATACACAGATATATTGGACAAGCAATCTACCTTTCTGTAGGGCTGAACTAGAATTTAAGAAGCACAGCTGAACAAAAAGAAAGCTCTAATGCTATTAGAAAACCTTCCTTTGATTTTTCTTACAGATAAACCACATGGCACTATTAAACTTCGTAACAACAACAACCTCAAACAAACTGTGTTTGGAAACAATATTAAAGCTTGTAACTGACTCCGATTACTTTTCTTTTTTTCCCCAGCTAGATATCATTTTAACATACGTTGAGAAGTAGGGAAACTGATAACTGACATAGCAATCCAGCACAAGAGCTTAAGCAGATACGAGTTTAGTATGTGGGAGAAAGGGACACTGGGTATGTTTGCCTTCTCTTCTAGAAAGCATTTAGTTGGGTATGAATTTGGCATGCTTGGCAATTTGGCAAGTTGTTTTTTAACCCTCTGTTGTAGGATTCAGTTTGATGCTACAGACACTGAGAGCAGAACTGCTCCACTGTGAAAGCTTCTGACTTGAATCTCTGGAAGTGTTTATCCGAAAATGACCAGAAAGTTTCTAGAAAACACAAATATCCGTACGTCTGTTTCATATTATTGTGTTTCTTCCCCTTACATTCACAATTCCCACTGGCACTTGTGGAAAATAAATATGACCAGAATAAAGGACAGGGAATGAATCCTTTAACAAACATTTAGAGGCAAACGTAGAAAAACTGTATGAAGAAAGGCTTTCTTATCTTCTGGATTTAATGACTTCAAAGAATCCCTTTTAGAGTCCACATTAATTACTATCTGCAACCAGCTAGGAAGCAGAAATACAAAAACACAAAACAAATGGCCAAGTAACATAAGTGTAGTTAAATGGCAAGGAATCTGAAACCTACGCTGCTCCTTCCACTCACGAACCTGTAACAGTTTCACAGTTTTAAAAGCATAAGATACTAATTTACGTGCATCTTTTGTTGCTCTTCCTAAACAAAACCCTCTGCTCACTAAGGAACAGTTTACACCACAAAAAGCTTCCAGATAACAGCAATATATAAATAAATAGATAAAAATCCCATAGCTGCAGATAAATATTATCTGTGAACAACAGGCATTATGTATGTACTTTCGGTGAAACAACTGAATGCAAAGCTTTAAAGGGACTCCTAAATTCACTAATTAGAAAATTGTATCAGCTGTTTTTATTTATGTAGCTGAATTTCTATTTGTGTTTAATAGAATTCATCTTTTCCAAGTTATGGTTGCTAAGATTAAACTCAGAGACCATTAAAATTAGATTAGCTATTTTTAACTGAAGCTTTCTAGGTGAGAAGATACCATCACATACAGATTAACCTGAGTTACATTTTGACCAGGGAAGTCAACACTTCTTCTTCTGCGAAAGTTTGTACTGCAAGAACTGTTCAGTCTGCTGCAGTAACACTGCAAAACTACCACTGCTTTAAACCTTGTATTGCCAGCATTTATTATATATTTCATTAAGCCTTTCTTTCTGCCAACAAAGCCTTGCCCCATCGTCATCAGTGCTTGCATTTCTTATCCTCAATTCTTAATTTAAACCTCACTCTCCAAAAAAATTTAACTGTAATTAACAAGGACTGTAATTTTTTTCAAATAAAGGCAATTAACTTGAAAGTCTTATGAGATCTCTTCACAGCTGAGGAACAATCTCTCCTCTGAAATTGTGTTCTCCTGATGGTAACTGGTATAACACAGTGAGTGTAATGGGGAGAGCAGCAAAATCCGGACAGGCACTAGAAGTACTCTTTACAAAAGGTCAGAAACAAATTGAGGCCAACCTAAATTTTACTCAAGACTTCCTATCAGAAACAGCTCTCATTTTAAGTATGACGAGAAACAAGAATAATTAAATTTGACTGAATGTATTCTAGATATCCATAGCTGATTTTGCAGTTCAGCGTTTGAGTCTGACATAGTTCTGTGGTTGAGAGGGTGTTGGATGTGCTGCTTTCTGTAATCATTCCCAATCTGCAATGTATATTATTTCCTATTTGTAGATTTAAAAATTCAGTGCTATCTTTATCCTCCAGATAAAAGATTTTGGTGTTCCTTAAGTGTTGCCAATTTTTACTTTCTTTCAGTTAGAAAAATGTATATGAAGGTAGCAAATACAGGAAGAAAGTGAACTGACTATCTTAACCAGAACTAAGATTAGCTAATCATTTAGTACATACACAGATCTGCCACCATAAGGAGAGCAGGGATGGCGAGATGAACAATGAAAGCAGGCAGGACAGGAACTAAACAAATAATTATCTTCAGCCAATCCAAGATCACCTGGAAAGCACCGTATGAATTCTTGGCTCATCCAATTAAAATCCATTTGCATCCTTTGCCTAAAATCAGCTCCAGCCATTCTGATCACAATGTATTACATGCACGTTAAGTTAAAATCTCTAGGCATAGTCCAAAAGACAACTTCAGTGGGAAAAAGACCATCCACAGCTTACAGCCTGAATGGACTCAGTAGTGAGCTACAGTTCACACTGAGTGAATTTATCAGTTCATGAGTAATGACTCCACATCTGGTCAGTGCTGACCACTGCAGAGTAGCTCACAAATCTTCTCAAAAGTCCTAGCAGGCATTCATTGTTCTTCTGTCATTAATATATAGCTCATTTACCTTTACACAGAGACTTGTGATTTACACAACTGATCACAACACGCATCCCAAACACTGAATTATTCAAACAGGCAGGTTTCAAAAAATCCATCAGATCATTTCCGAATCCAAAATATCATTTCTGAATCCTGGTTAAGAATCAGAGATCATCACTAATAGGGTAAAATTTAAGCACAAGTTCAAGACAAATTCCAGTGGTAAGTTAATAACAGCCACAACTGAATCTGTTTTGTTTAGTCAGAGAACAAATCACGTTTTAAAATTTTGATAGTGTAATTTTACATTAGAAGTTTGGCACAACCCACTATCTACATTCATTCATTCCAGAGTGAGCAAACAGGAAGAGCTTAATTTGGATGGAAATACAGAGCAGAATGCTGATCTACCTGTATCTCCATTATCTCCACATCCATAAACAGGTTTCGTGATCCATAAATAGGCTGAACGCCTAATTTTAGGTAATATTGAAAATGTTGGCTGAAGTCTCCAACTACTGCTCAGTAACTCTCTCTTACAAGCCAGCATTTTAAGTGCTGCAAGCTAAGTTGGCAGAACTTTCAGTGCTAAATTATTTATAAAATATTTAACTCTTTCTGATTTGAAGTCCACATGCTGGTTTTATTGTAACTAAAGCCATTAAAGCATTATATACTAAATATCAGCATTGGACATGTATTTGCTTTTCTTGTCCTTGAATACATTTTTTCATAAGGTCAGTTTTGCCACGTTTATACGTATAATGGCCACATATTCTATCTAGTTCATTTGTTGTTGTTGTTGTTTTTTTCTCCCATTTGTTGCAATTTTAAGAGCATTCTAAATAGCATGAAGATATTCCAGGTCTTCATTCTGTAAGAAAACACACCTCCAGTTTTAAACTGTCAAAAGAGATAACATTTGTGGAATCTCCTTTGCTGACAAAAGGGCTTTTCTTACAATTAGTCTATTTTAAATACGTGGTCCTTGCTAGATTTCCAGTATTGCCAATAAAGCCCTCAATAAATCACTCTTTCTACTTTTTTTTTTTTTTTTCCCACGAGTTGCTTTGACATCCACACGTGAAAAGTGCTGAATAACTTAAGTGTGTATGTGAAACAGAAAAGTAAATTCACATACAGGAAACTAACACACAACGTAGAGTATCCCAAACACACGTTATATCCAGTAATACAATATTTGAGGTGACGTAAATAAATGTGAATTTTCTTCCATTTTCCTCTGTTTTTAAATCACCCACGTCAATGTTTTTGGAGATCTTCTATGCACTATAGCAGTTCAGAGGTCCTCAGTCCCGTTCCAAATCCAGTTCACCAGAGAACAGGAGAAATTCATAATCCGTATGTGCCTGATGGAACTGGCTGAGACAGCAGGAATATCTACTAACCAGGACTTCTGGAGTGACAGGGTTTTATTGTCCTCTCCCTCCTCCCCCCTCCAGCTATATTAACCAGCACATCTTACACTGTCTACAGCATAATGCTTTTAAAGTACTTTCAAGTCTTCTGTTAGAAGGCACACAATTAAATTTAAGGAGACAATGACCACTTTGTGTAAAATATTTTTATTGAGTATAAAAAAAAAAAGGTGAATTCCATCAGACGCCATTAAAGAGTATGGATTACATGTATTTTATGCTATGGTTTGAATACATACACAAAAAAAGCAAGAACAGCTTACCTGATATTTTTTCCCCCATGTACTGGACTCTGGTTTTAAATACAAAAAATACAACTGAGAACAACTATGAAGTAAAGCCTTCTATAGAAGCTTCCAAAAAGAGTGAAGTCTAAGTGGGTCTTCCATTAATTAAAGCTGTCTGTACCTTTGGAACCTTGCATCTATCGCAGTGCTTTAACGCACTTTGCCTAACAAATGCAGACTTCTATTTGCCTCAAACACAGAGAAACTTCAAGCCAAATATTACTTCCGATAATTTAAACTATAAATAGAAGAATGGAATGTAACTCACCTACACCAACTGCTGTCTACTGCCTATCCAAAGGAATATGATTTCCCCTGTCCCAACAGCCTGACTGTCAGAAGTCAGTGATTCATCTGGTTGGTTCTGCCAAGCACGGGACACTTCAAACAGCTTGTGCATATGTGTTGCATGAAGCACAGTGCAGAGCAGCCTAGCGGCCAATATAGTGAAACCACTGTAAATATTACCTTTGTCTTCACAGATTCCTCTGAGGGCTGAGTTTCCCGCTTGATGTAAGTGACAGTGCACCATTTGTAGGGACCTAAGGCTTTGTGGATTTATGGCTTGCTGAAAGTAGGTTGGGTTCATTGTGTTCTTTGTTTGTTTGTTTGTTGTCACTGTTAGGTTGTTTGTTTAATGTGGCTGTTCTACGTGCTCAATTTTATAGCAAAAACATCCTCCTAATAGCATGTATGCAACTTGGTGGAAAGGCTATGTGAGTTTCACACTATTTTACTTTGAGACGGTTGACTTTGCAACTTTTCCCTGTATAGTCTGTAAAAATGTTTTTGTATGAAATATATACTTTTAATAACACGTTAAACATTCAACAACTTGCTGCTGATTCTTCTTTTGTGATTTTACCTAGTGTTTAATCTCCCCTATGTTTTGTGCTTACCTGGTCCCTCAAAGGGCAAGAGTTTGGAAGGTATTGGGTCCTTAGAACTCAGTGGGATCAGGTAGAGATCCTTGACATGTCTGTTGTTATTAGCTACAACACCAAAACGACCACGACTGCTAAAATAGGAGTAGAGAGAGATATAGGCCACTTCCTCTTCTTCTGTGGCAGGGTGGAAACGAATCAAACACAATTCCTGTAATACAAAAGCAAAGTGGAAAAAATTCAACCTGTAGCATATCAGCAAATAAAAAGGTAAATGGTAAATTCCAGGGTTAAAAATAAGCTGTGTACTTATTGATCCACTATTTTTTCAAGGGACACTATCTTTAAGACAATGCTATTGTTCAATCAGCAAAATTAAAACAGAATTAGGCTTGTCTTTTTCAGAAATCCCAATTACTTATGTATCTCACTTCAAGCTATCCCTCTTGAGGTTTTGAATACTCAAATAATTATGAAAGAAATGGGAAAGTCTTAGTTTCGTAATTATATCTACATGCTGTGCTTCAAGTTTTACCACTTCTAAAGTGGTTTTAATAGTACAACTAAATACATACACTTAATGATAATGTCCTGGTTTTCAGGTTTTTTTTTGAGTTTCTGTCTTCGATACTGAATATGTAATTGCTTACAGTTAATCATTAAAAAACAGTAAGTAGTATGAAGACTTAGCTGCTATGTAGGGGAAAGATGATCAGCAGCTTAATAGGCAAAGCTTTCTTCAATGAATCAATTTCAAAGCAATAAGTGGTGTCAGTAGTTTTCTAGGTTTGATCTGTGCTAGTATATCCTGATTATTAACTTATATTATCAAAAGTTGTCATTTTTCATTGCTGCATATTTCTTCTGTATTTTGCAAAGGATTTTAAGTGAATACCTTAGAAAGCGAAGATTTGAGTTTGCCAACATAATCCCAGACTGTCTTCGGTGAGATCCTCCCACCAATATGAATTGTATCTGGTAAATCCTAAACAAGAAGTATTACATGGTAGTATAAGCCAAGAGACTTTAGCTTTAACATAGTGCAGATTGCCCCATCCCAGCAGCCCAGGGGATAATGCATTACTATATTTTAATGGACTTGCACGTACACATTTCTAATTTCAAACATTCTAATTTCCAAATTTCAAAGTGTTAATCATTGCCAAACAAAGACAGCAGTGGAAGGCCAAGTACCTTTGTTCACCCACCAGCTATAGATCTCAGCTTTGTCTTATAGGAAAGCTGTCATTTATAACAGTTAATAAATTAAGGACAGTATTTTTAATAAATGGCTAAAGAAATATTTTTAACAGATCACATCAGTGATCCATCTGGTTGTGAGCAGAAGGTGGCACCTATTTTAAAACGCTAGCTATAAAACTTCTTTTCAAAACCTGAACCTGAAATAAAGCTATAATTCCATGGCAGATACTCACATATACATACATACATTTAATAAAAGATGTGAGAATTCTTCACAAATTTGTGAGGAATTTTTTAAAAGCTATTTTTTTCCTTTAGCTACTATTCCTACTTCTAAAGGGATGCCTGTTTACCACTGTCAGACTTCCAATATAATACACACAGTGACCGTAGCTTTCCTAGCAACTGGAATTGCAACATATTCTGAACACGTAAGCATGTCAGTGCTAACCTCACTAAGATAATCAAAGCACCCGGAGACAGGATATGCTTTAGTGACAAATTTGGCCACACTTTGCATGTTAATGAATCCTTTCCAAATGGTGTTGAGACGAGAGAGGAAGAGGGAAGTGTCGCCGTCTTGAGGTGAGCGTGGCTCTGCAACGCTGTAAAACAAATCCAAAACAGGAAAGTTACAGATCACAGTAACAATGCTTCTTTTCTTTTTCTTTTCTTGCCTACTCCTAAGTAACAGAATCCTTTGTAATTGTTTTGTAAATGTTTTCCATTAACTAGGTATTAATGGGAAATGTGCGGAATAATTGAAAATATACTTGTAGCTACAGACAAGCAAAATGATGCTGAAAGTCATGATGTTTATAGAATTAGGGTTAGCACTGGAAGTACTATGATCCTGAGTATTAAACAACTAATTTGAATTATGTAGCTTCCACTAAACGAGACAACAATATGCATCTGAGAGAGAATCTCATCTATAGGGAGTGGGTATGAACAAAACTATTTTAACTGCAGTTCCATAAGCATATCCTTAGCAACGCTTATGTTTTCTATGATATATATGTATTCAGAATACATTAACAACGTACTTCCTTTCAAGGTAAGCAAATGGTTAATTTTATGAATATAAATTAAAGTCAGATGTAACTTTTATTTTCATATGCTTATTTTAATAGATGAAAATCTGAAGTACATTTAAACCATCTCTCATATACGCTCACTTTCTATACTTGAATCTATATGGAGATTTTACCAATAAATATTTTTAAGTTTTATTTCCTGTTAAAACACATTGTAGTATCTTTGCTGTCAATATATACTGATGCTCAGAAAAAATTTACCAACAAAGGAAGGTAAATGAGGAGATTATTAATTAAAATTTTGAAACAAGCTATTTGAACTTTCAAGTTGAATGTGCCTTTTGATTACTGGCAGAGGGGGGGTGAGAGGAAGAGGAGGATAAATTGACTTTGAAGGTAACTAGGCTAAAGATTCAGTAACTTAGCTTGCTATTAAATATACGCACTTGATACCAGGTAACTGATGAACAGCTAAGTATCTTGGATCTGGTGAAGATGACGGTTTTGTTAATATCGATTTGGGGACAGTCATAACTGGTTTTGATGTTTCCTGCTTTGATTCTCCCACTGAAACTTTCTCAGATGCAGGACCAGAACGTGGGGTTGTTGCTGCAGTACCAGAGGAGCTGCCCAAGGCTGTCCTCGGGTCTCTGCCAGAAACTGTTACAGTTGTGACAACTCCACCAGCACAAACAGCAGGAAGAGCTGGAGCTTCTTCAGGGACAGAAGAGTCAGTATTGTTCTGGACTTGAGTCGTAGGAATATAAGATCTTTCTGTGTTTGACTGGGAAACCACTTCTGCTGCAGGTTCAACATCAGTTTCCATTGCATCTTCAGGTACTGCCTCTTTGGCAGGCTCTGCTGCTGCTGCTGGTGCAGAACTTTCGTACTTTGGCTGACCTTCTGGTTTTGATTTCGTCTCCACCTTTTTAACAGAAGCCACCGACTTTGACTTCTTAGCTGGTACTTCATCCTCAGATGCTGAAATCTGACCTATAAATTCATTTAAAATGCTTTTGGTTACTATTTAACACTGAAAATGTTTGAGGAGAAAAACAAATAAACATGCAAAGCCCTTCAGAATTCTTCTAACGTCACACAAAGTCAACACGTAGATACCTGTACAAATTTTGCAGTTTAGATCAAAAAGATGGGCTCGGTGCTGACTTGTCGTATCCTTCAACATACTGCTAAAAACATCCAAAGAAGGAGCACTGTTTGATTTTGGTACACTTCGTGCTGACTCTTGCTGCTCCTAAAAACAAAAAAAAATTCTGGTTGATCATCAATTTCAACCACAAAGAAATACTTTGGGAATGTAATTAAAAGAAAATGCTCACAGCACACCTACGAGGTAATATTCTTACAGCTCAATGAAACAATTCACATTTCTGAGGAAAAATTTGAGGCCCTAGTTAGTTACCACTGACCTCCTTTGAGGTCTTCATGCTAAAGCAACAGCTAATACTTACATCAGAATCAGACACTGGTGGAGAGTCTTCCATATTTAGATCAGGTGCATGTTCTCGTTTCACAGTTACCTTCTTGACCTCATGTGATTTTTTTCTTGACTCCATCACCTGAGAGAAACAAAATCACTTCAGTGAGAAGACTGCATACTTTATAACTGCATTCTGTACTTTCTTATTAGTTGGTTAGTGGAAGAGAAAAAGCCTACTGAAACTTAGAAGTATTTGTACTTCATTAGGAAGAAAACAGTAATAGGAGTGCTTAGGGCTGGTGAACTTGCTTTTAATTCATACCTAAGGACATACTGGGAAACTGTACATCACTTACTGCTTTGGTTGGTTTCTCTTTCCATACAGACAGTTCCTTAGATAAAAGTTCTTCTGGTTTCATTCTCACAAGTTTCGATAGAGAGATTTCCCCATGAAGAACGCGATGAAAAAGTCCCTAAAAACAAAACACACTGTTGCTATGCTGAAGAGAACTGTCAGATAACAAAAAAAAGATATGTAGTGTTGAACTGTCAAAACACGTTTGGATTTATTAATTCCTTATTAAAAATATTAATTAATTATAAGCAAAGTGGGACAGGTACAGCAATCAGAAAACAAAGATGAAAGAAACATCAAGTACAAATTTCCCTCATTATCATAAAAAAGTCAATTTAACTGAACAGTTATTTCAGAAGTTGAATGGCCACTTCTGTTTTATATCTACTACAGAAATTAGGGGGAAAAATCCCACAAAGTTTGAAGTGTTTTCTAGTAAATATTTCCACCTGCAAAAGGTTTATTTCCTTTTAAAACAATCACGTACAGAAGTAGTATCTGATACATACTACAGAACGTCACAGGAGGAAGAATGAAGTCTATAATTAAGAATGCCATTCAGTGAACATTCCACTCCAAAGGCCCAGACTTAATAAACATGATCCAACTGAAGTTCAATTCCTACTAGATTTTATTTTTTTTTTTAAGATTTGGAAGGATTTAAAATAATTCTGTATTGTGTAACTCTTAAGTCTCTGTCTTGAAACTCAAAATTTTCAGGATAGATCTTAACATTAAAAAAATAACGATATATTTCAGTACATTTACTATTTAAAGAAATTCCAAACCTGATTTTTTGGGTCCTTCAGATTGAACATGATGCTGCGGTATTTACTCTTGTATCGGTTGTCCGTAACTTGAAACAAATTAAACATCTCCTTCTCAATATTTAGCGCTACTTTCCCTACTTCGCTCTCTGTCATGACCAGATCATCGCTATCGTTGACTCTGTTCAGAACAAGAAAATGTCCGTGCATTTATGTTAGGCGTGAATCTTCAGGTAGCATTCATTAAAAAATAACCTTTCAGAGGAAGGAGTGAACCTGAGCCCCTCTGCATCCAGCAGGGACTCAAGTCTCTTTTAAGACATCTCAAAACCAAAGCCTGTTTCAGGACCTCAAGCTGTGAAGTATGGCAACTGTCTACAGAAGACACGAAAGACAGCCTGGATGAGCTGAGGTCAGCCTCTGTGACTGCTCCTGGTACCAAAACGGGGCTTTCTGCCATGAGCTACAGAGGAAGCTTAAGCTCTTGAGTTGTAAGCTCAGACTTCCCACTGTGAACACTTCTAGTTCAGAGATGCTACCAGAATGCAGGGGTGTAAGCCATGGCAGCTGACCACAGCTTTAACAGCACTTGTGGGACAACATTTCAGCATTCTTTTTTTAATTTTATTTATACGTGTACGTGCTACAGTCACCAACTTTTCACTGCGACATTCCCAATACTATTTTTGTACCACCTCTACATCTGCAAACACCGCCATCACCAGATTTTAACTTCAGATCACAGCACCTCAAATGCTTCTGTGCTGTGGTTTAATTCTTCAGATGTCACTGTCTCAGCAGAAATGGGATAGTGGCTTCCTGGCTTTTTTTTTTAAAAAGCTTTTTCACATGCACACTGATTTTAGATCCAGATTTTTTATTTTTAATAAACCTGAAATGCTAAATGTATTTTCACCAATTTCTAGTATAAGTTAAATCCCTCAATTTTGCCTATCAAGAAATAAAACTGCAGGCTAAACGTTTACTTCCAGGTATAGCTTCCTATACAACATAAGTACTCTGAATTCCCACCTCTTCCACAAAATTTCTTTTAGGGACCGCCGAATATTTTGTCGAATCTGAGAGTTGGGCTGTGACTGGATTGGGACAGCCGATACTTTCACTTGACTACTTCCAGATGCAGTAGG
This sequence comes from Phasianus colchicus, assembly GCF_987193195.1. NCBI lineage: Eukaryota > Metazoa > Chordata > Aves > Galliformes > Phasianidae > Phasianus > Phasianus colchicus. Next base: position 8,659,254 of record NC_143452.1, read on the forward strand.
AACAGAAGATGGAGCAGGCCTTTTGAGTCCTGCACCCAAACTGGAAGATGCCACTGGCTTTTTGGGAAGCGAGGAGGTAGGAGGAGGAGCTGAAGGCTTTGAAGGAACACTGTCTGATGAAGGCCACGGCTTCTTGGGAATCACGCCTTTGAAACTCCCAGTAGAAGACTTCAGTGGCTGTTTGGTTAGTGACAAGCTAGAGAAGGTTGAGGCCTTCTTGGGAAGAAGATTTTTAGTGAGGGAAGATGTCTGTTTCTCTGCCACAGATGTTGAAGCAACAGCTCTCTTTGACGCCACGGTGTGCTCTGCTGCTTTGTCTTCCTTCTTTTTATCTCCCTTTTGAGCTGTCAAAACAAAGAAGAACAGTACAATACTAAATACTTACGTTTATAACTTGCTATTTACAAAGACCGTTTATCAACCTATACAGAAGTCTGTGAAACGACGCTTCTGGAGAATAACTACCCAGGATACAAATTTTGAGAGAAGAAATCTGCCTTGAATGCAAAATAATATATCTTGCCAGACTGAAGAGTTTAACAGTTCCACTTCAGCTGTACAGACTGAAAACCTTATTCACGCACTATGCAAAAAATCTGAAAAAGGCACCACCTTCAAAGATCCCCGAGTTGGATTTCATGATCAAGCTTCAAAACCCCACACTTACACAAAGTCAAAACAATCCATATCTTATATTTAAATGGAAAAATTCTCATAGTAACTTGTAGAACCTTTTCATTGCAGAGGTTGACTTGATTAGATTCCACCAGTTTGTGACTGAATTAATATTACCCCAAGCTCAATATTCTTGAAGTTTAAGAAATCCATTCTACAGACTTTTTAAGGAGCAAGAAAATAGAGCCAAGTTACATAACGCAGAAGTTGCTGAGAGTTTTTACTGCATTCTCCATCTACTTGGACGCAATTACAATTATAAACTATGATTAGATCTTCCCGTTCAGTTTCCAGCCAAACTCTAGATTCACAGAATTAAACATTAAAATCATTGCTCAGGCTGTGGCCATTTAAGTCCCATCATTTCATTCACCATATCCAAAACTGCTGCTTAAACTAATTATTCTTTCTACCATTACTAAACAGATCGATAGACATAATCTCATGTTTAAGTTAGATTTGGGAGGGACACAAAGCCAACCATTCCTTCAGTTACTTTTTCATCCACCCACCTTCTGGCATCAACAGATACAATTCAGAATAACAAAATAATCTAAAAACAGCTCCTTGTACAGCAAACAAGATTTGTTCCACCTCAGCTTACTAGAAAAATCATTTAGAAATATTGTGGTTACAGAGGGCCAGCACTAACATATGTATCACAACAGTTCAAACAACGGTGGACTCTGAGTGAACCTACCTACTGAAATACAGCACTTCCAATTAAAAAAAGCCAAACATACTCCCACAAAAGTCTTTTCTCTCCTCTCACAAACCTGCTGTTAACTACCAGCCAATGAACACATTAATTTTTATCTGATACTTTCAACTAGTAAGGATTTGTCAATGGAAGAATTGGTCCTGAAGCTCGAGATGCAAAAAGCTGTATGCTTTCTGGAAAGGATTCAAAAACTTTAGATAACTTCACCAAAGACCAAATAAGTCCCTCTTCACCTTCCTCATCTGCTACAATGAGAGCAGAAATCATCAGGAAGGGCCTGCTGCATCCAATTTTCATGTGTTCTGAAATAGATTTGAAATGGACAAAGGTGGAAGCACAGCTGTAAAGCCTGATCCAAGAAACCTCAGAACAGCATAGATTTCTCAGAACAGCATAGATTTTGAATGGAAATACAGCCACAAAAAGGGAAGGTTTGGATTATTTAAGAAACACACTGCAAATACTCCCTTTGTGAATGAAACCGCCTCCTGACTTTTCTGTATAACTCAGTTCTAACTGACCCTGAGCACGCGTACACTCCTCCAGCAGAAAGAATGCTTCTAGCAGCTTTGCTATGTTGGCTCTTATCATCGTAGTTTCGCCACAAATACAGAAAGTGGTGGTTCAGATCAACTAAAAATAAACGCTGCACCTGAAAGTGCAGAAGTGCATCTAAACGGAAACACAAAGCAAAGCTGGAAGACGCAGAAGCATCATTTACCCTGTTCTTTTCTTAGTGTGTGTTTTTGTTTGTTTTGGAAACGTGTATTATTTCTGTTTTTCAGAGTGAAATTTATCTGAGGTGTAAAATGAGACAGCTATCAAAATAGATTGAAACCTTTCAAAGAACGTGGAGATCTTACTCTAAAGTGGACTGTTATTCTCCATCTATTCCCTAGAGGCTGTCTCACTCACTGTCAGACTGACCATGGAGCTGGGGAGAGTCCCAGCAGGACCCACACTGACTTTTCTGATGCTCCCCCCACTAAGTGTACTCCACCAACCCCACATTATTTGTCAGGAGGTCTGCAGCCGTCCCAAGACGGATTAGAAACTACTGCTGATGGGTTTGGTTTGGTCAAATGAGGCATCCAGAGCTAAAAGAGGTAAAAAGCCAGTATTAACATTATTGAAAAGAGAGAAGATGAATATCCAGAATGTGTGCATGATAAGTCAGCAGGAATTTCTGTTTTCCAGCTTACTGCATCTTCTGCACAGACTTCTGCATCTCTTCAGTCAAGTGGGACAGCAGCACCTTTCTGTGTCCTGGAAGGCAGGACAGCACAGCTCAGGTTTCAACAAAGTGACCACAGTACGATCCAGTCCTCAGTGCTAAGAGCTTTAGTTGTGCACAGTATAATTACAAACCATTAAATACTAAAGTTATATTTAATACCCTATCGTCTCCAGTCATTTGTTCCAATTGGTTAACAAGAAGCATGCTGATAAAGTTAACTACAGCACTGCCAAGATGATGTGTTAATCAGATGTTGTATATGTTAAAAAAAATAAAAATACATCCATACTCCAAACCTTATGATCCAAATAACTACATCATGGGTGAGATATGTACATGTAACATACATAAATGGTGCTAGCGCAAAGGTAGATTGAAATTCCCAGTGCAGAAACGGATGCACTGAAAAGGTTTCCAGCATAACACACATGCTGTTTTAGCCAATAGAGAACGTGCAAATATTTCAGCTTTGTGAAAGACTAATGGTTTCACAAGCCAAAATATTACCTTACACCACCAAACACTGTCTACCTAATAGTACTTGATGGTATTGATTCTGTGGACATCTCACTGTATTTGAAGGTTATTAAAATGATGTGTGCATTGACAACAAACCATGGTTACTTAAATCCTTTATATGCTAATAACCTGCAATGTCAGCAGATGAACCTTATCTTAAAACAAACTCGTATTTCATAATGACTTTGAGAAAGCAAGTTTGACCTATCGAGGTTTTGGTTCCACTTGCAGACAGTCCAGCCGCACCAACTCCCTCTGCCTTTGGACAGGTCTTGCAGTCAATGCCCAGGAGGCAGGAGCCACAGCCGAGTTCAGGGAGGGAGCAGGACTGCCTCTTCTGCCAGCAGCTCACTGCCCTATTGGCTTAGTCACAATGTCAGCACAGCCCCAGGACTCGTGCTATGACAAGAGCATGTCTGGGAAACTTGTACAGTAATGTGTACTCCTTCCAGTGAGCAGTATGTTAACATTCGTGGAATTTAATTTCTGAACAGATGTCACCGTTGCTCAGCAAACTGATGGAACAATAACAACTGGGTATTTGCTTGGACCACGAGTTTCAAATCACTTCGCCTTGCAGATCACGAACAGCTTGAAGACACAGTCAATGCCTACTACACACAGGGGCTGCTGTGCTTTGTACTGTGATGTTTTCAGTCCTTTTTTAATCAGCAGCTCCAGCATACTTACAATAAATGCTCTTAAACCAATTTTAAAATAAAGACTACTACAGAACATCAGCTTAACCAGCCTGAATAAGGTTTCACCAGACAAAAGATCAGTGCCAGAAGGAAGCATCTGGTGACTCTTCCATCCAACACTTCTGAATTCCTGGGCTTGATGTTAAGGATACTTAAAACAAACCAACTCCCCCATGTCCCCCCAGTACATTCCCACATTACCCATTCTGTCTTGTGAACCACTTAGACAGCAACAGAATTCTTTCTGATCAAAGAGAGGCATAGGCTAAAGACGACTGAGGTACAGATGGAGCTAATGAGTCAGCTCATTGCCAGTGAGACCCAATGAGCACAAAGCTAGAAAGGTGTTTGTTTTTTGTTTTGTTTTTAAGGCTTATGAAACAGCATTACTGTTATCTTAACTACAGACACTACTACAATCTCTCCCATTAGATGTCATCAGATAGAGAACACCTCCCCTAAGGAAATCCCTGTTAAAGCTTAGCCAAATATTGCAACACGCAGCTAAGAACGAAACTCCTTTAAGTGGTGCAGAGCTGCCACATTATCTGCTGTGTTACAGATGAGCCGGTTGAAAGTCAGATGTTCAAATATACTTCTAAGGTTCAGCACTGATGTTTCAGCATCATAACATGGGTTAAATCCAACTCAAGAATGATTTCCACAATGCAGTTGTGGAATCTTGCCTTTCAGTGAAGGATTTGCAGGATGCATTTGCACTGTAATCTCTCACCTGCATGGGGAAGTTGTTTTGCACCACCACCGAGAAAGCTATCCACAGGAAACTTTGTTCTTCCCCCGGCCTCTTCAAAAATTTTTCTGCAGAGATAACGCTCAAGCCTATTTTAGGTCTCTCTTCTTCTCCTCCCAGTTTTTGGAACAGTTTGGAATTTCATGATACCCACCACCCCCTCACAGCTTATATTTAAATTATCTCATTTGTGACATTATTTTGCTGAAGACGTCTAGTTACTCCAGTGTTTAAACATCTGCAGAACTGTGCTGTATTTTAACATTAACTGGATCACAACTAAGATTGCCAAATTTCTTGCTCAAGTTTTCAGCTATGCTTTAGATGAACCACAGGCAACTGAAGTGTTTTGCAATGAGTTTGTAAGGCTTAAATTTAAAACAAAACCTCTCAACAACAAAGCATCACAACTAGCAGTCCAGAACACTACAGAAACTCTGGTTTGTGAAAAACATCTTGCAGTCACGGAAGTTACTTGCTACAGAATTGAAAACCATGGCACAAGGTTGCTCATGCACAGAACTACTGCCTCTACCATCTACACTGTCTAGTATTACGTGTGCTCTCCCTCCTCCCCTGCCTACACTAATGTTTTGGGTTCTTTGCCCTCCTTCACGTTAAGAGTTCCCTCAACAAAGGATAGGGAAGATGGGATGAGGGGGTGCATCTCGTTCAGCTTGCTTAGAACTTTTTACTGTCACAACATATTGACAAGCAGGACTTCACTAACACAGCACTGTCTTTCAGAACAGTGAGCCTTTATGTGCCCACAGTGCAGAGACTGCTGGAGCATGCACTGGTTCTATGGATACTCTTAATTATCCCTGCTCACCAAAATAAAGGATTTTAGAAAAGTGCACAGCTACTTGGGATCCACCTTTGGAAGTGGATTGGTTATTATATCCAAAAGGATTTGGCATCCTTTTCAGAAAAAAAATTACAGCAAATTCACAATCTTAGTGAAGTTTTGCAGTTAATAAAGCAAGAATATCTATCAAGATATATTCTCTGAAATAGAATCTATCACCTGTGTGAAGATTACCCTGAGCCAAGTAATTACACATTATCTCTAAAGGCTGGACACAGCACTCGCCTTAACCACAGCTTAAATGTCTGACAGAAATTCAGTTGTGAAATGAAGTATATAAAAATTAAAAAAAACCATACACCAGCATTAGCCTACAGAACAGTGAAGTTGCGTATGGTCGTGCTGCTCCTTGTTAAGAGGAAGGCAGCAGCTACACCATCAGTTTTTGTCGCATCACTTAAGCACTGCAGCTGTCCTGTCTGAATGTGGCTCAGCGATTAAACATCTCACCCCTATTTATCAATATTTAAGAGTTCAGGAACAGCAAGTTTACCTTTCTAAAATGCTGAAATGGAAGACGGGGGAAAAAAACTTCCCCAGCCTCATTTGGAACTACTGTTTTCCTAGAAGCTTCTCTTCATTCATTCTCTTCATTCAGCCCATGTCTTGCACAAACTTGTCTCATGCAGCTGTGGTATGACTAACCCCTTTCTGAATGACTAGTGACAGAAACAATCTTAGAGCAGAATGTCAGCTCTGTACTCCAATGCAGTGGCTTTTACAGAGCTTTAACCCATGAGTTTAGCTGAGATCTTCTGATGCATTATCTAACTAAAAACAAAATACATGGGTGAGCTGGTGCTTTCGATGTCAATTATAAAGCACTCTACAACGGGAAGTTACTTACCAGTCAAGAAGCGCTCCTCATATGCAGCCATTGCAGTCACACTGCTGGGATGCATGCCTGACATCTGAGCCTCAGAAATTTGTCGGAAGAGTCAATCCTGTTAGGTGCCACTGAAGCACCCTCTTGTGGCACTGAGCACTCAATGCCCAAGGCTGTGAAGGTGAGGTGTAGCTTGTAACAGCTTCTATTACAGGGCTGTGCAATTGCTGCACTCCTGAAGCTTGGCACTTTTCCAGGTTTGTTTTTTTTTGAGGGGTTTTTCTTTGGCCTTGTCATTTCTCTCAGATAGCTTAGGATTAGTTTCAAGTCATTCAGAAGAGCTGAACTATTTTTAAACAGGTTTGGGTATTAGTTTCAACTGTTAATTGCCTCTGAAACAATGTGAACTCTGCCCATTTTCACTTTTAAGATCAAATCAAACCTTATCACCAAGCCCTTTTTTTCCTTCAAGAGCATTTATCCATTCTGATCTACACAAGCAGTTCATAATTAAACTCTGTGTCAAGCCTCCATATTCAGGCACACAAAGTGAAACTGCCATTAAAACTGCTTAATTTAGGAAACCAAGAAGGGGCTTTTTTGTAGTGGCGATTTGTTTGCACTGAAGCCAGGACTGTAGCTATCCTCATGCAAACCTATAACATAGACGTGCAATGCTTTGCTTTAATTTACATGAAATTATGATTTATATTAGACAACTACGTCACAACTATGTCAGCTCCTGAGAGAAAGAGAGGCACCATCCTCAGCACTGTTAAAAACAAGAGATCTCCTTGTTTTCAAGAACCTTTTCTGGATCAGCACCATCATTCGTTGTAGGGACAGGCCATCTTCAGGTTCCAAGTTCAGTATAGAGATCAGCACAGCGAAGCATCAGCACCAGTATCAGCAGCAATACTCGACTTCGAAGTGCAAGGAGATGGTCTCAATAAAACCCTTTTATTTGGGGACTATCAGAGGAAGATCTTTTTCACCAGCTCTCCAGTCAATCGAGTTAAGTTCAGAGAACTAAAGCAATATTAGTAAAAGAACGCAAAACAGCAATAGAGGGTGGTGAGGTTTTTTAATCAAACTTGCATCACTTTCATTTTTGGTGACAAGAGGTAAACCACCCTGATAGTCATAGTGCATCTGTAGGTTGTACCATGTGTCTCCCCCATCCCATCCCTCCTGTGACAGTTCCTCACCCTGAAACCAAGCACCCATTTATGGTAATCCTGCTGGCATTCTGTTATCCAAGTGCCACAAGGATGCTGGATGCTTGAAAGGCACAATAGAAAATACGCTGTCAGCAGAGACCAGCCTTCCTAACATAAGACACATGGCAAAAATCTTCAAGTGGCTGACAACCACAGGACAGATGTAACATACCTGGTAGAGCAGGAAGGGGAGCTCCAGGAGTTCACAGGCAGGAGATGGTAATTGCTCCCCCAGGATACCACTGCTCCTTTTAAGAGGATGAGTCCCAGGGGATGTTGGCTTCAGCAGCCAATACTGGTCTGCCTCACTCCAGAGCCAGGGTTCAGACTGTCCAGCAGCCCCTGTGCCAGCACAGCCCCCACCATGCTCATGATGCAAGTTTGGCACGGGAGCTGTGCTACACCAGAAATTTCTGCTCTATTATCTTTCCAAAGCCAACTCCAACATGAATTTCTCAGCAGATCTGGCAGCTTCATTGTTAAGTATTCAGATCATTATTTGATCCCTCAGCAGCCTTTCTGAAAGCTCCTCTAGTTACAAAGGGTTAAGCCTAGACCACATATGCAGCAACCACATCCTAGGAAACTGCTAGTAACAGAAAAGTAGGAGCTCTTCTTACTCCTTTAGTGCTGTTCAATAGTTAATGCCTCATAGAACAGGCCTGTTTTGCAGAATAAATGTAGTATTAAGCAAGATACCTTAGCTTTCAAGGTCTTAACTGAGGTATCTGAAGTAGTTTAGTTGTTAACAATATGGAACTTGGCCCAAGGCTACTCTATGTCATAAGGGAGTACTCACAAAAATAAAAGCATAAAATTTAACAATAAATAGCGTAGTCCTCACAGTCAAACATACTTATGACTTAAGTAAAATCCTTTCCTAACATTTAAGCCGAACCATACCAGTGTTTCTACATACTCAACTGCAGAGTCACAACATAAGCAGGTACAAAGTCGTCTGAACAAGCAGCAGTCTGTGCAGAAATGGCCTTGTTTTTTCTTTCTACAGTGATTCTTATATACTCCAACATTAATTCTACCACCTGAGTGATAACTCCTCTGGTCTTGAGTATAAAGATTAAGGAGAGAAAATGTGTTACGGCATCTTTCCTGCCTTGACACAGCATTACAAAAATCACATTTTCATACACCAAACTTTCTGACTATTGGATCTTAGCATTACTGTATTGTCCTGAGAATCTCCATGTTTTGTTGGAGGTGTATAGGAACAAGGCAGTCCAGGTGTCCTTTGAATGTGGGATCATAAGTTACACAAGCAAGCACCATTCAGACTGTGATTAGTTCTTAGATGCACAGAAGATGGACTGCACAAAAAAATGAAGAAAACTGAGGGGGGATAACAAAAGCAAAGTGTTTTTTTTTTGTTGTTTGCCTTTTTTTTTTTTTTTTTTAAAATCACCAGAACTAGTGCTTCGAAAACCTTGCTACCTCTATCCCAGAAGGGGGCAGCATTCATTTGTTTCTCCCTAAGCACTGCTGTAAAACAGTACAGGTGTACCACAGTTCGTGAACTTGGATCTTCTTAATGGAAGATCTCCCCAGAGAGTCCCACTCATTAACAGCTCTATGAAATATGAGTACTGGTATCATTTTAGTGCCAGGTTAAACCACAAAAAATACTTCTGAAGAAGATGCAACAGCAGCTTTTCATGATGATGATAGAATACACCAGTCCAATCAAAAAGCAGGACAATCTTTTTACCCAAACATACAATTTACCTGGTATTTTAGTAGTGCCATGGTGTCCACATATTAGCACAGCTTACCTTAGTGACAGCAATGTGAAGTTCTTCACTGCACTTGATATAAGAGCTTGTCATCACACAGACTAGCTTGTTTTCATTACTGAAGTCTGGTATAAACAGATTTTTTTTTGCACTAGTTTAACAGTTTAGTTAAGGGAGTCCTATTTTCTACTGGAATTGGTTCAATACGTGTAACTTCTGTGTTGTAAAGTTTAAGAGCAAGCCTCTTAAAAAAAAAAAAGCTCTTGTCTCAAGATCTGTATTCCTGTCTTCAAGGAAAATAGAACTATAGTAGTAAGAGCATTTTAAGTACTGTGGTTATATCAACACTTGCAATTATACTGAGATAGAGCTGTGATAGGAATTTGCATGCAAAATAGGCCCTTGTAGTTTCATTTTGGTCTTTTCAAATTAGTACTGTAAATGTAACTGATAATTTCTGATTAAAAACAAGTTTCTTTACAAGAAACTCAAAATGCCATTTTACAGAAATTTGTATTTAAGACTTCATTATAGAAAAAGGCACAGGGAATTTTATCAACCAATAGTATAAAAATATGTAAGGAAAAATTATAACCCTTTAAATTTTCCATTTGGGTAAACAAAATTAAAATGCACCTAGTAACTGCTATAGTAGAATGGAGCAACATGAGGTACACAGTGCTCCCTGTATTTAAAAATTAGACTCAGAAAATTTATGAACTTACTAGTTACTTTTATATATAAAGAAAGGGTTTAATAACTATGTTTATTTCTAAATATAAAAGTTGGCTGAAATGTGGTTAAGCAAGCTGAGAGCACTGAACTCCTGAATTCATTAATTTTCAAGTGGGAAAATATTAGATACTAAGACATGTGCTTTATAAATGTGCAATGTAAGATTTCATTTGAAGCTCCATCACTGCATCACAGAACTACTTAGTTTGAGTAAAAGAACATTTTCAAGACCACCTGTTTAGGCTACAAAGCAGTATTTACTTACCTTTGTGTGTTACAAGGATGCTATTCAAAACCTGCAAAAATATGCAATATTTCTGCCTAATACCCATTCAAGATGTGTTCTTGTGTGTGTGGATAATGTGTGAAGTATGAACATATAAATAGAAAGGTAAAAAAAAAAAGTACTTCCTCCCCCCAAACTTAAAAGTAAAGAATGGCCCTTAAATCATTTCATGTAAAGAAGAAAAGCAGTAGGAAGAGCTTGAATATACTTGACAGTTAAAAGCTGTTTGCAGAAGTGTAAAAGTGCTGTTGGATACCACGTCGAAGACTTCATTTTCGTCACTAACAATGAAAATGTAAGACCTGAGAGACAGGTGAGAAATCTAAATCACAAAAATACAATTCAAAGTAGTACAGTCAGTTGCTGATTCAAGCTGCAGACTATGCAGCCTTTTTGTTAAAACTTTAAAAGTGTTGCAATACTTACCTTTTCTACATTACAAACGGTATTGTCTTTATGGGAAAAATGTAAAGCTTAATCATGAAGTTTGCATTCACAGATCAGCTCTTAATCATACAACTGTCCCACGATACAAATGAAACTTCTGCTAGTGACTCCATTTATCTCTGCGTGTGAATCTTTGAAGGTGGAGAAAAGCTTTGTGCCATTGTTAAACAACCCTAACCCTAAACTCCCTCGTCTTGCAGAGCCAAGAATGGATGGGTATTCAAAGAAAATGTGGTTATTCATGAATATCCCTATGCGATACATACATTTGAACAACAGTGAAGATGATATGGCAGCAGTCTTTTCAGGCTTTACAGCATTGTAATTATGATCGCTTGCCCATGATGGTGTGGTGTTTTCTGCTGCTGGCTCTCTAGCAATAGGTTGAGCATTTGCCTCAGTCTTGGCAGCTGACAAAACAGTCTTCTTCGCATTCGTTTCTTTTTTCTCAGGAAATTGTCTCTTCTGATTTGAAAGTGGCTTAGCGCCTGCCTGTAATGGTTGAAAGAAGCTTAATTACTAATACTTCTCAAATATATTGTATTTCACAAACAAGTAGTGATATAGTTACATATAGGTAAGCAAATTTATTGCATAGTAAGCTCCTGTAAATACAGCTGACATTATGCAATCTCAAATCCAAATCTTGAAAGTAAAACATAATACACTGCAACTTCAGGAGCAGGGAATGATTAATGAAAGCCTTGTAACAGCGTTTTCTCTCCTTTGTTTTAAAAACTACTACCCACTCTATAGCTGCTTCAAGAAGAAAGAGAGGCTTTAATTTCACTGTTTTGCTTCCCAAACCACACATATAATACAGTAACACAACAATTCAGTTTATAGTAATTAAAAAATATTGCCCAATCCAGTAATTTGGAATTAAACAAGGAAAAACTTGCAATTAACTTTAGGATAAAATGATATACTACTTTCTGTATTAAATTATATAAAGAGTGCTCCTGTCTGGAAAGTCCTTTCCAGAAACTCTACCTACCTATTTCTACTTCAGGAGGGCAATTCACCAGAACAAAAGGAACAGAAAACAGGATAGAAAAAAAAAGTATGTTTGTCTTTAATGTACAACTTAGCAATTTTGTCTCAAAAAGGAGAGCGCAGAAACAAGCCACTGTTCTTCGACACAGCTGTTTCAGATCATGAATATTAACTTACCTGGAGATGAGATTTTGTCACACCAGGTTTTTCAGATTTTGGTTTGGTCTTCTCTTTAGGTTTTGGTTTTGTATCTTTGCCTGTACTCAGATACTTCATGGTGGCTGCAGCATGCTTGAGAATGCAGTCATTGCTGCAATACACAGAATCAGGCTGAGCCACATTGAAACAGCCAGGACCAATGCACTTTGACACACCAGGAGCATCAACTACCTGAAGAATGAAGTAGAACAAGTTCAAAAATGAATGTGAAACCTTTAAACATAAAGAATTTACAAAAGTTCAGACTACAGCTATGACAGTGACCTGAGCAATTATCTACATAAGAATAGTTTTCATCCTTGAGATGCCACAAACAACCCATACAAATTAAAAGCATTTCATTCTTGCAACAGTATTTTTAGAATGTGTTGTACTGGTCATTCTGCTAGCAGTGAACCAAAGGACACTGATTTTCAGCTCCCATGAACCAGAAATACTTTTGCTCTGATCCTCCACATAACATGAGGAACTTCCTTAGCATCACAGAGCTGGTTTCACAAGATAAAGATTTCTAAATCACATTTTGCTTAAATACCACTACCAGCAGCTGTCTTCAGCACCAGCCACATGCAAAAAAAGGCACTCAGCTACTGTGGTGTACAGGTAATTCTTGCTCAAGAGGCTTACCAATTTTAATATTAGAAGTCTTCATCTGGCATAAGTACAGCCATTCTCCTACACAATTCTGTCATACTCTAATACTTTCTACATATTTAAAAGTTCACATATGAAATCTACATTTCCTTAACACTACTCTCAAAGTCACTTAAATCTTAACATTGGAGAGGAAAACATAGCACATCCCTCAAAAACAAAGTACGTAAGGTCAGTGTCACTTGTTCCATCTTCTAGATTACTCATAAAAATGTTATACAACTGCAATTATACAACTGACCTAATACTTGAAATTGCTGTGGATGAAGACAGTCTCTCATTCCTCTTCCATAAACTGTGATTTCTAACTACCAAAGTAACAGTTTCTAAACAATATTTCCACTGGAATAAATAATCTTTACATAGCTTAACATCTTTTTCCCCCACAGTCAAAGATTAGCTAGTTGCTGTGGTCTGATAAAACCTGAGTTTGGGATTTTTCCCATAAAAACTGACATTACAATTTATATTCTTTTCCATTATGTATACACTTAACTAAGCAGTTCAATAAAGAAGGAAGAAATTTCCCCAGGAAGCATCTCAAACTTCAGCTAACAGCCATCATCAACTATTAAGGACTATTACTCAGATAATGACAAAACTTTCATCACTGATGTTTCTATTTATAGAATTCCTAGGAGTTTTAATCACAAGCTACAATTCTTAAGTAAATAGGTACTTATGGACAGCAACAAAATGGAGTCTTTTGTGAAGTGCTTACAATACTGGTGTAAGAACAGAGTAACTGTGTCAGCTGTAACACAGAGTGGCTTCAGCCCATATGAAATAGCAATGATTTCTTTCCCTAGAATGGGCAGGAAATTCTGCACAGAGGATGGGCTGCTTGCTTCCTCACAGAGAGATCCTCACTGAGGTATGAGGGACAGCATGGGATAACATACAAATTGGACAGTCAAGTCTATTATCTCAAAAGGTGGAGTCATCTGTCAAACATGACCAGAACAGTTCCATTCTTTTTCAAAATACCAGAAGAATATCTAAAATGTTAGTAGTTCTTCCATACCAGGCAACTGTAATTATCTTTTTCTTTCACTAAAAGAGATGTTTACCCCATTCAGGTAACATGCTAGCACACTAATACCAAAGATAAGTAGGAGCAGTACTTAAAATTAATACTGATGCTGTCAGAAATGCAGACCCCAGCAGTCAAACTCTGAACTCTTTCTGTACAAGTATGTACAAGTGTACATTCAACATAGCTGAAATTGTTTGCAAACATTTGAGTAAACTTTAATTTAAAATTTAATTTAAATTAAAATTTAATATATTTACCTTAAGAGAGTACTTAGTATACACTAAGCTTACATTGCTTTCATCTATACTTAAGATCACTGTACTGATATTAATAGTTCTGATATTTAAATTGCTGAGTATTTCTTTCACAAATATTCTGCATAAAAATTTTCTACAACAGAAAGATTATAATCCAAGTCATTGACACCAAAATTCAAAGGCTGTCAAAGAACAAATTCACATAAATCTGAACAGCTGTAGCCTTCTGACAACAAATACACTAAACATGGTCCTCAAGGCATAATAAGAAAAGGAAAACATTGGCATTATTATGGTAGCTTCAGTAATACAGAGATGATTTCACTGCTGCACAAAGTTTTAAATCTACATGGCTTGAGCTGAAGCAGCTTCTTTGGCTCTATTTTGATTTGAGTATGGAACTAGCTATTAAAAATTACAAGAATTCATACCAGAATTCATAATAATTTTAAACATGTTTTTATATTACCCTTTCAAAAGGCAATATAAACCAATTTTCTATATACTAGTAACTTAAAGAAGCATCATGTCAATAAATACCAGAACTTCAACTAGAAGTAGAGGTAACTGTAACAGCTGGTACCAACTCCAACACAGACACTTGCCAACATTAAGTAAAAACTTCCATTATTACTGAAAATGTAAAAAATTATGAGATTTTAAAGCTCAAGTAAGATAGTCCAGAACTTTGATTTTTATTTTATTTCCAAAATAGAATTTTAAAAAGTTAAATATCACAGAGCACAAATATCACTTACACCCAAATAGAAGTTTTAAATCACCTCTTCCAAAAACATTCTTTTAGTTAGCTCCTACACTGATAGAACTATGGATAAACTATTGCTGAACAGTAACATTTAGAGAGCTGGTCAGATTTATATTTAACTTTTACAAGCAAAATTGGATTTACTGCTATACAAGTAAGCTACTGCCTCAATGTACTCCACACAAAGCACAAAAAATACTGAAAACCTGAAATACTTACAGGTTGAAATATCTTGAGTTTTTTCTTCCCACTTGGATTTGCAGCTTTTTCAATCCTACCCTTGATGCCTTGGTCCTCAACAGACTTGTGTTCAATTGTTCCTATGCTCGTGAATTCTGTACCATCCACATTTACTTGCCCTGCTTTAGCTTCCTGCTGGTCTGTTTCTGAAATAGATTCATCCTGTCCTTGTAGGATGGTGCAGTTTGGACAGATATAGTCCTCACCATTCCTTTCCAACAGCCGCCCTCGAGCCTCAGAAATACCCACGCAGTCACCATGAAACCATTCCTCACATCTATCACAACAAATCATGAACCTGAAAAAAAAAAACAACCAACAGTAAAACATTAGAAGACTACAGTCAAAACTTGCTTTTTTTTTTTAAACAGTAGATATTAATTTTCCTGCTAAGATATCAGCATACTGTTTTGTCTAGCCATTCATTTGTTTTCATTAATATATTCCCTTGAATATTTGTTATAAGCTCTCCCCAAAACTGCAAATAAACCCAGTAGCTTATTTACACATATTCAGAAAGTAAGCCATAGCATTTGGTTTATTGTTTCAATCACAAATTGCACTGCACTTTTAAACTGAAAGTTTTGCCTACCTGTTGTTATGAGGCTGACGACAAATACAATATAGTGCATTGGGGTCATAAATCTCAGACTCTGGTTTGCTTTTGGGCAATTCTTCAGGTTCCTCATCTGTAATTCCTTTTGCTCCAACAGTAGGTTTGATCTCCTTTTGAACCTGAAGATCTTCGGTGTTTTCTTCAGACACAACAACCTGACTTGCAATCTCAGTATTATCTACAATCTCAGGCTCCTGTTTCACAGATAATTCAGTCTTAACTGGTTGATCAGACTGGACGTTATCTGTTTCTGCAGGATCTTGCTCTGAAGTTCTTTTTCTCAAGCGATTCTGTATTTCTTTCAGTGTCAGTTGTGTAGGTTTCTGTTCAACACGTTTGTTTCTCAGTCGGTTCTGCAGTTCCTTCAGTGTTAACCCATCACTGTCACTGTCAGAAGTATCTTCCTCCTCTTCCTCTTCATCCTCCTCCTCCTCTTCCTCTTTTGTGCGTCTGCTTTTAGAGCCTTTCTGATCCTTACTACTCCTAGTGCCAGTTCTGCGAGTTCCAGGCTTTATATCTGAAGCACTTTCAACACTATCTTCTGATGCAGTTTCAGCATCTGTAGCTGGACAGGATGCAGGTTCACTTGAATCTTCCAAAGCAATAGGAGCATTTCTCCTCCCCCTGCGCCTCACTGTTGTAAGAAATTCTTCCACTCTTTCTGTTCTCTTTGGTTGTCGCCCACTACGCCTGAGATTTAAGCTTTGTTGCTGTTGTTGCGGCTGTTGTTCACTAGAGTCCATATCAATGTCTCCAGCACCTTCTCTCTTGGCAATTGTAGTCCTTCGAAAACCCCAGGTTTTCCTGAACTCTTTGCTTGTAGGCTTGATAGATTTTTGTTCCTCCTCATTGCTTTGCTCATCTTTTTCATCCAAAGCTGATGCTAAAAACCAAGAGAAAACTTACTGAATTAGTAGTGGTGAATAATATTTTTCCTAAACAGCACAGTATTATTTCATTTGTAGTAACAGATGAACATATCTCCACCTCATTTTATGGCCCTGAAAACAGATGAATATTTCCCTGTGAACTGCCACAGCAGTGGCAGTTAATTACATAACTATACATCATACAAAATAACCCAAATACTATGGTCTCCCGCGTTATTTGAAAACATACATATATGATGGACAAATAATCTTTCTTTCTGCCCAACTTAAGAAGAAATCTTACCAGGGGAACTGTTTTCCATGTTGTCAGTATTAGATTCAGATTCCATAGACACTGGCTGTAGGCTTACAGCTTGTTCCATAGTATAGACACCACTCTCCCCACCTTGAAACACTAAAGACAAACATAAGATTTAAAACTTAGATCCAAAAATATATACAGCCTTCACTACTTCCCTAGAAAGGTTTATTTGCTAGATGAAATTATAAGAAGCAGCACAAAAATCAACATCTTCAGAAGCATTTTTCAGAGAAAAAAAATCATTTGAATGATACTTGAGAAAGGTTGCTCACTAATTCCACTATTTGCAAGGAGGTTTTTGGTCTACATGATCTACCAGAATGCAGGAGAGAGGGGAGGGACAAAAACCTCCAAGTTCTCCCCAGTGTCCTAGAAGACTTTTCTACAGGAAAAGCAGCAGCAAGTGACAGGAATAAACAAATCAAGTCTGAGACTATATTTTGAGCCATCAGGAATAATCTAGTTCAAATAAGTTTTTAAAGTTAGTATTATACCACAGTGTCATTTTTTAAGTGAGTTATATGCCATGCAAACTGCACTTCTAGAATTCAGCAACTTCATTTTGCAGTCACTGCAATTACACTGCTCACATAAGATAATGAGCAGTACTAAGTATACCAAAATGAAATGGATAAACAGAAACAGTATTTTCAAAGCACCAAGAAAAGCTAGCCATCTCCCAAACATGTTTCTGGAGCAGGTATCTATATTTTCCTGGGACAAGGGTTGCACAGTTAATCCCAATGGGCACTTTAAAGAATTCTCACCTAACAGTAGTTACTGAAAGCATGAAAGCTGTATATATTACAATCATAAGTTTTCAGAGGCATCCTATATTAAACTTTTCAATCTGTTTCCAGCATTGCAGTGTACCTTGGTGACAAATGCCTCATTTCACACACGGCACAACAGTAATGCAACTAATGCAGTATCACATATGATCTCTCTATGGTGTAATCCTTGTTTTCTATTATTATATTTAATACGGTGTTAAAACAGAAGGTTAACTATCACTACTAGGCAAAAAAAGAGAATTTTAAAGCCCATATTTATGTTAAAAGTGTAATATTTAAATTGCAACTCAAGTCATTCAGTAAAATACTACAAATTTAGCTATAAAGATAGAAAATTACAGATCATCAATTTAGAATTCCTATTAGAATACAAAGAATTTAAGCCTGTAGTATGAAATATGAAATCCCTTTAAATCCTTAAATCCCAATCCCTTATCATTAACTATAGTTTCTTGCTCTGTTTTTAAAGGCAACACTAAAATTAGACCCACATCAGAAAAAGGCTGCCATGGAAGCAGGAACAGAACAAGTTAAAATTCACATCTTTGTTTACTTTGCAAAGTGAAGACATGCTAAAAATTACAGGCAGAGGTAACTTAAATTGAGATTTAAACTTCAAATAAAATGAAAAGAAACAAGTCTCTTCAAAATGTGTTTTACCTGACACAGCATTAGAGGTTTGAACAGTTTTTCCGTGTTGAGCTGAATTAAAAGGAGAGCCAGAAGAGGGCAGCAAAGGATCAGAGTCATTCAGCATTATCCTTCCAGCACATGCTGAATTGCCTGATTCAGAAGCACCAGACTGTCTCTCTGAGTTGTCAGCAGAAGCAGATACCAAAATTTCTTTTTCTGACAACTCCTGGGAAAAAAAGAGAAATGAAATAAGACACCAATATATTTATGAAATTATTTTACCACTGAATGCTTCAGCTTGGAATTGTCTTATCTCCATTACAAACCAACTTTTCTTACTTTGCCTTTTTATCAGTTCTCCATTTTCAGAAAGACATTGAAACAGGAATAAAAAGTTTAAGTAAAGAAAACTACCTCCACTGCTTACCAACAGATGAGACTCACCAATTCAAGGAGAGTCCATCAAGATTCAGAACAGTAAAAAGCTGTATTTGACAAATCCATTTCCAGTATTTAAAAGTATTCTGAGAGCTAAATTTATTAAGTATATATTACGCAATGAAAACACAGAAACACTATTTAACTAGGTCAGTACACCAAGGTTTACCAGTAGGGAAGATTAACCAGTTTGTGAAATTCATCACAGGAGAATTAAGGAGCGTTCCCTATCACTCTGCTGTCCCTTTTGCTGAAGACATTTGCAATGCACAGCATTCCAGAAACTTCAAAGAACAGAAGGTGACATTAATAATCACATTTTTTAGCCCCACAAAAAATGAGCCCAGAAAACATTTCAGAAACAAAGCATTCATTTAAAGTACTGAAACAAGACCAATGTTTAGTCCAAGGGTTCACAGTGAAACACAAACACTGACTGTTTGCTTCTGAGTTAAGTAGGCTGAAAAATCTGAAGGAATAACCATGATTTCCACCACTCTAGAGCAACACTGGAAAAGAATTTGGGAAGAAAAGTAGAACCTGATGAATGGGATTAAAAAAAGTCACTTTTCAACTGGCCTGTAAAGAACAGTGATAAAGGCCAGAGTCTGTGTGTTAGGATTCTGCAATTAAACAGAGGGGAATAGCCATACTAGGTGTAGGAAATCTCTAATACACTAATAATTGCTTCAAAGCAGTAAAAAAGATTCTGATAACCATCTGCTGTTTAGAAACACTTTTTACTTCTGAAACACTAATTATCTCTAGTAGAACACCAATGACATAGTGAAAAAAGAACCCCACCCAAAATGTGATTCTCAGTGAACCACTATTATATGATGAAGAGTAAATTTCATAATCTGCACAACTGTGGGAAAGTTGAATTCTGGGGTCAGGGAAGGGAATGGAACTATACTACATAGCTAGATCCACATCAGCATCTCCTGCCTCCACACCTTCTCTACAGAGGACTCCATACATTATATACATTGTGTCAACTATTCCCATTCAAGGAAAAAAAAAGACAGGAGAATAACCTAGTTTGAGAGACCCTAGTACTGTATCTCATGACATTGAATACCTGCTCTAATTCGTATTTTGCTCCAGAGTCTGAACCAGTGATTACATCCGAGTCTGTCAGTGATGTCTGAAGACAGTCTGAGTTACTCTTAGTGCTTCCTTCCACGCTGCTGCTCTGTAATAACCTTTCAATCTCCCTGTTCAGAATCTCCAAATCATCACACATCACGTAATTTTTAAGTGAAAATCCTAAAGGAAGAGGGAAAGTCAGCTAATCACTTCTTGTTCAACTCTAACATTAAACTATGAAAATAAACTATATTTCTTAAACACTCAAAAGGAGCATATTATTTGAATAATTTATCTAATATATACTAAAAAGAACTGTCTACACAGAATGCTGCCTTCATATTCTACAGTCACACCTTGGTGTATGAAGGGCTGTTTGAGCAACATGCTCTTCACAATTTTCATGTTGAGCCACAGAGCTGATATCATTAACTTGTTCTCCAAGTGCAATCAGCATCTTCTCAGGAGATATTCCAGCTCATTGAACACAATCTTTTTCAGTCTGACAGTCATACCCCACCCCGTGGCAAGGCTATACAGTATACACACAGTTTATAGTTTAACATTTTTTTTTTAATACAATGTTAAATCAAGAAATTCTATGCAATAACGTGGGTGAGGTTTTTTGTTTTAAATAAAGACATGATATTATTATTACCTCTATTACCTATTATTCTCTCTATTACACAGATAACTATTACACAGATAAAAAACTCTTAACAAAACTATAATTTTAAAATAATTCCAAGGTGGAAGGCTTAAGAATTTAATGTTTAAACTATCCCCTACATTTGCTATGAAAATGCTTGGTTTTCTAATAAAGTATCCTCCTGCCTTTCCCCAACATCTCCTTTAAGAGAGATACCACCTGCCTTTGGAAAACTTTAGACCATCTTTTAAAAAAGACTGGGAGAACAAGTTGTTAATAATTTTTTTTTTTGCTTAGGTTAGGAACTTCTGTAGCAAGCAATCCTCATTTTGAAAATACTTAAGGCTACCTACTAATAAAGTTGGACAAGTTATGAATTTCTTTAAAAGGCAATAGCTCTTTCCCTTTCACAGATGAAACAAGCCTTGACAACAGAACATCAAGGTTTGTAGATTAAAATGGTAACATAACAAAACTGTTCCTCATTAAACAATGGATTCAAATGCTTATTCAATTCACAGTTATGGACCATGAAGAACAAAGAGCAATGCTAACATTACTTGGGCTGCTCTACTGTGCTGCCATCCCCCCAGCCACCCCATCTTGGTGAAAGAATGAAGAATTAGTATCAAAACTAGTGCAAAGACATGCAAGAGAACAAGAGCCCTTTTAAGCAGCAACAACAGCTCAGCTGCCACTCAGCAAGAGCTCATCACACCTTAACCAGCTGTACTTCCCCAGCTGCCCCCTCAGCCAAGATTTCCTTTTCAAACTCTGATCATAGAATCACAGAATTACTCAGGTTGGAAGGGACCTCAAGGATCATCAAGTCCAACTGCAGTCTAACCATAGTACCGTAATCAATGTATTAAGATTGCAAACCACAGTGTGAGCATTCCAGTGAAACAACAGTCACTTGTCTAGAAGTAGAGCAAAAAGCTGACACAGTATCTTGGTCAAGAAAACAGGTTTTTTCATACTCCGTTACTGCGCAGGAAAATGCTCTATCTCCTGAATAAGTCAGATAATTGAATTCATCCTGGACCTTACTTTCAGAAGCAAAGTATCCTAAGCTAAGAACAATAAATAACCTTGTTTAAGAAAACACACACAACTATCACTAAACAAAACATGCAAAACCCTAAGCTGAAGTTTTCAGCTGAAGAAAAAAACAGTAAAACCACGGAAGTCCTTATGGCATCACAGCTTTATCTGATAGAAGTTTACAGTTCCAGTGTGATCAACTACTCTCAAAAAGCGAGGAGAACAGTGGGAAGCCAGCACTCACATTCAGCATCCTTCTAGATGCAACACTATCATTCAGTCTACAAATCATCAGAAACCGATTTAACAAGAGGCAGAAAAGAAATTCCCAAATTCCAGATCCTGCTGTGACAGCAGTTGTTCACAAACACACTGTGTACATTAAAAATAAACAAAAAAGGAAAGTCTACAATCTCCTCTTTCTTTTCTGTAAATCCACTCTCATTCTCACATTCAGACAAAACCTCAAAAGCATACTGCTGTGTACTGCCATTTCTGTAACCAAACAGATCACAAACATCACACAGCAAGTTACTTATGGCTGAGAGAACTGCAGAGAGATACCTGTGACTGCAGAAGGGTAATTTAATTCAGCTGTTTTAGATGTCTCGATATAACTATCATCTTAACCCTGAAGATTACAAACTTCTCAAAAGAACAGCTATCATTCCCCACCTTTTCTGTTTGTTTTTTATACAAAGGTTCATTTAACAAATTACTTTAATCATCTCCAATTCACTGGCCCTAAAGAGGTAATAAGCATTCAATGTGTCCACAGACTGCATAAAGACCTTGCCTTTTTCAGAACTTATTTTAATTGCATGATCAATTTCCTGACTCAATTAACTGGGAAGATCTCACTTGAAAAGAAGATATTCAAAGACTTGAAAAAACATTGAAAGGCAACTTAGTAATATTACCTTTAACATGAATTAAGAGCAACCAAGAGTTTCTCTTTCATCTGAGGACTTGGGTACAAACAAAAAGAAAAAACAAAATTCTGGGTAAGTTCTCCAATTCAAGCTTATCAGCTAATTCCTGAGGAATTCATTTATTAAGAATAATGTTCTTTATCTTCTCATTAGTGCTAGTCCCTATTAATGGGTTCACCTAGCAAAGTGTCTTGCACCTTACTGCATGTTCTTAGATGAGAGCTACTTTTCTATGCTAAAACAATATGCTGTGATCTGTACAAGTTCCCTAACCTACTAACTTACAGGCTATACAAATATCCTGCATAAGTGTTTTAGTCCAAATAATGACATCCAGCTGACATCCAGATTAGTTCTCATCTCTTTACGTGCCTTTATATCTCCATACGTAAATGTATTTCATTTTGAAATGTCTCACATACAACACACCCCACATAAACACAGAAAGCGAGGTTAACTGCATACTCAGACACATTTACAGACTTTAGCAGCTGCAGGACTTGATTCATTTAAACACTGTTACTTAACAATGGGAGCTTACTTCTGCTCTAACAGGAATTCACAGGCTTCGGCTGCTTTGCTAAGTCCACTAAAACACCAGTTAATGCTTCAGAAACATTATTAATACTCAATGTTAGGACCCAAAGACAGGTCAGATCTCCAATAATCACAAGGACCAACATAAGGTTTAGCAACTTTCCAAAAGCTAGAGCTAATCAGAACACAGAAAGATATTTCATCCACAAAGAAATTTAAAGCATAATAGAAGTCTTACTTTTATTAAAAGCTATTAAAAACAAGTATCATTAATCAGTGATCAATTCCAACTCTATATCCAGACAAGAAAACAGTCTTGTCTTGACTCTGACTTAAGATACTAGCTTCAACTAGAAGACTTCAAAAATTCTTAAGTGAATGTGTTCATTATCACATCATATCATGTGATTGTCATGTGACTGTATGAGAAGTCAGATAAGGACATCATTTCTGATGCAAATAAAAAAAACTGCTGGTATAGTTTAGTTAATGTCACTCCCAGTTGGATGCTTGATTCCACTGAAAATTACTTTTTGCCCCCAACTTGTCAAAGGTAACACTGGGGAAAACTTGCACTCTTTCTACTTCACATTAGCAAAATTAATTCTTTGCATCAACAAGCATCACAAAAGCAGCTTGGAGGAAGTCAGTAGGGCAAAACCTATCATGTACATAGATCAGAAGTTTTATTCAGAAAGTAGAGAAAAGGTAAACTTCATTGATCCCTAAGAACAGCAGGAAAGAAGTTCATCACTAGCAATGGAAAAAGCTGCATACACACATGGCTGCAGTGCAGTTCTCTCCACCTGCTCCTTCGGGAAAGATGCAAGAGCAGACTACTCATGTGAGAAGCAACAGATAATGATTGTAAATGGGATGTGCTCCACCACTTCTGAGGACTCACTCAGTCTACACCTACCACAAGGCTGACAGAGTCCCTGACATCTGCAGGTGTATGTCAACATGTACAGATCTGACAAAACAGATACACCTATGCTAAGAAAGCTTTGCACAGTGTACCATCTTTTCCCCTATATGTTCAACTAGAATATAGTCTACTTTCATATAAAATGTACCCACTGATTACTAGTTCTGATACTTTCCTTCTGCAAGAAGGAAATTACCTTTCCAAAAGTTGTGAAGTCGGAACACTGCAACAGAAGAGATGCAGCAAAGTGAGAAAGGCAGTGACCACAGTGCTCAACTCCACATGTGAGGAAACTGATTTGAGTTATATTTCTCAACTTCACTCCCTGAACAATTTACTATCTCATATTTGACTGCAACAGATACACTGTGGTTCAAGGTCAGAAGACTAGACATTCCTAGTAAATACATTTTATACCAGTAAAAACTCAGCTTTTGAAACTGGTCAAAAACACAATTCGCTCAAGAGTTCTTCACTGCTTATTATTAGATGTAAGAGTATAAAAAGCAATCAAAAATAATGCTGCAAAAATCTATTGCAGTACTAACAGCTTAGAAATAGAAGTTAACTTCTTCCTATTTCAGAGTTAATACATTATTTTCTGTTAAAAATATGAAGACATTATCATACTCTAACTTCAACAATGCATATTCAGTAACACACAGCTCAGTAATACAGCCATATTCTTCATAAATACCCCCACACTAATAAAACGAAGAATAGACCCTTCTTGAAGAAGAAATTTAAGCTGCATGAAGCTGTAATATATCTAGGCAAATATCAACCGCACACAACAGCACAAAGCATCAAGATCTACTTTCACAGTAGTATTTACTACCACAGAAGTATTCCAATCCCACGTACAAGACACAATATTTATTTGTCAGAGATGGCAGCAATAACAAGTTTCATACTACACCTACTAAGAGCTCCTGTCATTCTGCTTCACCTGCCCACCACCTTTACGAAGACAAGCAACAATATTCACAAAGCCCAACTGCAGTAACTGGAAAGTGTTGCATTAGCACCCTATCTAAATTCCTAACAAAAGCAATGGAAGAGAACAAACATGACATGTGAGATGATAATGTGAGATTATGCTGATCCAAGACAGGAACTGATGTACTGCAGGTTAGGGGAGAATTTGTACCCTTGGAATATCAGTTTCTCCACTTAAGAAAGGTATCAAGAAACAGAACAAAATCCACCAGCAAACAAAACCAATTTGGCAGCGTATGTAAAAAAAACATTTATTACAAGAACACATACTTTCATGTGGTGTTTGCTCTTGTAATAAAGAACCTTTCCAAATTAAAACCGCTTCAGTCATTCATTATTTTAAGTCCCTCTACAGTGTGTCTACTCCATCATCCCTTCCCTCCCATGATGTGTCAGGTTACTCACTTACCTTACATGAGCCTAAGAAAGCCATTGCCACAAACAGGACAGCAGTCCTGCACACAGGCAGCAAATGTGCACCTCTGGAGGCATTGAATTTAATGTGTAAGCATAAAACCACATTACCACAGACACACTGTGGACTCCAGTCAACAGTAAGACTCCGAAAAGACAATGAGCAGCTGCAGAGTATAATACAGCTACCTAACTAAAACAAGTGGTTTAGGCAGCTCCCTGGCTTATGCAACACAAAAGACAGACTTAAGTTTGGATGTCTTAGGCTTTAAAATAATTTTCCCATGAAAAACACTGGAAATATCCTACTTCTACTGGACTACACTAAAGAAAAAAAAAGGATAAGCCACTCTGTAATTTAGCAGAATGAGCACAGCACCAAGTATTATAAGTTTATTTTCTTGAACAAGTAGCAGAAATACTCTTCTTTGAATCAAAGTGAACTTCTCACACCTAAATTCAACAGCCATTTCTCATAGAAGCTTCCAAGGTGCTTTAGCAGCAAGTCCACCAGAGTCCTGGCAAACATTAAAATTTTACTTAACAGAACTATGAAAATATCTGTACTATAGATTTTCACCATCACAATCGCACAAGTCAGAAACATTAAGGGGTACAAGGTCCTAATCAACAGAGCAGTGGTATATGTTTCTCACACAAAGGTAATGGCACCATCAAATCTGTACTTTCACCTGTATGTTGTTTTTACAGGGTGGGGTGGCAGGTATGCACCATTTCAGTGCAATACAGCTTCATCAGTGCAGCTGCACACTGAATTTGAAAGCTCTACCGACACATCAGTACTGGCCCTTTTATGTAAAGAAGGGGTTTATCTCAGGAAGAAGCAAGTTCACACATTCTCTGAATGAATAAAGCTACATCAACAGAGTCCAATGTATCCATGTACATGAGAGCATCTGCCAACTGTTAACAGCTGGGAAAACAACTGTAACCAACAATGATACCAACAGAGTTTTAATAAAAGCCAAATCTCAACTTAAGGCACTCTGATATATTGTGCACATCTTCCAAAGTGTAGGTCCATAATCACTTCAACAGAGTTGATAATTTAGTGTTTCCAATTTAAGGATATGGGAACTAAGAAAAATATAGAGTGTGATTTGTATTTTCTACCCCACAGCTTCACACATGAGGCAAAGAGACTTCAATGGCTTACTACCCAACTAATATGTTACTACTGTAACCATCTGTACCCTCTAAAGCTTTTCTTCTGTGCAAGGTAACCCCACATCTACCAAGAGAGTTTACCCAAAGCAACAAAAATAAACGTGAAATTTTTGATCAGGTTTACCTCTCTTCTCAAGGTCTAAACAGTACAAGCAAAAATGGCATGGCAAACAAAACATTAAGAACCACTGTAAGCACAACCCCAAGCAGCACAGACAGTGCTGCTTTTTTCCCTTTTATATTAAAAAAAAAAAAAAGGGGGGAGAGGGCGAAGGCACCTTCCTGTGCTCAAAAGCTCATATTCCAAGAAAAAAAAATGCCTCTTTATGGCTTCAAAACCATGAAGCCAATTTTGTAAGCCACAGTTATGTTTAGCAAACAGAGATATCAGCTACAAACTTAAATTGTCATTGGTTATTACTCACTACATAATAATCTTTACCATTCCTTTTCCACCACTTTGAATGGAAACATTTTACAAATACATACACAATCTTTTATTTTTTTTTTAAACATTTTAAACACCTCTTCAGCACCACTGAAAATATATTTTCAGCAACTGCAAAGGAAACAAAGAGCTTTGGAAAACTGATTCACAGCATCCGATATCCCTGCACTGAAGTACCAATGAAATCAGTTCTTTCTTGTGACTTATGAATACTGGGCTGTTAAGTGAACAGAAACAGTTTAACTCTTCAAGATCCCCCTGCTTGTTTATTTTTAAACATAACAATACTGAATATTTACACTATACTTAGAATTCCCTCTTCTCCTTCTATAATTTTATACTAGCTAGTAAAGCTGTGCAAGCTTTTTCTCAAATTGGTACTATTACAATACATAAACTAGTTATATGTCCTAAAATATACGTAAAAACCCTTAGTTTTACACTAACCTATCCGTATCCTCTGGCATGTCTAATCACAGTTGTCAGCAGAACCAAGTGTACAGAAATAGACTCAGAGCAACTGCAGGATTACAATTTCTGATCCTACCAGCCCAGCTGTTGAAGAAAAATGCTTTGTTTTTACACTTTTTTCCCTTTCTAATATGAAGTAGAAAGTGAGCTAAAATACATCTGAAACCAGTGATCAATTTCATTCTCACACCATCAAAAAGGTGCCATTATATAACATAAAAAACACGTGATTTTCCTCCAGCATACAGTCAAGTACAGTAATTACAGCATACTGATTATGTTACTACACAGTCAACAGTTCAAATACCAATTTCAATTAGGGTTTACCACAAGAACACACTAAGTACACATTTATTTTTTGTGTCTTCCCTAGTGGGAATTTTAAGATACTGGTTAACCTTGAAGTCTATCAATGCTTTTAAGAGTAACTCTACTGAAACTCATTATTTTATTAACTTATTTCTGAAGTTGTATTATATAAAAACATGATAGTAATATAACCTTTAAAGCAATTCCTTCAAAGCTTACTTGACAGTGGATCTAAAATGGTCCTAAGGAGGAGGACTCAGAACAATTCCTGCATAAACAGGGTAAAATTTACTTCAACTAGCAGGACAGTGACAGGAGAAGTACTACAGGAGACATTAGGAAAAAAAACCTCAGAGTGTAAAACTAACACAGACAGACCACTTCTGTCAACAAGAAACCACCTAGTCTTACTCTTGCTTAGTACAGTCCTGTCTCCTTCCATTTCTGTCAGTCACATTTCATAATCTTCCAGCCTAATCCTTGTAATCCTTCCCCTTCCTCTCTCCACTTAATATTTCTGGCTGAAGTTTCAGGTTGTACAGAACTAAAAGCATGCAGTTAAAACTCTAAAGACAGAATCTTAAATTGAAATTAAATAATAGAATGTATTCCCAGAAAAATCTTAAAACAGAATTAAGACAACATCTTTTGTCAAGTCCATCGTACACTGGAAATTTTGTTTGCTATTTTGTGCTTTTAAGCTCTATTAGCATTGCTTTTCAAAGTTTGAGGTTTTTGTTCATATTTTCCTGTTGGTTTTGTTTTGTTTTTTAAATTCAAAGAACAGTACAGCATGAAAAGTATTATATGAATTGTATGCATCTACTTACAATTTAATCTTTTTTTAAATCAATAAATACTTTGTTGTATACAAAGTATACAAATTTGCAGCAGGAAAACCATGTTCATCTGCACACCAACAAAAATTAAAACATCCC
This sequence comes from Phasianus colchicus, assembly GCF_987193195.1. Lineage (NCBI taxonomy): Eukaryota > Metazoa > Chordata > Aves > Galliformes > Phasianidae > Phasianus > Phasianus colchicus. Next base: position 8,687,774 of record NC_143452.1, read on the forward strand.
TTATAAATCAAACCAAAACATTTGGAAAAAATATTTAAACTCTAATCTTGAATTCAACTGTTATCCGATGTGCAAGTCACTGGACTTGTGCAAATCAAAGCAGGCTGAAGGCTAACACACACAGCTACTCTTCCACCAAAGTTTTGTGCAATACCTTTCTGGCACCGTAAAGGAAAACATTTTAAGGCCTATCTCCTAACAGCTATTTGGAGCATACTTGTGTATTTACTCCTATAGAAAGCTTGAAACGTCAAAGAATGATAACAAGCACTTAGCACATAAAACACAAAGCACAACCCAAAATATCTATTACAATTAACACAGTAAATACTACACTTATACAGTAACTAACTACATATCGACATTTTTCATTATTCAGCAACGCAACTGCTTAAATGGCTGCTAAATTTCATTTATAAATGTATCAACAAGACATAGCTGAAGCTATTCTTCTTGATGTTACCACTTCAAAAAAAGTTCTTATATAAAATAGTTGTAAGAAGTGGAAAAGTTTCTATAAAATTAAAAGACAGTTGAATATCAACTGCCAAAGAATATATTTAAACAAGGCTGTGATGGTTAAGCACTGACTACTTTTGCAGTTTCAAAAAGATTATCTACGTCTAAAATTATCCACGTCTAAAATATTAATAACTTTTAAAAATTATCTTAAGAATGCTACACACAACTTTGCACATTAAATAAAAGGAATCATCATTTTTTCCCATCCTGAAGTTCCCAGGGAAAAAAAAGGAAACAAAACCAGTGCAAAAAAACAAGAACATTATACTGTTTTAAAGTACTGAATATATAGAAGAGTGTAATCCATATATATTTTTCAGTTTATTAAAGAAACTGAAGTGTTCTTTCCAAGTAAAAAATGACAAGCTAAGATGATAGGATCTTATTCACTCACTACTAAAATGAAGCTATTGCTTGGATAACTGTACGAAACAGTTTAGTCATATGCAAAGCACAGCTTCGTGCAAGGCACATAAGCAGCTCTAAAACATCATTACCTCCAAGGGACAGTATTGAAGTACATCAATGGGGAAGGAGGAAGGTAGACAGTACCAAACGTTGACTAGTATAAGCATTCAATACAATACTGGCATTAACTACCTAACGATGCAACCCCTTCTCCTTCCTCTACAAGACACCAGCACTTCTTAAAATCCTGCTTTTCTCCTTGAACTCACCACGGAGGAGCCTTCAGCATCACCCAGCGCCAAACCCCGTAACCTCGTGCCAGGACCCACCCCGAGCCCCGGCGGCGCTCAGGCGGCATCCGGAGGAGCAACGCTCCGCCCGCACCCCGCCGCCTAACGGACCAGCGGCGGAGAAACCCTCATCCGGTAGCGGGATTCGTTGTACGGGACCGAAAAGGCGCTTATGTCGGTTGTAGCGTCACAGAGAATCTCACCGCCGTCAGCTTGACCCGTGACGTCGATCGGCTCATCGCACGCCCGTCCTCTCCTTGTCTCTCCCCCAAGATGGAGGAGCCCGCCTTCCTGCCCGCTCCGCCCGCGGAGGCCGTCCTCTCCGCCGCGGCCCAACCACGTCAGGAGCTTACGGGGCGGCGGCTCGGGGCTTCCTCCGGGGCCCCCGCAATGTGTCGCCGACCTCCTCTGGAAGCGGGCCAGGCCTCCGATGTGCCCTCGCCCCACAGCCGTACCGACGGTCCCCTGGAAACAGGCCGCGCCGCCCCCCCCGCCCCCGTCCCTCCCCGCAGCCCTGCGGCCGCCCGGCCCGCACCGCCCGCCCGCCTCCATTTTCTCGCCGAGCCCCGAGGCCTGAGGTGGCGGCCGTCCTTTTTCCGCCACCCTTCCGCCTCGGCGACTGCCCGCCTCCCGCTCTCCTCCTCTCGCCGGTGCTTCTCCCCCCGCCTCCCTCACTCACCGCGGGGAGTGGGTGCGGGATCTCGCCTCCGCCACCGAAGGTCTCAGCCGCGCCGCGCCGCCATTTCCTTCTCGCAACGGCTCCAGAGCGCTGGGCGGGGCCGCTCCTCCCCCGCTACCATAGAGACGGATATGGCGGCCAACCGCTGCCTAGAACGGCTACCGCGCCTCGCTTTGCGCACGGCTCCCGGAGGACTTCGGCCGATACAAGCTCCTCCCCCTGGCCCAGCAGCGCGCGCGCTCCCTCACAGCTGGGCGTTGGGCGGGAAACCCGCGGCCCTTCGCTGCCTGCCCTCAGCCGTAGGGCGGGGAGCGGAGCTGTTCCTGCACGGCCCCGCGTCCGAGCGCCAAGCAGAACTGAACTGTAGCGAGTCCTAAGCACTGCTTTGCTCACAGCGACTTGTCTTGCAGAGCAGAATCAGCTCTATGGCAGAGGAGTTTGCCTACTGCTTGCAGACCTAACTGCTCCATCAGCTATGCTCCGCGCCTTCCGCTTATTCCATTTTTTACCTTAATCTGATTCAGAAAAATCAAGTAGCAGCTGCTGCATTAATGCCTACCTGTGGATCTGGGTGCTGTGGAAGGGCTCACAGCATTAACTGGCTTAATGCACAAAGACTGCTCAGTAAACACCCTTTTATCCCAATAAACACCCTTTCAAAATGTCTAGGCTCCTAAAAAACACCAGGAGCCAAACTTTTACAAGCAATTAGATTTTATAGAAATCTACATTCAAGAGCACAGTATGAGACTCATGGGAATAAAAGCTAAGGATGATGACTTTAAAGTTACTATTAGCTTTTTTTTTTTTTCTTCTAACAACACAGGCAACCTCTCCACCTGTAAAACAGGACTATATATTAATACTTACTCCACTCAGGAACACCAAGATGTGAGAAACAGATTCCTGTATGAAAGCACAAGACAAGCAGTAGTTTTTGTTCTGCATCTACAGAGTTACAAGAAAACAAAGGCAGGTGGAATGGAAATAAATACCTTTTGATGTAGTAGATCGAGCCCCTCTGTGATTTATGCCTGAAAAAAAGCTAATGATATCATTAATGGTCATCTAGCATCCAGTGAGTGCTCATAATAAGGAATCTATACCAAGGGAAAGGGAATGTGGAAAACAGGGAGGTGCACATCAGTAGCGAATGGGGACCCAGCAGTGAAATAAGTATTAATCTGTTCTTACACACATTTGGTAAGAGGCTTGTTTCATCTTAATGTGATAATTAACTCAGTCTGCACACCCAGTGAATACCAACTAAATAATGCTTTCATCCCACAAAACCCCTAACATCTTTGTGTTAAAGACTGCCTTCTCACCAAGTCCGTTATCTGTCCTTGCTGACTAAACACCTGTGTCACCTTCACTTGACCAGTACATTCACCACCTCAGCTTTTTCTCCACTTCACTCGATTCCTTTCCCTTCCCCATTGTTTTCCTGTTTTAAAGCCTGATTTCCCTTCATTTAGCGAAGTTACTCCTGGGTGGTTTATGTCTTCTCTTACATAATGTAACTGTAGCTTCTAACAGAAAGGTAATTATAGTTTGAGCTGAAAAAAAAAAAAAACCTCACAAATCTGCCGAGAACTCCTAGCAAAAAGATTAATGCATATCAATTAGCTTCTAAAACAGTTTAATAAGCACCTTACCCATCTATCCTTAAGTACCGGAAAAGCTTATGCTAGGATATCTACCAAGCCCTTAGTACTACTTAAAACCTTTTTCCATTGCTTTCCTAGATTTTGTCTACCATTAGGCAGTCAATACATTGAGACTTTCCTCTGCAGCTAATACATCTGTGCTTGACTATCCCTGGGGTTTCTCTAACTGCATTTTTATTTATTTGTTAAGAACTAGAAAACAACAACAGGTAAAACAACAGGTAAAAACTAGAGACAGAGTTAGCCCAGTAAAAGAGTAGGGATGAAAGCTAATGAGCAAGTTCTCATCCCTACTCCATTGCTTTTTAACATAAATATTGATCACTTCAAGTCAGAAGAGACTAGTTTTCGTTGGCTGTGCTCCAGATTTACCTTTTTTGGTTTACAGAAAAAGGCCTGTGTCCCAGAGTCCAGCACATCAGCCAGTACAGATACTCCAGATGTCAAGGTAGCATATCCTCTGGGTACTTAATTCTGCAAGGCTCCCCTTATATCATTTTGTATAAAGACTGGATGAACAGAGAAATACTTTACCAAGGAGTATTCAGATTTGTGAGGCTTAACAAAGAAGAGCTATGCAAATTACAATTTAGGTTATTACAAAGCCTCTTCTCTCAAACAAAAGCTCAGTCTCTAACCAGTTTGACATTACCCTCAAAATGCTGGGGAAGCATAGGTCAGGAAAAAAAGAACATAGCAAATCACAATACCCTGCAAATAGGTTACAAATTTCTTTTTGTTAACATAAAAGTCATAAAAAAGGCCTACTCCTGAAAACGTCTGGGCAGAAAGAAAGCCAGCAGTATTTTTTTTTAACAAAATCAACGCTACAAAACAGGAATAGTTACTGGCTCATTTTTTTGCATTTCTTCAGCTTAGAGACAAAAACAGGACAGAAAAAAAAAAAAAACCCAAAAAAAACAAAAAAAAAAGGGACAAACTGTTGCAGTTAACTGAATATCCCAATCTGTGAAAAAAACAGTGCCATCACTGCACAATCAAGCATGCCACCAAATAGCAGCTCACACATTTTCAGTTTACTCAGTATATTATTCTACTCTTTAAAAAGCAGCTACAAGCTAATCTTTGCTCTTCACCTGTAAACAGCAGTTAGAGTTGCTCTCACGTGTCTCCTCTTTACCCAGGGTGCACTTCCCTCAACAATAAGCTCAGGAAACCCTTCAAAAGAGGGGTACTCTCCTACTCCCTCTGTGTTTATGGAAATCTCCTGAGAAACTCCACCTTTTGGGGGAGGAGCTGACAAGAATCAGGAACAGGAGTCTAAAGGAAAGACTCACAAAGCAGCTGATTCAGATGTATAAGAAATAGAATTGGAATGTTTTGTCTTTCCCTGAGTGTCAAATTTGTTGAGAGGGTTGGGTGTTCTTTTGATTTGTTTGGTTTTTTTTGTGTTTGACTGATTGCTTTGATTTAAGATAGATGAAAAGCTTTTTCCAAACAGTATGAATACTTGCTGTGCTGTAGCTTTCTGTCCTGTGGCTAACAGCTAATGGTGTGTATTAGTATATATTTGAAGTTCTTTGTCCAAAGCTTTCTATTGTTTATAAACAATGAGAGTTTTTTGAGAATTAAAAAATAAAAATAAAAAATTGAACTATAGAGAGTATCAATTTCAATGTAGGAACAACTGTAATGGAGTGAAGAATGAGTAATTGTATCCATATTCCCACTAAGTATAAGTGAAATTATATGCTCTCAATTAATATCATTTGCCATATTTCATATGCAAATGTACTGCTCTCTTATTTAAATACACAAATAGAACTGTTTTATTGTCTTTGTGCCTTGATTCATAAACCTTATTGCATCTAGTTGCAGCAAGTTTATTAATTCACTGGAGCCAGTATAGATTTTTTTTACAGATTGTAAATCAGAGCCCTCAGCCACTACATTTAAGAGTCCAGCGTGGCAACTGAAGAAGGTCTGCAGACTGCAAGTTGGCCGTCCCAGAGTAGGCCTGCACTGTCGCTAGAGGCACTAAAATATCAAGGAGGAACAGGAGACAGGGAGCAGCGGGCCTGCAGCGGGAACAGGCAGTATGATGGAGTCAGCAAAGGCCCTGCCTGACAGGTGAGAGCCAAAGAGGGGAGACAAGGAACAGATGACAACTGCTCCCCAGCCCCACTTCATGCAGCTTCGCTCCCTCCAGCGCCACTCGCCCTGCTGGCAGGGCGGCCATCTTGCGGCCTGACCTCGACAGCTCTAACTCTATGGTACTCCCGGCGGGACCGGCTTCAATCTAGCGGTACTGAGGCGCCTCAAGTCTTCTCTATGGTACCAGCGCCCCACTGGATGTGTCTGTACATACATGGTGTACACTCTGTCCCGCGGCCCATCTCTATGGTTGCGTATTCTCGCTTCTCTCCTGACGCCGATTGGCTGAGAGAGCAGTTCTCGCGAGATCCGCGCGCCAGAGGCCTGGCAGAGGCGGCGGTGGAGTCCGCGTTCGTGCGTTGAAGCCGGTATCGCAGCGCGCTCGGTAAGATGGCGCCAGCGGAGCCGCTCCTTTCCCCGGGGGACGGGGGCTGCCGCGGCCCTCGCCTCGCCTCGCCTCGCCGGCTCGGTCCGTCGCCGATCGCTGCGAACGGCGGGGAGGCACCGGGCCTGTGGCGAGCGGAGCCGTGCGCTTGGGTGGCCTGGGCCCGCGGAGGGCCGGGTCGGGGACTGCGCCTCGGAGGGCCGGAGCCGAGCGGGGTGTTGTGAGGCGGGGGAAGGTCGGGGTCCCTCAGCGGGGCTCGCGCCGCAGCAGTTCCGGGGAAACGCCGCGTGGTTGGGAGCGCGGGCCGGGAGCGCTCGGTCCTTCGGGTGGCTCCGGGCCCGTCCTGTGCCCCGCTGCCTGGTGCTGTTGGGGTCGGTGCGACTTTGGTGAGAGCTAGGGAGGGAAGGAGCCGTTCTGATGGGAGGCGGTGCGCTGCCGCTCGGGGTGGCGGTGCCTGTTGCTGTTGTTGCCGCCCCTCCTCCCCCTTCCGCTGCCCCTGTCAGAAGTGGACAAATACCGTCTTCGGTTTTAGCAGAGTGCACTGTTTCCGAATCTGAGAGAAAACACCGGGAAATAATTTAGTAGCGTTGGCAGGAGGGCTTCTGGGACGGTCACACTAAGCCGTCTGGTTGTGCGCGGGAGCACTCACTGCTTTTTTGTGGCTGTGTGACATACACTGCTATCCAGTCAGTGTTTTTGTTTTTAAAAAACTTTAAAGCAAATGTTGTTTATATAGACTTTGCTTTGGAAATTTGTTACAGGCTTTCTGGTTAGCTGTAAAACTTTGATTCATTTGTTTTACTTCGTGATGCTGTGGGTCCTGTATAACTTTTAGACAAGATTTTATTTCGACTGGATTTAACGACGCGAAAATGGTATTTGAATTTGTATTTTGATGATGGATGAAAGCAGCTTTAGAAACTGGCTGAAAGTGCAGGAAGGAGGAAAAGAAAATGTAAAATAATGCCTGCAGATAAAAGTGTCTTTTGGAATATTTAAGAGATCTCATTAGAAAGATACAGAGATAGCAGTAGCACAGTGCTTACACACATTAAACTTGCTTTTAATTGAATTGTGTTAAATAAAATGCTTTTCTCTCTTTGTAGTAAGAGACCAGGATGAGTTATGCAGAAAAACCTGATGAAATCACAAAAGATGAATGGATGGAAAAACTTAATAACTTGCATATTCAGAGAGCAGACATGAACCGCCTTATCATGAACTACCTTGTTACAGGTAATAGTGCATTGTAATGCTAGGAGGCTTTTATTGTATTTTGTTGGGGCATACCACTTTGGTTAGAATATGGTACTATAAAGAGTGGAATTAAGGACTTTAAGGATTTGGTGATTGCTTTTGACTTTTAGCAATGTACAGGTGCTCTTTTATTCTCTGAAGTGGACACAGAATCAATTAGATTAAAACAGGGACCTAGCAGATATATTGAAAAAGAAATTACTCTGCCCTTAATTCTTATGCTAAAAGATAGAGAAGAAAGTATTTTTGGATTGCCGTAAACAGAAATAACCTGCTTCTCTATGATATCCTTTTTTTGTGCCGTTAAGACAGAACTCAAGATATGGAGCTGTTTTTAAATAGCACTCATAAAGCTTCACAGAGCATTTATCAGAAGCAAGTTTTAACTGTCTAGAAGGGTAGACTCTGAAAGGACACTTTAGTCTTGAACTGTTTTGATGACAATTATTAAGCTCTTCAGCATATAGCCTAACTTTATACTTACAGCAATCAAAAACCCTTGGGAATTGTCCCTAGCAATTATGATGCATACCATCACCATAAGCTATACTAGGGTGGAGGCATTTATATTTGATCTACACCCCTGTTTACATTGGTGTGCAACTGGATCTTCTGAGATGAGAGAAGAGCATCTTAGTGGCTTAATAAAGTAAGCTAAATCATTTGTGCATGTACAGAAATATAACTTAAGATTCAGAGTGACCATTAAAAACTTTTACCAACACTATATTTGTTTTAGAAAAGCAAAGTTTGTTTTCTTTTCCTGTTTGTTTCTGTTCTTTTCCTGTCAGTAAAATTATAAAAACACAATTGGGGACTGGAGGAGAATCAAAATCATGCAAATTCTTCAAATATGAGCCCGTTTTGGAAAAAACAATAGTGCTTTATTGAACATGTAAAGTTACATGATGCTTGCATCCTTAGAGAATGAAGGCACTTGAGTTACAAATGAACTAAGCATGTACTGCCAGGTGCCTGTTGGATTAGATGCTTATATAAATAAGAATTTTTCAGAAGTTGACAATTCAGTTTTCAGAGTTAATCTTTGAATCAAAAAATGTACAAGCAATACTCTCATCTTTTCAGTGAAACTGATTTTTTTTAGGTGTTTTACAAAACTGATTTGTAGGTAAAACGTTTGTATTTCAGAGGGCTTTAAAGAAGCAGCAGAGAAATTTCGAATGGAGTCTGGAATTGAACCCAGTGTTGATTTAGAGACACTTGATGAAAGAATAAAAATCAGAGAAATGATACTGAAAGGACAGATTCAAGAAGCCATTTCATTAATAAACAGCCTCCATCCAGAACTGTTAGATACAAACAGATATCTTTACTTTCATTTGCAGGTAAGAACAAGTGGAAATTCTATTTTTGTTTCAGAAGTTATTAAGAAACTCTGGAAAAAGTGTGGGTTTAAGAGTATTGTAAGGGATTTGTGGCTGAACACGGCTGCAGTTTGAAATGTTTGTTTTTGATATCATTTTATAGCAGTGGGAAATTCTGTGGCATGGTACAACAGTCATATACAATTAATTAGTAACTTGGAAACTTTTAACAGTGGGAATGATCTGTGATTTACCAACTATTAATCTGGGTTTCTAGTAGTTCTTTTAGTAACACACATTTTCAAAACATGTTATTTAAAAACATCAGACTACCTTTTCTAGTAAATCTTTGGCAAGTTTATTACTTCTTGTCTCAGATATTTAGCATTGACCTTAAACTTTCATAGTATGGATTAGTATTTGTCTCAAATTACATACTAATGACTGAACATTTTGGTCTTGAAATACTGAAGATTTGCTGATTTGTTTAGCTAACATTGCTGTGTTTTTCTGTATGTAGCAGCAGCATTTGATTGAACTGATTCGGCAGCGTGAGACAGAAGCAGCTCTGGAATTTGCTCAGACCCAATTAGCAGAACAAGGCGAGGAGAGCCGGGAATGCCTGACAGAAATGGAGCGCACGCTGGCTTTGCTTGCCTTCGATAATCCTGAAGAATCACCATTTGGAGACTTGCTTAACATGATGCAGCGACAGAAGGTAGAATTTGCTCATAAGGAAGTTGATGTATTTTATTCGTATGTGGTGAAAACAATGTCCAAATATTTTTGAAATTTTTATAAAAATGTGTATAGCATTATGCAAAAGAGCAGAAATATTTCTTAAGCAGCATTCAAAAAACTGTTTGATTTTCTTTTTTGTTTCTCTAGGCTGTTGGTATGTGGAGCTTTGCCCTTGCCTCATTCTGAGAATTAACAAGCTGTGTTGATGTTATCCATGTCTGTGTGACATTACAAGTGTTAATCATAGAAAAACTATTACTAAACTCAAGTATTTCTTTTCCAGGTATGGAGTGAGGTTAATCAAGCTGTTCTAGACTATGAAAATCGTGAATCAACACCCAAGTTGGCAAAATTACTGAAACTACTACTGTGGGCTCAGAATGAGCTAGACCAGAAGAAAGTGAAATACCCCAAAATGACAGACCTCAGCAAGGGGACAATTGAAGAACCCAAGTAAAATGTGTGCAGATGGACATCAAACAATCATAGTACTGCACAGTATACATTTATATCAGTCTGTGACTGAAATATTTTTACTACAGTACAGCACTCAATTCAGATTTTTCAATGAACATCTAATTTGAAGGGAGAAAAGTCCCTTTTGAATGCTGCAAAAACTGCATTGAAAGGCGCTGTATCTCTTTGGAAGTCTGACTTAGGCTATGCACTATAATACATTTTTAAAGAAAAAAACAATTAAACAGGACAGGAAAAATCACGTTTTTAAAAGTACAGAACTCAAGCTTTCTAATTGGCTACTGATACTTAGTTGAGTGGTCAGTGAGTTAATATGGAGTTACATTGGCAATTATTCAGTTAAGTTTAACTGTCTCCTGTTTGAAATGTGTATATAGAACAGTGAATATTTTCTACCTTTAAGTTATAGCAAGATATACATTCCCCTTAAGAGTAACTGGTCATGTTTTCATCTATAAACTTTGCAGTAAGGTCAACCTTTTGCCTAGGAAATAGTGTACAAACTTGTAAATCTTAATTTAAGAACTTTTTTTTCCTTGTTTCTGACTTTTTGGTGCTTTATATGGTGAGAGCTATGTTCATAATGGATCAGTGACCCATCTTTTTTCATGAGAGTATTGTTGGAAATAAGTTTTTTCTTAATTTTCACAAATGACCAAAATGGCCCTCAGAGGCATTTGAGAGTTTTTCTTAAAGGGGACCTTTCCCCTCCATATTGAGTTTGCAGCTGCAGACACTGCAGTGATTCCAGCAGGCTAGTAGAGCTTGGAGGGCCACTGGATTTTTGTAAGCTGAAAGACATACTTGTGTTAGGAAATAAAGCGGGGGGAGAGAGACTTACGGAAGCCTCTGATGCATCTTCTTGTGCAGGATCTGCCTTTACTCTTGTTGAATAAGAATTGTAGTTTTAGAGCTACTTGGGCTGTTTTTATGCCTTGAGCAGAGCAGAGCAGGGCTGTCTTTCAAGACTGAAATGTCAGTTCTTTTCGATTCTTTCCATACCTTTCTGAAGAGATGCAGTTCATCTTCACCTGTATTACTTTGTTTACTGACTGCCCTCACTCCAGTTAGGATTCTGGTTTTAATGTTTTACATGTAAAGTCCAGACTTTCAAGTCAACAAATTGTAATCTTGTGGGTATGGGATGTTCAGGTCAACTTAATTTTGCAGCACTGTTCACTGGTGTATATCCAGTGGTAGGAAGCACTAATCTTGCCAAATCAATCTGTAGGTTTTTTAGGTCTGTATATCAAGTTATTAATGATTTGTTGAACAAAGACCGATCTGGTGGGTGAAGTAGCTGAACATCACGATGCACTGGCAGTTGTCATACCAGTCCCATACTGTACATAATCTAGTCTTGTATGGTAGATATTACCCTGTAGAATGAAACTTAGTTTTCACTTAATTTTACTGGAATACTTATGCATTAAACTGTATAAAGCTTTGCAGATACACCTGACTTATGGAAACTAAAAAAAAAAAAAAAAAAAAAAAAAAAACCTGTTACTGATTGCATTACTGTGAACACTGTTTACTTGTGTAGCTGTTTTTTTGTGAGGGGAATCCATTGTTTGTTAAGCAGCTATTAGAGATGCAGAGCACTAAGTTTAAGCTAGATGATGGGTATAACAAAATGAGTTGTTCTCATTTATTACTGATAGTTTTGTTCTGCACTTTTAAGGCATTTTGTGGCATGGAGGTCTCGAAGTTTATACGTAACAAGCAAGCTATCAGTTGCCCCCAGTTACAGCAGTGGTCTGGCTTTCCTTCTCCCAGACTGGTTATTTTAACACCAACATTTTAACAGTTGTGTTCTTTTTCCTTTTTTTTTTTTTTCCCCACTTGGTTGATGTCTAAAAACCATGTATAACTTTTAGTTTGTGAGAAACTGTGTGGTTAATGTCACTTTGTTTAATAACAAACTGCAGAAACAAAACTGGAATAGCTCTAATTTCTTCATATGTAACTGATCAGCTTTTCCTCTGTTCTGATGCTTACATACTAAATCTCATCTAAAGCTTCTCCCAGATGAAGTGGAAAGCAGTGTGGTTTTGTTGCATGACTAGCATTTTTCTCCATGAGAAATGCAGTATTACAGTCCTGGTTGAGAAGTTTACTGTACTTCTGGAACGCTATGTTAATTTCACATAGTATTTGAGCAAAGAGTGAGCATAGATTACTTGAATTTTCACTAGCTTGTTTGTTTTTTTTTCCATTAAAAAAACATGTTTTTTAAGGGGTTTAATATAAAGTTAGTATAGAACTATTTCACTTTGTTTTTATGAACATGCCACATTGATAAGCAGCTTTAATCTGTAAAGTTTTTTGGTAACTGCAAGAAAATATTCGAAAGCTATGCATTTTAGAGAAAGCGTAAAGGTAGTCATAACGGTACTTCTAAGGATCTTTATATTAGTGTATATAAAATAGTTTGCATATACAAATATAATATATAATCTGTTTGAAATATTCTTGGATGGTAGGGGCTGTGAAACATAATTTATGGAAATATTGTACACAGTAAACAGACCTCTGTCAGTACACGAATGGACTTTTGTCATATGCATGAGAAATGTCTTATTTGGTGACTACTAATGGATGGGATTTTGTCAACCCATTTTTGTTAGATAACCACTTTAACAAATACTATTAAATGCCACTTTGAACAGTTTGCTTTAGCGTTAAAATACATATATTTTTTTCCACTTAATTTAGAATAATATGAGAATAACTTTTGTATGAAGATTTGTTCCAAACTCAACGGTGGCAAACAAATGTGGTACACTACACTCATTCTTCTCTCAGTCTTTCTTTTGCTGAAAGCAAGTAAGATTATTTTCTTTTCATTAATGCTATGAACACGAAGAAGTCGAGTTGTAAAATATCTTGTCTTACATGCCTCTGCCAAAAGACTTTATAGGAAATGTGTTTTGATTAGGCTACAAATCTCATTCCTTCTCCAAAATTGTCTCCTTTATAGCTGTCTCTTGGCTGTTACCATGTTTCTTTTCTGCCTGTCCAATCTAAGCTAAACTGGTTGCTTCTGTTGTACAACGGAGTCATTTGTGGAGGGTTAGGGATAATGGGTTTCCATGAAGATGAAATACTGGCAGTACTTTCTGAGAAAAAGTTACTAAACTGTTTAATTTATATAGTTGGAAAACCAGAGGCTGCTGAAACCAGAAACTAACAGCAGAATATTAAGTAAAGCATTTCCTCTCAAGACCTTTGAAGAAGAGAACACATACACAGCTTGAAACTGGGACAAGCACTTCTCAATCTTGAGATGATTTCATTGAAACACTTTCTGCTCCTTCCACCTGCATTAAAAGAAACACTGAAATGAATGTGGAGAGCACTTATGTAGCATTAAAAATGTGTGAAATTACCTGGACATAATTCTGTCTCCTTTCCACTCCTTGTACATATAGGTGAAGCCATTACATTCTTCTAGGATGATTTTATTGTTTTTAATTTACAACATTTATGCTTTGTACGCTTGGGTCTAAGCTTAAAAGCACTACTTTAAAAAAAACAACAACAACACCTTGACTAGTAGGTGAGTGGTGCTCAACTTATTTCAAACCATTTTCTGTCCAAGTTCATTCTGAAGCTTTATTAAATTGAGTTGGAGCGTGATCCCTGTGTGTCTGATCTTCATGGACCTCCTGTTAGCAGCAGCCAAAGGCACCCTTCAGGTAATTACCTGAATATCAGTGGAGAAGGAGTCATGTTTTGCTCTAAGCCTGTCTTTAGCACTAGAGCAACATGTGGTGGCTCCTGAGCCACGCTGTGCGTCTTTCTTCCACGTAGAAACATTGTGACTGGTGAGCATCAGTTTCTGCCGTTAAGTTCTTAGTGAAAATGGCCCAGAAAACTTTGTGAGCAGTGTTGTCTCCTGCAAATCAATTGGAGTTTCTCTTCAGAAGATGGCAGTTGCCTTTTATGGAATATGTGAACCTATTACTCTTTCTCATATGCTCCAAAAAATGGAGATTTGGGACATAATTTGTGCTGAACTTCCTAAAATATTCAAATAATGCAACTGTTGTGTGGATAAAATTCAGTGCTGGTGGATGTCAGCTCATATATTATCCCAGTAATCTTTTGTTTGGTTTAATCTTTTGGCAGATTAAACTGAACACAGGGAAAACAAGAGGAGATTGTGTTCTTGATTGATTTCTGAAGTCAGCACCTGTCTTCTGACTTGTTTCTGTTTGCCATTTAATCACCTTGATGGGATGTTTGCCTCCAGAAAGTAATGCAGCAGTGAAAAGAATGGTATCAGTGTTCTCACTTTTTAAATGGATGTTAACAAGTTTGCTGTTAATTTTATATTCAAATATATATATATATATATTTAACTGCAGCTATTTCTCAAGGTAAAATTAGCTCCCTACTGTAGAAGCAAGTTAGAGCATCTGAGAGCAGTAAGGAGGAAGTGTAAGAGTAGAAAATCAGAACACTTGATATGATATACTCAATTTTGAGACTCAGTTATAACTTTAGTAAATAGCCAACACTGCAGTGTCGGATGCATCCTACAACAGAACTGAAACTTTACATAGCAGTGTCTCAGATGAGTGTAAGTGGGTTTTCTCTATCTGTGATTGCTGTATCATACCCAAGCCCTCAGCTCTTCTGTACTCTCCTGGGCCCATGAGATACATTTCACTTCTGTACTTATATCAGCTCTCGTCTCCCCTCCTACCTAGATTTAAACACACACATTATTATTATCCATACACATCTCTCATAACAGACTGAAGGATGTTTCTGATTTTTGGCTGCATTTTCTCATGCCTTGGCTCCCTCTTCTGGAAATAGTCACAGTAGCAGAGTGAATAAAAACACCTCCTTTGCATGGTTTCCAGTCGTGTGTCCAAATAATTGAAAGAAAGCTGACAACGTGATGAAGGCTGAGCCCTGTGGTTACTCTGCATAGTTCCCCTCAGTTTGCACTTACACCAAAGCTTGTTGGTGTTTCCTTTCCCTGTGGGTAGGCAGGTGACTGTATGTGATTATGCCATGGGTGTTTTGGGGTAGACCTCTTTCCTTGAAACGCAGAGGCAGTGAACGTGGCGTGACTGTATGTCTTTTGCTGGAGCCCTCCTATTTCTGGTCTGGATCTGTCCGTGTGTGAAGAACCTTTTGCTACTTCACTCTCTAAAGTTCAGCTCAATATTGTCCTCTTGATTTAAGCTAACTGCTCTTCAGGGACTTGAAAAGTATTCTTTCTAGCAGAAGAATGGGTAAGTGAGCTTTAGAGCTAAGTTTTGTTTTTACTGAGCGTTCACAGGCTCCTGGTTTTCCTGATTGTAGGCAGGCTATACTGGCCATGCACACCTGCTCATTGTGCTTTTTGGTGCAGCCAGGAGCTTCAGCACCTTCCCCAAAGGCTGTGTACCACCTGGCTGGGCTGAGTTTTGCCATGCCCACATCCAAGCTACTACTGGTCCTACAGTCACCTCAATGATGTCCTAACAGCTGCTCATTTATATTCCTGAGGTGATTCATCAGTGCTCTTATTTTGAAGTGAGATAACCATTATTTTAATTATCTATTTCCATACGGAAGTCTGATTGTATCCGACATTTAAGGATAGCAGCAGCTCTGTCCGGCAGGGTTAAATCAAGCTGCAGCAATATGAATTTCTATTCAATTTCTCCTTAAATTGGGTGGGAAAATCCAGAGCGAGAGAGATTCCTGCTGGCACATCTATGAAAGGCAGAGGAACGAGGGGCTGTCCCACCAGTAGTGCAAACAGCACTGCAGTTTTTGGATGTTGAAGGGTGAGGATGTTCTTTCTGTTAAGCCCCCATGATGTTGCCGATTTAATTATTTACTGGAGGAGGAGTTCAAACAAACAAACAAAAAACAATAAGAGGGGAAAAAAAGAAACCAGTAACACAAAGACCAAGTTTGAAGGAAAAGGATGGAGATGCCAAAGCTCCGTTCCGCGCTGACCGCCGGCCGAGCGCCTTCCCCGGGCACCGCGAGTTCGGGGCTGCCCCGGGGCTGGATGCGGAGCCGGGACCCCGCCCGCCCCGAGAGCAATGCGGGCGGCCCCGGCATCGTGGAGGGCGGCGGGACTTCCCGGAACGGCCCGGCGGGGAGGCGCTGACACGTGGCCGCGGCTCGGCAGGGGGAGGGAGCCGGCGGCCGGGGCGATGTGAGCCGGCGGGGCCGGAAAGCGCTGCCCGCATGGCCGCGGGCGGCGGCAGGAATGCGCCGGTGTGCGGAGGAGAGCACGGCCACCGGGACCCGCAGCACGACGGCATGAGGAGGGATGGAGGCGGGGAGCCGTACTGGTCCAGGTAAGGCTGCGGCGTTCCGCTGGCGAGCTGGGCAGGCTCAGCCGGAAACCTCTCCGCAGCTCCTGGGGCTGCTCCTGCGATGTGCCGGATATCGGACGGGTGGTTTCGGAGATGCTCGGGGGTCGGAGGGCACCCGGCTGTTGGGTGGTGGGCGGTGGAGGAAAACCACCGATGGGCGAGGTGTGGAATTGCTGTGAATCGCGGGGGGGAAAAAAATCTCTCCGATCTATTTCTGGCCTGCAGTCAGTTATTTAAACAACCGTCGAAACTATGGCGAGGTTTATCATAGTGTTCCAGCCGGGATGTTTGTACTGCTGATAGCGAGTAATTAAGATGAAGTCTGGAAAAGGAGGAGCTCACCAGCTCAGAACTGTTCCTGTTCTTTTCCTTTCCCCAAACCGCCTCGGCACAGTGCCATGGAGGACAAGGTTGGGCATTGGTGGGCTGCATGCTGAATTTCCAGCACTTCAGAACCCAAAAATTCCATGCTGTCTCTATGGTGTTCCCTGTGTTACACCACGATTCCAACAACGTGCTTCTACCTCATCCCCACCTGGATGAACTTCTGCATGGGAGTCACAGTTTGGTTGCAAACTTCCTTCCTTCAAGGAGCGATGGGATGCTGCTCTCAGGTGTAGGGTTTGAGTTTGGGGTTTGCTGCATTCATTGATCACTGTGGGTCCCTTCCAACTCAGGGTATCCTACATTTCTATGAAAATATTTAGTGCTCCTCTTAGGCCAAAGTGACCACTTCCAGCAGTTGGGGTGTAAACAAAAGCGATGGTTGATGTTGACTGTTGGTGAAGTATCAAGAAAGAAGCATTTTTAGAGAATTCTGGCCACGTTGCTGTTAGTGATTGAAAGAATTGGGTCTGTGCTAGACCCACACACACCCATACCTTCTCTTGTTTGGGGGTCTCAAGCAAACAAGTGGGAGAGGAGCATTCTGCCACGTTATATGGGCGGGTTGGTGTCTGGGTGGAATGTAGCTGGTGAGGTGGTTAAAAATCAGCATAGTGGACAGTTTTTGATCAAGGTATGCAATTGAATAATAGCTCTTGACATTTCAATGCATGGATTAATTGCCGTGGAGGCAAGGTTTTATCAAGTGGAGGAAGCGACATGAGTTCCATGTTCTCCAACAAAAGCTCTGCCAGGCTGCTTCCCAGGATCTGCCTGCACTGTCAGTGCAAGGAGAGATAAGCACTTATCTCGGAGGGTTTATTGTTCCATCTTTGTTCGTGCCGCTTCTTCTCTTGTCCTCCCTTTTTTCATCCAGCTCTTCCTTCCTCTTGCACTGTTCTTTCCCCGTGGTTCACCCTACCTCCCCAGCTGACCTTCTCAGACTTTTTGGTAGGTAGTTTCCCATGACTGTGCTATTACATGTTATTATCTGTATTGTCTTTCTCATCCAAGAACAAAGCTTGAAAAGATTGCTTGTGTTGTAGCACATCTGGACATTTAGATAGAGCTTTTTGTTGGAGATCTTAATGTGCCAAGCAGGGCCTTCTGGTTGGACTGATGGGAAGGCTAAAGGTCCAAGAAGAGAAATCTATAGCCAAAAGTTAGAAATAAAGCCATGGGCAGATCCAGCCAGTGACACAGAGACAATATTTTGGATGGTGCCTCCAGAAGAGGAATAGAGCACAGGAAAGGCAGCGTGTCCTGGGAAGAAAACGGCTCCTGAAACCACTCTGCCTCTCCTAGCCTCTGGCTACACATAAAGACAAGTGATTATTATTATAGCAGTTTCTCTTAACTTCACAGATGAAAGGAGCTGTACCATGACCACGTGCTGCTCTCCAGTCTCCTGACTGCACTTCTTGCCCCAGAGATCACATTGTGTTCCTGAGCTCTGTACCCTCATCTTTTGTCAGCCCTGTGTTGCAGCTTTTGTTGCTTCTTTCTTTTAGTTGCTGGTTGTTTTATTATCCAAGTTCCTCACTCTGATTTTAACTGTGCCCTTGCTGAGAACTTTTCACGTGGAGTATGTAAGCAAGAAATGCATTTCATTTATGGCTGATCCATGTCCATCTTGTATCAGTGTGCAAAGCACGTGTGTGCTTTTTTATTACATTTTCCCACCTCCTCCACCTGGACTAAACAACTATTTCCAGCTCATGAGAGCGGCTCAAATCTAATTTTCATCTTTGCTTTTGCCGAAAGCAAGAAATGAAGAGAGGGAATAAACTGAGAGCTGCGCTTGCTGAACACCACTTTGTTGCCATCTGTGGCTCTGCACAAGAAGTTTGTGCACAGGAGGCGAACAGGAAATCAGCAGCTTTCCCAGTAAAAAAAGCCCTGTGTCCTCTGTGCTCTGGCTGGAAAAAAGCTTTCTCTGAACCAAAACGCTGCTTTTGACAGTGAGAAATCACCGGTGTGGAGCCAGTCTGCAGCATGACAGTGTCAGCTCGAGGAGGGAAGAAAAAGCGTTCCCTGGATACCCGTGTTGGGTTTTTGAGGGAGGGAGGAACTTTTGGTAGGAAAAACAAAGAGAAGTGAGAGGGTTGTTGAATGGAGTTAAAAATAACCACCTGGGTGTTATCTCCTTGCACCACGGCAGGCAGGCGCAATTGTGTTGATTGCTATCAATCAAAGCAGGCGGTGGCTGAGCTGGGACTGAGATTTGCTATGGAGCTGTCATCTTCCTGCCAGGTGGCCCCATGCTGGTGCCAGCGATGCTGTCCCATGGTTTGGTGGCCCTGAGGTGTGGCTGGCAGCTGGGTCTGTCCCTTCAGGTAGCCCAAATTCCAGCGAGTTCATTTCAACAGTGACCTGCAGTGCCTGCAAACAGAGCAACGGGCTGAGGGAAGGGAGGGGGGCATGTCAAGAGAAATAAAAGTTGAATCAATATTTGCTTTGTGGCACCTATTGCAGAAGTTCCTCCAGCGGGATAACAGGCTGCAAATAAAGGTACCCTGTGCTGCTGGTTCTCTTTCCAGTGTGACTTTCCTTAAGCACTGATGTCAGCCTTTGTGCCCTTGGATGGGGCATGGTGGGATCTGAACCCCACGGAATCGTTGGGTGCCTCTGAGCAAAGTGGTGACCCATTGCCTGGGGCTGTGCTGGGGCAGAACCAGGGGACATCACCAGGGCTGCTCCACCACAGTGCTGCTGCCATACAGACAGCTGCCCTGAAAAAGTCATTAGGGCTCAATTACAGTCCTCATGTTAATTATAGTCTGTCTGGATGGTGGTTGAAGGTTTGTGAAGTAGGAAGTGTTTTCTTGCTGCATGGCTGCTCTGTCTGCAAATTGGGTCCCAGAAGGGGATGCAGCTGCAGGTGCTGTTCCTTGCACGAAGGAAGCTGCTGAGCAAAGCCATAGGTTTAGGCTTAGATGTGCTTCAGCCTTACTCGGTTTGGTTATTTCCAGCATGGATTATTAGTCCCTCATCAGAGAAGCAATTTAGGTAAATTTGCTAACGCTGGTAAAGCTTCACTTCTCAGAGGGCAGTTATAATCTCCAAAACCTTACATTTGATTTGTCATTACTGCTTCATTCTAAAAGCAGAGTTTTATTTTTTCTCCCTTCTGCTAGCCCAGGCTTCTCCTGCAACCTTTGCTGTTGTTGTTTTGCACTGAGCAGAACATTGACTCATCAGCAGCCTCTGTGATAACTATAATTAGGAGAAAATGCGTTTACAAAGCTCTTTCCTCTGATGTAAGCACATCATTGTCCTTGCAGAGAAGTAATTCTTGCCGTGCTTCAGGTGGGTGTGGGCACAGTCAGGCTGTCAGAGTGGATTTCCCTTGCTGGATATGCTACCTATGGAGCAAGTGGTAATTTGCAGTCCTCGCGACAGTCCATGCTTGTTTTGAATGGAAGCATCTACTGATAACAATATAGGAAAAGGGTATAAATGCAGTGAAGCAGTGATCAAAACGTGCACTGTCTCAGCAGCCAAATGATAGTGAATATTGACACTTATTGCAGGTGCTTTACTTGGTCACCCCAATTGTTCAGGTTCATTGACTCGAATTAACTGGCATCGTGCTGCTGCAGATAAGAGGGGAGATTAGGGCTCCAGGCTGGCTGCAGAATGAGGTTGATAGGAGCCACAGCTCTGCAGGTGATGAACAAACAGCCTTTGTTTTCGCTGCAAGTTAAAGTGTGATCATTGGATCATAAACTCACAGAATTATTTAGGTTGGAAGAAAGCCCACTAACATCCCCAAGTCCAACCCCTACCCACTCCACTGTGCCACTGACCGTGTCCCTTGGGGGGACAGTGATGGTGACCCCACCACCCCCCTGGGACCTCACAGCTCCTTTCTCTGGACATGCTCCAAGGCCTCCATGTCTTTCTTGTAGTGAAAGGCTCAAAACTGAGCACAGCACTCAAGGTGAGGCCTCAGTAGTGCTGAGTACAGAGTGACAATGTCCCTCTTACAGCACATGTCCTTCTAACAGCATAAGACCAAGAGAGTGTATGTCACCTGATTCAAGTGACCGAGGCAGCTCAACCCTTGGTTACTCATTCTTCCAGCAAAGATAAGTGAGGTTTTCTAGTTCCTGAACTATTTAGTAGTGTGTGTACACAGTCAGGACAGGTCCAACCTTCAAAGCTCCCAGTCCTCCCTGCCAGGGCTGGCACAGAGCTGCCTGTTTGCCTGGTCAGGAAATAGCAATAAATTCACCTGGAGCAGCCCAGAGGCTCTGAGTGCTTTCCTTTCCATTGTTCTCTTGTCTCCCTCCTTGACGGACAGGTTTATCAATGCTCTTGTGCTGTGTGGGATTAACCTACGTTGGTCATAAATCCAATACAGGGGAATAAGTGCTCGTTTCAATACAAGGGGTGCAGGTTGTTTCCCATGCAGACAGTGGGGTGGAAAGCACAGAGGTCAGTGCCCCAGTACAGTGAATTCCAGTCTGCCCTGGAATGGCGAGAGCTTGTTTGCCCAATGCTTTGTGCTCTGCTCAATGGGCACAAAATTAACGTAATTTAACATATGAGGGTCGCATCCTATTTATTTCCATGGAAGATACAACAGCTACAAAGGGCACAATAACACCATTTGACAGGGCAAACGCTCGGCTACAAAATAGCATTTCCCACATAGTCACCACCAGTAGGTGTTTTTGCCAAGGATGAACAAGAGTCTGTATGCCACACTTGGACAAGTCTGCACTACCCACCGCCTCGCTGTGCATACATCCACTGTTTGGTTTCCATCAACATTCAGCAAGCATCAATGAACGTCATTGGGTGCCATTTTTTCCACAGGGAGAATTTAATTCCACACCTTTGCTCCATACACGCTTCCATGTGAGGTGCTTTTCTGCTGCCATCTTTCACATGGAATGGAATATTGCTGAGAAGGTTGAATCTCTACTGCCATACCACCAACATCCACCTCTCATGGGTCAACATAATAAAATAGGAAGCATCACTTTCGGAGCAGCCCTTCTGAATAGTGTGTGTTGTCACTGAGCTTATTTTTTCATGGGCACTGGGAGACCCAGCCTGCAGACCAGGCAGGAGTAAATATCCCCTTCTACAGGAGCACTTACCTTGGGGCTGGGTGCTCATGTACCAAAACTAAGCATGGGCTGCAAACCCATCCTTGCCTTTACGCTGGGTTACTCTGCTCCTTGCTCTGGGCTGTTCAGCCCCACGGTGTCCATCTCTCACTACAACACTCTTCCATCCATATCACATTTATGAAGGGTAACGTGTCACCTCCCGTGGGGGCATTACTCTGAGTGCCAAACAGCAAATATTTGCTTCCAACATGGTGTGTCACGTGCTGACCTTTCCTTTGTTACCCTTTAAAGAACACTTCCTGGAGCTTTTGTTTGGGAAGAAAAAAGACAGCTCTGCCAGGCACATCCACTCAGCCATTTCCCCACCTTCTTTTTGCCCCGTTCAGGCCCGAGTGCCGCGTGTGGACGGTGATGCTGCTGCTGGGGACGTGCCTGCTGTACTGCGCCCGCGTCACCGTGCCCATCTGCGCCGTCGCCCTGAGCGCGCACTTCGGCTGGGACAAGAAGCAGTCAGGAGTTGTGCTCAGCAGCTTCTTCTGGGGCTACTGCTTGACGCAGGTCATCGGAGGACACATCAGTGATCAGTACTGGGAGTTACTTCCGTTTCTATCTATCTTCTTTTTTTTTTTTTTTTTCCTTTTTTTTTTTCTTTTTCTGTTTCCGTTTTTGGTTTCTATTTGGCTTCCATTTCTATTTTCCCCTGCTTGGGTTTTTTCAGTAGCACAGAGCTTGGTTTTGACCTCTCGCTTTAAGTTTTGGTAGTGCCACCTTTCACCCTGGGACAGTAACAGAGCAAAGGCTGAAACCTGTTTGTGGGGAAAGGCTTGATGGGTTTCTCTATCAGCCCTACCCAGGGTCTACAGCCCTGATTCAGAAAGTACACATGCAGTTTTGACTATTTGTTCAGACACCTGGGTCTTAAAATCGGTGCTGTGGTTATAACACAGCATGCACCAAAGGACTTTGCACAGGCATAATCCCCATCAAACAGAGGGAGTGCCCCAACCATCCCACAGAGCTGCCAGAGAGACCTACGGGTATGTTAATGGACATGTAGACCAGTGTGGTGGTCGTGGACACACAGACCAGTGTGGTTTCTATTCACCTTTAGACAGTGAAGACCACTTTTATACCACTATAATTTTTGTGACAGAAGTGGCTTTTGTCACTGGTTCAGTAACTGTGGTAAAAAAAGCAAAGCAGCAGCTTGGAATTCCCTGCATAGGGGAGAATTTGCTCTTAAAAACTGGCAGAGCTGGGGAGAAGGCTTGAGCTTTGGCAGAGGGCCTTTGCCTTTTTGTCTTGCCCTTTTGCCTTCTGCTCACTTTCTATACATGTTCTTTTCCTTCCAGAATAGGGGGTGAGAAAGTCCTCCTCCTCTCTGCATCAGCATGGGGCTTCCTGACGTTCATCACCCCACTGCTCACCCAGATCACGTCGGCACACCTCGTCTTCATGACCTGCTCCAGGTTCCTCATGGGGCTGCTGCAAGGTGAGAGCCACGTCCTTGGCACAGGCAGTGAGTGCATGCAAGTTCAAAGAATTATTGAATCATTTGTGTTGGAAGGGACCTGTAATGCCCATCTGGTCCAACCCCTTGCAATGAGCAGGGACACCCACAGCTCCATCAGTGCTCAGAGCCCCTCCAGCCTGATTTTGGCTGTCTCCAGTGATGGGACACCACCATCTCTCTGGGCAAACTGTGCCAGTGCATCACTGCCCTCATCGTAAGAAACTTTTCTCGTATCCAATCTAAATCTCCCTTCTTTGAGTCTGAAACCATTTTCCACTGTCTTATCACAACCAACCCTGCTAAAATGCCCATCCCCAAAGCCTCTATCAGGTCTCCATGGAGCCTTCTCTTCTCCAGGCTAAGTCCTGTGGTTTGCAGTGCATGAGCTCTTCTCCTGGGTGTTCAAGCAAGCCTCAGAGCTGCCTCTGCACCTACAGTGTCCATAGGAAGGAAAAAAAAGACATTTCTAGATAAAGTCACCCACAAATCATTCCCCACAGTAACCTCTCTGCAGGACATGGGCTGCCACGATAGGAAACTACAGCTGGCTTCTGAAATTGGATTGGAATTTGCGGGGTTCTAAAACTCCTTCAAAGCACTCGGTGAAAATCGGTCCTTCCCAAAGCCTTTGAATAATTTGGGGTGATTTTCCTTTCCTCTTGCCAAACTGCAGCACTGTGGGGATGTAATTGGCACTGATGAGCTGATGAGGTGATGGAGTCACTGTCCCTGGATGTATTCCAGAGCCATGGAGATGTGGCACTGAGGGTCAGTGGGCATGGTGGGGTGGGTTGGGATTGGGTTTGGCCTTGGGGATCTTAGAGGTTTTTTCCCAACCTTAATGTTTTTTTTTCTATAATTGATGCTAGCAGCAGTGACAATGACATGGGATTATGGAGAAGGCACAAGCAAACCTTTCATGGCCACGGGTTCCTTTAGTTTATGCTATGCCTCTATTACAAATTCCTCCAAAGTTCTACTACTTTATCTCAGTGCTTAGCTCCTGCTGCATCTTGTAAATTTGCTTTTAGCTTGCTGGTGAGGTTCCTTACCTTGACAGCTCCTTTCCCATGCTCACAGGGGTCTACTTCCCATCCCTGGCCAGCCTGCTGTCTCAGAGGGTCCGGGAGAGTGAGCGAGCCTTCACGTACAGCACAGTGGGGACCGGCTCACAGTTCGGGTAAGTTCACAAGGCAGATGGCTTTGAGCAGCAAGTGACAGTCTCAGGACATCCTGATGATGAAAGGACATTAAATAGTTGGAGGCAAAACTTCCAGCCTGTAGTGCAGGCAGGTGCCTGGGTCCTTGAGGATGCTGCCTGCAGCTGGGGAAGCCTCAGGCAGTTGCTGTCTGTGCTCTCATGCACACACTGCTGAAGACTGTGTGTTCTCTGAAGTGTGCTGTTTGCTCTTGAGCATGTCAAAGATTTCTGTGTTGTTGGTTTTTTTTTTACTTTCCTTCCAAGACAGACTTTGAAGAGCGTTTGCAACATTTAATTACTCTGGGAAACAGCCTGATCCTGTAGGAAAAGCAAGGGTCAGCCCAAAACTGCTCACTGTCCTCTGACAGATGACAATAATAGAACTTTCCCGTCTCTGCTAATTTTCTTTCTAAATGGAAGGGCTGCTTCAAAGCCATACAGCAATTTTTATGTGTTTAATCACTCGCTTATGGGGGTTAGAAATGCAGACACATGAGCCAGCCTGTGATTTGCCTTACAGGACGCTGGTGATCGGAGCTGCAGGATCTCTGCTGCTGGACTGGTACGGCTGGGAGAGTGTTTTCTACTTCTCTGGTTTGCTCACTTTGCTCTGGGTTTACTGCACCTGCAAGTACCTGCTGACAGAGAAAGGTAAAATCAGCCCTCCTGCCTCGAGTGGCAGCTTTCAGCAAAGCTGCATTGCCAAGGGCGTGTTACATGGTGGGTTTTCCTTGGGTCTCTTTGTGTTGTATGCAGCGTCTGCCTGATGATGCTGAACCCAGAAACAAGATTTTGAGCTTTTGCTTTGCTGAGTTTCTGTTCCCAGTCCCATGCTGGATTATATTGCTGACAAGAGTCCGCTCTGACTCTTCCATTCCTTTAAGCACTGGTGAAAACACCACACAGAGCCTGATCTGCTAAGTGGATTAAGCTAAAGCAGGGCAAGATACTTATTCCCAGCTAAGAGCATCTACACACGAAGCTTTTACAAATCAGTTAATCCTGAATATCTCTTCCAAATAACTCTGGGTGTAAATCCACACATGGGCAAACAGTGACACCTGGATACAGTGTTATTAGTGCACATGGGATGCAGGAGCCCAGCTCACCTTGTGCCTGGTGCTGCACGGAATCCAGAGCTGCCCAAAGAGCTGTTGTCCAGAAATTCAACAAATGGTGAGGGTGGCTGGATGGAGTGGTGGGTGGGTGCTGTGGAAGATCTTGGTGAACCTAACATGAGCATCCAGAGCCAGCATTGCAGAGTTAGAGGAGATCAAAGTGCTTGTACAGTGGTCTGTCAAATCTGGTCCAGCTTGCATAGCATGTTGCTGATCAGAGCAACAGTCTTTTGACTGTTTTTGTCCCTCCAGATCTCATCATCCCCATAGACTATTTAATGAGAAGCATCTCAATCTCGAAGCAGAGCAAAGTGCCCTGGAAGCAGCTGTTTAAGAAGGCGCCGATATGGTAGGCAGATGATGGAGCTCTGAGTGCTGTGCCAGGACAGCAGGGCTGGAGAGCATCCTCCTGCCAGGGCTTCTCACCTCAGTGTGCTTGTTTGTTCTGTGGGTTTGTACTTTGCCCTTTTACTTTTGGAAAACATCACTAGGTTTGCAGGCTGCTCCCGGGATGAGTCCTGTGCTCTCCAGAGCACCATTCCCCAAGTAGCTTGTTAGAAACACTACTTTCAGTGAGTTCCTAAGCAGTGCAGTGCAGGGGCCCTGTGTTCTTGCTGTTGGAAAGGCATCTCTTTACAGCCCTTTTTTTGGAGGGGAGGATTCTGCACTGGGCACTGAGGCTCATTGGAGCACAGCAGTGGGTTCCCAGGGGCTGCTAAAGGCAGGGCAGAGGGGCTCGCTGCCCTGAACAACCATGGGCCATGTGCTGATGGCAGGGCCTTAGGAAGCCCTCGGTGACACCTCTTGCAGCAGGGTGGGTGAACCTGGCCCGTGCCTGTGCTCTGATGTCAGGCACAGAGAGAGGGGTGTGGGAATGCATGGTGTGAGCGGAGAGCTGCAGTTATCTGTGAAAAGATCTCTGGAAGCAACTGCAGCACTCAGAGGGATTTAATTATAGACCTGGAACTGTAATACTGCACTGCTGGGCTGGTCCTTCTCACCCAGCATCTCCATCGCTGCTCACTGCCTCCTCCCTGCTGTGTATTCCCAGGGCTGTCATCACTGCACAGCTGTGCACAGCCAGCACATTTTTCACCCTCCTCTCCTGGCTGCCAACTTTCTTTAAGGAATCGTTCCCCGAGTCCAAGGTAAGCACAGTGCTGGTGGGGGAGGAGGGCTGGGCTCCCTGCACTGCTTTCAGAGAGTGGGGTGGTTTTCTAATGAATGGCGCAGGGCTTGGGACATCATGCTGTTGCAGTGACTCCATGACTGGGTTTTCATGGGGATTTTAGCTATATTGCATAGCTCAGAGCTACCTGCAGAAGTGGTTGTTACCATTGATAATGTGCACTTACTGGGAATGCTTCCCTCTCCCCAGTGCAAGCATTCCCATCTTTCAGAGTCCTGCACTCCTGGGCTGAGTGCTGCTGTCTATCCTGTGCTCAGAAACTGACATGGCCTTTTCCACAATACCTCTGTTAGGGTTGGGGTTTGTTCTTTCTCTTTTTTTGTAATTTTCAGAGCTTAAACATGCTTTTTATTATTACATCTATAAAGTCCTTTATGGCATCCTTGGTATTTATATTACGATCATGTATTAAACCAGCAAACATATTGTTGTGACGAGATCTGTGCACCTCTTGTAATGTGCTCGCAGCTGTAATTTACCACCTGCTATGCCTTGTATCATGGATCCCTTATATAAGATGCTCCATACAGTGCTCCTGCTTCATATATTTTAATAAACTGGGGCTTGACAATGCTTGATTTTAAAAGATAATCCTTAGTGTGGTATAACTGTGTCACCTGCTGGTCAGATGCCCCTGCTGCAGGTGAGATGCCTTCACCCACCCCCAGCCCACCTGGGTGGATGGAGATGCAGGAGCATTTTGGCAGTGGGATGAGACAAGGGTGGCTTTGATGTGTTGGGACTGAGTGTGCTGAGTAACCCCAGCTGGTGCTACAAGATGCACAGACCTGCAAGCCCTATGGTGGTACATTTTTGAAAGTGACCAAGAACTAAAATTCCAGTGGTGCTGAGAGATGCAGGTGGGTACAGTTTCCAAGAGCAGCCAGAACAGGATTACTCAAACCAGGAGCACTCAGCCCTCTGTGCATCCCTCTGCTGCTGCGGGGTGTGTCCATGTGGTTCTGAGCAAAGGGCCATGGAGGGGATGAGCCGAGATGAAGGCAGCCCAACACACAGCGAGTTCAGCTCCCCATGGGATCTGGGCACTAAATCTGAGCAGCAGTAATCCAGATGACCAGCAATCATCTGTGATTACAAACGTAGCAAGCTTGCTGAATTGAAAATAGACCAAGGCATGTTGTTGCTATAATGTTACCTAATCCTGGCATTACAAAGTCCAGCTACATTCCCTCAGCTTCCTGCTAATGCTGCTAACGAGGCTGAAGCCCCTGCTGAAAATGCTTCCAGCTTCTTTGTTGCTGACCTGCAGGGCAGAGCTACACCCGGAGCTCCCTGGCTCCCTGCACATCGCTGTGCTGAGCACCAAAGTTTGTCATGCTCAGTCCTCACTGCTGAGATTTGCAGAGGAACAGAGATAGCAATGCTGCCTGGCCTGGGGGCTGTGCTCTGGGAAGGCAGTAGAGGCCTGTAAGAAGTTCTGCTCCCTTCATGTGTTTCCTTTCTGCAGACTTTTGCAAAACATTTGCAGACAAGCTCTGACAGCAGCCCTCTCTTGACTTTTGCTGTCTTTCAGGGCTGGGTGTTCAATGTAGTTCCCTGGCTGGTTGCAATTCCAACAAGCTTGTTCAGTGGATTTCTGTCCGATCATTTAATTAATCAGGGTAAGAGCCCTTCTGGCTTTTCCTCAGCTCTTATTTTATGTATTGTGGGAATAGAACTGGGAGGAGGAATGAGAGAGGCTTGTTGGGAAGGAGAAGTCCCAGCAAACAAACAACATGCAGTCCTGATATGACAGCAGTGGGAGTGCTGCCCCATCTGTGTTGTTGAAGCTCTCTTTGGTCTTACAAGATCCATCCAGAAATGAGCTCTGGCCATCTGAAATCACTTTGTGCTCTCCTGGCTGGGAACAAGGAGACCTGTTGAGCTGCCTTAACTGAGGCTCTTCTTTCTCTTCCAGGGTACAAAACCATCACCGTTCGTAAGTTCATGCAGGTAAGAGAGCTGCAGCCATGGGAGTAGCTTGAGCTACCTGCTCATGGAAAACTCACTGAGGTATTTAATTTTTCTCTTTTTCCAGGTCATTGGCTCTGGAGTCTCAAGCATGTTTGCCCTGTGCCTGGGCCAGACATCCAGTTTTTGCAACGCTATAGTGTTTGCCTCAGCCTCTGTTGGGCTTCAGACCTTTAACCACAGGTACCCATAGCCCCTCAGCTCCCACCCCACACTGGTGGGGCTCTATGAGCAGCCTGCTTCCATCCCACCATTGGTGCTAGCCCTGAGCATTGCTCTCTGATCTGTGTGCTGCAGTTGTGAGGGCACAAAGCAGGGGGTGAATTGCATTTCATCCCCTCTGAGCGCTTGGAGCTGAATCCTTCTATATTGCTCTGCTTGCAGCCTCTTCCCTCCTTGTCCTCTCTCACCATTATTATCTGGGATCCTTTCCTTTGGTTGGGCCAGCTAAACTCAGTGCAAATGATGACAAAGCAAATCCTATTTCATTAAAGCTGCCATTTCCCTCTCTATTTCTCACTAGTGGTATTTCAGTGAATGTGCAAGACCTGGCCCCATCCTGTGCTGGCTTGCTGTTCGGTAAGGAATCCTCTGGGCTGTGTGGGGACAGACAGGGCTTGGGGTGTTGAGCTGTGTGCCTGCAGCCTCAGCTCCCTTCTGTGCATGGAGCTGCCTTCGTGGAGCTGCACAGACGTGCTGCTTTGTTTGTCTGCCAGCAGGAGGGGTGAAGTGTTGGTTGGCCCCACCATTTGCATGGCATTTTGCTGTGCACACACAACGAATGGGTCGGGTTGGCAAGCCAGGTGGAGATGTGCATGTCTTCATGTTGTTAATACCCAATTCCTGTGAGATGAAGCAAAAGGGCATTTCCCCTCTCTTCTCTTTGCAGGTGTTGGAAATACAGGCGGAGCTCTGCTAGGTAAGGCACTCCCTGCAGCTCATCCCATGGGCAAGCAGGATGCAGCCCCTCTGCATCTCCATCTCTTCCCTCTGTGCACAGGTGTGGTTTGCGTGTACCTGGCTGGATATCTGATGGAAACAACAGGCTCCTGGATTTCTGTTTTCAACCTGGTGGCTGCTGTCAACAGTGTTGGTCTCTGTGCGTTCCTGGTGTTTGGAGAGGCCCAGAGGGTGGACACAGACTCTGCCTACATTGACATGTAGCAATGATTCTGAGGAGCAGTGGAAGGAGCGGGGTGTGTCATGTCCGTGTGCCACTGATGCACAAGTGCCAAAGAACATTATTGTGTTGTGGGTGTTTTAATGGGATGAAAATAACTGGGACCGTGTATGCAGTGGGTCTGAATGAAACCCACAGCAGAAGAGAAAGGTAGAGTTCCTGTTTTGCTCAGGGCATGGCTGGTGGTTGGTGGGGCCATCCAGTTCAAAGTCTACAGTGAGCACGTGGCCTTGGTTTGCCCAGGTCCCTTTCAGGGGCCATGTATGCTGGTGGCTGTCCTGCTGGACGGGGCTGCAGTTTGCACTCTCTGCTTACAGAGTGCAGAGCATGGGAACGGCTGCGCTTGGCCATCCTGCAACTGTGTGGGGTATTTCCAACGCATTGCTTTTTGTCTGGACTAAAAGCAAAATCCAAAAGAATGCACCTCTGACCTTAACCGCCCCTCGCGTGCCTTTGTTTTGCAATCTGCTCTGCAGGTCCAACCCAGGTGCACCTGTGAAAAGGTTGTGAGATGGATTCAAGGCTTCCTTCAGGGCAATTGAGGATCTCTAGCTGGAAGCCCTGGGCAGGACATCCCATCCACACTGCCTTCACCACGCTCCAGCTGAGACCTCAAAGCTCAAACCCCTCACCAGGGGGACATGGGGCTGTGCTGCCCTCATAGTGCAGGGGCAGCTGAGGAATCCTCCAAAGCCATTTCACTGTATGCCGTGAATGTGAAGAATTGGTCATGTGCAGTGCTATGGATCTGTGCTCCCTGCTCTATCAGAGGTGTCCTTCATGTGCTGTTGAAGCACTGGGGGCATTGCCAAAGAGCACACAGTGGGCATGGCGTCTGCATGAGGTGTAAAGCCAATTCCTGCACTGGTGACCCATAGTGCTGGATGTGGATCCACACTTCCCTGTGTCAGGGGGAAATACTTGGCTGTTCACGTCTCTGAGCCTGAATGTCTTAAGTTATTTATAAATATTTTTAAATTTAAGTACCAAATTCTATATTTTACGTACTTGAGGCCAGATTCTGCATGCCTGTTTTCTGTGGTACTCCCAGCAAAGCCCATGGGATTTCTAAAGGGGAAGGATTTATCAGCCTACAGCTTCTGCTTTTGTAGGATCTATTTTCCATTTGACATTTCACATTAAAGGAAGTCATTGCTCTTTCTCCCACCCTTCTCTCACAGCTCACCCAGCACTTCAGTGGGTTGACTGGATTATCTGCCTCTGTAAACTGGCCAAAAAAGTTACAGATCTAAGGCCAGGTTCCACCTTCAGGTATCCTCAGCAAAGCATTGAACCCCTTTTCCACAGCTGTACAATTATTAGTTTAAGCAGCCTTGCCAAAGCTTGCTATCAGACATTGTATTATGGAAGGACCTACAAAAATAAAAGCAGCAAGTTGTTCACACACTGTGTGTTTTCCCTTGGAATGCAGAGATGCTCGATGAGGCAGAGCTCGAGTGCACTCAGTGTCACCAACCCCTTGGGGCTGGGGAGGGGGTGGGAGGCTTTGCTGGGAGAAGAGCAGGGCTGGTGGATCACAGCACCCTCACACGTGTGTGCTTTTTCCCACTTATATTGGAAAAATGACCAACAAGCTGTTTTCTGGACACTCCAGCATCAGAGGACATGTTTTGGGGTCACCTGTTGAAGTGATAACACAAATGAACCGAGTCTGCTGTTGGATGGCACATCCCCTGCACACAGACCATCTTCTGCCTGGAGACTGCCTAAAAAACCAGCACAAATTGCCAGCTTTTGTGCATCCTCACTGTTATAGGTTCATTCAGATGCCAACAGAGGGAGCTGTTAGATTTGGGATGTGGGAACTGCTGCCAGCCCAGAGCTGCTGCTCCTGGCCTTGGCACAGCTGGAGCAGGCGCTGCGCGTGGCACTGCTGGCACGGCTGGTTGTGCTGGGCGTAGAGCAGAGCTGCTCACCCCTCTGAGCACTATTGAAGAGCAGAGCCACATAGTCAAAGAGATGTCTTTGAGGACTGTGGGATCTACTAATTTTCTTCTGGTGCATGCTTAGAAAAGAGATCACAGAACTCAGTGCTATCAAAATGATGCTGAAGTCAATTGAATAGCGTGTGTGTTGTCTTCAGCCCTCCCTGTCCTGCTCCTCTGTATATAAAGATGCAAACCACCTCTGGTAGGCACACTTGAACTCTTTTGGCCTGAGGAACTCTGAGCAGCCACGAATCACCCCAAATCCTGCCCCGTTCCTCATCATCGTGTGAAAGGGACTGGAAGTCTGCAGCTGTGCTGATTAATTGCAGGTACATTGTACTGCTGTTGTAAGTTAGAATTGCTGGGTCAGTTTGTATTTAAGTTGTTTAGGGCACATTCAGTAGTTGGCATTGGCCTGAGAGCACTGAAAGAGCACTGTTTTACTGCTGTTTGCCTAACAGTAAATCAATGTAATCATTCAAGCAGGTGGAAAGCAGAACACAGGAGTAAAGCAGCACTTTTTGGAGGGGAAAAGAGATAGCAAAGAGCACTTCTCACTGGTACTTCCTCATGAAAAACACAAGCAGATGCTCTCACAGCAAAGCCCTGCTCTGACACCCACCTGGCAGCTCCCCAGGGTCGGGATGTGCCCCAAAGGCATCACTGCTCTGCAAAGGGCACCGCGCTCTGCGCTGTCACAAGCAAAATACCACCATTTATTGCAGCCGTGACCTACTGCATGCCACCTAATGAGGAATTTTCCATCTCAAACTTTAATGTGATAATTAAGATGTCCATTAAGGTCTTTACAGTTTGACTGCTTGTAATTAAGAAGCAGGGTCGGGGGGTATGGGAGGGAAGAGAGGAGTTACAGCTGAGAGCATCAAGCAGCTTTATGTACTCTCCCCTTTCCATTGCTCTGTTTTGTTTCTTCCCTCAAAAGCATTTTCCTGCAGATGTGGGGTGTCTTTGGCCAGGATGATCCCTGGGGATGAGACCTCTGGAGCACAGAGAGCCCTGGGATAACCAAAAATCCCATCGTGATCATCAGTAATGGGGCTTTGTGCTTCAGTTCCTTTCCATACCAACGGAGCTCCGAGCCTGTGGTGTGGGATTAAGGGTGGGGAAGGCTTTAATCCAATAATAAAATGAGAAGAACCCCCTCCCCTCGCCCATAAATCCACATCTTCCAAAGTGCCTTTGCTCCTGAGAGGCCAAAGCTCCATTTTCCAGTAATAGGATTTGGCCTCCTACTGCAGTTCTGAAACACTTGCAAAATTTTGGTTCCAAATTGCCAGATTTTTTTGTAAGGATTAACAGCAACTAATGGGGTGACTGTGGAAGTAGCTGCCAGAAAAGCTTCAGCTGATCCCTTGAATCCCTTCCCAAATTGTGTTTCCCTGCCTTGCCCATCCTGGTGACTCACTCTTGTTCATCCAAACGCAGCTCCTGCTGCGATCTCCTGGCACTTTGGCATCAATTATTCTCTAATAAATTGTTTTTAATTTCAGCTCCGTAGGAGAAAAGAAAGAAAGAAAAAAAAAAACCACAACCCCTTGCATGGGAGACAACGGAAAGTACACGTGTAGCAATTATCTGTAGGATTTTACACAGAGAATTAGGAAGCTGCTCGCGCATGTCCTGCATGCTCATTACAGGAGCGGTTTGTGGCTGGCGGGGGATTTTCCTGTGCAGCCATTGGGGGTTCATTGCAGCTGTTAAATTCCTTTCATGTGTTTTCTGTTGGTTGTTTTTTTCTTTTTCCTACTGAATTTGACACAAACCCATTGTTTTATAACCTCTCCCATGTACCTGTGTGAGGTGAATGCTTTTGTCCTCTGCTCTCCAGAAGTGCTGTTGAGGTGTTTGGTGTGGGGTGAAGCTGAGCTGGGCATGAGCACCATTCTGTGCTTCTGCTCATCTGCTCAGTGGGTTTGGGGTACAGATGAGGTCCCCTGCATTCCTGTGCTCTGAGGGTAGAGCATTTGCTTTCTTTGACACCCCAAGCCCTGGCTACTTATGGTTATTCCACAGAATAAAACCCCTGAGCAGATAGTATCATGAGCAAGGATATTGGCAGATAGCAGGCAGGAGGTCTTCAGCTGAGTAAGTTATCATTATCTCTTTTTTCAATTTCACTTCATTTCAGCCCATCTGTGGCAAATTTGCTCTTTGGAATAGTTGGGAGCCACCTGGACCAACAAGAGCTCACCCCAAACCTCTGTCCCTGCAATGCCATGTATAGAATCATAGAATCTCAGAGTCACTGAGGTTGGAAAAGACCTCCAAGATCCCCAAGCCCAACCCCAGCCCACCTCACCGTGCCCACTGCCCACCTCCCTCAGTGCCACATCTCCACAGCTCTGGAACACCTCCAGAAATGGTGACCCCACCACCCCATGAGCTGCTGTGCCACTGCTCTTTCTGAGAAGAAAGACCATTGAATCGCCACTGCCCTTCTTTTGACACGCTGCAGGGCCTCCATGTCTTTCTTGTAGCAAGAATAAGTCATCGCTCTCAATAAAGACCCCACTTCCTGTCTTTTATGCAATACAATGCCATTTTTATCTTGTTTTGTTGGTGTCTATCTGTCCTTGCACTCCTCCTCCTCCTTGGAGATTTCTGGATTAAAGAATAAAGCACAGAATTGATTTCCTGGGCGTGCATTAGAGAGGATTATTCCAGGAGATTCATCCGTGTTGGGTGGATTAGCATTTCCAGGGAAGGGCACCCCCCATCTCAAGTATTATTTCTCTTAACATTTCCTGAATCATTCTATTGCTTTAGCAAGCACAGGGAATGCCTGTAACAGACAGCAGAAGTACTCAGTGTTTGAGCTTCAGTGCTTTTAGTAACACTGTCATTTCCCATACAAATGTATGGAGGGCGTTTTGTGAGAGTTTTTTCTCTTTTCCCTTTCCCTTTCCCTTTCCCTTTCCCTTTCCCTTTCCCTTTCCCTTTCCCTTTCCCTTTCCCTTTCCCTTTCCCTTTCCCTTTCCCTTTCCCTTTCCCTTTCCCTTTCCCTTTCTCCTTTTCCTTCCCTCTTTTCCTTTCCCCTTTTCCTTTCCCTTTCATTTTTCCCTTCCCCTTTCCTTTTTCCTTTTTCCTTTTTCCTTTTTCCTTTTTCCTTTTTCCTTTTTCCTTTTTCCTTTTTCCTTTTTCCTTTTCCCTTTTCCCTTTTCCCTTTTTCTTTTCCCCCTTCCCC
Source organism: Phasianus colchicus (assembly GCF_987193195.1). Taxonomy (NCBI): domain Eukaryota; kingdom Metazoa; phylum Chordata; class Aves; order Galliformes; family Phasianidae; genus Phasianus; species Phasianus colchicus. Next base: position 8,722,775 of record NC_143452.1, read on the forward strand.
TTCCCCTTCTCCCCCTTCCCCTTCCCCTTCCCCTTCTCCTTCTCCTTTTCTCCTTCTCCTTCTCCTTCTCCTTCTCCTTCTCCTTCTCCTTCTCCTTCTCCTTCTCCTTCTCCTTCTCCTTCTCCTTCTCCTTCTCCTTCTCCCTTCCCTCTCCCTTTTTCTTTTCCCTTTTCCCTTTCCCTTATTCTTCTCTCTTTCTCTTTTTCCATTTCCATCTTTCTTTTTCACATGGAGAACCTCAAGCAGATGGCGCCCAAGAGTTCCCAGTAGAGTTTGCATTTTTTTGGGACTTGCAGAACTTATTCTGGATGGCACAGCGCTTCCTCCCTCGTGCCTCAGTGGCACAGCTCCATCATTATAACCTGAGCATGGAAATGACTCCTTTACCTCTGGACATTAAACCCAGCTCTCCAACATGGTGCTGGGAAACCATCCATCCAGCCCAGGCCCAAAGCAGTGTTGGTGCAGGAAAGGAGAGGAACTGGGGCAGTGATACCACACACAGCCCTTAGGAAGAAATGAGCCATGAGAGCATGTGCTGGAAGCACAGCCTGGACACACAGTAAATCCTCACCCAGCACGGCTTGCTATAGAAATCATGCTCCAGCCTGAGGTGTCAAAGGACAAAACCAAGCAAACAAAAAAGAAAACAAAACAACAACAAAAAAAACCCACTTAGTTTTTTTTCTCCTTCTTTCTAGTTATTTTTGACAAGCTGGAAGAGAACAGGGGGAGAGGGAAAGGCTGACGCATGTTTGATATACACTTTTGACAGAGATTTTGCTTTATTATGTTTAATTGAAAAGTGTTAACGCCGGCCGACATGAATATTCAGCTGATGCCTTTTGGTGCCATTCCAGGAGTTATGATCGCCTGTGATTCCACCACGGCTTCTCAGCACGGAGCCCTGTCAAAGCTGGAGTGACAGTGGGGAAGCTATTAATTGAAATAGCTTCATTAATTAGTAATTAACAGCAGGGTAATGACTATGTCACACATCGTATTTCAATGAATGCCCTTCATGTGTTATGGGGCCTTTAATTAAAGAATATGCATTTTAATTAAAGGCAAGTTTGGCCCTTTGGCCTCTGGAATACAAAAGATGTTTTAAACTTTCAGGACTTGGAGGAGTAAAGGTTGGATCGGGGAAAAAAGCTGAGTGTGAGCTCCCAAGTTCAGTCCATGTAGTTGCCACGTCCAGATGGGCTCCAAGGACGTGGGGCTGAGGGCTGTGCCTTGTACCAGTCTTCCATCAATGTCTTGTACCCAGCACTTTGTTCCCAATGCCTTGCGCCAGTGCCTCGAGTCCAGCAAGTTGTAATAGTGCCTTGCTTGGGAGTTAAGGGTTGGGGAAATAATTGCCATGCTGTTGCTGGGTTTTGAAACAGCTCAGGCATGGCTCCAATCCCTCACAGCAGTGAGTGAGGGATTCACAGAATCATAGCATCATTATGGTTGTAAAAGACCACTAAGATCAAGTCCAACCCCAACCCATCACCACCCATCACCAGAATGCCCACTAAACTACATCCCTCAGGGCCACAAAGCATGTGCCAATTGCTCCTGAGACACATACAGGAATTAGAGATCATTTCAGTGGGCCAAGGGACATAAATTACAGCAAGTTCCTGTCTTTTCAAATTTTTCTGGCTAGCGTTTACTCCTTAGTACATCAGTGGGCACAGTTTTGGTTTCTGTTGGCTGTACACACAGCTCTTTTGGAGTGATCCCAAGCTAATGCTCAAAAACACAATTTGTATGTTCATATGAGCTTTACATTGAGCGCTGAGGGAAAGTGTAGGTACACAGACCCAGGGTGCAAGAGAAATGCATACAGTCCCAAGGAAAAAAACCAAACTCAAGGAAAAAAAAAAAAAGAAAGAAAAAAAAAAGAGAAAAAAAAAAACAACCTAACCAGAAACAGGTTAAAAACAGCAACCAAAAAGGCTACTTTATATTTTTATCAAGAAAAGAGCATTTACATTTTCAAAACAAAAACTTCAAAATGGCCTCTTTTTAAAATAAACTCTACTCCCCTGACATCTCGATCTGAAAGCCTGTAAAGAAGCTTCCCAAATGTGATGAGGATTAGACGAGTGAGATATTGCATTTCAAAGAAAAAACGGCACATCAAACATGTGGGAGAGAGACATTGAAGTCCTCACCCAGGAGGGCTCCTGCCTGGAGACCTGGGCAAGGCAGAGGCAGCCGAAAGTCCTGAAGGAGAAGGTGGGAAGGGCAGGAGGGAGCTTCTGTCCTTCTGAAGGCAGCTGGGCCTGGATCAGGCCTCTCCCAGCTAATGATGCTGTTGGCGTCCTCCAGCTGAGGGGTTCCCAGGAGGCAGCCTCCTCTGTTTGGGGCTGTGATGCTTCACGTCCCACCTGCCTCTCTGCTCTGTGCTCCCCAGGGGGCTCACACGAGGTGCAGGTCAAAGGCATGATCTTGTCAACCAACTGCAGAAATTAATTTAATAATGAACTATGCAGCTGAAGTGCATCTTCCACCTTACCTACTTGGCTATTTCTGTTAGATCTTGGGTTCTTTACAATGGTCAACCCTGCAGACACAGCCTGAGTCCTCAGTTTATTGCATGGTGATGATGTTGTTTCCCTCAGTGTTGAGATGCTGCCTCAATTTATGAGCTGCAGAAGAAATTCCATTAAAACATCCATTAAAAAAAAAAAATAGTTCTGTTGGAAGTAATAGTGAAGTGAGGACCACGAGGGTCAGATGCCTCCAGCTTCGTGCCTCAAGACATCATCACCCTGTCATGGGCCAGACCTCAGCTGATGCCACCAACAGCCCCATGGAAGGGACAGCTAGAAGCTGGGACACTCAGCTATGTGCTGAACTGAGACCAGGTGACTTTGGTGCCAAAGAGGAAGAGTGTAGGGGATGAGGTCTGGGACAGTGTTCTCTGGGGTCATGAAATGAGGGATGGGCGAGGGAATGGATGGAGACAAGTGGATGTTCAAACTCAGTGCTAAACTTTGCAAGGAAAGCTGGGGGAGGGAAAACGTGTGAATCACTCAGGGTATCTGAGTATGGTAATTAATGTTAATAACATTAAATAATTTAAATGGACAAGCAATATTTTACATGGTATTTCTCTGGCGTTTTTACTGGTGTCACACAGCGTTTGTCCTTGCATCCTGGATCAGGGAGATCTTATTCTCCACCGCTGTTATTTGGTGGTAAGGGAATTTTAAAGACAATCTTTTTTTTTTTTTTTTTTTTTTTTCTGTTTTCCAAAGTATAACTCCAGGTTTGAGATTCCCACTAAGGTGAGAACATAGATTGTACATACACAACAGATATATTGATTTTCCAACAGCAAATATTTGGGCAGTCTTGGGAACACGGACCACGCTGCGGTTCACAGCAAGGTTTATATATACATTTTGCTGCTACGTTTGTTCAGACTCTACAAACAGTACATTTGAAGCATATTTTCACCTTTCAGCCTCTACATCCATCCAAGACCCCCTGGGTTTGGTTTCACAACCCGTGCTAAAGTTGCGACCAAGCTGGAGGGTGGAGTGTCATCCCAGCCTGCGTCAGAAATCGCCCTCGGTCCCACTGCAATGGTTCATACGGCTGCTGAAATGCTGCTGGTGTGCTCAGCTGTGTGCAAAGCACAGAGACCAGGTTTGCCTCCTGAGCAAAGCTGCTTGAAAAATCAGATAGGAATGGCTAAAAGGAAAATGGCTGCTTAGGTAAATAAATGTTGGCGGCACGTAGAAGAGCAGAAGATGCTACAGCTTTTGTAAAAAAAAAAACAAGAACCAAAACCTCTTGTTTGCCAGTTATTCAATCGGTGATGTTGGCAGGACTCACCTTAAGAAAAACAACAAAAAATTATAATAGAATTTTAATTTCCTTCAAAAATTCTCACAAAAAATGATCCTGATTTAGGTTTGGTTTTGACAGACCGTGCCTAAAAACATGAAGAATGAAATACTTGCATTTTTCCAGCCTTATCCCATTTGATGCAGGGCAGAGAGATGCTCAAGGCATTTTTCAGAGAACAACAAAATCATTAAGGTTGGAAAGGACCACTAAGATCACCAAGCCCATCAACCCATCACCAATATGCCCACTGAACACATCCCTCAGTGCCACAAATGATGCAGCTCTTTGCAACTCTGGAGATTTCAAATTCAATAAAATGCAGTCAAATCTCTGTTTTAATTCAGTGCAGATGGGGGGAGAGGAGCATGGTTGAGCATCATGGGGCATCTGGGCCACAACATCCCTTTTTTTGGCCCCAAATGGCCAGGAAGTCCCACCTGGAGGTGACCCACTCCATGCAAAGCAGTTTGGACATGGACAAGTAATGGTTGTGCTGCAACTCTGATGTTTCCCAGGGAGAAGAGTTGGCTGTTAGTTGGCTCGTTAGGTGCAACTCGTTAACAACTCATTGGAGCACCTCCCCTATGAGGACAGGCCGAAGGAGCTGGGCTTGTTCAGCCTGGAGAAAAGAAGGCTGCAGGGTGACCTCATTGCAGCCTTTCAGTCCCTAAAGGGAGCCTACAAACAGGAGGGGAATCAACTCTTTGAAAGGGTGAGTGACAGCAGGACAAGGGGAAATGGTTTTAAGTTGAGGGAAGGGAGATTTAGGTTGAACGTCAGGGGGAAATTCTTTACAGAGAGAGTGGTGAGGTTCTGGAACAGCTGCCCAGAGAGGTTGTGGATGTCCCATCCCTGGAGGTGTTCAAGGCCAGATTGAATAGGGCCCTGGGCAGCCTGGTCTAGCATTAGGTGGGATGATTGGTGGCCCTGCGTGTGGCAGGGGGGTTAGAGATTCATGATCCTTGAGGTCCCTTCCAACCCTGGCAATTCTGTGATTCTGTGAACACGGCTGTGGTGGGATGCCAACAACAGCCCAACCACATGATGCTCTGGAGTGAAGCCAACGCTGCTCCGCATCTGAGCCCCACCTGGGCAGAGTCCGTCGTGGCCACAGGACAGACAGACAGACGAACGGGAGGACAGATGGACGCATCCAAGGCACAGGTTTACATGAGATCCCAACATCTCCCTGTATGCCAACATCCTGTGGAAGCACCTGACCTTGCTCTGCTTTCCCGCATCGTGCCGCAGCGGGATGGAGCCGACTCGTCCCTTTCTTCCTCTGCTTTCCTCCCACACCATGTTTGTTGTGTACCAGACGTCGCCTCATCGCTTTCAAATCAAACACTGTCTTCCTTTCTGCCTCTCTGCTCCCAGAAATTAAAATGTGGCAAGGTCCTTTTTTTTTTTTTTTTTTTTTTTCTGTTGTTTTTGAACAGCGAGATTAAAAGTTGTTTGAAGAATAATGTTTTCCTAAGTTTTAGCTGACATTCAATTTTAATGACTTTTTAAACAAAGTAACTATTAACTGTGCATCGTTTTATAGTTTCCTGATGTCTGACAGGTGTTTTTGCCCATGTGGGAAACAGATGCTAATAACATTTTCCCTAATAGCTCATAAATAATAAGCATTTAGCATTTTCCTTTGTATACTGCTCTGTCAATAGCCAATTTACTTTTCAGAAGCCACAACGTTTTCCTGTCAATCAGTTTTAGCCTCGGGCACTTTTTGGTGATTAGAAACCCCTTGGAGAGAGAGAACTCCAAATTAGTTTTAAATAAAAAATAAGAATATTCATGCTGTTGAACATCTAAAGGTAAAAAAAAAAAAAAAGATCTGGGCACATAGATATCACTGGTGGGGTATTAATACTTCATAGAAATAGAGTGACCAAGTGTTCTCGGGAGAAATGCAGCAAAGACAAGCACACGACACAAAGAAAGTAATGTACACAGGAGAAAAATAACTTTTTATTTAAAAAACAAAACAATTTAGGAGTTTGTTACAGAGATCGAGCTCTAGGAGAGCTCCATCACCTTCTCATTTGGAAAACACGCTGTAAGCCAGCACAGCACTCAGTGCTTTACTGCTGTGCCTCATCCTCTCGGTAAGACTTGGTTCTACACCTGATATTTTATGTCTTTCCAGATGAGAAAATGGGGAAAGCAGAGACCTTTCCCTGCTAGGAGACAGCAGGTGCAGAGCTGGGAAGCTCTTGGGGGGACACTGAAGTCACACAGTGCTGGGGATACGGGGACTGGATCCTGGGGGTCAGCCTGCGGCCGGCTTATCCCTGCAGGACACCTCTGCAATCACACAAAGTGCTGGATAAGGGCCTGGGCATCTCAGACCTTTCAGGCTTCTGTATAATAGCCATGTGCCTTCTTTTGATGATCTTCAATTTAAATCACGTTTTTCCCCCAGTGATACCAACAGACTGCACTTTGGAAGAGAGAAGAGGCTCATGCATTGGGACTCAAGCCTGCTTCTAGGGATGGTGTATTCAGGCTTCATCCAGCCTCGACTTATCAGCATTCTGCAGCTTATTGGACTTTTCAGAGCAGCTGGTTTTGGCCTCCAATGGAGATGAGATACCAGTATGGATGGAGTTTCGTCTTTCCTGCATAAATGAGCTGAAATTCATTGATTTCACCGTTCATTAGCCTTACATCATCACATCATCATTGCAATATGCAGCTCAACCACTGGACATATTTTCTCGTTCATTTTGCAAGAGAAATGAGGGGATGCAACATTTACCAGCCAGTAAAGGCAGCATTATTTTGTGAAATAGTGGCCTCATCTATTCTAACATATTGACCTGAAACTCCACGGCATGCTGGCATATCTGCAGCTGCACAGAATATCAGTAAACCCCAAGGGGTGTTAGTTAATCAGATGTAAACATGAATAATGCAGTGACATAACACGCAGGTATCACATCAAAGCGAGACAAAGGGTCAGGGGGTGGGTTGGTTCTGCTGGCTGATTGTTCCCCTTGAACGAAGGAAGTGGAAACTTTTGCCCTCAAATGAAGTGGTTTTGCAGTCCTTACCATCAAACACGACAACGGTGACACGACCCACATCACTTCCTTCCTTCACATGATCATTCTGTAGCAGCTGCAGTGCCACATCCACCCCTTTTGAGATGACAGCAGCCAAAGGGTTAAGGCACTGCATGACGATGAGCCTTGAATTAAGCATCAGCACTGAGGTGAGGAAGCTTGGGTTTCTCTAAGCAGTTTAGGCTGCCTGGCTGCCCATGCAGAAGGCAAACATGCCTAAGATTTCAATTCACATGTGGTGACTTTCTAATAATAAGGGATGTTAATTGAGAATAGAATAACGCTAGCAGGTGAGTAACAATTAGCTGACATTTTGGCTTTCACAAAGCTTACCACGGCTCGTGCATGCATAGTAGGCTGGAAATCACTGCTACATATCAAATTTTAAAGCTATAAGATGAATGCCTTGGAAGGAAATGGGCTTCTGGAACCACGCTGGGCTGGCACCCATTGCCCCAGAAGACTCCCAGCAATAGGATGTTGGTTTGTGCTTAGGGCCTTCTGTTCAATTCCCAACAAGGCAGCCTCCATGAAAAGTACCTACCAGGAATAACTGGACCAAAACAAGCCAATGTTTGGTACTGTTGGCATTGTCACTTCTTTTCATGGACTGGGTGCTGACGGACCACCCAAACCTGTGGGAAGTTTTGAGACTTGCTCTTTGTGTTGGTAGTGCATGGGAATTCCCCCTGCTGTGTCACTAAGCATTAAATATAAGCAGTTTGAAAGAAACTCAGAAAACCTGTGATACTTTCCTGTCCGTGATTTGTCATTCACTCATTTCTTGGCACTCTTCTCCCACCTGTGTTTCTGCCATTCCCACCTGTCCCAGCCCCCAGTCATGGCTGCTTTGGCTCCCACGTAGTAACAGTCAGCCTCCTTGGCCAATCTCAAAGGTCTCAAAATGAGGGGAAGCCCTTAAAATCCTCACACATCATTACGAGACTTCCACATCGGAGTGATGGAGAGGGATCAGAATAATCCCAGTGAGATATTTTGATGTATTTAACCTCCATTCTCTTCGCTTCTGCATTGGTTTAACTTCATCTCCATTGCCTCTTTTTTGGCTTTGTACACTCCAAATGGTAGACTGCTCCAAACAGCTACCTCGTTAGTTTCTCCTCTCTGAGCAGTTGGGTTGGAACATATGCCATTGGACCTGATGTCCCCAGTTAAAACCCCTGTCACATCACTAAATATTTTAGCAAATAAAAAATTTTTTAAACACGCGGCCAGATGTCCACACTGACATAGTGCTTAAGGCATTCGACTGATAAAAAGCCAGGGCCCTTGGTAAGTGGGGATTTAAAAACATGTCCTGAGGCAAGTGTGTGATATTAAAAACATCCTGGGCTCTTTTGTATGGAGATTTGCATACGTTGAGGTTTTAAAGAGAGTGTCCATCTGTCACTGAGCATTCTCCCAATACAACAAAGCATTGATAAATATTTTGAACCCCAGTCACTTTTCAGCAGGCACCAGCAAGGAAGCAGAATGGTTTCAGCTGGGATATCCATTGCTTTGTGCAATAAAAGGAGCTGCGGCTTCACTTGGAAGCTGTGTTTAATATTTATGAGGATGACAGCCCTGTACAAATACACAACTATAACCTGGCCCTCGAGTGATTCCATAAAAAAGTATCTGCAAGCCAGAACAAAATACAAAAACTAAGGCTTTTGTTCTGGAAAGTCTGGTTGCTGAATTTAGTGATGTGTCACCAATACTCTCCAGCAGCAGTGGCAACGGAGCAATGGGAAGATTCCTGGCAACTTTAACAGGCTATGGACCAGCCTGGATGCATCTGAATCGTCACAGAAGCAGATAAACTCATCGTCCTTAGCATATGATTCAGAAAGAATGGCCAAAAATTCAACTGGCTGCAGCCCTGTTCAGATCCGTTGCATCAGTGGTGGGTTTGGATGCTTGGATTTGAGACAATATCTTGCTTTAAGGCTCAGAGCGGGATGCAAGACAGCACAAAGTGGCATCAAGAAAGGGATCAGGATCAGAATGTTCTGACAGTACCGCAAGGCCTGGTGGCATCCTACAGAAGGGAAAAAGAAGCAAGCATTGCTCTGTGCCTTGTGGAGCTGGCAGCCTCGTTTTGGATGGAGTGGTGTGAATGGCCACCTCTCCAAATTTATCATTCGTGGTTTTTCTGGGGGGCTGGCATTTTTTCAAGGAGAAGACATATTCCTCAAGCTTCTAGAGGATCTGAGGAATTTGAGACACGACAAAGTCACAGCACAAAGTATGCTGGCAGCAACTATTGGAGTTCATTAGACAATTACAGTTTAAGCAGGTGTGCATCTGAACAGATTGGTCATCTCAACAGATTTCCAGTCTGTCCTGCTCATATTCTTTCTTTCCTTTAATCCAAATCCAGTTCTAACTCTTCCTACCTGACCACTGGCCTTTCTAAAGAGCTGCCCAGAGATAGATTATTCATCATGGGTCTCTCTTTCTCTTTCAGACCTTCCTCTAATTGTGCAGTAAATATTGTGGTGGGAGATTCCAGGGGGCAGGCGATATTTCCATAGCCTATTTCCATGGGTGCAGGATGATGTTCCTGCACAGTGCTGGGCAGGTGACTGAGCATGCACAGTGAGTTGCTTCCTTACAAGTACGTCTGGGGGCATTTCTGTAAATTTACTGTTAGTTTTGTTAAACATCTGAGGAAAGGAGACTTCAAGGAAGCAATAGGCAGACAGTAACAAAAAAATAATCTCTGTTTCATTTGCAGAATACGTGTATTTATTGGGAGAGCACTGATTTTTTCTCCTAGCTGGCAATGCATGTTTACTGCTTCTTGAAGGCAGCAGTACTTTATCTGCAAGCATATGCTGCTAAAGGAGACCTTGACTTCACTGTCTACAAATACTTCCAGCCAAGCCAGGGACATTTGATGTGCTTTGGGATGAATCCTGTGTGTCTTGATGTTCAGAGGATGTGGTGTTAAATGGATGATGTCCTGGAAGACAGGAGAATATGACAGGAAAAATGGCTCAGGACCACATCAGTTTCAGGCAGAAGAGTGGGGATGATGTGGATAAGGATCAGGCAAAGACATTCAAGCCCTAAGGACAGTTTTTGGAGAAAGTTAATGCTCACCTGCTTGATTAATCTCTGCTTGAACATTAAGCTGCAGCATTCATGCTGAGATCTCAACGTGCAATTGCAGCTCACAAGCTTTCAGCGGGCTCTGATGGGACAACCTTTCTGGCAGTAAGATACACAATCAGATGGCTCAGTTCTGAAAATGAAATATTGTATTCTAGACTTTGCTTGTCCTTTGGGCACTAATTTATATTAGAGGGCCATTTTACCCCTAGGACTTCATCTGTCACCATGGGAGCAAGGATTAGGTACAGCTGAAGAAGGGCTGGGAGAGTTCTAGGGATGACTTAGAGGCTGCTCAGCATTTGAGAGCTGAGGTCCTCTCTGCTTTTATCCCACAGCAATTCAAGGCGCAGGACGAGGCTCTAGCTTGGGTAGAAGCATTTTAGAGAAAAAAACAACCCTCACTACATCCATATCCCATCTCCTCAAAGCTTGCTTACTGCCAGCTCCCTAATTTATGTAAACTGGTCGTCTGAGCTGAATTAAAACCTACAATTAGCAATCCAGGAGGGCACGGCTGTAATTCAGACAGATGTGCCACTTACAAATATTTACATAAATCTCGTGGAATAACCAGTGCTCCCACAGGGAGCGATGCACATGCCAACTGGTGTCCTCAGAGCATGCAGGGCTTGGCTTTGTGACCTGTTACTGCCAACTTCAGCCCTTGGGTCAAAAATGTCAAGACCTGAAGATGTTGTCAAGAGCCCTAAAGTTTTTTGGGTCAGATAGTTACCAGTTTCCACTTTTCCAGCTGCAGAAATTCACATTTAATGTGAAGAAACTTCACACTGGAAAATGTAAATTAAATTTGGAAGATATTTCATTGATATTTCCTTGCCACTTGAATCGCACCCAGTATTTCCTGCCCCATTACTGATAGCCTTCTTGGCAGGAATGTATTCCAAAATGACTGCAAAAGACCATGAATTTATTTCAGATATTTATGGAAATAATCAGAATACTCAGAGCAACAGATGAAAGAGGACTGAGTGCAGATTCATTTGCTTACTGGCAAAATAGAGGAAAAACAACAACAAAAAAACAGTTGCCCACTTTCAGTCTCATTTTATCAGTAGTTTGCCCCAAACTTTCCAATTTAAAAATATAGTCTTATTTCAAAATGGAAGTGATGTACACAAAACTTCATTTACCTGCTGGCCTTGGCATGTGGAATATTCCAGCAGTAGGTTTGCTTTGTTTCAGCACAATGGAAGCTGAAAAAAAATACTGCAGATGAATTTTATTATTGCAGCTTTTATGTGGGACATGAAAGCACACTAGTTTAATACAAAGTCATTACTGCAGTTAAAACCATTAAGTTAATTAATATGGACATTTATTACTGCCGATAAAAGATAATATCAGGGGATTTATAGAAACAATATATCTGTATATTCTTCCTCCTAGTCTACGTGAAGACAGGACTCACACTGGGGCAGAATACATTGAGGTGGCACATGTTAGTAGGTTTCCACTGGGGGCAGATCAAGGGGAAAAGTTGTGGTGGGGTCATTGAAGAACCCCAGGCCCTGAGAGCACCAGTGCTCACAGAATGAGCCCTTCAGCCTTTGCAGAACCGCAGAATCACAGAATCATTAAGGAAAAAGAACACAAAGAATATTCAGTCCAACCCCTGCCCACCACACCATGTTTCTCAGCACCACATCTCCATGATTCTGAAACACCTCCAGGGACAGTGACTCCACCACCTCCCTGAGCAGCCTGTGCCACTGCATTACCACTCTTTCAGAAAAGAAATTTTTGCAAATACCCAATGTGACCTTCCCCTGCTGCAACTTGAGGCCATCACCTCTTGTCCTATTGCTGTTGCCTGAGAGCAGAGGCTGACCCCCCACTTCACTCCAACCTCCTTGCAGGGGCTGTAGAGAGCAATGAGGCCTCCCCTGAGCCTCTTCCATACTGAACCATCCCAGTTCCCTCAGTCAGTCCCCACAGGGCCTGTGCTCCAGACCCTTCACAGCTTTGTTGCCCTTTTCTGGACATGCTCTAGGGCCCCAATGTCCTCCTTGTAGTGAGGGACCCAAAACTGAACACAGCACTCAAGATGCAACTTCACCAGTACCAAGTACAGAAGGATCACCACCTCCCTAGACCTGCTGACTGCACATCAGGGCTCAGCAGGAAGAAGGTGGAAGGGTGCAGAGCCCCTGACCCAAATTCATCCTTGTGCTCACATGCATAAAGGTGAGCAACCCCTCTGCTGCTGTGAGGACACTGCTAGCTCCCATTCATTGACATAATGATATCAGTGATGATTCTGCATGGAATTTTCTAGCATAGAACTAGAAAAGTCAACGAAACCAGCTCTCAACCCCTCCACCTCCCTGGGTCTAGAAAAGTTCAAATTGTCCCTGACTGCTCTTGGTCATATACTTGTACTGATGTCGGATAACAGTTGGGAATCGCAGTAATTTAATAAAGCTTTGCAAATGTAGACAACTGCAGAATGTGATAGAGGGGCTGTATCCATCACGGTAATGACAGACATTAGCAGGATGCCAAGTGTTTTGGTCTCAGCAGATCTGTCACCGGTTTGCAGCCGGCAGTTGTAAGCACAGGTCTGTGCGATGGCCGCTCTCATTTAGTGCTGTCTGCAAAGCTGTCATTTCAAGAGAAGATTTATTGGGCTGATACATGTGATTTATGTCAGACGGTTCCAGCTTTGCTAACTTACGGGTGACAATAGTAGTTAACAAACAATTAAAATCTGTGATCCGTAGTGGTGGAAGAGCTGGGAGAGTTCCTGGAGCTGTCCTTCTGCATCATCCCCTCTGCAAACCCTGACTGGGAGGCTGAGGGGAATTCAGGATCTGCCCTCCTTGCCCTGCACGGTCTCTTCCTCTTTTTAAAATGGTGTGAGTGCATGCATTGCTAACTCTGATCTTCTCTAGCTTCACATTCGCCACGGTTGTGCTGTGATAGTCTCAAGGAGATACCTGCATCCACACTGATGTGTCTGTCTGTGGTCGTGGACTGCCAGCACTGCACAGAAGCCAGTGGGAAGCACCATTACAAAAAAAAACCAAAAACAAAAGCACTCAAATATTGCCTTATTCCATGGCTAAGCCCACTAAGTCTGTTCTCTGCCAGAGAAGCTCCTCCAGGATTCCTCTCTCAGCCATTCCCCACTGCAAAGCTGGTGGTGGTGACCCCATGGTGCCATTCCCACACCCGAACTGATGCCATTCCCCATCTGAGGAGCACCCATGCAAAAAGCAGGTGCAAAACAAGGCGGTGAAAAATCAACATTCCCACCTGGGAGCAATTCAGGTTGAACACATCAGGCAGCATTTCTTCATTCCGGGATCTGCAGCGACTGATGAGCAGCACCAACCCTGGAGCCTCAGGACAGTCCCCTGTCCCCATGGGATTGCAGCCATTCCAGGCTGCTGAGAACAAGATGAGCCTGCCTATGCATTGGCACAAACCAAACTCTTTTAAATTAGACACCATTTTGGAAATAATTAGCCTCACTGCATGTACACAGCGGCTCTGCCATGAATGATGTAAGCTTAATTACTAATGGCAGGGATGTGGGTTTTTTTTTTTTGTGTGTGTGTGTCCTTCTGTTACAACTGCGAATGACTGTAAACACCAACCTTGATGGGTACTCTCACCTGCTGAATGCTGCAGCACTTTCCTCCTCTTCTTTTTGTAGATGCTACATGAGAGATCACTTTCCTCCCACTGTGAAGTGGGTACAGGAAGACAACATGCTGTCTAATACTCAGTATATTTAAATCTTTTTCTCTTGTTTTATGTACCATCTTCAGGTTGTGTTAGAAGGAATGTATTTGGAGTTCTGTGCTTTGCAATATTAAAATCATGGGAGCATGTCTTCTGGTTTGACTGCAGGGCTGAATTCTCAGACCCTTTACATGCAGGAGCGAGCTCTTCCAGAGCAGCAGTGGGGTTGGATCGGGGGAACTGTACAGTATCAGCTGCACTGATCAGGCTGTTGCAGCTGGGACCTGGGTGTGAGAACCTAACTCAGCTCAGGAGGGCAGCCAGCACCCCATGCCAGGCTGGGAAGAGAGAGATCTTGCTTAAAGGAAAGAGAAAAAAAACTCAGGAGCCAAACAACCCCTGGAAAAAACTACCATTGAGCAGAGGTGATCCAAGCTGACATTGAGAATTGTTTGATTTACAATAACAGGGAGATAATATTTTGCTAAGCCTCTCTGTAATACAATGTGTGTCATTTTAAATTTCCCATTACACTGAGCAATCTAATAAATAAATGCCCGAGCTGCAATAAACATGAATCATTCAGTGCGGAGAAGCTCTCAGCAGTCCTGTAACAAATATCTTCTTCCTAATGGTCTTTGGAAGTCACCGATTAATTTGACTTTCAGCTGACTGGCTCTGAAGGCACAGCCAGGCGGGTGCTTGCAAGACGCTGGGTCAAACTCTGCAGAGATTTAGTGACAAATCAGATTTACAAATTAGGGATGTGCCACTCGGTAAAGAATACATCTCAAGCCGGGTGATTAGCAACTACACGGTCAAATGGAATTGGCTACTGGGATTTTTCAGGGTTTTTTTTTTTTTTTGTTATTATTCTGGGAAACAAAAGCAGTTGCTTTACATGCTGCAGTGATGAAAGCCGCCTTCCGAGAACAAGAAAGCAGTTCGTGTTATCTGCCCCCTAATTCCTGCAGTTAACCTTTCCCTGGATTACGTGCACGTGAAGGTATTTTAACTACCTTGTGTCCTCATGCCAGTATTTGTTAGAATTTGGGATTGAATTTAATATGAGTAATGTCAGGAGAAACAGGTCAGGGTTTCAGATTAACACCAATAACCATAATGAGAACAGATGCTTATATCCATCTGGAATGTAGATTTAATATGCTAAATTCATAGCTCAGCCCATGAAATGCAATCATCAGATGTTTACTGGTCCCAATTTAATGAGCGATTTTGGATTAAACGGGGGCCAAACAACCGGCCACCAATCTATATTAAATCTCTGCAAAATGAAAATTGCAAAGATTTACTTAGGGTCATTACACAAGAAAATTTAATCACAACCTCATCCATAATGTCACATCGTCATCAGACTGATAATTGAAATGCCATGTGAGGGATTATGAATAACCCTCTGTTTATGAAGATAGCTTTCTGATTATCTCCGTGTCCTGTGAGCAACATAAAATATGATTTGTATTAATGTACATAGCCCTCGCCTAAATGAAACCCACTGGGGACCAGCAGGAAAAGTTGGATTTTTTTTTTTTTTACCTTCACTGGAGATGCTGTTAGGGAACATTGTTAAGGAACATTATTGCCACAATTTCTGAGCTGCAGGGTGAGGGGAAGCCCTGAATGCAGCCTTGCTCTGTGCTCCATGGCATGGCAGGAGCTGCAGCACGCAGTGCCCCTGCAGCTCTGTGGGTGCTATAAAGTATTTAGCACAGGATTTTAGTGAGCAAACACTGGTTTGTCTAGAACCAATATTAATTTTTCAGACTGTGTTCTCTGGGGCAAGAAATGTATCTTCCATTATTTACTGGAACGCTTCACATATTTGGGAAGTTAATAAGAACACGTTTTAGATTTTGGTGTTGCAAGTTATTCAGCTTGTGGATATTGGGCAATTATATAATTCTGCATTGCAACAGAATAGAGGCTACAAATACCCAAATTTCTGATGGCATTTGGCTCCCAAAGCCCATCTAGATATTTACAAAGGGAGGGACTCAGTGATTTATGAAGTTGATGCGCTGCTCCAACCCTGAAGGTGAATTCTCAATTGAGATCCTCAAGAAACCACACAAATGAGCAACAGGCTGCCGGTGGGAGCAAGTGCTGCTGACATACATGTGCTGCTACCCTCTGTGCTTCCAGATGCACACCTCCAAATGCACACCTGCTCCTTTGCCCTGGAAGGCTGCCAGAAGGATGCAAAAATACGTTCTCCTCCAAGTAGCCCGAGCTTTGTGTGAGATTTTCACGTGTCCTGAAGATTCTTCGCCATCCACAGGTTTGGAGCAAGATCAGAAAGCAAATGGGAAATGTGCCTTTTCTCCTGCTCCTCCTCTCTTCCACAGAAGAGTTGGTTTCTGTGCCACCTCATTGTCGGTGCTGCAAAACCGATCACGCACAATGCGTTTTAATTGCCCTGTGTACGAATTAATTAGCCCCTTTGTCAGAGAATAATTAAGTGGCAAGCTCAGGAACATGAATAGCAAAGGCAGAACAAAAAGCCACGTCCTGGCCACCCGTGGGAGCCAGCAATGCCTGAGCTGAGCATCCTGCAGCAGAGCTGGGGGAAAGCGGGCTGTGAGCAAGGGATTGGCTCTGCTCCCCACATTGCAGGGATTTGCCCACCTTTCAAACAGCACCTGGTACCAGATTGAGCTGATACATGTCCATGTGGGCAGAGGTTATGTGTCTCTCAGCCCGCTGTGAGCCTAACATTAAACCTTTGAAAAACTTTTCCATCAGCTGAAGAGCTACATTAATTGGGGATAGTATCTGCAGACCATGGGTAGCCAAGTAAATCTGCAGTCCTTTTTGACAACCAGAAGGGGAAGGACTCTGGTTTTGCACCAGCAATTCATGGGAGGTAGATGCAAGGTGCACACATTGCAAGTGAAGCTGTAACCCAAGGGATATATTTATCAAGGTATAAGTGGGGATGCTGTGTGGAAAAAACGTGTGTCTTCTATAGGTAAGTACCATGTGGAGCTGGAGGAAGCTACACCCATGGATGCACATCACTTAAGAAGGGCAGGTTTTGCACATTGCTTTGGCTTATATTAGATTCAAAGGATGGGAAGAATAGACTGGACATAATTTAAATCAGGGCATGGAACAGCACTAATACATAACCAGTGCAATCAGACGCAGACAAACGGGTAAATGGCTTCTCTCCATGGGCCAAGGTAGCAAAGGCTGCTGTTTTTGAAATCCTTTTGATGTCTCCAGCTATCTAGCCAACTGGAAAAGCAAGGACCAAAGCCCATGCATTGGGATAATCCCCAGGATGGCAGATAACAACTAAATCACAGCAAAGTGCACTTAGAGGCTGATCACAGGGTGGACTTCTTTCCTTAGTTAGACATGGTTGTCATGCCCTAGGACATGAACATGCAGTGTGTTGGGGTGCTGGCAGACCACATGGATGGGGAGCCCCATAGGCAGCGACAATGCTTCGACAGCATCCCTTCAACTTGATTTGTCCTGCAGACACAAAATATCCCCTGGGCCTCACCCACAGGCTGCTCAGTTCCTCACTGGCCAGTAGAGTTTTAATGGGGGTAAGTATGAAAGAATGAACTGGGTGGTCTCCTCTACAGCTAAGGGTTTGTGCTTGTCAAGCTATCCAAAATACTGAAAATTCCTACTACTGAAGGTACATAGCCCTGATGCTGCCCTGCAACAGCAGAGAGGAGAAGCTGTGGGGTTCAGGGTGGGTAAGACCTTGATCTTTCATCTCAGAGCTGTTTGGCCCTTGCTGCCACTCCATCAACAGTGTTTCCATCAGAAAAACCTGACAGGTGATAACAGCACATCCAACGGCACCTTACAGTACACCCCCAGCTATTTCCTGCTGTCTCTAAGGGACAAAATCCCTGCATTATTCCAAGGCGTGCGTGGTGAAGGTGATGCACAGAGCTCTGTATGCCATTTTCCCATGGTGATGCGTGAGAACCACACGACTGTGCCTACAGGTGTTCAACCACAGCCACCTCCTGAGTGTGCTCTGCTGACAGGTGTCTCTGTGCCATACTGAAACCTGAAGGTCTCAATCCCACGACGACCCATTAGGGAGGTTGTTACACATGATGCAAACCTACGTGTGGATTGACGGTTCTCATTCTTCCCTTCTCCTTTTCCAAACCTGGGATATATTATTGAGTTTCTCCAGACAGCATAAGGTGCCAGAGTGCATTCAGATTTGTGGTGATGACAGGATGCTATCTGCTACTCTTTCATTGAACAGTTGGTCTGAGTGTTGCCTGCCTTATTACTGAGGGTAGAAAAATAATGAGTCATTATTAGTGGTAACTGCCATGTGGGCAGAGTTCGAAAGGTGTTGGGTGAGGGCCAAATGGAGCACATGCCCAAGGACTGTGGACACACAGACACTCTCCTGTCCCCCTGCAGCAATGGGGAATAAGAACGTTAAGGCATATACAGTAATGGGGACAAAGCCTTGATATAGCAGGATGCTTTAGTGAATCCCATCCCGTAAAAGTCGTCATCTGAAGGTGACAGCAGCCACAAAATGGAGGTGCTAAAGAGAGCTGACGCATCAGATAAACTCCAGCTGTCGCCTGCAGTCAGCGCCTCTCCCTCTTCCCCTGCCTGGCCCGCGTCTCTTGGCTGATATCCTAATGATTAGGGCTGAAAACACTTTTTTTCTGCTTTTGTTTTCAGCCTCAAAGGTTGCTCTTTCTTTTTCTTCCTCCCCTTCTTTACCCACTCTTATTTCTCAAAGAAGGAGTAATCGAAACACAAGGTAAGTCAGCGGTTTGCTGCTTGACCTGTTTTTCTTGAGAAAGCCAGTAAGACACCCTTTGGATGCCTTTATGTATCCTCCAGGTAAACACTGCTCCAGACCATGTGTTCAGTGCTTTTTCTTTTTCTTTTTTTCTTTTTTCTTTTTTTCTCTCCTTCTCTCCCAGTCTGCCTAAAAGATCAGATTTGAAGGTTTTTTTCTTGCTCCAAAACATCTCACATTATGGATTGGCAGATCCCAGTCTGACTTCTCTAAGGTCACAGTTGGGTCCTGCTGCTGTATTTTCTGGTTGAAAATTTGGTGAGGTGGTGAAGTGTGGTGACAAGCTATCTTACAAGCAAGTTATTACAGCAGCCCTTGGTCCAAAGGTTAATTAAACTTAGCAGTCTCTCCTCATCAAATTGTTTCCTAGGGTGACTTTCTCACAGCTTCACTGTAGTTATGGCAAAAATGAGAGTCTGTTTGCAAAGATAATCCTCAAAGAGCCAAAGGATGCTGCAGGAGGAGAGCCTGGCAGGTCAGCCTGCTCTGTCAGGGCTGGAATTAGCGCTTCTCTTCTAAGCCTAGAGGAAAAGATTTAGTTGTCATTCCCCCAGGCACCTGAGTTTTGCATGGGAAATAGTAAGATCTTTCTTGGCTCAAGTAACAGTCAGGACCTCCTCCTTCATCACGGGGTAAGGAACTTTTCCATGTCTATATGCAACTTTGCTATGATGCACTCAGATTGCTGCGACCTCTCCTCCGTGCCAGGGTGAAGTATTTAGAACCTTTTTAGATGCTTAATTTGGCTCCAGTAAGCCCAGATGCATAAAGTTAGTGAACATTTTTTGTATATAAGATTATGGGCTTTAAACGGACAAACATTCATTGCCCTTCTGTTGACAAAGCAGCCAGATAGAGGTAAATAAATCTCCATTAACAGATGCTCTGATCACTCAATATACCTTAGGGTGGTATTTTATGTTGAGAAATAAAACCTTTCAAATTAATCTCTACCCTTATCTCAGGGGTGCAGTGTAAAACTACCCTAAGGTGAAGAACATCACTCAGTCAAACAAAATTATTAATAAACTAATGCAAATAATCAACAGTACTTTGCTCTACATGCTCTACCATCAGTTGGAAATCTATTAAGGAGAATGTAGCAATGAGAAAATATTCCAGAATGGATTCCTGGTTATTGCTTTTTTTCCCCCAATAAGAGATATTTTGAGAACATGCCCTGCTTACTCACACAAACAACATACAGAGAAGAGTTAAAAGCGGGACATTATCTTTCCAATGACATATTTAGCCAGTTATTCAGGCTATAATGAAGCTGCGTAATGAAGTCAATGTCCTTGAAAGTTCTTCATCAATTTTTTTCTCATCTGTCAGCATATCCACTTGCCGACACAATATTAATTAAACACAACATTTCCTGGAGTGTTGAAGTGAAGTCCCATCACTGATAATGAACAGGTTTAGGAGAGTCACATCCCAACAAAATTACTTTTTAAACCAGCCTTATTAAGCAGAAAATTAGACCTAAATCACCCTACAACATCCTCATTAAAAGCCACTGATCCTTGGCTGCTTCTATGTTCTAACATCTTTAATTAGCAAACTGCAAGTCTATCTGCCACGATAAATGCTATTAATCTTATCTTTCATTCGCTTTCTCTTAACCTATCATTTGCCCACTTCAGGGAGACGCACGCTTCCACCGCAGCTCATTTTACTGCATCTAACGCCCTTGTAAGGATGAAAAATGGGGCAGCCACGGGTTAAACGCGATGACTCTCTCCGCCCTCACTCCACGACTGAATTTCATGCTCTGGAGGCAGCTCGGGTGGCAGAGCTGCTGTGCTTTTGGGGACATTAAGGATGTTTTCCATGGGATGCTGCCATCAAGACTCGACAGTAAAATACGGTGCCGTCATGGGTCAGCGCCTGCTCTGCTGCCCTATGGAACACTAGGAAGTTACAGACACCAATTAGAACATTACCCATCCAGGGAAAGGAAATACCTTAAAAACACGACTGCGCTTAGAATGGTAGCAACCAAATTTATAACCTTTTCGTAACCTTTACGAAGCGTGACAGCTTCACAGCTTCCTTGAAATTTGTTTGCAGGAGCCCCAGAATCTATCAGGACAAATAACGTACTGCGTTAGGCCACTTTCACTTTATCTTAACCAGAATTAAACTTCTAATGCAATGCCATACTATAGATTTCGGAAACTCTACTAATTGCTGTGTTCTCAGGTACAGAACCACCCTACAGGTGCAGTTATTTATTGGGATTTATCACTGTTGGTATTAGTTGGTTTTTACCACATCACTCTCTTACTGCATCACACAGCATCACGTTCAGCTCACAGCAGCTGGGCAGCAGGGAGGTGCAGTTGTAACTTCACCCAATCCCATTTCTTGTGCCACAAAACCAACGTGTGCTATACAGCAGGGCTTTCCAACCCGCTCAGAGAGCTCAGTCTAAGGCTACTCGGTATGATTTGCCCATTTACCCCTACTCATTAATCTCTTTCATTGTTATCATCCCACGTTATTTACTGACCAGAAGTGCTCCCTGCAGATATAAACACTTTCCCTTGGTGGCTTTCGTGAAAGCTGCTTTTAATTTCACGTTGCCTTGGGTTATTCTTACTGCTGACGGGCTGCTTTGAGGAGGGGGCCAGTTTATTCTAAATGCTGCAAAATCACAACCTTTTAAATTCCCACTTTCTCTCCTCACTCCAGGAGGAGGCTTCACGGCAGGGTTTTGATGTCTGAAAACAGTACATCTATTCTACACTACCTGCATAGTTTCTGCAGCCAATGTCAAGAGCTGAGCAGCTCCAGAAGGTGACTTGTCCACCTATTCCATAGTGACATGAAAAACCCTTGGGAAACAGTTGTCTGCTATTCCTCAGGACGGAGGCAGCCTAGGCTGGATTAAATGTCTGACTTCTAGATGCCGAATTCGGTACAACAATCTGACTCCCAGAGACCTTTTTGGTCTGTAGGGATGCAGGAATCCTGTTTGTCAAGCTGCACCTTCCTAATAAAGCCCTTCTCTCAACCTCAGTATGTTTCCATTATCTTTCCATCAGAAAATAATTTTTTCTCTTGCTTACAAAGACAAATGACATGCTCATTTACTCGCACACATGCAAAACCGGAATAACTACTCCATAAATTAGTTAAAATGTTTTCCCAGAGAAAATGAAGAGGCAGAGAATGAAGAGGGAAGATGTGTAATTGCCAGTACTTGACTGCCAAATGAATGAAGACGCTCTGCTCGCTATGCCATGGGACAGATCACTGAATTGTGACAGACAGGTTTAAGGGAGCAGAGGGTCTCCAGTGTCAAACAGAGAGGGAGAACAGAGGTGTGCAAGCACAACCACATCAGGACAAGAAACAGAAAAGAGGCAGCCTTAAGCACAAAAGCAAGGCTGGAGAATGCATGTAACACAAACAGAAAATGTTCCAAACGCCTGCTTTGTTTGTAAAAATAAAAATGAAGAGATGTTCAGCCAGTTCAGCCATAGCATCTCCTATTCCGAAGGCACATCAGTCTTCTGTCCCAGGGTTATCAGCTTTGAGCAGGCCTCCTAGGGCATAAGCCTGTGGCTGAAGCAGTGACAGAGATGCAGAGCAAGCAGTGGAGGACAGCCTGGTGATGACACTTACTGTTATAGCCTGGTGCTCTCACAGATAGAGCCAGGATCTTGGGCAGCACCTTTGCCATCTCCAGCAGAGGGCATTTAGACGCGAGCAGTGTTTTGCAGAGGGCAGGTTTCTATAGCACTGCATTTCAGAAACCCTGGCCCAGATTCTCCCCCATGAATCGGCTGTGCTCAGCGCAAGACAACGGCTGGCAAACAAAGGTGGCTTAGAGCCACCTTTACGCTTCCCCTCCTCAGAAGCAGCTGGGGGCCGGCTGATCCCTGGAGCAGGCTCACATTGCCCCAGGCTATCACGGCACCAGGATATCGCTAGAACAAGCCACAGTGCAGCCGCGCCTCCATATCCATCGGCTGTGGCTGCTGCAGAAGGAATCAGGAGACGAATTGGGTGACACCACTGCCACAAGAGTAACTCTGTGTGCCCAGGGACCCTGAGCCTGCAGAGCATGCGAATGTCAGGGCTGGTGCTTCCTACGTGCAGCTTGCTCAGGGAAGCAGCGAGTTAGGATGAGCCGAGTTCAAATATGGCAAGCTGCTCACTCAAGTCAGTGTGTGTCCATAGGCAAATGCCTTGATCTTTTCGATGCCTCAGGGCAAGGCAACTGGGGAAGGACATAAAAAGCAACAGAATTTCACTAAAAGGATCAGATAGTGCTTCCAAATTTGGCTTAACTCTAAAGACAAAAACAAATAAATATCTATAGAGATACTAGCATACAGCATTCAATGTGGTTGAGAGTTATTATTCACATATTTATATAGAAATTGTTCTGTTTGCAGGCTGGATCAGAATCCCACTGAGGGATCCTGTGATTAAGGGATTACTTGGAGAAGGAGCACGGTCCTAACAAGTGCACACAAAAGCTCAGAAAGGAAAGGAAAAAGTCGCCTGAGAAGATACTTGAGTCTTGATTTCAGTGACATATTGGATATGAAGAACCTCAAGCATCTGCAAAGGCGAGACACGTTTCAGAAGAGGTACCTTTGCTGCATTGTTTACCTCTCCAAAGGTTATTTGTGAACTGCTGGAAGCGACTCGGTGCTGCTCCGCAGGCGCGGAGAGGAGTCAAGTCACTGAGGAGCACATTTGCCTGCTGCGCAGTCTCCAGAACCAAGATTATTCTGTGCAGTGCCACATTCAATTGCAAAAAGCAATGTTAGGAGTAATAGAGCTCCTGTAACTAAAGTGTTTCCTGTCCTCCAATCTTTCAGGCAGCTGATTGAGGCACGAGAGGGAATAAGCCAAGGGGAGAAAACTTGTTACAAGTAAAATTGTATTTTCTTGGACACTGGGGAGGATGTAAAACTAACCCAGAGGCCTCCAAGTCAGCAGCCATTTTAACATTTTGCAAGAGATTTTCATCTTTTTCCCCTACAGCCCCAGTTCTGCTGTAAACACTGAGCACTCCCACTATGGCTGTCAGCTGCGTGGTTTCCTTTACACTGAAGCTGCCAGGAGACAAAAAACACTTAAGGTAATACAATTCTCAAACCAGCGGCATAAAGACTTCTCGATGACATCTCTGTCAATAGTGCAATGGATGACACTTTTACCTGGTATCAAGCAAATCAATAAGAATAGGATGCATCCGTTTGGAATCCAGTAACAGCAAAGATAACGCTGGCTCTCCATCTTCTGTCTGCAAAACCGCCAATTGCAGAATGGGAAACAAACAGCCTCTCACATCCCCTCCCAAAACTTTGCTTTCTTTTTAGAGGGTAAAATGAGATGAGAAATATAATTCATTGATTGGTTGGCCTGCATGGGATTGGTCGCGTGGATTTTGTGCAATGGCACTTGGTGCCGCAGCCAGATGATGTTGC
Organism: Phasianus colchicus; assembly: GCF_987193195.1. Classification (NCBI taxonomy): domain Eukaryota; kingdom Metazoa; phylum Chordata; class Aves; order Galliformes; family Phasianidae; genus Phasianus; species Phasianus colchicus. The sequence continues at coordinate 8,746,804 of NC_143452.1, forward strand.
TCAAACCATCATGCAAACATAACAGCATTCCAGCAAGGCTACTGACAGCTGGGGGAAAACAGGCATGCTAGGTAAATAAACCACAGGTATAGGCATGCTCACCTGTGTAGGGGAAAGCGTTATAAACACACTTCAATACAACATGCATGTGGATGTGCATTCTAGGCAGATATAGCATCTCCACATAATAACTGCATATATCAACACAGCCTCATTTTAGAGAGATTTCCATCAATAATCAATTGACTGCTGCTTGCTTGAAGGCAAACACAAGCACAATAAATTTCCTTACTGGTACCGCAGAAGCAGAGGAAATAGTACTACAGCGCACAGAAAAGTTCAGCACTAGTAAATTCTTAGGAACACCATTACTGTGATTACTGCTTGTGCAAAGATATGCCTGCCTCATTGTCATGTCTTATCCTACATCAAGCAAAGGCTGGTGGGGACCTTGCACTGCTGTCGCCCAACTGACTGTGACCTTTTTTGGGTGACCGCGCTGCAGCGGGGGCTTCCCTACTTCTATGTGAAAGCAGGAATAAAGAAGTGCAGACTCTTGGAGGTGGTGTGAGGCTTTAACAAGCACCGAAATTAAATAGATAAGCTTTATTTTTTGCTTTTAAATGTCAGCACAGCAACTTCTGTGTCATTCGCAGGAGAAAATAGCAGGGGCTAAATATCTTGGGAGGCAGTGAGTTTTTAAGCCACGTAATGATGGCGATAAAAATCCGTCATGTCAGTTGCCTTGTGGCAATCAGCAAACATTTCGCATTATGCGTGCATCTTAAGGTTTGCGGCCAAAAAACAGATTTGCCTCTGTCTCATTAAAATAACGAATGCAGTCCGAATGGATCTGCAATGATTCACTGTACGTCATACTAAATCACGACGCTTTTTGGAGCCAACTGACTATGGCCTCATTACTTTAGACAAAAGTGGGCTTGGAGGAAAAAACTGGGTGATGTTTGTTTGCTCGGCCATGTTTTTCCCTTTGAAATACTCCAGGCAAAAGAGCAAAGAGTTTTTTCCCATTGGTGGCTGAGGAAGGTTGGGTTATATTCACGGTACAGTTCCATATCGCTGTATATAAACACACAAAACATCAGCGCCAGCGTCAGGAGACAGAAATTAAGCAAACACAACTGGCATTAATGAGGCAGACTCTAATGAACATGAATCACTGGTGAAATTAAATATTTACAGTTAAAATAAGCTGTTAAATAATAAACATACATTTAACTGCTCCACGAGGGCAGGCAGTTTGCAGACAGCCCTGCTCTTGTTCCAATGTATGAGATGCTATGTACTTGTGGTTTGTCTGCTGCAAATCTTTATTCTGCTTTCAGTGTCTTAAGTAGAGTAAATATTAAAACCTTTTTTTTTTTTTTTGGTCTGAAACAGCTCAGCTGAAGATCCCTGCAAATTACTGTCTGTCATCACTAACACTTAAGATTAATATATTTGGCTTTGAAGAAATGCTGGGAGTTACTCTGGGAAGCATTTAGCATTTCAGGAATAAACATTAACTCAAGTTTTAATGTTCATAATTGCAGGAAACATTTAAAATAAATTGGATAATTTAAAAGCAGTGTAATTATAAATAAAAAACATTAAGAGCTTGAGGTAATGTAAAAGAGTAAAGGTAAAATGAAAATTTTGACTCTGAAAAGAATATATAGAGGTGATGGGGGAGCAACCATTCAAAACATTTGAGTGAATGGTGGAGATCTTCCAGATATATTCTTTGTTTTGATAATTGGTTCCATTTTCTTTTTTTTTCCTTAATAAAGAGAAAATGTCTGCTATCAAACTATTTTTCTTCTAAAGAAATCAAAACCTTTGCAGCAGGAAAACATACCTATTCTGATAGCAAAACATTTTGTTATGTATGCGTTATGAATTTATTTCATGGAGGAGAACAACTGAATGAGAAGCATTCGTGGAAGGACTGATTTAAACGTTACAAATCCCTGAATTTTTCATCTCCCTTTGAACGGGATGCCAAAGGGGATTACAGATAAAGACATATCACAACCAAATTTACATTACTAAAATTACTGTAATCAAGAGTCTTTTCTAGCCTTAATCAGGATTAGAGAAAACAAAACAGAGTTTACTGTACAATACTAATCAAAATTCTACCAGACTACAAAGGAGTAACAGCAGTACTGAAAATTAGAAATATGGCTTGGTGCATTCCAGTGTTCTTTCAAAATCTTTCCCTTTGAGATGTGAGCAGTGCTTGCTCTGCTGATGGTTCGTATGGTAGGCAACAAGCATAAGTAAAAATCATGCTGCTAAGTTCAAATAACACTGCAACATCCGAGCTCAAATTTTCAGGAGCACGCACAGGAAACACTTGTTTGAGTGCATCTCCTGAATTGCAAGCACAGTAATTTGAGTCGTAACAAAGTGCTGTCCAGAGCTCAGCCTTCCATCGTGCACTGCAGCTCTTCTGCTCCTGTGTTGGCAGTAAGCAGGCTTGCTGACGAGCTGTGGAAGCTTTTAAGTGTAGTCTTTATCCACCGTGCCCTATGCTTTACAGTTATGCTACAAGGCTAATGCGGTAAAGGGATCAAGCTTGCATAGATTTTTCTGGTCCTGTGGAGCCTCTTACAGAGGGCAGCGTTATGCTGGTTTCAAAAAGTGCCACTGAGCTCTGCAGCATCAGGTCCTATCTTATTTTCACTAACATCACCAGAAATATCACCAATTAGTAACACAGCAGCAGAATTGGACCCTGCATTTGTTTCATTCCTGTAATGTGTCAACTTCTTTTCTAAAGTGGAAAAAAAATAGAAAAGTAGATGTAAAGAACGACCCTGCAAATGATCTGAGAATAACGATCAATTGCTTTGTAAAGCCTGGGAAATGAGATCAGCAAAGCAACAACACAGATATTATGATGGCCCATCAGAAAAACAGCACAAGGACTGAAGAGCACGGAAAACTGCAGGATTCCCACGGCTTCTTCCTAGAAACAACAACTGATTTAACTTTTTGCTGGTACATAAGAAAGGCAGGTGCAGCATCCTTAAACCCGTTGCTTTGCAGCATTTGGTTCAACAACATTTTATCTCACAAGCTCAAGACATCATCACATTGTTAATGTTAAACCTGGGCTGATGCAGGACAAACTGACAGCAGTTTCTAAGTTCCTCCTAGTAACCTTACACTGGTTGGTAAAACATTAGTTGTGGTCGGTGACTGGAAGAACTACAGAAGCAACAAGCAGGGCAGCATCTCCTTCCATCTCTTCCTAATGAGACTGAATCTGGCTGTTTTTGGAATTTAAAGAAAAACTGAGTGAGGTTAGAAAACAATATATTATCTTTAATTACAGTTGGCATTGTCTTTTTCTGTCAAGTATGAACATAGCAGGATAACAAGTAGATTAGAACACATGATCTGTATTTCAGTTCCATCCGAGCACACACCGTAAGTCCTTTATAAAAAGCAAGCAGGAATCTTAACAAGGATGTGAGAACAGAAGAAGAGATTTCAGCATTTTGAAGTTCTTCCTTTATATCCTCTGAAGCACTAACTGAAAAAATAGACACAAAACCTTCTGTGGAACACAATATATTTTTTTCATATGCCAGTGGGGAAAAACCAACTGAGAAGCCGTGGGATCTCCTCACAATAACCATGCACACCTGCAAGGTTAACACCGATGCTTCACACACACAAATGCAACAGCCAGAAGCCTGGCTTACCCCCCCTCAGCAAAGCAGTACTGGGCATTCATTTGGCAGCAGCATTAGCAGCAGCTCAACACAAAGCATGCATCATACCCATCTAGATGCCTTCCTGTCAGCAGGAAACACGAAGGGCTCTGTATGGGCTCCAGCTCTGCATAAGAGTGAAAATTCTGCAAGCCCAAAGCAGCTGGAAACAACTCCCAGAACTGAACTTTCACAATAAGCTGGAAGCCAGTTAGCTGTAGTTCAGCAGTACTTTGTTACAGGCAGGACTATGAATGGGTTTCCTTCCATTTTGAAATTAATTACTTTTTAAAGTAGATTTTAATAATTATTTACGAGTTTCTGTAGCATTGCTTTGATAATTTCTACATTTCTGTTTTTAATGGCTTGCCTTTAACTGTACTTAGTTGAGCTTTCTATTTTTTTCTCTATTAAAACCTTCTCAAATAAAGGCTTTAACTTCTGCATTTGAAATTAATTAATCACTTAATTCAAAGTGGGTTCTCAAAGAGCCTTCTGAATATTCCAAGGACCCTCTGAAGATTGATTTTAGGATTCTAGGTAGATATGGTAATATAAGCAGGCTTTTTTTCTCATGGAAATTGCAGAGGTTGATCACCGTACTAAAAATCATTGTTCCAAAAATAACTGTAAGACTGTGAAGACTTTTCTCAGCTCAGAAATTACAATGAAGCACTTCTCAATATAATTATTTGAGAAAAAAAGCAATTATAAATTCCATTGTTATAATTTTTTAACCAAAACAAACTCATATTTAATACGAAGCTGTTGAGTATTTCACACCCCAACTATTTCAGTTTTGGTGAAAACCGAACAGTTCAACAATTTGCCATTTAAATATTCACAACTGTTCAATTTTCAACAATTTTAAACAGAATTAATGAATGTCTAGGTAAAAACCATGATTCTCTCCTCCAAATAGTTTCTGACCACAACTCAGTCTGCAAAGTATCGAATGACCATTGCTGATTTGCAGCTTCCAGTCATTTGTGCTTCAGTATTGGCTTTGGTTGACTTTCACTTCATCAGATGCCTTTTAAGAATAATTTCAAGACTTTTCTGAATGAGGTACAACAGAAACTTTCCTGTTAAAAAAGAGGAAACGAAGGTACAAAAATGGAAATGAGCAAGAACTAATTTCAAGTATGCGTTTGTGAATGAAGCTTAATCACACATTCATTTTCCAAAACAGAAAGTCTTTTGGATAGGTATTAATTAAAATGAAGTGCCACAGACAAGTGGCTTGAGAGGGACGGCAGTCCTTTTCAAATTAGCATAACACTAACGACAGCCATGGAAATTGGTTTAATAACCCTAAATAGTTACACCCCACTCCTAACACAAATGGCCACGGACAGCTCGAGCCCCTCAGGCTGCAACTGTACCAGTTTATGTGCTTGCTCTGACACAGGGCGGGTATTCCAATCTGAACAGAAATCACTGAATGTACTTCAATTACAATTATATAATGATTAGTGAAGCACACAAGGCACCAAAGCATTGAATATAATAAAACAAAACCAGAGTAAACCAGCACGGCGACATTAAAAACTCGGCCAGCAATGTACCCACTTGGTAACTTGTACTAACACAGTCAGTTCTTGGCAAGATTATTCATTAATCGTGACGTTAAGTGGCCCAAGCCACACACAGGTCTAGGATCAAGCTGCGAACAGAACAGAAAACCAAGCCAAAGGGATGTGCAGAATCTTTCAGCACCTTCCTTCCCTGCCACGTTTCACACGAGCACCCTAGGAGCTAAGTTCTGTGCTAGAGCACCCCTTCTAAACACAGCTCCAGTGCTGCGGGCAAGGCATTCTCCAGCAAGAGCTGAAATACACAACCTAAATCCGACATACTTACAGGCTGCTTAACTGTAAAGGTCAGGTGTGAGCACCTTTTGGGCGCGTGGGATTCATGAAACAAACTGCAGAGAAATCCCAAATCTCTGCTGATAAGGAGCTGAATGTCCAAAAGCTTTTCAAAGTACTATTGTTCACCTAACTTCACACCGGTGCCCTGGGAAGCACTGCTGCAGCATCTCTTTAACTGACTTCAGCAGGGGCTGTGCTCTAACTACCAGCTGGCTTTAGAGACATGTAGGACAGAGAAAACAGTTATTCATGTCTTTTATTTATTATAAATACATATAAATATGTTAAGTGACTTTTTTGTTTGTTTATCATGATGAGCAAAGGCTTTGGAAAACCTGGAAAAACTTAACCACGCTGAGAAACAGGCAAAAAGCAGGCATTAGCATACAATCAAGACTCCCCTCAGTTCAAGAACTTTTTTTTTTTAAAGCACAAGACTGCATCTTATTTTGAAGCATCTGTAATTTTATCAGGGGCACCAAGCTTCCTCTTTCCCACAAACTGAGCAAATGACATTTGCATTGGGATTTGTGGGCACAGTCAAACCCCATCTGGCTACATAGAAACCCCTCTAGTTTATGTGCGATTCCGAAACATTGCATAGCTTTGGGGCTGGGTTTTGTTTCTTCTAAGCTGTTTTTAACCCAGATCAATCGTAGCCCCCCCAAAAACCCACTGAGGTTTCCGCCTCCAGATCTTCCCCCCACTCTGTGTTTCTGGAGTTCAGTTTAAGAACTGCTCAAGAACTTCACAAGCAGAAATGTTATGTGCACAGTCCACTAACAGCGCGGGAAGGAAACGACTCTATGGATGAAGCTGCACAGGGGGAGAACTAAACGGAGTTAGTAATGGGTGTGCTTTTTGGGTTGGTGCAATGGCCAAATGTTTCCAATATGAGGTCCAGGGGGAGGTATAAGAGAAATGAACAACAAAAAAGAAAACCCAGACTTAACTGATGGCAGGAAGCCGGGGCTGATGGTGGTGGAAAGAAAGCACGGAAGTAAAAGAAAAAAAAAGCAAAATAAACCCGAGAAGAAGCCCGGAGAAGGCAGAAGTCAAGGCTTGTCGCTGCAGTGTTTGCAGAGCGCGGAGGCGGCTCCTGTGAAGGCAGTGCATTTCTCGGGGCAGCCGGGCAAGGCCGTGCCGGTGAAGGGATACACGGCCGTCTGTCCGAAGGGGTTGAGGGTGGCGGGCAGCGGGGCGCTGAGGGCCTGGCCCTGGTTCAGGTAGGCCACCAACCGCCGCATCTCCTCCAGAGCCTGCGCCTGCATGAGGATGTAGTTCTTGGCCAGCAGCAGGGTGGCGATTTTGGAGAGTTTCCTCACCGAAGGGCTGTGGGCGTACGGGATGACGGAGCGCAGCCCGTCCAGCGCGTCGTTCAGGTCGTGCATCCGCCGCCGCTCCCGCGCGTTGATGCTGAGGCGCAGCGAGCGCTGCTCCTTGGGCTTCTTGCCCAGCGCCGCCGCCTTCAGCTTGCCCTCCCTCTCGAAGGCCGCGCCGCCCTTCACCCCGGCCTCGAAGCCGTCCTCCTCGTCGCCGCTCTGCTCGCCGCTGCTCTCCGCCGACTTGCCCAGCGCCCCGGGGTGGAAGTCCGCCCCGCCGCCCCCCGCGTAGGCGCCCCGCGGGCCCTCGGCGCCGCCGTAAGCGAAAGCCGACGGGCCGTAGCCCGGGGCCAGCGCCAGGTACGCCTCGCCGCCCAGCGACTTGAGCTCGGCCATCGCCGCCGCCTCAGCGCCGAAAAGAACCGAGAGGAGGCGGCCCCGCCGCTCCGCGCTGAGGGCGGGCAGTGAGGCGACCGCGGCCCCGCCGCCCTTTTATATAGCGGAGAGCGGCCCGGCGGGATTCCCCCGCCGTCCAATCAGAGGGCGGCGAGGGGCGGCGGGCAGCGCCCCGCTGCGGGCACCGAGCGCCCCGCGGCCGCCAGCCCTGAGGCGGCGCCGCCTGTGGCAGCGCGGGACGGGGCGGCTGTGGGTGGAGCGCGGCCCCGTGCGGGACTGCGGCGCCGTGGTGGCATTGCCGCCGTGCCCCCTGGCGCAAATCGTGACAGGAGGGCACACGCGCGGGGTACGTAGCTGGGAAAGCAGCTCCAGCCCCGCGCTCATGATACTCCAGAGGCTGCGCTCAACTGTGTGGCTGTAAGGGAGTTGTACTTTACAGAATGGCCGGGGTTGGAAGGCACCTCAAGGATCATGAATCTCCAACCCCCTGCTACACGCAGGACCACCAACCTCCACCTTTAATACCAGCCCAGGCTGCCCAGGGCCCCATCCAACCTGGCCTTAAACACCTCCAGGCACGGGGCATCCACAGCCTCTCTGGGCAGCTGTTCCAGCACCTCACCACTCTCATAGTAAAGAACTTCCCCCTGATGTCCAACCTAAATCCTCCCTCCCTCAACCTAAAGCTGTTTCCCCTCGTCCTGCAGTTATCTACCCTTTCAAGAGTTCAAAGTGGAGTGTTATCAAGGAGTTGGTAAGTGTACTTGTGGAGATGGAGGTCCTCCCACACCAGGGACAGCCTGGGCTGAAAAACAGGGGTTAAAAAAAGGCAGTGAAAAGTGAGTGGGAACAGAAATAGTGTCATGGTCATAGAAAACCAGAGAAGTGAACACCCCCCCCATCCTCACACTTGGGACCACCAGTCACTAAGTGGTAGGTGTTGCATTGGAGGCAATTTGCAAGGTCTTGACAGCGGTGGGCATGGCGTGCTGGTCTGGTGGCTCTGATGTGGGCGAGGATGACAGAGGAGGCACCTGATGTGGAGAGAGGTTTTCAAGGCAGAGCCCCCATCCAGTTCCATTTTCTTCAAAGGCTCACTGCGCTCCTTTGTTCCCTGTACCGGGAAAAGAAATGTGATCCTTTGTGACTCAGTCCAACTCTGAAGGGATTCTGTCCTTCCCTGTTATGAGTGCTGGTAACTGAGTGTGAAGCTCAGAAAGGAAACAACTCCCTTTTTCTTAACTGTTTCAGTTGCATGGTGGCCTTCAGTGAGAGAAATCAGCCCTGCCATGACTGGGAGAGGGTCTGGTCCACAGGGAAATCCTCTGGAGAATACCAGGTGGGCACTGGCAGTGATGAGAGCTGTGTATCATAGAATCATAGAATCACAACGTTGGAAACAACCTTCAAGATCATCTAGTCCAACCGCCCTCCCATTACCACTGCTACCACAAGCACTAAACCAGATCTCATAGCTCCTCATCCAGATGCCTCCTGAACACTGCCAGGGACGGTGACTCCACCACCTCCCTGTGCAGCCATTCCAGTGCCTGACCACTCTGAGAGAAAAAGTTCTTCCTTATGTCTAACCTAAACCTCCTCTGGTACAACTTGTGGCCACTTCCTTGGGTCCTGTTTGTTGTTTGGGAGAAGAGGCCGAACCCCTCCTCATCACAATCTCCCTTCAGGAAGTTGTAGAGTGCAATGAGGTTTCCTCTGAGTCTCCTCTTCTCCAGGTTAAGCAATCCCAGCTCCCTCAGATGCTCCTCATAAGACCTGTGCTCCAGACCCCTCACCCTCAGGCATAGAGAGGGATAAGGAGGGTGTTTTGTCCTGTGTTCCTGCACTGAGATGACAGAGAAAGCCCAATTTTTACACCAGGAAGAGGTTCCAGTTTCAATTTTTTTGGTGTTTTTTTTTTTTTTTTTTTTTTTTTTTTTTTTTTTTTGAGGCTTCTGAGGCCATGTCTTGTGCCTGCTTGGATGGGATGCAGCATGTGTGCTGACATAGAGGTACAGCAGGTGGATATTGCCCAAAGGCAGATGCAACCAGTTGATGTACCTGGTGGGTTATTTACAGAAATAAACACAAGCTTGAGTGTTAAGGCGACACAAGGATTATCCAGAATGTGTTCTGTTTTTATCAGGCCCTCTACCTAGTGTAGTTAGCCTGTCCTCTTTCCATCACCTCCCTTTCTGCAATGTGCTAACATGAAATGACGAGCTTCTCTCTTCCTTCTCCACATCAGAGTCAGGACTGCCGAGATCTGCAGTGACAGATGCGCACTCACCCGCAGTAGCAGAGCTGCCTCCTGAGGATGAGGCTGTTCCCTCTGTGCATGTAAATCTGGAAGATGGTGTTTCCACATTTCAGAATGGCAGAGCACGTAAGACTAGGTGCTGTGAAGCCTGGCCCTCAATCTGCACAAATGTTTTGACCATCATACTTTTACTGATTTTCTCTTCCCTTGCCTTTGGTGTCTGAATCTACAGTCATGTCTCTTCTTTGCTGCCCTTATCGGACTTATCAGACCATGAAGACCAATTACTGGTTTTAGTCACTTAATTGTTTTATGAGGTTTGGACCACTCAGCTACTCCTGGGACAGATCACTGTACACATTCACGGTGACTTTCAAATACAGGTGAGCACAGCGTAACTTTGTTCACCTCTGGGATCACTCCAAGACTCCAAGTGACAACAGACGACAGAGGAGGTACTAGAAAATTATCACTGGCATAAATCATCCCCATGAAAATGATGTGCAGGGACTGCTAAATGCGGATTGTCTCCTGCTGGAGATGATTTACCTTTTTTGCAATGTGCTGAGATCTTGCAATGAGAAGGACTAGCCGTGTGACAGCATTATAGGAATTCTAATGATAGAGACTCGGGACAAGAGTGCTGACTTTCTAAGCATGTCTTGTATAACAAGGGTAATGCTGAGAGAAGGAGTGGGCTGAAAATTAGAAGTAAAAGCTTTTCATGCAGATTCTGTAGTACTTTGATAAATAGATGAGTTCTTTAAGGATTTTATCAACTACAAGAGAACAGAACAGGATTGTTGTCTACTGTAATCCCAGAATACATGTCTTAGAGAAATCATCTGAAGCCTGTATGAATCTGAAATCAAATGCACATGGAAGCTTCAGTTGTGAATATGTAAATAGATAGGTAATAAAGTTGTGAAGATGTAAATATGAAAATTTTCAGTGTTTTCTCTTTGAGAACTGCTTTGGCTGCTATCTAAGAAAAAGGAACATCTGATTTGGGTTGTAGTCACATCAGACTAGAACAACAACAAAAAGAGAAGACAAAATAAATAGCAAAAAGGGGTAACTCATGGAAGAACACTGAAGAAAATCATATCTCTTCCAAATGGTTACGTTGGCTAGCATCTGAATTCCTTGAGAACAGAAGTGAGATAGGGCTAAGCTATGAAGCACAGATCTTTACTCAGAGCCACGTGTTACCTGCACATGATAGACCTCAGGGTTTGCCTAGGATCTATTACTAAAGAGATTAAAAGAGTTGCAGTGACTGCCACAGTCAAACAGTAGTTATTTTCCATTAGCAGTGTTTTGACAGGGGATCAGTTCACAAATGGATATTGTTCTATTAGAAAAGAGAAATTCCACGTCCATCCTTACCAGCCAGATTCTTGTGTTAGAAGTGTAACAAAACAGGACCTCTTGAAAAGAGACCGGAAAGAAGTGTGTTCGATAGAAATGGTATGGCCCTGCGCTGCAAAGTCCCACGGTGACACCTAGCGACCAGCAGAGCCCAGCAGCACCCATCCCTGCAGGCTCAGAGACCCAAAAGCCTGACAGGTACAGCAAGCCCCACGAGTGGTTTGGGGCTGGAACTCCACACTCTGAATTTTGCATACCTGCCCTGTAAATAAGACCCTGTTCCTAGTGGCTGCTGTCACTGCAGTCTTTGAAGGTTTTCCTTCTATTCAAACAAATATATGGACAGCAGAATGTGTTTGAGCACCAAGGTGTGGGATTGAGATCTTCTTGTGCTTAGAAAAAATTGTACTGAAATGAGTGGAGTCATTCTGCCCTGCTGAGTGAATACAGTCCACTTCTTCCCTCGGGTGTAGTGGTAGAAAATGGGCAAGAAAAATCCGGGAGAAAAAGCACAGTTTATGGCAATGCTGCGCTGGTTCTGGCTATTTGCAAATTGTGGGTCAGCGGAGGACAGAAACTCAGAGCAGGAAAAAGCAGGCAGAGCTCGGCCTGCTGGTCTGCTGGTTTGTTATTTCTGCTGAGTTCTGAACTATCACTTGTCCATTGTGCTGCTGAGTCTTCTGGGAAAAGATCCCCGAAAATGCAGGGATGCTCTTTGTGTTGTAAAGAGGGAAGATCTTATGGTTTAGGCACAGGGCTTTGGGCATGAGGATCCTGATCTCGATCCTGCCTGAAGCTCACTTAGGTGCTAAGAAGAGGTTTGATTCTGACTGTAAAACCTGTCTGATGCTGTGCAACGAGTCTGTGCTTAGAGCCACGGCGGCTATGCTAATTATTCATTCACAATACTATGAAGGACAGTGAAATCTTCCTTTACTACTCGATCCTGGAAAGCCCACCAGAATTATCAGAGTTAAATAAATGCACCCTGAAGAATTTCAACGCAACGAAATGGGCAGTATTGTGTCACTCTTCAGACACGAGTGAGCACCAGCAGCAGTTCCCCAAGGGCGAGCAGGAGAGCTCGGGTGAGCTCAGGAGAGCAGGGTGAGCAAGCAGAGCTCCGTGCAGCCTGGAAGGTTATTTTGAGGCTGTTCTTTTTTTTTTTTTTTTTTTCCTCCAAGATTTGTTGTAAAAGTAGAAGCCTCTGGGATACAATTTGCTTCCGCGCTCAAATAATTCACTTGTGCATTCAGATAGTTCTTCCCCTTCGCTAGGTGGCAGCAAGGAGACGGCTATAACAATTTGGAGGATTGCTTTCTAAAAAATTATTATTATTTTTTTGATAGAGCGTACAGAGTTCATAACTGACTTCCTGTTTGAATGCATTAATTGAGCCGTCCCTGCACACACACCACCCTCGGAGCAAATTCGCCCAGTGCAGCAGCAATGGTGTCTGAAAAGTCTGTGCGCAGCTCCGGGCTTCGGTGTGCAGCTCGGGGAAGATTACCCGGTCTGCAGCTCCCTCTGCTGGCAAAACGTCTGCTTGCAGCAGGCAGGATCAGGCTGAGCCGCACCTTCTGCATTCTTGCTACAGCTCTCATCGTTACTTTTGCTAAGGAAAGGGCTGTGCATGCTTATTGCCACGCATCACCGCACGGAGAAGGAAACTTTTCAGGAAAAGTTTGAATACTCGTGCAAAGCTATATCCCAGGACACGAAACGTCCTCTAAAGAGCAAAAAGAAACACAGAGGACCCCAAGAGCCCTAGAAAAAGGTTGCTCTGTGGAAATTAAAACAACTGCTAAGCTCAGCCCTTTTTTAATGCTTGCCTTCCTCTGCTTTTTGCAAATCTGGCTGCCTCCAAGCAGCTCTCCTATCAAGTCACTGGCTTTTGGAAGCTCTAACTAGATGTCCCTTCCTGGGTCTTCTCCTGGCTCCAGGGGCTGCATGCCACCAGTGTGCTGGTGAAAAAGCACTGATGGCTGCAATGGCAGGCAGAAGGAGGGGACATGCCAAGCTGGATGAGGGTGCAGCCATGGTCTGGATAGTGGGGTATACAAGGTGAATATACATGCACTGTCAGGTTGCTGCTGAAGAGAGACTTCTGTCATGTCCTCAAGTCTTAGAGCCCATAGGGGAAGCGCAGCACTCCGTTGTTTCTAAGACACTGACTTCTCCCACCAGCTGTGCCTGCCTGGCTCTCCCCCTCTGCAGAACTGACCCATGCATTAGGAAAGGTGATGCTTGAGAGGCCTGGATGTGACAGGTGTCTTTTAGGAAAAATGGAGAGGGAAAGATGTCCCAGTGTGGCTCCAAGCTGATAAAGGATGCCAGACTCGTTCCTATTCACAGAAATGGGGCACAGCTATCTATCGGAAAAGTTTCAGAGTAGGGATTTGGGTTCAGGATAAGGTCTAGACTTCTTTTCCAAAGACAAATGATGTGTTCCCTCTCCTGACTTTCACAGGATGGAGATTTCTGCACTGCTGGGTGCTTTCAATTCCCTCCTGCAATCTGAATATCCCAACCTAACGAGTGTGGGAAAAGTTGGCTGTTCTAATAAGACAGGGGAGCAGTCGAAAATGGATTAAGAAGGGATTGAATGTGTCTTGTGAGAGCTTGGCTATTGATTTCTAACCCTCCCATTCTGATGTTATTGCAGAAATGATTTTCTTCTGCACCGTGCAGAGATTAAATATTAATAAATAGAAAATTAAAAAAAAAAAAGGGGGTGGTGGGGGAAGACCGGATCCCAAGACATTCTGCAGCACAATTAAAAAGCAAATGAAGGATTTCTAGCATGAAAAATTTTGTTTCCTCAAGTTTTCTTGAGCTCAGAGTAGAAACATGTGGTGAGATCATTTGTAATATTTCTCTGTAGTGTTTTGTAGCAAGGTCATGTGAGTTTGAGCCACATCCCATTGCCACAGAACAGAAAGGATGGAGATTTACTCAGATCCCATTCATCAGTGACCCATTTATTCACTGGTGATGAAGTAAAGGGAAACGTGCAGGTCTGCTCTGCCTTCACTCACACTGCACCCTGCAGTCAGACTAAATTCCATTAGGTGTCTATTTATTATTTAACAAGAAGAGATGGATGTCCAGGCACACCGAGATGATTTTTATGCCCCAGACATTTCACTTCTCACAAATACTGAGCTGCTGCTTCCCACGAGCCCTGTGGCTCCCAAGTGAAACCCATGTCCTTGAGGTCCTGAAGCAGGAGAGAACAGGTGACGTTGGCTTCTAACATGTGCAGAATTTGCAAGGAAAACTGCTTATACGAGATTTGCAGTTTTCCTGATGCCTCATCTCCTTCCTTATTCCAGGCAAGCTGGGCAGTAAATGAATGGAAAAAGAGCATGATGAGAATATCCCATCCAACTTCTACAAGTTCAGTATTCTTTCTGCAGAGGATACACATAGAATATGCAAATAAAAGTCTGAAGGCATTAAATATGGAAGACCATTCTTTTTTAAGGGAGTTGCTATCATGAACAACTTGCTAGGGCTTGCTTGGGTCTTTTGCAAAGGCTGTAGCAATATATTTGTCTGCCACCCATCATTCATGATCTCTCCCAGTACCCTAAAAGGTTGCTTATGCTGCCACTGTGCATTGTACAGTAGAGATAAAATAAGATCTGTGCACAATCTGTTATATTTTCCTTTTTTCCCCCCCTTCTTTTTCTGTCTCTAGAGCACTTGCAGTATTCACAGGAAAGGGGAATTCTGCTTTCAGAATGTGAGACTGCAGGAACCAGCTCTGAACTTGATGGTTCCCTGAATAATACTGCTTTCCCTGTCAACCTGTATCATTGCAGCATTCTTACTTCCAAGAACAGCATAATAGATTGCAGATTTCATGGGCATCCCTCAGCCTTCAAGCTCCAGTTGCAGGCAACTAGGTTGCACCAGATTCCTCACTTTCCACAGTCCTGGTGGGGGATTCTGGAGTGATTTTGTGATGCTGGCTCCTTTTTTTTTTTTTTTTTTTGGCAGTGTTTTGTGCCAAATACATGAAGAAATGGATGCCCTGGGCTTCAGATTCTGCTGTAGGGTTGAGCAGATGGGGCTCCACTTTTCAGTCCTTTGCAGATTTGCTACATGCCTGAGGTCATCCAGGTCCTTGAAATCAGTGGGAGTCAGGAAGCTAAAGGTTTGTGAGACCCTGCTTATAAAGTGCTGGAGCTTCTGTGGCATAACAAATGACAGTCTGTCAGCAAGGCTGGAGTACCTAATCATAGGCACTCCTCATCTGCTCTGAACATAAAACACATTGCATTGGAGAGTGGTCCAAGAATGCTTGTGTGGACAGTTATTAGGGATCAGCTGATGGGTGGTAACCCTGTAAGCCACAGTAAATCAATTGCTTTCTCTTATTTCCCATCCTCTCAGTTGCTTTCTGTGCTTCGGTTCATGATCTTCGAAATAGCAGTGTTTGCAGTCCTGGGGTCTGAGAGGATTGCACACAAATGTTTGTAAAACACTGATACTGCAGATAGTGATGATGCCCTATAGACATTCTCTGGTGCTGCCTGCTGGAATGGTACAGTAATAGAAAAAAAAGTGAGTAAATGCCCTTCCTGGTTGTATAAACAAACTGTGCAGATTATCCACCACGTCACACCTAGGTTTAGAAGCAGCATACGGCACTGCTTGGCAGACACTTGGCAATATTTAGTGACTGCTAGCTATATATAATGGAATTACAGAGGGTGTGAGAAAGCAGCACCTCCTCCCATCTGCCCCCTTAAGGGAAGCAAATGCTTTGCTGTAACACTGTTCCCTGAGAGCTAGAACTTTAGCAAATAAGGGTTGTTAATAAGATTTCATTTTCTCACTAATGCTGTGGTGCTACATTATTAATTTAAAACTGTATTTAGCCTGACATGCTAAAGTGCTAGGCCTCATTATTAATGCATAAACCCATGCCTCTGTTGTTTAATTAAACACCATGATTATGAAGTTCTGATGTGGTTTAATGATAGCAGGCTGGAGTGGCAGAACATTCCTGTGCTCAGATCTCCCCCATGCCCCCCTCCTGCCGCGCTGTCCTTTCATTTCCCTGTAAAAGCACAAATGCTGTTGTTGTTCTGCTGAGTAAACACCGCAGGATGGATGATTTTGGTCTTTCCAAGGTGCCATAGGATTGTATTTTTATTTCCCCCCGCTTATCTTCTTACTGACCGAAGATTTCCATCCTCCTTCATTTTAATGCCTTTGAAGCGAAGTGTTTCTATTTCCCTGAAAGAAGACGTATTAAGAGATCCCAGGGAAGTCAGGAAAAGTCTATGACTGATTTCAAGGGAGCAGAGTCTCACTCGAGAGAAGAGACCCAGAGATGAAGCCTAGACCAGTGCTGTGTATATCTATTTAAACCTGGCTGTTTCTAAACAGCTGTTGTCTTGGAGATGCACCTCGGCCAAGGGAAGGTGATGGAAAGATGATTTTGTACTGAAGCACATAAAAATTACATGGATCTAAAACAGGATGACAGACCACTCGGACATTTCCTTGCTTCATTTTCTCCACTCCCGTCCTTCTGAATTTGACTCAGGAGTTCTGTCTGGATCCATTCAGAATTGCTTCATGCAGCCCAGAATTTGTTATATTCTCCTTTTCAAGACCCAGAGTTTCTGGGTATTTTTGAGTGGTTTTATTTTGCTATGAATTCTCTCCTTTCTCCCCTGAAAATTTGGCTTCATCATCTTACTCCTCCCTGCTCCTCGTGACAATTCTTGCTGAACATCAACTCACCCAACCTGCTTACAGAACCTCCTACTTTATTGACTAGGAGTAAGATTAAACATATTCTTATGTACTTTCCCACTTAACAAGGATTTCAGCAGCTCAGCCCTCTGTGCTCTGTTTCTCTCCATACCTCTTGCCTATTTTTCTGTTCAAACGGGAAGCTCCTGGCTCTGGAGCCCTGCCCTTCTAAAACTGTGGGGTCCTCCCTCTCTTTAGAAGGCTTTGCAAATCAGGTGACACCAACTTCTTGGCTCAGCAGAGCCCAAATTCTGTTTCAAACACACCTCTGATTCTTCTCCTTCTGCCTCTCAAAGAAGAAAACTGTTGCTTCTACTCAATCTTTGCGTTCTTGCACTGGAAGTGAGTGCACAGATCTGTTCTCTGCAGGTACAAATACAGCAGAAGTATTACCAAGCTTAGTTCTTCCAGTAGATTATTTTTAAAATGTATGTGTTCAGCAAAGTAACCTTCCTCTAACAAAGAGCTGACCTTCCTGCATTTACGTTGCGCTTGTTGCTAGGATTTAGATCTTTGCTGAAAGCTGTTATTTCTCTAAAGTACAGAAGAAAGTGCATTTTCACCTCCATTTGGGTAAACTGTCATTTTCTACTGTTCACTGCTTTTCTCACCACAGAATAATAATTTGGGGTTCAATGTGTGTGTTTTTTTTAAGTGAATGCATTCCAGAAGCGTAGCAAGGCCTGGGACGTCCTCTGTGTTTGCTGGTAGGAGGAGGGAAAAGGCTTCTGAAATATTTAAGGTTTCTGAGCACTGCAGTTGTTCAGCTTCTGCCATCAAATCGCATTCAGTTTAGGAGGGTCATGCAGGTATTTTATAATCGTTCACAAAAAGCAGCCACTGGGTAGCTGAGAAGCTATACGTGTGTGCATAATGTATTATTTTTTGGTGGTAGCACTAGCAGCCATGGGAAGCCACTTTAGGTAGATTTAAGAGGATTCTGTCCAACTGTGTTACCAATGAACAACAGAAATAATCTAATATTACTCTTTGTATACTTGTGTTACCAGTGCTATTACAAATCATTCCATTAATACGTGGTGCAGGAGGAACTAAACACTTCAGATGCATTGGGCTGTAACAGAGGGAGTTATAGACACCTGTATGCAGATCAGTGCATGAGACACAGAAACCAGTATCTTCCACTGAACCATTTCTTGTCTTAATTTCTGTAGACAGGGACTGAAAGAACAAGAGCCAACCAAGCTAATGGGAACAGCCCCTCTTTTATCCTCTTTTTCTGTCTCATGTGCACTCACAACAGAGAGAGCAATTGATGGTTTTGTTCACATTAAAACAACTGAAATTTACCAAGTCCAAATCCTTCCTATCCAAGAGATCATGAATGCTGCTGGATCAGAAGCCTTGGTTAAGCAGCTCCTGAAAGTCTATCAGAAGTTTATTAGTATGGTAATTTATCTGGGTAAGCACATAAATACGCTAATTGAAATGCTGTTTGTTTGTTTGTTTGTTTTTTAATGCATTATTTTTTAATAATAAAAGGTTGGGAGTTTTCTAGGAAGAAAGGTAGGACTGTCACATTTCACTGTGTCACTGCTTTATAGTTTCATCATTGTCCTCTGCTTTGCTTCACTTTTTCAACAATTTATTTTAAGCACAAAGAACAAAGTACATGAAAATCCAAAGGTTTGGGTCTTGTTCCACGTCTGGTTCTGGTCTTGATGCATGGAGATAGATTGAATTAATCAAACTTCTCCACACTGCAGTTTAATCGGGTTTACAATTAGCTGAGGGCTGCAGGTCTCTGGCCTATCAGCTGTGTGAGAGGAGCTGTAATACAGCAGCCCTCCTGCCACACACTGGGAGTGCCTTGCAGACCAGATTGTCATAATGTGGCATGAAATTAAAGCGTGATGTTACTTGACAACAGAATTTCAATTTTGCCCTCCCTCCCCCCCCATTTTTCCCTTTAACAAAGTCACCACCTAGAGATAGGCCTCCCCGTTGAGTTGCACCCACCTGCTCTAAGCTACACGGCTGCCTTCAAAAGAGTTTGTGATACCATTAAACCAATCTGTGTTCCATTACCGTCGTTCTGATATTCTCCCCCGTCTGCTTTCAATGGCAGATTATTTTGCTGTGAGGAGCTAATAAGCATACCGCTCTTAACTTGTTTCAATTCTTACTCAAATGTATTGATTTCTTCTCTCCCTCTCTTCTCACAACACAGGACTTTCGCTGGCTCTCCTGGTTGTCAGCCCTCCTCCCTGCCCTGCTGCAGAGCCTTCCGTTCAGCTCAACAAACACTGCGGGGTGGAGAATTTGCACCAAGGTTTCTTTCTGTTGCCCCTCAGCTCTTGAGGAGCAGCGTGGATGCACAGTTAGGAAATGGGATTTAGAATTCTCCCTCCCACGAGCAAGTCAAGATCTCGTGAACAACAATAACAAGGCAAATTAATTATCTGGGTGTTGATGATGTTGTGTTGTTTAGGAAACCTGTCATCGGAAGAATTGAAAAGGAGGACATAATGAATCCAGAAGGGCTGGGAGGAAAGAGGGGAGGATCAGGTCAAGTGGATAATGGAGGATGTTATTCCCTCCTTGAACTGACCTGGAATCTAATCTAATTCAATGTACACCTTAGAAATCAATGGGTGGATGATGAAGCGTTCCCTGCAGCTATAAAGGAAGAGGTTGAGCATATGTTGGAGCTGGTGAGATCTGGCTGTGCGATTGCTCCCAGGCTCAGCACAAGGAGATGCTGGAGTGCCACAGGACAGGGAGAATCACACCCTGGGCTGAGAAGCCTGGCGAAGGGCTGGTCCTCCTGAACACAGCGAGAGGCTCCTGCAAAACCAAGGTCTGCCCCGTGATGACACTGTTAGCCTTCTATGGACCGCAGTCATGGTTTCTGGTGATGTCTCAGGGTCTGGGAAGTGATCAGACCTGCTGCTGGTCTGTCTCTTAATTCATGCTGGATTCCTCTCATAAGTATTGTGTTTTGTTTTTTTTTTTTTTTTTTTTTGCGACTTTGAATTATAACAATTGTTTGTCTTCCATCTCTTCTAATATCAACTACTGAAATTGTATTCACAGAACAACACCTGTAGATGGACTAAGAGGAGAGGCTGGTGCCAGATAGACTTTTACATCTTCTAAATTCGCTTTATCTTCTGCCTGAAATAGCACAAAGCTACAATTCTAGGAGTTATTTGACATATTTAATAAGAGCAGCCTCCACTTAGTTATCAAACAAGGGAACAAAATGAGCTCTGCTTATTGAAAAAACCAACAAACCTTTGTTCCCCATTGCTCTCCATTCTTTTTTCCTTCCTGCGTGGTGCTGAGCATCTCCTAAGGATTCGGCAGTTATTCAGAAAATTGATTCTGCTCCCATTGAAGGTGATTATTTCCTCCCTGCTGAAACCCACAAAAGCACAATCAGGTACACGACCAAGGTAGTTCTGAGCATTTGCATCCTATACAGGTTGGCTGGCAAACACCTGTAGTTTTTCTGGATGATAGCAACCATTTATGGGCCTAGGGGGTACGGAAATAATCAGTGAACTTTAAAAAGATTAAAAAAAAGGGGGAAAAATCAAGCCTAAATAAATGGGGGGAAACTTTCCTCAATTTGTTTGGACATTTTAAATAAAAAGCAGAGCGTAACTTCCGTTTGCAAATTGCTGCAAACATTTCCATTGCTCACTAATTCCTAGTAATAGAAGGCTGGAGTATGGAATATCAATCAAAAGCCCTTTCTAGGAAGTCAGAATCTCTGTTTTCCCTTATTTTATTGGGCCAGAGTCTCTGGGACTGTACAGAAAAATGTTTGTGTATATATATATGTATATGAATATTTATGACAAGCTTGCTAGTGACAGACCAGGCTGGCCCTGCAGGCCCAAAGGAATTAATGTAAATTCCAGCCAACCATGAAAACCCACTAGAATTGAACTGTATTTCAGCATGGTGGATAAAGCACATCAAAGAGCAGAATTTCTATAAGATAATTACACACAATGCAACTCTAATCACAGAAAGACTGTGGATATTGCTGATAAAGCATAATAAATCTTTTATGACTGTGCCTTGTTCTGCTGAATCAGCTTTCTGTTTCGATTGCACTGAACTCCAGATTCTTGCCCTTATTTATATATTTACAATTTTGAAAAAAAAAACATATCAGCTACCAATTTACTGTAGTTGCTGTGGAAGGTTTGGATTTATTTAGCTGTGGTTTTGTTTTGTTTTGTTTTACCTTGTTGAAGTGCAGTTAGATCAACAACAGCAAAGAATTCCTCTCTCCTGCCTGGCAGGTCTGTGGAAATAAATGGTCTGTAGGTAAGAACACACCTTTCTGCTGTATTTTAGGAGATTGGAATAAGTTCAGTTTTGACAGCTCCAAATGCTCAAATACCAGGCTGCCTCCATCGTACTCTCTCTCTAGCATCAGGAATTCATCTCACAGCATCACGGAAGGGTTGGGACAGGCAGAGACCTCTGGAGATCACCCAGTCCAAGCTCCTGCTCCAAGCAGGGCCACCAACTGCCCAGGACTGCATCTCTTCAGGCTTTGAATGTCTCTGAGGATGGAGACTCCACAACATCTCTGGGCAAATGGCTCCGAGATTTGCCACCCTTGTAGGGACATTTTTATTTTATGTGTTTAAATGGAATTTACTGTACTTTGATTTGTGTCCACTGCCCCTTGTTCCTTCACTAACCACCACTGAGAGAAGACAGATTCCATCTTCTTCCCTGCCTCCAGATGGGTATTTATGTGTTGATAAGATCCTCCCTTATCCTTCTTGTGGCTGAACAGGCTCAAGAACACTGGAAGCAGAGATCACATGTGAGGGTTTGCATGCTCTTGATTTTTAAATCTGAAGAATTCTGAAGGTTTTCAGGCCATGAACTCAACAAATAGAGGGTTTTGCTTTTAAGCATAAGTAGCAATTTTCATTTAATTGCGTGACTCAAGCAGCTGGGTCATTGACTGGCTCCCAAGTGTTCTTAGGGACTCCTTGAGTCCAAATACGTGGATCTCACTCATATATTGTAACACCATCTGAGCACCAACTGATGCATTATAGAAGGCGTCCCTGATGTCCCTTAATGAAGAAAACAAAGTTTGCCTTCTTCATGTGTGTTTTGCCCTTCATTTGTCTTTCTGGCATATGGGCAGCAGAAGGTCTCTGCTTCTGATAGAGTGAGATAACTTTACATATGGTTTAATTACAGTAAATTATCAGCAAAGGGAAGAATTTGCAAGGGGACAGCTGAATCCCACTCATGGGTTCAGTGATCTGCCCAGGATCTCAGTTCTTTGCCATGCTTCACAGTGACACTTTGCTCCACCTCAGAAGACAATTGCTCCAAGAACATCCATCCCAGGTGCTAGTTTTTGCTGGGAGCCTTCTTCAAAACAACAGCCTGGGAATTGCACAGCTCCTCTGTCTGTTGTCTGATCTCCGTGCTCTGGGAGAAGCATGGAGAGGAAATTGACAACAGCACAATATTTCCTACCTCTGGATTCACATCCTTCTGATTTCAGAGCATGGAAACTGATGTCCTTCCTAGTTGTTTTTGTTAAGGTTATAGCAAGTTTGAGCATGAGCTGATGCATCCTCTGGCAAGTAGCAAGAGGTGGCACAGAGGGACATGGTTAGTGGGCATGGTGGGGAGGGGTTGATGGTTGGACTTGATGGTCATAGTGGTCTCTTCCAACCTGGATGATTCTATGATCTTCTCTTCCATATCTATTTTTGCTCTCCTGATCCCATCAACACATCTGCATTGCTCAGGTTATACTCAGGGCTTCCCACATCTCTCCTCTTCAGATCCTTGTTTATATTAACAGCATCACCCTGGTTGTAACCCACTGGGAGGTATTTCTTATAAGCAATCCACCAAGCAGACATGAAAGACCATGTCAGGACAATGGAGGGCTGCAGAAGATGTTCTTTCATTGCATGATTTACATTACATTTGTGGAAGCACATCCCTCCCAAATAAACAGAGTTCCTGGGGAAATGTTGTACAGTGGTGTTGAACCTTAATGTTCTGGAAGTTGTAAGGAAATGACTGTAAAAGCCTTGGAAAAGCAAAGAGAGAGAGTTAGCTGAAGGCAAGGTAATATTCCCTTATTAAAATCTATTTGTGAGAAGTTAAGATGTCAAAGAAATTTCATTTGCTCCAAGAGGGTATGTTGGTAGTGATCAGAAGGGACTCAGGAGCCCCGTCTGCCAAAGAGAAGGGCTACTGAAAAAGAGGGAAAGAGAAAAAGAAGAAATATTTGAGCATTTAACACTGTATGAGAGGAATAATGACTTCAGCTGCCTTAAAACACAAACTTTTGTTTCCCAAGTGTGGATCAAAGAAAAGGTTTCTAAGGAAAATTTCTTTAAAACATGGGCTGAGCTTCTACATGGCTATCTCAGCTGTGCTGCACACACAGACCCACGGCCGCTTCCAGGGACAACAACCCTGCACCCTTCACCCATTTCCACTTACAGCCCTCAGGGCTCTGCTGCAATCATGATTGCTGCTTGAGTGGGAACTGCTTGGGATGCTTATAGCACTCACTGAGTGCTTTTCTTTTTGTCTTTTTTTTTTTTTTTTTTTTTCCCTGAGAAATCAGCAGAAATCTCCTATCTTTGCCCAGGCCGGCCTGTCCATCTGCTTTGATGGCTTCTTTTATCACTAGCAGCCATGTGAAGGATGAGCACATTACAAGGTAAGGCTCTCTGTGCTGATAGCAGCCGAGGCCCTCCCCCAGCTTTGCATTAATACGGAGCTGCGTCGTGGCCACGGGCTGATTGCATTTGCTAATGTTAATCACCAAGGGGCCAGGCGAGGTGAAGAAGTGAACTATATTTTATGCAGTTTGACAGAAGGAGGAGTCGAATGGAAATGATTTTTCTCTCTGGTTGTGGCCGACCTAAATTAATGCTACCTCTGGTGCTGAAGGGCTCAGGAGAGCAGATGTCTGCATTCTGAGTGTGATGCTCGGTGGGGGATGGCGGTCCCAGCCCGGATCTGGGCTGCACAGGGACACAGGGATGAGCTGTGTCCCCATCTGCATGGGTTGTGCAGCCTGGAAGATGAAGATGTAGGAAACAAAGTCATAGTTTGTTTTGCCTGCTCGAAACAAAGGCTGGAGTTGGAGTTGAATTTCAAGGATTGGAAGAGTGGATGGCAGCTCCTTTGCTGTAAAACATGGATGCCCCATCCTTGGGGGTGTTCAAGGCCAGGCTGGATGGGACACCGGACAGCCCATGATCATTAAGGTCCCTTCCTACCAAAGCCATTCCATGATTCTACATATAGAGGGATCTTTTTTTCTAAGCAACAGTTTAGCAAAACACATATTGCTATCCTGGCAATGGTGTAGCATTGTAGCCACCCTTCATCTCTGCCGCTTTTATCTGGATTTGCATGTCTATCCACACCCAGAGTAGTACTTCAAATTCTTAAGATTCAGATTAGCTAATTATCAGAATGGGTGCTCAAATTTTGCCTTGGCTGGATCACACAGAGTAAAGAGAAATTGCCTTGGGCCGCATATAAAATATAAAATATATTTAACGTATGTAAGAAAAACAGAAAATCATAGAATCACAGAATCACAGAATTGTCTGGGTTGAAAATGATCATCTAGTTTCAATCCCCCTGCTATGTGCAGGGCTGCCAACCACCAGACCAGGCTTGGGTTGAACATGTATGGGCTAAGATATTGCAAGGGGCAGACATCACTGCTGCTGGGAGGGAGATTCCCAGAGCCCTGGCCAGGTCCTTGTCCCCAGGATCCCTCTTCTCACTGCCTGCCCTACATGGGGACCAGGAGAGGAGCCCAGCAGGAGCGGAAAGCCTTCCCCACATTGCACCCTGTGTTTGGTTCTTGGGTGGAAAAGGAAATGCTGTGCTGATGACAGACAGGGGGAAAACACTAGGAAGAGGGAGGATGGCAGAGGCTTACAGAGATCTACCTGGTGAATGAAACAGTGATGGGAAGGATTGCAAATGGGGAGGCAAATGTGCTAATTGGCAGAGCTGTGCCACCCACACAGCGATGGGTGGGTGCTGGGGGTGAGGCAGGAGCACTGAGAGCACGTTCCCATCCCTTTATTCCTGGTATCACACTCCTCTTCTCAGTTCAAGGTCTGATCGAGTCTGACTGTCTTCACCCTGTTTTGCTGTACAGACACCTATTAATGTTGACAGTTTGGGTGGCTGGGGGATGTGGTATTAGTACTGACAAATGCTGGTAATTTGCAAGCAATGTTTTCCCTCTAGCACCAGTGGGAAATCACCTAACCCCTGCCAATAATTCTCAACATAACTCACAAAACCTCATCTACTATCATTATGAGGTGCAGCGTTTCTGAAAATTATCAGCCTCTTCCTGAATTCAACCATGCTGGAAATACAGTGGAGGTGATATTCACCAGCATGTGAAGCTCACTCCAGTATTAAGGATTCTCTTACAGGACATTTTTGCCATATGCTCTCTGATATTAAGCTCCCTCGATTGTGCTTTCTCTTCTCCCCCCCCCAGCCTGCCCCATCACTTTGCTTTAACTACTTTTTAGCTGTTGTTATTATATCGATTTCTTTAACCCTAATTTTCTTAACTTGCCTGTGGAGAGCACTTGTGTATGTTTATGTTTTAAACCAACACTGATCAATCAATAACTTGTGAACTGGTGTAAGTGCAATTGGCTGCAATGCAAGGAGTGAGCTGGGAACCTTCCCTGTGTCTTGAAGCTAAGTGTCAGATTTTCAGAAGCACTGAGCTTAGGGCAGAAAGCTTGGAGGACACATGGAACAGAGTCTATAGCAAATCTTACCAAGTGAGAATATACAAAGATAAAGGAACAACACTGATAGAAAACATCCTGCCACCTGTGCTATGCTGAGTTTGGATACAGCATGAGCTTGTTTTGCACAAGCTGTGGCCAAACAATGCCGATGGTAACTGTCTTTAAAGTGGAATTAAAATGCAGTGAGGGTGGGAGGCAGGGAAGAGCTAGCATGGACCATCTGAGCTGCTGCAATCCAAAATTCATCAGTGCCACTGAAAGCAGAGAGTGGCTGTTGTGTTATTGATGCAGGGGGAGAGAGGGGTTAGTGCATTATTGACGTCCAGGAGGTGGAGAAATATTACCATGTTAGCAGCAGTACAAGGAGGGAGATTATCCAAAAGCAATAAGCCATTGTTACTGCAGTGACTTTTTTCCACGCCTTCCCCCCATTTCTATCCCATCCTTCCCACCTCCCGCCTGCAGAATATTAAAGGTCAGCAATATCCAGGCAGATGGCTGGGAGGGCTCACGGAAAAGGGCTGCTTTTCTTGGTCATTTCTCTGAACTGGTGGTTGTGCTCAGGAAAAAAGAAAACATTTGGGTTTTCTGTGTGGTATTAACTCATCCTAATGCAGCACAAGGCAGGAGAGAATGTGGGTTGGGAGATTGTCCCTTTCACTGATACCTCCCCTGTTTTGTGTGATGGCTCTGAGAACCATAGCTGTATTTGGGGACTGGAATAACCAGGGGATAAACCCCACTGGGTTTGGGCTGTTTATTTAATAAGTAACTTCACTAAATGCTTTTTGGAGTAAACTCCTCCAGGAGTGTCTCTGCAGTGCATTGATCCCCAAAGGATTCTGACTGCTCACTGGCAGAGCTCTCAGGCTATTTTGGTTGCAGATGAAACCCATTTTCTCCAGTGATGAGGCTGCTTTCCCGTGCTTGTATCTGAGTTCCCTGGATTTACTTCTGTCTCCATCTGGGACTGCGAATTTACTCTTCCTAATACTAAACCAGAACTGAATAAAGCCACGGCCCACTGCAGAGGGAGTGACTCACAGTGTAAAACACCCTTCTTAGAAAATGCATCACGCTGTGCTCAGGAATCAGATCTGCAGTTCAGAGAAGTTAATGCCAAGTCTTCCCATCGATGGCTGTGAGTTTTGGAGCTGGCCTGATGCGATCAGCTCATCTCCTCCTGGATTTAATTGGGTTACAGGGCCAACTTCTGATCCCCACTCCCCAGGGAAGGAGGCGCAAAGATTGCTGTGTCTGCAGCAATCTCATCTGTCCGCAGCCACAGTCGGGGGGAGAAGAATGGCTGCTTAATCAGACGCACCATCTGAAAATGTCACATTATTATTTATGAAGTGTTTAATAATCACACCACAATCATTAGGTGCAGCGAGGTGGAAAACAAAAAAAAAAATGTCTATTTTCAAATAATATATTCAAATTCTGTTATTTTGGGAGGGAAAGAAAAAATGGCACTCGATAACTGAATTCTTTTAATTTGAAGATATGGTTGGTGCTGGTTTTGCAGCACTGCCTCATTTGCGCTCGGGTCAGATGTAGCACACAGCTGCTGAATTTAGCATGGAGGATCAGCTGGCATCCCTGCACTGCACAACACACCTCTCCATTGCTGCTCTGAAACACCACAGTTTGCTCAGCACTGAGCATCGCAGCCCAGCCCCTGTGCTGAGAAATCTAGACCTGCTGTGCCTGTGAGCTAAATCATTTCTGGCTTTTAGGTACAACTATCGCATAGCAGTGTTTTTAGCTGGGACAAAAAGAAAGCTACCATACGATGGAGTGGTTACAGAGATGCCTTGGGATCGATGTGGGTCTGGGCAGGGCAGGCAGTATCTGTGTGTGCTTGTCTTTGCACGTTGCTGCACGATGCAACTTGTCTCATCAGATGCAAACAGGCACCCATGCTCACCGACGGGGGAAGAAGGGTACACAGCCTTCCTTTTCAGCCAGAAAGTTATCCGAAGAAAGAAATTGATGCACCATGTAGTTATTATACACATACATCCATATTTGCCTGCGTATGTCATCCAATATCTTTTCCGCCTTTGTGAGCAGGGAAGCCTTTTGCAGAATAAGCTTAAAAATACGAACTCTTATCCTCTCTCCCTGTTTCACATTCTTTCTTTCCAGCCTGGCCTTCTGTCTCCTTACTGAGGTGCTGCTCTGCTTTCCTGTCTGCATTTTGGCTGCTGCTTGCAGTGGGTGCCCTATGAGCTGATGATGGTGCATCCAGCTCCCTGGTTCCATGCTCCGTGTGGATTGCTTGTGAATTTGGGCTCCCTCTGTTGGCTGTGTGGCTCTGGAGCAACGAAATTAAAAAATAAAGTTATCAGGTTCTGTCAGGCAGAAACAATTCCTCTGTTTCTAGCTGGCTGCTGGCCAGCAAGGCAAGTTGTGGAGGACATCACCAAACTATTCCTATTCCTTCAAGAACGTGACTGCTTCTGGACTTGGTGCATTGCAGATAACTCAGGGAATCAGACGCTGATCCATTTAACTGGGGCATGAATCTGTGTGGGGGAAACACCAGGACTGAGCTGGGCAAAGAGCACTGCAGGGTTCCTACCCCCCCCTGGTTTGGGGCTCATTGCAGAGGTGGTGCAAAGCTGTGCTCAGCCCTGTGGCGATGCCAGCACTTACACAGCCTCCATGTTTCATATCTCTGCCGATTAATGCAGTGCAATCAGCAGTTTATTATGTTACCACTAAATACGTTAATTATATTATTCCTTTCTGACATTGCAATCACTGCATTTTTATTCTTTGATATGGAATCTAGCAAAACTTTAAATTAGAGTAATTAAATCATTAGCTGCAATAGGTGACAAGCCAACAAAACGGTTGCCGTGTTTTATTATTATTATTATTATCT
The DNA here is from genome assembly GCF_987193195.1 of Phasianus colchicus. NCBI lineage: Eukaryota > Metazoa > Chordata > Aves > Galliformes > Phasianidae > Phasianus > Phasianus colchicus. Next base: position 8,775,206 of record NC_143452.1, read on the forward strand.
TGCCACGACACCGTTGCTCTGTTTGTGTTCTGGCAGCTGGTCCTCATGGGGCAGAGAGCAGTGAGGAATGCCAATGTCCTCCAGAGCCAGAGATCTCATCCAGAGTCAGCTTGGAGCAGAAAAAAAAACATTTGTATTGCCTGAAGCTCCAGCAGCCTCTCGCCATGTTTTTCTGACTTCTGTTTTCTTTGTCTTGAAGATACACTTTGCCAACACTTTCTCCTCGAGAATTATTCCTGCTCCTTTCTGAAGCTCTGCTGTCCCTAATGGCTTTTCCCTTTCTGTTTAACCTTACACTTCAGTGCACATATTTAAGCTTTTATCTTTGGTTCAGGGCTCTGGTGGGTTTCTGCATGCCCCCCCTCTCCCTCCCTTTTTTTAATGTATATATATGAGCTGCCCGGCACATCCCTGCCACAACTGGAAACAGAAATCCCCCCTTTTTTAATGCCTGAGGAGCTCCTGCTGGGAAAAAATGGGTCGGCTGAGGTTTCTCAGCGTAGCACCAGCAACCTGAAATGTATAAAACCAGACAGCCCTGTGAGAGAAATAGATCTGTCAATGCCACGTTGGGGTACGCTCAGAAATCAAATATCAATTTAGATGAGCAGCGAGATGGCTGGCTCTCCTCTCCTTCATTTCACCTCTTTACCTCTCCTCCTGCTCCCCTTTATCCACAAACCCTCACAGTGCTTGGGGAGCCACCAGCCACAGCACATGCTGCATTGTGCAGCCCTTCTGGAGACCACAGTGGTTTAAGTCAACACACAAAATCCTGTTATTGAGAATTTAAATTGTTGGACATCCTCACCATATATGCTTATAATAGTATTTGTTTATTCTTTTTTTTTTTTTAATTATTATTTTTAATGCCAGCTGTTTTCTTGCAGGTCAGTGCCAGGAGGAAATGCTGCTTTCATGCTTTATTCAGGATGCATTGAGGTGAGAAAAGAGCCACCCCCCACCCTCTGGACAGTGCTATTGCCCTGACCACTGTGGCCAGAGGCAGAATAAGGGCTCCCTCTGTTCCCAGCTCCCTCTCAGGACAGGGAGCAAAACCCCTGGAGCGGCACCCAGAAGCCTTTCACCTTGTGCAGCCCCATCCAAGTGCAGTTGGCACAGGGATGTGGGTGTCTCACTGCAATGATGCCCTGCAGCAGAAATGGGGGCCCTCCTGCACAGCTCCATCCACCCCACACTCCTCTATTTCCTGCAGCTCCTCCAGCCCTCACATGCCACCCCAAAGCGTCGTGCAGACCCACAAAGGCTGAGGAGAAGCAGCAAGATTTTCCTATTAACGTGGCTCTCATCATACAGAAGTGCAAACCTTCAGGGATGATCCAGGTGAATTTCACACTCTCTGATGGGTTTTTGTTGGTTTATTTTCTCTCTCTTTTTTTACTTTTTTTAACAACTCTGCAGGTTCTGGGCTGCACTTTGGTTTTTTTTTTTTCTTGTAGATAGCTTGGGCTCCATCCCCAGAAACACACAAAAAGGATAAAAATTAAATACTTCATAGCAATGTAGCACTTTCCAGCCTGGAACTGGCCATTAGTCCTCATGCTCTCACTCCTGGCCAGCAGTGTATGAGCACAGTAATTACAGAGCACTCCAAGAAGTCAGGTTAACTTGGATCACCCAACAGCACCATCAGCTTCAGTGTGCTCACACCAGGGGTTCATTTCACTTGGAGAGATTTTGATATTAAGAAACAAAGCCTGCAGTTTTCCTCTGATCCTATCCATGCCTTTATTTGTTGGGTGCAAATCCAGCAATGACACCCACAGCTCTGCCAGAAAATAGCAGGGCTAAACCTTTCTCTGCTGCTATTTTCCTGGCAAACCAAACACTGTGTATAGTCCTCATGATGCGTTTTACACCATGCATACATACCTGGAATCACTGGTTTCTGAGATGCTGTTTGCTGTAAGCTCGGTGGGATGTGAGCTCTGATGGCTTCCCTGGGGACAATTCCTTCTCTCATTTGTGTTAAGGGCTTGTTTTAATTAACAACAGGAGTGGTAGGGAGTAGCCCCGCAAAGAAAGAGATACTTAACAAAAAAAATAAGAAGGCGAAAGGGAGTCATTGAGCAGGCAATTTTTGTACACAAGAAGCACTGTTTTATGGATTTTTAGCACAATTAGAGGAAATGCAGAATAACACTAAGAGTAATTAAGGCACTTTGCTACCAACTCCTCAGGTAGTGGATCAGCTGGGCTCTCGCACAGCAGAAGCTGCTTATTGGTGCAGGAGGAGGTCTGCAAAGTAACGTAAACCAGGGGGAGGCTTGATGAGCTCTGACTCAAACAAGCACCTTCCAGGGCACTTTGCAGCAGCTCTACCTTCCAGCCTGCTATGGGGCAGCCTGTGTGTAAACCGGTGGGAGCTATTGTCCATCACCTCCAGTGCTATTTATATGGGTAATTTAATTTAACACCAGCAGGAGGCTGCCAAATAACTCTCCCCAGCATGGGAAGAGAAATAACCTCTCGTGCATATTTACACAATATTTCTGGCCTGTGAGGCTGACCGTGTTGGGGTCTGTGTGCATTGCTCTTCTTGGAGGAGAAATGGAGCCAGATATGTCTCTACCCTCTTTGTGCTTTATTTAAGGCATTTTCTGATTCTCTTTTCTCAGATTTGGGCCTCTGTGGGGTTGCCATATCCCTGTTATTTCCTTCTCCTAGCCCTTGCGTTTGGCATATTAAACTGCACAAATCTCTTCTGCCCTTACAACCAATTCTCTGTGCTGTTTTTATGGTTATTTTTTCATCATTACATAAGCCCAATTTCAATTAGGTCCCTATAAACAATTGCAGTGACCCAGGTGCAGCATGTGTGGCTGTTAGGGGACGGGGACTTGGTAGCTCCCATCCATGTCCCTGTGCCAGGCTGTGTTTTGGGTGATGGTCCCTCTTGTTTTGGCTATCATGACATTAAGCCTCAATGGAAAAGCAACTGCAAACATGAGCTTCGTGGGGGTCATAACCCACCCACTGCAATATGGTGTATGTCTGCGTAGAGTGAGGTTTTCATAGGCTTGTGGAAAGATGCCACATGCTCGCCAGCCAGTGAATAGAAATAAGAGTACTAATTAGGTCTGTGATGTTGGCAGATGGATCCATGTGTCAGGAAAAGAAAGCACTGCGCTGTACAGAAATCCAGCCATCTTTCAAGTGTGCTCATCAATAAATGTAAACCAGGAGGAAGAGTTATTCCACATTTAAGAACACAACACAAATTTTTTGCCAGGCTCCTATGAAAGATGCAACCTTCCGAACTGAGCCCTTTCTGAATACATCATTTAAGTTATCTCACCGTGCAGCTGTCTTATGTGGTTCCAAATGTCACTAAGTTTGGGGACGTTTCTGAAAGGAAATGTGCTCACCGTTCTTCAGCTGCCTCCATTAATGGGCCCGAAGGGGGACAAGTGGGCACAATCAGTTACGTTTGGCACGTGGGGTTTATTGATTTTTTATTTTACTGTGTCTGCATTATTAGCTGGAGGTGAAGCTTTCCAAGCAGGAACCCAGCTTTGTGCATGCCATGATGTGCTGGGTAGGCTGGTAGCCCTGATACAGATCTGGAGGCCCAGATAAGTGCACAGAGCTGGCCTCAGTCTAGTAACCATTTCCAGAAAGCCCAGGACAGCAGGACTGTGAGATTGCAGACTGACCTATCAGATAGCCAGAAAACCATCTTATCCCCCCAAATTCAAATTCGTTTTTCCCTTTTGCCCTATCCATAAGCCACATTAAAAACCCATGCATTTCCACAGTGCACTGACTGCACCCCATGAAATCACAACCCTGCATCCCTCCGCACGATGCTGTCCCTCCCCTCGATGCCCCTCAGCATCCCAGAAGCACTCCCACCCTGTGCTCAGGATGCTGAGCTGCAGGAATGCGCTCCGCTTTCCTTTTCCACTTTTTGCACTTAGTCACTTCCCCCACCCTCACACTTTATTTATAATTTTTTTTTCCCCTCCAGTCACGAAAAGGTTGCAGCCTGAAGCTAGAGATGACGGATGAGTCACAGAGAGTCACAGAGAGTCTCCTGATTTGTACTGCCAAGAACTTTGGGAACAAGGAAGCAGAGCAGTTTTTGGACTGATGCAGTTGCTCCTGCTGGGGATGTGCAGCGATAAATTACCTGCCCTCTCCCCTCCTCTTCCCCCCGGTGGCTCTGGCACCTGTGTGCTATGATTAATGCAGGCATTGCAGGTAATATTGAGTGCGTTGGAAGGTTTCCATGAGCCAAAGGCTATTGGGGCCATTTCACGGGCTGGAATGAAGGCCGTTAAGGAAAATGTGGGCATTGCAATTTCATAAAATGCATGAAGAGCTCTAGAGGCAGACACACCTCTCCTCTGTGAGGGGGCTCCTGAGAGGAAATGCTTTGTTTTCCTGAAGCCTTTTTCTGCCTGCTTAAGTTCTTGAGCTACTAAAGAAAACAGGAACATTTGGGTCCTATTAGTGTAACAGCTAATAATAGCCTTGCGGTTTCCTTATCTTCGCACCATCCCTTTAATATACCCAGTCATTTTGTAACAGATGGGACACAGGTATGGAGGAGAACGAAGCAGCTGGCCCAAGGTCGAACAGGAAGGCTGTGGCAGAGCCATTGCCAAGTCCAAGGCAGAGGATCCGAAGCCAAATCCCCAGCGACGGACGACGTCCTGGCCTTGGGAGCAGCAGGGAGCTGAGCCACTGCCCAGACTGTCCCCAGCCCTGTGTGCTGGTACAGTGAGTCCCAGATTGCTCCTGCAGGCTGAGGCTGCTTTGCACTGGTGTACAGTGAGGTCTGAGATCTCAAAAGGAACACATATATACGCATGTACAACCTTCTTTCCTGGAGCAGTTCTGCCCTGTGCCATGGGCTGTGCATCTCGTGATGCTCCCAGCTGCTATCTGCTCATACAACTGCTCCATGTTCGTTTTGGTTTGGTCGCCTGACTGGTGGGTGAAGCAAAGGAATCAGAATTGTAGAACCATAGAATGGCTTCGGTTGGAAGGAAACTTAAAGACTTTCTAATTTCAATCCCCTGCCATGGGGATCAGCTCAGGCTGCCCAGGGCCCCATCCAACCTGGCCTTGAACACCTGCAGGGATGGGACAACAAGAATTGGGAAAGGGAGAGAGAACCCATCCTGCTTCACCCTGCAGCCCAGCAGTGCTGTGCAGAGGGATGGGCTCCCCAGCACCTCGTCTGTGACCTCAGTGATAACATTTCCAAATCCATCTTTTCTTAGGAAATGTCACAGCAAAACAGATGCTTGAGTTGTTCCTTAATTTGGAAAGTAACCTCTAATTAATTTTGCATACAGTGCAAGCCTTCACTCCATGAGGTAAATTTTGGATAAGAAATGGACCCCTCTCAGGAACTTCATCTGTTTGCTGATCTTCTCCCATATTCAAAAGAGAGATGGAGTTCCCATCACCAGCTTTGCCTTTCTGCACTGCCACAGGCTGCCCAGAGATGTGGTGGTGCCCCATCCCTGCAGACACTCAGGGTCGGTCTGGAGGGGCTCTGAGCTCTGATGGAGCTGTAGCTGTCCCTGCTCACCACAGCAGGATTGGGCCACATAGTCTTCAAAGGTCCCTTCCAACCCAATTCTGTGATTCTGTGATACAATTTCTCTCTTATAAATCCAATCCTTTATCTTTGCTGGCTGCAGTGGGGGGTTCTGGAGGGGTCCCCCCCCCCCCCGGCTCTGGGAGCACTGGGGGCTTTTCCCTCCAGCCAGGGCCCTTGGCTGTGCAGGGATTGCACATGTGTGGGAGGAACGCAGTGCGTGGCCCATTTGAAGTCTTCTTTATAAATATTCAATTCCCTTTGACGCAACACAGCAAAGCAGCCCCTCGTGGTCCTGCATGCCAATAATTTGCAGATTAAAACTCCTCCAACGCTCATCTCCACAATGGGCTCTGCCTTATCTGGCCTGGGCCTGTGGAACTATTGTGGTGATAATCTGGGGATTAAGAGACTTTAATAAAAAGCTTTGACATGACAGGTCATAGCCGCTCCGGAAAGAAAAAAAAAAATCAAATCTGTTACTCCCAAACGGCTTAATCCTGTGTGAGCCCATGATGGGGGATGCAGAGATGCCCATCACCATGTGCCAGCAGCTGGTGGTCCCCTAGGATGTAGGGAACCTTATGGAGTTTGCTGCTCCCATCATGCCCTACATAGTGAACTTTTGGGGCTGTTTTTCAGAGCTTTCCTTAAACCCAGCACCGTGGGGCTGTGGCCGTGGTTAACCCTTTGTTTTGGCATTCCCTCCGTCCTTCGGAGGCCATGGGCAGCACTGTGCATCCCACCTCAGCCCCACATGTTTTGGGGCAAACAGCCCCGGACCCCACACTGAGCACCCGTTCACAGTAATTACATTCAGATTTCCTATGGAAATACAGCGCTGCCGTGGTCCTCATCCAACACTCATCTCTAAACAAACTGTTAATATTTTAAGTGTCTTTCATGAGCCCGAGTCTAATTAATTAAAGGTTTATGAAAAACAATTAGGTTTTGATAGGGATCACCTTCTCTCGAGTCCCATGTCTGCACAGAAAAGAGAGAGGGGTTAGAAAGGCTCAGGTTGAAATTTAGAACTGCAGTGAATAAGAGAATACACAAATCCCACATGGATTGGGGAAATTAGGACATTTGGTGCCAGATTGTCTGACTAATTAGATTTCTATCAGGTCCCGAGGGACTGGCTGATACAGCATTTTAATTTAAAGCAGCAGCAGCAGCAGCAGCTTCCCCCCCTTTTTTCCCATGCCCTTTATCAAATTGCCTCTCTTTGCTTCAACCAGCAAACCTGTTCTCCTTTTTAACGCTGCACCTCCATGAAGACCAAACCATTTTGTAGTGTGGGTCTGCTCTGCACTGCTGGGGTTGTTCTGAATGGGAGAACAACTCTGCGTGTCTGGAAGGGGATTTTCCCATCACGTGAGCAGAGCATTCCTTGACAGACAAGTGGGATATATCTGTATGAGAAAGGGCTGTGATGTCCACCAGTCCATGTTGGTACGGATGCTGGTATAGACCAACACCTAAATTGATTCTGAACTATAGAATTGTTTTCTTGCTACATAGTAGACACCAGTGTTTGGTGTTAATTGTCCCAAAGTTAGTTAGCATTATTGAAATATGTAAGTGAAATTTTTTAAAGCCATTTTTCCCTGACAGAACGAGATCACAGAATCACAGAATGGCCCAGGTTGGGAAGGACCTCAAGGATAATGAATCTCCAAACCCCTGCCACATGCAGGGCCACCAACCTCCATATCTAATACCAGCCCAGGCTGCCCAGGGCCCCATCCAACCTGGCCTTGAACACCTCCAGGGACGAGGCATCCACAGCCTCTCTGGGCAGCTGTTCCAGCACCTCACCACTCTCTCCGTGAAGAACTTCCCCCGATATCCAACCTAAATCTTCCCATCTTCAACTTGACTCCCCTCCTGTTTATAGGCTCTCTTTAGTTACTGAGATTGCAAATATTCCCATGCCCTGTTTAATGAAAAAATGTTATGCCATTATTGCTACTTTATATGGTGGATACATAATTAACAGGGTCTATAGAACCATTTATTCTCGCATTTTGTTCTATTTTCTCCAGACTGTTATATATATATATATATATATTTAAAAAAAAAAAAAAAAAATGGAATTATGTCTTCTGCTTCAATGAAACAAAAAACTATCATTCCTCTTCGTAACCAAACCCAGCAAAGTCAACTATTTCAGCAAATATTAAACACAAAAAACACATTACAGCCACATTGTGAATCTGCTGCTCCATCTTCCACTCATAGCTCTGTGAAGTTCAGCAGTGGATGGAGCTGAAATGAAATGATCACCTGGAAAGACCTTGAGTTTCCCAGCTTTCAGTGATTCAAAGCAGCTTCTGACATTATTGAAAGGGTTTCACTGAACCTTGCTTTCCTGTTGTTATTTGGTTGTGATTTTTGGGGGGCTACATGGTACTTATTAATCCCTGCCAGTGACACCCAGATGCTGAACCCCCACCCATTCATCATGCTGGGGGCAACAGCCCTTCAACCTTCAGTGCTGGGGGGGGTAGGGGAGAGCTGGCCATTGCCAACAGCATTGAGAGCCTTGGGGATGGAGGAGATCCCAACAAGCTGAGTAGTATGAAAATATGGAATACAAAAGGATATTTTCAGCCCCAAAGTGCCCAGGGTTGCTGGGCTTTGAAAGGTGCCATCAGTGTTACGTTAAGAGCAGGTAAAGTTGAGCTCTTTTGATAGCAGAGCTCTTACTGAGCATCGTAAGAGGAAACTTGGGTCACTAGGAAAAACAGATCCTGAATTCTCCAGGCCAGGTTTGTGGGGTGTGAAGTGTTCCTCCAGCTTTGTGCAGGTGCTTTTCCAACCTTGAAATGTTGGAGCAAGTTTAGAAATGCAGCAATGAGTACAAAACGCACTTCCAGGTTCTGCTGGAGGCAGAGCTCTCTTCCACTGCTCCCTCCTCCCAACAGAGAAATAAAACAAAACAGATTTGGATTACTTATAAATTATTTTTTTCTTCTTTTCAACGAAAGAAAAACAGAGAATAGAACAATCTTTGTATTGAGGATGCCGCTTCCTTTCCCTTCCTTTTGTTTTAGACTCAATTCGTTCTTTGAATTATATTGAAATGCAACCAGAAAATAACTTCTCTCACTGAAGGATACTGGTCTGAAATGCACGGTTTGCTGTCCCACATTGCTGAGAAGCTCCAGGAGTCACCAACCTGTGATCCCTGCTCTGAGAACGGCTGAAGTTAAGGAGAGGAAAGCTTCCATTGGAGGTTAGAGGCATTGAAAAGGCACTGGTTTGAAGATGATCGAAATGAGATCATTTCAACTTCTCATAGAAATAATTCCTTCTTGCAGCTGTGCCTTTTGTACCTGTGAAAAGTTTCTGTGGCTCCACCAGTGCCCTTCCTCTCAGTGCCCCTGGAGTTTGCTGTCAGCCCACAGAGCCCATCTTTGTGCAGCTCACCCCTTGCTGAGCCTTTGCTGAAAGCAGTGGGATGAGCTCGTAATTTATTTCAACATGGAACCTAAATCACTTAGAAGCTTTCCTGGCTTTCCTAGTAATTATTTATGGCCTTGTCCTATGGTGAAGAACAGATTGAACCAAAGGGATGTTTTCAAGAGAAAAAAAAAAAATTAAAAGTGATTGGTCTTGTGTTTGTGCTTGGGATCCCAAATTGGAACCAGCCACTGTGTGCCTCTGCCCAGGCTGGAAGAGATGGACCTGTGCACAACCTCTGTCCATGGGCACCTCCAGCCAACGCATCCCAATTGGCCAGGAAGAGAGGGGAAATCTATTTTGTTTGTAATAAAGCTGATTATCATAGATAAATGTATCTAATTAGTCTCATTTGCTGACACACAAGCCTTTAATTGCAAGTTGAATAATTAGACATATCTGCATATGCAAATGAATAGGGTTATACTATGTCACTCTTAACATGATTTCTCTGGAGACAAATAGCTCTCTATATTTCAGGAGAGAATATGATATATTAATTTAAGTAGACAAATAACTTTATTAAGAATGAACCGCTCTCATGTTTGTTTATATAAAGCAATAAGTGCAGAAACGGAAGAGATTTTAGGTGGAAGGAAGCAGCTGGGAGATGCTCACTCTGAGCGAGACCCTCATGAGCATCTCCTGTTTGCCAGTCTGGTCCATGATTTGGGACAAGGCCTGCCAGGATATGCAGCTGTCCAGCTGTGTGTGCGGGAGTCCTGAGCAGGCAGTGAGGAGGGGGGTGCTGGCTGCAGCCCCTGTGTTGGGAAGGGGGAGCTGGGGGATCTGGGCCTCCAGCACTCGGTGTTGGGCTGGGATGCTGCAGCTTTGGAGAGTCTGTGGATCTGAGGTTGATCCTTAGAGCACCTGGTAGGGCTGCATGGGGGCTTCAGCATCCTCACCATCATAATCATCACCAGCACTGTTACCATCATTACCATCATTACCATCACTCTTGTCAGCAGCAGCAGCACTCTAACCATCACCTGCACCATTACCATCATCACCATCATAACCACTGCCAGAACCAGTACCGTGACCACCACCACCGAGCTGCCAGAACAGAAGCAGCATTCGGACAACTCTCTCAGCCACAAAGTCTGATTTTTGCTCAGCCCTATGTTGAACCAAGAGTTGCATTCAATGATCCCAGTGGGTCACTTCCAACTCAGGATATTCCACGATTCTACCATTCCATCCCCATCATCATCGTTACCTCCACCACCCCCACCTCCAGCCCTGCTCTCCCAACGATCACACCGCGGTGCCGCAGCGCAGCCCGTACGCTCCCGGTCCCCGCACCTCGGTGTCCCTCCGGCTCCGCATCCCCCGACGTTACCGCGGCAACCGCGGCCGTGAGGCGGAGCCGAGAGCTCGGAACGGCGGCTGCAGAGCACGGCGGGACCGGCAGGGGGCAGCACCGGCACGGGACTGGAGCGGGGCGGGCTGCGGGGGGCGGGCTGTGCAAATGCGTGCAGGGTGCAGGCGGAATGCGGGCACGGTGCTGGGAGCGTGCGTGCAACGTGCAAGCGGGGTGCGGGCAGAATGCAAGCAGGGTGAGAGCAAGGTGCAGGTAGGGTGCAGGCAGCGTGCAGGTTGGGTGTAAGCAGCGTGTAGGCGGAATGAAGGCAGGGTGATGAGAGTGCAAACAGCGTGCTGGCAGGGTGCACTCAGCTTGCACGTAGGGTGCAGGCAGCATTCAGGCAGGGTGCAAGCGGAATGCAAGCAAATGCAGTCAGGGTGCAGGTAGGGTGCAGGCAGCAAGCAGGTTGGGTGCAGCCAGGAGGCAGCCTGGCGTAGGGTGGGTGCAGGCAGCATGCAGGTGTGTTGCAGTCAGAATCCAGGCTAGGTGCTGGCAGAATGCATGCAGGGTGCAGGCAGCCTACCTCCTGTGACAGAGCTGTTTTCTGAATCAAGCCTGAGTTACTGACTTGTCAGCACCTGGTGATGCAACCCGTTCTTCATCACTTCCAGCTTCCTCTTCCATCCCGATTTTGAACTTTTAATTTGAGCATCTCAGCCTTAATTGAAGCTGCAGATGTGGGGCACCCAGCACAACCCAACCAGGAAGGTGGTGGAGAGTTGGGGCCTCTGTTGTCCCATCTCTCTGCCCCAGCAAATGGAATGGCCATACCTGCTGTCAGCCCAATGCAGGCATGAAATAACCAGGAATTACTTTAAGTCACTCATGGATAAACTCATTGTTGAACTTCATTAGTAAAATACAACTATCATCTGTGGAAAATTGCAGGTGAACATCTGCTTTCCTATTACGAACCAGTGCAACACCTTTAATGCTGCACAAACACTGTTTCTTTAATGTGTCGTGAATGGGTTTAGTGGTAAGAGAAGGATGGGGAAAATGGCTGCTGAGGCACCCAGGCCCGACTCAGGGCATTGTGATGTCCTTTCCTGGGAAGCTCACTGCTGTAGGGACACCACCAGTCCTTGCAGCCTTTCCTTCTGCACTGATTCATGCTGCTGTATGCGTTTTTCTCTCTGTACACACAAGCACAACAGTGCTGTGTTTTGGAAAGGAGATGTCACAGCGTCATGATGCTAAACCCCATCAAGTTGTCATTCCCGCTAATGCTTTCCTAATCCTGGTGAACTGGCAGTGCTCAGAGCCCGGGCTCAGCTTGGTGAGAGCTGTGGGGCTCCGTCTTCTGTCCCTGTGCTCATCCCTCACATTGCTGCAGGGTTGTGGCTGAGCATCCCCATTTCTGTTCTCTGCAACGGTTCCTTTGCCTCATCGCAACACAGAGCTTCTGCAGCGCAAAGAATCCAAGGCAAAAAGGAATTTCTCAACTCTGAAACAAGCACAGCAGATGACTGAATAAAGTTTCACTCTCCACACCTTGCTGTGTTCCCTACCTTCTGCCCTCAGCATCCCCATGACCCCCGGCTGGGTTTATGTGCTTGGTTTCCCTCTGCCACCAAACCCGCTCATTTTTACACAGGGCTGGGATTAATCTGGAGAAAATCCCTGGATTATCTTGATTTAACTCTGCGGTGGCTGTTTGCACTGTGGCTGTGGGTGCAGCAGGGTGGATGAGGAGATATTCCTAGGCACCCCCAGGTACCTGTAGGTGATGCTCCTGCCCCCTTCCCCTCTCGTGTGCCCTACTCTTCCTCCCCTCTGCATCCCTACCCAGCACTCCCCAGCCTCAGGTCTGCAGTGGGATGAGGCCCTTTCTGCTCCTGCTGTGGGCAATCTGCTCGCTGCCTCCCCCTGCTCCGCAGTTTGGGGAGAGGGAGAAAAAGCGAGCAGCAAACCCCAAAGACGTGTCATTGTGCTGAGCGCTTTCAAACCTTGCAGGATGTCACTGTGTCACAATTTCAGTTCATTAGGCGGCGCGGGGAAGATGCTGGGACATCAAAGAACTCCTTTTCCCTATAGAAACCAGAGCAGCTCTTTTGATCTCAGCCCCCCGTATCCCCCCCAGATTAATATTTACTTGTACATCCCAAACCTACGGGGATCCCGCGCTTGATTCCACCATATGTTCTGGGGCGGTTTTTGCTGCTTTCCTGCTTTTCCATGGGAGGTTCTTTTGCGGCAGGGGGGAGGAGGGAGCAGAATTCTTTCTCTGTTTATTTATTTGCCCTCTCCCTGGGCGCGGCAGTTGTGGGCACCCCACCTATTTGGTGTCAAACAAACGCTTTGAAGCTCGCCACCATCGCACGTTTGCATTTTGGGGGGAACCCAGCCAGCTGTTTGTTTGCTTCCCCGCTTCGCGTTGATCCGAGCAGATAATCTCCCAGGCCCCACGCTCTTAATCTGTTCACTGCTAATGTTGCATGAGATACTGGAGCGGTCCCTGCTCCCCTGGATTGCTGCGGTATTTATAGCTTAATGCAGAGCTTTGCAGCAGAACTCGTGTTTTCAGAGCTGCAGATCCGCGTGTGTCTGATGGCACAAACTACCAGTGCTGGGGGTGCTGTGGGTACCTGGAGGTGGTAGCCAGCACGGATACATGGAGGCAGTAGGGCTCAGCACCCACCCAGGAGGAACCCTGAGATGCTCCTGAGATGCGTGAACACAGGATGAGGAAAATCAGAGCCAAGCGGTCAGCACCCCAGCTGGCAGAATGGGGTAGGAAGGAATTCAGTTCGGCGACATCAAATTTCATATGAGAATCTCTGAGAATAATTCCAGCACCAGCACTTAAAGGGATTTCGATATTAAAGGGAGGAAGGATGGGGATAATAGAAAATGACTGCAGGATTCGCACTTTCTCCTCATTTGCTTCTGCACATCCTGTGTGTGCTATAGCACTGAGCGCCAGGCAGAGCCATCTCTTCCCTGCTCCCATTATTTCCACTCATAGAGACGGTCCCAGGAGGTTTGCTCCTGCCCTGAGCCTGCAGGGCCCTGCCCATGGAGCCAAGCTGTGTGTTTGTATGGGAAGTTTTGCAGCAAGGCTTTAAATGCCTCTTACAGTGCAGGACAGGCAACCTTCCACCCCATTGCTTCAGGTACTGCTTGCTCACACCATGCTGGGCGCTCGAGGAGCCCTGTGTTGTGTTTGGGAAGCCAGACCTGAACGCCCTAATGCAGAGGATGTTAAGAAGGCAGGACCACTCTTCTCTCTCTCTTTTTTTTTTTTACTGCATTTTCCCTTCCTGCTGTTTAGGGGGTTTAAACAGCCGTGATTTTCTGTGGCTGACAACACACCCCATATGCTATTTATCTTGTCAGAACTCTCTCCCTCTGCCCTCAGCTCCCATTTTGTTCTCATTAATAGTGATTATGAAAAATGGGGCTAAATACTTACTTTCATATGATTTATCCAAATGTTGAACTGCGTAATTGGAGAAGCTAAGGCATTATCCCTTCAGATTCTGTCAAGACTCAATTTCTGCATTTGATTTAATTTTTAAACTCATGACCCATAACAGTACATATATTTATTGCCTTTCTGGTGGCTTGGCTGAGCCGTATATCCATCAGTCAGGCAGGGGAAGCTGCATATTATTGGTAAGAATTTAAATAGTCGGTGTTTTTTAAGAACGCTTGCCCTATCGCGCAGTTATTAACACACGGCCTTGAGATGCAGCAAAATTGAGAGTCAGCTTGAAGGGATGCCCTTATAATGAAGATATTTAATGGGTGGCATCGGGCTCTGGTTTTACTTTCCGTGACACATGTGCAAGCACACAGAGCGAGTTACAATGCAGAAACCTTTCCTGCCCGCTGATGCTGCCTATGAAAGGTCCTGCATGCTTGCAGTGCATTCTGTGTCCGTCTTTGTTGCAGGGGACAAGCAGGGATGCTGCACCCTGTGCTCACATTCACCAGCACTGGGAGTTGCTCAGCTATAAGAACCCATGCAGGGCTGGGTGTGCCTTCTTGAGCTCCACATGGAGCTGTGCAGAGCAGAATTTATGGGAGAACTCCGAACCCTGTCCCCTTCTGGGACTGACACAAGGCAACCCACAAAGCAAGGAATTGGGTTGCTCATCCATTTTGGATACAGATAACAGTGCAAGCATCAGGGAACATAGCTAATGCATAGAACAATTACTGTAGTCAGATGCTTAAACAAGAGCCGTGGTGGTAACGAATGCATCACTGTAAGGAGGAGCAGATTTCAGTGCACACGATGTTTGATTTGCAGTGTCACAATTAAGGATGGAGCTGTATGCATCCATCACCAAATTTTCCCCAGCAGCCTTTTTCCTGCGTACAAACCCAGTATACACACACACACACACACACACGTGTGCACACAGATGCAGTTCTAGCTTGGCGACGTTTGTTGTGGAAAGTGATATAATTTCTTAAAGTGCTTTCAATTACCGCAGCTAGTTGGTGTCAGTGGCTGCCTTTCTTCCAAATATAACCACAGTCATCAGTCAGGAGAGCTTTCTGTGAAACAGACATTTTAAACAAAAGGTTCCCATCGCTGTTTCTGGTGAGGATCTGAGCGCTGATGTCTGACGTTGCACTCAGCCATGAGATGTGAGCACGGCGCTTCGCTCCTCGCGCGGCTCTTGTGGTGAACAATGAAGGTATTGATTTTTGTTGAAATTTATTTCTTTTTTTCAGACTCAGAACAGTGCAATGATCCCCCTCCCCATCCCCCCCCCTCCTATTTTCTCCAGTGTTTGTTGCCTTTTGTCCAGCTTTAATTGGTACAAAGCTTTCCCATCTTCTGTTGTTTGTGCTAGATCCGTAACCAGCTCTCCACCGCATGGAAGCCGTTAGGGCTCCTCATTTTTTCCTTAATCCCAGTTCCTCCATTGTCATCTTCCTCTGTCAGGAGCAGAAGTGCCCAGGGAGCCCCAAAGAACAGAGACAAAGCATTGGGTACAGAAGGAAAACTCTTGGTTGGGACTGCAAGTGCTGCAAGAGCAGTGCTCGGGAGGAGTCCCACTGAATCAGATTAGGGCTGAGGTAAGAGCAGAGGTACCTGAAATGGCTTAGCTGAAGGGATGCTTGTCCAGGGAGATTTCTGTCTCTAAACCTATTGAACATGTATGGGGAAAAAAGGGAATTATTCTTGTGGATAATTTTTTAAATTAAGCCTTACCATTTCGAAACACCAAATTTCTATATATGGAATATTTTTGGCTGGAATGTATCAGGTTAAACCACTCTTTAATATCTACAAGATAGTTTAGCTGTTTTCCTGTCTTTATTTTTTAAAAAGTTTTAAAAATATAAATATTAAAACTGCTGTATCAACTTCAGTAACAACAGAATCTCTTTGGTTTTGATTTTTTTGTGTGTGAATCAGTAGAAACCGAAGCCAACAAAACCGTTTTACACCTAATTCAAAAAACAGAGATGGAGATCTACTGCACAGTTCCCCCCGTGTTACAAACCACATCCCCAGTAGCCACACTTCACCTCATGAGCACTTTGCATTAAAGCTCCGCATTACGTTGTTTACATTTTTTACTACTTTTATCCCAGAGTTTAAGTACAAACAACGGACTCATTTTGCAGAATAAGAGTAATGGAAATCGGGAAGCTCTGCCCAATAAATAAATATCTCCAGACCCCGGTGCACCGAACGCTGGCTGGATGCTGGCTGGATGCTTTCCCCACGCGCTGGGATTTGCAGAGGGCTGTATGCTGTTTCCCAACGACTTCCATGAACTTTGCCTTTCTCCATTCCTGCAGTGTTTTCTGGCTCCTGTGGGAAATACCTTTAATGCTGGAAATCTGGAGGTTAACTACCTACAAATGGTATTTGGTTATTAAAAGCACCATCCGGGCTTTGGGCTGAGCAAGGGCACATTTCTTGAGCTCATTGTAGCCCCCTCAGGGGAAGTCCATCTACAGAGCCCATTGGCATCCTGAAGGGTCCCACCCATTCCCACCCAACAGCATCACTCTGTGCCATTGTGGGGACCTCGATGCCCTTCGCCGCGTTGGCCGGCGTGCGGCGTTTGCTATTATTCATGTTTTATTGTCTCACTTTGTCTTCTTTATGACCAGACAGTCAACTGTCAGCATCAATTATGAGAGTTAATATTGACGTACTCTTAAAGGAGGTTTAAATATTAAAGTGAAAAGGGATTTGCTCTGGGCTTCCTCTCTTTGCGGCGCTCGTCAATAAAGCCTTAACTTGCAGAGCAGTTGTCACAGCGATTTCACGTGCGTTGCACTGACGTGGTGTCTGAGCTGCAAACATTGCTGGAATTTTTCAAATGAGCAAACTGGGGTTATTAATTATGCTAATAATCATGACTCTTCAGATAGCTGCTTTGAGGAAGACAATGGCTAAAACTTGCTCATTTTACAGAGGAGCCATTGCCTTTGTTGTACTGGTAGGAAAAAATCTTTCCCCATTCGCACGTTTAAACCAAATACCTCAATAAGTACATCTTCATTTTAACCAACACGCTACCTATTGATTTTCCCTGCAATTATGCAGCACTGTGTTTATTTGCATCAGTGCTCTGCTGTGCCTTATATTAAACCTCCCTTCCTCCAGTGGTGGCTGTTCAGAAAAATGCTTCTGATTTCCCCTCAGAGTACGAGGTCAAGAGGCCATAGCTTATGATTTTGAACCTATAGCCAGACCTAATTTATGGATCATTTCTGCTTTCTTGCGTTTAACTGTTTCTGGGGGAGTTTCACAGCACAGCTTCATTGCAGAGAATTGTGCTGGTGAGAGATGCATGGACTGTGTGCAACATTGAGTGTGGTTCAGGTGTGCTTGTCTGCAGTGGATGCATAGTTCTGCTGGAAGATGTTTGGATTTCTCCATGTGGATCCCGTATATCTCACTGAAGCAAGGAAAATTTCCTGGAGAGAGACTGTTGGTTCTCATATAGCAGAAATTGGTTCCCGTTTGCTAAGAGAATGCTTCTGGATCTCAGATTTTTGAGAAAATACAGATTTGCTTCCATCACTCTTTGACAACTTTGACAATGTTTGCTATGGACAAAAGGTTGAGGTTTTATGTTACATTACGGTTTGTAAAACTTCTGAACTGCAGCAGCCAGCACTCAGTGCAGCACCCAGCAACCAGCATGCTGTGAAACACGGGCTGCCTGTGCAGGAGGGATCAGTGCAAAGGCAGAGGGGCAGGGGACGTGGCACGCTGCATGCATCAGTTCATTTCTGACTTCAGTGCCTCAGCAGCTCCTGGGAGTGATCCCCCTGTGCTTTACATCACCAAAACCATCTGCTCGAGCTGTGTCTGGAATCGCCTGGTCCTCTAGAGGCAGCAGGGAGAAAAAGGCAACGTGAGATTCTGCCGTGGAAAGAAGTAAAAAAAAAAAAAAAAATATATATATATATATATATATATATATATATATATAAAATTAACCCTTTCAAGCCCAAGTAAAGCTTTTGCAACTCCAACCCAGCTGAGGCACAGGCCGGGTCGGAGCCATCCCTCAGGAGCACACAGATGCTGTGAGGTGCCCCGAGGTCAGCCAGCTGCCTGCAGGGTGTATCGAAAATGCAGTGGAACAAATAAAAGGCAATGTCAACAGCTCCTGATGAGGGTCGGATGTGAGCCGGTGCCAGACACTGCTCTCAGCAGCACCGCTGCGTCAGCACCGATCTTGTCCTGAGCAGCTTCAGTGCTGCGTGTGCACCCAACCACGTGGAAACCCAGCAAGGAAAATTCCCCGGGGCATCCAGACCTTGGATCTGTGGTGCGGGGGCTGCAGGCCTGCAATGAGTGCGGGGCGCCTGCAGCCAGCTCCGTGGGGTGGGTTGGAGACAAACCCACAGCCTTTAATTGTGGATTTACGGCCGCTGCTGATCCTCAGCTAACCCTTTGCCTTCGTGGTGTCTGAATGCAACTTTGGGGATTAATAAATGGGAAAAGTCAGGACCTGAGCTGTCATGACTATAGTAGATGTGCCCGGCACTAAAACCAACAGCCATAAACCACGGAGGAGCACGCTTTGGTGAGAGGAATCCCAGTGTCTGCTGCATGGGGCTGGCAGCATCCAGCAGCCATGGCTGTGGGCTTGGCCGCACCACGTCTGCCTTGCAGGAGCCCAAGGAGTTAAAGCGAAGCAAAACCTCCTCCTGCATTCTGTGTCACAGCTCTCCCTTTTTTTGTCTGTGTGTGTGACCAAGCCAAGTTCTTTTTTAGCTCTACCCTTTTGAAAACTGCTGGTTACAGATAAATTAAAATGCCAGGACTGAAATTGCCCACGTTAGCCCCTAAGGGAGCCTGCACTGTCATCTCTCATTAGATGCTGATAGACCAAAAGCCCAAGGCAAAGTGAAAGCTGGTTCCTAAGAAAGGGCTGCGAGCCAGGAGCTGCATCTCTCTGCTGTAATCCTGCATCTCTGTCCTTTTAAGTTTAAGCTGAGCAATGCTTTCTTGGACATGTCTGTTTTCATACTGCAAATTTCAGTCTTAAAATCAACAGCAAATATGAACAGAGTATTCCGCAGAGCCCTAAATTGTCAAGACAAGCCAATGCATTTTCTCAGAGCAATCTGATGGTTTTGTCTTGTGTCAGCCCTTACATCCCCCGAGTGCAGATGATATGTTTGGACGGTTTAATAAAGAGCTGTTAAGAAATGTGACTGCTATTCTTTTTAAAAATAGAATAAAAAAATCTTTCAGCAACAAATGCTGGATCTTCCCAACCTTCCTTCCATCATTCTGAAGGAGGGCCAGGCTTTGTGAAGTGCAGCACAGAGGTGAAATGCTCTAATCTACAAAAAAGAAAAAAAAAGAAAGTCCAACATTATGCCTGCACAAGAAGCTTAATAAACCATGAAGGCCAGTGGCTTTCTGGCGTCCCTTCACTTTGTGTTTCTATTAGAGATGTGCGTTGACTTAGAAAAACAGGGCTGGTCCTTGGCATAGGCTGGGGGCAGGAGCCTTGGGAATGAGCAAAATCCCAAATCCACTTCTTATGGGAAATTCAGAGCTGCATTTTGCTGCTGTGACCAGAGAGCAGGAGCTTCCTCACACCCCCATGAGCAACGGGTGGTTGAGGAAGAGGAGGAATTTCCAGGGAGAGGTGATAGCAACCTTTCAGAATCCACAAGGGGGCTAAAAGAAGGAAGAGGACAGACTCCTTATCAGGGTCTGTTGTGAAAGGAGAAGGGGAAATGTTTTCAAAATTAAAGAAGGGAGATTTAGATTGGACATAAGGAAGATGTATTTTACAGTAAGGGTGGTGAGGCACAGGCACAGGTTGCCCAGAGGCGCAGTGGAAGCTCCATCCTTGGAGATGCTCAGAATCAGGCTGGAGGGGCTCTGAGCACTGGTGGAGATGTGATATCACTGCTCATTGCAGGGGGTTTGGACCAGATGGCCTTTAAGGGTCCCTTCCAACTCAATAGGTGGAATGATTCTATGATCTTGGTCATCTCCTGAGCTTCCTCATCCTCCTGAGGATCCCAGCCCTTGGATAGATGGCCACCACACAGAGCAAGATCTCCTGGATGACCATGGCATTTTTAAGTCATACAGAAATGCTGAAAGACCAGAGAAACCAGCTGAGTTGGTTTTGCTCATCTGTCGCTATAGGCAGTGAAATAATTTACTCCATTTCCATCCACTTTCTTCTATTTATTTGTATTGAGTTATGATGGGGAAAGGAACAGTCTTAGAAGTCTCTTGCTTTCTTAGAGTCAGCAAAGCTTTGGTTTTCAGACTGTTACATCCCTGCACTCCTAATCCCCTTGTTTTTTTCTAGCTGCTCCTGAATTGACTTCTGTTCTGTGTATACAACACAAAGCAAACACCCTCACGGTGAGGTCCGGCGCGCTGTTCTCTCTGTGGCAGCCAGGCCCACTGCACCGCTTGACATTCGCAATTGATTGAGTGTATGAAACCATAACACAAAGCAAAGAAGACTGCAAAATATATTGTTCCAAAAGTTCTTGGGCAAGGCTATGGGGAATTAATCTCCATTGCGCTGCAGCTCAGGAGGAGGCAATAATAATGAGCTGCACTTCGCAAAAGTAAATACCTGCGACAACTCTATGGACTGCTTGGATCACAAAGGAAAGGAAAACATTTTGGCTCCAGTTTTGGAGAGTTTCTGCTCTGTCTAAGCACTCCATTGCTATGTGTTGTGGCAGTGGGGTTACGAGAGGATGAACATCCCTACGATGCAGTAACTTGGCACTTTGGCTATGGGGCTTCTTGCTGTGCACCCCAATGACTTGCTTCAAGCATGTGATGAGGTCTCTGATCAGTGGCTTTCCCACTGTACTCTGCCTTCTTTCTTGCTTTTTAAATAAATTCATACTCATATGTCACAGATGAAGTTTCACCTATTCTGCCTATTTCCAGAGGCTGCTCATCTGGGATGAAGCACAGCCTTAATCTCACATGCGTGACCTAAATAAAATTGGAAGAGTGCAAATAAACAGATCAGCCTCTGTCTTTTACTTCTTCTGACTCCATGGATAATTTTGGCAGGCTGTGGTTCATCTGGAGGTGTGAGGAGGGGCATGCACACACCCGGGCAGCCCCTGTGATGCCTGATGTGATGCAGCCACATTTCCTTGGCTGGGACTTCGAGCGTGCAAAAAAAAAAATACCCAAACCTCTGACCCTTCCTAAAAAGATCCTGGGAGCAGCAGTGTTCCTGTCTTGGTGCAAATCAGCAAAGGCTGCGGCAACAGCAGTTGCAGGGTTGCAAGAAGGGCAAATCTGGTCTAAAATCAGAAACACGATTTTATTTCCTGACTTCCAGAAGAGGATAATCACACTCCCTTTACATGGGGATCATGCCGTTTAATTAGTAAATGATTAATTTGTTAATGATTTCCCTGGCACGGAAAGCGCTGCCGAACAGCTTCTTTTCCCAGCCATGTCAGACTGAAGCAGAAGGGAGGTGCATCTGTAGCAGCTCAGGGCTCTGTTTGGTTCCCGCTGCTCTGTTGGTCTGCCCAAGTCTGTTCACTGGGTGAGAGCAGTGTGTGAGAAACAGCGCTGGGCTCCCATTCCTGCAGCACCTCCACGTTGATGCATGATATATATTTGTGACCTGAGCAGCACCATCACCCTCTCTGAAGCTGGAGGCCATGAGGTGCTTTCTTAGAGCTGGACAGGAGCTGGAGGTGAGCAGTGGACATCCTGGTGCTCTGCCTTGCTCAGAGCCACCTGCAGAAGGGACATTTGCATCACAAACTCTCACATAAAGGGTGTAATTCCTCTTTATAAACACTCACATATCCCAAATCTTGTTTATTCACAATTTCAGCAAATCAGATCAGTGAGAGGGAAGCAGAAATGAAATGCAGCCATACTTAAGAAAAGAGAGCGAAAGCCAATTTCAGCCAATTTCTCCAATCAAGAAGAAAGGCTGTTTGAAAAAAAAACCAAACAAATGGAAACAAGCCTGGCTCCCTTTTAAAGGGTGTTGATCAGAATGGCAGTGTTCCATAGAAAGGGCCCAGGAGGAGCAGTATGAGGGGCCAAGGGGTTCCCCAGCACTGCTCTGTGTGCCCAGCAGCCCCCTGTGCAGCTGTGCTCTGCTTCCTCTGTTCCCCAGAGGTTAATTTGCCATGGAGACAGATGAGGGGCTCCGGAAAGGTTTTCCTATTCCTGACCCTGTTCCAAAGCTTCCCTGACTGCAATGAATCTGCTCACAAGTTCCGGGAGCATCCCAGGATTCAGGCAGCTCTGCAGTAGCGGATATACAGCTGATGCCTTTCCCCTGCCCTTTGAGCTCCTGTGAGTAGATTTGCTGCCTTTGCTTATCTCAGCCCCTTCCATTCCACAATGCCCTTTGTGCCCCATCCTCTGCCATTCTTCCCCCACCCCAGCTCAGTCCTGTGTTGAGAGGAGTGACTGCCCCTCCTGCAGCTTTTCTCCTGCAGCCACATGACTCCCAAGCAAGTGCTTTTTTTAGGGCTCTTGACTTCAAAAAGCTCCAATTTTGGAACACTTTCGCTTAAAAGGGGCAAGGTGCCTGATGGTGAAAGATAACCCATACATCAGCATTGTGGCACTGGAAAAAAACCTGTGATGAATGTGAGCAGAACTGAACCCCTTGATCTAGAGTGGCTTCGTGTTCCTTAGGACAGCTGAGCACACACACAGAGCCATGCTTGCTGTGTGCAAAGTCATGCATCCAGCTCTGTGCAAACTGGTGGGATTGGCTTAAACATAACGACGTTTAAAAATAGAGAAAAGTATATTTTGGGCAAATTTTATCCGGTCCTTGGCTTTGGAGTGGTTTTCAGCTTGGCTCTGGGGACCACTTCAATCCCATTTCCAAGTTCTTCTCTATACCCTGGAGGGCCAGACATCTACTTGAAGGAATCAGTTCAAATCGGAGATTGCCAAAAACCCCCAAAAATACTGATGGTTTTTAAACCAAACAAAATCTTCTCTCCAAATGGGAGCCCAGTCCAGGCTGACAATACAAATCAGGAGCTGGCAGTGCAGCCCTCCTAGCGAGGCATCCTTGCTGATTAGCTCTGCTGCCTCATTAACATGCATACTGTAATCTCATTTGCTCCAGAATTGCTTTGATGTTAATTCCAGCGTTTTGGTGCAGTGTGGTACTGCACGATGTGTTTCCAGGCTGACATCCCTCTCTTCTGCAGCCCGAGCCTTTCCTTTCTTCCCTGCTGCAGCCGCTCCAGCCCTGGCCACCTTGACCCCCAGCTGGTGCCTTTGCTCTCTTGCCTGCAGCCTGGCACTGTGTGGATTATGCTCTGTTTTCTGAATCGTTTTCTTTCTCTGCAATTTCTCAGCCGTTCTTTTACAGAGCTTTTATAACTATGCACACCATTTTCCCCAGCCCTGTGCCTCCTGGGTAGGATGCTCAGCCACAAAGGCATGGGGATAGGGGATGAAATCTTGATTCATTCTGTGCTGAGTGCTTGCTTTGGAATTCCCAAAGAAACATTTTTGGCCCCACAGCCCAGCCAGGCTTCACTGCTTCCCTTTGCTGCAATGGTGGGGACTGTTTTGGAGCAGAGAAGGTGGGAGGGATAGCATCCTTGGGAGGATGCCCACTATATCCTGGTGCTTCTGGGAAACTAGAAGTCTTCTCCAACCTAAAAGTTTCTGTGTTGCTTTGAATGGTGATGATGGGTTGATAGTTGGACTTGGTGATCATAGTGGTCTTTTCCAATCTTAATGATTCCTTGATTCTATGGGTGCAGACCCCAATTGTGTGCAGTGATGGATGCAGACCTCAGGGCTCCCCTTCTGGATGGCCCCAAAACGGGGCTTGGAAAATCCCTATGAGAGACCTCTGTGTGCACAGTCTAGCAAATCCTGCTCATTTGGATAAGAAAATAAATAGGATGGGAAATCTCTTTTGGTGCAGCATGAGCAAGGATATCAGGCAGTTGTCCAGTGAGTCTGGGAAAGAAAGTTTAGTGCATGCTGTTATTGATGCCTGAGTTATTAGAAGAGTCAGATGTGTGGCTGGGATTGGCTGCGGCTGAGGATGCTGTGAAGAGATTCTGTTCAAAGTAAGATGAGGACTTCTCCTCCCCACAAAATCAATCATTTACACACTTAAATGTGCATTGCAGATATCGCAGGTATTTGCAATCGCGAGAGCTCAGAGCTACCTCAAAACAGGCAGTGCAGGAAAGCGATGCTGCTTTATTGTCTGGGAGATCAATGACTTTAATAATTAGCATCTTACTTACACATAATTTCTATACTCAATTTGAATCTTAATTAGAGATGGAGAGGGGGATCCGGAAGCCGTGATGCAGCGCAGCGCTGTGGGCTGCTCCCACCTGCCTGGAGCAGCAGTTCCACTCAGAGCAGTGCTTGGTGTTGGCTGGGGGCTCTGGCTGTGCCTCCTCCCTGCAGTGAGACGAGGTTTTCAGAGCACAGGGACCTGTTGTCACCCTGCCCCAAAGCCTGGCAGCAGATGCCAGCCATGGGACCACGCACTGTGTGCCCATCCAACGTGCAGCCCCGGCTCTCAATATGAGGGATGCTTCAGGTCCAACACCTGGGCCAGCAGTGGTACAAATCTGTGATTTAGGTCCTGAGGAAAGGTTCAAGGGGCTGTGAGTGCAGGCAGGTTTACATCTCTCAGCCCACGTGTCTTCACATAGAGATATGCATTAAAAAACCCAAGGCATTTGAAGCCCACCATTTTAATTAAACTGATTTAACATCCGAGTTTGCGAGGGGCTCGGGGCTGGCAAGCACAAAGGAGCTTCACAATCACTCTTGCTCCATTGTTGACGAGCTTTTGCTCTCTGTTTGTACAATAACCTATTGAACTTTTCCAGACTGTAATTCAATACAGAATAGATCCTTTCAGGAGGCTTTTTTGGCAGGGAGCACTGAAGGCCTTGAATCAATTTCACTTTTCCAGTGCGGCTGTTTAATGTATTGATACTAGCTGGAAAAAAAATATAAAGGAATCAATGTTACTTTTATTTGTCCTAAGCTGAAGCCTTTTGGGTCTGTTCTTTGTGACACTGATACCATGCAGCGTGTGGCTATTGTCCCACCTTTGCAAGGAAAAGCAAAGACTGTTAATGTGAAACAAGGTGCTTTTTTTTTTTTTTTTTTTTTTTTTGTAATACTTCCCATTTTTGCAAAGGCTTGAAATCTTTTGTAGGAGAAGTCCCAAGATTGCACCATCACGTGGCTTAGCAGGTTATTCTAATGAAATGGGGAAAATGCTGTGTAGGGCCTGGGAACTTGCAGTTGCACCTGCATTTCTGTGTGAGCTCAAGGGAGGAGGCGTGAGAGATGGCCATGGGGACAGGGTGGTGGGCATGGGGATAGAGTGATGGGCATGGGAACATGGGGATGGGAATGGAGGCAGGGTGATGGGTGTAGAGGTAGGGTGAGAAACGTGGGGACAGGAAGATGAGGATGGTTGGAGACAGTTGATGGGCATGGAGACATAGAGATGGACTGGGGACAGAGTGATGGACTTGGGGGCAGGGAGATGGACATTGGGACAAAGAGATGGACAACGGAAAAAGATGGTGGACATTGAGACAGGGGGCAGGGACACCAGCACAAGGAAAACCACCTTTGGCTTCTACTGGCAGCGAAGGAGAGAAGCTGATGTCATAACAACCAACAGAGGTTTTGCTGCTAAGGGCTCCAAAAGACACCGAGGAAATGACATCTTTGTCCCATTTACCTTGAGAAGTGACACAAACAGGTATGTTCATAAGAGAGCAAAGGGAGCCTCCTGGAGGCTTCAGGGTGGGCTCAGAAGTGCCCTCCACACATAAAGATGTGCAGGAGCCAGGCAGCAGTTTGGGTAATGCTGCTCTGGAGCTGGAGATGAGCACAGTGCACCAGAAGTGCTCCCAAAAGACAAGGCAGTTAATTGTTACTTAAGCTATCAAGCTGTTCCCAGATTGCCTGGGGTGAGTGGTGGCAGTGCAAGGGATCGCAGAGTGAGAAGCAATGTGTTGGGGCCAGCTTTGCCAGGAAACTTCTGCTGAGAGTGAGAGGGGAAGCTGAGGGATAAATGTGCGTGCACAAATATAATGTGATGCACGCATGTAGGTACAGAGAATTTGCTTGGTGATAATGGCTAGTTTTCCTAGCAAAAGGAAAGAAGGGATTTCACAAGTCTTTGGGTGATTTAAAAGCACAGATCTCACTGACTCATACTCTCAGATTATTTTCCTGTTAGGATTTGCCCCAGATAAAGAGAAGAATGATATTACACCAATTAATTATAAGGAAGAGAATGCTGTTTCCAATGGAGTTGCACTTGCTGAAGATCTGTCCCAAAGACTTCATCTTGAGTTTTAAAGGCAGCTGCTGGGGACTGGGCAGTGCCTCCTGCCACACTGTTTGCCATGGGGAGAGAGGAGAAGGCAGGTGCCTGTGATGTATACATTTGAGTATGCATCACAAGGAGTACGTATGCGCCTGATTAAGAGTCCCAACCCATGGGAGCATGGGGTTACTGCAGCGAGTCATGCCACAGGGAGCTCAGAAATAAAGTCACTGCTTATAATTAGGTGCTGCAGTGTGATATCCTCTCCATTTAGCTCAATTTCTGGAAGACAAAGAAAAATCCACCCAACGAGTGTCCGTGTATCCATTCCCCCCCAAAAAACATAGCTAGGAGGGGAAATCAACAGCAGCAGGACAGCTGATGAGGTGGGTGAGAAGCTGGAGAAGGTGGCCAGGAGGTGCTGGGAGGTCACTTTAAGGAAAGCGAAGGATTTTCCACTCCCATGGGCATTGCCCCACAGCAGGGCTGCTGCAGGATGCTCCTGTGGGACTCCATCCCTGGGCAGGATGGGGACTGGTAGGGAAGCATCCCCACGTATCTCCACACCCCTGCAACCCCACACCCCGCCATTCACACACACTTTGTGGCTGACCCCCAGCGCCCCGGCGCTCCCCTTCCCCCCACTTATAAATCAGAGCAGAATTAATTCAGGCACCGCGTTTTATTTGATAAACGTCAAAATATGTAAATACTGGGCTCTCTTCCTACAGTCGCTAAAACAAATGGAAAACACATTTATTAGCATAGAGATGAGTTTAATCAAATCAGCGGCGAGTACAAATTAGCCACAGGAAACGTAATGAGCTGGGAATTAATTAGCAGCATAATGGTAATAACTTTGCCTGCTGATTACCTTGCGGCCATGGCTCTCCCCCAGGGCTTTCCATGGGTTCTCCAACAGCTGATCTTTTCTGTTGCAGGAGCCCCTGAACTGGAACAGCATGGCCGACAGCTCCGGTGCAACAGACTGGAGGAGGGGAGGGAGGTGGTGGGAGGGAGGAAATAAAAAAAAGCCATGTGAGAGTTACACACCGCCTTTAGCTTTCTGATCCACAAGCTGGTTTCTTTCCCCAGTGCTCTCTGGTTTGTCCTGCAGCCTGAGCACTGCTCTGTCCCTGCCCAGCTCTGGCACGGTACTTTGGATGCTGCTGGCCTTGCTGCAGCCACTTGTGGGGTTTTCATCATTTTTGCCTATTGAATGTTGCATCCCCAGGCAGGCACAGGGCACAGAGCAGAGCCACCCTGCACCCTGGGGTTATTTCAGAGCTTTTGGCATGGCGCTCCGAGGGATCTGACTTGCCCCTGAATAAATATTCGGGTGGTTTTGGAGAGGGGCTGAAGTTGCCTTGGGAATGGCAGGAGAAGGGTGACCCTGAGACTCAGCTGGCTTGTTTGAGGAGCTGATGTTGCATGAGAAAGGGACAATTGGTGCTCCAGGGGCTTTGTAAAGTGCTGGGCTTGTAAATTAACTGCTTGACACCGGCAGTGATGGAGAGCAGTGGGGGGCAGGGGCTGCATGCAGCAAGGGGCAGTTCCTCTTCTTGATTTATTCGTATTCCTTCTGTGGCGCCTCTCCTTCCAACACCTGAGCAGTCCAAAATAACACTCACAGAGCCTTCCAGGGCAGGAGCTAAAAGCACTTCATATGCCTTAATGAATCCAGCTGTGCAAGAGCCCTGTGAGGAATTATTATCCCCAACAGTGAGGGGAGGCTGAGGCAAAACCGCTCCGGTCTGGGGGTCTCCATTTGGATGCTCCTGCCCATTCCTGTGCCCCACAGTGCAACAGCCTCCGTTCAAGGGGCCGAGTTGAAACTCAGTGTAAAATACAAAGAAAAGTTAAAAAATAAATCACACATTGAGGTACTTTAGTAGAGATTTGCAGGGGAATAAAACAAACACCTACATTTAAATGGTGGTTCAAAGGGATTTCTCCAAATTGTATACGGATACTTGCAGGTCGCCGCTGCCTGCAGGGATGTTGTTTTCTGCTCCTGGTGCTTGGTCCCATCCTGGACATGAGGAGGAGGAGGATGGACAGGTGAGGACCCAGTACTCGATGAACTGTGAGGATCTGCAGTGTGACTCTGATACCATCACTCTGAGCTGTGCTCCGTGGGCTCAAAGGCTTGGGCAGACCTATACTTGAACTGTCAGGACATGGCAGACTGCAGCTGATGCAAACCAGGAGGAATTCATCACTCCAAAAATATATCTGGGTTGGGTAGGAGGGAGCAGGAGTTCTCCATTTGTTGTGGAGAGAAAAGCAAGATGGGATTGCTCTATGCAAACAGGATGTTATTTGCACTTTTGGCTTTAAGTCCAAGAGACTTTAGAGAAACAAGAGTTCCCTCAAGCCTATGATGATCTTTGACCAAAAGGAAGGCTATGTGTCATCCTTTGAAATCATCAAAATTCATCTTTGAGGCTCAAACTCAATTCTTATGCTTAGAGAACTTAGTAAAGTACTCAGATGCAAAAATAAGCAGGTGGCGTATAAATTCCTGCTTAGACACCCACAGTAGGTATTTCCAAAGCCCTTGGTATTGCCTCGACTTTGATTTTTCAGGCATTTCTGGGCTATTTACCATTGTCTTTAATTCTAGTGATATTGGGTCATTGATTCTACCAGCATTTCCTGAACCAACTGGGACAAATCTGCCGACATCAGCAGTACCGACAGCAATGTGTTGCTTCAGAGAGTTGCTGGGTAGAAAAATCTATAATCTCAGCGGTTGTCCCTGGAAAGCCTAAGCAGTTCTTCCAAAAACTTGTAACAGTGGAGAGAAAACAAACCCTGCTGCATGCCAGATCAGACCCATTCCCATCCAGGGAATGCATATGTAATAGTATCGAAACATGGCAATAAACTGAAATTTGCTCCCTATGGGAGGTTTTGGAGATGTGTGGATTATTGTGGCAGCATTTGCTCCTCCTGGAAAGCAGAAGCAGGGGTAAGACAGGGACTGCAGAAGGCAGTGGTGAAGGGATGCTTGCATGGCCATTGCCAGCATTTTTGCAGAAGTCGTCACTTTAGGAGTCACTCAGAAGGCTGCCTGCCTGCCCTGCTGTGTGCTGTGTGCCTTGCATGTCGAAGGGCACCTGAAGCTGATGTGCACCATGGGCTGAGGAGCAGCCATTGCCAGGATACTCCTCCACAGAGCTCTCACCCTGCAGAGGCAGGGCAACCAGGGCCCGACCTCTGAGGAAAGTTGCGTGTTTTCACTGAAAGAGGCTCAGCTCTTTGCTCCTTTTAATGCCTCTGATATTTTATTTTATTTTATTTTTTTCAAAGGGAGCTTGTGCAAGTTGCTACAGTGGATGAACCCATGAGCTGCAGTGAAAGAACCTTGCATTTTATTATCATGGATAAATATTGTCTCACCCAGAGGGAAGCGGAAGAACACAAGGTCACCCAGCATGCCCAGGGCTGAGCCTGAATGGGAGGTCCAAGCTCCCCCCTGGTGCCCAGCCTTCCCTGCAGCCTGTGCATCATTCTAAAGGCAAAGGACTTTTATTCTTCAAAGTGCCATTTCCCTTTGCTACCTGCAGACAAATAGGTTGCTCTAAGATGCATACCACGAACTGATTTTTGATTCATGAGAGCTTGAACCAACACTGATCATAAGAGAATCAACAGCGATCATAAAATATGAAAGGTTTTTAAGCAGTAGCTTCTGTCACATAGAGCTCTGCAGCTTCCTGCTTCAGAGGAGCCAGCCCCAGCCCCAGCTTTTAAAGGGAATGTGGCAGGGAAATGGGCGAGAGCAGTTTGCCCCCAGTATATTCAAGGCCACCTAATTCCATAGAAACTTGTAGGAGTTCTACTGCTTGAAGTACATGCACAAACAATGTTTTCATGCAGTTTTCTTGCCAGTGCTTTTTCTTAAAAATCTGTATGGCTGTCATATAAAATATGCCTCGGTTTGTTCTAATTTAGATTACGCATATTTGTCCTCGGTGAATGATTGATTAAGTGCTCTGATCTTGACTGCTATGTTAGCAGCAGGGTATCTGTGCAAGAGGAGTGGAAATCTCATTGGATAAATTGCAGAGATGAAATCTTCGCTGCTATAGATCTGAGATCTGGGTTTTTTTTTTTCACAGCCAAGGCAAATGCTGTCTTCTCTACAATAACAAACGTGCTTTGTAATGCGTTCCAGGACAGTGCTGATCTTGACTTTGTTTCTTCATGGAGGGGCTTTAAGCTGTCATAATACCACGGCACCAAACTCTTAATGTCAAAGATATCGCTGTAAAGTGGGTATCTCTGAGTTCACTAGATCAGTTGTGATTTACACTGATGTAACTGAAAACAAAATGTGTCTCACTGACATCTGCGGAGCTGCTCTGATAAAACCCGGCATAGAAGCAAAAGCAGGGAAAAAGCCATCTCTGTGCAACGGAGCTCATTGGAAGCATCAGGCATGGCTTAGCAGGGCTGCCCGAAATGGAAATCCTCCTTCAGGGGTTACTTACCCTGCCAATCTCACTTTAACATCACTGAACCTGAACGGTGTGCAAATGCGTTGCTACCTACAGGAACGGGGAGAGATTGCCTGGCTTATTTGTGTCATCTGAGGTCCCACATTTCTTACAGGAAATTATGTCAAGCTGTGCTCTGTCATCTTTTCATTTGCTCACATTTATCATCTAGAACTGATAAAAATAAAGGTACCTGCAAATGCTAAATTAAAAATGTATTTTAAAAAAAATGCTTTAATTTCTAAGCTTAGTTTGTTAATTGTATTTTCCCTGGAGCAATGTAATGTTAGGAAAGCATGGTAACAAGCCAAGGAATTTTTTAAGGAAAGGAGGATTTTTTTTCCTCCTTTTTTCTTTCTGAAGAATTTTTCTGACCTTCTTGGAGGTACAGAGAAAGCTTTCAAGACCATCAGAATAAAAGGGTTGTTTACTGTGATGCTTGCAGCCTTGAAAAAAGAAGATAAAGGAATAAAGAAAAGCGAATCCAAAAGGGATGGATGAGGGGTGAGCTCAAGAGAAAACATTCCTGAATCCTAGCATGACGCTGTCACAGTGGAGCAGAGGAAAGCAGAGCAAAGCTAAACAGAAAGGCAGTGACTTGGGGGGAAGCAGCACCTCCTTCCCAGGATGTGCAGTGCTGTGCAAAGGAAAAAGTAAGGGCAGACTGCAGAAATAGCACTAAAAGGAGAAGTATAATGCAGAAAATCTCTGTTCTGACATAATTTCATGTTTGCTGTTGACACAGCCTGCACTGCCCTGCTCATGTGCAGATCCGGGGCAGCATCTCTGTGACTCCTGGTGGGTCAGACCCGAGTGCTTCCCGGGGAAAGCCACGGCCTGCAGCCACGGATGGAGTGCTAAGCTGTGCTAATGATGCTGTGTTATCACAGGCTCTAATGCTGCCGTGAATGAATGTGACTACTGTGTCTGTTCCCGCAGATCAGCTGGTAATTACACTTGGATCTAAAGTAATTACCTTGAGACTTGCACTCTGGTTTAGAAGACAGAAATAACTGTGCACTCTCCTGGTCCCACACGTAGTGCTTGTGATGTAATTTAATAGCCAGTGACTAACATGGAAGTAAAGTGGCGTTTGTCTTATATTTATGGCCTTTTAAATTAAACATCGATGTTTTTTCCTATGAAAGGAGCAGGGCCCTGCATGCCACCGGTCTTCTTTTCCCCACTCCAGCTCCTTCTCCCTTTCCTTTACAGAATGAAACATTCTGAAGCAAGATAAATATTTATAAGCTCCTCCTGGAGTGTGATTGTTTCAACAAACTAACTCAAGCAGGCCTTGCTTTGGCTTTGCTCTGTGCCCTATTTAGTTTTGAGGGGTTTTGCAGGCTGCCAACAAAGCATGCCTTGAGTTTTTCCAGCTCACATCTGCCAGCATGTTCTCTCCTTTACCTCTGAACGTGAAAGACCTGGACAGCTGTACCCCTGTATTAAGCACCTTTCTTGATGAGGAGTGTGAAGGTGAGGCAGACTGATGCCCAGAGCCCATGTATAAAGGTTCCATTTCTGGAGCCCACAGTTTGGTTTCCTACCTCCCATTATCAGGCATGCAGCTTTCATTTTTTCTTTCAGAATGTAATATTTCTTGTGCATTTCCAAATAAGCCACTGCTTCTGCAAATAGTCTTCTTCCTTCAGGGTGAGCTGCTTATTTTGGTTAGGAACAGAAAGAGTCTACTGTTCTCTTTCTTTTGGCAATGTCTGGATAATCATTGCTCGTAATAATGCCAGCCCAGATGTTGAAACATCTCCTGTATTAATTTTACCCAGAAGATAATTTCCCTTAGAAATCATGTGCAAATCCCCTGTTCTAATTTAAGAATTAATTCAGTGCACTAAATCTTAGCACTTCATCCTAGAAATGTTTTTCAGTGCCTGTTAACTCTTTGCAACAACAACAAAAAGCCCAAATGGGAGATTTATGGATCGACTAACCCTGCCTTTTGTAGCAGCCCTGTATGAGCCTAATACACAGCATTTTGTAAGGAAGATCCCCTTTGACATCCACTGCTACTTGAAGGGTTTCCTTCTCCACAGAGAATCCGCTCCCACCTACATGGCAATCCAGCACCCTTTCTGCCCAGAGAATCGAAGGGCACAGCCCCTCTTTGCATCAGGACACTCTCTGTTTTGCCTTCATTTGTCTTATTTCCAGTGGCATTCAGAGTACAAAAAAATAAAAAAATAATTAAAAAAAAATCTCAGGTAGCAACGCACTGAAGTTAAAGAAAAATCATGCAAGGAATCAGTCTCTGGGTTCTTGTAGCTACACAGCATGCAAATGTACATCCCCAAATTAGCAGATCGTAGAGTGTGCACGCAGAGCAGCTGAGGATCACAGAATTCATTGAGACTGAATTTTGGTATATTCCTAGACACACGTTCCTCGAAAGCATGAATTAGTGATATCACCAGGATAGCATCTCTCTTGCTGCTTCATGCAGGGAATCGTTGCCCCTTGGAGCTCAGTGATTGTGCTGCTGGCAGTGCTGGTGCCCTGCTGGGTGCTGCATCCCGTGTGCTCTGCTGAGCAAAGGGCAGGACAAAGGCTTCACCAGGAGGATTTCTTCTCAATCAGCTTTGATAATTATAGTAAGGTGATAATATGTGATTAGTGCTGGGCCATGCCACCACTTCCAGCACCACATAAACTCTCCAATGCTGTGCAGCATGGTCTTGGAGGTGAAAAATAATGCAATCCCATAAAGAACCAAAAGTCCATGCTGCCACCAGTGTGGGGAATCCCATCTTCCTTTCTCAGAGAGATCCTCTGTTAATAGCCAACAGTGACCACAAGCCTTGCTTTGAAAGGATTCTGGAGTGCTAAATCTGGCTCTTCTATAAAAAATGTGTGGAATTCACCTCTATGAAAGTGCTGGGCAAGTGCTTGACTCAGGTTAAGTCCCCAGACTTGTTGCTGTGGTGGCATAAAATGGTACAAAGATTTTTCAAGGAACATTCCCTGATTCACAGCAGCCACACACGCACTGACTGTGATGTGCTGTGTCCCAGCAATGAGCACAGGTTGAGAATCCATGGGCAGTGGGATAAAGCTGTTCCTTTCTCTCCAAGTTGCTGCTCCAGTTTTCTTCTACAAACCCGTGCCTGTGATGTGGCAGCAGCTGAGGCTCTCTGTGGTGAAATGCTGTGGTCGCTTCAGCATTTAAAGAGCAGAAATCACTGTTCTATTCTGATTTTGATCAGTGGGGTTTTTCGTTCCCTTCTCTTCCTACTTGGGGTCCTCCTCCAGGACAGCACCAGTAGGCCACCACCTCTCCTTGCTTCTCCTCCTGCTGTACACTTTGATCACGCTGTTATCTCCAGGCAGCACTCCTTAGCTTGACATTAATGTACCCAGCTCATGTTTGCATCACCAGACATTTTGTCTCTATCAACCAAACCTTTTGCCTCTCCCCCCACTACAGATATGGAAATGACATTGCTATTTTCAGCCATAGAGGTGACTGCCATTGAGATTTTGTTAAGGAAAACACAAAAAGAGCCAATAGTAAAACTGAAATATTTAGGAAACCTTACTCCAGAAAAACAGAACTTAAAATATTGACTGAACAGAAAAGCATGCTGCAGTTTTCAGGCAACTTTTCAGCCACAGTAGAAAATGATGCCAAAATGAATGAGAGCAGAGATTTAATAACAGCCTCTACATTTCCTGGGCTCTATGGCACATCAGAAAGTCAGCTGGCAAGCAAAAAGCAGAAGCAGAAGTCAAGTGCTGGCTTTTGGGATTTGGGGACAGGAAGAGGAGGGCTGGGAGCCAATGGAGTGAGCTGCCTCCCTGCAGCCCCAAAGAGAGTGGGAGAGCCTCGCCATCCGCTGGCCCAGCAGCTGTGCCCAGCTCAGTGCAGTGGGTGCTCACTGCCAAGCATCTTCTTTTCTCTCCCTCCATTTCCCCACCCCCGGGGAAAATAAAGTTGGGATGAAAGCCTGTACTCATTTGATAACTTCCCTTAACTATCAGCTAAATAATACATGAACACAGACCCGCCATGCTGATGGATGACTCCCTCTGCTGATCCTGTTTTATTTTTATTGCTTGGCTCGGGCCAGTTCCTTCAAGTCCTGAATCATCAGAACAGAGACCTTGAGGTATTTCAGCCAAATCAATCCCTGGCCCATTGACACATTGCTTTACCTAACCAAGCATACAACTTTGCTTTTCCCCGATAATTTCTCAATTAATTGCTTTTCAGCTCTCATTCGTTACAAGGTCAGGCTGTGACTGGGCTTGTACATTCCCATCTCTGATAAACTCTCCTGGTCCCCTAATCAGCTACGACTGGGATTTTAGTTCCATTAACTTATTCATCATCTAGACATTTTCATCTTGGGGAGCTTGACTTTTGATTGTATCAGTAGTATCTTCAATTATTTAAGAGGGCTTAAAAATCCCTTCTTGCCTAAAAGGAAAATGCATGTTGAGCACTGAAAATTGATCGTATTGGACCAGTGTGTTTGGATGTTTGGATGTCCATACGTGCAAGCCCATGTTAAACAGTTCATAAGCAGCACAAGAATCTGATGCTGCTGAGCATGTGTGTGCATGAGGCCGACTCTATTAAGATGTCAAATACAGGGATAGGACAGTATGCTGATGACTAGCGGCTTACTAATGCTAAATCATGCCAGAAATTCTGTTCCATGATGTCAAGCATTGATTCAGTTTCTGTGGGAAGTTATGCAAATGCCAGAGCCCCTCAGTAAGATCTGAAACTGAAACTGCTGGTAAAAACCTGCTTGCCCCCTGCTGGAAAAGCATCTTTTTATAAAACCTTGATGCTGACAGGGTGCATTTTGAACATGCCCCCAGACAGAAGGACTTGCAGAAGCCACCTTCTGCTTTGGTGACATCTGGGAGCCAAATCATGGAACCATAGAACTGCTCATGTTGGAAAAGATCTTCAAGATCATCAAGCCTAACTGCAACCAAACCGTACTGCCCTAACTCTAACAACCCACAGCTAAAATCCTTCTATGCAACTTCTTTCTGAGTTTGTGCTTCATCCTTGTAGCATCTGCTCCAGTCCAAGGCAGCAGCCCGCCGGTGCTACAAAACTAAAACTTTTAACAGAAGCAGGCTCTGTTGCTCTGCATCCCAGCTCTTCCAAAGGTCCTTCTTCCCACAGGCTGCACCCAAGCAAAACTCCTAAGAATTTACAAGCTTCTCCTCAGAGGGAAGCTGGTGGCAAAACCTAACCAGCTTGCATCAGCTGGGAAATCACAGAATTGTAGGGGTTGGAAGGGACCTCAAGAGGTCATCGAGTCCAGCCCCCTTGTGATACAGTTCTGAATGGGATGATGGGACCAAGGAGTGTGGAGGCCCCTTCCTACTCTTTGTCTGGTGTGGAAGTCAGGGCAATGGAAGTTGACTGAAAACCACCTTACTCTGTTGGTGTCAGGAGGGAATTTTAGATTATCTGAGAGCTACGGGCTCTGAGGAATATCCATAGAAAGAGGTAAAAATGTATCAACAGACCCTCCAGGAAGAAAAGCAAGTCCAATACTGGAAATACAAGAGCTGCTGCATGTTTAAAAGGAGCCTCTCCTATTGGGAAAGCTGCGTTCACGTCACTGAAGGTGACACTTAGTATCAGTCAGAAGCAAGGATATCCCTTTTCTCAGCGGGGACAAACCTGTGCTACGTGGCAGTGCCCAAATATCCTTACATGGGTATTCTTGATTCAGTGGAATCACTCTCATCCTTGGCAAAACTGAGAGAATACTGAGCTGCTCTTTGCACCCAGGTTGGTGGCAGAGATGCGATCCTTCAGGGACATTAATAGGACAAGAAGCAATGGCCTCATTAGCACCTGGGGAGGGTCAGGTTGGATATTAGGGTATGTTTCTTCTTGGAAAGACTGGTGGTGCAGTGGCACAGCTGCCCAGGGAAGTGGAGCTCGCTGGAGATGTTCCAGAACCATGGAGATGTAGCACTGAGGATGTGGTGGGGTGGGTGGGTTGGACTTGGGGATCTTACAGCACTTTTCCAGCCTCAGTTGTTCTATGAGTGCATGATTGCCAGCACCCACCTGTCCTTAAGCCCAGACTGGCCACAGGTCCTCCCATGCCCAAGTTTCCTTAATGCAAAGTGCAGAAGAGAGTTTTTAATTCTCATGTTTTCATTGCAAGCCACAGCATTATGAAGAAACACATGGTTTTCTGTCTCCACACATTGCTAGGATTTGCAGATGCACCCCACTGCGTTCTGGGGCTTCGGTTCCTGTTTTGGCTGTAGGAAACAAGAAAGGAACCTCCTGGCTCCCAGGCTGAGCAGCTCCAATGCCTGCCTTTACAATATTGCTGCAGTCAGACATGAAATCTTAATGCACGATAGTGCCTCGAATCTTACATTCTTCTGAAAAAGGTGAGTCCCCAGTAGTAAATGAAATATTAAATATTATTAAATATGAAACAGTTAAACCTGGATTCCATTAAAATGAATCTTTCATAGTTTTCCTGTTTTGTTTTTTTTTTTTCCCCCTATTTTTTTTCCCCCCAGGGAGTACAGCAATCTCATGAGCTTTTATGTGTCCTCCTAAAGACAGAAAAATCACGGGTAATTTAAGTCTGTTCTATTCAGATTTATTTTAGCTGGAAAACAAATCAAGGCCATGAAACCCTCTCATGGTTGCATCTATCTCACTGAACTATTTAACAGGCTGTATCAAAGGCTCACCTAAAGACACCATGTAATGCCTGTTGACACGTGCCACCTATCTGGGAATCTTGTATCCAGTTACGCACTCTGCTTTCATGTAGATTGACTTTAATCTTACACCATATGATAAAGATAAAAATGTTTTCATATTGCATAGGATACTTTCAGAGATGTTTTTGTTGCTCCTGAAGATTTTCTGGGAGTTAAACTGTGACTTGAGCGAGTGCTGATTTGTGAGCTGTCAACTGGGCAGCTACAAGAGAAAACATTTTACAGAGCTGCCACGAATTTGGGATAGTCTGACTGTGTGATCCTGTCTGGGGTTACATCTGCACAGAGAACACTGCACAGTTGATAGGATAAGCCCTTACTCAACATTGCTGCAGTATTTTATGATAAGAGAATTTGCACCTGAGTGTTTGAAAATAAGTGGGTAAGTGCACAGGTCAGCTGCTGGGATGGACAGGAAGGTATATAATTCTCATTAGAAGCCTTCACGTCCTTGAGTTCAGAACCTAAGCCCTCTCTTCTACTAGAAGTAGATGTATTTGAATGAGATAAATAGGAATTTTTAGAAGAGGATGGAAAAAGAGTCCTTAGATTTGCTAAAAGGGTAGAGGATCATGGCTCTTGCTTGAGCTTCGCCTTCTCTGCTGCAGATGGCTGGGTCTGATGTGATCCTCTATTCCAGCACTGCTTTAATTCCTGACCCACCACGTCACGAGCTCCAAAACACACACAAATTAGCTTGTCAGCCTTGAGACACTCGTTTGGATGGGAAGGCAATAACTAGCAAGGAAAGCAAGCTAAAACAGCAAAGAAGGTAAAAACTCATTCATTATTCATTACTACTGCTACATGTTGTGCAAAAAGCCTTCCACCTTGCTTTCCACTTCACTTGCATTAGGTCACTTCTGAGGCTTGGCCAGTGGGTGATACAAGCACATCCCCTGCTGCAGGAGCCCATGTATCTGCCAGCCCCCATCTGCCCCTCTCTGGGCTCTGAGAAACATGGGGGAGAAAGAGAGAAACTGGCTCAGCAGACAGGTGGGAGAACCCATGTTCTTTCCTATTCCAGAGTTTTGTAACGTTTCACACCTTGCTTAAATAAAATAAAATAAAAGAGCAAATGGCACGAGGTTTTTTTCTGTGTTTAAATGCCAGCATCTTCTGTGTGCTCTGACTCCAGCTGAGTGCAGACGGCATCCCGCCCATCAAGGCCTTCTCTCAGCCTGAGCAGAAGCATACGCTGCTGGTCTGTTCTTGTAAGGGCTTTGGATGCCTGCTTCTGTCCTGACACCCCTGGGATGCAGGGGAACAAATCCCAGCAGCATTATTTATTTATTTTTACGAACTGCTGCTGGCCAGCTCACGTTCGTGCCAGAAAGATCTCAAATTGCCTCAGAGCAATGGAAAACATGTTGTGAAGCACTACAAGGCTTAGACATGAACATGTCAAATAAGTGATCCACATGAGAGCCGATAGACGTGACATTTAGTGATCAGCTTCTTTGGACAAAATGAAGCACTGCTGTCACTTTAGGTAAATCTCAGTCAAATTTCTGGCATTTTACCATAGGGGAAGCAGGAGGCATCATAGTAAATTTCTCTTTTAAAAATATAAAAAATCGACTCCAGGGAAAAAAAATGTTTTCTACTATTCAAGGTGTAATACCTTCTCCATTCTTGGCCAGCCATTTACTTGCTGCTAATATCAACATCTCACTCCTAGTGTTTACTGATGTTCACTTTATAAACAGCTTTTCCTATCTGTCAAAATATCTGTCACCAGCATCTCTTTGCCTCTCGCCCCTTTAATAAAGATTAATATCTTTGAGGTTAACTAAAAAGATCAGATACTATGCAAATGGCACCGTAAGTCTGATATTTAAAGAAGATGAACATGTAATTGCTGAGATTATGTAAGCAAATTGGGTAATTCCTACCCTAAATGAACACAGTTGGCTTTTGTGGGGTCAGTTAAGACAAGTGCACATTCAAATGAATTGTGTATTGTACACATTGGAGTTTTTGAAGGTTCACCCGTTGAAAAATAGTAGATGTTCAAAGCGAATGGGTGAGTCTAGTTTCTACACCTGCTCTGAAGTAATAGCATGTTTAAAAGATATCCAGAATGGGGATACTATAAAAATATGGCACATTGGTTTTCTGTATTTATAGTCCACCTGTGACTTCTATATTAAATGGTTTCAGTCTATGAGTCCAAACAAGATTTTTCAACCTGTCATTCTCGCAGCTCAACCTGTTATACAAAATGCTAAACATGTTCAGTCTGCTTTGTACATCTTTCTTGACAAACACCTAGAGTAACGATTCCAGAATGGAAATTTAGCTGGCAATTTTATGGATGAAGCACAAACCGTGGTTTGGGCTTTGCAAAGCTAAGAGTGGTGAATACGTTTTACTTGTAAATTGCAAGGTGTGACTTAGAAGACACAACAGAATAGATCACGGTCTCTTCAAACAAGCTGTGCTCCAAGTAGCTCAAATAACATTTGTTTGACCAGCTCCACAGTATCAGACCAAAGCAAAGGATCAGATACATGGACAAAACTGCAAGATGAGACCAAAACAGCTTTCTGTAGATGTCAGACTTAGAGTTATTTTTCTGATCACCATCTCTCCTGTATACATAGGGTGACTTCTTGGCTTGTAGACCAACACAGGTTGTTTCCTGCAGCCCGCCCAGGCAGGCTCAAGGATTGTACCTAACAAAGCATATCACAAGGGAAGCGAGTCCTACATCCTCATCTCTCAACTCAAAATTCTCCTCTTGTTGGCACTCCAGCTTTGGATGCTGAAGTTCTCTGATGCCTACAGCAATACTTACATGCTGTGTGGTGAGCACAAACCCAGTGATGACTGCAGCTCCTCAACTCCACAGGACAGAGAGAGGCAATGGCCTTAACCCAACTCCACAGGATGGAGAGAGGTAATGGCCTTACATTGTGCCAGGAAAGGTTCAGGTTGGATATTAGGAAACACTGCTTCTCCAAAAGAGCAGGGATGCAGTGGCACAGCTGCCCAGGGAGGTGGTGGGGTCACTGTCCCTGGAAATGTTGCAGAACCATGGAGATGTGGCACTGAGGGACGTGGGCAGTGGGCATGGTAGGGTGGGCTGGGGTTGAACTTGAGTATCTTGGAGGTCTCATCCAACCTTCATGATTCTATGATTCCATGACAGGACTGCTGACAAGGCAGTGCGCACATAAATGGCATTGAAGACATTCCTCACTGTGACAAAATTCTTCAAAATATTGGCAAACTGCCAAAAAAATGCCAATTCCTGAAGCAAGAAATTCATAAATAATTTCTTTCCAGCGCACCAACAGAACTATTGTGCTCAGAAGATGACTCTGAAATTGTCCTTTGTTGGGTTTTGTACAAAGCAGGATTTTATATCTGCATTAAGCATCAGGTGATTTTATTTCTAGGAACTGGATTATTTTACAATAAAGGAGAAGACTCTCAGATCAGTATTTTAGTAATCATATTGCAAAGACAAAAAGCACATCTGAACATTTCAGGAATACTGAAATATGCCCTGAAATCAGCATAATTTTGGTTTACATGGATTGATATCTGCCCTATTTTACTGTATGGCACTACTTCTTGTATACATCCAATTGTTTCTTTCAAATATAATTAAATTGATCCTTCATATAGCAGATACAAGACCAGTAAACCACAAAGAAATTTCACAGTGCAGACTGCAGCAAGCAGAGATCTCTCTAGCAAAGGCATTATTTTACAAAATGATGGATGTGCATATTTATTTGCTCTGTGACTTCCATGTCAAGTTTGTCATATTTCCTCAAATTACTAGTTAAACCAAGGTTTTGCGTTTTGTTTTGTTTTTGTTTCTGCTGAAGCCTGCAGGCTCAACATACCTTATAAAAATCAAGCTGTAATTTATCTGCTCCATAGATCATGTGTAACAATAATCACTCTAGAGTCTGTGCCGAGTTCTGATGCCTGGCTTTGTCGGAAGAGATGTATGAAGTGAACAAAAAGCTTCCTGATTTTCATACTCTGTAATAAACCTGAAATATGGGGAGAAGTGAAACACGTATTTAAATTAAACCACAGAATCATGACAAAGAAGGAGTGCAGAGAAATACATCCATACCCAGACACATATAATGCAATGACACAATATTATTTCTCTTACCAGATGGACCTCTACAAGTTAGGTATACTCTATGTCACAGACATACAGCAATTGAATGAGCAAAGCAATTTTTTTCCTTCAACTCATCAGAATGGTGAGTACATTGACTTGCATTCTGCAGGGACAAAAACCTCTGCCAATATGGAGACGTGTGGATCCCCACATGGGTTAGCATGCACAGGTGTTGCACACCATGGCTAAATGATAGCTTGCACAAAATTCACTGCTCAGTTTTCATGCTTGTTTCACATACATATGGGTAATTTTGGAAAGGGCAAGGAATGAAGTTGGGATGCTTTGTAGATACTGCAAAGTATAAAAGGCTACAGTTCTTAGATGAGTGGTTCAACCATACAAATGGAGACTGAGTGGGAAGCCTTGCTGAAGTGTTGTAGCTTAAATTCCCCCCCCCACTCACGTACGTCCCTCTGAGGACAGGACATAATATTCAATTACTGAGACATTGAGACATTGAGATATTGAGATGTTGAGATATTGCTTGGTGGGCAGTTCTCCCCCTAGCATCATTACCTTTTGCATGGTGCATTCCCCATTTTTTCCTCCCAGAAACAAAGCACAATTCATTTTGCAGATGCTAAGAAAG
The DNA here is from genome assembly GCF_987193195.1 of Phasianus colchicus. Lineage (NCBI taxonomy): Eukaryota > Metazoa > Chordata > Aves > Galliformes > Phasianidae > Phasianus > Phasianus colchicus. The sequence continues at coordinate 8,817,385 of NC_143452.1, forward strand.
CATCTCACAGTCAAAGCTGGAGGTAAGGCTCAGGTCTGCTGACCATAGGAACACAGAGCTGTGGTGAGGCCCTCTTGTTAAGAACAGGAAGCAATTTTGAAATTCATTAATTCTCCACCATGCATTTGGTCAGTGAGGTGCAGCCCCAACTGCAGCCTGGCTACGTCTGTCCCTGCAGCTGTAGGATCAGAATGCATCTTGGGAGGCACTTCCCAAAACCTGAGGGCATTTTGCCTTCAACCTAAATTCCAGCACAAATCTGATTCTGCCCCTCACTCCCCACAATCTCTCTTGCTTTTATTTTTTATTTTTGGAGCTAAACTTCAGTCGCGTAGTCATTAAGAGATCCAACAGAAGCCTGGAAGAAGAGATTAGCACACAGCAGAGTGACAGGGCTGCTAGAGAGGGGAAAAAATAGACAGCATCAGTGCAACACACCATTAAAAGTATGGAGTGACAGATGACAGTTGGTCTGTGATGGGGTGATTCAGCTAAATGGTAAACAGAAGGGCGGATTCTGATCTCACTGGTGCCAACACAAACCCCGGGTTGCAGAGGAGCTGCTTTGCATCTCTGGTACCGGAGTTGAGCCCTCAAAAGCTGTGACTCAGCCAGATACTCTCTGACAACTGTTGGTGCCATGGTAAACACGGCAATGTGGCAGGCTGGGAAAGAGACTGAGAAAAGTTGCGTTTCCACACTTCCAAAAATAAATGTTTTGGATCTTTTTTTCCCCAAGGCAGTATTTAAGTTCAACCTGCACTTGAAAGTAATCAAAGCATTTTTTAATACATGTTGGTTAATTCATATCTAGCAAAGTACAATCTTTTTTTTTTCAGCTTGGGTAAAATGTTTTGATTTAGGCCAAAGTGATGAAGTGGCTCCGCCTATGAGTTGAGTTCTTCACACAACTCCAGCTCCTGCAGATCAACTCTTTGGGTCTTGAGGTGGATGAATACAGGTTTTTAAAAGGAAATATGTGCTCAGAAAACCTTCAGCATTTCATTTGGCTTCAAAGAAAGGACTCCTTTATAAAACATATGTTCCCTCCTTTGTGTGGGATCTAACAAACTACAAATTAAAGATGGATCTTGCAGAAGCCAAAGACAAAACTCACCCCATCCTGCCTGCTGGGCACCCCTTATGCTGCAGGTTTTATAACTGGGATGTCTGGAATGCACATGGATGGATCCTGGCTGCTGCACTGCCCGGAGCTGCTCACCCCTTCACTCAGTGGCACCACTTCAACACGGAGATGTTTGCATCCAGCAAAGCACAACAACAAACTGCCGGGGCGTGGACATGCTTCACATTGCTCTGGTGATTTAAAGGATGAATCCCCTTTTTTTCCTCTCTGTGCTTTGTCTTTAAGAGGTGCTGGTATTTTTATTTCAGCATGCAGAGTGCCCGGTTTCACTAGCAAGCCACTGCGGTATCTGCAGGACTAAAAATAAGACATTTCTCGTGGAAAACACCATCTTTTTTAAATTGTATCTGGCCTGAAAGGCAGCAATGCATGGAGCTGTGAGGAACCTGAATTTTGCTTCTGCCATGCATGGGAAAGTTGGGATGCTCACCTGGAAATGCATCCCCAGGGCCACCTCTTGTGTGATGCTTCCCAGTGGCATCCCAACCTGCACAGAGCCACCAGCAGCACTGCAGTGGGGGCTCCTGGCCCTGCAGCCTGGCTGGCTGGGTTCAGCATGGGGGTTGGGTGAGCTTGTAGGAAATTTAGGAGTGATCAGAGCCGTTTTAAGGTCTGGGGAAGTTTTTGTGTTAACTAGGATGAGTTTCTCATGTGAGCTGGGCTCAGTGTTGCGGTGTAAATGGGGCTGGGAAGGAAGCCATGCTGAAATGTTCACCTTATGGGAAAGCCACAAAAAATATATGTGTGGTGGAGTTACTCTTTGCTGAGATGGGAATTCACATTTTATTCCTTTTATCACATTTTATTTCTTGTGTCATTACAGCATACACAAGCAGATTATTCCCCAGCCACAAACACAGTTGCAGTGAGATGCTGCAGTCGAAAAGCACAAAACAGGCAACAGTTCAACGTTCTCAGCTAAGATAATTATGTTAATATTAATGGATATTAATTTCTGTTTATTTTACAAATATTGTATTAGGAAACTAGCTTTCAAATTCACACCTCACCAACTGCTTTTCAGCAATGATTTGTTTCATTAATTTTATCAGCTGCATTCCTTGCTTTTTTTATAGCACGTTCTTAGCTGAGAGACATTAATCCACCAAAGAACATCCTAAAAGTCTGTGCAGAGGAACTGAGCAAATAAATGTCAGTGTACAGGCTATCCACCACTGTCAGTTTTTCAATTTGCAATGTACTTGGGCCACATAATAAATTTCTGATTCTTCAGTTTTATTTTTAAGGCAGCTTGAAATTTTTCTGTGTATCTTTTCTCTCTGTTTTAACAGACACAGGAGTCCTCAGCCTTCAAATTATGTGTGATATGGGCTCAGTAATAAAGCCTACAGTATTATTTTTGGATCACTTATAAAAACAGCACAGCTTAAAGTCAATGTCTTGGCCAAACCTTCGGTGCAGGATCAGCTTTAAGCTGAATCCAGTATCCACCATTTCTGAGTTTCTCACTAATAAATATAAAATGGTAAAGGAAAGCGTGCAGGAAAGTATTTTGCACGGGGTAAATTGACCCTCTAATCAGCATGTAAGTACTGATGGCAAAAATGCTCGTGGCACTTGTTTAGCTGGTTTAAAAACGCAATGAAATGAGTTCATACTTGCATCTGAATGAGGAAGAAAGCAGTGCACAAATTATCACTTAAAATGTTTTGTTTCAAACCTCAGGTTTAGAAAATGTCACGGCCTTTATTGTGGCAAGAGCAAGGGGAGGTAGTTGACACTTGCTGAATTTTGGGTTTAATTTTGCTCTGGATTCATTCTTCTCCTCTAAGGCAGAGCCCTGGGGTTCTGCCCTGGTGGCACTGGACTGAGCCAGGCACAGCAGTGGGACATGGGAGGAGGGGCTCTGCCCCCCATTGCCAGCAGCTGAGCTGGGGGACATCAAGTATGGCACATTCATTGTCTGTTGTGACGCATGCACTGCTCTTTAGCACGCCCATGCCAGCAGGTGTTATGTGCCACCATCAGCCCACCCTACCCCAAAAGGAGCCTTCAAACCTTCATGGGGATGGATTTCTGAAGGTATGGATCTTACAGGCTGAAAGAAGCACCCCAAGAGCCTGCCTTTGCTTTACGCTTCCCTGGCGATTCACTGTGAATGCTCCACTGGCTGCTGAATTCTGCTAAAAGCTGGAGATGGAGCTAAAATTCAGGGCTGGTGCTCGGCTCTCCTTGCTGCACTGTCTGTGCCTGGCAGCTCCCCGGGCTATTAATCAGTATGGGAATGTCAATAGTGAAGCACTGCAATAAAGAATGGGCGCAGCCACAGTTTTTTCCTCTCTCCTCCCAGATTTCTTTCTCCCTCCAAACGTGACCCAAACCCACCAACCTTGATGGGGAACTGCTGGACCAGACCCTGACCCACCCATGGCTTAGCATTGCATTGCCATTGAGGTAACCCATTCCACACACCCCTTTGCCTTGACCTCTCTCCCCAGAGTAGACACCCACCACTATTTTTCATATTTTGTTCCCTGGACCTTGGCCAGCTGAATAGAGGTCAAATACATCAAGCTGGGTCTAAACTATGGAAAAAAATGAGCTGCATTTCAACCTTTTCCTCTGGCAGAGTGACAATATAATTCATGTTTATGCTCCTGCCTTTGCCACTGTCCTGCTGTTTGACCTTGGGGAAGTCACTTCATCTTTTCAGGCCTTCATTTCTCCTCCAAATTTGTGCTTAGACCAATCTATGGGAGGAGAAATGTCTTATGCTGTGTGTTTGCATTGTTGCTAAGCCAGGAGGTCCATCTCCTGGACCTGAGCCCTCCAGTTCAGGCATAGAAAGCCATTCTGAAGCCCAGGGTATGAAATACAGGTCATTACTGCTGACAGGGATCCATCACAAAATTTTCCCCTTCCCTTCAGCAGGACCTCGCTCTGCTCAGACAGAGGCTCACCCAAACCTTCCAGCTGCTCTTAAGCAACCTGAAATATCTGAGTTGGGGATTAGATGTCCCCCGCTCCCTCTGAACACAACAAAAAACAAAAGAGGGAAAAATTTTCTCTACAGTAGACCAATGAATGTACAGAGCCTGTATGTTCCTCATCAGCAGAAAAAGCCCAAATTCCTCCCATTGCCCTGAAGTCAGAAGGAAAGAAAGGGAAAGAGAAAGCAAGCTCGTTGGCATCTTAAAAAAAAAAAAAAGAAAAAAAAAAGGCCAGAAACACGAAGTGGCACTGCAGAGAGCTGCTTTCCTGCTGGCTGCAGCTTTTTAGGGCTGTATCCTGCAGCGAGCAGGGCCGGGAGCCCTGCGCCCTTCTCATCTCAAGTCCTCCATCTCCTTCACACCCACGCTTCTTTACGCATTCTTTCCTCCCCACGATGAATATTTGCAGAATAAGGGAGATATTTCAATTTATTTATGGCTTTTGGGTGTACCCCCATTATGCAAGGAGCCGCCGCCTCCCGGGATGCCCGCTCCATCCCTGGCAGCCCACGATGCCCTCACCCCACGCAGCAGTGCCCGGCTGCTGGAGGTGGCTAATTTGTGTGTTTTCACTTGAGGCCTGCTGATTCAATCATTTTAAAGATGCCCATTTCTTCCAAGCCAGAGATTTTATGACTCTAAGGATTAGAAGCTGTTATCCCAACAAACCCTGGAGCTCTATATATTCTGATTTTATGGTAAGCTTCACTAATAAACTGTTTAAAACATATGCTAATTGTGTTTATTGTATTCTTTAATTATCATATGTATCATTAAAGATGTAGTATCCCGTTTGGAATCCTAATACCCAATGCCCTCCTTTTTTTTCCTGTACGGTCGCACGGTACTGCAGGACTTTAAAAAAATATGAGAGGAAATAGAGAGATATATATTTTAACAAGGACGCCTATTTTCAATTTTCATTGTTTATTTAAAAGTAGAGGCTTTGAATTTAATTTGAAATCTCTCTCTGAAGAAAGGCAGGCAGGGAACGACGCAACAAAACACGGCACTCTGTCTCTGTGCATTTTATTCCTTAATTTATTTTTTAAATATGCCTCTATTATACTTAGTTTTCTGTTTTCAGTCTGCTCAGAATGATAATTTGTGCAGCCGAGATGGGTTACAGAAGATCAGAATAATTGTCCTCTCATTTTTGTTACAGCTCATTATTCTTATCAGACATACACACACCCCTACGCACACTCCAGCACGTGCATAATAAAATAAGTGCAATACGTATGTGTGCACACACCCGTATGTATATCCTCACTTATTCTTCTGCCAATTTTTTTTCTCAATTAATTAGGAGGTATTTTTCCAAAACGAGACTCATCCTAATGATGCGGGCCGTTTCCACTGTTTTGCAGGCAGATCTCAATTCCTAAGGTGCTTTTTCCTTTTCAAATTAGACTTCCCCTGCACAAGGCAAGGCTCAGCACTCACAATGTATTCCACTATTCCACTCTGCTGACCCGCCGCCAGCAGCCAGAACGTCTCCCAGCCCTATTCGCTATCGATCTCAGTGTCCTGCCCAGCGCCCTCTGTTTGCCATTTGGATTTATTTTTTTTTTTTTTCCACCTGGGAAAATGAATTGGAATGAAGGTATTTCATTCATGTGGTTAAAAATAATTAGAAAAAAAAAAAAAGGAAAAAAAATTTAAATGTTTTTCTGCTGTGCAAGTTGAGGAAAATGGATACCGGGAGAAAGAGGCATGCGCACTGAGCTCAGTTCTCACTCATCGATACTGCAGATGACAGTAATAAATCCGAGCAGGTACCAGGCAGCAGTGCAGCCTCACAGCCATGTGCCCCATCCCCAATGCATGGGGTCCAGCCTGATGGGCAGACTTCTTGCTTCTGACATCTTGAAAAAGAGCAAATTCAAAGCTTTACCAACAGACGCTGCAGAATAATATTAATCCCCTATCCTAGAGATAATAACTGTTTTGAAACCAGACCTTTGAAGTCCTTTCCACCCACCCTCAACCTCAACTTTTGAGGGACATCCTGGGAAAAAATCAGACTATCCCAGCAGACACTGTGTGTAGGTGCAAAAGTGGGGGATTTGTTTGCAGGGATTTATCAATCAGACTTTTTTTTAATTTTAGTTGGTGAAGAATGTTTCCTTTAGGTAGCAGATGCTAATGTCACATCATGAATGAAACTGCTTCTGAAATTGAATAATATCATTTGCATTCGCTCATTCAAAATAACACTGAGAAGTGGCAATGCAGCTCTGTGTTAAAGTAAAAATTTACATTTCCAGGCAAAAGAGAGTGTCTGTTGGGTAGCCGAGCCATAATAAAACAATGGGATTCAGATTTCGGCAGAGGTCTTTAATATACAAGTTCAGTAATTGTATAATTGGGTTAAGAATGATAAAAACCATATAATTTTGGTTTCTAAATAATGGCAATGAACAGCCTACAGCAACCTTATCACATAATACGGAGCACAATGTCGGGTCAGATGCTCTTTACAGGGGTGCTGGGGTGAATTTGGAATAAGCTGCCTGCACACGCATTGCTGCTTTTCACTTGCTGGGATCACTGAGAGCGTAATTAATTGCTTATTTGGCCTTTTTGGAGATTCAGCCTGTGCACGTGAGCTTCAACCTGCGGGAGGAAACTGTGGGTTGTGTGATGCTACAACAAATGGATTTCATCCAGCGGCATCTCAGCCATGAATCTGCCTTCACCCTGCTCTGTGCTGTCTCCTCATTCCCCTGGCAGCAAGGGACGTGCATAGGGAATGCTCTGCAGCCCCACCACAGTGCTGCCCTCCTGCAGCCCTGTAAGCATCCTTTTGCACAGCCCCACGTGGATGGAAGCATCGCCCTCTCTCCCTATTATATTAATGGATTTTATGCTACTTTCTAAATTATGCTGTTTTCAAACACGGATGCATTTGGATGTCAGACTCTAGTACCCAAATATAAATGTCAAGACCTCTGTGCATCTCTGGCATGTAGGAACTAATTTAATCATCTTGGCGAAGAAATTGCAGTTCAGACAATCACTTTGTGTGAGTGGAAGGGTTATGAAGAGAGTGCACAGACACAGGAGAATGCTTACACTCTAGTTAGGGCCATGCTGTTTGATGAAAAGACAACAAGGGCATTTTGTTACCAGTGCCTTCCCATGCCTGCCCAGCTGATGGAAATCAGGGCTCAGAAAAACGATTTGTGGCATCAGAACATATTTAATATCATTTACTGGGGGGGAAAAAAAGGAGGAAAAAGTGATGGGAAATGATTTTTTTCTGCTATGATTGGAAAAAAGAGGACAAAGTTCTGAAATGGAGGCTGTCTGGTCAGTGCGTGCTGCTCAGCTTCCTGGGATGCTCTGGCCACACACGCAGGTCAGGTGAATGCAGAAGTAAACACAGTCACAGTTTCCCATGTGAACCAAGGGCTCCTCTTTCTAAAATTGAGCCTGGGTGATTTCATTCCTCCTTCTACATGCAGGTTGTATTAATTTAAAGGAGTTACCATGATAAATAGGGCCTGCAGAAGGAGCTGATTCTCTGTGTGAACTAGCCATGCTACACAGCCACAAACTGCACCTTCAGCTGTTTTAGAGAGAGAAGTTCCTCCTACATTTCTGGAGGAGTTTGGACTAGCACTGGGCTACTGCTGTTTGGGTTGTCACAGGGAGTGTGATATTTATATGGAAAAGACCAAGCAGCCTTCAGTGTCCTTCCTGGGGCTTCTGAAAGATCAGGTGAGATAGACGAACTAATGAGAGAGATGAGAAAAAGCAAAGTAGTTGTAGATCAGGAGCTTGAGGCAGGTGTGGGGAGTGGGAAGGCATGGGTGATGGCAGGGACATCTGGGGACATGGGGATCTGTCCTGTAGCAGCACCATCATCCAGGCATGGGGCTCACTGCTAAGCAAGCAGAAACTGACCCCCATCCCCCCAGAGCATCTATTTGCTGCCTGGGGACATGCACTCTTGAGTCTAACACTGGCAATTTAGCAGCCTGAGGCTGTGGATTTAATAAACAAACCACAAGCATTGATCCAAGCTGTCTGCACGTGAGTGATGCTGGTCAAAGCGTCATTTCCCAATGCTCCCAGGCTGCAGATCAGGAGCTGATCCAGCTCAAGGCATAGAGGAACGGCGTGGATCCAGCACTGAACTTAAAGCACTCAAGTTCTATCTTGATCTACCAGTCTTAAGTTGGAACAAATAATGTTGCTGCTATTTCAAGCACCCCCAAACAAAATAAACTAAAAGAGTGATCAGAAGTGCAATCCATTTTGGAGAGCTTTGGTGAAAGAGGCTTCATTTGTTGGATTATGCTTACAATTAGATGCAGCATAGATGGTATCAAATTATATTAATATCTCTAACATTTTGTGAGTGTTAGTATGAAAACTGCCCAGCCTCGATAATGAAAACATGCGCAAGTGAGCTGTGTAAAACAATCAAAAATCAATCCAACGTGTCAAGCTGAACATGTCAATGAGACAGTTTGCATTCAGAGGGCTTTCTTATGAAGTGCTGTCAACAGTCAGCGCTACACTTGTCTGATCTGTCCAGCTCTGCTAAGTGGAAAAGATTTCTCTCTTTTTTTTTTTTTACCCAATAGAAGAGAAAGGAAAAACAGGAAAATGTAAGCCACGGTAATTCATCTCAAGTATCCTGAAGGACAATTAGTAACAAAGGCTAGCAGTGGTAAGCCTGCTCTTTGGTGCGGTTTGGAGATCTGGGACTGTAATTATTGAGCCATCCTGCTGAATAGCACAATCAGTGCTTGACGGCTGCGTGGCAGAGCGCCGGTGCGGCTGCTCGAGCTCTTGTGTAAATGAAACGTCAGGTTGGGGAGAAGGGGGCCATTGTGTTTACCAGCACTTTGATTAGCTTTTAGTGAACAATGAATTTCCAATCGACGCAAGACATTTTAATGGTGTTGTTGGATCTTTCTTAATAGGCGGTTTTGGGAGATAGAAAGGGAGGGATGCAGGCAAGGCGTTGGTGAAGGGTTTGATGTATTGGTGAGGGGGATTGGTGCACTGGTGTGCAAGCTTTTCAGTTTTCCTTGTCAGGTCTCAGGTAACCAGACACACCTCTCACTTTGTCATTCATTCATTTTTTTTTCTTTCACAGAAGAAATAGTTATCAAACAGTTCTTCCAACTCCCCCTGCAGCCCCACTTCCCCCTTCAGTTTTCCCAGCACTACTCCTTATATGGCAAATTAATCCTTTCCTCGAGCCATGGGTGCTCTCAGAGAGTCTCACAGGTGTATATCCAGGGATTAGGGGTTGTCCCAGATGTTTGTCTTTCTTCAGTGGTATTGGATGATCCCGTTTTTCACAGGAAGTGCAAAATTGCCAGGCTGTGCTGCTAAGGGTTAAAGTGACAGCTGACTCTGCTGCCTTATTTCCTGAGCAAATTCACATTGCCAATAATGTTGGGTTTTTTTTGTCTGTTCGTAGATTGTAATGCACAATTCTTCAGAAAAAGAGGGATATCAGGGCAAATAAATGTATATAAAACATGTAATACTTTGTGCTTATTTCTGTGCCTGCTCCATCCCAGGAAATGCAGAAGCTCTGGCTGCACTAAGCCTTGAGATGACAAATTGCAGGAGGACGGATATCCAAATGTTCTGGGAATGCGTTTGTTGTCTTCACTCTGCCAGGCCTCACTCAAACACGTGTCTGCAGGCCCCTTGCTCCAAGTTCATCTTCCATAATGAAATTGTGCTTGCCCTACCCCAACCCCTGTGAAGCCCTATCTGCTATGTGAGGTGCCCCAATTCATCTGCTCATCTCCTGTGAAGATGCTGGGCCATGTTTACCCTCCAGGCCCTGCCCAGTGACCAGGATAGCACAGGCCACACCATGCCTTCCTCACACCATGTAGCCCTTCCTCAGAGTAAGGCAAACTGCAATTGATTAGTAACCATCAGCAAATTACAGGGTGATTCTTTTTGCTTTGCAAACTGCTGGACTGTCATGAGATTGAATAATTGCGTGGGGCAGTTTTATGTGCAGTCCCATCTTGCTGCTGAATAAAAGCAGAGCCCAAAAGTTGCGCTACCGTACGCAGCAGGTAGGGCTGTTTAATTCCCACCTCTGCACAAGCCTGGAGTGCGAGCTGCTGGCACAGCCTGCTCACAGAACTGGGAGCTGGAAGAGCTCGTCCCTGCAAAGCTTATTAAAATTTTGGTGTTGGCAGGAGAGTCAATCAAAACCCCGGAATGCAACCCAAATATTTTCACAGATGGATTGAACATTGTATCAGTAAGCAACTTGAAGAAATCATTTTCTCTCTTGGCAGTTTGATTTGAACAGCACTCTCGCTCCTGAATATCTCTTTCCTACAGAAGACGATTAAACATTTTGAGCCATTTTCAATGTCACTGATTCAGATTAATCAACTATTGAAGAGATAGGGTTAAAGCTGAGCCTGTTCTCTGCAGGCTCTCAGTGCTGTGGGATGAGTGCTCCAAAAGAAGAGGCCTGTATTTCCTAAGCTTCCTGGAAACACCAGCACTTCTCCTGCCAGGAAACCCCAGCACTTCCCAAAGCTTCCTGAGAAAAGCACCTGGGTGACAGCAAGCAGTAGTCACTGGGATACAAAAGCCCACTTGAAGGATTTAAAAAAGAACATTTTATAAAGAAGCAACATGGCTCCGAATTAAATTAAGCTTGTATTAATTTTCAGAAAAGTTTGGCACCAGAAGACATTTTTATATGAGCCAAGAGCTAGCAGAATGTACATGGGAATATTTTTAGTTTTCAGCCAGAAAAAAATTAATACAAGAAGCAAATGCCATAAGCACGCTCACAAATGTGCAGGGGGGTGGTGCTGATCCTCAGCTGATGCAAGTGAGCCTCTGCCCCTTGTCGTAGGGATGTTTGCCCCAGATGAGGCTGCAGCTCAGCCCCTGGAAATGCCTCTGGTGCCCAGTAGCCAACTGACACCAGCTCTGAAGGAAGGAATCTCAGCAGGGAGGCTTTGTCTCTTTGCGTTTTTTCAAGATCTAATGATGTAAACAAAAGCAGATAGATCTGCAAGGCCGACAAAGAGCTTGGATAGAAGAAAAACAATTGGAGCTTCACTCTTGGTTTGTAATATTCTCAGATGATGACATCTGAGGCTCAGCCCAAGGCCCCAGGTGAAGTAAAAAAGTTTTTCTGTGCAGGGAAAGTTTCTCAGAATGAGTTACAATAGTTTTACATGGGAGCTATGCACATTCACAGCCCGATTAAAAGCTAAAAACAAGGAAAAAATCAGCTGCTTTGTTAGCAGGAACAGTTGTGCTCAGAAAAGCTAATCTATGGGTAATGCAGAATTTGAAGTTAATTTTGAGTAAAACCAGAAGCTCACACACACTTGCTGATCTGAACTGGGCAGAGCAGAGACACTTCTCTGTCATACCCAAAATGCCACCACTAACCCCACACCATGCATGTATCCAAAATGCCACCACTAACCCCACACCATGCATGCACCAGTGAAGCTTCTTTCTGCTTCCAGGCGTGGATTTTGTAACTGGAAAATATACGTATCACAAACACTCTTTCTTAAATATCTCTGGATTTGAAAATCTCAGTGGTTAAGCTAAGAACTCTGTTAGAAGAAGAAGAAAGAAAAGGTTGAAAGATGTAAGTGGGGGGATGGGGGAAGAGGAAGAAAATCAGGGTCACCTGGTTACAGTCAGACAAAAGGCACATTTCAAAAAATGTACCCTGTAATTTAGTCAAAATGGAAAGGACGGGAAAAAGGTCAATATTGTTTTAAATGAGACTAACAGCTTCCTTTATGTAATGGGTGAACTCTGGTGTGTTTCCGGATGATTGGCAATTTAGCCGCTCGGGGAAAAAAAAAGGTTAAACTTATCAGCACACAAAAGTGCCAGCAATTTATTTCGTTCACTTTCCTCTAAATTAACCTAGTTTAAGGCATTCTGAACCTCATCAGCAAACCCAGGTGTGGACAGGATTCAGGGTGGCCCTGGGGCTGTGTAATGGGGGGCTGAGATGAGCAGCCCCAGTGGGATGCGACCATACAAAGGAGTTCAGGAGGATGAGGAACTTGGTGAATGGAGGGCTGGTATTACAGAGGGCAATAAATACTCATCACTTTCCCAAAGAGCAAGGTTTGGTCAGCCCCAGCACCTGGAGACCTGATGCTTGGTGTCCATCTGTGGGTTAGAGAGGGATGGCTGGGTATGGGCTCATGTAGATCTGCTGCAGCAAAATGTATTGGTCTGGGTCCTGCCCTGGACAACCTTCAAAGCCTGAGGTCTGTGTAAAGAATGCAGACAGAGAAAAGCATGTCTCCATCCTTGCCCTTTGTTGGGTAGCCTTGCCACATGTGTGCTGTACAGGATCTCTGAGTTTATACTCCTAGAGACAGCCTAGAGAAATCACCCTCCTGAATCTGTCCGCTTGGCTGTCCGTCTGTCTGGAGAGTTTATAGCTTTATGGACAAACGTAAGGCTGGAGTCCCATCAGAAGTAACTCTGTCAAGAGGAGGTGTGGTACACTGTTTAATGTATGCCTAAACAGGGAGGTTTCTCTTATTTTCCTTATTTTTCAGAGCAGCTATTGATACATCCCTTCTGATTTCCCATGAGATAGTCTTGGCCTTAAGACACATCCTTCCCCGATGGACACCAACAAGGTGGAAGGATGAGGAAGGACTGGGAGGGGATGGAGGGAAGCAACCAGCAGCAGGAGCTGGGAAGGGCTCCTGGCTGCATGGAAAAGGGCTGGAAGGCCAGAGAAATGACATGGATGTGCCAAGAAGGGCACTGAGCAGGATTCCTACACAGCCCCATCTCCAAGAGCCACTTTGAGGCACAAGGAGAAAGGAAGAGACAGAAAGGAAAAGTTTTAATTTTTTCCATCAGTTTATATGAGAGACATGGGCTTATAGGAGAGACACAGGCTTAACTGAGACCTTTAGCATTAACATTTTCAAACAACAGTTGGTCTTTCCTTTCCATGCTAATTACAGCCTTGCTGAAAGAACAGGGCAAGGCCTCCTGTCACCCTGTGTGTGCAGGGGCTGGGCAAGGCTCTCCAGTGCAGCACTCCGCAATTTTGACAAAAAAAATGGCATAATTAATTTAAATGTAATAGCTACAATTTTCAAGAGGGCCAACAGGCAGGACTAGAGGATTAAGGCTCTTGTACCACTTGGGGCCGAAAGTTTCCACAGTCTGGATGCTGAGCAACATGGTCAGTGCCTGCCTTCATGGTGAGGAGCTCAGAGCTTTGCAAATTTAGCATTTTTACTTGGCAGCATTAATTACTTTGATCTAAATCACTCCGTCTCTCTGCTGGTAATGGTTTTCATTGAAGCAGTGTTTTCTCCTTTAAAATACACCTAGCGAATGTAGCAGCATCTTTTAGTATCTGGATATTTTAGTGTTGATTTTAAATACAAGGATGCTTAACTGGTCACTCTGTGCCATAACAAAGCTCTTGATGATTGTTCCAGCTGCAGCCACAGGTAAACTGACAGTGAGCTAATCAGCAAAAGATGCTTGACACAGCACTACTTTGATCTTTGTGATTTCCATGGACATTTGTATGTTTATTTTCCTTCTCTGACCATTGAAAGCATCACCACCAAAGGACCTCCTTCATACACAGATTACTCTACAGCTTAATACTGTCTGATATCAAAATGCTGACCCCAAATTAAGAGCAAAGACCGCTGTAAAATGCAAAGGAGTGTGATTTCAATTCTGACCTTCACAATATTTCCACTGTTTCTGCTCAACCCTTAATGATTGTTTCCTTGAATACCTGAATTGCCTGTTTTGACCCGTTACAGCACTTTAGTGTCTGCCATTACAGCACTTATATGAGCACTCCTTTAGATGGTGGAGAAACAAACTGAAACCGAGCTATCTGCAAGGAGGCAAAGCCTTTAGAATGTCTCATTTAGATGTAATTAACATAGCTTAATTTTTTTTTCCTAAAAGTGTTGGTCATAGGACTAATAAAATATGCCACGAGCCATGACAAGAATGAGCTAAGGATTCCAGCATTTTCGGGTTGGTGTTGCTGCCTGCCACAGCCACAGGATCCTGACTTAGTGATGCTCTCAGGGTGAATTTTCTCCTCCTCCTCTTCCCCCTCTGGCTGGAAGCAGTCAGGTGGCAGCTTGTGTTAGCAAAACACCAACTTACAGAGGCCTCTAATAATGGCCTTCAGTCATCTGAGGAATGCTAAGAGGGCCAATTTTGCAGTCTGGGGTATTTGAATCAGTAGCTTTTCATATTGTGGCAGAGGCATAAGTAGCCATTGTATCTGCTGAAATTGTTTTGATCAACTTACGTATTCACCAAGTGGTGTCACTACCACCGCCATCACAGTGCTGGAGTAGCAAAGATTCGAGGAACTTGACAGGATAATTATGAAAGCAGACTGGATTTAGCAGGACCCCAGTGAGTCAACAATCCTGATTGTTTCATCATCTCAGCTTTGTGCTGTTCATATCTTATCAGATTAGATAACAATCTGGTATAGCTATGAGTTGAATTACCATGTTGAACCGCACAGTTAGACCACATGAAAAACATCAATACACATTTAAATAATCCCATTTTCAAACTCAGATAAGAAATGGCCAACCTCTACAAATCAAAGGCATATCCTCGGGCTAAAATAAAGAGTGGTCTGATTACCTATTCAGTTATATCAAAGTGCAACAATCAAATGCTACTACTAATATAACACAACTGCTCTTATAGCAGAACGGCAACACGACTGCCTCACGACATCAGATTTCAGACCTATAGGTCACAGGTGGAGATTTTCAAAGGGGAGGAGAAGATATAGCTGTATAACTCCTGCAAAAATGAATGCTGACTGTGTCTCAGAGCCTCCAACCCTTCCGAATTCTTCTTCAGAGGTCTCAGCCTCCAGTGTACGAGCTCTGGGGGTCAGCAGGCAGCATCCATTCTCTGTTCTTGCTCTTCATTCTCTCTCTGGATGCTGGCTGTCTGTGACCAGACGTTGGACATCTTGCTTCTCTTTCCACAATGCCATAGGCTCCCCAACAAGTCTTGTTTTGTGGGCTTTCTTCAGAATCTAACATCCCAGTTCTTATGGGAACGGGAAACATATCACACTGAGACACTGTGACTGTTTCCAGAACAAGAAATTCACAGACCTGGATGGAACAAAGTCAGTTCAAGGCTTCGGGGCAGTTCCTTGCTCTTTGCATGGTGACATGTTGCAGATTTGGCCAGTGCTCAGAAGTGTCCCCAGCCCAGCAGTGCGTGGGGACAACAACAGAACCTGCCCTCAGCCCTCCCCTCAGCCCTCAGCCTCTTCCCTCCCTATGGCCATACCCAGAGCTTCTATCTGCACGTCTCCAGTTGCCGTGCCTGTATTAAAAGGCTCTCATTAAAATAGTCGTAATCTTTCTTCTTTCCTTTTTTTCTCTCTCCCTCTAAAAAAAAAAAAAAATAATAATAATAATAATTAAAGCGTGCAGCTCGATTGCTTTGATCTCATGATCTTTTCTTTCCTACTCTCAGCAATGCCATACATACATAGTGCCTTCTGTGTAAACAGAACTGGAAGGACCGTGGTATTCCATCAGATTCACATGGCTGTGATGTATTAATGGAAATGAAATTATTCCTGATTTGTACTGGGTTGAGAAGAGAATTAAGCCTGGAGAATTTAAGTTGGAGATGAATGTGCAGCCCTTTTAATTACAGCCATAGTTCCTACCACACCACCAGATCCTGACACCACATGAAAGCAGAGTGAAATTCTGCATTAAGAACGCTATTGTTGAGAATTGCTATTGAACCAAATAAAAATTCAGTGGAAATCAATTTTCTTTAAATACTACAGCCCCTTCTTTCCTCGTCTTCTCTCTGCAGCAGAGCAAATCTGCAGCTTTCCAGAGGAGATGGAACCTGGCTTGGCATGCATTGGTGCGATGCTGAAGTGGCTGAGGGCAGTGAATGCAGCTCTGCTGGGCACCTGCCTTAAGAAAGAGTTTCCTGGAGACTAATAGGAAAAGAAAGTGTCAGTGCAAATACTTTTGGTCTGCTGATGCTGGAAGAAGATGTGTGAATAAACCATAACCTGATCTGTTAAACTGTTGTCTGTTCATGGCTTATCTACCTTCAGGATATGGTTCATCTGACCAGGAATGTTCAGGGAACAATTTCACATTTTCCCTTAAGGGGCACCTTTTAAGCTCTGAGAATAATTGATTTGTTGAACGGTGGCCAAATTGCAGGGATGTGTGCATGTGTGCTGCTCTTTGGGTCAAATAGAACACAGTGTTCAATCCAAAATGAAACATAGATCCTAAACCTTGCTTTAAAATAGAATTTAGGCACGGTGGAAAAGAAAACCTCATTTTGAAATTCTGGAGTTACATCATGTAGGAAATTTCTAAAAAATGTGCTATTTCAGTCATTCCACTTTCGTCTGCCAAAACAAATTATGAATTCAATCCATACCCAGTGAATAGTTTTGATTAACTTTGAACCTCATTTTGAGCAACAAATCGCTCCTTCCAGCTCATTCTCTGGGAGTTTCAGTCCCAGCAGTGACTGGAGAAAAACCCCAACCCTAAAGCTGCAATGCAGGGAGGTGGCATTTGGAACCAACCAGCTTTAAAGAACAGGAGAGGCAGAATTCATCTCCTGATGCCATGTGTATCCTGCACAGGGCTGGTCTCCTGCAGCTCTGCTTGGCTATATGAGCACATCTCCAGCTCTTCACTGTCACTTTTGTGGCTGGGAGCATCACATCCTACCGTTTTCCCTTACAGTTTTCCCATTGCCCTTATGTGATGTACATGCAGCAGCTCCTTTTCTTCACGTGCTCTCATTTCCAGTGAGAAGTGATGCAGGACAGGGCTGCTCCAAATCCTGCAGGCTGCATTTTTGGCAACCCGTTTGTACATTGGAGACTTTGGCTGTGCAGCTTGACACTCTGTGGGGCTGTCAGACCTCATTATGCTCTCTGGGACTCCCGCATACTGTGGTTAGAGAGACAGCTCCAAAACAAGGGGCAGGATACCAAGGAGGTAATTATGGATGGGAAACAGATTTTTTTCTTTTTTTTCTTTTAAAAATGTATTGATATATACATTGATGAGCTAAACTGACAAGCTGGGCTTGAGAAAGGAATAATTGCATCTTTAATAATATTGAAGCTGACACCTGCCTTGGCCGATAACACGCAGTCCTGACACTACTTAGCTAACAATTAGGACACATGAAACGAAAGGAGGCAAAAACAGTACTAAATTGAATCTGCATTTTAAAGAGCATAAAAATAAATAAGAAAGACTGCTAATTGTCTAACAGTTTGTTAATTCAATCAGGCATGCAATTTAAAAATAGCTTTGCTTTTCCACTGAAAGAGGAATTAATTACAATTTCCTCCTGAATCCCATATAGGAGAAAAAAATATTTAGGACAGTCACAGTGCTCTTAGAAAGGCTGTTTATTAATAAAAGCAGAAAACCCCAATGCTAATTGGCATCATAAGCACAATTAGAAGAGAAGTTGTCCTCCATTTGAAAGAGAACAGAGAGCTTTATAGCTGAAGGATATTATTGCAAAATGATAAACTATTCAAAGGTACCAGTAAAAAAGAAGGTCTTTTCTTTAATGGTAAAATGCCATGTTATCTTGTTTAAATGGCATAACTTTGCAAAAGATGCCATAATATTTCAACCTTTTAAAATGTCAGTATTAAAAAATACGTATCACAAATAGCTTCTTCATATGAATCCTTTTCCCTTCTTTTTTTTTCTCTCTCTCTTTTTTTTTTTTTTTTCCCCTGAAAGGCTTATGTGCTTATGTAGAACCTGGAACTTCAAAGGGAAAAGGCAAGGAAACAGTAAAGACGGTTCAAGGTGAACTTGAGCCTTGCAAAACACAAATAGATTTAGAGGCAAATTTGGCTTTGCAGGGTTCCTCTCCCTCTGTGTATGTTGGGTGCTGTTTCAAACAAAGCCCACAGTGAGGAGCTGAGCTCTGCACCCAGAGGTCCCTCTGCCAGCTCCTTCCAATGGGAGCACACAGGGTGCTGTGGTGAGGCCCCACAAAGTGCTGGAAGTGTGGGTCTGGTTGTTGAATACGTGGGAGGGCACCTCGGTCATCACCCCCATGCTGCTCACCTCCGTTGATCACCTCTGCAGTCACATTTAGGTGTCTTCAGGGGAATAAAACTGTGGCTCAGTGTGACAAAAGAAAATGATTTATTTCTTGGTTTGCAGCCTGAACACAGTGAAACACTACGTGACACCTATTTCTAGCACCAACAGTGACAAAACCAATGGGAAGCAAGAAAAGAGACAGAGAGAGCCCCTCGTGTGAGCACGCAATCTCTGCTGGATGGTGAGCAACCTATGTTGCAAGTAGGAGACATGCAGAAGGTAATGAAAGATGATGGGTTTGTTGGGTTGGTGGTTGGTTTTGATGATCTTAGTGGTCTTTTCCAACCTTAATGATTGTATGACTCTATGACACTGTGACTCTATGACCCTATGACAGATACAATGGAGTTGGGGACTCACCCAGCTTTGGTTTCTAAAGGCCACTGGGGCTGCCAGCCTTGCTTCTGTGCTGGGTGGGATGGAGAAGCTCTCAGTCTATGATATCTGCTGTATTCAGCTTTCATTTAGAGAAAACAACACAGGGACAAACCTCAGAACCTCAAAGCACACCTGCATCTGGGATCTTTTGCAAATAATCCATCAGCATATGCATGGAAATGTGTGTGTGTATAAATTACAAACTATATACTATATGCTATGTATATACTATGCATACTATATAATATATAGTATATACATATAGTTTATAGTATATAACATAGAATATATATCATATACCATAAACTATAGTATATATAGCTATATATATATGCTGGTATATATATATACTAGTATATATGCCATATACACTATAGTATATATATACTATATACAATATTATATTCGCATGCTCATGCATGCATGTATATATGTAGGTATGCAAACACAACACCCTCATTTAGCAGTACACACAAATAGACATGCCAGTGTTACACTGCAAATCTGAGAACACAAATTACTTGGCACGGTATTTTTTTTTTGCAGTACTCCTTTGCGTGCATCTCTATAAAATAATCAATGACATTGAACATATGCAATAGAAACATATGCATTTATCTATACATATATAACGTGTTACATCTATACATATAAATGGATTATTTACAAAGTATTGCTCAAAATTCTGTGACAGTTCATCATATTGAGGGTGCAGGATTTGGGTAAAATGACACTGTTGAGCCCCTAGGGTCTTTTTTAATAAATATATTTTTGGCTTCTGCTTCCTGGAAATCTGCACCAGGCTTTGAAACTCCTGCAAAATTGATTTGCTTTTTTATTGCTGCTTAGCTCATACTACAAGCTGGACATATTTTCTTCTTTTAATTGAATCTGCCTGTTACGCTGCACAAGTGCCAGGACATCAATTTAATATCTAGATTTTTGCAAGCTTTCAAACACACACAAAACTTATTTAATATGGTCGGATGTTTCTATTCTGCTCCTCAGAGTTGTGATTTGTATATTAGCTTTACAGTAGCTGTCCAAGTTGTGTGATTTTCCTTGGTAGAAGAAGACATCCTTACACCAACAGGTGGCCGTGGGAGAGGGAAGAGGATGGCTGTGCAATAGCAGGAGTGCAGTGCTATGGGATGGGGCTGAGCCCACAGCAGTGAGCACACAGGGTGGGATGGGGAGTCTGTATGTGCTCCCAGTCATCTCTGGGAATGGTGCCACCAGCAGTGAGTTAAGCCTCCTGATGAGCTTATGGGAGAAAAGAAGGAATGACTAGTGCAAGGTGAACAGTGCTTAAGGTGTTGTCTACCTTAATTTCCCTTGGTGTAACTGATGGAGCTACTTCCCTGAAAATCCCCTACGTAGCAGGGCACTGTGCAAGGGTGCAAGATAAGATTTGCATTGCTTGTGGTCTGATTGAATCTAGGACATTATTAGGGCAAACAAGATTGGCAAGCAGAAGGGAGTTAGAGCAGCATGAACTTCTTGGGTGCTCAGAGCTGGTGTAAACATGGGCTTCCACTCCTCATTCTGCAGTGCTGTCTACCTCTCTTGGATCCAACTCTTTATTTTACTGATGGAGTTCTCATTTCAAGGCTCTGTCCCTCCCCTGTTGGACAGGAGCAGAATAGGTGTTTCTCAAAGCCTCCTCACGTTGCCTACTGCAGACATTGCTGGCTGTGCCCACAGCCTCTGGCAGACAGGAGTAGGACAGGCTGCCCACTGGTAGAAAGTTTTGCTTAAAATATTTTGGTTGCCTTTGTGCAAACCTGTTAAATAAGTGTGTTGTGGTGGGACAAAAAGGAACATGCACCAATTCAGCTGTGTAATTAAGGGTGTTTGGTTGTACACCACTGCAGCCCATCTGCATTAAGGAGTTTATACTCATGTGTCGCTTTGATGCAAACCCTCCTTCCCCCTGGAACAGATAAAATCTCAGCTTTGGCCAACTGCTTCTAAACCTGGAACAGTGCAGGGCCTCCACCATCCCAGAGAGAGAAAAAAGTCACACATTAAATGAATTTCAGGAATAAAACCACATGCCAGCACTACTCTAGCAGGGTGGTACCATGTGCCAGCAACTGGGCAAGGAGGGGGCAGCCCTGGAGCAAGCGCTGTTCATTATTATTGATGAATATTCTCAGGAGAAACAGAGGATGTTGCTTAATGGCTTGATCTAATATGCCATCAGAGGAGAGGGAAAAAATAGAATGAAAGATATCCTCAAACACAAAGCAGAGGAATCTTCTGAGCTGAGCTGGTCCTTTAATTACCCATGCTGCGAGGGAGGAACACACAAAGAAGGAGATGGCTTCAGTGAAAGTCCTTTGAGATGAAGTCTTTTTACCGAGGCACTCTACTTGTTACAGCTATAATAATGTCACCTGGAGGTTAGCTTTTTTATTAGGACTTGGAGTCACAGAAACATTTAACACACACTTGTGCATCTAATTTGCCATGCAATTGGCATAACGATGCGTGCCAGCTGGGGAGGGGTAGGAGGAAGCCCATATATTTGTGCTATGAATTGTTCAGCTTGTAGAGGCAGGCAGAAGAAAGATGAGAATAAGAAAAGGTCAGGAGAAAATCTGGTGCTAGTGTGGAATCAGATATTGCACAGACAGACCTCTTGGATGGTCAGAGAAGCTGTGCAGGAAGCAACATCCACAGACAATCTTTTTTTCCATATGAGCAAAGAGCAAAGCTCTGCTGCAGTTTAAGTTGTACCCTGAAAGAACCCGTGCTTTGGGACATGGCTCCTGCATGTCTTTTGTGCTCTCTTCCTGCATCACCTCAGAGCAAGACATGATGACTGAAGCAAGCAGAAGGTTTGGAGAAGGATCCCCCCTGGAAGCAGCCACTTTCTTTTGGCAACCAAAGCATCGTTCCCAGACATGGCTGCGTTGATGCTTTGCAAAAGCGAAGTTTTTTTGATCTGTGGACAACAAGCAAAGCAAATCCAGATGATACAGCACCAACAGGCCTGGTGGGCTGGATTCAGAGGTATGCAGTGCTGCCCACTCCAACACCATTCAGACTGTGCATCCAACTCCAAGAGTTGCCCACAGTCTTTGAGCCACCTCTCTCTGCAGCACCTTTGTAAGAATTCTCAATTTCCTCTCTGCCAGCTGTGCTATCACAAGCTCTGGGCACCAGCAATTCCCCATCACAGCCTCTTGCTTCTCTTTACCCTAAATTCTGAGTGGGAAACCCAAAAGCACCTCAGAGGCATGCAGCACGCACTGGGGATGCTCTGCCACCTGTACGCAGCTTCCCAGCCCCGCATAGCCATGAAAGCCCTCCCCAGCTGTCTGTGAGCCTAGGAGCCCAGCAGCCAGCTGGCAGGCGAGCACAGCAGCCAGCAGAGCAGGCAGAGGAACCATTAGGAAAATCTCCCTGGCACGAAGCCTGGCAGTGTACGGTGCCAGCACACGGGGCGGCTGCAGGATGCTGGTCCTGGTGTGTGGGTGACAGCCAGGTCCCCAACCATGTCCTGCACTTGGCTGCAAGTTCCATTCGTCCCCACAGAGGCTTGGGGCTGAGTATGAAGGTGCAGCAGTGTGTTTTCTTCAGTAGGGAAATGAGTGCATGAGGACACCTGAGCTGAGGGTTCCAGCAAGGTTGAGGGATGGGGACAAGCAAGGAACCCTCTCCCCACACTGAGAGAATTAGGGAGGCTGCATCGGATGCTAAAGTTTAGTGGGCAAGCAGCCCATGGCATCCTGATGCCCAACACTGCCCCATGCTCTGCACAGCCTTCTTCTCTCAGCTCCCTGCCACCAGTTTGGTTCAGTGCAGCACATTCCCAAAGAAGCAGATTTTCATTTCAATAAACTCAGTAAGAAATAGATCAGTGCTAAGGAGGGGAGCAGCCACAGGAAGTGAGTTTAACTGCTCGTCTGCAGAATATTAATAGGAGAGAATGTTATTAGAATAATTTTTCACCGTTTATTAGAATAATTTTTCATCATGAATAATAAATTAATAGAATAATTTAGTATCACTAGCCCCCTGTCTGAAAGGGCCTTTTATTTAAAAGTAGCTAGTCAAGTGGTGGTTGGGGAGGTGGGCTGGGGGCAGTTCTAGGTGCCAGGGCTCAATGCTCACCTTCATCCCCCTTTTGTGGGCATCCTCCTCCTCATCCAGCACATCACTGCCCCGTCATGGATGGGGACAGGAGCCCAGGATCCCAGTGGTCAGACCTGTCCCTCTGTCCTTCCATCCTGGGAAGTGACCACTGCACTCCTGGGGCTTTAACTCCTTCCTTCCCCATCTCACCATGTGACAAAGATGCCCATCGTGGTAGTTCTATGCAAGCCAAGGGATCTCCTCTCTCTTGTGTTTTATTTGCATCTGTGTGGAAGATAATCATTCCTCAGAAGGCTATTCACACCACAAAAGCACAATGACATTATTCTCTCCCTCTCCCTCTTTCTACTGTTTTACTCTACAACTGACAATTAATGTTAGAAAGAACATGAAATGGAGGAGAAATTACAGCAATTTATCAACTGAAATTATAGGTGTAGACACATGTCAGCAGTAGAAACAGTTTCTATCAAAATTAAAGTATTTAGAGATTTTCCTCAAATTTCAAATTATGCAAATCCCATTTTTGCGATACGCTGTACTGTCGCTTTAATTGCAGGATTACCAGCGAGCTGCAAACCATGCTCACAACCAGGACCCAGCTCTTCAGAGAGCTTCTCCCTTCTGCAGCACATCTTATTAATTCCACAAAGTTCCCATCTCTTTAACAAATTAAATATGTTTTGCAGAACAGACAGCGGTTTGCTTGGTTTCAATCTGTCACGGAGGACCCTGCTGTTCGCAGAGGTGACTCGACAGCTGGATGAGCAGACAGGTTTGAGTCCAAACATAGATTCAAATGCATATTTATACATAAAACATATTTATACAACAACACCACAGCAGCAGCTTGCGCTGCCGAAGTTCCTGCACGTCCCTTTACAGTGAGGATGTCAACCAAAGGCAAGGGAGGGGTCTGGATCTCAGCTTCTTCTTCCAAGTCCTTCTGGACACTAAAAACTGCCCTGTGACCACAAAAGCACAGGCACTTCCATGGGGTTGGAGCAAGGAGAGCTCCTGGGATGGCAGCTCTGCAGTGCAAGGCATTGCTGGGGGAGGAAAGAAAACATCAATGTCCCATGGAAGAAGAGCAGTGCTGTGTGTGCTGCCTTGGCTACATCACAGGACAGCTATGGGCTGTGCTCTTAAACACAGTGTGCACCTACATGGGCTGGATTCTGCGTGCACTTGTCTTGTTCATGATGTGACATTGGAGATAAGCTCACTTTAACTCTCTTTCTGCAATGTTCTGCCTGTGATGAACCCATCTGACACTAAAAATGAATGAAGGCTGCACAAGGCACATCAGGGGTGTTGTTCCAACCCAGTTTCTTCCATCCGTTTCACAGCACAATGCTGTGGCTCTGGTGACAGCCCCATGTCCTGCACTCTAGCTGCATGTCACACCTGTGTGCACCAAGCCTGACCCGGATGTGCATTTTGCACAGCTCCCAGGGGACGTTCACTCTGAAGGACATCCATCCCCCTTCCCTGGCTGTCTCCCAAACCAAGCTCTGTGTGGTACCCACGGCGTGACAACATCCGTGCTCCAACCCCATGCTCCCCCTCCCAGTTGGGTTCCTTGGACTATTTTTCACTGTGGCCACACCACGACACAACCAGATGCCTGGGATCTGTCTGCATATGCCAGGCAGCGTACGGCTCCTGACAGCCTCTGCATCCAGCTCCAATAACCATGATCTGCTCCATCTGCTGACACCCCGGCAGAATGGCAGCGGGGAGCTGCGCTGCCAGAGGCACTCGTGCAGCAGCTGAATGGCTGAGCAGCTGGTGCATCATGGAAGGGCATGCTGCAAGGAGAGCAGGCTGCTGGCCCAGCTTCCCTTGGTACACCCTGGGGAGAGGACAAGATAAAGGGGCAGTTTCAGCCAAAAATTTACAGGGGGGCTATAAGAAAGAGTGGGACAGACTCTTCAGCAGGGTGTGTTGAGATAGGACAAGGGGAAATGGTTTCAAACTTGAAGAGAGGAGATTTAGACTAGATATAAGAAAAAAAGGGCAGTGAAGCTCTGGCATTGTTTGCCCAGAGAGAGATGGTGGTGCCCCATTACTGGGGACACCCAAGGTCAGTTGGAGGGTCTCTGAGCACTGATGGAGATGTGGGTGTCCCTGCTCATTGCAGGGAGGGTGGATAGATGGCTTTTAAAGGCCTCTTCCAACTCAAACTATTCTATGATCCCATGGTTCTGTGATTTCATGAAGTGCCCATGTCCCCTGCACCCCAAAGATCACAGGGTGAAGAGGAGCTGGTGCAGTGGTTCTCGGCAAAGAAACAGTTTGATTGGGAAATAAGTTGTCTGCAGGCCCCATGCATGGAGATGTGGAAGAATGTAAGATGTTTAGAGGTTGTACAGAGCAAAGTGATGGGTGAAGTTTGGCATGAAGCTCCTGGATGGGCTGTGAGTGGTGGCTGGGGCTGAAGGAGAGAAAGAGAGGGCATGGGAGGAAAGGGAGAAGGGAGAAGGGAAGAAGACAGGAGAGGAGAGGAGAGGAGAGGAGAGGAGAGGAGAGGAGAGGAGAGGAGAGGAGAGGAGAGGAGAGGAGAGGAGAGGAGAGGAGAGGAGAGGAGAGGAGAGGAGAGGAGAGGAGAGGAGAGGAGAGGAGAGGAGAGGAGAGGAGAGGAGAGGAGAGGAGAGGAGAGGAGAGGAGAGGAGAGGGAGAGGAGAGGGAGAGGGAGAGGAGAGGGAGAGGGAGAGGAGAGGGAGAGGAGAGGGAAGGAGAGGGAAGGGAAAGGGAAGGGGAAGGGAAGGGAAGGGAAGGGAAGGGAAGGGAAGGGAAGGGAAGGGAAGGGAAGGGAAGGGAAGGGAAGGGAAGGGAAGGGAAGGGAAGGGAAGGGAAGGGAAGGGAAGGGAAGGGAAGGGAAGGGAAGGGAAGGGAAGGGAAGGGAAGGGAAGGGAAGGGAAGGGAAGGAAAAAAGAAAGAAAAGAACAATCAATGTGAAAAGGAAGAAATCCAGAATTGATTCAAGCATTTTTTTTTCCAAAATAATTCAGTGATTCTCATTCAGCTGGTGCTTTTCTTAAAGACCAAAGAGCCTATATGATAAGCATATTTTACAAATTAGGTAGCGATTTATCCCGCTTTTGTTTTAATGATTGAAATGAATGATGTCGTGCCGCTTGCTGCTGCTGCTGCATTCAGCGCCTGCTGTTCTTGGGAGCTGAAGACACCGAGAAATTTGCATACTTAATGCCGGGAACTGGCACAGACTAAATAGCTTCTTTTCTTTCCTCTGTGTTTGTAGATTTACTGTAGTGCTGGGTTTAATCAAAGGCTTTTTAAAGCCGTCCGTGTGCCGTTTCACAATGCTGAACTTGCATGTGACAAAGGCAGCTATTTATTACTTATCAGCTTTATGGCAAGTACCACAGGCTACTCTAATTAAAGGTATAGGGCTGCATACCCCTGCAGAAAAAGGCACTGACCGGTTAACATTTCTAATCCCTAATCAAGGCATGGCATGGATTTTTTTTTTGTTTGTTTCGTTTCAGACTAAATAATCAGTGATAAGGTTAGTGCTAGGAGGAGAGCTAAGCCCAGAAGGTGCCTTTGAATGGGATTTGAGATTTCAGGTACAGGAGAGGAGCTCCCTGTGGGGATCAGGTGGTCTTCATTCCTTGAGGTGCTCCACATCCTCACCTTCCCTGATGATGAAATGCCTGGGACATCATCATCTTCAGGAAATGACTCCAGAACAGAATGGATAATAATGGACAAGTTGTCCCATGGAGATGAATCCAAATCAACCAGCTTTTTAGGGAGGTTCCTGTTTATTTCTTATGTACACATGAGAGAATGGAAAAGAGAAAGGTGTCACAGCTCTTGGTTTATAGCTTGATTTGGGATCCAGAACACCATCAAACAGATCTGGAGAGAAAAATTCTTGAGGAGCGTGGGAGACACTGCTCAAGGATTGGGTTATGGCATTGGACACTCTGACATTTATTATGGTGATCCAACTGTCCCCAGTCTTAGAAACCTTCTTACATTAGCTAGGCTTTGTCTTGCAGTCTAGTATTTTGATACAATCTTGCGTCTTCAAAAACTGGTCAAAAATTCATTTATTTTTGTTCCATTGCTGCCAAAACCAAATACTGAAGTTTGGAGGATGCTCACAGAATGGAAATGTTGCATTGTGGGCAGCTCTGTATTCAAATCAGTGCCCACGAAAACCCGCAAGAACAGCAGCTCTGACTGTAGGGAAAGCAGGATTGCCCTTAATTTACTATCAGCAAATTTAGGACTCCCTTTGAAGTCAGCAATAAATTTCCATTGGCAAATTATTATTATTTCGAACAGCAAGAAAACACATTTCCCTCTCTAAATATTTTCCAGCTTAAATAAACAAAACACAGCGCAGGGGAGAGCAAATAGAATTAATCTCTCATCTGGGCTGGTCCTTCAAAAGGGAAACTTCTTAAAAAAATAAATGAATCGCCCCCTCCCCCTAACATCTGCTGGGAGCAAACTGGCAGCTCTAACAATGCCGTCAGGGCTGCAGCCCTCCAACAATGGGAGTGGGACGCGAGCAGCCCTCGCCATAGCATCGCTTCCAGGCCTCCTGCACGTGTCATTGGTTTGCAGGAATAAAGATCAAGTTGGACCAATAACACTATAATTTGGGAACAAATCTATTGATTACAAGAGAGTCCCCGCTGGAATGAATGGGACTGCATGCAAAGTGCAGTTATTATTCTGTGTGCATAGGGATGAAAGAGTATAGTCCTCTGCGGGTCTGAATTGAACAGCATGATATTATCATCTTGCACATGTGATGGGATTGGAGTGCAGCAGTGTTGGAGGATATGGGGCAGCAGTGCCAGCCCAAGGGTCCCACATGCATAGCAGCCCCTCCGCACTGCTTCCTCCCAATTCCCACAGATCCCTCTATCGACCTTCATCACTGGACCTTGCAGGTCACATGCTGGTAAACTTACTAAGAGGGAGTTTAGCTACCTTCTAACAGGACTGTTGAATAAAAAGAAATGCAATGGCTGTGAAATACTGGGGAGAAAGGTTAGGTTGCAGTTGCAGTTGATGATCTTGAAAGACTTTTCCAACCTGAGCAATTCTATAATTGTACGATTCTAAAATAACTGGATTTACCAACCCCATACATCTATTAATAGTGTCTTAGAGCACAATAATGGGATTAATGTTTAAATCCTACCTTATTTTTCACCATTGCTGGGTTTTAGTTAAGTTCAGCATTTTACTCAGCTCTTGAAGAGACAACAGATCACTTTGTTTTTATTCCTGATTACTTATTTAGCAACATTTAAATTAAAAGAGATGACCACATAAGACTTCAGATTACCTAATTCATATTTCTTAAAGCAGCAGAAGTGCTCTTGCATCACAGCTACCATCTCACAAGGAAGCCAACCAGCTTTAAAGCACAGACACCAACGTTGTGTAATTTAAGAACCAGCAGCAACACATCCAGAATCATAGGACCATAGAATGGCTTGGGTTGGAAGGGATTTCAAAGACAATTTATTTATTTCCAATCCTCCTGCCATGCGCAGGGTTGTCAACCACTCAATCAGCACCAAACGAGGCTGCCCATGGCCTCATCCAACCTGGCCTTGAGTACCTCCAGGGATGGGGCATCCACAGCCTCTCTGGGCAGCTGTGCCAGCACCTCACCAGCTCTCAGTGAAAAATCTCTCTGTGACATCTAAGGAGGAATCCCAGTGACCTGCTGGTCTCTGATGGATGACATCAGCCACCCTCACCTCTCGTTTTACCACCATCCTCTATTATTAGCCCCAAAGAATATTTATTTCTACCACATCTCCTACAACATCAACATCACCACTGCCTTCACACTGATACTTCCCTTTCTCAAAGCATCTTTTTACCTTCACACGTGTGGAGTATCATAGTTATTCCTTCGGGATAGTCTTTTATTTTTCAAAGTTAGTTTAATTTTTCTAAGCACAGAAAGCCTTTCAAACAGACTGAGGAGAGTAGGGCCCATCCTGACCTACCTGCAGAGAGCAGGCTGTCCAAAGGTGGGGATTCAATACTTTCTGAAAATCATTTCTCTTCAATGAGCCCAACTTCAGGCTCCCAAGACAGACACCCAAGCTGCCAAACATTTCTTAAAACTTTTTCCCTATAGTTACATCATGAAGTCGCATTTTCTTTTCTAAACAATTTTCTCTGCATTGCAATTCTGTTCAGCTTGACAGAGGCTGGGCTGAAGGATTTACTCTAAACCAAGTCTGTTTAAAATGGCTGCAATGTTCATTTCAAGCTAGGAAATATAACACAAAAAGTTACGTTTTCCCCACCATGGAGGTAACAGCCCAGTATAGACCCTCTGGGGAAAACATTTGCGACAGCAAATGCTGATCAAACCGACAAGAAAAATATTAACAAGCCCACAAAGAGGGTTTTGCATTCAGTCCACTGTGCTCCAAAGCAGAGAGCTGTGCTAATGGCCTTCCTGGGCCTCATCGGGTGCGTGCAGCTGTTCCTGCAGCCAGCACTTGTGCTAGCCTGAAGGGAAAAGAGACACTCATTTTGGGTTTGTGGTGGCTGCTGCAGCTCCATCAGCATGATTTATGTGCTGATCTGCATATGCTCACCTGCTAATGCTGTGAATTGTGCTTTTCCATGATGCCGTGCTGTTAGCAGCCGTTAGCATGTGTTTGCCTTGCGTGGATCCCGGATGCTCAGGGCTTCGCGGCTCCCATCAGCACGTGGTGGTGCTGCTGATAACGCTCCGTACGCAAAGTATGGCAGAGGTGATGCTATGGCACATCACTGCAGCCAGAGCTGGGGGTATCAGGGCCTGTAGTAGTTGGCTTCAGAGCACTTCGTTTATGACAACTATTACGGCGATTCATAAAATGAAATCAGCAAACGTCCCGTGAGCACACTTTATTTACAGACCAATTTCTCAATACCAGAAAATGGGACGGTGTTTTCCCTATTGCTGCTGTGCAAACCTCCGAATGTTTCCGCAGTGTCCTTACGGACAGAAAGGATGCAGCTAAACCCCGTGTGATGGCAGAGGTGCTGGGCAGTGCTGGGGCAGCAGGAGGGTATGCAGAGAGGCAGAGCTCTCCCTGATGAAGTCACCAGGCGCAGCCGGGCGCGTTCTGGAGGTGTGGCAGGCAGGGTAGGAACTTGCCTCTGTAATCGATTTTATTCCATTTTATTACTCTCAGCTCTTCCAGAGTATTACAAATTCTCCAGGGACCTTTTAAGACATCTGCTGATGCTTCACTTACAAATCTAATCTCTCCTTGCTGGATGTCTGGCCGCTGCCCCATCCTCCTGCTGTGTACAGTGCAAAGGGGAATTTTCCTACTCCAAGCTCAGGTTTTAAGGGTCTTTTAAAATTTTCTTTATTTTTTCCTTCACCCATTATCCCTCTACATCAATTGTAACAAGCAGATCCAGCACTCTGTACTCTCTCTGGGATCAGCAAAAGTTGTTCTCACTGGGGCTCACATTTGAGCCCAGGGAAGGTTGCTGGGATAGAAGATATTTTTGACCAACATTTTTCCTGAATCGAAATTAAAGGCTGGAAGATTTATGACAGTGGCATATTCATGCTGCTATATTTAAGGTGATGTCAGTGTTCTCAACGTAATCCTTCTTATGCACCAAGGATTAAAACTCAGCCATAATAAAGTGCTCTGAGCTGAAACTTGTCCTCAAATGTTTCCTACTTGAAGTATTAATTTTATTTTACTAAATTAAAAATAAAATTAATTCAAGAGTTTTGCAGCTTTGGGGACATGAGTAAGGAGGAGATATGTCCACACGTTTGCCCAGCTGATTGCTAGCAAAGTCAAGAGACCTGCACAGAGATGCTGCTGTCATCTCTTCTATATTGTAGCTGACAAAAACAGATTTTTTTTCCTGAGTCCTCCTTGGCCACTGGGCCAGCATTTTTATTCCTCAACTTCAACTTCAAGATACAAAGCAGTTGTGACTAGGAAACCAAAGGGGATGTGGGGTGCCATCCTGAACTGCAAGACATAGGCAGTTTTCCATTTCATAGTGAGCAAACATGGCCATGGGGGATCCCAGGGTGGGCTGAGCCCTACAGACCTCAATAGCCAGGATCCTGCTCTCCTCCGAGGCGCAGGAGGACCCAACAAAAGCTGGGTTATAGGGTTCATATATATTTATGTCTGCATGTGTGTGTGTGTGTATACACATATATATGTGCAATTCATAGGGTAACATTAATTTTGGGCTTTTTATCAGCTCTGCAGAGAAGCTGTTAAATACATTTCTCCATCTGCCTGTTGCTGGTGGCTATTCACAGCTCCAGCATCGGGATCTCAAGGAAGGGCAGGAGACAAGCATCCTTTTCCAGCAAGCATTTCCTCTTCCAATTAATACCCCTGTAGATTAATTAGCGCCGATAACAACTGCTCATGGCAGGCCATGGGAAGAGCTGAGCACTTAATGAGTGCCGTGGCTGGCAGTGCAAAATCCCTCTCCAGTGCAGAAATGCAGAGGAAGAGAAACCAAAGGGATGATGGAAGTGCAGTGAGCACATCTGGTGTCTCCTGCATCAGCCAGAGGAGGAGGAGGAGGAGGAGGAAAGGTCCATGAAGGTGGGCAGGTGGCCCTGGATCAGTACAGTACAGCCAAGAGGCTGTCCTTGCTGGAGTGCTGGAATCTGGAACCTGAAGGCATTGTGAAGCATAAGAACAGCATATATGAAATCTTGGTGTAATGCATAGACTGGAAATGTCAAATTGCATTTATCTGAATGATCTCAGCTTGATTCCGTTGGACATATGCATGTTTATTTGATCTTTAAGTTATGCCATACTTTTCCCCCAAATTTCCATTTGCATTGAAGAGAACCCACTCAATGTTTTATTTTCAGTGAACTACTCAGAATCTGCTCTGGGGGCAATGACTAATTTCCTCTCAGCCTTGACTATGGCATTCATCAGCTGAGTATTAATTTAGGAGAAGGGTGACATTATTGCCATTTTACAGATGAAAGTGCTGAGTCACAAGGAGAAAGTTCACCAGAAAGCACTAATTTGCTGCACTCGGTTTCTGATGATGCAAAATTGGGCATTTTGCATTCCACAGTGCTCTCTATTACTCTGCCTGGGCCTGGGCGAGCTCTGCTGGTACCCTGCTGCCCCAGAATGAGCAGTTTGTGTCAGAAACATTAGGACCTCATACAGAAACTCTGTGATAGAGGCAGAAATGGGCACCAGGGGCTCCAGGTCTTCAGAAACAACTATCTGAAATACAGGGTTGCTGCCATGCCCACTGTTGTGGGGTTTTAAGGTTTGGCCTGAAAGTTTACAAGGGTGAATTCTGGGAAGAAAAAAAAAACAAACCTCAATTAATACAGATTGGAGATGTCTGAAGAGAAAGAAAACAAGCCTTTTTTTTTTCCCTCATGCTAAAAAATTAATAGCAATCTGCTCTGTTACATTCCTGACTATAACTGGGGGTGAGGAAGAATTTTATGCTGGGAATATGCCTTTTACCTTTTGAAGTTCCAGTGAAAATCTGCTAGGATTTGGCCATGCTACACACATGAGAGGAATTACTATTTGCACATGCTCAGTAGAGGCTTTTTTTTGATTTTTAGCAGCTCAGATTTGCAGAGAATCACCTGAGCAGCTTGGAGCTGTGCCATGAAAGCGCGCTCCAGCCCAGACGTCAGCGTGAGATGCAGAATGGAGCAGACTCTGAGAAAGAGGAAGAATTCAGCCCTAAGGATGAACGTGTGAATGGCACAGAACAGACCTCATTATACTTTCAAAACCCACAGATACAATCTGTATATACTGAACCACACTCTTTACAATGGTCCTTACAAGTCAAGCAAATTAAATGAGAGGTGGAGCTTCCAGCTTGCCTGTAATACATTATAAGAGGTGCTGCTCTCTGAACGTGTCCCTTATTTGTGAGTGCTTCTGGGGCTGTCACTGCTCTGATTTTCTACCTGCAAAGCAGGAACTGAAGGAATGAGAAGGGGACAAACAGGACATTTCCTCCTCATGATGCAGTCTGAAATGTACCAGCATGGTTTGATCAGCAAAGAGCAATTTTACCTGATTATGGACACAGGGAGATTTACACTTTCACCTGGTACCCTCTTGATGGCACAAAATCTGCCCCCAGCCAGCATCCCTCTGCCTGCCCTCGGCTGCAGACACGGCTTTGTGGACACTTCTGGCTTCCTCCATGGCCCTCTGTGGCTCAGGCAGTTCTGCAGAAGATGTAACTCTTTCTCCAAAGGTTCTTTCCTGAGCATCTCCTCTGGGCTTGCTATAACGTGATACCCCACCAGCAAACTCACCAAGCTGCCATGTGGGATATTGTGCACAGCAAACATTGTTACGTGCAAAGCCACAGATTGGAGATGCTGCCAGGTGGGGAAATCACACTGCTGTGCAGGAAAGAGAGGTGGGATAGGAGCAGGAAAATCAGAATGAGTCTTGCCGTTTACATATAACAAGCTGCAGCTATATTTGGATATGCTGCTGCATTCACAACCTTCCCAATTGCCAGGCTTTCAAATACACACATTACCACCAGAAGTGCTCTTGCTTAAGTGCTCCCATCTCCAGGATTTCCCTTGAAGTATCTGACTGAAGTAATGTAAAGTGCATTTCAATTGGCAGTGAATGCAGGTTAAATGGTAACAGCACAACAGATCCAGTGTTTGTTCCCTGGGCTTTTTCTTTTACCAGTCTCCCTTTTTAAGAGAGTCAGTTACTTACTGTAACACTGCATTCAGGCACCTTCAGCCTATTAAGCCTCTTTCCTGACCCTCTATACAACTGCTTGAGGATGCTGTGAGCTGTATCACTGCTGCTTTAGCACACAAAAAAGTGAGTAAATGCACTGCTGAGTGCTCAGGCTGAGCAGCAAGAGGTGGGTAAACTCCCTTTAGAACTCTGTGTGCTTGCCTTTATCCATAGCTACACCACTGAGCTGACCAGAGACTGAGCTGATCACTGTGAATTGCCTCAGGTTTGTTTCCTCCCATACCTGTCAATGGAACACCGGCTATTTAACCTTTCAACAGAGCACTTTTCCAATCCATTGGACTGGCCTCAGTTCACACATAACGCTAGCAGAATAGCCAAGAATGCTGCAAACAATGGAATATCCTCACCTGCCCATGGCAGCTACTCTCAGCCTTGGATTGCTGAGCCAGGGTTGCAGCACTGCCTTCTGAATAGTAACCAAAAAAATGCAGGGTAGGGAACCACACAGGGTGGGGGAACTTTCCAGGGTGGGATTTGCTGGTCACAGAACAACCCACTGCAAATGCTGGGACTGAAGAATGATTATTACCTGGGCTGATATTGTGTGGAAGAAAGGACAGATCTGGGTTATTGATGTGCTGATACGTGTCCATGAGAGGACATGGCTGAGCTGAAGATGAGCACAGGTTTGGGTTTATTCATTTGTGTCTGTGTGTATGTCTGTCTGTGTTCTCCCACAGCCCCCATCACCACAGCACTTACACCCACAGAACTCAATGACAACATAGAGAGCTCTAGGACCAGTGGCCACGTATCACCACGGCACCCACAGTTCAATCACTGGTGTGTTAGATAGGTGGACATCAATTCCTAGAGTAAATTGTTATGAAATGGAGGAAATAAATGTCTATCATGGACACCGACTGGATCTAATGGAGTCTCATGCCAATTTGCTTATATTCTCCCTCCCCCTACTCTTTTCTTTGCATGACCAAAACAAACACAAACATAAGCCTTCATTCCACCAGAGCACCACTGCCAGCTGCACGATTTGCTGATCACGTCTGGATTTACCTCACCTCCTCCCTGCTCTCCTCAGGCTGGGGAACACAGCAGCTTTTCTTCAGTTCCAACAGGGACTCAGTAACCTGAAAACTGTGAGAGGACACATTTATCGCTCCCTCCTGACCTGTCCTTTCCATCTCTTATCTGGAAGTCGGCAGCTTTGGGTTCACCCGAGTGGAAGTCGGCTGTCCATTTCCTGATGGCAGGGAAGAGCAGGCTCCCATCTGGCTGCTGCAGATGCCACTGTTTTGACTTTATCCAGGTGGTCACCCAGCAAACCCTGTTGTGCCTAATTATTTAAGAGGGTTGTGAAACACTAGGTGATTTTATATACCATATGTGCTAGGAAACATAAGCATGGAGATGCTGTGACTTAATGATGTGGCAACTTCGGCTACGAATCTTCCATGCTTTATGGCTTAAATCTGACCTTTCGTTTTGCTGCAATGCACTTTGTAGCATTTAGCATGAAAGAAGAGCAAACTGAATTGGAGATGGGGAGGTTATCAGCAGCAGCTCCAGAGCCATCCTCCCAAGTCTATCAAGATAAAGCACTTGACTCAATTTTAGAATATCTATCCTGGTAGGGAGAAGGTGGGAGGAGAGGGGGAGAGAGACGGTCCTGTAAATAGGATTGCAGGAGTTCAGAGATGTCCTTCATGGTGATAGAGAAAATCACAGACCTGTATCTTCAGAGTAAAGCAGCGGCACACCAGGTTGCTCTAATTATTATTTTATTTATTTTCAACTTGCGTAGTTTGTTGCTTTGACTTGCCAGACAATGGGAAGGTACAAGGAGGGAAGGATAATAAATTGCATTCCCTCCTTCTTGTCATCACAGGAAACCTTGGGGGACTGTTCAGCAAGCTAGAGCTCTTATCTGCCTTTGGGCGATCTCATTATCAAACCTTCATTTTGCTCCCCAGCAGGAGAGATGGCCTGCAATGTATGATAACCTCTACTTATGAAACTCACACTCCAGAAATCTCTGATAATAGAGCGGCTAAAATGGAAAACCAAAGAGCAGGAGGTAGATTTTCAGCCACCAGTGAGGCTGCACACAAGCACACAGGCAGGCACCAGGACACCCCTATGTTTATTTATACCTCTGTGCATCGGCCCCACTCTGAGGGCACCTCCCAGAAATCAAACCACAAATCTGATACGACTCGTGTTTTCCAGCACACTTTGAATAATATTTTCAAGGAAGCCTGTGTGAAATAGGAAACTGTGTCCCATCTATAGAGAGGTCAGTGAAATCAGTGGGAATTATAACCCATCTAACCTGCTCAGGTGTTTCTATAAATCCCATTAAACACTTATTTAAGGACTGTTGAAAACGTGAGCTGTTGGATCGTGAGTAGTCCCTGGGGCTACAGAGAAAAGAAGAAAGGGGAAATAAAGAGAATCAGGTTCCTAACACTTGGGTGCTTTGACTGTATTTATTTTCAGTTTTTCCTCATTGCTCACCCTTCTGGGAGCAGACTTACCCACAGCGGTTTCATTCTGTGCCCACCTGCCTCAGTGCCATCTGTGATCGTAGAATCATTGAATCATAGAACATCCCAAGTTGGAAGGGATCCATATGGATCATCAAGTCCAACTCCTGGCTCTGCAGAGGACCACCTAAAAAATCAGATCATATGCCACCTCCCAAGCCGTCCTTCAGTCCCCAGCCCCCAGAACAGGTGAAACTGTCACATGAATGGTGCAGCTGCTCGCACCCCACATTTTACGTCCATTCTGCCTGGGTTTTGCTACGTATACCTGTGAAGCACCAGGCTATGGAACATGGGAAAGGAACCAGGACATCAGCTCCTAGTGCTGGCTCCTGCTGCAAAGCAATCTGTGCTATAGTGGCCCAACTGAAAGAGGGAAGATTTAGGCTGGACAAAAAGGAAAAAGATTTTTACAGCAATGATAGTGAGGCTGTGCAGAGCAGATCCATCCTCTGCATCCCCATCATATTGCTACACCAGAACTGCTTTATCACAACCTGAAATACACGGCAATCCCAGTTATGAACTTAATTCTTATCTCCTTTGCTGTATCCCTAGGAGGCTTTCTGGATCAGAAAGAAAATAGTTTGGAGGTCACTGAAACACCTGCAGACATCAACATTCTTCCCCTGTCTTTTTGTTTCCATTTTCTTATTGGTAAAAAGGGTTTCTAGTGGTCAGTTGTTCTCCCTTGTTAACGTGGGGGAGGCAGAAACTCACGCATTTGCACTTGTAAAATCCCCCCAGGCTTTGCATGCTGCTGAAAATATAATAACACTTTTAATTACATTTTAATATATCATGTGGATTATATTTTTAATACCTTAAAAAATAATCAGCCTGAAAAATCCCAGCTACTTGAGGAAATAAACGCAGGAGAGAAAAATATTAAGATAGGGGAAGATTTTTCTTTCTAAAGGCTAAATAAGTTTTGTTTTTAAATTCTCATTAAACAGAAGCGTATTAAAAAATAGTCATTAAAAGCACCATAGGGAGGCACCTAGTTAGATGGGTAGCCTTGTCTGGGGCAGGTTGGCCTCGCTCCCACTGGACTGAGATGCAAAACCCCACAGCCTTCTGCACTGGAGCTCAGCTCTGGGGAAATGTGCATGGATGAAGCGTAGCCTGCTTCAAAAGAGCACGCAGAGGCCTTGCCTTCACAAACGGGAAAGGCTTTTGGTGGAATTCAAGCAATCCCCTTGTAGCAGAGCCATCAGGGCCCTTCAGAAGCATTGTTTGGCAGAGGACCACAAGCTGAACCCCACAAGCAGCCTCGCAGAACAGCAGAGCCCCACTCCCAAAGCCCTCCCAAAGCTGCTGTTCCACACAGACGTGGGCTGGGGTGCCAGGGGCAGGTGATTATTGCCATGTTCCTGCAGGAACCTCCCCATAAATATGGCTGTCAGTTTTCATTACAGCGTGGAGAACAAAGGGAACAAAGAGAACAAAAGGAAGTGAGGTTTTGCTAACCTTTGCTTGTGTGTGTTTCCCTATGTGCACTGCAGAACTGGAAGGGGAGAGTTCATTGCCATTATTTGATGTGGATATACGAGTCAGAGGGAATGGCTCAACATTTACCTTTAATTTTTTTTTCTTTAACTAATTAAAAGCCATTCATTGGGAAAATCCTTACTTATCTTCACTTACTTGATAGGACTTGCTGTTTCACCAGCATCTTTCTTGGATTAAAATGAGAAAGGTTTGAAAGGCAAAGAAAAGAAACATCTCCCCAACTTCTACCCCAGAAAGTAAAACTCTCTCCTCTTTATTTGCTTTTGTATTTTTGAGGGTTTTTTCCCCCATTTGATGTCCTCTTAGTTGAAAATAGCTACACTACTGAATTTATCTTGATGATCATCATCTGTGCATAGTGTTGGAAAATATAACACAGGAATTGGTGTAAATTGAAATATTTGGAAAATGTGTACGTGTGTTAATTTCTTCCCTCCATAGACATCCTTGACACTTCTTTTTCATTGCAGAGCAGGTAAATTAAGAAATGGCCAACACCTCTCACCATGAGAATATCTAATCTGAGCCAAAGCCAGCCCAGAGTTCATCTCTGCGCTTCTGTATTTTTTTCATGCTTTCTAGGTGTTGTTACTAAATGAACAGATACTTTGATTTGCCAAACTGTTATTAAAGGAAAAAAATTAGAAGGTTCACAGTGTTCACACTGACTGCAAAATTATCTCCCGAGTTGCAGAGAGAACAGTTTGCACTCATCTGTCTGAAGTCTGGCAGCAAATGGAAAATTATGGTGTAAGCAAAATTTCCCCTGGCAACTGTCTGCATATGAAACATCAAACTCTGGAAAGGACTAGAAGCCATGCAGGCCACATAGAAGGATCCTGGAGAGAAGTTTTGCTTTTGCTTTGCTCTGGCAATAGCTCTTGGAAACTTTGTTGAGATCTAGTGGTGAAGAAATCACTTGTTATAGTCAAAATCCTGTACTCCATATTGCCACGCTGCCCTGCTGGGGGGGTCAACGTCCCTACAGGTGTTCTGGAGCTGTGGAGATGTGGCACTGAGGGACGTGGGCAGTGGGCACAGTGGGGTGGGCTGGGCTTGGATTTGATGGTTGTTGTGATTCTGTGATTCAATGATCTCATGATTTGCATCTGCCTTCCAAAGCCTTTCCTGCTGCTCCCCAATGGTCTCTGCTGCACCCATGCTAGACTGCTATCAAGATCCAGCTTAGAGACCCAGGCACAGCTGGCCAGCTGTTTGCTGACAGCCACACCACAGACACATGTTTAAATCCTCCCTGGATAGCAGCCCCAAACCAACAGCCCCAGGAGCTCTTGCAGCCTCACAGCTCCCCATACAACTCAGGTTTTCATTGCTCTCAAAAAGTCCACTGCTGCCTAGAAGCTGCCATGTCACTGCATGCTCCAGTGGTATTTCAGAAGAACAGTATATATGTACATACATACACGTATACTTATATATAATACATATACTTTTTTTTGTTTGTTTTAATATCTGAGCTACAGTGACACCATATGGGCCCACAGACGACCTGGGTGAAGCTCAACCCTACCAGTAGGTGCCGACTTCCAGCAGAAAGGCAGGGAGTGAATCACTGGGAACTGATGAAAAGGAACTTCTGAAATCAAGAACATCTCCTGTGAGAAATGAGATGTTTCTGATTTGTCTCTGGCTGCCCTTAGCCGGGCTCACCCTGCTCGCTCTAACAGGCGCCTTCTTGTCGTAGCCACAATGACATCAATTGAGTGGGAGTGCAAAGCATCAACATTGCTTGTGAGAACAATTCAGTTAGGGGAGGTCGCTCTGCCGGTAAAATTGGAATCAAAACATTCAAATGCAAAGACAGAGAGGCTAACAATTCAATTTACGCTGTGAATGCTGAACAGCGCATTAAGCAGATCAGTTCAGATGGCTGTGAGTTGTTCTTATTTAAAGAAGATCAGAAACAAAAATTTCAAGCCCTGTACCGCATCTGAATGTGAGAGCTGATGCACTAAAACATGCACTGCTGTTATTTTTGTTGTCCCCGATTTAACACAGCTGGTGAGTGCTTTTCCTGCTGCCTTGTGGTCCATAGGGAGCTGCTGTGGTCCTTCACAGATTTTTTCACCAAAAGCAATGGTGAGTGTAGCAGGGGTGGAAGGAAAGTATCTTGGGGATGTAAAGGTTAGCTCTTTCCCGAATATTCTTCTGTCATGAGATTATCCATAATGTAATACTCAAAAAAGCTTCCAGCAGAATTTGCCATTTCTCTCCCAGCTTTTGACCCAAACTTCCAAAGGACTGAGCTTCCAGAGCTGCAAATTGCCATCCCAAGGATATTTAGGGGGGCTTTAAGGGCACTAGGTACCAAGCAGAGCAGTTACAGGGATGCCAGCCTTCCCACGGGGACCTCAAGGCCCCCAGGAGAGCACAAAGCCTCTGCCAGCAGCAAGGTGCATGTCAGCACTCTTTCCATGAAGGGCTAGATTTGGGGAAAAAGTAAAAAGAAAAATAGTTTCCAGACTCAGTCCTAAACACTGCAGGGCTCTCCAAACACCGGGCTGCAGAACCTTGTGTGGAGCTACAAGGGCTGGAGACCTGCAGAACAAACTCCTGCAGCAAGAGCCAGTTCAAACAGCAAGTTTGGAGCTGACAACCTCTCTTCCCAAAGAGCTGGGATGGAAGGACCCCCTCATTGCTCCCTACACATTTTTCAGTTCTGTGTTGCTATTGGGAACTGTACTGGTCCACCATGTTTTTCTGGACCTGAATTAATAGTGACTACTTTGACACATATTACTTAGTTTACCCAGGTAGGGTATTACTTTCTTATCTAACTACATTAATTGATTCTACATCACTTAATAGTTCAATAGCTTATCAGGTTACTTCACTCACTAGACAAGCTAAATGTCTGGAGGCAATTAGAGTGTCATTCTCCGTAATAACAAGTTTCTTTGAGAAGTTGCTGATGAGGTTCTTTATTACACAGATTATAAAACGAATCTTCACACTGTTATAAATACAGGTACAAATGGAAATTGCTTACCAGGAGTCCCACTTCCCTAGCAACCAGGCAGGCTCTATGCTCATTTTAGGATAGGTTTCTCCCCTTCCTTCTCCCTCCCCTGTGCTTTTCTGCTTTCCCCATGGTTTTCATCCAATTTTCTGTCACTCACAGCTCTCTGTGTCACTTTGTCCCTGCTCTCAGTGCTCAGTTCATTTCAAGGATGTTACCTATGGGGCGCCAGGGCTTCACATCATGGCCGAATTCTGCATACATGAGTGCAAAGTCAGAGCACAGCGCTTCACACCTCCTTACGCAGGGCATACCATTCATTTTACAACCTATTCTTCCACCCCATTTCTCCCCTGCAGCTTCCACCTTCAAAGTAGCTGCCAAGTCCATAGGATGAGAGGCTGATGGGAAGAGAGATAATGGCCTCAAGTTTTGCCACAGGAGGGTCAGGTTGGATGTTAGGAAAAAATTATTCTCTGAAAGAAGAGTGATGCTGTGGCACAGCTGCCCAGGGAGGTGGGGTCACCTCATCCCTGGAGGTGTTTCAGAGCTGTGGAGATGTGGCACTGAGGGATGAGGGCAGTGGGCATGGTGGGGTGGGCTGGAGTTGGGCTTGGGGATCTTGGAGCTCTTTTCCATCCTTAGTGATTCTATTATTCATTCCTCTCTTCACTTTAAAGGAGAAGAATCCTCAAGTTTCTCCACAGAGGGAAAAGTCTTGATCTCATCTGGCTTCCCAAAAATGCCCAAAGGAGCGGTGGATTTTGCAACCCAGAGGCTTTGCACTTAAGGAGAACAGGTGGCCTTGGCTCCAGGAATGGGGCAGAAGGGGAAGGCAGCACAAGGTCCTGCCGTGGGGAGATGCTCACCAATACGAGCATCTCTGCCATCAGGGACATGCAGGCTGCCCTAGGGCTCTGATACTGCATGAAGGCATACGTACAGCAACAAGCAGCCCCAGAGCTTCCCAGCCTTGCTTCTGTGCCATCCCAACAACCACACTGAGCTGCAGCTCGGCCCCCTGCTTTGTTGTACACTCTGTCTGTCTTCAGCATGTCATGTGCTCAGAAATTTGCAGGGGATAAACAAACAAACCCTTGCAGTTTGCCTTAAATTGTATGCAAGACCCATGGCTAGTTGATATTCACCAGGAAGAGATGTCTGCTACCTCAGAACAATTAGTCTAAAATATTTATCAGAAATAAGTGTGTTTTTTTGGTGTTTTTTTTTTGTCCAAGTTTTTGAAGTTATGAGGCCTCAGATGGGATTAATGGAAATTTTAATTAAGATATGGAAATAAGCTGCTTTTTCCCCGTCTCTCAGAGGCTGCAGGGAGTTAACATTATCCTCAACAGCATGTCTCAACCTGCTGGGGGAACTATGTGCACGATGACTTTGTTTTTAAGTTCACCTCAGACAGGATGCTCAGCTGGGAACTGGGCACGAACTCCCAGCCCCCACCCACAGACCTGCAGTGCCCAGCAGCAGGAAAGGCTTTGCTGTAGGAGGGAATGGAATTTCAATCCCTGTATGTGTTTTGCAACACACACCCTGCCCACCTAGCTGAGCATCCCCAGAGCAGCAGAGCTCTGTTTGGTGCTTCTCCAGACATGTGCTTATTTAGATAGAACCCAGACAAAGCAAAGACAGAAGCAGAAATGAAGCGTTGATTATTTTAGGTTTGATCTGCAGTTCCCCATGATCTCTTCCATCAGTTGTGGTGTGAGTGCACAGCACAGGGAGCACCCTGCTCCTGAAGCACTGCTGTCACCATAAAGAAAAAACTGTCTTTGTGGATACTCACTCTGCAATGCAGCGTTGCAAACGGGATGAAATACAAACTGCAAGCAAAGCCCCTTTTGCAAATTGGGAATAAGAAAATGAGCTCATCACCCTCTGCTGGCATCTGCCACCAGAGAACCCTACCACCCATTTCATGCCCTTACCACCCCAAATCCACCTGCCATGGAGGTTCTTCCTTTTTCCACCATGCTGCACAGACACGAAGCATTGAGTTACACAGCCTTGGAGATGCTTTTTGTAGGAAAATGATTCTGATTCAAGCCTAGGAGCAACTCTGGCCCTTCGTTCTTAAAGATTCCTTGGGAAATAAGGAACCCAAGTACTCTGAAGCGCTGGACTTCTGCACAGAGACATAGATTGGGACTTACATAGGGAAGGTGCCTGAAAATGTTGAGAAAATTTGTGCAGAGGCAGCCTGGAAGATGTTTTGCTCCCTCTTTCTCCTTTCTCCTTTCGGTTTGTATGGATAAATCTCAGTTTTCCAATCTAAAGATGAGGGAAAATAGAACAGACTGGCACTCATGCTTCAGAAAGAATCATTTTTGGATGCATGGCTTCAGAAGATGATGACCTGGCTTTCAGATGCACTCAACATCTGGGTTTCTAGCTGAGCTCAACAAGAGCAGAAATTTTAAGAAGTGGGCATTTTAATTCTGATTTCCGAAGGCGGTGAAAAGTATCCAACAAGAACATTCAAAATTATTCATACTATTTTGTACTCTGTGGGACGACGCTTCAATTCCTACAGATACAAAACAAGTTGTTTTATTTATGGGGAACAGAATCTCATTCCCAAACTTGTTACACTGGTGGAAGTGCTTTTGAAGGCACTGTGAGTAACTTATTTCATGTGAGGATCAGAAAACAACTTGCAGGCATTAATTAAGTTCTGAGAGCTATGCATGAGCTATCTAGCCTTT
This sequence comes from Phasianus colchicus, assembly GCF_987193195.1. Classification (NCBI taxonomy): domain Eukaryota; kingdom Metazoa; phylum Chordata; class Aves; order Galliformes; family Phasianidae; genus Phasianus; species Phasianus colchicus. The sequence continues at coordinate 8,860,666 of NC_143452.1, forward strand.
TCTATTCCAAGCCCATCTACCTGACAAGGGGGGACTAAAAGGCATGAAATGGCTCATCCAGAGTCACAGAGAAGTTTCTGGAAATGCTAATGCTGAAATTCAATTGTTCTTTTTTTCTTTCTTCAAAACCAGATTCTGTCCTACAGCACTGAGAAAATTAAAAAAAAAAAAAAAGGAAAAAGGAAAAGAGAAAGGAACAGATGTATTAAGGATGCCCAGATGTTCTTGATACAGAGGGCATAGGTCAAACCTGAGATCCTATTTCAAGATCTAGAGAAAATTACCTTTGCAATGACATGTGGCATGACCTCCAACTCCTAATAGTCCGGGAGCAGTCCATTCCTGAATGTTCAGATCATGCATTTTACATTCAGGATCTCTAAATCATCTCTTATCATTTACTTACTTCTCTCCAGTAATGCACACTATTTTTCTGCTATCTCTCTCTTCTTATGTGGGCTGCATCCTGCTACATGTTTTTCAAAAGCACATGAAAAATCTCGAGGCACAAAGCTGACATTTAATGCAAGGCTTGGGTACGGCTGCTGATTACTGCTTGCTTGTGTGCTTCATATGGAATGGGCAGACAGACTGCAGAAGGCTGGAAGGCATTAAGCAGGGATGATTTAAAGGGGATCTCAATGAAATTAAACTTTTTTCAAGTAAAGCCCAGCAGGGGATAACAAAAATTAGGGCTGGATTTACTAAAAATGAAGTGCTCCAGTGATTAAAAATGGTTGGCTGCAAAATCCCAAACTGCATTCGATTGTGAAACAGCACCAAACCAGCACAGCACAGCTACTATGAATTGTGTTGCTAATTACAAACATGTCATAATATCTTCGTTTGTACAGTGAGGATGGAACTGTTTAATGATGATTTATTAGTGCTTATGCACAGATATAGTGTATTTTCTTTTCTCACTGATGGGTTCCTACAAATAAGAAGAAACGATAATCGTTATCTAAGCTCTTGACTTTCCTTGACTTAATTGCAATCTAAGTCCACTTCTAATCTGCATGGATCACAGTTGCATGATTTGGAGTTCAATTTGAACCCCCCGCGGGTACACATGAGGAGTCTACACGGTTTGCACGTGCACGGGTTGTGAGCATACCTTTTTTTAAAGAAAAAAAAGGGGAAAAAAGGAAGGGAAGTTAGAAGGAAAGGTCTCTTTCTCTCCCCCTATCAGTGCACACAGCATCTGCCTCCCTGCCAGTACTGCAGTTTTCTCAAGGACCAGGATTTTTTCCACAGCTCCCTATTTTATGCTATAAAAAAATGAAGAGCCTTAGAGGAAGAAAACCATAATTTACTGAGATGGGGGAAGAGTGGGGCTGTTCTGCGCCTGATCCACAGCGTTGTGCCCCTGAGCTAAGGAGAAGATCCCTTTGTGCTTCACGACGGCTATTTGCAAAGCTGTCTGAGAGATCTGGGTGCCTAATTCTTATTAGAATACTGAATTGAGGTTTTTCTTACCCTCACTTGTGCCTTGGGAGATTTCTCCATCCATTTAGAAATATAGGAAGGGGAACCTCAAGCCCTGCATTAATGCAGCTCAGAAGGGGAGAATGAGCAGCACAGATGCAGTCAGAAAATGGACTTAAACCATGACCCAACCCATTTCTCAGGCTCAAGGGAGACAAGCTACCTGCTTTTCTCCTGTTGCTTTGATAACTGTTTGAAAAGCATCTGCACATCCCATACCAGGCTGAAAACCCAAAGCACTGCAACATCCTCATGCTTGGAGGATATCCCTAAGGAACAGCAGGGTGGTTGGAATTGTCCCTACTGGAACTGCCACACTTGCTCAGTTGGGGGAAAGCTCAGAATACAACGGGGGATCACTCTACTTCATCTCATTCTGATTCTTATAAACACAAAAAGTATCTGCAGTGTAGCAGCTAAGATTTAGGTTGATTGCTGCTGAAATAAGGCTTCCACAGATTTAATTAGCCACAGGGATGGGTGCCCAGCTCATTATCCTGAAAACATGATGATGCTCCATTTCCACACACAGGCTCTCTTGGTTCCAAAGGGCTCCTGGCAAACCAAACCCAACCTCACTGCTGTTGGACTGATGGAGCCTGTCTGTGCCCCACGCACTGCTTGTGCATGGCCTGAGCTGACCTCTCCCTCTGCAGATAGCTCCCTGCAGATCTGCTTTTGTCTGCAGTGTATTTGAGGCTGTAATGAGCTCAGCATTATGCCCACCTGAAGTGAGGCATTGTCCCAGCTTCCTCCGTGCCCGCAGGTCTCTGTGCTGGTGAGCCCAAATGGGCACCACGAGACAAGCACAGAGAAATGGCCCCAGAAACCAGGGAGGTGAATGCAAAGGAACACATTCCTTGGAGGTGCCCTGAGAGTTACTTCCAGGCCCACGACAGCTCCATTAGCTGTACCCAAGGTGCCACTTCGCATTTCATGCTACAGTGAGATTTCGGTCTGACCGGCAGTGATTTGCACAACTTGGGGAAGTTTCTTTCTCAGTACCAACACATTGACTAAAAAGGCTGCCCAGCGCCACGGGCGAGATCTGATGTTGTGTTGGCACATACAGTTGCCCATTGACTGTGAGAAATCAAACAGCACAGCTTGAATCATACAGTCATGGAATATCCCTAGCTGGAAGGGACCCATGAGGATTATTGTGTCCAAGTCCTGGCTCCACGAGGGACCACCCAAAAATCAGAAAATATGTCTGAGCTGTGCAGCTTTCAGATAGCTGAGTCCAAGTCCACGTTGGAGTTTGGAAAAAGCCTCTTTGGGAAATGTTTGGAACGGTCTACCTTTGCGTACCTTTGCTACGGATACCTTTCAGTATCAAAAGGGGGGCTACAAGAAAGAAGGGGAGACTCTTTTGCAGCATCTGTGTGATAGAACAAGTGGAAATAGTTCCAAATTCAGACAGGAGATTTAGGCTGGATACAAGGAAGAAATTTTCTACGATCATGGTGGTGAAGCACTGGCACAGGTTGCCCAGAGAGGTGGTGGTGTCCCATCACTGAGACACCCAGTGTCAGGCTGGAGGGGCTCTGAGCACTGATGGAGCTGTGGGTGTCGCTGCTCATTGCAGGGGATTGGCCCAGATGGGCTTTAAAGGTCCCTTCCCACTGAAATGGTTCTGTGGTTTTATTTTGTCTGGATAGTGGATTTATTGCTGAAATATGGTTGTAACTGCAAGAAAAACTTGGAGGATTTGACACAGCTTCTTGAACCTCTGTTTGTGAAACTAATATCTATCCTGAATTGGTAAATACTGTCCTTTCCCCTGAAGGTCTGTGTATGTGAAAAAATGTCTGCCAACAGATGATGATATTTTGAACATTGCCTTATTTTTTTTATCTTCTAGTCTTGCTACAGTTGGTGTAAACAAACAAACAAAAACCAACAGCAACATTTCTGAAAAGAGCAACATATAAAAATAATGGTTAGTATGGCAGTGCAGAGGAGTCCAAGCCCTGGAGCTTAAGAAGTCAAAAATGACATATGGCAGAGTTTTGCCCTAAACATTACTGGGCAGCAATGGGCCTCAGCACTGCTGCATTATGGAGCTGATGTCCTCGAGTGTGGGAAGATAAGCACTGGTCATGCTGATTGCTCTGCTGGCTCTGCTTTGTGCTTTGGGTTTACTCCTGTTCTATAGGTGTTTGACATGAGAGTGACCTCAATATTTTAATTTAAGTGAAAATTGTATATGGGATGGTTGCTAACGTGTAGTGCCCTGGTTGGAAGAAGCAAAAGGTTCTGGAGCCCACAAAGGGGAAAAAATCAATAAATAACAATAAAAGTGAAAGAAAAACGTTTCTCTGGCACCCAGCAATGCAGCAGCAGCAGGAGACACAGCCACAGGAAGCGGGGAGAAAAGACAGGGGGAAATGTAAACAAGATGTCTCATTTGAGAAGAAAAAAAAAGAGAAAATTTAAAGTAAGGCACGTGTTTTTGCAGGATAGCAATAGTGAATGAAAGGACAGTTAGATGGAACAACTCCCCTTGAAAAGCTTGCACACATGGGAAGGAATGCATTGCAGACGTTGCCTGGGCTTTGTCATGAACTGAAGCGAGAGGAGGAAAGAGGAAGCACCACAGGACTGCAGCCCCATGCAGAGAGTGGCCTTCCCTGTCTTCAGCTCACAGCTCTCCAGGCTTTTGCTTTCTGATTTTTACATTGGTTAAGAAACACAAAGGAACCAATGCTTCCAAAGCCACTGTGCTCGGTCACATTAACCTCATCCATGCTCTGCGCTGATGCTCACGGTGCCGGTGCTCGATGTTTGAGTGAATCAGCAATTCCCTGCTAAACAGCACGATTAGAAGATGGAGGCTGGGAGCAAGGCTTTGAAATTGTAAGAAAACTGTTTATGAGTGCTCAGAGGGAGAATTACTTAGAATCACAGAATCAGAGAATGGCTCATGTTGGGGGGGACCTTAAAGATCACCCAGTTCCAATCCCTGCTGTGGGTGGTCCTGTCAACCACTCAGGCACCAGTTCAGGTTCCCTAGAGCCCCATCCAACCTGGCCTCAAGCACCTCCAGTGATGGGGCATGCACAACCTCTTGCATTTCCTCTCCCAAAATACTGCAACCCAATGGCAGATTTGCAGAGCAGTTATTCTGGAGACGTTCAATCTGAATGCTCAGTAATCTGAAATTCACCCATTTTGCAGTTACGCTCAGTGTTGGTGCTGGGGAAGCACACCTCATCCCCTCCATCCTGCCTGCCCCAAGCACAACAGAGCATCACCCACTACCACACCACAGCCATGGACTGCAGAGGAAATTTGTCACTATTATGCTGAATTGTGACCTCTCCAACCCTGACTGTTCAAGGAGAATTGGGGTATTTCTCAGCCTACTTGCTCCTCCAGAGTGCTGCAAGTTGGGAGGAGCCCTACATTGAGGTTATACCCAAAGGACCTGATTTCCAGTGTCCCTGCCCATTGGCCCCGTTCAGAAAGAAAGTGAATCTTGTGTCAGCATCACATCTCAGAGCAGCCCTGAGAGCCAGGCAGGAGGGCATGGGGCTGGCAGCGCTCAGGCTTTGGTGCTAATAAGACAGCACAGAAGCTGTGAGGCACCACCAAAGGTGCAAAATCCCCTTTCCCTTCCTCCCTGTGCCACGAAGAGAGTCCCAAAGAAACATACACGCCTCTATTTAGCTTCTGTTCCTTTCCAAAAATAAATAAAAAATAAATTATTCAGCTCATACAGGCAATGAATATAGGCCACGAAATCCAACACACAGCAGCAAAAGTACTCCATTATTAAGTCTGTAATTGCCAAGAATTAATTTGCTAATTGCATGCAACTAATCTGCGTCCTTTTTGTTTTATATCAATTAACAGAGTAATTAAAAAAAGCAATCTTCTTGATAGTTCCTCACTGGCAGACTTAGCCCAGCAGAGCTAATGAAAGAGGGCCACCCTTTAACTAACCTCATTAGTATCTCTTCTTTTGTTAAACATCCCACAAAAAATAGTTAATTTTGCTGCATGGAGTCCTTGATGTTTGCTGCTAACGAGGGGCTGTGAGGCTCAGAACTGCTGTTTGTGCAGCACAGGGATGCTCACTGCCTGCCTGGGGCTGGGGGCAGCTGGGTGCCTGGGGCTGACTGAGGGATGGGAGCAGCTCCCCGCCCTTTGCGCTGCAAGGATGAGGTTTGCTTTATGCAAAAAAATGATAGTAATAATAATATATATATATATATATGCAAACAAGTGACTGCAAGAAAAGAGCAGCTGGGTGCAGCAGCTCCCAGAGTATCCTCTGGGTTTCTTTTGCTTAGAGTTGCCACTCTGCACTGTCTGAGCTTCTGGAGCTCTCCCAGCAGCTCCTTGCTTTGAAAATACCCATCATCAAGAGACCATGAGCTCATTGCACACCCCGTTGGCACGCTTGGCTCACCCTCTTCATGGCCACTGATGGCCAAGGCATGTTAACGGCGTGCTTAGGGCAGCGGTGAACAGAGGAATTACTCTTTGCCATTTCCAAGTGAGAAGAACAGGTAAAAGAAAAACTAACCCACAATTGCTGTAGTACTTGTGCCTCTGAAGCAAGGGCTTTGCTATGCTGGTGAGAGCCAAGAGCTGGGCCAGAGGCTTTCTGGCACCATGCACTGTGCACCATGTACAATGCACCGTGCACCATTGCCTATGGCAATGTGTTAAAACCACTCTATTTGACTTCATTTGGACTGAGACTCTCATCCAGTTATTAATTACAGCTTAGATTGAGCTGAACTGCTCTCAGTGCCTCAGCGATAGCAAGTCCCTCTTGCTGATGTTTAAAGGCACCAGGATCTGCCTCCCCTCCCTCCTTTCAGGGATCTGAGGTCCCTGATGGGGCCAGCAGCTGCCTGCCATGGCTTTTCTGCATAAGGAACTGATGGAAAGTGAAGCAGGAAGGGAAGTGTTACTCCATGGGGGAAAACAGAGAGGGGGAAAAGGGAGAAGCAAGCAAGAAATAAAAAGAAGCCAGATTTGTGCTTCATCCACTCCCTTCCATAATCAGCTTATGTTGTAGAGTTAAATGAAGCGAAGGGAAGCACGTGTGAGCAGAGGGGGTCATCAGCTGAGAGCCTGTAAATCAGGCACCAATGTGCAAGGCGTGTGCAAGGCACACATGCAGTGGAGCAAGGCCCGGAGCTGGCAGGGACCGACCCTCTGGGCTATGTGCAAAAGAGCAGCTGAGACGAATGCAATCCCTCCCACTTCCCTGCCCATTTGTTTCTTATGAATGTGTAATGAATGCTAATGAGTGCCTCACTAGGGGCATATGGTTAAGATATATAGAGGCTGAACCGCCCTGCAAAGGGGGGGAAGATGCTGATGGTGTGGGGTTTGCACCTTAAGTTGGTGCTTCTTCACCAAGATGTATTACTTTTCAAGGATATTTCTTCAAAAACATCCTTACTGCCACCACCTGTGTGCTACTAAAATTCCCTGGAAATGAAACCAGGCCTTTAGCCTATATGAAAAGGATGAGGCTGGAGGAAAGCATTTCTCACCTGCCTTGGAGGACAGGGCAGCCAGAATGGGTTACCTTCCTTCTCTATGGGTGGCCCCAGTCACCCAGTAGGTCTGTGGCTCTGCAGAGGGTTCCCATAGCCCTGCTGGTGTTTTGTGTGTATTGGAACCTCTATGGCTTGAGCTCAGAGCCTTGCAGTGGGCTGGGGGTGAGGCAGAGCTTTGCCAGCAGCTCTCTCCTCCCAGTGCAGTGACCTCGAGCTTGGTGACCTGGGCTGCTGCTGCTCACCTGGTATAAGAACATCCAGAACCCACTGCGAGGTGTCCAGAAGAGTTAAGATCTTGTTTCTCCAGACAATTTTGCATCTAGTCGTGAAGTGCTGCCACTACCCCAAAGAAACAAAGACTTGTAGATCAAGATAGTGATAGAACAAGGAGGGATGGTTTTAAACTAAAATAGAGGAGATTTAGGTAAGGTGTGAGGAGGAGATTTTTTACTCAGAAGGCAGTGAGGCACTGCTGCCCAGACCTACGTGTGCCTCATCCCTGAAGGTGCCAAGGCCATGGATGAGGCCCTGGGCATCCTGACCTGATGGGGGACACCCAGCCCATAGCAGCAGTGGGGATAAAGGGGCTGTGAGGCCCTCCCAACCCAACCATTCTGTGATTCTATGACAAATGCAGATCCCTTTATTGGGCTCCATCCGACTGCCCCTGGCTCTCAGTCCCAAGGCAGTGCTCACTGGCTTCTGCACCCATCTGGAGACAGCTGCCACATCTGTGAGCCATCAGCGAGTGCAAACCCTGATGGCCCATCAGAGGGCTACAAAGCAGCAGGAAAATGCTCAAGGACTCTCAAGGTAATCCAAAAATATCTGAAGAAAGCTTCACCTGCATCAAAAGTTCTTTCAGTACCAAGCAACATCACAGGACGACGGGAAGCTTTTCAGCAGCTGGGTCCTCCATCAGCACAGTAGCCTCTGTCTCTGCTGTTTCCCAGATAACTCTGTTCTCTCCCTCAACCCTGATCAGGAGCCAACCCAAAGCTCTGAGGCACCTCTGTCCTTTGCCATCCACCTCTTTCCTTGGAATAGGAGCTGAGACAGGTCAGAATGATGCAGAAAAGTGCAGTTTGCCATACTTATGACTGCTGTTTTATCAACTCCTTTCTGAGAACAAAGCAGCCCAGGTACCTCCCTGAGTGAACCAGCAAGCTGGAAACATTTCAAAGTCCTTCTAAAAATTCCAAGCTGAAAGACAGCCAAATCCCCGCAGTGGAGCGGAGGTGCGAGGCACTGAAGTCTCCGGGGTGGGCAGAGCAGCCGCCGCCGTATGCAGCATCAACACCTCCTGACACGTCTGTGTGCGGCCGCTGCTGCCCACTTGGATGGGAGAATAGTGTGGCTGCCAGCACCGGAGAGAGAGGAAGAGAGGGATGAGCTGGGCAAGATGCTGCATTTTCTTTAACCCTCTCTCTGTGTTTCTCGCGCAGATCGCTGGGAATGGCTGAGTTTGCTGGGAGATGTCGTTGCTGCACAGCACCTGAGATTGATGCTCAGCCCCTAAGATGTAGGAACCACACTACCATCTCTTTTTCCCATCCCTGATGAATTCTTTCTGCTCACCTAAAACAAATGTTCACAGATAATGATGGCAAACAATAAAAAATTGCAAGGATTGCTGCTTTAAATCCATGCAAGTGTGTGTGAATCCACTGTGGGTGGGGGGAGTTGGGGAGAGGGTTTGGGTAGCAGCTTCATCTGTGGGCAGAGTCTTATTTATTTGAAATTTCTTTCATTTTTGAATCATACAATGGCTTGGATTGGAAAGGACCACAAAGATCATCTTGTTCCAACCCCCAGGCACAGGCAGGTTTCAGTTATGGGCTTTTCAGGCTTTTCAGTTTTTTCTTTTTTTTTTTTTTGCTTTTGCCATATTCTAGAGTAAACCTAGAGAACCATGGAGATGTGGCACCAAGGGACATGGTCAGTGAGCATGGTGGGAGGGGTTGGGTTTGGACTTGGTGATCTTAGAGCTCTTTCCCAACCTTAATGATTCTATGTACCTCCATCAAAGCATCACTGCTGTGTCGGTCCCATCTTCTGCTCGTGCCATCTCCTTCTCCATCTAAAACCAGAAGCCTCTGACATTCAAGCAGTGAGGTGCTGCTGCATGGCTCACAGTGAACACCCCAGGGCTGTACCCAGCCCCAGGTCCCCAGGGGTGGGCAGGAGCAGAGCCCCATCCCCATCCCCAGCTGCAGAATGCAGCGCCTGATGCGTGGTAATGACATGAAAATGAATAGAATAAACTGATGGAGTGGCATTGTTATTAACCTTTGTTCCTTCAATAAATCACAGCAAAGAGCAGAAATTACACCCGTTTCTGACAAATCCTGGTTACGCAGCAGATTCCCCTTGCTTCTGGTTCTGTGCCCCCTTCCTCACTCTTAGAACAGCTACTGGGGACACGCAGTACCCGTCATGGTACTGGAAGGAATAGGGATAATTCAATGCTGGCTTGCAGTAGTATGGAGCAGGTGAGACAGAGGGTTTCCAGGATGTTTTGCAGCTCAGGGGGTCCACTGGTGTCCCCTGCATCAACTCTGCAGATGCCTGCATGCAAACACAGCAGTACACGCAGATACGGATATGTGCATTCCTTTTGCATAAAGCTTTGGATCTCAGGAACCATTGAATGAAAGGCTCCAGAAAGTGAAATGTATTTTCTCCCAGATGCACCCTCCTCCAGATGTGCCCACTCTGAAGGTACCCACTCCAAATGCAACCCGAGGGCTCTGCTGCTGCGTGTGAGTGAGCAGATCCCTGAGGTCAGCACTGTGCCTTCGGATCGATCCGTTCAGAATGCAGTCAGCACAAACAGCCCCACCACAGAGTGCTGTCCCTGCATATTTAAAGCTACCTGGGAAGAGGACCTTTCACCAAAGTTTTTCAATGAGACTGAGCAATCAATGCTGTGTTGAAGATGTTGGCCAAGTGGTGTAGCAGCTGCTGTTAAAATGCACGGATTGATCATAAATCAGAATTGAATAATACTTTTTTGCATTTTAAAATGTGTAGATCTGTTTTCTCAGAGCAGATGGTTGTGGATGAGGGAGTTGAAAAGGTTTCTTTAAAGCAAAGAATTACAATTGAATCGACTTTGAAGGACTTCCTGCGCAACAAGCAGAACACATATATTATATTGGTTCACATTATTTTTCTTTTGAAATCCACAGAAGTTCTCTCTGGGGACTTAAAAGAATTCATGGGAAGTTCCAGAAACCTCATATACAGTGAAAACAGTGGAATTCAAATATTTCCTATAGGATGGGATCAGCATCCCTACAGTGACTGCGCAAACATGAGGTGCCCCAAGAGCATGGGCAGCCCTTACCTTCACAGATGGGTGGCACAGGGAGAACAATACCATGTAAAAAACTTCAGTGAATACCATGGCAATGGCTTATTTCCTCTGATACCATTCCAGCTGTGCGTGGTTTCCTTGTAGGAACTGCAGCTTGTAGGGTAACGGGAAACGCTCTGCTCCCTGGGAAGCGGCTGCTGCCTTGGCAGCTTTGCTATTGTCAGATCTGCAATGAGACCCAACCTTTGTTTTAGGTCAGCTCGAATCTAATTGAGGGAGGAATAGTTGTTGTGTGGATGTCTTTGTGACTTATGGGCTCGGAGTTGATTTTGCTCCCCCAATCTTATTAAGGACTTATTATAGAGTGAGCACTGCTGCGGAGTGCAGGAGGGTATGGGTACAGAGCCCTTTATTGCTGGTGAGGGGTGCATGTGCAGGAGGAGGAGCGGGAGGGAAACACGTGGGACATCAATCATCCCGTAGAGCCTAAGCCCAGGGAAACCACAATATTTTCTTTCTATCTTTCAAACGGCAGGTGGATCTGATCCAAACTGAATGCGAGCAGTGAGCTGGGGGCACAAGGATTGGGACAGCATCTCTGTCTGACAAACCCTGGTGAGCACATCGGGGCACTTTAATTACCCCAAAATTACCCTTCCTTTCCTACTTCCCCTCTCTGCTCCTGGAGAAGGTGGGGTTCTGCCATGGGGTCAGTGGGAGAGGAGCTGGGCTGAGGCTTGGGCTGTTTTCCTTTTCAGCAATTTCCTTTTCAGGACCAGGTGGGGGCAGAAGTTGTAAAAACCCCTCCAAGTCCCACATCACAATGCCCTTCCTCAGATGATAAACATAATAATAAAACCCCTCCTCACCGCCAATATGATGCTAATGCTTCTTAGCTCTGTCAAAAGTGAAAACAGCTCCTTGCTGTCAATTACTGGAGGGACAGCTGGAGTCTCTCCTCTCACTGTCAGGATGCAGACATATTGCATGTCATCAAGAAGGTAACAAATTCACCAGGACAGCATCACCATCTGTCACCAACAGAGACACCGCCGAGACAAAGGGTCAGGCAATGCCGCAGAGCCCGGCCCTTAGAGGGGAGCTCACCCAGGGACACACAGCCCCACTCTGCAGCCCAGCTTTGGGCTTTGCAAGGAAGGTTTTGCCCAAATCATCTCATGCTGCAGCCCCTGCAGTGGGGTTGAAGCTGTAGGTGAAGCGCAATCCCCAACCCATGGGATTGTCACCCTGTAGCGCCAGGCTTGTGTGGGTCACACATTAGAGCATCATTCCTCATGTGTGGGGAGCTCACAGGGGTCCTTTTGGGAGTCAGTCCCAGGCTGAGCTGGGCCACATGTTGAGGGCCAGATGGCCAATCCCCCATTGCCATGGTGTGAGTGCCCCAACCCCATGTTTGTTGGGGGCTGCTGGGAGGTGCCAGCCCTGCTCCCAGCCCCACACTCAGCAAAAAGAGAGAATGGCTCCAGTGTGTGTTTTGAGGTCATTTTCAGTATTAAAGCAGCTTGCAGGAAACTTCAAAAAACGCTCTTCAAACCCTTCTCCATTAAAAATGCCATTTTTTAAAAGCATGTTTTTGAAGATTCTGTTCAGCAGGATGGTGTAAATAGTGTAAATAATTTACGCTTTTTTTTTTTTTTTCTCTAGCATATATTGTTGTGCTATTTAAAAATAACCCACATAACTCCATTCTTTCACTCAAGATGAGGCTCATTTACAACTGATGATGTGCTAATTATTTTCAGAGCAGAAAAAAATCACAGCGCTTAAAACCAGGAGGAGTGCAGTGATTTTGGAGGAGCCTGAAAAGAAAGGAGCTTCTGTAGAACTGCCCAAGGGTTCAGAACAATGTGTCTGCATGGCTCTTGTGCTCCTGTTCAGTATGAATTTGGATTCTGTTGCTATGGGGAAGAGAAGCCCAAGAGCAAGGCTGGCACCTAGGAATGCCGTTTGGACTTTTGGCCTCTGGTGGTGGCTTTCCCATTGGTATCAATTGCAAGACTCGGGACTCACAATCTATATCCCAGAATATCTCAGGTCCCTTCCCCAGGTGAAGGGAATGGAGACACCTGGAATGAAACAGCATGAGTCAGACTCTGGACTTCCCTGGAAATCCTGCCCTGTTCTGTGGCACAGTAATAACTCCAAAGAAGCACAACAAAGTTCAATCTCAATACCAAAATGCAGCAAAACGTTCACTGCTGCTGCTTGTTCATCGCTGCTGTTTACAGCCAGCACACGGCTCAGGGAGAAACATGGTGCTGCATAAACAAGGATACATTTCTAGCAAGGAGAAATTGTCAAAGTGTGCCAAAATCCATTCCATACGTCAGGCTACAATAAAGGACCACTGACTGCCACTGCCCTGGATCACACAAAATAAATTATAAAGGAGTTCCAGCACAGGATGCCCTCCCACAGCCCCTTCTGCTGCTTACGGACCCCTCTGCAGACTCTTCCTCAGGTCATCTCGCTGACCCTCAGGAGCTAGCCTCAAAACTTTGCTTGGGGTGGATCTGTCCAAGCATTACTGCTGGAGGGTTGCCTAGAGCCAAGTCGCACAGCAGTGCTTTGTTTCACCCTCACATTGCCACTTTAATGGCATTCAGCGGATGAAACCCAGGCCACACACTTGGGATGTGGACAAGGTTTTAATTCTATTGTTTGCAAAGGTTTCTGCAAACTGAAGCAAATCCTGCCCTGGCTGCCTGGATTAGCTGGCCCCGCGCTGGGCTTAGCGCTGTGAGGGCATTTATCGGCTACAGAAGGAAAAGTGCAAACGATCTGATGTCCCCACAGCTCCCTGCCTCGGTCCCGGGGGGTGGTGACATCGCAGCCAGAGCTCACACAAAGCCTCACGTGCAGCTGTTTGGGAGCTGGAGCTGATCCTCATGTAGGCTCAGGTTTGGACACAAATGGCCTTATAGCACGAGTTCTGAATGTTGGTCACCTTTTCCTCTCTGAAATGATGGTGACATTTGTATTAAAACTTTTCATTTCGACTCTTGATTTGTTCAGACTACATAAATCAGCATTCTGAAAAAAAAAACAAATCACACCTCATGAACCCATTAACATTTTTTGAAGAGATACATGAAGAAGCACTTAAAACCAGTAAGAATGGTGAAATTCTGGGTTTTCTAGGTAACTCAACTAGATGCTATTGTCTACCAAACTAAATCCTGGGTACGGATTTATTAGTCAATCAATCAGTTTCCTAGCACATTGGTTGTACCAGAGATGTGTATTTCTGGGATTTTCACTTCTGGCTTTTGTTTTAAAATCATTTCCCCCTTCAAGTCTATAGGGTACCTTGCTCCTCTGTCATCCAGAAAACAGAAATTCATGCCCAAGACTTGGGGCAAGATCTATCAAAGGCAAAACAAGTAGGTTTTGTTGACATTTCTCCTTGGTGCACTGTATGACCTCTCTCCCCTCTTAAGGAACAGCACCAAAAGTCCCTCCAAAGTGACACATTGCCCTGTTTTTGGCTCTGTTTTTTGGCCTTGGGAAAGAAGGGGCGCACATTTCCTTACAAACGCTAGGTAAAACCCAAATATGTAGCTAATGATTTTTATTTCCAAATCTTATCTTTTTGTAAAGGTAGGAATATACACTTCTGACGTCTGTTGTTATGTTTTGATGTTCCTGTTTCCTTGAAGCTCAGTTCCACAGCCAATGTGGCACACAAAATGTGAGTGCATCTATCCACACAGTCTATGTTTATGAAAACACCAACACAAGGTACTTACTGGAGATCCAGACTGGTGCTTTTGTTTTTGTCACAGTCAAAATGCTGTGACAAAAGCCAGCTGCAAACTTCTCATTTCCATTGTTTACAAGCAGAAAATAACATATGACTTTGCAGATCTTCAGAAGATTGCCCAAAAGAAATCTTCAGAAGAAATGCCCAAACTTATAAGTCCCAGACATCTCTGTGTGTGAAACTGCAGCTAGAGAAGCGCCTGCACAAATAGGGATTAATATTTGTAGGGATTAATACAGAATAATAGATATTCTGAAGATGGTCACTTCTGAAGAATGTCTAGGGTCCTCAATATTGGTAGTGTTTAATTTGCATTGGTTGAGTGTAAAAGACAAAATGGTGGCCTGGGCCTTGCTCAGCTTTCCTACCAAGTAGCTCCACCAAATTAGTAATTTAAACTGAGTCTGAAACAGCACTTTGTCTGCATTTACAGACGTATTGCCCCAGGATAAGAGATGTAATTCTCTGAAATGAAGAAAATTAAATCATTACCCTCTTCACCCAAGCCTTTTTGCTGTTGGAAAGTTAGTTTTGCATTTAATGAATATGGGCTCATGTCTTTCTAATGAGTATGAGATAGCTGATGTAATTGAAAACTTAAGCAGGAAAAAAAATCATTACAAGTTTTTTCTTAATTAATTTATTTTGTATATTAGTGTTATGAGTGATAGTTACCAGTAGAATAATGGGGATGGAAATCCACAATTTACTCAACAGGCAATTCAAAAACATGTGCTGGAAATAGGAGGTTCCCCATATTTTACCTGCTGGAAGGAAAGCAGCTGGAAATGAGTTTTCTGCTGTACTTCTGAGCAGACCCAGGGCATTTCCCCATCCCTACCTTCCTCCCAACTCTTGCCAAGGTGTACTTGGTCTCACATTTTCCATATTTCCTTTTTCAGAGACTTGCCCTGTCCCTTCTTTTGCTCCAACCTAAAATTTGGGAAAAGCATCCGCAACTCTTATAGCCTCCCTGCAGTCCCATTAAGCCCACTGTCCCACACTGCTCTGCATTTAAGTTGTGTTTGTCCCTTTTTCAGGGCTGGGAACTACACAAGACCCCAAGCAGATCCATGGAAGAGCAGTTGCTCAGGGACCACATGTCTGGGATGCACTGATGGTGTGATCTGGGCAAAGAAAGGAGTCTGGTGTCCTCTGCTCATCGCTCAAACCTTCAGCCTTTGGTGCTCCAAAAGCTAATGGGACTGGTTGACACTGTTCCTATGTATGAAATGGAGGACGGAAATACGCATTTTAATAATAAAAGGACATCAAGGGGAAGGGCAGAGGAGGTGCTGGGCAGAGAGTTTTTGATAATTCCCATCAGCTCCCTGTACATTTACTCCTGGAGGCCAGCCTTCCTCCACAGGCCCATGTATCATCTCTAGACAAAGATTTTCCTCTTTAAGCTCTTTGTTTTCTTCCACATTTTCACCAATAGTTAGATATTTCACGTCCTTGCTCTCTCATGAAGAACTTTTCTTGTCCACAGCAAAATACTGTCATTAACCTCTCTTCAAGCCCCAGTATCATTCTCCTGATAGTTTTCTCCATACTCCACATACGAAAACAATCATTCTCATTTCAGAGAATGTCCTTGAGATAATCTCTTTAATTTCAAGAACAAAATCAAAAGAGAGAAGAGGTGAAATGATTCTGAGAAGTACTCACTGCTGGGTGTTTTCCTGGAAAGACACATGCCCCTGTTTGGGGACAGTGGCTATTGCCAGTCAGTGATTTGCAGCCAGCACTGGGCTCCATGTAGCACAACCAGTATGGTGCAATGGTTCATCCTCATGCAATAAGATTTCCAAAATAGCTGAGAGCACGATTTGGAGCACAAAAAGATTTTCTTATACAAGCCACAGGCCTGACTGAAGATGTTACCAGTCTTCAGATTTCCTTTCTGCCAACAGCTGGGAGTGTGTAAGTGCTCCCTAAGCAGCTCCAGCATCATCCATCTCCTACCTGCAGCCCAAACTGATCCAAATGATTCAAAGTGGATTAGGGAGTGCAAAACCATCATGGTTACCTGCAGGGCAGGCAACAGGCATCTGGGAAGTGAGTGTCTGTGAGTAGCATCACTTGATCTGGGAGAGGATAAATGTCTGAAGCAGTAGCCAAGGGTGATGTCCTGATGGTGGTGCATAATTTATCCACAGATTGGCTTTCTGGAAAGAGGCAGGAGCAAAAAATGCCACTGTTTTCAGAGAGACTGAACTGAGATGTAGTAAAATGGGAACTGTGCTCCAGAGCTAGATCTGGACAGTGCTCCTGCTCTGCATTTCCATCAATATCCAATTTAAAAACAAATACCAGTCCCCACTTACTGTTTGCATCAGAGCAGATGCATCTGGAAACCATGCTTTGCCCTCACAACAACCCAAACTTGCTCTGAAATTGAAGACGAAGGTACAGCGTTGTCAGCCCAGAGCCAAGACCGTCACAGTATGAACACAAAAGGCAGCTGGTGGGACATCAGCTTATGGGAGTCTCCTTAGCTGACATAAGGAATGGTTAGATGGCACAGCCTCCTCTGGATCAAATCTATGAGGGAGGAGGATTTGGTTTGTTGGGCACAGATAATGGTACAGCCCCTGGTGTGAAGATGAGTCCAGAATACAGGCAAGGGAAATGAGCATAGGTTTTATAAGGCAGATCTGAAGAAGCCAAGGGGGCAACTTTGAGATGAGGTTGGGGACCATGAAGCGTAACCTTGGTCCTCCTGACCTATGGTTTATGGACACATGGGATATAAAGAAAGAAGTAGTTTGTGAAGCACTAGCTCAGGTGGCTCAGAGATGTGGTGGATGCCCCATCCCTGGAGACATTCAGGATCAGGCTGGAGGGGCTCTGAGCACCTCGAGCTGTAGATGTCCCTGTCCATTGCATGGGAGTTGGGTCAGGTGGCCTTTAAATGTCTCTTCCAACTCAAACAATTCTACAGTTCCATAAACCTGCTCCATGGGCTTTCTCCTGCCCAAAAGCAATGCAGTGGAGGAGCCTGGTTGAGATGCTCTAAGCATCTGAGTACAGTGCTGACACAGTGTGGGTGGAGGGACCTTTGTCAGTTTTTCTTAGCCTAAACCCCACCCTTTCAAAAGTCAGCACCACTTTAAAGAGCAGAGGGAAGAAAAAGACCCTCATTAATCATTATGCCATGATAGCACTACAGGGTGATTTCTGCTTCACACCTTTTCTCACAATAGTATGCAATTTAATTGCTTTTATAAAAGCTTTAATGATACAGACCAAAGGCCCATCTTAGCAACATCTTTTCTACTTCCGTGAAATTAAGGACACAGTTGGTAGTTGATAGAAAGCAGCAATCGAACCACTTCAGAACAGCAAAATATATCTCAACCTCGGTCAGATTTAAGAGCACACTTTCTGCAAATGCCCAGTAAAACACCTTTGATCAGCTGAGTCTAAATTTTCTTTCTGTGTGTGTTTGTTTTTGTTTTTTTTTTATCTTTCCATCTAGCCAATGCACACAATTTCAGGGCTTTTTGACCCAAGACCTTATTGTCTATAGGAACCTCTCCCAGAGGGGCAGATTTTATGATGAAAAAGAGGATGGGGGCAGAGATTCACAGTTACAGAACTGCCAGAAAAAAAAAAT
Source organism: Phasianus colchicus (assembly GCF_987193195.1). Lineage (NCBI taxonomy): Eukaryota > Metazoa > Chordata > Aves > Galliformes > Phasianidae > Phasianus > Phasianus colchicus. The sequence goes on from NC_143452.1 coordinate 8,878,404, forward strand.
GGGTGGGGACACTGAGCAAGTCCTATAGAGTCTTTATAGAAACTTAGAGTCAAAATCCACCAGGTGTTCAAGTAACTGCGTTTCAGCACAGGCAGACCTACCACTCAGCAGTGCAGGGTGCAGGTTGCAGGGTGGCACTTCACCAGGATTGTGCCAGGAAACCCTCTGGAAAAATCAGATTACAATGAATGCAAGTTGGGGCTGGACTGCAAGCCTGACCTGGATCACAAGTGCCTGAATCTGCAACTCTGCAGGGTTACGGCAGCGGATGGGCTCTGCCCAACACACACAATATGCTCTGAGCCATGAGGTTCGCACATGCTGTCATTTATGTAGCAGAGCTAAGGCCAATTTAGAAGAGATTACCTAAGATAAAAGACTTTGCTTTCCCTGAGAGCTAGGCAGGAAAACATCATTTGATCCAGGAGTGCACACAACTTGATGGAAATGTTTACCTCGATGGAAAGCATTAATCTGCTCCTGTATCCGAGTGCTGCGCTCTGTTAGATAGCACCTTAAAAGTTCCTTTGAGATCACTCCTCTTAAAGGGATGAATTTCAGTGTCGATAGGGATGCCTAGGAGGAAATTTTCAATGCAATCTGTAGGTAATAGCAATTCTTTACAATTAAACAAACAAAACAACAAAACAAGCATCAAAAAAATCAAAAGCACATTGAGAGATGTGGGTCAGGAACAGGTTCCCTTTTGCAGCAGGGCTGCACCTCTGTGCTGGTGGCTGCCAAGTTTTGCAGTCCAAGTTCAGCTCATTTACCCCAGGATTGGTAAAACCAGGGAATCATAGAATCACAGAACCAGTGAGGTTGGAAAAAACCTCCATAATCCCAAAGCTCAATCCCAATACACCCCACCATGCCCACTGAGGGCTCAAAACTGAGCACAGCACTCAAAGCCCAAACTGCTCCTTGCTCATAGCGAGGTCCCCCAGTTGCAGCAAAGCACATCCTACAAAATTTGGCCCCATGCATGCTGAAATTCTTCCCGTGGCTTCCAGTTCATAAAAGGGATTCAAGGCTCACTCTTGTGTCACAGCATTAGTTGGATGTACATTTATTTTGTATGCGCTCTCTTTCCTTTCAAGCACTTTGCTGTGAGAATCAGAGTTAAAAAGAGATAACTCATTAGATGCAGTAACACCCAAAGAGACAGCCACGGTATGAAGAGCATAGAATTCCCCATGTGATATTATTATATTGCCTTCTTTGCTGCGCAGTGTTACGGTAAGTAAGGGGATTATATTACTTGTCTCTCAATATATAGATAAGATATGAAAAAAAAGAGAAAGAAATGCTTTTGTTTCCATTCTAGTCTATTTGCCCACAGGAAGACAAAATCCTTCCTATCCTCAGAGTGGAAAAGGATGGCAAAGTCCCATGGGAGAAACAAAGTTGGATTCAGATGGGGTTCGTGACTGCATCCAAGAGAGAGGATCAGGCAGAATGTTCCAAGGTTTTTCAGATATTCCCTTGGACGCTGAAACAAAAGCAGAGGGCAGATCCATGCTGGCTGCTGTGCTGCAGGACAGGACTGCAGAGTGACACGAGGGCTCTCCAGCAGAGCAAGCCTGCAGTGGGCAGAGGTTGGATGTGCAGGGCCAGGAGCAGGGAGCATTTCCCAGCCTCTTGTAGGTCCTTCCACCCGACATGCATTCAGCCTGGTGCCTGACCCAGTAATTAAAATGTCTTCCCTTGTCTATTAAGTGTGGAAACCCTCTCCCTCTTTACCCCAAACATTCATTTAGGAAGCAAAATGCCAGGCTGCTGCCTCTCTCGTTTAATTTTTCCCCCTTCAGATTCCCTCGCTTCCTTTATTTGGTGCCAGCAGAAAACAATATGGTTTCTTTCATTGTCTTCTATTAAGACTTCCAAGCAAAGGGGGGGATTATTCCTGTTCCAGCGTGTGACGACATAATAGGCTCCTGTCCCAGGAAACAAAAGTCTTTGCGAGGCGATAAGGAGACAAGTCCTACTTATGATGTCACCCAAAAGACAGTAGTAGAAATAAAGAAAGAAAAGGGGGAAGAAGATAAGAATAAACATCTGTATATTGAGAATAACAATAACATTTGTTCTGCCTTTTATTTCTGAGAGCTGCCTTAAATTGAGCTTTGCACAGAGCAAAAAAGACTTTCTCTTTTTTTTTTTTTTTTTTTTGCGTATGTGCACAGATGGATTTATAATAATAAAAAAATCCATTGAAATGCAAAGTTTAGGATTTCCCCCTCCCCCTCAAAAATAAAGAGATCAAATAATTCTTAACAAAGAAAACTGTTCTGATTCTGTTTTTTTTTCCTGATCTTCTTGAGTTCTGACACTTTTTTAAGCATTTGGAGCGAAATGTAGGATGCATTGCAACAGAAATATGTATATTTGGGGAAACGTGTAGGCTACCATGAAGTGGTCCCTCCTGGCACAAGTGGGAATGGAACAGCATCCTGCCCTTGTGCCAAGTGGCCACTGTCCTGCATTCAAACCAGCACATCTATGGGCAGCACTTAGGAAAGAAAGGGGAAAACATGCCAATAGCTTTAATATTAGAGTTATCCATTAGTTTGCATGGTTTCCTTTTGGCCGCTGCTGTGTGGGAGGACATTGCAAAGTGCTCACTGTTTTGCAGAGGGCAGGGTTTGTGCTGTGGGCTGCCCAGGATCTGGGGTCCTGCAGGAAGGATGGAGCAATGCGCTGCTGTGGGGCTGCCCACGGTGGTTTCCCACACCCCAACACAATCAGCCTCATGGCATCCACTGCTTGAAGGACTGCTCTTGGAGGGACCTTTAGGACAAAGTTTAGACATTATGTGATAAACAGAACCAAAAGTGCATTTGCAGCTGATTTCCCTTCTCATAGCACGGTTGTTCCTCAGACTCACGGAGTGCTATTAGGTCTATACACAAGTGTATTAATAATAACAATTGCACTTGCAATTAATTTTAAAGCCCACCATCAATCTTTCTTAGCATTCAATCTGATGCACAGCCAGAGGGAAGGGACGTGCACTCCACGGCTCATTTAACCCCTTCCTTTTTTGTTTGCCAACAACGCTGTGTTTGCAGTGAAGAACCAACCGCGGCCAAGCCAACCCAAAGAGTTCGATTCGCCATCACAGGGAGACGGGACGTCACCAAACACTACAGAATCAATAAGTCAAGAGCAGAGAACAACCCGACGATGGCACTGGTGGAATTAGGAATGAACGCCGAGATTAAAGCCACCATTTTAATTCAGCACACAAAGCCTCACGGTTATCAGCGCAGCCATCGCTAGCAGGTGGCCAGCACGGCAGCTCCATGGCCACAGGGCAGCACAATGCAACGTGGGCAGGGAGGCAATAACTCAGCTGATAACCCCTGACACACTCATTCAGTTGCTAATTTGCTCTGCGTGCACGAGCTGTAACCAGCGTTTAAAGGCTATGATATTTAAAGCCTAATTTATTCTCTTTATTAAAAATGATATCAAACAATATTTCACTCTCCCTTTTGGTGAAGATTAACTGTTTATGATCCTTGTGTGTTACGTGAGGACATAACCATCACTCACGTCCATGGGGGGACCCAGGCCCTTTGGGTGACAGCAGGGCTGTTATTGTCAAAGCTCAGGAAGTCTTGTAGCAGAAAACAGCCTCAGTTCTCCAACAGCCCTATGCTGAGCATTAAAAACATCTCTTTGAGCTTGCTTATTTTTAATGGCCTTTATCATTTGATTTTGTTTATTTTTTTAATCACCGGTAGAGACATTTACAAACCAGAGAATTAATTTATTTCCAACACTCAATTTACCCACCAAGACCATGGTGAACCATTGGGCACCATTGTTTCCAGTTCCCCTGGGTATTGCACAAATGATTTAGTCTTATTTCTCTGCAGCATTTCCTGGAGGATTGCTTTCCTCCTGTAGAACCAATCCCAGTGCTGACCTGTCCCAGCCCACAGATACAGTGCTGCCCCCAGGTACCGCACAGCTCCTCTGAGCCAGACCAGCAGAAAGGAACTGCAAAAAATCCTGAAGCCATCAAGACTGTGTTTATTAAAATATTACTGACTTGGGCTCCTCCTGTGGAGGAGGTAAACTTTGAAACAGCAGCAGTGAATCAATACTGAACTAGCAATTAGCTGCGAAGAAGAGAGGTGAGTGGAAGCCATAAAGCACAGCCCCACTACATGCACAGGCTAAGAGAACAAGTACCCACATTCAATTGGGGTGATCCAACACCAGTGGCACAGCTCTGTGCTGCAAAGCTGTGAGTGGTCAGAGCCTGCAGTGTGCCATGCAGTCACATGTGGGCTTCTTCCTGGCCTCTGTGCTTCCAACAACCAGCTGTGACATGGGGGCAAGTGCACCTCAACAGAGCAGCTCAGACCTGTGCTGGAGGAGAGGTCGTGCATCAGCCTGCTCAGCTGGTTCCTGTTATTAACGTGTGAAACTGTCATACTTCATGAGATCACATCCAGTGTAATCAAGAGGATTTAGTTCACTAATATAGCAGCAGTCACACTAGATAAGATTGCTTATAGGGATAAGAGTGTACATTTGTCGCTCCGTTTTAATTAAAAAAACCTTAATAAAAGGTTGTAATGATAAACTGATAAGCAATTGTGTTCTCCCCTTCTCCCAGTAGGTTACTGCACCAAACTCATATTGCAATTAGAACCCTCCCCCAGGACACCATAGGACATATATCAGTGTTGGCTCCGCAGCCCACAGTTACTGGTCACCCCAATTTGTATGCTCACTTGCTGCTAACTAGATTCTTTTCCCCCCACCTTGATTCATGAATTATTTTGCCAGATAGGGAACAACCCAGAGTGAATTTATTTAGCACATCCTGGTGTTATGACTGAGTGGGAAGAAAATCCTCTCTCTGAAGACAACTAATTGAAAATGTGAGCAATTCCAGAAGGATTGCACTGCTGTGTGCCCTTCCTCAAAAGGCAGAGGTGCCACCAACCCTCCCCCTATAGCTAAGTACTAGAGTGTCCCTTCCCCATTTGGGATATGAGCCAAAATATGGTGTGATCCAGAGCCCCAGCCTGGTTGGAAGAGAGGTGCACATCCATTTACACAGTGTGCACTCCTGAAGCAGCATGAAGAGGCATGCTGCTATTGAAATTTCAGTTCATTTCGCAGCTGCAAACTGTATTAGCAGTAATAATAAACCAGAAGCTGTGCTATCCATTAGAAAGAATTCCAGACACTCTCCTGTGTTTGTTTCGCCTCTGATTTTAAGCATTCAGCACCAGCTGAACCCGTGGGTTCCCCATCCCTGGAGGCATTCAGAGCTGTGCTGTGTTGGAAGGGACCTTAAAGATCTTCCAGTTCCAAACCCCTGCTGTGGGCTGGGTGCCCCAACAGCTCAGGCTGCTCAGGACCCATTCATGGCTTTGGGCATCTCCAAGGATGGGGCACCCTCAGCTCTGGCAGCAGTGCCATGGCATCATTGCCCTCTGAGTCAAGAATTCCCCTCACATCTGACCTAAATCTCCTCTTTTTAAAGGAGATTTCCCCTTGTCCTATCACTCTCAGACCATATCAGGAGTCACTCCTGTTTATAAGCTCCTGGAAGGTCACAGTGAGGTCTCCCCACAGCCTTCTCCTCTCTGAGTCGAACACACCCGGCTCCCTCAGCCCTTCTCCATAGGAGAGATGCTCTGAGCATCTTCATCGTCCTCCTCTGGACCCACTCTAACAGCTCCACATCCTCCTTGTGCAGAAAGCTCCAGGCCTGTATACAGGACAGATTTTGCTCTGAGTTCCCTACAAGCCTTGTGTTAGAGCAGGCACTGGAAAACATCTCCTGAGCCCCACTGTGTGCCTGCACAACACCAGTAAGAGAGACTGGCTGAGTATGGTCAACCCAAAAGCTGCACTGGATGTTGTGAGCCTCAGAAAAGCCTTATATCCCTAGAAGAGGTTTGAAACATGCATTTATCAATAATATTTTTTGCTTAGCTTTTTTTTTTTTTTTTTTTTTTTTTGAAGTGTTCCAAATTAACACAATAATGGCAATGTTGATTTTTTTTTTATCTCTACTTTTCAGTGAATATGAATGCTCAACTCTGGCAGGGCTTAACTTTGTGTATGAAGAGGGAAAAAAAAAATCCTGGTAAATATGTTGTTACTGATTTAAAAATCTATTTGTTCAGTAATTTCTGCTGGAGCCATCATTATCTTGCCAAAGCAGCTGTTGGAATATTAACTAGACGCAGCAGTAACAAGTGGAATATAATTAGCACTCCTTGTTCCAGTGAATTTTCAGTTTTAACTAGGAACAATTTGCAATGAATCTCTGTGCTGTTGTAATTAACTTAACTAATGCACCACACATACCGATGACTGTACCAAGTACAGTAGGAAATCACCAAGGATGCTGCGGGTGGGGCAGAGGCATTGCCTAATTCTGGCCAGCTCTGGCACACTGAGGACCTCCTCCTCGTTTGCAGTCATAGACTGGTGGTGTACAGTTGTGAAACCACAGAACTGATGTTACGAGGGAGCATTCATGTCACACACTTGGGTTTTCAGGTGTAACTTTAGCAGCGCGCAGCTGTAACGCACAAATCTTTTCCCAAGTGTTGAGGCTGAAATGGTGAGAGAGGCTGAGAATACGAGCACAGGAGGAGCTGTTTGTGACCAGCAGCTCCAGAAGACCCTCTCTGGGCATCCTGCTCTGTGGCTTCCCTCATTATCAGTGGGTTCTCCCAGCCCCATCTCTCTCTCTCACTTTTACACTGGAGAATGACACAAAACCATGGTCCTACAGCACTTCCATCATAGGCAAACTTTTCCTGCGACCATCTCAGCCCAGTGGCCTCACTGGACCAAAACCTCAGTCAGTCAAAACCTCACCAGAGTGAGTTCCTCATCCGTCCCTTGGGCAACCACCCTGGCTCCTGGTGCCGAGGGGATGGGTGTCTTGATGGGAATGGACAAGAAAGCTTGAAGCGATGCTACCCAAAAAGTGTGAGAGGTGCAGGAATTAGGGCTCCAAAGCTAACCTCATGCACAGCATCCCAGCAACTTCCCCAGATTGAGCAAACCAGCCAGAGCCCTCCCTTTCTCCCACTTCAGACTGCACAACTTCTCATGACCTCCTTGCCAAAGCACAGCTCGGAGGAAGGAGCCTTGCAAGCCTGAAGGAAACAAACTTTTCCAAAAGTAGGTTTTGAATGAAAAATTTCAACAGTATTTCTGTTCATCAATTTCTCATCCCGCATCTTAATTTTCCTCATAACCCCTCTTTGCATGAAGAGTGAAAGGGGAGGAAAAAAAAAAAGAGGTCTTGAAATCTTTTTGCAAAACTTTTTTAATATATATATATTTTTTTTCCTGAAATGTAATGCAAAGAGAACTCATTTTCATTCGATTCTAACCCACGTATTTTTCCCTGGATAACATATTATTATTAATTGAATGGCACATTTGTCCTACCTCTAAATGAGTTATCAGCGATCGGGAGCTTCGTTAATTTTAGTCTGTGTGGCTGATCTCATGGCGAAGCTGCTGGTGTTGGCTGTGGGGAGCTGGGGCTGTGCAGGGCTTTTGAATGAGGACAACAAGGGTAGTTGACCAGAACAGTCACACCTACCCAGCAAGTTTTCTTTCAATACACACAGTGTTCTGGCATGGTTAAATTCAATACAAAACCCTGACATCATAAAAACAAAACAGAAATAGAAGAATAAAAGAAATAACATTGGAAAAATGATGTTTTTATAAGCAGAGTGCTTCAGCAGTTGGCAGGGCAGTGAGGACAATGTCACAGCAGAACATAAGGGGACAGTTATTGTCACGCTGCTGCAAAACCCAGTGCTTAATATCTAACTCCTGCACTCCTCATACTCTTTGGGAAGCATCACTTCTCATGCATCCCTTCAGCACCAGGAGCCAGGTGGGTGCCCGAGTGCTGGATGCCCACTCAGGGTGGGAGCACTGCTGGCTCTGAGATCTGGGCTGCCACTTCCAAACCCTGCTCGTGGTCAAGTGATGTCACCAGAAGATGGACTCAGATATATATATATGTATATATGTATATATGTATATATGTATATATGTATATATGTATGTATGTATGTATGTATGTATGTATGTATGTATGTATGTATTTGCTTTGTTTTTTAATGTGGATTTTTCAGCTTATAGCTCCACCCACATTCTAACTTTCTACTATTTATTCTCCTGAGCCTGACCAGGGCTGCTGTGCTGAAAGCAAAGGGAATCTTTTAGCCCAAAGGGAAACACCTCTGCATGTTTGCATGGTTGCATGTGCAGATGCATTATTCTGAAAAATAAACCAATAGCTACCCCTACAAGCTCAAATTTGCAGGCTGCATTTCCCACTGCATGTTTTACTACAAGACCAAATCACGTTTATGCTCATGAGGCAGAAGATTTGAGCCACGAACGCTTCCCCACCCAGCACAAAGCCAACACAGGAAATCCTGCTGCACTCCCATCTTCCACCCCTGCAGAAATGGTGTCATCTATTCCCCCCACAACAGCAATTCCTGATGTCAGGGACGCTGATGGCAGCACCAAGAAATCAGCTGAGCCTCCGATAATGACATTTGCACGTTTGGCTTTTTTATTCTTCATGCTTTATGATTTAGAATCCATGGTTTAATCTGTGCCCAACACCTCGCACAGGGCTGTAAAACACCCTCATGGATCCCAGCACAGACACAGCAAATGCACTTCTCTATTGTCAGCCATGGCTGTCCGAGGCCAAAAGAAAGAGGTCACCCATAATAATAAGGTCAACCATCACCATGGTATCTGAGCGCCATTTGATTTAAAGAATGCCGTAAGAGTCTATGGAAAAAGGAGACACGGCAAAGGAAAGGCACTCAGAGTAACTTCAAAAATAATTGCAATGCAATTAAGATATTCACCAAAATGAATATTTCAGATCAGAGTTCATCCCCAGAGAGGTGCTGGTGTTGTAAAAGTTAAAAACCTCCAGGATCACATCCAGGCTTGATCAGGCTCTCGTACGCAGCTCAGTGATAAACTCACAAATGCATCCGTCCCAGAAAATATCCTCTCTGGGAGCACAGCCCTGTGTACAGAGCTGCAATGGCCATCAGCATCTCGGGAACCCCTCACAGCGATGGGCACTGTGCTCAGAAGTGAGCCCTGGTGCTGAGATATGGAGCAAGGAATGGGAAGGAGAGAAAGGAAGACAGAGTGGCTGTGATCAGGCTTTGGGGCAGGCTTTGGGGCAGACTTTTCCCAGCCATCTGCAGTGCACCAGCAGCACCTCCAGCTTGACTCCTTCAAATTTCACCATTCAAATGCACGTGGGCAATGGCGCTGAGACAGATCAGCAGAATTTCCTTTGTGGCCGATGTCTCCTTTAAAGAGATCTTTGTTTTAAATGAATCTTGGCTGATTTAAAAGACCTCATTTGAGACTCTGTGCTAGCAGGGGAGTAGGCAGGGCTGTGACCTAGCAGAGCAGGGAGGTGCTTGGAAATGCAGCACTCCTCAGCATGCAGTTTGCAGCTGAAGCTGCCAGAGCACCTTCAGCTGTGATGGTACTTCTGCTAGAAGAAGAACAGGGGAGATCTTCAATCCATCCCCCTATGGCTGCTGCTTAAACCCAAAGTGTTAAAATGTTCAGGACTGACAACAGAGCATGAGGTTCCTCCAGCCAGGCAGAGGGCCACACTGCAGGCGAACACAGAGTGGCTTTGTTGCCTTTTTATCATCCTACCATACAGAGGGCTTTGATGTTTATTATGAAATATTATGATTTAAGTGACTATGGGAGTTCTTGAAAAATGACCCTTGTAAGCACTGCTGGGGAATCAGTAAATTAGCACATCCCTTAGTGTGGTCCTGCATGTTCCCCTACATGTGCCCAAATGGACAGTGCAGCAGCCTAAGCACAACATCTCTAACTGATTATCTTATTAGGGACAATCATTGGAGTGGTTCAGTCCTGTGCTGTATCATTTATGCAAATGAGGGGAAAACTGAAGTTACTGTTACTTATAGACAAAGTGCAAATAAGCTTTTCATTGCATATTAATGAACTGCTAATACCACAGCTCTTCCGGACCCATCTCTATGCAGATTGTAGTAATGCTGTTTGCACAGTTGCATAATTTGAACTTTTTCATTTCGAAGCACTGAGAGTAAGATTCAAAAACAAAGCCAAGTCCGATCCCCTGGAATTTAAAACTAACCAAACATCCTTCCCACTTAAAAGCAGATTTGAAGCTGTGGACTTGGTGCACTCATCCATAGAATCATTAAGATTGGAAAAGACCACTATGACCATCCAGTCCAACCAGCAACCCATCATCACTCTGTGCCCAGTTCGATTCACAAAAGTGAAGCCACTCCCTGGCTCTAACCAGGGAGGTTCACCTGGTCTGCCTTTTGTGTATTAAGATTCACTGTCAAATATGAAGACTGCTGAAAAACAAGACGTGACTCAAACTTGAAAAGATGGGTGCTTAGTTGGAGAACAGGCCAAGGGAAATCTGGATGTGAACACAGCTTGCTCCTGTGCTAGAAGATAGAATCACAGAGAGACATGGAGACAATAAAGTGCTCAGGAATGCCTGCAGCTTGCTGAGCTGTGGCTTCGCTGGGAGCAGGAAGGATTCCAGGCAGACAGGGAGCAGTGCATGCACACTGTTCTGCAGAGGTGCCAACACACCTCTAGGGAGCTTCAGCAACCCTGATTCCAGAAGAGAATCAGCAGAAGGGCTTGATGGATCTTAATTTTTTTTAAATTCACTTGTTCTATTTTACTGCTACCTGATATAGTACTGCACAGTCACTAATAAAAGCTATCCTCATAAAACCTTCCAGCTCATATTTACAGCACTGCATTTGAATGAAATTAGAGGCATGTGGGAGGTGAGCGTCTCTTGGAAACACCACGGAGTGCAAAAGGAAGGAGTGATGGCTGCCCAGAGCTCGTGCCCCACGAGGGCTGTGGTGGGGGGTCCGCCTGAGCCTGGTGCTGGGTCAGCACAGGACAATGCAAAGCAATGCCTTCCACTGCCTTTCCATCCTCCTTTGCTGTTTTTCCTTCCTCCCTAGGCAAGGATAGCAAGGTTTGATGGTAATCCTTTGTGAAATGCTCATGTTTCTACAGCACTGCATTCAGGCAGGAGCACTATATATGTTTAAAAAGAAAAAAATGGGGGGGGGGGATTGTCATCCTTTGTTAAAAGGAACAGAAAGCTTGAATTTTTGGTAGCTCCCATCTCACGAGGGCTCTGCCCAAAGCAGCACACACATGGCAGGATGATCCATACACTATCAACACCTACACAGGAACAAGCATTGCTTTCCTTGCAACCACCAAACCAAGAACTGCTGCAGGGGTTTGGAAGGGTGGGTTCTGGCTGCAAGCTCTCAGGCTCAGCGTGGGGATGGAGGTGACACGCTGGGTGCTCTGACACAGCCCCTGTGCAGCCCATCTCATCTCCCATGTTCCTGTTTGCCCAAGTCATCCTGGCCATTACGAGCAGTCAGTGAACAGCACGGATGCTCTCTGCATGCGTGCGGTGCAACGCTCAGATACATAATTGATGCGAGCTTACCCTTGAGAGCTGTTGTTGGTCTCCAGGGTAAGTAATAGGTCTTTTTATTGTTTAGACTTAAAGATCTCTTGAGCCTCTTTTGAAGACGTGCTCTGAACAGCTAAGAGAAGGAAAAAAACATGCACAGGATATCTATAGGTGACTCCATGGGCGAGAAATCAAAGCTCCTCTGTCCTGCTCCACATTGCCAGGCAATGAAAAAGGCTGAGCAGAAGTTCCCCCGTGTAGAAGGCAGGAGGGCTGGATAAGGACGAGGTGCTGGGGAACTTCACCTGGCTGCTTTCCTCCAGCCTGAGGCTGCGAGGAGCTCACCCATAGCACTGCTGGAGCCAGGGCCACTGGCAATGGGAAGCAGTGGAATCTGAGCCAACAGTTCTTAAAAGTTAGAGTGTCACTGTCTATCTTTGCTGATTGTTAGGAATGTGCTATCTCCTCACCACGTTGATCTGGGAGGATTACAGAAAGAACTTCCATGGAGGCACTGGGCAATCCAGTCCCATCCAGCTCCATGATCCCATGCAATCTTCTCCATGCGGGCTGAGCAACCATGTTCAGAAGGGGAATGGGCAGGGAATTTAAGCAGGGATATGCTCATGATAGTTCCCTAATGTGACCCTAGAATCCCACATGAGTGCTTCTGGTACTTTACAAACACCATCACCTCCATCTGTTGAACAGCATCCCTCTAACACCATCACAGCCATCCCTCCAACACCCCCATGGCCATCTCGTAGATTCGCACAAGTTCAGCATTTCCATTTCTTACATCTATAAACATTCATCCTCCCAATTTCCAGTGGCACACAAGGTGGGACGGAGCTGGGGCCAGGGAACTGACCACACACATCCACAGCCCATGGGGACTCGTGGTGGGATTCCCTTTCCTGTGGGCCTGCCACGTGCCATTAGGGAGCAGCACCCACCCCTGACCTGGACTTTTCAGAGCAAACAACGGGCTTACAGCCAGCACAGCACAGGCCTGCTCAATAATTACCATTGGCACTAATTAACGTTATGAGAGAACTACAGAAGGACTCTGCCCCACCGTATTTAATTTAGGAGCATAACATGAACTGCAGTGCCACCTGTAAACAACCTGACACAAACAGAGCCTTCTGTACAACAGAACAGGTCTGAGGAGGTCAGTGATTTTTTTTCATCTACACGCAGCATTTCCTTTTGCGTTTCCTCCTGTAAATGACCAAATTGAATTTGCACCATTACTTCATCTGGGCTCCCCTCCTTTTATGTTTGACACACAACATTATTAGAGACTGACTTTAGGGGTGAAGGAACGAAGAACAATGCAAAGATCATAAGGAAAAAGATGCGTGTTTTACACTGCATAATAAATGTGTGTCCGTATCAATGTAAAACACACAAATGGCAATAATTTTACACTGAATATTTTCCTGCCTTTAATTAAAATAAACTAATAAAGATTTCAGAGATGCATTTGCTTTAATAGAATGCAGAGTTATAATTGGTGACCTATTTTAAGCAATTTAATTTCCCATGACCTGTTTTCCAAATTAACATAGTAATAGAAGAATGTTTATTGTGTTTGGGAATATAAGTTTCTCCTTCAAAGATGTCATATGCCTTTGTGATTTGATTTAAAGGTGTATTCTTTTATTAAAATGTTCATATAAAGAGCTTATAAATTATGCAAATGTTTCTTTTTATGGCATTTAATGAGCCTAGAATTTTAAATCAAAGCACAATCAAAGAAAATAAACAAGGACATCTTGGAGATTCAGAAGATCACTTTAAAAAAAGCGTATCAGCGAGGTCATACTGAATTCATTTGAATCCCCTTTGGCTTAAAGTGTTCACGATCATACTTTTTGTGTATTTGTATGGACACACCAACACACCCCTACACAAATGTATGGGTTTTACACACACAACCTTAATCCGTGACCGTTTGGAGATGGCTCTTTCCTGAATCTTGTTAAACTCTGGTGGCATTGAGTGCCAAGAGCTGATGAGGAGGTATGTGAGAAAGCCAACGGGATATTCCCCTGTGCAGCTGGGAGGCATCTGAGTTATTCACAGAGTGCCCAAGGGCCCTCTGGGCACAGTGAGCATGGCCAGGAGCACATCCCCTGCTGCTACAGATAGGGCTGAGCCTAAGCACAAAACCTGCCCTGTTAAGGAATGATGCACAGATGACCTGTGGATGGTGGTCTTATGGATATGAGGGGAAAAAAAAAAAACACCTGCAAAATATTTATATATATTCTTCCTTAATTGATTTTGGTCAGCATTTTGTGTTTCTCCTAGTCTTTATTAGTCAGTTTGAGGACAAATTGCCCGATAAAACCACATTCCCACATGGGATGAAGGTGCTTTGGGAAAGCAGGGCAGCGCCCTTATGCAGGAGGTGACACCTCTGGAAGGCAACACACATCCTGCAGGGATGGGTCGGTGTGCTGCGGGGCAGTAATCCCACTTTTCATTATGGGATTACAGGGCAGTGATTTGCAGGGCTCCAAGAGAGCTCCAGGCGTTCAGCAGGAGGGGACGGACACAAGATTAAGGCCAAAGCATTTAAAAACAAAGCAAAGCAACAGAGGAAAAAACATCGATTGCCTTGTCAAACACCCCGTGGGTGGGAGCCCATCCCCAGTTACGAGGAGGCAGCGGAATGGTTTCAAGGGGAAATGCAGGGTTGTTGAAATGTGTCACCTCCGAATGAAAGCACTGCTAAAGTTTGTTAGTTTAATTATTTTGCAGCGTTGAAATGCTGTAGATAATTTTCTAGGAAAATGAGTCACTCCTTGATTTCTTCCTGCAGATAAATAGGTTTGCTCTCTGTACATGAATGCAGGTTTGGGGGTTTGTGTACGGTCACTTAACAGTGCGTGCACTTTGCCAGCGGTCTGTATACACCTGCAGACTGTACAATAATGCATAAAGCCTCATCACTGTTGGGAAAGATGGGAGAGAGGATGGAGATTGCAGAGTGTGATTCTCAGTATGCCACGGTGTGCTGAATGAAACCCTCAGTGCCTGAACAGCCCTGCTGTGCCGCTCTCCCCAAGACATCCCCAATCCACTCCTGGGGTGCTTGGGACCCCGGAGGCACAAAGTCAGCAGGAAGGAGCTCCTCACAGTGCGTGTGGCTCTGTAACTGCAGTGAGAAGCTGAGCACAGCCCTGCACACAGGGGATGCTCCCAGCAGCTTGCTGCAGCCCCATCTGTTAAAAATTTACAGCTTATGCATCCTATAGCATGAGTTGGGATAGGTAACAAAGAAGCTTTGTCCCGGTTGGGGGATCTCTGCTGTCTCTAGCTGCCTGACACATTCCTTGTAGTATTTTGGAGGACTGATATTAAAAACATCAATGATTCATCCATCATCGATAAACATGCTGAGATGCTCAATAAATGTGCTTCAGCAGCAATAACTACAGCGAGGCGTACAGAGATAGAGGGATTTATCTCCCCGTGTTTCAAATACGATTCCTGCAGAACAGCCCGAGCTATACAGCATTTTATGCTCAGATCCTGGTTCTGTACCATGACAATTCCAAGCATGCAGCCCATAAAGCCAGCGGAGCTGTGGCAGGAGCTGTGCAGCCGGATTGCAGCCAGCCTCCCCAGCCTGCGTTTGGGAAGCGTCAGAAGAAAAAGATAAATTCCCCACTATAAGAAATTTACTGTGTGTTTCTGTTTTATTATTTGCTCTTTATAGCCTTACTAAAGGACCAAGTGGCTGAAAGGCTCCACCAGGGAGACTCAGAAGGAATGTATGAGATGGTTTTGGTGGAGCAAGCGAGACCAAATTGGTCTTTTTCTGCAAAGACCAATGCTAACCAAGTGCTGATTTATGCCTGCCTGTTGGGCTTCAGCCCTGCATCCATCCATGTCCCTACAACTCTGCTCTGTGTCAGCCCTTGGCCTTGGTCCATGCAGACACCCACCCAGGAGCAGGCTGGGGCTCTACCATGGAGGAAAGCACTAAAAGACAAATAAAGAGAACACTGCAGCAGCCTGTCCACTGGGGATCCTTTACAAGCATTGATTTCTGGTCTTCAAGAGAGGAAAAGGGAAAGGATAATGTTTCAAGAGAAAAATAACAGCCCCCAAACCACAGGCTTCAATCTGCCCACATTTCTTATGTGCACGCTGCTGGATCCCGCCGCAATGCCCTGCACTGCTCCCACCCTGCTTCCAGCCTAGGGAATGTCAGCAGCTCTGTGTAGAAGCTTTCTCCTTCCTTTTCATACCTGCCAATCCTGCTCCTTGCACCACCCTCATGGTGCCTCTCACAGCCCTCTTCCCACTCACCCGCCGCTCCTCAGCCCGGCAGGAAAACACTGAAACAAATCATACAAGGAACTATTTAGGGCACAGAACTCCTCCTGTGGTTACCAGCCTGGAATATCCATAGTGCTCTACCCTGACCTTACGTGCCTTTGGTTAAAGGGATGTTCCATGGTTAATCCAGCTTAGAGCTGGATTAACTTTTAAGGATGTAGAAATGTCCCCAGGCCAAGGAAGGTGATGTATTTTTGGCCAGTTGGAATGGGCAGGGTTAGCAAGCAGCTAGAGCTTAAGAGAGGTGCATTTAGATACAAATCCCAGCGGAAAAAAATATAACTAAAATAATAAATTATGTAAGCAAGTAACCACCAGCAGGACAGCTGCCATCCTACAGATGTATTTGTATTCCATGAGAAATTCAGAGAAACACAGAAACTGGAAAGCAGACCCCCTCTACGACCTTGGTTTTGAAAGGGGAAAGACAGAGAAGGGATAAATAATTCAGGAGGGGAACACGAAAATATGGTGAATAGAGAAAGAATTGAGTTCTGAAATTGATGTCAACTGAAGGTTTTTGTTTATCCCTTCCAACATTGCTGCTCTGATGGGGCAGGCTCAGCCTGCATGGAGGAGCTGCAAAATGGGGGTGACCTTGACCCCCCAGGTGGGGACACTGCTGGGAATGAGCCCCAAACTTTGGGACATGGCCATGGAGAGCAGGACGAAGGCTGGGATGAGTGGGACAAGGATTTTCATGTGCATCTGCGCACTGAGAGCTGCAAATCCAGCTTGAGTCATCCCCTCCATCTGAAACAAGGCACTCAGACTTACACATTTAGAATATTAACAATATTCATGCGCGCATCAACAGAAAGGTAGATTTTAACACGCCCTTTCTAGCAAACTCTTTAATATTTTAATGCATGCTTCCTGTGGAATTGTGCAGCTCTGTGCCCATGGATTCTTGCTGACTGCAAAACACACTCAGTGCGTCTGCTCTGGTTGCTGCCTGAGGAAGGGATTTGGGAGGACGATTCCTGCTTGCAGCGAGCATCAGAGCTGCAGAAGTCATTGCTGCTCGCCGCTTCCCACCTCCCATAAACCAGGGTTAAGCCTTTGCTGCTCCACTCAGCCCTGCAAGTTCCATGTTCAGTATTAAAAGGAGGTGATCCTTCTTATGGTTTTACCACTGCTGTCATTGACCAAACTGTAGAAGCAAAAATAGATGATGAGGAAAATTGCCCTTAAATAAGAGTTAGATAAAAAAAAAAAAAAAAAAAAAAAACAAAACCCATAGTGAAGGTCTGCTATGAATTATTCAAGCAGCTCCAAACAGGAACAGTCACAAACAGTGGGGCAGGCTCTGGCCAGTCCATGTGCTGCACACGTCCTGCAGCCACCCAGGCAGCACGTCCTCTCACTGGGAAAGCTGTGTATGCAGAATTGTGTTGTCTTGAGGAACTCCAAGGGGACTCAATATGTTCTTCTTTGCCTTCCAGATTGCATATATATGTTTCAAAGCCGTTCTGTGTATCCTTCAGCATACAATGCCTCTGTTCAAAGCCTACACAGCTAGAAATGACGGCTGCTGAGCGCACATTCCCTTGCAGCATAATTAAGAGCAATTCCTCATGAAGATTGCAATTCTGTTACCATGATACTGACAATTATTGAGATGCACTTGGAAAAATGCACTGCCTGCTGCCTAAACTTGTGCAATTGTGCTTATACCGAGGGGGCTGCACCCAGCGTGCAAGCCAACCAGCAAAATATGGCACGTCGACAGCAGTGCTTGAACCCTCCTACATTTTCTAGGACATTGCACACAAAGGAGAGCAGTAACCTGCTATTTGCTTGGCTGAGGCTGCGGGGAGTTCCTGTCCCCTGATTTGGTCACTGGGGGACTTTGCTGATGCCTGACCCCTCACAAAGCCAGGGTCCTGCAGCCCTCCTTCTGCTCCTCATCCTGCCCTGACGGCCCCCAGCCCCTCCTGCTCTGTAACTGGGTCAGCTTCTGTACTCCTGCACTGCTCTGCCCAATGCAGAGTGCTTCTGTGCAATCCTCCAGGGTAGGAATAAAGAGGAGATTGATGCTGTGGAGAGACAGTGAGCGCGGCACAGGAGCTCAGCTCTCTCCTGCCAGGGCTGTATGGTGGGGGGGATTACATGAGCAAATATTTACGTTATTTCTTTTTACAGTATTTCAAATGAAAGTTTATAATATTACAAATATGAAACCTGCAAGAATGAACTGTTTTCCTTGGATGCATCATTTTCCCTAAATGCACAGTGCAAGTCAGGAATCTTCGCTTTTTGACTTTCTTTACTTTTGCCTTTTTAAAAAATAAGAACAAAACCCTAAAGCCAACCACATTCTTTTGCTTTGAAAACAGTGCACATTTGCACACAGCTACTGCTTGGGAGTGTGCCTCTGCCTTGCCCGAGGAGCACACACCCAGCTCTGTCCCTGCAGTGAGCGGCAGGAGCTGCCATATGGAGGTCACCTTGTCCAGCTCCAGAAATAACTCTTCTTCTGAAGCCGGCGGGGGAAGGAGCTGCAGAGAGCACGGAGGAGGAGGCTGCCCTGCATCCGTAGTGCAGATTGGTGCCGGGCTGCAGCATGCAGAGCCTCGTCCTGCCAGAAGCAGTGATAGCATCAGTCTGCAGACACCCGGCTACATGATTTGGAGACCTTCAGCATCCCGAAAAGAATCTTCAGGAGAGGTGTCCTTGGGGAGTGAGCAGCCCCAGCACAGGGCTATGGGCACGCACGGGGCTCTGTGGGATCAGCCCCACATTGGGGATGGGTTTGGATGAGGGGAAGCAGCAGCATGGAGGGGGCACAGCCTGGATCTCCGTTGCTGCGTGCCAGTCCCAAATGCAATCCCTTGGACACACAGACACGCTGCTGCCTATCAGCCCCGGGCTGTGGCAGGGATTTCTCCTCCGCGCACAGGAAGAGAGATGTAGAGAGATCAAGATCAGCACCTCGTGCAATGAGACTTTTTGCTTCATTCAGCTTTTGAGATACTGACAGCTCCGAAAACGCTACCACAGGACTAATTGATAGCCAGGGAGGGGCTCAGCCGGCTGCCAGGGAACTGATACCTTCATCTAAAAATAGGCTGTCACCTGGAATGTCACAGTGCTCACAGACTTGAAGGCACACAATTGTGTTCCCATTGCAACACCCTGCAGAACAATGTGAAAATCACGAAAACGTTGCAAAAATAACATTTCTGGGTAAATCACGGGAAATTTAAAAGAGCAGAGGGTGGGGAGAGGAGAGAAAACTGCTTTCTCTCCTTCGAGTTGGGAATTATTTTGGAGCGCACCTGAATTCTGGCTTAGCAGCAGCCCTCTGTTAGCCCTGCAGCTCAGGGCCGTGGGGATCGCAAGGGGCAGCAGCAATCTGGCCGCGTTGCGCTGCACAGAGCTGCCGGCCATCCCCAAAGTCCTGCCCAAACGCTCCTCTCCCCTTTGGCAACACGGGAAGGGAAGTGCACTGATCCCCCCACGACATCTTTTTGCATCCCACAGGCTGCAAATCCCCGGTTTGATCTTGTTCGGCGTGGAACATCTGACACGCCTGTGATGGGGAGGCTTTAACCGCTCTTATTCCTCCTTGTGATACCCATGACTATAGGATTGGATAAAAGGGATGAACAGATGGATGGAGCGCGCGCACGCACTGCAAAGCCTTTATCTTTCGCTTAGGTGTTGGTTTTAGCGATGCACGGTATTTTTAAATAGCCCCTTCTCTCTTTTTTTTTTTTTTTCCTTTTCCCCTTCACAAGTTTTCCTCCGCGTTCCTCCCCTCGGCACTCTCTTCCCCCCTCTCCCATACAAACACTTTGAGCTCGAGTCTTGATACCGACAAAAACACACCCACGGCGCGGCAGCCCCGAGCAGCGCTCCCTTTGTCCTTGCTCCTTAGAAGCTGCAGTCGCTGCTCAGACGAGGCAACGGGCCTCCAGCACAAGAAGTGTGTTTTTCAGAACTTAATGTCCTCTGCCACAGATGTCGTCTCCGCCAGAGGCTTATTAACACCTCAGAAGAGCAAAGCCCTGCCCACAAAGGGAAGGGAATCTAAAGAAGATACACAAACAAAGGAGGTGAATGTTAAAAGCGGCTAATGAGGGGGAAAAAACCCTCCACCTTCCCATCACGGCACTTCAGAACAAGTAGCATCGCCAAGCACTAAGAACCTGGGGATTAAAGAGACAATTTAGGAAGGCTTGATGCGGGGAATGGAAATCTCCTGGAGGACATTAAAAGAACACAGAAGATGAGCGCACATATTTGGGGAAAAGAAGAGAAACCTTAAAAAAAAAAAAAAAAAAGAGACATAGATGTATGCATGCGGACAAGTTTGCAAGGACCAGCCGAAAAGCTGAAAAGCTGTTTGGAAATAATCAGGCACATTTATTTCCTAGAAGGGAAATTTAAATTTAAAAGGAAATTGAAGCAGCGCTCCGGGAGGGGGACGTGCACAAAGCGGTTTCGTTATCAAAAAAGATGTGCGTTCAAAGGGGCTTACTGGAAAAGCAAACCTGCTTGTTTACAAACCTTTTTGTCTAAAACCAATCCTCTTAGAAACACCGAGAAGTGCTGCAGTAAAATACCCACACCATCGGCTGCTCCTTTTCGCTTTCAAAGCTCTGGGTGTTGATTTTCCCCCCTGTGCCACACTGGGTCTTTCTCAGCAGTGACTTTGGATCCCAGCACACTGAGGACCACGGGCATCCCGCAGGGCTCCCAGCACCTTGAGCCATAGGATGAGGCTTTCCTGCCCTGCCCCATCAGGATTTGGGCCAGAGAAAGAGATGGTAAAGTGGGAAAAGTTGGCAAAGAGAAGTGTGTAGTGGCACATCCAAAGACAGTAGATCCCAGACACTATTTTCCCCAGGGCAGTCACATAGAATCGAAGAATCATGGTATCATTAAGGTTGAAAAAGACCACTAAGATCATCTAGTCCAACTATCAACCCATGCCCACCAGGTCCACTAAACCATGTCCCTGTCAGCCACATACACCCTTTTCTTGAACACCTCCAGGGATGGTGACCCCACCACCTCCCTGGGCAGCCTGTGTCAATACATCCCTGTTCTTTCAGATAAGTTTTCCTTAATACCCAACCTGACCCTTCCCTGCTGCAACTTAAGGCCATCACCTCTTGTCCTATTCCTGCTACCCCACCTCGCCCCAACCTCCTTGCAGGAGCTGTGGAAACAGATGCAGGTGCTCCTGTGCTCCTTCAGAGGGAGATTTGGAGACCCAAAGAGCTGAGATCCTTGCTCTGCTCTGGGAACAAACCTTTCAAGTGATGTTTCTGGTGGGAAAAATGGATGAGTGAGTTGTAATTATGGGGCTCCAATAATCACCAGAAATAAACAGAACTGAACAACCTGCCAGGACGTTCAAAAGGGCACCATGGCTGAGATCGGACACAGCAAGGACAACAAAATCAGCTCCGGAGATCACTGCTGTTCAAGCAATGTTTCATATGGAAATGAAGAGCCCAGAGAGGGATGGGCTGGGTGCACCGCATGATAATGCTGAGGCTGACATTTGTCCTCAACACAGCACAGATATATTGCATGGCTTAAGGAAACTCCAGGGCTGAAGGGTTCCAGTAGCACTCGAAGCAGCACAGGTGTGCAGCAGGAGCTGAGCTGTGAGCAAATCCCATCACCTTATCCCTGAGATGGCTCCGCTCTCCATCTTCCATGTGATGGATCCTCATTTTTGGTACCTGGATGCTCTCCAATGCAGCCGTGCACAGAAGAGTGTATGGAGTCTCAGCTTTGCCCCTGTAGGAAGTGTTTCATCTTGGATGCTGGAGAAACTAAAGTTTTTCAAGATGTGACTCTGATGTGACCCAAACCCAGCTCTGGAAGCAGCCTTAATGGTGTGATGGGAACTACATACAGGGCACAGGATGCTGTGTACTTCGGATAGTGTAGGCTTGGACTGCTATCAAGGAGCTGAGACTTCTGCAGAGATTAACGAGCTCTACAGGTGCAGAGGAGGAGCTGCTCTTCCAACACAGGAAAAGAAAAGCACACGGTATGAAGTGCCCACTGTCCCTCTTGCTGCTGAAGCTGTTAAAGAGCTGCCAGCAGGGTAAAAACGCTGTAGAAAGGAATATTGCCGACCAGAGAGGCTGTAATTAATGCCACAAACTCTTGCAGGTGGCATGACCACAGAACAGGCTCTGCAAGGCATCTCCAGATCCCAGTGAGCCCCAATGGCACTTCCAAAGCCTTCCTGCTCCAGGAGGGATGAGGGCTGCATCCCAGGTGCTGGAGAAGCACTGACATCCCTGGGCATGCGCATGAATTGCTTTGAGGGACGACTGGGGATGGCAGCAAAAGCAATGTGGTAATAAGGGGGAAAGCTGCTGAGACGATCAGCTGGCATGACATTCCCCAAACACTGCTGAAGCCTCACAGCTTCCATATGGCTCATCAGACACATACAATAACATGATCGCTCAGAACATTCAGTCCTATAGAAAGGAAAGAGGAAACGCAAACGCACACAGATGATGCTGGGAATGGGACAGGAGCAAATCCAGTCAAACAGGGCCTCAGCAAAGCCCTCATCTCTCTGCTATCCAGAGAACAGGGTCATTAGGAGAGCAAATGGTGCTGCCAGCCCTCTGGGAAGCTTTGGCTGTTCCCTGAAGGCTCCCTGGTGTCCTCATGTCACCGGTCCCAGTGCTGCCCAAGCTGTGTTCTCCACTGCCAGCAGTGCTTTGGAAAGGACCAGCCCTGCAGTGAGCTCCAGAAAAACTTCTCAGTCACGGCTTGTAGCCATGAATCCTCCTTCCCCAGCCCACTGCGGCTTAAATAGATGCAGCTTCAGTTCCTGTGATTCCTTTCCAAGACTGATAAGCCAGCATCCTCCTTGCTTGGTTCTCAGTCATCTGGTCTTCAGTTTTGAGAAACTATTTCAGTTTGACAAACCTGGCTTGCCATCTTTTCTCTTCTATGAAGCTTCAGAAGGAAAAAGGATGATTCACCTTTCTTATTATTATTACTTTTCCAAGTGGGGGGCTCCTTCACACAGGGTTGCTTATTTCCAGCATCCATTGCATTGCTTCTCCTGGCACCTGCAGCTTCTTTGATCCTTTCTCTTCCACCACCGAGGGGCTTGCTTATTTTTATTTATTTCATAGGCAAAGCCTGATTCTTGGTTTTCTTGTCAAAATCCCTCAGCCCAGCTCCTTGAGGAACAAAGCAGTCGTTCAGAAAATTAATGAGAAATTCTCATTCCATCCCTGAGGATGGGATAATTCCAATAACTCTTGGAACCAGCTCTGACCCTTTTAGGGCTCTCTTTAGGAGGAGGATGCAGCTGGCCTCGTTATGCTCCTTGATGCTACCAACAGCATCACCAGTGCCACCCCAGCACCTCAGCACAGCTTTGCTCTCGTGCCCGTCCCATGGTTGCAGTGCTGGCACTCAGACAGCACGAGGATCACCTGCATGCTTATGGTCTCTGCATAGGAAGAGTGAATTTTCAGCATTTTCCTACATTGGGAAAACTGCTGGCTGGTCATGGCTGCTGGACGCGATGCTCTCTCCTCATCCTGATTGCCACATCAGCAATGCCCGAGCATCCTCGCCCCGTGCCCAGGGTTCTCCCCCTGCTCTGCTCCACCGCGTGTCGCCCTGGGAAGTGTTTTGTGATACTTTGGGTCTCTTGTTAACAGTATTCTTCGCTTTGGGCAGTCTTTCAACTCCATGAAAGTTACACGTTGTTTTCGTTTCTTCTCAAGTACCTCAGGTCAAAGAAAGACCGGTGTCAGTGGCTTTAAAAGCCTAATAAAGTCTTTCATCCATAGACCTGCTCGCTGGCGCAAAGTCAGGGAAAACAAACTAAGTCATCGAGTGTTGTTCAAACTGTCAGATCCTTTTCAGCACGCTCTTCCTGCCAGCCTGTTCGCCTGTGTTTGGGGGCTGGGATGGGGAGACTGGGAGGGGGAGAAAGGGAAAAAAAAAAACCCTGATGGCAGAGAGCCCACAGAACAGCTGGCGCCTTTCCAACCACCCCCCTCTCTCCTCCCCCCCCCCCCCCCACCAGTTCCAGCCTGTGCTGTGGGCACAGGCGCCTGCCGAGCTGCTCTGCCACAAAACCCCTTCCCGACAACTTTGCTCACAAGTGCCACCCCGCTCCCAGCTTGGCACCCCGCGTCCCCACCGCCGCCTCCCAACTCTGGATGGTTTCCAGCACTTCCGAGCCCATTTAACCGCTCCCTTTTGTTGAGCGGTGCTAAGCCTTGATCTGATTTTATCGACTCCACTGTGCCAAGAGGAGGAGGATGCTGAGGGATTCAGAGGATCCTGCAATGAGCTGAAAAGCTGCAGGAGCCCTTCAGCCTTCAGGAAGGGCTTTGCCCACCCGGCAGCAGCCCCGGAGAAGAACGTGTGCCGCTCATGAGACCACACAGGATGGCTTCCACTTGCCTTTGTGCATGCTTCTCCCTTTAAAAACTTCATTATTGGCATGTTCGGGAGCTGAAAGTCAGTGCCATGGCTGGCTGGCACTGTCCTTACTGGGTAAATAGTTCTTTGTGCTGTGCTTGTTTGGTGCTGCTGTGCCCAGGAGGAGTGCAGCAGGGGAGGGGGCAGGAGCGGGACCTCTGCTCTGAGCATGGTGCTGATCTGCCAGGGAGCTGTTCTGCACGTGGTAAACCCAGTGTGGTTACACAAACTATATCCTTTTAAAATACATTTCTCTTTTCCATAAAGCAGGCAAAGCTGCCTGCATTTAGAGCTAATTCCTATTCCTTTGTACAGAGCAGCATTTGGATGCCCTCTTAAGGATGCTCGGTTTGAAAGCTTGTGTCTCAACATCCCTCGCTCACAGTTCCAGCCCATTTCCCAACATCGGTGGCAGAAGGGGCCAGGGAGGCAACATGGCAGCCACCCTTACAGACCTAGAACCAGACTTTCCCCACCGAGATCACCAGCCATGGGGAAGGGAGGTTTGGTATTCACTTCAAACCTGTCGTTCCATCAGTCCTGTGCTGCTGAACTGGGAAAGGATGTAAGCATCTGTATAACTGCTGTACATCTAGATGGATAAGAATGGTTTCTGGTCTGTGGCAGTTTGCACCAGTCAAGGCTCTGCCCTCACATACCCAGCCTCCTGCTGGGCAATCACTGGCACATTTTTAACTTTCCCACTCTGGCTCTGTCTTCCTCTGCTTTTCATTTCCCACCAAAGAAAATATAAAGGAAGTAATGAAGTGGTCAGCAGAAGGAGGAGTGTGTTCGAGACTGATCCTATCCAAAAGTCTGTACAGATACAGAGATTTGGTGATATCAAAAATAGCGCAGCCTGAAACAGTGGCACAGAAAAACAAATTAGACACAGACAATATCCAAGCAACTGTCTTTGGCCCAAAGCAGTCAGATATCTTTGATATCCTGCAGCTCCACGGAGGATAACAGGCAGTTGAGTGCGAGTGCTGAAGATCACGTTAGCCCTACTGGATTATTCAGGTCATGCTAAACAACAAATTCAGCGGATTAAAAGAGCCCTCGTTCCTGCTGTGCAGTTATAACAGTCTGCAAGTTACACTGAGGGCTGGGGATGCTATGGACGTTGCATGTCTTGTGCAGCACTTTATAGTCAGACAAGCTCAGCAAGGGGCATTTGCCTTCCTAAAAACCACCATTGACCCATTCCTGCTTAGGAACATTGAGAAACCAATGGGCTCGCCCAGCAGCTCTGTGAAAAGCTCTTTGCCAAGCCATGCAGAACTCACTTTTGTGTCTGCAGTGTATCAGCATTGTATTACCATGACAAAACCAAATTACTGCCATTGAGGATAGCCTTTGCGAGCACAACAGTCCTTCTATAGTAATATACTTGTGTGCACAAATGATGGCACAATGGAGTGGATGTGTAACTGCTAGAGGACCGCTGCGGTTCCTCTAAGGAAGCACAGTGCTTCAGCCTTCCTTGTCTTACCCGAGTCACTCTGCGTGCAGGTGTGAGTGCAAGGCTCTGTGGTGCAGGACTCGGTGATGCAAACTCCCACCCCTTCACAGGGAGCAGAGTTGGGGTCTCCTCTCTTCCCTTCTGCCCCTGCTGGATAACTTGCAGGAATGAAATACAGTCAAGACTTTTACCTTTGTCAAAACAGGTAGAAATTAGGCAACAGGCTTGGAAAATATGATGGGAACTGATAGACAGACACATCTACACACTGCATGGAAGGGTGCAGAGCTGCTGTCCTGAGCAAATTTGGCTCAAAATGAAACCGGTCAGCCCTGAGTCAGTCAGGAAATGAACATGAGTCCATCCTTGTACACTCAGAGAGCTCCCCTGTGTTCAGTCAGCAACACAAAAGAGAGGGATGTAGTTCAGAGCAAAGGGCTCAGCCATTCATGCGGATTCCAGAGGACGGTTCCTACTGAACCAACCTCAAGCAGCAGCTCCAGAACAGCTTTGGCCTCCCAGCATGGCTCAGGTCCCACAGCAGCCCATAAAGGCAAAGAGACAGGAGCACCACCCATCCACAGTCACTGCCTTACTTACCAGTCAGTCAGGATACAATGACAATTTAAGACATGCAGCTAAGAAAGTCCCCAACAAATCTAAATGTTACTTTGCATGGCACAGTGATGCTGGCACACCGGTGCCCAACAATTTGATCAAGGCTTTGTCACAAAAGTTTGTAGATGCTCCTGGGTATTTTTTTCAGCTGCAAGACATCAACTGTGAGCTCCCACAAAGGGCTCCTTGGAGGTGGGAGATGGCAAAGCTGAACATCCCTCACCGGCGGATCACTGAGCAGATGGGAAACCACAGCGAGGGGCTGCCACGAGTTTGCTGTTTCTTTAAGTCGCTGATGGATTCACACATGATGCAAGCAGACACAGCACAGCGCCTGCATCTTCCTGCATCAGTGATTCCGCAAACACAGATCTTCCCACCCTTCTCTTCCCCCTTCCAAAGCCCAGGCAGATTTTTGTCTGCAACTGGATACAATCGCTCTCTGCACACAAGCCCAGCAACACAAAACATCCCATTTTCAGCTCACAGAGCTGCCGCGGCAGAAATAAATATTATTTTGTTTGTTGGGGTTTTTCTTTCTCATTGCTGCCTTTTTGTTTTCCAAAATCATTGTTCTGCTGAGCAATTTATCAAAACCTATTTTTCCTGATGCAAGACTTCACAGCTAGCTGCAAAGTAGCCGGGTCCTCATTAACAAATCCAGCCCCTCCAAACCAACACCCAAACCTCAGCCTCCAGAGAACTTCCTAAATCAATACATGCAAGATATGCACTTGGCCTCCTGCCAGGCCAGAGGGACGCACCAAACACAGATAGCTGAAGCACTGCTGTGGTTTGAGAGCAGTGGAAAACTCCTTTGGTTTTGGCTGTGCTTGGAGCATGCTGAATTTGGGACAAAGCAAGCCACTCCTTGCTCCCAAACCCATGTTAGCATCCATTTAAAGACACCCAAGATACTGACAACTTCAGAATGAAGAAAACCATCAACTCTTACCTTGGGTTTTGTCTTGAGGGTTCTTTTTCCCAGCAGGGATGACTTTGCAGGGATTTTTGTAGCTAGGAAAGAAAAGAAGATATGGCAAGGAGAAATCAAAAGAAGAAATCCCGGCAGCATGTCATTTTGTTTTATGGATTATTTTGACTTTTCCCTAGCATCACAGGTGATCAGACTATAAATCATTATAAATTGATCCTCAGTTTCACTGGAAAACATTCATACTCTGATCTGAAGTCACTTGTGATGTGGTTCCTCCTCTTCCCTATCATTCACTGTATTCAAAAGTGATGGTGTTGCCCGTGCTGCCCTTGCACACCTTGTCATATCCACCTGGGTCATTTATCACCAAACTCATGGCATGACTTTCTGCTCCCCAGCCAGGCAATTGCAACAACTCAGGACTAACAAATGATGAATTTCCACTAGCCCAACTCCTAAGGCAATCACTCATAGAAACCAGGGCAAATTTATCCAAAACTTCTGAACTACTCCAACCAAATTTAAGCACACACTGAAGGAGCTGTGGAGCCCTGGCCTTCCTCCCATGCATCACACAGTCGCCAACATCAGCCTAAATGCATTCAAACCAAAAGAAAGCGCTAGGAAGAGACATCAGCCTATGACCAAGGGGCAGTGTGACAACACTCAGCATATGAGACCCTTCCACATACAGAATTACGGGATTGTGCTTCTCAGTGGCCACCTACAGCTCTCAGAGAGTTTAACCAGATGGAAACAGAGACTCTATTCTGAGATTTGAAACAACAAAATAAGATCATATAGATAAGTGCCTTAATCACCAAAAACCCCATATAATTTTGGTGCCTTTTGGTATCAAGGGAATATAAAGTTTGCTGCCTCCTGTGCTGCAGTACAAAGCAGCCCCAGATATCCTTATGTTTTTAGCGTGACAGCAAACCATCCTCCCATTGGCCCTGAAGACCATTCACGTGGGCACAGGGAGGGCAGAAGCACGGCACTGCTCCTCTTTTTCTTTTCTGGCCTTTGAAATAAAGCAGATCCTCCTGCATGTGCTTTTATTAAACCATGTCCCCGCACCGTGAGCTCAAAATGACACTTTTGAATAATTTAAGATAACGATAATAGAAACATTAAAAAAACTCTTGTAGAGACCAAACCCGATTCCTTTCACAGCTTCTGAATTAGTTTTTCGCTTGTAGCCACTTCTGCTCTATCTTAAGAGCTATAAAAAACACGAGAGAAGGGAGAATTAGGAAATTACTAATGCTTTTTTTTTTTTTTTTTTTTTTTTTTTTTTTTAAGCACCTATTGCTTAATCTCCTGTGGTTCTATTCCTGGATTCCTGCACAGCTTTCATCTTTCCTCCAAGCATTCCGCAGGGCATTGGAAGCCTGCAGCCCAACATGTATGGCTGTGCCTGGGCCTCAACCTGCAGTTGTTGGGTTCTGTTGTGCTGGGGATGACTGCCTCTCTCAGCTGAGCCCATCCGCCCTTCCTCAACACCTGGAACATCCAGGAGATAGTGGAGATGATCCTACTGGGAACCTGTGGCTACGTTCGCCACTATGGGACCACAGCTTTGAGCAACAATGGATGGGGCTGTTCAGCTCCAAGCACTGATGGATGGGGCAGCTCATTTCCAGAATGGAAACTCTACTCAGTGTGAACCATGAGTTCCTATAGCTGCTTCGTGCTGGGGCTTTGGGGTTGTGTTGCCGAGTGGCATTTCTCCTCCCTTCAGATGGGTTCGGAGATCGACTGCACAACCAGAGAGCTGCTGAATTATGCTGGGTTTTTCCCCCACTGAAAAAAAAAAAAAAGTGCAAAGCCTATACCCCAAACTCCATCTCGAGCCGAGGAGGAGGAGGAGGAGGAGGAGGAGACCCCGCAGCCCCCTCCCACGGCGCGGGGACACAATGGGAGCCACGCACGCCGCCCGCCCATCCAATCTCCCGGCCATACATCCACCCCGCACGCCCCACAAAGGCACGTTGCCTCCGCTAAGCCTATGGATTACTGGCTCAGGCCCTTACAAAACCCCTCTGTTGCCACGGCAACGGGCCAGGGGTTGCTATGGCATCCCGGAGGCAGCCGCGGGCCAATCCCCGCAGCCCCGGTGCGGTGCGGGCGGACGGCGGCTGCTGAGGCATGCACGGGGCTGGGCGCGCGCCTGCTGAACGCGGCCAACATGGCCCCCGTGATTAGGACCAGCACGCTAATGAATATTCATTGGGCTGATTAAAGCAAAGTCAATTAACTACTTGACTGCTTGATTTTGTGCTGGATTTTACTCTTCTCTTTTAACCGTTTTGCCACTGGGGATGCTCTTGTTCTCCCTCCTTCATCTCCCTCTTTCCTCCTCCGTATTTTCTTACCCTGGCAATTAGGGTTTCCATTTATTTATTTATTTTTGACTTTGTACTTTTCACTGACAGCAACCCGTCCTATTCCAATTGTACGGCTTCCTTTACCCCACCCCATGCATCCCTCCATGGCCACCATCTTCCTCTGAACCACTGGTGACTCAGAGGGTCACCAGGGAGTTGGTAAACCCCACACGTGATGCAACCCCAACCCCACAGCTCAGCAGTAACCCCTGCTTTGCAGTGGGATTCCCCCATATCGGCACAGCCTTTGTTTTATAACACTGCGCTGCTGCGAGGCTGCCCAGGACTGGGAAATCAGTTTTATCCTGATCTGGGAGCTGAGGATTCCATCAGATGGACAGCTCAGACCCAATGTTCTTGGAAACCTAGGGGGATGCTAAAATAAAACAACAATTCATTAAAATGGTTTTCCATTCCGAGAGATGTCTCTGTCTCCTGGTGCAGCAGTGATGTAATAAGGCTGCAAAGAGGGTTGCATATTTTATAAAGATCATTTTTCAGGATGTGCCTGCAAACTAAAGCATGTGATTAAATTAAAAATAAATGAAAAATCGTTGGCCAAAAATCAGCATTTGTGAGTTCAGCCCTTACAACCTAACCAGGGAAAATACATTCGTTTCCATCATGTTCTCTGCCTTGTTTCGAAAATTCTCTCTCAGGTTCTTGTATTATGTATAGAGAACTCATTCAGAGAAAGATGCATTTACATGATCGCTGGAATCTCCTGGAGGGGACTCATTAGTGCTTGTGAGCAATGCCCTGATAGATAGTACTGTGCAAAAGCTGAGCACAATCACCCAGCGCTGGGGCTTGTATCTTTGTCAGCAGCTGAAATACAAAGATGCAGGAGCAGGCAGAGCCGGTAGCAGAGGAGGAACAGCATTGGCTCCACTGCTGGATGTTCAGTATTCTGTGCAATTCCGCTACTGCAAGCAAATTTGTATCGCTAGTCATTGAATCATAGACTCATATACATAGAATAGTGCTGACCTCTTTTAAGAAAAATGCGGCTGCCGGAGGCTGCTAGCCCAGATAGATGCTGTTTAAACTGGGGAGAGAAGAAGGGATTTCAACCAAAAATATTACAGCACCGAAAGGGAATGAAGTGAGACAGAGCAGAAGAAAATGGGCAAGTTTGCATTGTGTTGAATTGCAAGGCGCAAAATAAAGAACCAAATCTTGTTACATAAGCTCAGCAGACATACGGTTTTTCCTGTTCTTTGGCTAGATGGTGCACATATTTACGTGCCTTTCTAATTCTAAAAGCAGATCGTTGCTTTTCCAGCACGCCGCTGACAAGAAGAAAACTGGGAGCTACAGCGCTTCCTTATGGAAGCAATGCAATGGGAGCATCACCAGCAACCTTCCCCTAACGCCATTACCCAACGTGCAATCTCCTCGCTCACAACCAAAGCTTTAGCAGCAGTTCAGGCTCCGCTCATTGCTCGGGTTCCCCTCGTGGTAGCAGGGTAGCAGGAAAGAGGAAATCGCAGCGGCAATTCGATGTGCGCTGCCGGCGTGCCGAGATGCTTCATGGTTCTGCCATCCAAACCAGAAATCTGCATAGCAACACTGAGCCCTGCGGGCCCACGTGTTTAGCCAAACCTGAAGAAAGCCACAACAAATAATCACCTATTTACAAATTAAAAGAGCGACAAAAGAATTGGAAGGTGAACGCGTTACGCCGTCACGTTCAATCAAAGCAAAATGTGTCGTGAGTTGCAAAATAAGACAGGTTCAGGTATTTGCTCTGGAAATGTCTTCACAGTTTAACTGGGGGCAATATGCAAACACAGAGGTGTAGACACAAAGAGAAGGAAAATGATTTCATTTTAAAAAAGAAAGAAATTAGTCAGATGCAGATGATATCTGGGTCACAAATGAAATGGAGTCAGCAGCAATGCTGAGGTCCGCCTGTATTGTAGGAGGAAGGATGGATGGTGGCAAAGGGCTGCAGTGCCCTCATTGCTGGTCAGGAGAGGCCATGGCACCCAGCGTGCAGCTCAGCATCACCAGGCAGCAGCAAATTCATATGGAGGGGCCCTGCCCAGCTCCTGCCCACAGTTCTCCTCATTTCCCTTCCTTGGGAATCTAATTCTGCTCAAAGGAAGATGATAAAAATGATTTAATTCCAGGTAAAATTTGCATCTCTGAGCTGGGAAAAGCATTCTATCTTGGGTTGTAGGCAGAACTACACTGTTACTGTGCTGACACTATGAATGGCACTGAGAAAAAACACTGAAAGATGAGCATGTGTGTGCATGCGTACATGCAGCTACGGGCTAATAAATGGCATCTTCCGCAGTCCCGAGATATGAGGAAAATTCTGTAAGCTATTTTAAAAAATCATGAAAATGGAAACCCAAAACCTACATCTGCACAATGGAAAATACCCACACACAACCCCTGGCAGAAGCAGAACGCTCAGGGTTAAGTCTCTGCATTCCCATCTGATGCTCTCAGCTTTCATCACATCCCTATGAATTTTTATCCCTGCGCTCGGGGTGAATTGAGGTTGATGGTGTCAATAAAGAATTTGAAGCCCTGTTTTGATGTTTTGTTTCCTCCCAAACTTTTCGCCTCCTTGCTTTTTGCAGCAAAGCCCCAACAGCTCGGGAGGAGCGCGATGCGTTTGAGGTTAAGCCATGATGTATCTGGGATTAAAGCAAACACGTCCACAGACCTCGCAGTGCTAACCAACCAGAGGAGTTATCTAATGCACGATACATGTGATGGCTTGAATAATATTACAGCACGCACAGCCCCTCTGCACGCACACACACATGATATTTCTAATAGGATCTTTTTCCCCCCTCTCTCTCTCTCTCTCCCCCACTCTTGCAATCTGTCGCTCTCCAATCTGCCCACTCTGCACTGTTTTCCCATCCAACGTTCCCCTTTAACACCTTCCCTCCTCAGCAGCCCCGGACGGGCTCCCTGCAGCCCTCCCTCTGTCATGGGGAATGCAGTGGCAGCAGCTGAATTTCCAGCCCATGGGCACTGAAAGCAGCTAGCTGGGAGGTTAAAAAAAAAGGGTTGGGAGAAAATAAAAGGATAAAAAAAAGAAAAAGAAAGAAAGAAAGAAAAAAAGAGAAAATAAAAGGGGGGAAAAAGGGGGAAAAAGGAAAAAAGGGGAAAAAAAGAAGAGGGAAAAAAGGGGGAAAAAAGGGAAAAAAAATGAGAAAAGAAGGAAAAAGAAGAAGAAAAAAGGGAAAAAAGCTCCAGTAATTTTTCCCTTGCAACTATGGCATTTTTCCCCTATATCTAGCACTTAAATATCATGGTAAGTAACCAGGTCTGCTAATAATTGCCTAAAATCAGTTTTTCATAGCGATGGACTCCATTATTAATACTCAAATCTTTGTGGTTTCTGCTCAGAAACTTTCCAAACAAGTCGACTCTCGCTATTTGTGGTGGGTGAGAAGCAGCAGAGGGAGGAGCCCTGCTTGGCCAGAGCTCCCCAGCAGGCTGGGAGCAGCGCCTGACATAAATGAGGTCTCCCGGGCCCTGGGCTGGTGCTCTGCCCATTAGTCTCTGACGAAGAAACAAATGCAGAGAGGCCACAGAACACGTAAATTGAAGCAATGCTTCCTTGTTCCTTGTCGTCTGCAGAATAATTGCGAAATGCAGATGTACCCAGAGATGCCAGAAGGTTTGGAGGTCCCAGGGACACTATTTCCGAGATCTACCATTTCTTCTAGAGTGTCCTGGTGATCCACCTGGAACAGCCCTGCAGATGAGGTGTCAGAACAGCAGTACAAGAAAGCACCAGATTCATGTCTGAAAATACAAAAAGATCAGAGTTCCTGCTATGGACCAGAGATCATCAGCCTCTCCCACAAACCCAGCACCAACTCAGCACTGGGCTGATGGACATCAGGGGTCCCAAAGTCTGTATCTCTGCTCCCAGGGAGGACGGGTGTTAGCATCTACAGGCACTGTTTCCTTGGGCCAGGGGATGGGGTGTTTCCATCTCCTCAACCTTGCACCACGGAGGGGTGATACCCCCACCAGTTCCTTCCTAAAGTACAAACCCAGGCTTGCTGTTTTTGCATGACTTCAATCCATACATTGCCTTACACAGCTCACTAGGTCAGGGCTGTCCATAGAGACTGAAACACTGCCCTACCCAGCACAGCTTCCAGTTTTGTTTCAGCAGCAGCAAAAAGAATGGAAATACTAGGGATGGAATTAAAGATGCAGAAGACCAAACCTCTTCACCCAATTTCTATTCTAATTCATTATTTTTTTTCTTATAAATGATTGATAAAAAAGGAGTTTGTACAAATGAAGGCAGTGTTTGTCCTATGTGTTTAAAAAACAGATTACTTAAGATATTTTGTCATCTGGCCTGGAGTGAGCTGTACTTTATCCACTGCAGTGAGAAAATCTTTGATGTAATCACATAAGGGAAAAACTCTTGTTCAGCACCCAACACTCAAATCCCCTTCTCCCACAGATTTATTTTAACCCAGCTTTTGACTTGCTATGTCTAAACCAAGCCTGGTTAAACTGGGTTTAACTAAAGCTCATTGTGGTATCTGTGCTCCTCCTGCACACTCCACCTCATCAAAACACACACAACGTTAGTGGCAATTGCCATGTTGCTCACAAATCTTGCTGAAATATCTCAGTTTCCAAACACATTGCATCTCTTCTTGTTCACTACTTTAGTGAGAAGTTAAGCCCTCAGCAGTTCAAAGAACTGGCTTGAAAACAAGGTGTTAGAAAATTATTGCGTTGACCTTCTGACAAAACATCTGCAATGTCCACAGCTTTCCTCAAGAGCTGGGAAGAAGGGACTTGGTGTCTGTATGACAAAAGCTGGGGCACAGGTTTATTCACAGGACAGGAGATGGGACTTTCAATGAGAAGGACAACATATTATGAGGCTCTTTCCTGAAGAACACCATTCCATCAGCTCCCATCTTGGGAAGAAAATTGAATATTTTGGCAACAAATTTATTGTCTTCGATTAATCTTCACTATGGTGTTTGATCATTAAAACATTTTGAAGCACGCTTTTCAAATATAGCTTTGTAATTGATTGCACATATTTATGAAAAGCCACAGAGAGCTTTCTGGGCATGCAAAATTTCTGGCAATGCAGCAATTCAGATTTCCTTGCAGTAGCAGTGCTGCTGACTGAGAAAACTGAGCAACAGCATCACCTGGGGACATTTCATGTTCAAAACTTTGAGGATCAAGCCTACTGCAAAGATGTCTGTGCTTCTTTACCAACAGGATGGCCTCTTTGCCTTGGGCAAGTACATCTTTATAGAAGGAATCCAGGAAGAAATCAGCCATGATAAAGGCATGAAATGTCACGGCACTTTTTAAAAGGGCTCCAAAGCAGAACCTGAGGACTACAGACTTGTAAATGTGACTCTTGTAAGCTAGTAAAAACTATTTTCAATTATGTATACATACACAGATTGGTTGATTCAGGAGGTGTGACCAATTCCTCCAGCACAAAGGTGCTGATGTGACAGTACTTGGATCTCTGAAAATCTTCTGGCCATTTCCTTCTCTGCAAGCTCTTAAAGAAATTGAACTACTGTGGCATAAGAAGGAATATCCTCTTCTAAAGAAATGCTTGCAGCATGGGAAGGCAAAGTCAGGGAGAAGAAGTTTCTAGAGGGAGTGAAATTGCTGGTAGGCTGTCCCACGCATCTTGGAGCTCATCTTGCTTAAAGCACTTGGAAAAGGTCAGGAACATCAAGGTGACAAATTCTATAGCTGATGAGAAGTTATTTGAGAACCAGCTCTCCTAAAAAAAAATAATAATAACACCAGGAAACAAACACAACTCACCAATACACAGCTGCTATGTATGTAATCCTATAAGATGTCACTATATCTGTCAGCAGAGTGTTGGGCTACATGGACCCCCATCACAGCTGTTGGGTCATCCTGCTGTTCTGCACACACCACTTGGTTGTTTCAGACCTTCTGCACCAACACAGAATTCTATACTACATCTGTCAACCAAGCTCTTCACTTCTAATCTGGTGCAGATGCAAGGACTGAAGGTTTTCCTGGTTGTCCTGCACATGTCATGCTCTTGCACATCTCTGTTCTTGTGATCGATGTCTGCACTCCAAAATGATGACACACCGTTCAGCTGAGTCAATTTTATCTTACAAATCTATACAAGTTCTGCTCGCACCAGTCGGGCACTGGGAGCAGCCTGCCTGCAGGTGACAGAGCACAGCCCTGGGGCTGTCTGGAAGTGCCTGCCCTGGAGATCCAAGCAGAAGCTCTGATTTCCCTAAGTCAGGCAAAGAATAGAATTTTATCTTCATTAGACAAGTGATACTGCAAAGCACAGAAAGGGGAGCTTTCTGAAACGAACTTGAAAGCAGTTCCTGCATGATTGGATTCAGTGGTGAGTGGTGTATCTATCCCATTCTAATACAAACACAACCAAAAATCAGGTTAGGGAGAGGTTAGCCTTCAAGTTTAAATATGGACTTGATCTTATTTTCAGTTGTGACCATTAGAAAAATTGAAAAAAAAATAAAATCTTTCCATCCTGACATGGTGTGCAAGAGGTTGTGAGCTGTGCGTGTGGCATCACAGCCTGCAGCATCTGTTTGTGGGCTGTCCACGAGGAGAGCCCAGCACCAGGAGCACCCCAAACCAAAGCCATGCACACTTCCAGAACCAGAGCAGCAGATCTGAGCCCAGCAGCCACCTCATGCCTTCCTCCTCGCCCATCTGACTCCAGCATCTGCCTGAAAAGCACTTTGTGCTGCTCAGTGCTTGCAGAGCCCTAAGTCCCTCCAACAAGTGCCACTGTGAGCAAGGAGTACACTTCGAACCCAGTGCAAACTCACCACATCCCCAGCAAAGCCACCAGTGTGCACGTCACCTCTCCAGGAGCTTGTTTGTATTCTTGGGAGAATGTTGAAAAATATCTCTGACCCCCAAACATTTACCTTTTGATTGGAGGTTTCCAATGTTGCTGTAGTGTATTAAAGCTGAGATGCTCATAAAAAAACCCTTTGTGTCAACATAGTAAATGACTCTAATTAGGCTGGTGGTGCAATGAAAATGCTTAATTCATTCTGATGAGGCAGAAGGAAGAGCTAAAATGTTTATAGACAATGGGTGAACAGGGAGATATAATGCTGAGTGCCAGCTTTAAATGCAAATTACCGCAGAAATCTTTCCCTCTCCACCATCCCATTCCTCCCCCTTTCTCTCTCTCTGTCGCCAGCACCACACTGTAATCTCCTAGTGCAGTAATTAGAAGTGAAAGGAGCCACATAGAGGGGCCTCTAAAGGCAACACTAAAGAGAATTACAGAAAAAAAAAATACCTGCCTTTAATAGAAGATGGTACCATTTTCCAGAGTGCACCACCAGCACAGCACTTAGCACAGTGGCAGGATCAGAGAAGTGATAATTTGGAGGGGTATTACTGAAATGGTATGGAGTTGTGGTGTGCTGCCCCCCCAGCCGGACCCAGCTGCATCTGCAGGGGTTGCTTGGAGCTATAGGGCCACGCTGCCCACAGCAAGCACATGGCTGGGAGGAGGCAGCTCTAGT
Source organism: Phasianus colchicus (assembly GCF_987193195.1). Taxonomy (NCBI): domain Eukaryota; kingdom Metazoa; phylum Chordata; class Aves; order Galliformes; family Phasianidae; genus Phasianus; species Phasianus colchicus. The sequence continues at coordinate 8,915,710 of NC_143452.1, forward strand.
GGTGGTGCTTCCCTGCACCACAAGTGTGGAGATGCATGAGGACAAGGACTGCACGCATGAAAACCACAGCCTGGAAGCTGCTGAGAGAGCAGAAGTGAAATCCCACAAAGGGCATCCATAGGAATGGCTCCCTCCATGCATGCAGTATCCCAGCAGCATCTCTTGAGAGGAGAGTTTTTACATCTGGTGAGAAAAAGAGAATGAAAGAGAACAAAAAGGGAAGGAAAGCAGATAGCCAGTGCTGGGTTTACACACAGGGTAAAAACTTTCCTCTTTGACAAGGCTCATCTGAAGCCTCTGGAACAGCTTTTTCCTTTGGAACCGAAGTCAAGAAATGCTCCTGTTACCAATTGGGTTGTCCTGTGTTCTAGTAATCCCACTGTCAGCATGGACACAACACACAGCAGCACCTAGATGTGCCTCTGAGTTCCACAGCTGGAGCTTGAGTTCAAATTGGGGTATGTAGCATCTTCTGTGAATTAAGTGCCCTCAGTCCTGCTTTGACACTGAACAAATCCCCCAGTCCCCACAGACAGGCACATAAATCATCCCTGTGCAACAGAAAGTCAGAATAGGAAACTGGAAAGTCCGTCAGCCCTACGGCCAAGTGAACTTTTAGACACGAGTGGCTGACGTTATGTTCTGCATTAAAATCTGCTTAATATTTTCCCTCCTCCTTGCAGCTGTAGCTCAGTCCAGCCTAAGAAGAAGGAAATGGTGAGCATACCCTGCACAGCAATGTTATGAGGCAGCCCTGGATTTTTGCTGCAGCTGGCTGGGCATGGGAAGGAGCAGGAACCAGGAGTATTTCTTTGGAAATGGTGAATCTTTCATAGGATCATGAAAGTTGGACCTTTGTAGCCCATAATAAAATGCCAACCATCAGTTTCAAACACTCAATTTTACTCCTTCAGCATGATTTCCTTAATTCCATTTACTGTAAGATACATATTGCCCAACACTCATTTTGGCCCAGCAGCTTAAATTACGGAAGAAGTCCTCAGAGCACCTCATCCTCATGACCTGGCTTCACAAGTCCAATAGAGATCTGGACTTGGGAGAAGGTAAAGTGTGCCCCAGTGCCTGGCTCAGCTCATCCCTAGGAGATGCAGCCTGTGAGCCTGGGGGCGGTGATGCCGGCTGCCCCCTGGGATGCTCTGGGCACGGCAAGCAGTGCCAACACATCCCTCTGCCCAGCCATGAGCTGCAGCATCCCAGCGGCTCCCGCTCCCTCTGTGTTTGCTCAGTGAGACAGAAGCAATACCAGTTTGCAGCACAATAAACCATGTAAAGGAAGCATCAATTAACTAGAATACATGGATATAGTATTTAATTAACTGATAGGCTCACAGTTACCGTATGATGTCATGGAAACCTCAAATCTCCCGGGTGCCGCCTCGCGCAAGCCAACTGGGAATTGGAGCCATTGCAAATCCCATGTAAAGTTTGAATCTTGACATTTTTAATTAAAAAAAAAAAAAAAAAAGAAGAAGAAAAGGAAGAAAATTCTGACTGTCGTAAGTATCTTTTAACTGACATAAATGTGCACACGCCTTTGGTTCTGTGGGAGACTTCCTGCAATGACTTCTGCAGAAAGGAGGCCATTACTCTCCATCCAAGGCCACCATCATTAACCATGGCTTTGTGTTCGGGCCAACGAGGAATGAGCCCACGGGGCTCAAAGGGGAAAGAAAAAAGAGAACAAAATCCTATCCTTGAAAGCGCATCCAGAATAACAAAAATCCAGTGCATTTACATTGCCTTTGGTATAAAGATCCCAAAGCACTTTGAGAAACAAAGCCACAAATATTTAAGGCTGACTTCCTGTCTCCTGAAGAGAGTTTCATACTGACTGAAGTTGTACCTTCCTCCTTGGCATCTTTCAGAATGGTGTAGCCCAATGTGGCCTCTGAAAAATATCACCTCACCAATTTAGAGAGCATTGGTTTACCCCATCTGCATTCTGAGAAACTGATGTGGAGAGTTGGGGCCATTGATTGGTCCAGCAGTAAATCAGAACAGATTGCCAGCACTGGAGTGGGGCTGAGGATGCCCAGTGCTGGGGCTGCAGGATGTGAAGGGAGTCCCTGCAGTACCGCTCACCCTGACCTGCTGGGACCCCTCTGCCTCCTTAATGAGCTCCATTCATAATTAAAGGCCTCATTTGTCATATGCCCATAGAAGGTTTTGAAGTTGAACCTTTGTAGCCCATAAGTAAATGTTCAACAATCAGCCTCAAACACTCCAGTAGAAGTAATTTTATCCCTCCAACTATAAGCATTAAAGCTTTAATTCAATTTCTTGTAAGATATTTGTTGTCTGATGCTCATTTTGTCCCAGCAGCTTAAATTATAAGAAAAGTCCAGTATTCAAAACCATTAGGCCGAGACTTATTCCTTTAGTGCTTTGACAGTAGAACATTAGACTTAAATACAACGAGACAGGTAAGTGCTGTATTATTTTCTGTGAATGAAGGTGTGCGTTAGTTGTAAGTATCCATTGTCTCTGTTTATGTGCAAATGAGTTTATGGATTGTTCTTGACAGAGCTCCAGTGCCCTCCCTTAAGGGCATTGCTGATATATTACCTTGGAAAGAGAATCACAATTTATTCATTCAAACACAGAACTAAAAGATAGATGTGCACCAGAATATTTTGAAATATTACATTATATATAAAATGAAATAGGGGGAAGCTAAATTACACAGCTATAATTACTTAGAGTTCAGGTGGCATCATAAATAATCTATTCACAACTCGCTTAGTGTTTATTATGTCACCAGAGCAATATAATTAACATGGTATAGATGGGAGCTACACGAGGCAGATGCGTAACACGCACAGATCAAACACTGCGGCGTAAGTACAACAACACGCAAACACAGGCGATGTCATTCATGAAAATTCATATGAAAGTGGAAAAGAAGAAAGCAGCACGCTGATGATGGTGCTAGGTCCTAGCCCTGATAGCAGCTGCCACCAAACACCTCTTTGGAATAGCCAGAGTTAAATTTATGGGCGCGCTTCAGTGTTTGCGTTGCAGAGGAGCACTTAATTTTGCGCTGACCGACTTCATGTTATTTATGAAATTCTTTTTTCTTTTGCTTAAAAATCCTGGCTGCTCGAGGTTGAACTGTTACAAGGAACGAGGAGCTGGCAAACACAACTGGGATCTGTAAGTCATCCACGCCCTGCCTGCAGAACGAATGCAGGAGTGCAGGTACCCAACACGAATTGCTGGCTAATTATTAGCAATGCCTTATGCAAAAATGTTTTAAAAAAAAACAGAATATAACACTAAGGGGAGAAAAAATGAAAGGACTCAATATTGCAGTCAAATCTGTGAGTAAATATCACCTATTTTAGATAGAAATTGCAAGATTTCTCCACTCTGAGCAGTCCTGTTTCCATAATCTCTACTCACACAGTGAGAGGCACACACCTTCGCACAGGAGGAAAGTTTTAGATGCATGTCAAGGTGCCTTTGGCAGCTCAAAGAAGGAATGAGATAACCAAGTGCAAACCTTCCATTAAAGGAATGGAAAGGTCAGAGGAATACATTTTTGAGAAGGTTTTCTTGGGGTATGAGAGTGCAAGGACTGAAAAGTCACTTCTTTGAGTCCAAGGTGTCCCTCAGTTTTAGTTGCTTGAATCATGAGAATATTTTTAGGGTTTTTGAAAAGCGATTTGATTGGTGTTACTCCAATCCTGAATCACTCCTTTCCTTTCCATAACATTTTCTGGTTGCCATTTCCTTATATATTATTTTTTCTAATTTGGGTTCTGTAGCTGGGAAAGCTAAAGGAATAAATATGAGGTGTGAAACTCCCACCATTCCCCCCAAATCAGAGGTGAGAACGTGGGTCAGAAATCAGATTTCCTCCTCCTTCCACATTCCTTCCATTTTTTACTGCTGCGGTAGCTATTTGCAGACAGTTTGCTTTATGCTTCCTCATTGAAAGGAGACCCAATGCAACACGCCAGCAGAGGAGCTCTGTGTTTTCTCCTTCTTGGTCAAATCCTTTTGCTGTAAAAGCAGGACAACTTCTCCCATAGTCTTAAGCTCTCAGGGGTTGCCAGAAGCCCCACTTCAGGCTCACCATCCCTTCACACAGACAGCTAAGAAAATCCCAGTGGATGTATCCTTCCAAGGGCTGCAGCTCAGCATTTTGCAATTCCAGCTGGGATGCAAACACAGTTTATATGCAAGACAGGATGATGGCTGGGCAAAGCATGAAAGTACAGACATTGACCCAGTCAGAATTTCCTTTCCCCAATTGCAGGAGCAAAGCACATTCTTAAACCTTTGGCACAATGCTGAGATTATTCCTTGCCATGAGGATTCAAGAAATGGACACACAGCAGAGGCAAGAGCACTCTTTCATTAAACAACATCTGCCCTTCTTCTGAATATATTGCTTTATGCCAAGTGGTGTGGATGATTTTTTTTTTTTTTTTTTTTAAGTAAAGAATATTTAATGTCATCTAAAAAGAAAAATTGCCCCTTAAATTATCTGTAGCATGCCCTCTGTGCTGTGGAGGAACAAAGCTCACTCTTCCAATGTGCCACACTGGAGTTCGGGAGCAGCAGTGACAGTCAGGAAAGAATTTATAGTCCCAGGAGAGAGATCTGTCAGGGTCCTGCAGAAAGAGATAAAATATTCCAGGGTCATGGGTTTTTTTTTTTTTTTTTTTTTTTTTTTTGTGTGTGTGTGTGTGTGTTTTTTTTTTTTTCCATGGGAAGCAGAGATGAAAGATGCAAATCCATCTCCCATGGACCAGGACCTCACCAGCACAGCTTCTACCCACAGAAGACACTTGGGTTTGCAGAAGGAAGTAATCAGGTTTTGTTTCCATGATGCTCTTCTCTCTAGTCCTACGTAGTTTCGCAGATGAACGAGAGCTTTTCAAAGGTTAAAAGGGTTGTGGAAAAAGAAAGCTGCACACTGGGACCTTCTGATTTTTTTGAGCGTGTGTTCTTTGAGGCACAAGCACAATGAACATGATCCATGTGCATTTGCAGAGGGTGCTCCAGCCAGGTGCCATCATGCACACTGCTCAGCTTCATGTCTACAAATGCCTTTTGCTGGCTGCTCCTGAGGGACCACTGCTGGTCCCAGATGGAAAGGGTCAGAGTTACTTCTTCAAGACCTGCTTTCATGGACCAAACCCACTGCGAAGTTCTTCCCAAGATCTACTTTGAAAATTGGTACGAATCCCACACGTCTGTATCAGTGAAAGGTTTTTAGTCATGCAGCGGAACAATACATCACCACTGAACAGCAGCACCATCATTTTAGGTCTTTCTCCTCCAGTAACACAATCCATGGAGACCTGCAGAACATGGAGGTGGAGGCGAGCATTCCAGTCTGCAAACACTGACAGCATAAGTCAAAGTGAAAAAATTGTTACAGGACCCAGCATCATCTGAGCAGTAAGTGTCACAGAGGTGACCTGATGTTCCATCAGTGTTAAAAATAAGGGCTAACAATGGAGCTGGTGTTTGTACACAGCTCATGAAGCCTTCAAATGCGATGGAGGTGCACCAGCCTCCATGGCACAACAAACCCAGATCTCCTAATCTACACACATTTGGTACTTACTTCCCTAGCACACAAATAGCTGCACAGCTATTGGGATAACAGCAGAAAATGGAACAAGAAGCCTTGCACATGAGAAAGACCAAAGGGCCAAATCTCTCATACTACCCAGGCCTGGAGCCCAATTCCTGCCACCACCCTTTGCTCAGCCCATCCCCAATGAGGAGAGGCTCAGAGCAGAGATAATTGCATTTGAATCTACAGGGTACTAATTTTCCAGCAAAGGGGTTTTAATCTAACATGCAGATCTCTTGTCTACATTCACATCACCCCGGAGACCCATAACATAGGTCATTTGTGCATACACAATCTTGGTAATAGGATGCACAATTTTAAAATGGCTAAATCTGTAGAGAAGAAAAAAATGTTATTATAGGAGGAAAAAGAAAAGATTAGCTCACAGGCTGAGATCATGTTTGCCAAGTTTCCACCCAGAGAATTATTCCAGTACCGAATTCTATGCTACCAAAATAACGGGTTTATACAGCAGGCATTGTGCCAGCTTTTTGGCTATAATTATAGTGTTTTCCTCTCTCAAGTTCTTTATTGATATCTGAATTTTTTTATTATTTTTTATTTTTAAGAAGGAGGTGGAGAAGTGATTTTATACATTCAACAAACCACAGCAGCACTTGATGCAGTTAAAACCAGGAAGTTTTAACAACCTGCCAGCCTCTAACTTCACAGGAAATGTCAGTGCCACCATCAGACTTTAAAGGAACCCCAGGGATCCATTACTGCGGTTTGAAGATGTCCCTGCACTTCCCTTTTAAGTGAACGCTGGAGCCGCTTGCTTCATTCGGTTGCTGCTGTGCTGCACAATATTCCTTTGAGGAGATGCTTTGCAGTGACAAAATAACTGCTGACAATGTGAATACTGACTTCATTTTAATTTTGTTTTACATTTTCTTTGGTATGTTTTGATCCAAAAAATCTTTAGAGTGCTTTTTTTTTTTTTTTTTTTTTTTTTAATGACAATAAAGCAACTATTTATACAGTACCACGGAGTCGTTCCGCTGCTACTCCCATCACCCCTTCCCCTACCCAAAGGAATGAGCTGCGAAGGCATCACATCCCCAGTACAGCTTTGGTGGAGAAAAGGAGCAGGAGGGAAGTACCCTAGAAAAATAGGGCAATGTTTCTTCTTCTTCTTCTTTTTTTTTTTTTCAGTTCATAAAAACAAACATTGAAGAACATGATAATGTCAACACTACTGACAGTTAGGGAACCAAGCCCTTGTTGCAATCATTGTTTGTAGAAGACACTTGTTTCTCATCCCATCTCCATCCCAAAAAGGGGCAGCTGGCAGCAGCAATCCCAGCCCAGCAAGCTCTCATTCAGGGATGCAGCTGACTGAATCCTTAATAAATCCCCTGCATCAGGGCCATTATTACTCCTCCTGAAATCATCACTCTTTCATCCTCGTTCATAATTCTGGGAAACTTCTCCAGCCACCACCACACTGAAATTAAAATTCCATCAGCCCCGAACCCAGGAACAATTAGCCCAGCTGAGATGATTCCTGATAGTCTTTCGCATAATAACCAATATCCAATATACCTCCACATTGTGAAGATCTCTGTAAATGAAGTGACATCTCTTGCTGGACAAAGCCTGGAAATGTTATCCTTCGGTGATAGGAATCCTAAGGGGACATCTATTCTCCCTGGCTAGAGAGCTCACTTAATTGTTCCAGTTGCTGGAAATTTTAAGCACATTCCTCCGTCACTATGCCAAGTTGCGTTAAGCCCTTTGTCTGGCTGATATGCCAACCAAAGGCGCAGGGAGATAAGGAGAGCTGTGGGAATTGCACAAACCCACTTACACGGCAGGAGCTCCCTCGCCCAAGCTCATTCCTTCAGCTTTGCCACTGCTCTCACCACTTAGTATTGCTGTCACATAGCTGAAGCCAGCAGCTCCTTCACCTCCAGCCCCTTGGCAACACTTAGACCAGGAGTAAAAACAGGGCCCTGTTTAATGCTTTTTGTCCATTTCTCTTCTGGATCTTTATTTTCCAGTGAAACAATATTCATATTTAAACTACTTATTTCACTATGTATTTCAGTATTCCAGTAACTGTGCGGGCGTATTAGAGGATGCCCATCCTTGGAGATACCCAAGGATGGGCTGGAGGGGCTCTGAGCACCTGACTGAGCTGATGTCCCATTTCATTGCAGGAGACTTGGACCAGAAGGGCTTTAAGAGTGTCTTCCAACTCAAACAATTTTAGTCTATGACACCAAATGCTCTCTTGCACACTGGAAGACTCGTTTCTTTACCTAGGGGGTGACAGTGTTGGAAAGCGCCTGATTTTCCAAGAAGCAGCTGATCCTGAGCTAAAACAGAGCTCTGCATATTTAAGCATCCTCCTGAGATTCACCAACAGCACGACAGGATCCCAGCAAGGGCCTGCCCCAATGGGTCACACCACATGGATGCACACACAGTGACATTACAGAGCTACCCTGGGTTTGGGCTGTATCTAAGAGCCCCATTGGGTGCTGTATTGCTGCTTATGCATTGCCACTCCCACAGAATGGGCTAAAATAGCAAATGTTGGACATTTGTTTCATACTGACGTAACTGAACAAGCTGAAGCTGGAAAAAACACCAGGTCTTGTGCCTCTGGTGTTAGGAGTGTTACCTGATGGCATTTATTCCTGGAGATCATAACTGACTGCAAAGCCTTCAGGAGGCAGAACCAGCCAGGAGGAACTGCCCCATGCTCTGCACATTTGTGCTTGATAAGTAAGTCAAAGATCAGAACTGATGTCAATACTGGTGCCAGCCCTCAGGTTTCTCCTCCAGTAAAAATTTTTTGCAGGACTTCCCAACTTCCTATCATTTAAAAAATGTTTCCAAGACTGGAAATAAAAATCTAACATTTTGGAGGCAATAACTGGAATGTTTTGCTTAAAAATAATTGGGATATAGCTTGAAAAATCACTTTTTGCAAAAGCTGTTCTTACAGTCCTCCCCTGCCTGAAGATCTGACGAACACTGTACACGTAGCCCTTCCACCGAAGGATTTCAAAACCTCTAATATTCTCTCTTTAGGAATAAGTTTCCACAATAAACTGATTTTTTCCTCATTTTTAGAGTGACATCAGCAGTGGTTGAGCAAAGCTCACAGGATCTGCCCCAGCAGCTGTGCATGGAACTGTGTGTTCTGTAGCAGATCCAGCAGAGAGGACCCCAGCTCCATCCATTCCAGCAGAGCTGTGATTTCTAGCACAGCAAACTTGGTCCACAGTTTCCACTCAGGCACTGCAAGGTCTCATTTGTCCTCTCCTTGTTCACTAGGTGACATCTCACAGCCAAGAGTCCCACTGCCTTCCCCAGGGCTACCCAGCTCTGCAGCATCCCCAGCATTAACCTCCTCCGTGCCCCCCTGCAATGCTTTTCCTGCGGATCAGCAACACTCATTTCCCGACCTGAAACCTGATTTCATGGTAGGCTGGAGGCAGGCAGCAGCCTGACATTGACCCTAGCACAGTGTCACCACTCAGCGAGATGGGTGCTTGCCAGCAGGAGCAGGCAGCTCGGGATGCAGCCTGGATTATGTCTCAAATATATATATATTAGTTTTAAAATGCAATTCGCAGCTTATAACTGCCAACAAATTCCTCTTGCAACAAGAATGTTTCTAGAGCGCTGTGCTGAATTGAATGCATCCAGCTTGCTTTCAGATCCACATGGAGACAGCTTGATGGATAAACCCGGATTCAGGTGCTGACAGCTCTGGTCAGTGGGCAGTTAAGCAGGGAAAAGCAACTGTGGCCAGGTAGGCTTAAATTCAGATCACAAACTATTCCCCATAGAGATTTCTGTTAGTAATATTTGCATCTTGCTAATAGAAATACAATTACTCAGAATGACTGAAAGCACATTATCCGTTATTTTTTGTTGCAAAACTTGCCTTATTCCATAAAAGGATTTTTGCTTCATCGTCACTTTACTTCTGTCCCCTGTGGCCCTTGGGGACGCAGCATCCTTTAAGGACATGTCAGCAGAGCACGCTATCCCGTCATGCTCCCGCTTTGAGGCCTAGCAGCTGAATCACCCCCAGCCCTATTTTCTTTTGCAGTGTTAGATCAGTGAGAGGGCTTATGACCTGCCATCTGTCACTGCAGTCTGCTGACTGCGAGCTCTGCTCTCGCCGCAGCATTGCTGAGGAGGTGGAAGGCTTTGGGGGGAGGAGGCGGGGGGAACCTTCCCATCCTGCTGCTGCTCCTTGCTCCAAAGCTGAGTTTAGCATACGAGTCTGATGGAGGATGCAAAGCTCTCAGAAGTTCCCCCACCGTGGATTTGGTTTAACGCTGTGTTTGCTGTCCAGGGACTTTGCAGCTCGGGCAGCACCACCGAGGCAGCCTGCGCCCAACCTGCGGCTCCCGCATGCTGTTCCATCACACCTGCTGAAGCTTCCCCAGCCCTGCCAGGGAGAGCCAGGCAATGTGACCATGCATCTGGCTTCCTGGCAAGGAGAAGATTGCCTCTGGAGCTGCGCCAGCACAGTCCATCTCCTCCAGAAAACTGTATGAGGGGGGAAAAAGCAGCCCTGCGCACAGCCCTGTGTGCACAGATACAGCACGGATGTACAAGAGACTGCGACAGTGCCACAGGGCCAGGAACCAGCCTGCAGGTTTGGGAAGAGAGCACTTGGCCACTGCTGAACCTCCTGCAGGGCATAAATCAGCCGGTTGCAAAGCTCCTGCCCCAGAGGAGATAGCAGAGCAGCAGGCAGTCATGAGACAGCTCTCCTTGAAGGCTGAGGAGTGAGTGTTCCCACCTCCTGAGGGTTTGTTGGAGAAGAAAACTCACTGCATCACTTCCCCCAATGTTTTCCACTGAGTTATTATTGTGCCAAAAGTCACTGACTCCATCCTTGCTAGAGCAGGGAGACCTTCCCAGATCAACTCATTTTTGTCTTAAAAATAAGACAATGTAAGGCAACAAGGACAAAGGTCATAGCAACCCAACCATGGTATCAGACCTCCCCACAGCAGTTCCTTCTACTTCCTGTTCCTCAAATGGCTTCTTAAGTGCTTGGCCTTTGTCCATGCCCCAAACTCTACTCCCCATTTTTCAGCTGGAATGTGCTCTCAGGTCACTGCTCCCACTTCCAGTGTACCTCTGCTAAATATTGTAAAACCCCAACCCAAGGAAGAGCCAACAGCCAGGAGACAACAAATCTCATCTGGGACCTGTGCAGTGAAGCCGTCCAAGCACCAGGATCAGGCATCTCAGCCAGATGCCTAGTAACTGGAATGACAGAAATTAACGTGGTGGCAGGGGGAGAGGGGGGAGTGGAGCTGCCACCTTGCCAAGTATTTCTTTGCACAGAGCCCCTTCCATACCTGCAGGTAAGCACACCAGTACTGCCTGCATGCACTCGTCAGCCTCCACATCCTGCTGCCTACAACCCATCCTGCAGATGGGCAGATTGACAGAGCCCATGGCCCAGCACTGCCAGCCCTGCTCCCCACAGGGCTCCATGACCTCACCGCAGAGCTGTGCCCGTGGCATGGCTGCACACATGTGGGCAGTGATGTCAGCAGGCTGATATTTCTAGAAATGAGATTACCCTGACTCCTAATTGTTATCAGAAGCAAGTCCCGCTGAGCCAGGGCTATCTTCTCCCTGGACATCTCATCCATGCCCTCTTCAATGCCCTCATCTGGATGGAGCATGACAATCTTGGCTGCTTGGGTATCCAGAAATCCCAGACAAGTGATCCTGATCATTTCAGCACACTGCACGCAGATTTAGGTCTTACTGCAAGTGGTCAAGCTATTTTTGCAGCATATGTACAGCAGATCTCACACAGCTTGACAAATCACCATACACGTTACGTGGTGTAGATGCGAATATTTCTGTACAAGATACCTCTACCAGGAGCATGACACCATTTATCGTTAGACAGCAGGACCCAAGTGTTCAGCACAGCTCTGAAGCCACACTGGGCTGTGTGTGCCGGCACAGCGGCGTGCAGAGGCATACGATTAGCAGGCTGCATTATCCCCTCCAGCCACTGAGCTCAGGGATGCTGCAGAAGCACAGCAAGAGGACAGACAAAGGACAAGGACGTGGGCTGTGAGATGTGGTATCACAGCAGAAGCTGTTCAACTTCCGTTTTTCTGAGACTGCTGGGCCTCTTGCAAACCAAGCAGAGAAGAGAAGATGCTGTGCAGAGCTGCTGCACCAGTGTGGGTGATGGAATTTGTGCACACTGGAGGACTCACTAAGAGCTGACCAGCTGCGGACCAGGGATTTCATACAGCTCCCAGTACTGCACCCAGCTACAAGATCAGGCAAAGCTGCTGGCACAGGACAGTTGCCAGCAATGCCCAAGTTTTTGTGCCTTCCAGACACAAGGAAATAATGGCAACCCTTGCATGTAGAATTGCTGGTGGTACCCAAAGTGGAAGGCTGGATGACCAAAGAGCATTCAGCCACTTTTCCTGTCATTGAGGACCCAATAAGCCCTTTGGGCCTCTCTTGCACCAAGAGCCCTGCCCCAGGTTTTCTAGAGGATGTTTTGCAACCCAAACTGCGCACATCAAATTCTTATGCATTAGACATGCAGAGAAGCCTAAAAGTCATTTGGAAATAAGGAAGTGTGCAAGTTACTCTAGCTTGAGGGCTCTAGTAATTTATGCACTGAGAATTTATACAGGTCATGTACCTATTTACTTTGCTGTGCTCTAAAAAAATGCACAGTTACCTTAGCAACTTTAACATTGCAAGGGAGCGCAGAGCTTTCTTAAAGAGACATTGTCAGGAGCAGTCAGCCAGACTGGCCAGCCCCATGCACTGCATCTGCATCCACACGTGTCGTGCCCTCAGATCAAATCTGCGTTTTGTTATGTTAACAGTGAACAACCCATCTCAGAACTCCTTGACATCATCTAACAGTGAACAAAAAATTAGTCTACTGTGTGCAAGAATGAGAAAATGCCATCAGAAATACACAGAATATACTAATTTCATCATCCCGGCTCGTTCTGAAAGCTTAAAATAATTTTTCAATCTGTGGAAATTGCCGAGACTTTATAAAAACATCAAGCATGCTAGATGCACCTTGGGGGCTTTTGGATTTAAAAGACATTATAGAAGAAATCTAATAAGCTGACTAGGCAGCGAGCGCCCAGCCTCTCTGAATTGTTTTAGATCACCCTCATCTCCCCAGGATTTTTCTCCAAATATCTTCTTGGAGAGTTTTTCCTCATGCCAAATTAAAAGAGTGGCCAGAAAGGGCTCCTGAGCAGCCAAAAAGCAGAAATAACCATTCAGAAGAGAAATATCTCCTCTGCCCACTCCTGAGATGTGATTTTGGCTTCACTTCACCAGCTGCCTAAAGCCCTCAACCACTGCAGCCATTAAAAGCAGAATAAAGCCACGATGGGGCAGACTAGATCAGGGAGCAAAGGCTGCAGAAAACAGTCAGGATTTGGTTAGACAATGATTGGAAGTGGCCTGGAAAAGCTGTGCTGGGGCATGGCTGGAATTTTTGCACTCCTTAGCCTCCTAACCATACATGCAAGTCATTGCAAACTACAAAGCATGTGGATAAAACCCCTTTTATTTTTTTTTTCCCACACCTACGTAAAACTATCCAACTTCCATTAAAAGTATTAATTTACCTCCCAAACAACCCCACTCTTGCAAACCTTAGAGAGCACACAGTTGGTTTAATCAGCAGCCTATCGTTGCTCCTGTTTAGAGCTGTAAACATGATATACTTTCTGCAGCACACTGTGAACATCAGTGGGGCCTCTTTCCTATACAAAGAGGTTGTGTGCTGAGCTGGGGCAGGGAGCATGGGGGAGAAAGCTGTAAAGCTCTTCTTCTGGGTGACTGCTTTACGCCTACATTAATAAAAAAAGTCAAATTGTGGATCTTTTAAATTAAAAAGGCAGAAAAAAAAGACTTAGACTAGAGCTAGATGTTTACCTTTCTTGGTGAATAGTATATGTCTCCAATCAAACCCTACAGCAGGAAGCCCAGACAGTTGTATATGAGACGGGTTCTGCCTGAGAACTAAGAGCAGTGTTTTCTTCCCACACTTATTTCTGTGCCTGTTCTTGATAAGCACAACACATTCAGGGAGCAGATCCTTCAACCCCACAAGCACTACAAGCAGGATCCCTCTAAAGCCCAGGGCTGGGAACACATTACTCTGTCTTCTTGCCCTTCCTGTTCAATACAACATAAGCTCAGCCATATTCTTTCACCACTGCACCCAACTGTCCCACCCACACCTGGCAGCCTTCCCCTGCTTTGTGAACAGCCTCAGCAGCAGCACCCAAGTGTTGTGCCACCCACGTAGGGCTGCAGACTGAGCATCAGCAGGGTAAGGAGAAAATACCCCAGTGACATCCGTCCATCATACCACTGCCCCGTGGAAACACACAGAGGTGTAATTCATTTTAAGCCACATGGCTATGCAAGGAAACCCCTATAAGAGAGATGTCCCAGCAGACTTGCACCAAAGTGTCCCTGGCTTTCACAGGCTCCTACATGCACAGCATGACAAGGATCAGCGCAGCATCCCTTATTTCTTCCATACCAAAGCACAAGCCTCATCCCCCTCCCCTCTCCTGCCCTGAAGCAGAAGGAGGCTGGGAGACCGAGAGGAGACTGGGAGAGGCCAATGGCTCCACTCCCATCCTCCAGCCGCGTCCTTTTCTCCATAGAAGGAAGCAATCTGCCTCCCGTGCCCAGGTACCGCAGGCAGCACGCCGCTTTGCCAACGCACTGTCAGATCCACGCCGCGTCAGAACGAGCACCACCACATTAATTCAACTTGGTGGATTTAAAAAAAAAAAAAAAATGAGAGGGAAGGCAGGACAAGGCAGAGCAGATGGCTGAGGACAGATACTGCATCCCATTCTTTCTTGCTCTGCAAGAAAACAGCTTCACTCTCTGCTGTTTATCATGCTGCTCCTAGCTTTCCTCTTTTTATCTAAAAAAAAATGAAGAAATTGGTGTCCAAATACCCAATGTTTCCATGTTTTTGTTGCCTCTACTTAAAATTTTGTGCATTTCCATCCCAGTTGCAGCTCTCCAGGCCACACTGCACAATGAGGGTGCGATTGCTACGAGATAATCACACCCTTAGGGTGTTATTAAGCACAAGGCTATGCCTTGTGCCTCCTGTTCTCTGGGGATGTGATTATATCATGATAACCAAACTCCCCAGAGACACCTTATTGCAATTATGACATTTCTTTCAGGTTTATGTATGAATACATTATTCAAGAAAATTACTTTGATCACCAGAAACTTCCACTTAGTGTTCAAATACTTAAACTGTATGGTTTACAGAGATGAAGTTCCTTCTTTACAGTGTTTGACAGGGAGAGAAACAGGGCTTTTAATCTGAGCAGAGCAGCACAAGGGCCTAATCGCCAACACACCCTGGTGATCTCTTATTTAGGATAGCAGTTTCTTAAATAAGTAATCCAACTAAGCAATCCGTATTTGGCCGCTCCTGCAGGATTAGCCCAACAATTTCTCTAAACAACACTCCAATTAAAAAAAAAAAGAAAAAAAAAGAAAAAAAAAAAACTACTTCCTTTCAGCTTCCTGAGTGCAAAACTTGGGTGGCTCAGAGATCAGGCAGCAGCTCCTCTTCCTGATGTCATAAACTTGCCTGCGCTGCTTTAACTTGAATGGTGCCACCTGTGAAAGGTACCCAGCATTACAGCCAAGTATTCCACATGACCTCCAACCTTTGTTTGCAGTGACTGGACCAAATGTTCTGGCAAAACTCATTAGTAAAATGCATCCCACCTGCCACCCGGTGCCACGGACACTTCTGTGGCAGCAGGAGCTGCTTGCACAGCTGGTTTTCAGCTTCCATTGTGGTGCAAAAACAATTGGATCCACAATGCTGAAGGGTTAAATAGTGCTGTGGGCAGCGTTGCCTGCACAGATTAGTGGCAGGGCAAAACCAAGGTCACATGAGAGGCCAGCACAGTGCCACAGATGGATGGTGCTAGCTGATAAAAGGTGTGGCCAGAAGGTCTCCAAAGCCCATAAGGATTCTTCAGGGACCGACTGAATTAAAACAGAGAAGCAGAAATAACACCTGCACCCCAATAGCAATGGATGTTCCCTAGAGACCTCTGGACTTAGCGAGAGGGCACTGTGGGTCTGTTCCTGTGTTTGTTTTGCTGACCTTGGCTAAGTGTTTATGAAATACATATTGGTTATCGATCACGCTCCTCACCAGAGCAGACCCAGCAGTTAACAGCACAGCTCTGGTATCAGAGAAACACAGAAAGTGAACACACACGTGCTGCAAAAGAGGTTACGCTGCGTGTGCCCAGTGAAACAGCTCAGTAAATGTGCACCAGAGCTCAGTGGTGTCATCCCTAGGCTTTTCCCATTGTTTCATGGACTCCAGCCATGTGTGTGTTCCACCTTACGCTGAAACAAAACGGCCATATGAAGAGAGTAAAGGGTGTTACCTGGAGCTTTACGTTATCTTCCAAATTAAAAAAAGTGAAAAGGGGTTGTGCCATAAAAATAAATAAGAAAAAAAATTGCCTATTAACCAAATCCTGGCAGTTTGGTTATATTTATTATTTCAAAAAATAATAATAATTCCTGTGCTTGGGGCCTGCAGATCCGAGCTGTGACGCTGTGGCAGAGCTTCCCTGCAGATCCATGCTACGAAGCAGATTTTTGCTAGAGTGGGCTTGAAAGCCAACCAGCCATTTATGTAAGATTGGCCACGAAGCTTCAGGAAACAACAGAACCTGTGGGACCAGGGAATGAGAAGCACTGCTGATTTCTGCAGAGCTGGTTGTACCAACATCTCCATGCCCAGGAAATGGTGGCTGCAGACCCAGACCAAGCGCTGTGCTCTGAAGGCCTTGTTCTGCTGTCACGCCTGCACAAGCTGATTTTGTGACACAGCCCCAACTGCAAACGGGGAACACAACGCTCCCCATCATCCCCACTGGGCCTCTGATAGCTCCTGCAAAGCTCTGAGGCCTCCCACCGCCCGTCGTGCTCACACCTCGCACCCTGAATCTGGGAAGTGCCGAAAGGCTGTTACACAGGTGATGCCTCGCTTACAACAGCCACGGGAACGCTTCTGCCACCAAGCCAAATATATCTATAAAGTGCTAAAGATAATGACAGAGCGTGCACGATCAGCCTCCCATCGCGGGGTGTTTATTGGGATAAATGTGAGCATCCCGCACCCACCGCTATCAGTGAAGGTGACTCCAGGCAGCTTATCTCTGATAGTTTACCAAGTTAATTGAAATGAGCTTAAAACCAGCTCAAATGATCAAATTCCAGTACACACGACTTTGTTTCTATCTCTTCAGCAGCGTGAGAGGCGAGCTGCAGAATTACAATGTGCCAGAAGAGCTGGCAAGGTACGACGGGGGGCAGAGGATGGTGCACGTGGCTCAGGAGGATTTGTTGATGCACAGCCCTCGCTATTTGAAAGCACTGAATGATGGTTAAGAAAAACAGTAATGCAAATGGAGTAATTCTACTATTGTGGAATGGTATTTATGACTTCTGTGCTTGCGGCTCTGTCGGTCTTTTCAACCAGCTTTTCTGTATGCTATGGGTTTGAGCTATCAGCTCAACACCCCACATTCATCCTGCAGTCACACTGGGAGCGGTGCTGCTGTCTGTGGGGACAGCACTGGGTTCTGCACTGGGAAACACACATAGAGGCCACCGTGTTCCTTGCAAACACCAGTAATAAAGACAGTCGGTATACAACCAGTGATCCTTTGAGCAATTAGCAAGAGAAATAATTATATTTTTTTTAAAGCAGACTTAATGGATCAGATCTTCTGTTTATAATGAATATATTGATTGAGAGAACGTCTTGCATCAATGCCTTTCTCAAAGCTAGATAACTCTCCTCGTGGTACCAAATAAATGTGCTTGCTTTGGTGTACTTGGTTCTCATAAGGACAATTACGCAAGGACAGCATCACTGCTGCCAGAAAATGAAATCAAGAGAGAGGAGTCAGTGGCTGCCAAGGCTGAGCCTGTACCTCCTGAAATCTCATTCTCCCCCAAAGACGTGACTCTAGCCCAGCAGTGTTTGCAGAGGTGACACAACTCACAGCATATCCCCATGTTGTAAAATTCATTAAGGGCAGAAGAAGGCAAAAAGGAGAAAAAAAAGAGAGAGAGAGAAAGAAAGAAATCAAACACTCAGACATTAAAGGACTGGGTTTTTTAAAATAAATGCACAATGAAAGGTTATGCTGTCATTAAAGAAGTAGCCAACACTTTACAGCACAGTTAACACAGTGCTGCAGCAGACACTTTGCATTTGCAGCTAATCTGCCGATGATTAAACGAGCTGTTATTGAGCATTTGCCCTGTTGAACTAGGTTTTTCTCATCCTTATTAATCATTCATTTTACACTACAGTAGCCTCCTGTCTTTAAGCAAAACATCTTTCTTTTTTTCTTTTTTTCTTTTTTTTTCCCTTTTTCTTTTTTTCTTTTTTTCCCAATAAAGCAAATTTAGCTTTTTTTCCTCTGGTGATGTCCTTTATGATCGTAAGAGCAGATAGCTGAATAAGAGCATGAACAAAACCTGGGAGTGCTCTAAAGACCGTGGGGAAGCAAATTCTTTTTGCATCAAAAAACTTCGGGAGTCAAAAGTAGAGGACATGGCTGGAGCCAGTAAGCCCTGGTGTAAACACGGCCATTTAAGAGGATTTGCATAGCATTTATTAACCTTCCGCAAGAACTACACAGACCCCAGTCAGGGAAAACAACTGTGTACACATGTTCAATTCACTCTTGTTATCAAAATACGGCTTCTGCCAGCCACCTCCGTGCCTTTTCCATGGGTGGATCATGATGGGGTTTGGGAAGGATGAGCGCACTCAGTCCTGTTGTATTTTGGGAGACCTGGTATTTCTGGAGCGAGGTTTTGGAGCGTGCAGCACCTCGCATGCTCCAGCATTGCTGCATGGCATCAGCACTGCATGCTCTCCTCCATCACTCTCCCCATGCTTCTGGCCACGCAAGCCATGCCTCTTGCTTCCCCTTCACTGTTAGCAATGAGTTAATACATGCATTTCAAGGCGCTTGATAAAAAAATTTCAACAGTGATTTTCGCAGCTCTCTGGGATGTAAATCCTCTGTAAGGTGCATTATTGGGACTGTAGGGAGGAAGCGTGCTGGGACATGGAGCTGCAGCTCCTTCCCATCCTGCACAGATCCTGCATCCCTCCCATTCCCTTCCCAATCCCAGAGCCTTGCTCAGCCAACCCCTGCTGCTTTGTGACCTTCATTGGATTTCACAGCAGCTGGAGCTTTGGGTTTCCCTTAGCAGAGTCCTGGCACCATGGCTGTATGAAGGAGGGTGAAAGCCCCCACTGAGGTATCAGAAAGGCACAGATTTTCCTCCGAAAGTGCTCTGTAGCCCACTGGCCTCAGCAGTACAGACTTGTTGTGTTTGCTGGCAATAACAGCCCTCTCACTATTTGAAAGCACTGAATGGTGGTGAAGAAGAAGCACCTTCAGGCCAGAGGAAGGTTTTGCTCTGGGTAATGCTCAGTGCATGGTCTGGGGAAGACTTTAGCCTGTGTCAGGCTACTGGGATGGGAACTGGGAAGGAGTGCAGCCTTCCCCTAAGGCAGAAGCAAGGCCTGAGCGAGCTTTGCTGAGGGACATGCGTCTCACACACACTTTGAAGTTTGAGACAAGGATGTTATCAGCTTAAAAACAAACAGAAAAGAAAGCTTGTTAGAAGGGATTTTTCCTCCTCTAATTTCCTCAGGGTTTTCTTTTTATTTTTTCCTTTTCCACTTTAAACACACGTTTCATTCACATTCCATAAGAAAATTACACCTTGGTATAGAAGCTGGATTAGCTGATACATTTTTTGCTTTCATATAACAGCATGTTGTAATGTTTACTTTCCAAGCACTGTGGTAGAACAGTTTTAAAATAACACTCTGTAATTGATTTTTCACTGGTTTGGGCTAAATTACACAAGCTACACCATTGCTACTGGTTTTTATAAAACCCCTGTTTCTGTGTATTTCTTC
Organism: Phasianus colchicus; assembly: GCF_987193195.1. Lineage (NCBI taxonomy): Eukaryota > Metazoa > Chordata > Aves > Galliformes > Phasianidae > Phasianus > Phasianus colchicus. The sequence goes on from NC_143452.1 coordinate 8,935,362, forward strand.
TTTGGTTAATAATTTATTCTAACAGGAAACTCCTCTAAACACTCAATGTTGTAAAAGCCACCTTTCTCATAGCTATTTTAACACTAAAGATCTAGCAAAGCCTTCCAAAACCCAAGGTGAACATGCAACTAAGGAAGAAAACCTGACATCCAATCCATTGAAGAGTGGTAGGGAAAGTGTAATTAATGTGAGACATAGAACAAAAAAAGAAAAGAAGTTCTGAAATCTTTCCCAGTGATCACACACTTTGCAGCGTAGTACAAATGCAGTTCCAAAGGCTATTTTTATCCTGGCACACACAATGGTATATTGTTACCAGGCCTGCTGCTAGAAGTAATTTCAAATATCTTCCTGAACAATCACAGAAGATTCTATATTGGAGAACAGGCACAGAAGTCATCTTTATCTCGCATTCTCCATGAGAACATTTGACCTTCCTGATTTGGGTCCGTTTGACAAGAATTTGCTGGCTACTTAGAGATCTGCATCTCGTGTAGAATGATTATAATAGAAGTTCATATCACAAACCCTACACAGAACAGCATTCTCTTTACCTACATTTACCTGACATTTTCCAAGCTGTTACCTAGAGAGCAAAGGACAAATGGAAAAGATCAGTCGCATAAAAGCAGCATTATCATAACATCCCATGGCAATTTCAGAGTTCTTTGAAGGCCAGATGCTTCTGCTCCATATCTGAATTTCCTATAATAATAGACTCAATGGAAGCACAAAACATACCTGTGTTGCGAAGTAAAACATGCTGGTTATTCTACAGTTTAATTTTCCATTTGGAGATGGTCAGTTCTTTCAGTGTGGAAGTGTGAGGGTTCCCCCAGTCTCTCAAAGAGAGACTGCAAAATACAAGGAACCCCAGGATGGATAATTCAATATCTGTATGTAGGGAAAGCTTTTTTCTCCCCTCTTTCCATGCCAAAGCAGACAGCTCCTGACACTTCTTGAAAACTCTTGAGCCTACAGAGGCAACTGGGCATTTCTGGTGGTCTGCCCAGTGTTCAGGTTTTATGACTTTAAACTTCAGGAGTGCATGATTACAGTATCACAGAATCATTAAGGCTGGAAAAGACCACCAAGACCATCGCGTCCAACAGTCGGTCCATCCCCACTGTGCCCACTGACCACATCCCTCAGTGCCACATCCCCACAGCTCTGCAACACCTCCAGGGACAGTGAGCACTCCACCAGCCTGTAGAGCTATGAGAAGAGCTGGGCTGAGGGCAGCAGGAGCTGACTGCTTGGAACTGCTGCCAGCCCAGGCTGGTGGAGGTAAGGAAAAATCATGAAGAGGAAAAATCACTCTCATGTTCTAATTCCCAAAGGAAACCTAGTCTGTGCACACCCCCATTTGCTGCCCCAAAGAGTACAGAAACAGATACGGAAGGTGGTGGATACCATCTGCAGAGTTTTACCAAAGCACAGAGCTACCTGGCCTTGCTTTGCTAAACCATCTCCGAATGCGGGCTGGCTTTTGGTTAGTTATTTTGCAAAAAGAGAACAAGAAATAAAAGAAAATCGATTCTTCTATGATTTACGGTGGGGTTAAGGCAAACGTGAAGCCCATGTTAAGGCTGTTCATCTCATGATAAGGCAGCAAAAAGGTCAACAAATTACTCTCTCCCTAATGGTTCATTTGAACCAATGAAAACAGGATATTTTATCCTCCCGGGTCAGCTTGCTTAGAAATCCACGTCCCCTTCCCCCCTTCCCTTCCATGCTTCCCTCCTACACCCCCCATTCTCCTCCCTCTCTCCCACTCCCATCCCCTTTCTTTTAACTCTCCATCACCATCCTCCAAGGTGACCTTTCCTCCCAGCCCTAATACCAAATTTTCTGGCTGAGTGAAGCTGAGCGCTGCCCCGACCGAGAGCCCCTCAACCTGGGGCCACGTTGGGTGGGGAACAAATCAGAACTGGGGAAATGGAGTGGGCAAAGCCCTCCAGTCCCTCCCCTGCCCGGGCGTGGGTTATCCGCCAACCCATGGCTCATCAATTATAAACTTGCAGTGGGTGAGATGGGCTCTGCTGCTGCAGCCGGCGCAGGGGCAGGCAGCGCTCACTGCCGCCTGTTTGGAAGAGCCATCACATCTAATTGTTATCCCTGCTGCTGATTGAGGGGGGAAGTGGAAGGATGGGAAGTTCAGCCGGGTGACATGATGCAGTTTTAATGAGACTCTCTTTTTCTTTTCCTTTCCTTTTTCTTTTTCCTTTTTTTTTTTTTTTTTTTTTCCCTTTCCCCCTGGCCTGACTGTTTTAATATGGAAATACAGCGAATTCTAACCAAATCAGGCTACATCAGAGCACAGACGGAACGCAAACCTCCCAGAGCCTTCCGGCAGTCAGTCGCAGGGCGGCCGTAACGCTACAGAAGCAATTAGTTCCTTAAGTTCTTTAATACAGGGCCTTTGCAGGGGGGTGGACACTAGATTAAGCCCCGCTTCATTTGTCTATTTATTCAGCTGTCAGAAAGCTGCAAGGGTTACGTCGCCTGTTGGGGAAGAAAAAGGCTCCCAGAGCCCCATCCCCAGCAGCGCTGCCCCATTGCAGAGCTGTTCGCTGCAGCCTGACCTCACACACAAAGAAGTTACACGCATTTTTTCCAGCAGGACCTCATGCACAAAGCAATATCATGCATTTTTCCAGTGATTGCAGCATGACCTCATGCATGAAGCAGTTCCAGCGGCCGCAGCATGCCGTGCTGGGTGTGCAGCAGAACCTGACTCAGCAGCCGCCTGCTGTCAGCAGCCCAGCTCCAGCCGTGCTGGAATTCACCCATAGCACAGAGCCATGGTTGTGGCTGCAGTGTGAGCCCAAAGGTGAAAGAGAGGGTTGTGAGCTGGGGTAAGCCTGACCCCGTAGAGGCTGACATGCCTTAAGGGATTCTTTGTCTCTAAATAATGAAGAGATTAAGCTCCACTTTTGGGTACGAACAGGATTTGTTTCCTTGCTCGCTTTGCCCTCCTTACTGCCATGCGTGTGCCTGATCTGTGCATCCCACACACCTTGCTCACACCATCAGTGCTACCACTACAAAGTGGACTCTCCCAGTGAAGTTGTTTCTCCCTGTGTGCCTCAACACACGCACTGTGCATCAACGGTGCCGCGGCCACAAAGGGCTGTAATTACAGGATCGTGGCTGTGGCACATGACCACCTTATTCCTAATATAGGTCGTGAACGTGGGCTCTCTTTTGGCTGAAGTGTCCCTTGATGCTGTGTGCTATAACGTGTGGCAGCCTCCACCCAGCCCCACAGTATTTCTTCCTTCTCCCTGCATTATTTGAGACACAGATCTGAACCCATGTGCTGAGAAATACACGTCTTTGTTGGCTGGCTTGTTTGCTTTTGCATTATTTTCTTAAAGATTTAAAAATGTACCATACCCAGAATGGGTTTGGACAAATAGATCACATACGATCATTCGTTCAAAGGAGGAACAGCACTGCAGGCAGAGTACAATAGCTCCAAACACAGCGACAGCATGTAATGCAATTTTGTTATAGCATATCATTGAGTTTTGTTAATATAATAACCTGGAATAAAGTATTAAGACAGATTGACATGCCTTGGTAGCACAGCTGAGGATTCAAATATTTAAACATAACATGTTCTAGCTTGTTCCTATTGAAATCAATGGAAGTTGTCCTTCACAGCTGATTTTAGTGGGGAAAAATGGATCCAGTTATGCAGAATTGCAGGAGGGAAATGGGCAGGTTCTCCGAGCTTCCAAACACTGGCTACTTTATTATTGTTATTTTTTGCTCAAATTGGCTCTCGTTTCTGTTTGTTTGTTTTTTATCTGAGAAAAATACTAAGCTATTTTTTTTTCAGCATCCGTGAATAAAACAGAAATCATCCCATTGAAAGGAAGGAGGAGGGGGGAGAGCAAACACCCTTTCTCCATGCATCTCCTTTCATGCTTTCAGGACGGAAAACTTCCTCAGCCGCTATCTTCTATTTACCACGTTCTGTACCCAGAGGAAGGAACCGCATTCAGATGGCACTCAGGAATCCTCTGAGCTTGCTCACCATTCACTCCAAAGCTCCAAAACGCTTTGGAGCTCAGAGCCTGAAAACACAAACACAGAAGAAGCACCGCAGCCCGGTGCTGTGTCTGTGTGCTGTCCTAATTCTTCCAGGACCGTACACTGCAATTCGGGACCTGGCATTACCCTGAAAGTGACTTCCAAAGAGGAGCAGAAAGGCTTCACCGCCGCACTGATACAGGGGAAGCTGACAGCTCTGTAAAAAGTGTGAACCGTTTCCAATTGTTTCTCCAGAGGGTATTTTCTGTCACCCACCCCTCCCTAATGCCCTTTTCTTTAGTTTGTTTTAAACAGTGTGGAAGTTTTGGGAAATAGAAAACTTGTGCCGTTAAGGATCGTGTAAAGCACATTTAAAGGTAATGCGAATTTCCCTGCTTCAAAATGTTTTCTTAAATGAAAAGCTGATTTTTCAAAAATATAATTGGGGCAGTTACAAAGGCAGACGGAAGAAATTTGCTAGAACGAAGTAGGAAGTACCTCGTTCTTCATTCAACCAAAATGAAACTGAATGGATTAACAAAAGGCTGAGAAAAGTCATTATGAGGGGTCCTGGCACTGCCAGTAGCATCTCTGAAGGGAACGAAGATGGTGATGCCCAGAATTCCCAAAACAACCCCAAGAAATTCTCTTTGTGATGCTTTGAAGAAGCAGCTCAGGCTCCAAAATACTGCAGCATCACCGGGAGAGGCCTCACCGTTGCCCAACTCCTGGCTGCAAATCCTACTCAATCCCCCCAGAATCATTTCTGTGCTTTATCCACTACATTCCCGTGCCTTGTTTAGTTTGTGTGGCTTTTATTTTCCCCATTGCACCTGACCAAAGCAACAGAACCCTGTGCTGCTGGAAGCGCCCCGCAGCGCAGTGCCGTTTGCAGAGCATCCTTTGTGCCAAACAAAGCAGCACACAGCAGCCCTGCTCTGCTCCCCCCTCACACAGAAAGGACAGCTCACAGAATCCGATCACTGCGGAGCAGCAGCATGTGTCCCCACCCTGGCCATGCCTTCGCTTTCTGCTTTCACCCCCAGATCAGCTTCCTGGTGCTGTCACCATATATCTGAATGGCCCTGGCAATGTGAAGCTCTCTCATTTCTTTTATAAGCAGAAAAGATTTATTCCAGCCAGAAGTCCTTCGGAGAAGGGCTGGGAGCAGCCAAGTCTCACTTTGCTGTTCTCCCGACAGTAGCAGAAGTAGCGCTGCATTTTTGCTGATCCACAGAGGGTTGGGGGCACTTACAATTCCCTTCCAAACCAATCTGATTTTTTTCCTGCTCTGCAAGCAGAGAAGCAACGTGTCTTCCTCAGCACTCTGAGGAGCTGTTCACTACTTAAAGCCCTCTTGGTTCAGTGGAGCATCTCAGGGAGCTTCTTGTACATGCCAAACATAAAGGGGCATACACTGGGATTCAGGTTATTGGTGTAAACACGGGGTCAGTGCCATGGTCACAAATGAAGTGTTCCTGTTGAAGACTATTCTGAGACACCAAAAATACCTCACATGAACCTTCCATCTTTTAGAGATGGGAAAGAAAACGGGGAAGCAGAGCTGACCCCAAGACAAAGACCTGCTGGGAGCTGAGCTCTCTGCTGTGCTCCTGGCTGGCAGCCCCATCCTCTCACTGCTACTCAAGCTCTATATCTTTGCAGGGTATGCAACTGGCATATGGGATTTTTAAAAGCAATTTTGTAAAGATGGGCTTCTATTTCTGTTCATGCCATAGCTTTTAATCCTCAGGCAGAAGAAACCAGTGCCTGAGTTTTGCATGCATGCATATGCATTACCTGGAAAAGGCAGGCGAATGTCACTTTTGGGCTTCTACCAAAATCTTTCCTTAGCTGAGTTTTTCTCAAGAACTGAAGAAAAGACAGAAGCAGAGCCCTTAAAATATGTTTTTGGGATTTAAAATGCAAAGTGCAGCCTTCCTGCTTTCCCCACATGTATCTGGGGTGAAATTCACTGCTCAGATACTCAGGGATCAGCACTGGGTGCAATTGAATGCAGTACTGCAGAAGGACACTGAGTTTGGTTCCAAAAAGCATGCTTGGAGGGGGGTTGAATCAGAAGAAGAGAATAAGAGGTAAAGTTAACTGGCCTGCAATCATCTGAATGCCCTATGCCCTGCAGAAAGGCTCCAGCCTTAGACCAGTGCTGGGTATTAGCCATGCTAATGGAAGAAGGGATTTCAAGCCCTGCCTTCAGGGATGGTGCTGGACTCTTTGGCCATAGCTTCCAGTTCCTTTGGATGCAGCCCCTTAGCTCAGGCTGCACACAAGGTGCTGGATTTATGAGCACAACCACATCCATTTGGCATCCCCAGGAACTCACAGCATCTCCCATCCTCATGGGGGAAAGCACTGCTGGGCTCTGCTCCACATGGCTTTGAATTGCAGCCGGTCCTGCAACTGTCTGATCCACTTGTTTGCTGCCCACTCCAAAAGCAACTGGCCTTAAAATCTGTTAAAGCTGTAAACAGCACTCATTTAGTGAACTAAAAAGATGAATGTTTGTTCATATGTGTCCTTTTAGATGTTTATTGGCCTAACTGGCTTTTCATTAACTCAAGAGCTCTGCTATTTATTTTCATATTCCAAGCATTTATGACCTTGTAGATATATCATCAGCTTCTTAATACATACATACTCTAGGTCATCAACAGATTGTTTTCATTTTCCTTTTGCTGCCTTTTGAAACTATCAGACCAGGTCACCCAAACTCCTACAGAAGACCTTTGAAAAATCCTCCAAGCTTGACCTTTCCTGAGCACAGCCATCTCCCCGGGTTTGTGTGTTACAGTATAGAAATCAGTCTTGTTGCAACCAGGCACGATAAAGTAATGCTTTCCCTGTATTTTTTCAAATGAAGGAGTAGTCAGCAGACATTGCCAGCTCCATTTGTCTTTTTGTAGTTTCATAGTTCACTTTGCAGATGGCCTTCATGGAGGATTTTAGTAAAGCATTACGTGTGGCCAACGTTTGTCCTTCAGACACAGGAATGAGTGAGGGTGAGTAAAGATAATTCTGAAATAAGTTCACCTTTTTGTGATCGAACTTTTATTTTCCTTTACTATTTACTTTGACTCCAATCAATCAATTATTTCTTAACCTTTCCATGGTTTGTATCATCAAGAAAGAAGGAGGTATTAAGAGTGTGGATGATTGGACCTCCACCATTTGTGTCTTGTTTTAGAGCTTCCAACCCTTGGGTCAGACACCCTGGGGAGATGATCTGTGAGTCAGCTGCAGCGCTTGAGTTGCAGAGCTGCTTCAGCCCTGGGCATTGGCATCTGCTGGAGGTTTGGAACCATGTCTGTAGGGTCTCTGAGACTGGCCTGAGCCCCTGAGCTGTGGGAAGTCCTTGTGCCATTATGGAACAACACGTGCATCCAAGTGGGGAGTCACCAGGCCAGTGATTCCAGAGCAGATGGCAATGAATCACAACAGCACGATGACCATTTTGAGATGGGTAAGCTGTTACAGAATAATGGTAATGATCTTTTTTTCCAAAAAAATCAGCATCTCACAAAACCCTGCATCACACATGGGTGCCCAGTCCCCAGTGAGAGGCCACCCCAGGCCTGGGAAAGCCCTGAGCAGGGAATGTAGAGGAAAACAGGGAATCTCATCACCGATTCATGGGATCAAGAGCCTACAGAAGTACCCCTCTTGACAGTTTTCTCTAAGTTCTTATAGCATCTTAAGAGCAGATCACTGTACTGCTTGCTTTATGGGTCTGTGGAGGATCCAACTAGGTAAGAAATGCACATATTTAAGTTTATGGACAGCTAAATCCAACATTTAGCACCCAGTTATGTACATATGTAGATCTTTGCATTATAAGGCATGTTTCTGCCATCTGGGCATTCTGGCTGACCAAACTGGAATGTGTTTCCTAATTATTTAATTACCATAGTGAGATGACACCTATTATTAATACTATGAATAATAAACAATACGTCTAAAACCATGAACTCCCAAAAGCAAGTCAGACATGCACAGGAAGGGAAAAAAGGAATAGAAAAATCCATGTGTCCATGTAAAGATGAAAGTCTGACACAGCAGGAGTCGAAAAAGTGCAAATAATGGAGCATGGCCCATACCTTGTGCTTTTTTAGGGTCCCCAGATGGATTTTCACCTCCATGCCCACAGTTTTGCTCACAGAGAGGATTTGCAGAGAGGAGGGAAGGAGGAGCAGGAATTGGGGCAGTGGAGGTGGGTGCAGGAAGGGGAAGAGGCAGCACGAGGTTTGCGTTTGTCGTTCTTGGAGGGAGAAGGGAGAGATGCTGCAGGGGAGCTGCAGGGCATGGACGGGCAGGGGAGAAGCGTGCGGGTCCCTGAGTGCTGTCATTTACAGATCAACACTGAGGGTTGTGGGAGAGGAGGATGCAAAAAGACACTGCTCTGAAATAATAAGAGCACCACCACCGAGCACCCAAACACTGAACGCCACGGTGCCTGTAGCATGCACTCTGAGGCTGCCTGTATGAGGAATGGGGGTGGACAGACCCCATCCTGCTCCCCATCCTCTAACAAGAGGATGTGCTTTAATGTGCTGATTACATTTGCACCCAGTCCTTTAAAGTGCAAAACAAATGCTGAAACTCCAGAGATTTACTGCGCTGCTGGAAATAATAATAATAATAATCTTTCCTAAATAATTAGCACAAAGCATCCACTTCTGCACTCAAGCTTTGTCGGTTTTACAAGTTAATAATAGGAAAGAATCTCGTGTAGTAGGTTTGAGGCATTGAGTTTACATTGCTTCCATAATTTCCTCAAAATTGACCTGCAAAACACCTTTTTTTTAAATTCCAGTGTGTCAGTGATGGCACGAAGAGAAAGAAGGAATAAATCTCCTGGGGACACTATAGATCTGCGCCTGTTCGTTCAGGGAAGAAATGGAAGAAGAAGTAGAAAAGGAACAGAACAGTGTTGTACATTAATTGCACAAGAAACACAAAATGGCCGAAAATAGTAGAACAGTAATTATAAAGCTTTCTGGTTGCCAAAAAAAAACCAAAGGCAGAAGTAGAAAAGTGATCCATCGGATGTATCTGGTTGCAAAGTGAACGCTGGAACAAAACAAGCTGTAGCTGTTTCCCTGCTGCACGGCTCCCACCCGGCTGCACTGAGCTGATTGGAAGCGGCCGCACCGGGCTCTGCGTGTTCCCTGCTCTCTGCTACCAAGGGACTGGGGAAGGGCAGAGCTCAGGTTGGTCATTGGGCACACAGGGAACATGCCAGGTAACTGTCACGTGGAGGAAAAAGCCTCTGGGATTCACGTGCCTGAGTGCTTTGCTATGGGTGGTGAGGAGAAGCTGGATGTCCTCAAAGCCCCGTTTGCCATTGAACTTCTCTTAAATGCTTCCTCACTGCTCAAGGATGGCTGGGCTCTGCAGTGCACCCAGCCAACACTGCACCCACTCTGCAACCAAATGTGCATTCTGTTGTTCCTGGGCATCAGGGCAGAGCCGGAGATCGGGACAGGGACAGCAACTGGGACAGGGACAGTAACAGGAAGGGATTGCTCTCAGGAAGCAGGGGGTCTCTCCCTCCATTTTGGCAGACAGGCCATGCTCTGAGCTGGGGAGCAGTGGGAGAAGGCAGTGGGATGCTTCCTGTTCCCAGGAGCAGAGGGGAAGGATGGGGGAGACCCTGTGCCCCCAGTACAGCAGTTCCCGTATGGAAAAGGGGGAGAAATACCTTCAACCCCCACTCTGTGGTTCCCCATAAGGGCTCAGGGGGCTCAGCATGCGGCCCCATGGCTCCTTGCACCTCAACATGGGCACAAGGCTGAGCAGGAGGTTCCGAAGAGCAGTTCCACAATCATGCATTGAAATGAGGCTGGGCGGAATTGCATTTCCCCGTCCCTTTAATCCAATAAGTCAGAACTTCTTAACTGATTAATTACAAAATTAATGAGTAAAATGGCAGGGTTTCTGTGAGGCGGGATGGGAAGGGATTTTTTTTTTTTATGCTGTGCTCTTTAAAAAGACTGATGGAAATAAAGTTACCTCAAAGCATCAGAGTGCTTTGATGCCTATAATAGCAATTTAGTTATTGCATTAATAGATTTCCTCTTTATTTTTAACGAGGCATTGTTAAATATGTCCTTGTTTGGTCTGAACAAGGAATATTCCAGTTTGCATTTTTCATTATACGAATTCTCCCCGTGCAAGGAATTATTTCGCATTATTCCTCCGTCTTAAATCTAAGCATTAAAGCCAGATTATGGGCGCATTTCACGGGGAGAGCCGGGCTGACAAAACCCCATAACCGTATATCAGCGGCGTTCCACCCATCAGCCTTGCAGCAGCGGCGGCTGTGTTTACAAACACGCTCTTCCCTCTAGAAACCACTGCATCAAACTTAGCACAATAAACCACTGAGACTGCAACCGCTGCCCAGAATCCCAAACAGAGGGGCTGATGGTGTGAGAGCCGCAACAAGCGGCAGCTCAGTGCGTTCCCAACGCACGTACCCCTCTAAAATGAGAGAAAGTGAGGATCTGATGCTGCAACAGGAAAGGCGCAGCAGTTCTCCCCCTCGTAATGAACTCCGAGGTGCTGCAATTTCAGTGATTGCCATGCTTGTCACAGAGGAATCAAAGGCAGAGGTGTTTGCCCGGGCGCTGTCTGCAGGTATTTATGTTGGGTTCTTCCATTCGGGGTTCACCCAGGATGCGGCTGCGGCTCCGAGCAGAGCCTGGGACCGGGCAGGTGCTGCCCTGCTGCTTCCAGGCTGCTGGGATTGCTAGGAGAGCCTCCTGCCATCCCAAGAGCTCCTGCCTCTGGTAGGGGCTGATATTGTTAGGGCAAATATTTAAGCGGAGGGGAAACTAGAGGGAGAGGGGAGGAGAACCGTTTTCCTTCTTAAAGCACTTCTAGTAAATAAAGGCAGAGGGGAAGGGGACAGCATTGATACCCAGCACAAAACAAATGTGTTTGTCCCTTTGGCAGTCGCTTGGCGAGTGGAGCAGGATGCTGCCTGACCTGTTCCTGGGACCTTCATGAGGGAGAGGGGCTGATTTTTTTAAGGGAGGGTGGTAAACCCAGGATGACAACATTCTATTTTCCTTTCCTTAAAGTATACGTATGTAAAATAATCTCTCCAAAGCACCTGCTCCGAGAGGTGCGTTTCTAGGAGCTGCCTGTGATAAAGGTATACCCAAAAAGCAAAAATATTAGAAATTCTATGAGTATTTTTCAACAAAAGGAACTTGCTATAGCATCCCTGGTGGCACGGCCTAATGTCACACTGTCCTCTCAAGGACAGACCTGTCCCAAGCCTACACATCATTAACCACCGTGCTGGGAGGTGAGGACCCTGGGCAGCCCCTGCCCGGCTGAAGGCTGGAACCTCCTTTGGATGGACAGACTGACCGGGGAGTTGTATGGGCTCACTGCCTATGGGGGCTGCGGCCATTTAAATATATATTCCACAAAATATCTCTGTCAGCTAGCTACATGCTGTATATGCATCTATAACCAGGCAAACCATGCAAACTGTAGATAAGGAGCACACAGCTCACTGCATGCACACACGTGTGGCCAGGCTGCACACATACAGGTGCCAGCCCAATTACAGGTGCATTGGGGATAGCCATGTGTAACACCCAGTGTGCTCGGTAAAGCCAGGTGAGGGGAGCCAGGGCAGCTGGGCTGGGCTGTGGGAATACAGATGGGGCTGTGAGGAGCTGCCTCTCCCAGGGGATCCAAGCAGGCAGCAGTGTGGGCTCAAGGATGGGGCTGTGGGTGCCACATCAGGGTGCAGTGCCCCACTGAATCTCCCCTCATGGCTGGGCTGAGCTGGGGGCTCAAGGTAAGCTAAGCCACAGGGATGAGGTATGGGGAAGGGAACTGTGCAGGCTTTGGGAGGGGGAAGCAGCAAGTGGGGGTGTCCCCAGCACGGGGACAGCCTTTGCACCCTGAGCTCAGAGGGTGAGGATTTGCAGCCAGACCTCCCTCCCACATCCCTGGGTGCATTTCCAGTGCCCTTTCCCAACATTTTGCAAAAATCCCATTAAATAAGCGGCGAGAGGTATTTAAACATAGCACTGTAATTATTAATTCCCCCACACCCCCTTACAATGCAAGGCTTTAATTGGCTCCAAAGCAAGGAAGCTACAAGCGATGTTATAAAACCAATTGACCCCAAAAAATGATGCAGCATCTGGAGGCCAGGAGGCAGCAGCATCCTACCAAGCACCCCGCTCCTGCCCGGCTGCATCCCAGCCCCTGTTCGGGAACCCCGGGCAGCCCTCAGAATCCTCCAAGCATAGTAAGAAACAGAACCCCTCAGTGCTTACCTGCCCGTGGCGAGGCGCATCCCCACAGCACCTGCAGGAGAGGAGCCCTCTGCTTTCAAACAGCCCCTAAAAAACTTCCCCCAAGTCCAGCCGGGTGATTATTTTTTTAGAGCTAATCAAGGAAATAAAGTTAAAGAGGAGGAGAGTTCTTCTTGTTTGGGGTCTGCTTTGGGGGAAGGAGGGGGTGGGGGCAGTTAAAGAGACCAGTTGCTGCCCACTGCTTTGACCAGTGAGGGATTCAACCCTTATTACCATTTTGTTTTTGTCCAGATTTGAAAGTAGGGCCCCCTGCATTCAAATCATCGCCCTCCATCGTTATTGTAAAGGACAGGCCTTAGTGGGCCCCCTTCGGATTGTCCTCCATTAACAATCCCTCCTTTTGTGGAGGTGTTTCTTTTTCTATTCACACACATCGCTGATGGTACTTCAGGCTTAGCTCTTAAAGAAACTGTTTGCAAAATTATACCTTTCCGCGAGCTACTCCACAAGGAAGCGGGGAGCTGCAGTTAGCAAAACATTATTGCGGCTCGTAATTTAATTAAAAAATACTAAAGCTGGCAAAGGGGAAGTGGGAAAAGGGAAAAAAAAAAAAAAATAGGACTGAGGTTGGAAAAGCAGGAGCTGGTTTGTTTTATTGGTAACCCCCCCATCCCAAGCAGCATTGCCCTGAGCCCCATGCATGCGTGTGCAGGGAACACGGTGCAGGGACACGCGTGGTGCACGGCTGCACATGTGCCCATGCTCATGGGATGAGGCACAGATGGAGCATGTGGATACCCTTCAGCAAATTGTGTTTATAAAATTTGGATGTGCAAGGACAAAGCCCGAGGGGCACAGCCTTGCAGCTCCCAGTGCTGGGGATGAAGATCTCGGGGTAGTTTTGGGGATTCCATGTGTGCACCCACCGGGTTCCAAATGCAAACCTCCTGCTTTAGGAGTTCAGGATGGAATAAAGCTGCCATGTTTTCAGCATCCTCAATATCAGACAGGCTTGAGAAGCACATTTGCAGCGAGGACGCCCTTCCTTTGGTTATTGTTGTTATCCCTGTAGCCAACAGATCTGTAAATGTTCAAAGAGCAACACGGCTTTAAAAAAAAATAATAATAATTCAGCTGGCAAAGCAGGGCAAAGCCTGACCTCCGGCTCCATGGATGAGTGCTTCGCTGGGACCCCTGCTGAGCCAATGTGGACCTTCAACATCAACTCAGAAATTGGTGTGATTTGCCTGGGAAACCAGCAGTCATAGAGCAACTGGCCTTGACAAGATGAAGAGGAAATATATAGAAGACGTTTAATGGGTCGCAAAAGGAGGAGGGGGGAGAAACTCAGCCCAGAGTGCTGCGTTTGGAGGGGCCCTCGTGCAGGGAAGGATGGACTGGGGTTGGGGAGGAGAGCCCTGCCTGAGCCAGGCTTCGTTTCCTGGCCATCAGAAGCCATCTGGGAATGTTCTGCCCAGCAAAAGGTTATTTCCCCATTCCTGGCTGGGACTTCGGGCCCAGGCTGGGCTTCCAGTAAAACCGGTGATTTCTTTAATGTCAGTGAATAGCTGAAGGCAGGCCGGCTGGCGAGGCTTTGTACGTAGACGCACTGGGCTTGGATTATGCACGTCTAATCGCCTAATTTTCTTCGAGTGATCTGGATGCCGTACTCTTGGGCTGTGGAACATTTTATAAATAGCTGTGCTTGGAGTTAATATGATTTACTGGAGAGAGACCGGTTAAGCAATTCCCCACCTAAGTAGAGCAGTAATGAACAGGCTCTGGAGAAGATGCTTTCCCCACTGGCCTTGAGAGGGGTGGGCAGGGAAGCGGGGATGCAGAGGGACGATGTTTATTTGTGTGCATGCACAGGGTGTCATTGATTTTTAATTGTATTAAAAGCACTGCAGTAGCCACAGGCTGCCTCTAGGACTGGACTTTCCCCTTCCGTATGCACTGGGAAGCTGTGGCCTCTCTCTCCTGCTAAAGGCTTGCTGCCTCTGCAAAATCCCAATTCCGGGGGTGAGTGAGGATGGCAGAACTCTGACCCAACAGTACAACCCTCCCCCTTGTCCCCATCCACCAGGAAGGGGACCGACAACCCATGCTTGTCCAGGGGACTTGGCAGTGCCTGGGGATACAGGAGAGTGGAAGGCAGTGATGCTCTTGCCAACACCAATGGTACTGGAAATGTAGCGAGAGCAGCAATGGGGTCTTGTGTCTTCTCTCCCCATCCTCAGACAAAAGTCACACTGAGATAATGCCCCAGGGCTTGGAGGAGCAGTTCTGAGAGCAGGAGGGGCTCTCCAGCAAGTGAAGGTGTAAGGAGAAGCTACGAAAGCATGACAGAGACCTCTCAGCTTAGAAAACAAGAAGAGGAGAAAATAGATGAGCCTCAAATCAAAAAGCAGTGGAGAAATTGCAGGAAGGCTGCCCAAGGCCAGACCTAGCTCCACGCAGCAGCCATCAGAGGCTGTGAATGGGCACAGTGCTGTCCCCATTGCAACAGAGAAGCTCGATGCTCACGGGCATACAGAAGGCAGGGGACATTTGCCCTGCATGGGAACAGAGAGAGAGGTCCCAGTCCACAGGGCTCACCCTGGCCCAGGTACCATTTGGTCACTACCCCTGGGGAAAGGATGGAGCCTCAAACCAACCCATGGCAACAAGCTGCCCTGATCCATAGGGCAGTGTCGCCAGGAGTGGGACCCCCAGCAGTTATCGGCCGTCAGCCACGTTCCCACGAGGTGCCTGAGGGAAATTCAGCTGCTCAACCATGCTGCTGATTGGTATAGCCAAATACCTATCTCTAAGGGAGAAGAAAAAACTGAAAAAGCCTTTCTCCAGCACAGAGACACAAGCAACGACAGGGGAAGCAGGTAATTAGCTATGTGATGGAGCAATCCGCTCCTGCCGAGGAGATTCTTGGCACCAGAATTCTGCCCCGTGAAAATATGTGTGTACCCAAGTGAGGATCATTTTCTTATTTTCTTATTTATTTTTTTTTTTTTTAAATGAAGATCATTATATGTTTTTTAAATGTCAAATGCAGGAGAATTGGAAGGGGTGGGGGTGGGGAAATCGCGGGCATTCTTCACTTCAGAAGCCTGAATGTTTCAAAGTTGCTGCTGTGCTGTTAGCTGACGGCTATTGTGTGTGTTTAAGGCTGGGGGGGGGCGCAAGGAGGGGGCTCTGACCCCCCGTTGGTGTGGATTTGCTGTCCAAAGACCGTTAGAAAGAGGCAGAATGAATGAGATTGAATGGAATTGTAATGCACAAGGCCCTCCTCCTTTCTCAAGGAGCTGGGAGGCCAGGAAAGCGAGTCGTGGGGAGAGCAGGCAGCTTTCTTACACATAGGAAGAGGCTTTGCAAATCAGCAAATGGTGTATTTTGGGGGGAAGAGGGGAGGGAAGAGGGGATTTATTTATTTTTTTATTACAGATCCGAAAAATAATAATAATAATAATAATCCTGCAGCGGCCAAGAAGACCCAAAGGAGAAAAAGAGAGAGAAAAAGAGGGAGAGAGGAGACTTGATAGAAAAATCTGATTCCCAAAACTCTTGTAAGTGTCATTACTTTCTAAGAAAATGAATTGCTTTCTAACAAAAAGAGAAATGTAGAGGAATGCCTGAAATGGTAGCAGGGAACGGGCTCTGCCGGTCTCTTTCCTACACAGCGAGATTTCTGGGGTGCAAAGCAGAGGCCTACAGGCTGCAAAGCATTTTTCTGAGCTCTGAAGCAGAGCTGGGCCTCGTTTTGAAGGAGCTTTCCCTTCCTGACGGCTCACGGGGGGCTCGGCAGCTCGGGGTCTGCGCTACTTGGGCCCCATCCCACAGGCAGACAAAGGCCGGGATCTTCTTTCCTTGTGCAGCAGAAAGAAGGAGGGGAGGAAATCGGTTTTGGAGAAGGAAAGGTTGCTTTTGAGAGCAGCAGTGTGCGTGTGATCGTGTGTGTCAGGATGGGGCTGCGCCGATGTTTTCATGGATTGTTGTGCTGCCGTTGATGTCGGGTTCGATGTTGTGTGTTTTTCTAATGTGGTCGTCTCTGCCTGGAGGAGCCGGGGATTGGAAATGGAAGGAAAGTGGAGGCATGTTGCTCGTCTCTGGGATCTCTTTGTTCAGGGAACAGTAGGTGGTGGGTTTAAAAAGGCAGAGAGGGAAAGAGGGGGAGAAGAAGAAAGAAACGAAAAAGGAAAAAAAAAAAAAAAAAGGAAAAGAAAAGAAAAAAAAAAAAAAGGTTCTTTGCAAATCATCTGACTATTTTCTTCCGGGATGTAGAAATGCTGCATTAGAGATTAAGGCAGGGCCACGCTTAAAACAAAATGTCTCACTGGAAGTGCTAATAAAACAGCAGCAAAGCCCAGCCTGCTTTTACAGCCTGCAAGCCAGGACGGGTCTACAGGGCCAGGACTGGGGGGCAGCCAATGGGGGCATTTCATTGTGAACTTCAGAGGTTCTGAGCTATCAGTGGTTTAGGTTATAGGGGAAATTACAGCCTACCACCAGCACTGCTGCCCACTGCCATACGGCACAGCTCAGCCGCTCACACCGGGGCTCGATGCTCTGTGAGGGGCTCAGCATCCCACCCCATGTCCCATGGTGTGATGGGGCTGGGAGGGAGAAAAGCAGCAGCAAAATCTATGGGTTTCCAAGGAGGATCTGAGAAAGGCGTCCTGGGCAGCGGGATCAAGCAGCATTTCCCGCATTCCATCCCGCACCTCCGCGTTTGCCTTGCTGTAGAATGAGCAGAGCAGTCCGTTGTATGGGGCTGGGGGCGAATCTTTGAGCACCGGTCCCGTGGGCCGGAGCTGCGGCCCCGCGCCTTCAATACCATGGACAGCGAAGCCGGAGCGCGGCGGCACCGGAGCGGCACCGGGTGGGGATGGAGAGCGGGCCGGGGGCCGGGGGGCGCCGTGCGGCCACAGCGTAGCGCCTGCCTGGGTTCTGTCCCCGTTGCCAGCCGCTCCCAGGAGCTCCGGGGTCGGAGACGGACGTGAAAGGCGGCCTAACGTCCCCGGAGAAGGAGGGGGGGGTGGGGGGGGGAAGAAATGCTTCTGGAGCAGAGTGTTTTCCCTCCGGTTTTCCCTCCGCCTT
Organism: Phasianus colchicus; assembly: GCF_987193195.1. Taxonomy (NCBI): domain Eukaryota; kingdom Metazoa; phylum Chordata; class Aves; order Galliformes; family Phasianidae; genus Phasianus; species Phasianus colchicus. Next base: position 8,952,800 of record NC_143452.1, read on the forward strand.
CATTTGGTGAGGTTGTTTTCTTTTAGATCAATAACAGATTGAGAGACGTGGTCTGTCGGAGTAAATAGGTCAATATAGAATAGGCTGTAAATAAGCAGATTTTAAAATAAATAAATAAATAAAAAATAAACACGTTTCAGAAGACGAAACGCTAAGGGAAAATTCCCTTTGCTGCATAACATCAAACGCTGATATCCAACCCCCCCCTTCCTCCCCTCCCCCCCCCTGCTTCCACCCCGTTTGGTGCCTATGTCATGCACTGCAGCGTTATAAACACAAATAGGGGCCCTTTTAAATATGGCTCTTGAGCTCGGAAGGTGATATTTCACCTCGCCGCAGTGCTCCTGCCTGTCCATCGTTGGCCAAACGTGGCCCAGCAGCCGCTCATTCTACAAACTGCTATCTGCAGGCCGACCTCCTCTCAGAGCCCCGTGTGTGGGAGCCGCCATCCGCCACGTAATTGTGCTGATGGAGCAGCAAAGGGAGCAGATCGCAGCCCTGCCCTGCTGTCCCAGACCTGCAGGGGCACGGAGGGCCTTCTAGGGCTGCACCAAGATGCCTTCCATCAAAACCATTGTGTCCTGCCTCCCTACCCCTTCCTGTGAAGGGAAATACCACTGGGCATGGAAATACATGCATGCAAATAAATCCTTGCCTGAAAGCTACGCTAGCGAATGCGCAGTGTGCACTGCTGGCCATAAAGTTGCTTTGGACAGGGAATAGAGGTGTGTAGAAACCCCCCAGATCTGCACCTCCTGTCACAAACATCGGTGTGAGTACGTGCGTACGGATGTCTGCAAATTGGGGGTGCATGAATGGATGGGGGGTGGATAAGCAGCAGCGAGGAAGAGGTTTGCTTACAGAAAAACAAAACACACGAGGCTGCTGAGCAAAGCCTCTCCCAGCTGCCCGCAGCCCGCTTGGTGCTCAATCCATTTTCTCTCCCCAGGCACAAAATTTGGCCACCCTAGGTAAATAAATAAGTACCGGTGACCCTTTGCATTGTGATGAGGTCTGGAAGTTAAACCAAGGAGAGCTGCAGCAAAACCGTGGCCGAATGCTTCCCAGCACTGAGCCCCGGTCGGGCTGCCTTAGGGTTGGGGCAGGGAGAGGGCAAAGCAGCTCTGAGTGCCTTCTGCATTTTCAAGGGTGGGAGATTTAGCTCGAAATATACCCTCTCTGTTTGTCACTTGGACGTCAATATCGTTCCCTTTCAGCTCAGCAGGTCCTCACGCCTGCAGGTCTGTGCTCATGTGACAGGAGAAAAATTCAAACCTCAAATATAAAATTTGTATTAGTTATTTAAGGGGAACCTCTTACTTTATATACCGCAGGACACATTGTCTCTGTTCTGAGAGAACGGGGGTGAAATCCTACACATTTCTAAAATAAAAAGGGGGGAAAGAAAAAGAAAGAAAAGAAAATGGAAAAAAAAAAAAAAAAAAAAAAGTGTTTTAAAATTACATTCATGTCAGCTTAAAAAAAAAAAATTATCACTGATGTCTTTTTGAGCTTGAAAATATAACTGTAGGATGCAGCTCTCCCCTCCCCCTCTGCCCCTCCACCCCCCCCCTCCCCCCCTCCTTTCCATCAGAAAAAAAAAAAAAAAGACAGAAAGAAAAGAAAAAGCAACAGAATATATAAAGCTGCTCTGATTAACAGTTTAGGTGCAGAGCCCTATTTATAGGGCACACGCTCTGCTATAACGCCTCGGTCCTGCAGCCCGGAGCGGTGCATTATTGATGCAGCTGCAAGTGCTCAAAGCTTAAACACTATTTTCCGAGAGCCCCAGCAGCCCGCCCGGGAGGAAGGTGGGGACAGGCTGGCAATGGAGTCCTGAATGTTACTCCTCCAGTTTCAAGGACATCTTGCTGATGAGGATTTGGTTAATGGAGGAGAACTTATGTCCTAGCGGTGACGTCATTGGGTCCCAATGTAATCCTCTTGTGCTGAACCCAATCAGCAGATGTGCTGAGAGCCGGGATGCGGAGAAGAAGCTCTAATCCCTTAGACTGGATGAGATCAGCTGAAACAGCCAGGACTAGACCCCAAACCCCTCTGCTAGGAAGATCAAGAGAAAAGGGATAAATTGAGAGAGACGCCTCATAACCCCTTTAAAGAGCTTTGGAGAAGAGAAGAGAAAGATGGGTGGTGCACCAAGTTCATCTTGCTTTTAAAGCCTAGCGGGAGCCTGGTTTTCGCTCTGATGAGGTCCTTCTGCATTGTTCCAGGGCAGGAGGAGAGAGGAGGAAAAAAAAAAAAAGAGAGAGAGAGAGAAAAAGAAAAGAAAAAAAAAAAAAAAAAGAGGGAGAGAGAAAGAGAGAGAGAAAAAAAGTCTGAAATTCAAAGATAATGAGAGACTAGGCGCCTTTCTTATTCATCTCCAGCTTGCCTACACAAAAACAGCATCCTGAGCCACGGGAGGGCGTTTGCATTGGATCTGAGCGAGGCAGCAGAGTTTGTGCCGCCGGAGCCACAGCGCGCTGCTTCCACTGGAGTGGGTAAATCTGCTAAGAGCTGTAATTACGGGGTTTGGGCGACAATGGTGGGATAGCGACCCGGCTCTGTTGCTAACTTGGAAGAGCATCAGGATTTTTTTTTTCGCCCCTTTTGCAAGCGACCTTAATGGGCTTGTGATTTTCTTTCTTTGGTTTTCTTTCTTTTTTTCTTTCCTTCTTTTTTTTTTTTTTTTTTTTTTGGACAAAAAGGAAAGGGAGGAAGGGGAGGGGGTGATTGTCAAACGCGGTATCTAGAGAGAGAAATCGTCCTAAATTCATAAAGCGCCTCTCAGTCCGACGGCGATCAACGAAACGGCTTTAATTGCTTTATTCCTTCCCGATCCCTCCCAATCTCTTTTTTTTTTTCTTTTTTTCCCATCTTTTTTTTCTTTTTTCTTTTTCTTTTTAATTGAAAATAACATTTTAAAAAACGATAATAATGAGTGGAGCGATGCTGGTGCCTCACCGCGGCGCAGCGCAGCGTTCGGATCCCCGCGCCTCCCTTCGCCGCTTTCCTTTCGGGAGGAGAGCGATCGTTCTTTTGCTTTGAGAGCGAAGGGAACACACGAGGGGGATTTTCCCTTCGCTCTCCGTTCCCGGGAACGGAGCGGTGCAGCCTCCTCACCCGACGCACCGCGGGGTTCAGCGGGAGGAGCCCCCGGAGCCCCGTGGCAATGCGGCGGCCGCCCCCGGGATGCGGGCACGGCTCCGGGGGTCGCCGGGGGGGGTTTTGCGGCGCGGTTCTCCCGGCTCTGCTGCCCGCAAGCGCCGCTTCTCGCTGCTCACGTTTCGCGCTGCGGCCGTCTGTCCGTTCCGAGGGGCCAGAGCTGCCGGCTGGCGGAGCCCCGGGGAGGGCTTTGTGGGGCTGAACCCCCGCCTTCGGGCTTTGGGGATGGAATGAGGGAGGGAAGGGGGGCGATGGCCGCCCTCCCCCGGCCCCGCTGTGCCCCCGAGGCCGTCCCGGCGGAGGGGATCCTCGGGTCGCGGACTGGCACCGGCCCCGCGCTCACAGCCTCTTTCTCTCTCCTGCGATCACCTCTTTCCGCCTGCCCCGCTCCGAGCCGGGCCAGCCCGAGCCTCTCTCTGCGTGTTCACAGCGGACCTTGATTTAATGTCCATACAATTAAGGCACGCGGTGAATGCCAAGAGAGGAGCCTCACAGCTTCATTTTCATGGAAATTGGGGACATACACCCTCTAATTACACTTAACAACAGCCACGGAGCGATCTATGGAGCATCCCCGGCCCTTTGACAAACAGCGCGAACAATGCGGGCAGGGCCCGAGGGGCCGGGGGAGGCGGCCGGGGGCCCCGAGGCCCCGCTCCCGCACTGCGGCTCGGGGCTACTGCCCTACAAAGGGCACAGGAGATCGGGCACGGCGGCACGGGGAAGGGGGGGCCTGCGCCGGGCCCTCTGCCGAGCTGCGGGACCTCCGGAGCGGTGCTGGGAAAGAGGCGAGAGGAGCGCGATGCAGTGCTGAAGGTCCCCGAATAAACCACCCTGTCCGGAGGTTGCTTTATTTTTTTTTATTTTTTATTTTTTATTTTTTTATTTTTTATTTTTTATTTTTCATTTTTTATTTTTTAAATGGCGAAGGTGCTTTTTGCCATGTTACTCGTTTGCCAAGCTCTTTTGCTGCCCGCAGCCTCACTCCCTTCTTGCGCAGAGGCTCAGAGCGCAGCCCACTGCGCCGTGGGGTCACAACGCAGGGCCATGGTACCCTTTGCACCCTGACAACGTGCAGAATTAAATCACGAGGCTGCTTTTGCTTCTCCAAAAGCCGAATGGGTGCAGCGACGTGAGGGGCTGCAACATCACAGACGCCCCAGTGCCACCTCTGCTGCCACACCGTCACCGCAGCCTCAAGGTGAGACGCGGCCCCTTCCGCAGTTTCCTCGCGTTGGTCCCTAGGTTAGCCTTTAGCCCTCAATAAATCTCTGTTGTCAGACTCGTGTTTTCAGCTTCCTAAAGACACGCCGAGCCCCAAGTCCTGAACCTCCTGAGAGCTGTACTCATGCAAGGGAATATCTCATTATTTGGCTGTGAAAAGCCGTGTAGCTGGATTCAGCCGCACACCCTCCGCACCCCCTCCCCTCTTCATCTCTGCTCCACTTTTATCAGCATTGCGTCTGTCCGAGGAAGTGAATCCATAGACAGCTCCATCCTCCATCCCTGCAGTGGTTGACGTGGGACGCACGACCTTGTCTGCAACAGAGATGCCGGTAGCAGAGCATTTTCCTTGTTTAGGAGAGGGGCAAGAACACCCCTACTGCACCCTGCGGGATTGCTTGGTTTCATGCTCGCCTGAAATGCAGGCGCCTTTAGGGAGGGCTTCTGGGGGAAGCGGGACGAGGAAAGGGAAGAAGCATCGGAGGACACTGCGTGGTGGTGAGGAAGGGCTCTCGAGGCTGTTCTGCAGCAGACGCGTCGCATGAACGAGCAGTTGGGAACAGGTCTTGCCTGCAGCCCTGGGAAGAGGCAGGAGTGAGGAAGCACGCGATGCCCATACGGCTACATCCAGTGGTGCGGCAATCCGCTCCTCCTGCGGATCTGATCCTGAGCATTGCTCCAGCAAGGCCAGGTATCGTGTAACTGCAGATGCTCCTGGGGCGAGAGGCTGCGAGGTACAGGCAGCCCCAGACTCACCAGGAGGGCTCTTGAGGCACAGAGGTGTATATGAGAAGCTGGATTTTCCCCTTCCCTTTCCCAGTAGATCAGCGCAAGCGCCAAGGTGTTGGAGACCTGCTTGCTCCCACGTCCATCAAGCACTGCAAGGTTGCAGGACACATTTCTGACCTCATTTGCCCCCACCATAAATCAGAGGCTAAGTGGTGATGTGCTCACTGCTGGGGATGGGACATCTGCACCACCCTGGCCTCTCTGGTGCACGCTGGGGGGGCAGATTGCCAGCCACGGGGCTGTTCTGCTCTTGAAATGCCTGGTTCTTTGCAAAGTAGGTATAGAGGGATAAGGAGCCAAGTTCAGGGAGCCAGACCCTTCTAAATCCAAAGCAGGCTCAGCTGGCATTAAGGGACAGAAGGGAACAAGCCATGAGGCAATCTGCAGTGCAGCAGGAAAGCTGCTGGCTCCCTCCAGGGGCCACCAAGAACCAAGGACAGCTCTGCAGGATGCAGGTAATGGGGAGCTGCTGGGGCCAATCTGCACTGGGCCTGGTCCCCGACACTGGGGTGTGAAGGGGATCGTGGATCGAGACCCACTGTGTCAAGATGGTGCCAGCCAGCTTCTGCTTCTGGACCAGATTCCTCTCCAGGTTTGCAGAGGAGGGAGCGCATGGACTCTGCAGCACACAGGACTACCGCGATGCACAAACACTCCCTCCTCTCCCAAGATTCCTATGGCCCCCTTTCCTAGCCAAGAGGGAAATCAAAGAGGTCGGGTGTCTCAAACTAAACCCTCTTCTGCACACACAAAGCCCCCTCCAACACAAGCACGCACATTGCTCCAGTGTCCCCAGGCTGCAGCTGGGGCTCTGTAAGCTTGCCCTGAATGCACTCCCCACTGCAGCATGGCTAAGGGGCTGCTTTCCAAGCACCCATCCCACACAGCCATGAGCCCAGAGTCTGCTGTGCTGCAGTGAGCTCGTCACGACTGCATGCATTCTGCAGTCACAAGAGATGAGAGCACAAGGCAGCGAGTCAGATCAGCTGCAGCTGGGGGAGGGAGAAGCAGGAAAGGCTGGGGACAGAGCAGCCATGGTCCTGCTTTGCACATCTCCTATACCGACCCCTGCTTGTTTAAGTAAGCCAGAACCCAAATGTCAGATGACAGCCAATGTATGTCCATAAAAAAATATCCCTCTCTCATCCACCGTGCTTTGTGCTCAGCAGTGGGATCCCACGTGCTCAGGGATGCAGTCCCACCTCTGTGCCAAAGGCAGCCCACGAGACCTGGCTGCCTGCCATCCTGCAGTGGCTCCCAGCATGGGGCTCACTGTGCCCAGGTTCAGCTGGGGGCAGCTCCCTAAGCCATGCATGCACCCTGCAGCCTCAGAGATGCACCATCAGCCACAGCCCTGACATCCTGCCACTGAGCCACCTCCAGCACCAGGCACACATTCAGATAGAGGATTTATCCAAGAGCAGATGCACTCCTGGGCCACTCATGGCTTTAGTGGAGCCAAGTCCTGTTTTCTGATGGAAAAACCCTGGGAAATAGGAACTGGGCTTTGTAACAGAGGCTTCGGGTGAGGCCATTCTATGACTAAGTCACCACAAAGGGCAAATCGCCACTTCATTTTCTCTGTGGAGTTGCCCCACACTCAGGAGAGCTACACAGTTTCCCTCACAAGGGGAAAGCACAGCAGGATCCAAACTGAGGGCAAGAAGGAAGGTTGGCCTTCAGCCCCCCAAGCACCCCTTCCACACAGTACACAAAGCACTGGTCCCCATCCCTCATTTACAGGCCAGCTGGCCATGGAGCAGCTTTACGTATGACTGCTTCATCCTATACAAATCCTGCCATCAGTCATTAAAGACAGATTAAAAAAAAAATACATGTCTGTGCTCTCGAATCACCACGTAGCAGATGGAGCTGTCCTGCATCCCACTGCGTGTGCCAGGAAGGCCCCAGAGTTGGGATATGCTGAGAAATACACGGACCGGTTGCAGATGGGATAAGGAGAAACAAATGTGGGCAGATGAGTGATATCAAAGGGTGAACTTTAAAAGAAAGAGGTTAAGGGAAAGATGTTAACAGTCAAGTGCTTAAGAAGCTGCAATAAGGGGAGGGAACAACGTGTCTTCCTATAGCTATACAGGTAGGAGTGAGCCAAACCTGAAGCAGAAATTATTCAGGTATTAGGAAAAGAGCTTTCCAGTGGAAAGGATACAGAAGCACTGGAGCAGCCTGGGAAGGAGGAGAAATTCCCATCTGGGGGAGGTATGGGGGAAGGGCCTGGCAGCACTCCCTGTGCAGTGCTGGTCCCAGCAGCCCTATGCAGGCATCCTCAGCACAAAGTGACTGCTCCACTGGCATCACACATCCATCTGCCCCAGAACTGAATGTCCCCCTACCAACTCCCACCCCCCAGCCATCTTCATCTTTTTTCCTGGAGCCAAAGTGTTTCTGTGTCACCACAGAGGCCTGGAAATGGATGGCAGAAGGCAGTGCCTGTAAAAGCCCAGGGCTGCTGTCCTGCTATGAGAACAGGGCAGAGACATCCTGACAGCAGTGCTCGAATTTGAGGTGTCATCGTCCTTTTCTTCCAGAAAGGTGAGAGCTTTCCAGAAAGACTCGCAACTCCAGGCTGCTCTGTCAGGTGTACAATAAGATCAAACCCACAGAAACGATCCTGTTTGGGATTATTCCCTCACCCAATTTGTCCCATGCCAGCTCAAAACTGATTCATTTATCTCTAATACCCCCAGGTGATGTAACCCTGGAGGGACTGCTGTTTTCTCTGCACTCCTTATAGGCCCCTTCCTATGAGCAGCACACCTTGCTGGGTGTGTTTGCAGAGATAGGAAATTGGTGGTAACCTGACGTGTACAGGAGGGCATTCAGCTGTAAGGGCAGGTACATATACAGCTGTGTCTTGAAAATGACGTGTTCAGGGGACTTGCAGAATCAGAAAAGCATTCAAAGAAGTTGCTCAAGGATCCTGCACTCCACCTGCCCCTTTCTCCAGAGAGGAAGGCGGAGGTTTTGGGGTTGTCAGGAACATTCACCTCACCTGCAGCACAGCTTTCCCAGCCTGGGCTGTCTGCTCTGAAGGTAAGGGTCTCTGCTCTGGCCATGGGGACGCCCCCCCCATAGCACAATCTGTGCTGCAGAGCAGGTCTCCCCATCACACAATGGCTGTAGGGCCATCACAGCACAAGGATCACTTTCAGGGGATGCTCTCATAGCCCTGCAGGTAAATCCACCGGCAGCTGCTTGAGCAGGCAGCGCCTTCTTAAATTCTTATCGCCCTTCTCGCAAAGGGAGAGCCAAGATAAAGCCGGTTTCTGCTTAAGCAGAGGAAACAATAGCGGGACAAAGCCACTCTCCGTGCTGCAAAAGCGCGGGTGGCCGCAGGATGGCAGTCCTGCCGCTTGTCCTTGAGAGACACGAGAGCTGTGCCGGGAACGGCAGGCAAAGAGCTGCAGCAGGCGGCAGTCGTGCCGACAAAACGCCGTGTGTCGATCTCCCAGGTGCAGCTGTGGAATGATTCAGCATCCTGCCTCTATCCAGGCACGCTTTCAAAACTGCGGCTCGAACTACATTTCATTCCGAATCGCGGAGGCAATTCTGCCTCCTTCCCGCAGTCCCCATTTCCTCAGAGGAGAAAACCATCTCCCTGCTCCATCCCCGCCCGTCCAGCTGTGCCAGCCCGGCCCCGAAGCCCCCCGCCGCCCTCCGAACCCCGCAGCGCCGTGAGCCGCGCAGGGCTGAACAGCAGGGGGCGCTGCTCTCCGCGCAGCGAAGCCCCGGGGAGGCGGGCGGCCGTGCGGAGCTGCGCGCCGTGTGACGCCGCTGCACGGGAGCAGCCGGGCCACGCAGGAACCCGTGGCATGAGAGGTTCGGCAGCGTTAACGCCAAGGAACAAAGCTGCGGAGTGCGGGGTTAACCGAGCCGCACGCTCACGAGGAAGCAACGCCTAAATGTAAGGGAATAAAATAAGGGGGAAGAAAAGGGGCGGAGCACGCCAGCATTGGGAACCGGGGTGCTGCTTGGCTGCGTGCTTTGCTTCGGAGCTCCCACAGCTCCTCCGGAAGAGGTTCCCCTCTTCCCAGCGCTGCGACCAGGTAGTGGTGAGCCCAACTCAGAGCCTTGCATTGCCAAAATCCCAATGCGAAACTCTGCCTCCTCGAAGGCTGCTGTTTCCCAGCCAAACTCAGGTGCGGACCCCAGGGACAAGAAAGCTTTTGGCATCATTACAGGAAAAGATCTAGAAGTGCTGTAGGAAGTTCTATTCCAATTAGCTTCACATCAATGGTGGGGTAAGCATTACAAAGCATTTAAAAGATCAAATGCAAAAGCACAGCTTGAGTAATAGGGACCGAGGTGGTTTCAGCTAGGAACATTTGTGGTTAATCTGATGGAGCTCTTTGAGGCTGTAACTGCTGCAGCAGTCAAAGCAGAGGAAACAGGCAGAGCACAATTAGGCTTACAGCACACAGTGGACAAGGCTTTGCAAAAGAAGCTAATGACTGAGATGGGGAGTCCCAGGATAAGTGGATGTGCCGTGGCTTTATGCTCTGGAAATTGCCCAGAAACAAAAGATGCGAGCAGGAAGGTAATAATGGAAACCTTCTATGTCAGAAGGAAACTGTTCCTGGGATGCAGCGGTACAGCCAGCTCGTCTGGAGCGGAACAAAAGGCAGCAAGGTGAGACAGAGAGCTCCCCGGGGCAAGGAGCTGCAATTTGCTTCTGAACATCGTGTTCCACGGTGCCTCCTGCACCAAACAAACAACTCTCCTTTTTCTTAACCGAGCTGCTGGAGCTCTGCTTTTTGTATTCTCCCCCTTTTTTTTTTTTTTTTGACAAAACCTTTTGGAACAAGCAGTGCCAGTGGCACACACAGGCCCACGTAAGGGGATGGAACAGCTGCATGGCTGTAGTTATGGGATTCATAGGAAGCTGCAGTGAGGGCTCCACGGGATGGTGCTCAGCAGGTGTTACACACGTTCCTCTCCACGCATTGTGAAACCCCACACACAACGGGAACCCGGGCAATGCCAAGCAGGAGGATCTCATTTTGCAGCTGTTTGGTGAGATTTGGAACTGATGCATAAGGGAACAAATTCTAAGCAAACACCACCGGAGCACATCTACCTTCCGTGGGCTTTGTAACCTGAAAGCAAAGACAGAACTGCTTTCTCCACGCCTGCCTGAAGGAGTCAGTGCTGCCTTCACGTTCCGAGGAATGCTTTCACTGCTCACTGGAGGGGACCGACCAGGTTGGAAAATGCATTTCTCGTTACCAACAAGGTGAGATGGCAGCGCAGGGCCGTGCCAAGGTGTGTCAGCTCAGGTATGCAGCAATGTCTTCTCATTCACACGAAGAAAAAGCCAGCATTATTTCTTATTGCCCTTCTCTTCCAGGCATACAGCTATGCATATACGTGTGTGAGACATATAACAAACACCTTGTATGCATAGGAATGCACATTTGAAAAGAGAAAAGAAAAACAACACCTAAAACCCCGTGTTTTGATACCTGGCTCATAAAGTCTCTCTTCTTCCCCATCTTGAATTCACTCACCATGGGCAGATTACATTTCCCATAGGAACTCATTACTGCTGCTCTTTCCTTAGCATCAGGAAATCTTTTGGAGCTCTTTTTATTCTTGGGTGGTAAAAACCGCTTATTGGTTCTTGTCCTGAATTACCCCTCCCACCACCCTTATTTCAGATCAGAATTGACCTTTTTACAAAGCACCTTTTGGACCAGAAAATCCCACCGTGCTTCCAACCATCATCACGATCCCTTCGGTCTCTCATAACCTAACAATGTCCCATAAAGGGAGGCCCTACTGGCAATTTCTTCCCTCACAGCACTCCCCACGCAGCCCCCAATGCACTCTGCAAGATGCCAGCTCTCTTCCCCGCTCCGTATCAGGTCACCTATGGAAAAGATCCCAACATCTAAACTGTCCAACCTTCACAAAGAACATTCCCAAGGATCTGTGATAGCAGTGCTTTCTTACCCACCCCGTAGCACTTGCATCTCTTTCACGTTTCACCTCATTACCGAAGCCACAGCGAACACCGTGTCCTACTGATGGAGCAGAAGAGTGCTTGGTGAGAACTTTACCAACTGTCTGTTGTCATGGCAACTTCCCAGGTAAAAATAATTCCTTGAATATAACTTATAAACAGACAGATGGCATAAATCCGCCCACACGCTCCAAACTGAAGCAGTCAGCAAGAGGCAATCAGTGCGTGGATCAGCTCTATGAGTGTTTCCTTCAATGCACAAGGTCATCCTCATAGTGCTCATAACTCAGCTACGGAGCTTGGGCCAAAGCAGCAGGGATGCTACAGAAAGCACTGTGGATGTACAGAAGCCACATCAGCACACCTCCATGTGGGGCTTCTCGGGGGATCACCAAACGTGCTCCAAAATCCCCCACAAAATACAGAAGTGAATCCAATAGCACAGCAGGAAAGCACGGACCTCACAGACCCCAGGGTCCCTCTGGCACGTGGCACATGGCTCAGTCAGTTCAGCACTTTGGTTCGACTCCCTCATGTCTAAAAACAGGCTGAATGAGAGCTGCTGTTTCTCAGAAGGACTGTGGATGGGGCAGGCTGCTGACAAGGTGCTTACCATGGGAAAGCATGGCCTCATTCACCCTTTTTCTTGGGCAGCATCACTAACTCTAATTACAGATATGCCCTTTCCCCAAAACAGCACAGCTTTCCCCTCCAAGGAGCAGATGCAGTCACAAAAAGACATTTTTCCAAATGAAACTGGGTGTTGAACCTAACGAATTCAGAGCAACCGAGGGACATGGAAACAGAGTATTAGGGCACAACAGCTCCTGTTGCCTATCTTGGCATTGCTTTGTTGTTGCATTTATCTGTTCCAAGTTTCCCTCCCTCCTCTCTACTTTTCCCACCAGGTACACAAGAGAATAGCAGTAACGTTACAGAGGTTATTTTACTCTCATCAAAGCTTTTAAAAATGCTCCTATCTCCTGCAATCTGATGTCTCCCCTACCTGAATAAATTGGCAATTATGAAAATGGAGAGCAAAGCCAGGCTCTTCACACAGCCTGTGTTTTCCAGCGCAATGACATTAAGCACAAAGGCAAGTTCCTTTGGAAATACTACCTGGTTTAGAGAAAGAACAATTCAAACCTATCATATTATTGTAGAACAGACACCAGCCAAATGCTTTCCCCACCTCACAGTGCCATTTGTACACACAGGTGAAGTTATGTCTCTTTAAAGCTGAAAAGACAGATGATTGAAAATGCGTATGACTACCAGCCTGCGTTTCAGCCCTCCTAGCACTGCACATGGCAATACTAAATCATTTTCCCATTGTGGAATGCTTTAACTCAGCTGTTGCTGTACAGCGTGGCCACAAAACACTGCAATGCCTGTAAGGGGAACCTCTGCATGCTGAACTTTTTCTGCTGCTCATAAAGCCAAAGAACAGGCTTTTTCTGAGGTGCATTGTAACTTTCCTTAACAATACAGCCAAATCAGGTGGAAATAACAGCTCTCTCTCTGGTAAAAAAATATTTACATTGTCTCCAGTTAAATCACAGAAAATAAACTTTCCAGACCTAAAATAAGAAAATAAATCAACGTTGTGTAACTGAGTTTTCTCCTTAGGGCCAGAATGGAGCTGAACTCTTCTCAGCTCTACACTCACCAGTTGTAAACCACCTGTCTCAAGCAGAAGCTAACAGCACATCCTTTTCTTAATGTTGTAAAATGCACTATTGCTTTAAAAAGCCTATTAAAAAATTAAAGTCAAATTGCAAAAATTAGAGTGGCAAAATACAGCTCGTTGTTGTAGAAGAAACAGTTTGGAGCATTTTACCCCTCTTTGAAAGGTTCTTTTCTCCTCCCATTGCCACACATCCACAGCACTGAAGGCTACAGGGCAACTTCCAATTCTAAGCTACAGCTTCAGAAAGGAAAGCACAGATGATAACCATTGTGTGTGTGCAAACTTCCTTGGGATGGAAGCACTCAGATCAGCTGAAGTGTCCTCTGCAGAGTCCTGGGAAACCCCTCAGCAAACAGCAAGCATGCCAATAGCCAACATCCAACCTGTCATAACCAAAACACCTCTCACATTAAATGCAATTCATGAGATTGCATAATGGAAAGGTTGTAACGTAGGAACAGAAATGATAGTACGGAAAAAATGAAAATGACATCAAGCTTGCTAAATATGTATTGTTTATTAAGGCTTGTATTCTCCTAGAGGAAAAAGTTAATCCGATGCTGTCCATTACTCCTTACAGGCAGTAACAGTCCAGAGACAGTTATATGTTCTAAATACAAGTCTAAATGATACAGATTAAACTTTATTTAAATTGGAGGTCCTTTTGGAGTAAATAGTATTCAGAAGATACTTGCTTTCTAATATAGTAAAAGATCCTCTACAATAAACACGTGCAGATTCAGTGTGCTAGAGCAGCGGACATGAGCACCATTTCCATGCTTAATTGGAACTCCAGTTGGTGACAGGCTCTCTGACAGTCCCCTCACTCCACAAAAACATGACAGCAAATTCATTTTTCTTAAAACAGGTTTTTTTACTCATCCAACAGAAAGAAATTAGACATACACACTGTCAATTTTAAACATCTGAGGCATAATCCATCATATTATCCATACTATTAGTTCCTACGTTATTAAAGCTCAGCATTATTGGTATAAAAACTTTAAATGGCATTGGGATTTGGGACGGGGGGGGGGAGGGAGGAATGGAAGGAGGATTAAAAATGATCTGCAATTAACTAATAACACCTGAAGCTGAAACAGGTTTAAACACGTCGTCCAAAACCCCTGCAATGTTGATAGCATCACATTATTATTTAATTATCAAGCTACAAAAACCATAAAGCAGAATTATGGCTGAGAGAAAGCGTCGCGCTCACCCCCGGCAGGATATGGTATAACAAATGCACACTGAAGCACTGCTTAACAGAATGTGGAAGGGAAATCTTTTCCAGAGAAACAATTCCACTGACAATTTGATTTGCTACCAGACAGAAAAAAAACAACGATGGCGCGTTAGCAATTTTAGAAGTGTAATCGTACAGATAAATAAGGAGGCATAGCAGCTGCACAAACTGATCTCAAACCCCATCGTTCTCATCTCTAAATTCTGAAGTGCAGTTATCTTCAAAAGGTTTTTAAATGGCAAAAATTAAAAAAAAAAATAAATCAATGCGTGGTTTCTTACATTTGCCATGAAGAAATGGGGATTGGGAAGAGGATAAAGGAAGATCTGTCATGTATTCTCCATGATTCTTTATATCTGGCTAGGAACAGAATTTGTGCCAAAATAAAGTCTTTGGGAAGCACTGACACTTTAGTATGCTCATGTATAGGTCCCACATTAGGTTAATATAACTGTTCACCAACTTAAAAAAATAAAAAGAGCCACACCTTTATTAATGATTTCTACAGAATTTTACATAGAAAAAGATACAAATTAATGCAGATCCACTTGGGCAAAAATAAACTACAAAGATGCAACAACTTAATTTCCCCTGCACGAGAAGATATATTGGAGCTGAAAGCTTTAGTTGGTCCTGATGCCAGGATACAGCACCAGAATACTTCAATTCTGTTTCTCAGTCGAATTTAATATCAGTTCTAGTATATATATATCAAACTGTATAGGTATATCCTTATTGTTTGTTTCGATTCTGACGTTCCTGTAAAGAGAAAAGATTTAAAAACAGTTACAGATTTTAGTCAAATGAACAAGTAAAAGCATTTTTAGTAGTGTTACAGCACCGATGTGATCCCAGACAACAATTCTATGCTTTGATATAAGAAAAAAAAAAAATGCTGCTATATTTTATACTACCTGGCAAACCAATGATTTGCTAAGAACTTAATATTAATGTACATCTTCAGATGGAACAGCTGAGTAAATACCTGCACAGTCACCCCAAGCTGATAGCATATGAAGGCCACAGTAAGGAAGGGATGGAATACCATCATTCCCAGTTGGAATAGGGATCTGTAACATTCTGCTTTCTGAATTACCTCAGCTACTGCTGCAGCAGCACAGTCTTGAACAGGAACTGCATTTCAAGGCTGACACTCTTATTTCATAACAACTAGAAATACATTATAAAGTATTTTGTACTTAACTTGAACTACTAAAAGTTTTCACTTTTACCTGAAGTCAAACTATATCAGCCCAGCATTTCAGGCTCAAACTGTTTCTTTACTGAATCTTGTGAACACTGATCACAAAGTGAGCCACTGACCACTGCTAAGAGAATCACTGGTGAAAGGATCCGTGGTAAACAGAAGCTGCATGGTTGACTGCCCTTCCAAAGAGAGAAAGTGTAGATGTGGTACTTTGAGACACGGCTTAGCAGGCAATATTGGTGGTAGGGGGATGGCTGAATATCACTGACACCTTACAATAGATATTTGCTGAAAAGAAGAAATAAGCTTGTTGGTTCAAGAGCTTTCTGAGATGCAACTCCTTTGCAGTTTCAGTGACACCAAGGTGCAGACCTTGGAATCAGACTGTCACAACACAGACCAGAGGTGAGCACACAGCACTGGGGACACACAGTTAAATACAGATCTGCAAAGATGAATTGCAGACATTTCACAGTAGAACTCTCTTTCAGTCCTATCACAAGTTGCAAATGAAAATACAAAAACCTGCAACAAGTTGCTTTTCTTTACAAGCCCTTATTTTCTTTTTCAAGATTCTCTCACATACATTGCAACTTCACGTTTTAAGAGCTGATCACAAAATTTGCTCTCTCTGAGGGCACATTCATGCTGCAGCAGATTTTGGAACTGAGAAAAGCAGGAGAAATTCCATACCACTTTTCTTTGGCTTACTCCTTTCCCAGGTCTGGATCATTACATTAGGCCAAAAAAAGGTTCACAACTACAGCACATCAGAAGCTGGATTTGTATGCCAGCATGAAGAAATCAACCATTAGTTGATGAAGGAAACATTGGCTAGAAAGATGTTAACATTAAAAAAAATTGAATGCTAGTGGCTTGCATCAAATAGATTACATGACATCATTCTTTTCCCTACTAAACATGTGTATAAATGAAATAAAAGCATTCAAGCTCTCCATGAGTAATTTCTAAAGAATTCCAGCCTTTTGTAATCATGATGGTGATGGAGGCAAGATTTGTGATAAGAAATGTTACTGTTAAACAGAGTACAATTCATTTAAAACAAAAAACAAAAAACGAACAACCACACCAACTTGAAATCTAATTTTGATGCTACATATGCAAACAACCACTCAAAAAAGTCATTTAAGTTACCTTAACCAGCAATATTCTTGAAAAATTGTCATAGGAAATCCTGCCAAGAAACTCCTAATAATCAGCTACACTTCTCATGTTCATTTATACAACAAGAGTGAGAAAAGAAATTAACTTTCCAGGCAATTTTATAGAATACATCTGGATGAGCAGCACCTTTCTTTTCACACCCTCATTGTTGATCTGCTTTATTTCTCCAGCACTACCACCTTCCTCAGCGCACTCTGATTTTCTGAGCACTGTGCTATTTTCAGCCCATCCAGGTGAATCTAAGAAATGTTAAACTTCAGACTTTATTTTCTGCATGTGTCAGACAAGCCAGAGCCTCAGTTTTAAATGAGGCAAAAGAAGACATAACTATTTTGAAAAACCAATCCTGTTCTAGAAACGGTGACCTAAGCAAGCATATCATACTAACGCTTGAACTGAAAGTGCAAAATAGCTATGTGTAGGAAAATAACACCAAGTGGGGTCAGCTCAATAGGAACATCAGCACACTGAGCTACTTCAAAGCAAAGGAAGCTCAGCACTCAGCAAGCTGCCATCTGAACCTCCTCAGGCAACCGAGTTAACAGTTCAGAAAGGCTGGATGCCGATCACTTTCACTACTTGATGCAAATACACACCAACTGGTTCAGATTCCCCAGCACTCCCACTCCTCACACACATTATTCTCCCCTCCAGCCTTGGTAACAAGTCACAGGGAGACTCAGCATGAAAAACAAAACCAATCTCCTCCCTAGACTGTAAGCAGTTGACTTTTTGACTTGCTATAGAGAAGTCTGCCCTCAATCTGCTGTGATGTCATTCTCCCCCTTTATTCCACCCTCATGAGACTCCACATGCAGCACGGTGTTCAGCTGTGCAACCCCCAGCACAAGAGACAGGGACCTGTCAGAGCAGGTCCAGAGAAGGGTCACAGGGATGATCGGAGGGCTGGGGCACCTCTCCTAGGGAAACAAGCTAAGAATTGGAGTTGTTTAGCCTGGAGAAGGCCAGTATCTAGAAGAGAATGCAGAAAAGCTGGTGAGGGACTCTTGGTCAGGGAGCACAGGGACAGGGCAGGGTGTAGCTCATTTTTTAAATAAAAGAAGGTAGATTTGTATTACATATAGGAAAAGAAATTGTTTACTATGAGTGTGGTGGGGCACTGGAACAAGCTGCCCAGAGAAGCTGCAGATGCCCCATCCTCAGAAGTGCTCGTGGTCAAGCTGGACAGGACTTTGAGTAATGTGACCTAATGGAAGGTGTCCTGCCATGGGAATTGGGGTTGAAACCAGGTGATCTTTAAAGATACTTTCCAGCCCCAGCCATTCTATGATTATTTAGGATTCCATTCCACACATGAAAACAGCTCTCCTCAAGATACAGGTTGTGTTAAATACTGAATTGCCAATCATCTACTGAACAAATGAAATGTTGAGATAATGACTTTTGGTTTTGGTTTGTGAAACCCCGCAGAGAGTGCAGAACAAAAACTTGCCATCCCTGCTGTGTTGAAGTATGCTACATATGTCATATCAGATGGTTAGAAAAAGTTGAGCTGGAAGTTCTTAAGACACTGATCTTTTCTCTCACAATTTAAGGGTACATTCTAAGACAGGTTAAAGCAATTTTATCTTAATTCTTAAATGTCAGTAAAGCCATTAAAACAGCAACTTCAATTTCACCATCACCAAACCTTGCTTTAAAAACATTTAAAAATAAGCGTGAGCTGCACTAAACCAGCCTGCTCAATAAGTGCTTTAATTAAGACACTATTCAAAAAAATATGTATAAAACACTGTTGATAAAGCAACTTT
Source organism: Phasianus colchicus (assembly GCF_987193195.1). NCBI lineage: Eukaryota > Metazoa > Chordata > Aves > Galliformes > Phasianidae > Phasianus > Phasianus colchicus. The sequence goes on from NC_143452.1 coordinate 8,971,061, forward strand.
TAAGTGTTACCTAAGTGATAATTGCACATCCCAACACCTAGTGTTGTGTCAGTACACGACTTCCAGGCTGCCTAACTAGAGAAAGGTATTCTTGAAACTGAGGTCATGGGACAGATGACTCTTGGGGCCATGAAAAGGTACATCAAAAAGTACATAAAACATTCATCATGCTTTCCCAGTTACTGCCCCAGTTTCTCACACACCCTCACTCAAGACTTTCAAGAATTAATAAACATACTGGACCTGAGAACCATTTGCCTTTATTTACCCAAGTAATAACATACATGGGGATTCAGCAGCAGAAACAATCTTCCTAGCACTATTCCATATTCCAGCAATTTTATATAGCTCCTTCTCCAGAGATTTAACTGAACAAGTAGGATCAATCTTCCTCCTCTTAGAGGTAATATGCAAATTTCAAATGCCAACATAGGTATCAATTTTGATAGACAAGTTCCAGTCAAATAGTGCTTAAACACCTCATATTTGTGAAGCAAAATGCTTATGGGGCAACTCTAAAATAGAAACTTGTTTCTAATCTATTAACTACTTTAAGATACTACAAAGACCTGGAAATAGACCTCCTTTACCTGTGTCAGTGCTCAAGCTTTTGCTTTGAAACATATTTGCTATGAAATTACGTCACATAAATAAGCATCAGTTGAGATGTATTAAAAACATTTTTAATTCCTACTTACATTTTCTCCATTATAGCAGCCTTCACATTTCATTTTCCCCATATCTGTGTATAAAATAAATTTTTTAATAAGTTTACCTTCCGCACCACCTCCTCCTCTTCTTGGCGCTTTTCATAATGAGAAAAGTCATCAAAGATGGAGGTCGTGTGCTTGTAAGTAGCAATAATTTTAAGCACTTGTTTTGCTTTTTCTAAGGGCACCTCCTGTGTATCACGGGAGTTTGTAACAGGTTTGTTGTCATTGTTCTCCAGCCTGATGTGTCGGAGCTGGTTGTTGGGCACATCCTTCACAAAGATCCACTTGACATCAAATTTCCCCTTCCACTTGTCCTGAGACCAGACACCTGCACTGGTGCCATAGTCCACAGGTGATTTCATCTCTGCAACTCCACAGAAGTGTCCACTGCCATTGACACTGAATAGCAAGTAGACTGGGCCCTTACTATTCATGGACCGAAAAGCACTGTCCAGGCGTTTGTTGCCATGCTCCGTACTACACCAAATAGAATACTTAATGGAACGATGAATATCATCCTCAGAATAGCTCTTTATTATGAACACACGTCCATTTTTAAGGTTCCATTCAAAATCTTTAGGATTATAGCTGTGAGCAGCTTTCAGTTTTTCAAGAACAGGATGGGACTCACCACTTGGAACAGGGTTAGGCTGGGTGCTGCCAGCTGAACTGCTGTCATTACCAGTTCCTCCACTTTGGCCAAAAGCTGCATTTCTGTTGCGAGGAGCGATCCAGCGATTTTGGGGCGGCTGCTGAGGGCTCTGATACTGTGGTTGAGTCAATGGAGGAGGCTGAGCCGGAACAGGCTGAACAATTTGTTGCTGTGGCTGTGGAACAGACTGAGGAGAAGGTATCTGCTGGGGAGCAGGAACTTTTGCCACAGGACCCTTATTGTCCCAAGTACCTATGTCCATATTATGCTTTATAGGAGGAGGCGGCAATGCTCCTCCAATCACAGGTCCAGTTTTTGTTTTCATTTTAGGCTGTGGTTTTGCAGGTTTGCTAGCTATAGCAGCCCAAGAAGTTGGTTTAGATACTGGCAAGTTTACATTTGAGCCACCATTACCAGAGAGGGCACCTGTCATCCCAGCACTGTTAACAACGGAACCTACTGTTTTCACAGCCGAAGTTGTAACATCTCCACCAATCTTAAGTCCAACCATTCCCTGTTCAATACTGTTCATTCCAGGAGCTTTATTTAATGTATCATTATGAAATCCTGTTTGTCCATCCACGATGGTACCTCCCAGTGAACTAGGTGGATAGCTGTAACTGCTCCCATATGCTGAACTTTGAGTCTGCTGTCCTTGGGATCCACTTGTTCCCCAAGCTGAGAAGGCAGGATTTTCAGGGAAAAAGTTAAACCGGTGTTGATAGATATTATTTCCCAGGCCCCCAGGCTGTCCAAAAACAGCATCATGCATAAAATGATGATCTCCATTACTGAGTTGTCCATAGGTGGTGAGATATGGGATAGGAGGATCTCCTCCTGTAGACCATGGCGCTTCACTGAGGGAGTAGGGAAACCCAATAGATGGTGGATAATAACTTGACAGATAAGGATCAGTCATTGATGGATAGCTACTGTTCTGTTAAGAAAAAAAAGTAACTTCAGATATATAAAATTTTGTATACAAATAGCCACACAGAATCACTACATCACCAGACAGAAAAGAACAATAGGGATAAGGTAATTAATTTCTAATTTCTAAAGGTAAGGATATTTAATATATCTTAGCTATCATAAAGTTGCAGGTGAAACTGCTTTAATATGACAACAAACAGTATTATGAACACAGACCTCATTATGGGATTGTTCAGAAAAGGCAACAGATCTTAACGAGCAAAACATACCTGAAGTGGTAAAACATACAAAGGCTACTTCTTTCAGACAGGACCACAGTAAGATCACATATTAAGAAGTGTGTCAAGTCTGGAATAAGACAATCCAGTCACTAGAAACTGAAATTAAGTTGACTGATGTGCTAGAGAGAAGCACACAGACATGATACATGCCAGGAAGCGAAGCAGTCTGTGACAAATCCTATTCAAAAGTCCCTTCCTCCCTTAGCAGTAAAGCTACAAATGTTCAAGAGCATCTACAGATGTCCTTCCAAACAGAACATCTTTTCCACTCTATGAAATAAAAGACTGACCTGTCATAAACCAGCAAATCCGTCTCTGAAATTCTAGTTTTAACTCCCTTACTTCCTCTAAGCTGTTTTTCAGACCAGGTTGAGAAGCCTTTTCTTCCCCTTCAATCTTCTGCTGACGCATTATTTTGAAACATTCAATGTGTTTCTCACATTCAATAATGCAAAAGAATAAATATAGAATATTATAAAATGAGATTTTTTTATTCTTTAAATAAGTATGAAACCTAGATATCAGAGAGATTCCAGAAAGGTACTCTAAATGTAATTACCAGCAAGGAGGAAGGAAGGTCAGCATCTCCTGTTAATGAGTTGAACAGTAGTTACCCTTTCCCTACTCACAAAGAAAGGTGATTTTCAGAATAGGAACTAAGATTCCTTTCAAACTCTAAGATCCCAATCCTGAACAAAAGCCAGCAAAACAGCACTGGAACTTCAGTCATTTTTCCAAGCATAAGATTGTTTCTTATTCAGAAAATGAAACAAAATGACTCCCTGCTGAAGATGAGCATTAATATCCAATTGATAAGTTATAGTCATTTTTATTACCTGTTTTTCAGTTTATTCCCTTCCATAGCATCAAAATTAATATCCTTTCCACATAAAGAATGACACCATAAAATGCCACCAAGTCTTACATTCACCACCACAACCACTACTGAGATTTCAGCAGCCTAAATTCAATGTCACTGATTCAAAAAACATCACTGCTGCCAGTGCTCACACTGCCTTCACATACAAATTCTATCACCAACGAGATGTGTACTACCTACTTTTCTATGAGAAGATCCTTCAAAATGGATGCAATTTTCTAAGCTTCCCAAGCCAAATGAATCTATATTTAGTATAAGAAAACATTTTTTTTCTGGAGAGTCCAAATCAAGATTAATGTCAATGCATTATTTCTTAAATTGTTAACATAGGAAAAACATAAAAACAAACACTGGCAAAAAGGAGGGGAGAACAGCTCTTCTGAGATACTTATCTTTGTATACTCCACAGATAAACATTTTGTTAAGACTGAGAAGAAGTAATATGGAAAAAGGTGTTTTGTTCTGCAGTATTTCTGCTAAAGGATTCTAGACAATTTCTGAGACTCACCCCCTGTAGCCACGGTCTGTAAAGTTTCAGCAAGGTTTCTAACACTGTTAAGGAAAGTTTCAGCAAGCATCTTTACAAAGCATTCAATCTATTTTGCCTGGCATTATGCCAGAGCACGTAAGAGAAACCCTATCAGACATCCTTCACCATAACAGCAGTCACATTCATTTCAAAAAATTTATTCTTGACTGTTTCCTTTTTTTTTTTTTTTTAAACAATTACAGTATTAATTAAGGAGGGAACCCTTTCTCCAAGCAGTACAAAATCAGAGTCCTATTTAATGCTACTCTCACTTTCCACTTAGAACTGTTCAAACCACCTACACGATTATTTCTTGCAGCACACCAACTTCTTGTTGCAGCATTAAGAGTCAATGGAGTTGTGCTTCACTGTATGTACGTACCTACACTTTTTTTCTAAGCACATAGAGGCTCTTTTACCAGCAAGCTCAGCAACATCACCAACATTAACAGTGGCATTTATCAGCTTCAGGCTGAACTGCACTTTTAAAAACAAATAATAGATGTACCCCTGTCAAGGCTCTCAAGTTTCTAAACATTTTGTTCATTTTATAAAGATTGAAAGTTAAGTCAAAAATTACTTCAATTAGAAGATTTTCACAACTACAGTGGTATTTAAGCTCTGGATGGTGACTTAATGTACAGTGTAATTAAGTAATGTACAGAACTGTTTTATTCAGAGTTTGCACTACAGGGTGTTCATTACCTTTAAAACGATATGTTTTGTAGACTTGTGATATTTCAGAGGACAGGAAAGAAGAGCAATTTGTTGAAGTGAGAAAAGTAAGGGGGATATCTGCAATCTTTTCTTAAAAGCCATATCCAAATTTCAACAATATTAACACCTAAGATCACTGAAAAGATGAATTGTGAGACCCCAAAATCAGGAACTCCAGACTCCCACATGCAACTCATTTATTAAAGACCTGCAAGATCAAGTAGTTTGTCACAGCCCAACCATATCAATAGCCTGCAACATGAGGAGCAATCAGCAGACACTACTTGGAGCATTAACATAGTTTTCACTGGTGGCCATCTGGATACACATAGTAATATTAGCTTTGTAAGCACAAGGCTAGTTGTATTACTAAGTAACACAATATACCACTCATTTCTTTTTCCATGTCTTTAAGGAATTTGCTTCCGCAACACAATCCTATGGAACTGGGTGCCAAAAGCATGCATAAGATGAAGAAAAAAAGGGAAAAAATACACCAACCTGATTTGACTGCCCAGAAAGGTAAGGTTCAAAATCGTTGTCGTGAACTGTATCCTTCTGATGTAATGAACCATTTTGTACTACAAAAAAAAGAGTTACAAGACATTATGATACAGCTTAGGAGTGTTTCAGTACTGTTCCACTTTATGTCATTTTAAGGAAAAACTTCTTTGGAGCATGAAGAATCTTGAAGACATACAGATCACTTTTGTCCCCTGATTTCACTTTGTATCACCACTTACAAAAATTGAGCTTGAGTAAATTTTTTAAAAAAATCAAGCTTTCCTACAAACGAGAGAACACAGAACCCCTGTGAATCATCTCTGAGCCAAAAAATATAGGAGTTCTGTATAAAAAATAAATTAGGAAACATCAGATGTTTGGGTCCATAATTAGAACTCTCAGAAACTAATTCACAGCTCTCCCAGCATGTGTTTACTGCCTAAGTTAAGTTAGCTACAGTGAGATCAGGTGGGCTTACATTTAATTATAACCAATGACTGCTGTGTGACTTGAGATTCTGCCATTTTTAATCAAAATTTAAATCTTTAAAGTGTGTAAAAGAGATACTTGCCTTACCCAAATGCCTACTTATACGTAAATTCTTATGTGAAATGCAATCAAAACCCATTACTTAAAGCTACACAAAAGCAAAATTTATTGGGTTACACCAAATGATTTCCTTTGTCATTTTAAATGCTAAGAAAAAAAGCTCAAACACCACATTGTGTCATGAGAAAAATACAGTTACTGTTCCATATGAGGTAAAGCTACACAAAACTTAAGTGTTTAGCCAGCAAGTTTTGGAATTCATGAGAATAACTCTGGAAAGACTGTCAATGGAAGCAAGAGAGTGTACACCAATATTGGAAACGGAATCAAACTTCTAGTGAATAGAGAGAGCTGGATTTTTAAGGCAGGTTGTGATAACATGGAAAGTCTTTGAGCTGAAGATACTGCTAGTCTGTAAAGCTGAACAATTACACGCTTACATAGTGACCATGGTATCAATCAGTTTCCTGAATGACTGACTGAAATTAGAAATCACATGGAGCGTGGATGTTGGCATAAAAAGTTTATTATCTCCAGCAATTACTTAAGGAATTTTAAATGAATATAATTAACTTTCTAGGCTTACTTATCACAAATCATACCTGTAGAGCCAACAGCAGTCCAGTAATGGAACTGTATTTGCATAGGAGGAAACGACTATGCAAAGTATGTAGAAATACACAGCGAACAGACAACCTTACAGTTTTTTGTTACTACAAGGAAACGAGGAGACTGTAAACACCACAGCAATAAGCTGGATGCACTCAAGACCGTGCAAATAACAGTTGATCCAGCTGTGAAACAAAGCACAACTTCCTTTGTTCCAGATGTTACCCACAGGGGCTGCAAACCCACAGGTACCTGCAGAGCTCATCTCCTACAGGGGCTGCTTCAACAGCAAGATCTCAGCGTGATCCTCACCTTTATTATCCTGTCCTTTCGGTCTCTGGAAAGCCACAGCACACGATCGGGTACAGGAAAAGACACAAACAAACAAACAAAAAGAGAAACAAAGAAGTTGATTTTAGGAAAACGTTCATACCGACACACAGCTGATGGGGAGGGATGGGGGTCTCGTAGCAAACGGCTGCAAGGCACCGAGGGCTCATCCAGCCCCGCCTGCCCCACCAACACCCCGCGCACATCGCCGTGCCCTCGGCCGGAGGAACCGAGAGCGATCCGAGCCCCAGAGCGCCGAGCCCAGCAGGGCCAGCCCCGGCCGCGGCACCCCCGGCCCCGCGCCGCTCACCTGAGGGTCAACGCTTGTGGCAGACATAATTCATGTACGGGGCCGCCGTGGTTCAGCAGAGGCCGGGCGGGAGGCGGCGCCGCTGGGAGCTCCGGGGCGGCGGCGGCGCTCCGTGCACAGGGCCGGGGAGGGGAAGGGGCCGAGGGGGAGGGGAAGGGGCCCGCGCGCCGCCGCTCGGCGTCTCCTCAGTGGGCCCGGGGGGACGGTAGGCCGGCGCCGGTCGCGCGCCTCGCCGTGCCCTGCCGGCCCCGTCCCTTCACATGCCCCCCGGCCTGCCCGCCTGCGCCGGGCCGCTGCGAGGGACGGAGCCCGAACCGCCAACTCCAATGGCGGCGGGCGCCGGGCTGCGGTGACGTCAGACTCTGAGCGCGGAGCACGCCGGGAGAGCGCGGCCCGGCGCGGGCGGGCGGGAGGGAGGGGATGGCGCGCGGCGCGGAGCCGCACCTGTCGCGCATGCGCGGGGCGGCGCGGCGGGCTGAGGGGCGGGTGGGGTGGGGTGGGATGGCGGCTCGTTTCCTCGCTATTCCCCCTACTCCCCCCCTTTTTGGGGGCTGGGAGGGTCTCGGTGCGCGGTCAGACGTTGGCTGCCGGCACTGATGTGAGATCCGTGAGGAAAAGGAAGAGCTGCGGGCCGGGAGCGCAGCCTTCAGTGCGAGCAGCTGCTGCCGCAGAGCGCCTATGGAGCATCGCGCCAGCGCGCCTGCTGGCTGCCCGCGCTCTGCCCTGGCTTTTTGTCGGGTTAAGTCATCTCATTTTCCTTCCAGCTGTTGCTTGGCAGAAGGGAGGTGAGCTCTCGGTCCCATCAGCGTGGTTGATGCTGATTTCAGAGGGCTGAGAGGTGGTTTGTTGACCTCCATCCGTGCGCCCTTCTGGTAGAGCCCGAGGACGCGGGGCAGTGCTGGAGAAGCCCGCTGAGCTGCGACCCGCAGTGCTGCCGACGTCGTAGCTTTGTAGCTTTTAGGGGAGCCTGGCGTTTCCTTAACAAGAAATCGGGTGAAATAAAAGCAGTAACCCTTCTATTATTTCTAGTGGTCTAGTTTTACTAAACGGCTAGGATATGCAGTGACCAGAACTGCTGGAACTCGGTGATAGCTGTCAGAATCCTGCTTAGAATCCTTTGGGCAGGATAAAATTAATAGGTGCTGCACACAACGAAATGGCATTTCGTGCCTTCCCCAGGGTCCTGCAGTTTTTTAGGTGATTTAATGTTGTTTAGAAGCTTGTATGATAATCTTTTGTATCTATTTGAGTTCTGATGGCAAAAAAAGTTTCATCCCAACGCTCCTATGCAGCAGTGGATCTTATTTACTATTGGAGGTTCGTAGAATGTAATGTCTGACTTTGGAAACTGCTGCAATAAAAGGATTTGTAACAATGTTCAGTGGTTTATAGCGATACTGAAACTGTCTTTTCACATCTTACATAGGTGCCTGAGGTCTGTTTGGAGGATGGGGATGTCCTTATTTTGGCCAGAAACCTGTTTTTGTGTGTGTGTTTTTCTTGAAAGTGTCAAAATACCTGCAGAGCTTTAGTTTGGTAAGTCTCAGTTGCCTTTAAACATACTTCTTGTGTCAGTTTCATGACGTGAATGTACCACTTACAGTTAGCAGATACATACAGTATAAGCACTCTTTCTCTTTTTGGGAGAAAAGAAATGGATCAAAATTAGATCCTCAATATGTGTGTAATGTGTAAAGTAGGTAAATCTGCTCCCAAGAATCCCTGCATGTGCCAGAAAGGCCATCTAAGGACATTGCTTCAGTAACAAGTGTGAAAAAGCAAACAGCATGGCATGAGAGGGAACATCTGTCAGAAAGAAAGAAAGAAAGGATAGTCCTGGATGCTTCTGGGCACTGCTTTGAAGTGTATGTGACTGTATATGTTCACTAGTCTTGATATAGAAACTGTATGACTATGAATCATCTTAGCCATGAATGTATGTAGGCAGCATGTGAGCACTGTATTTGCTTCAACATCCTAGGGTACAGCAAACTAAAGCTGTTAGGCTATACTTGGTTTTTTAGGTTAAAAGGCAGTGTATGTCAAACATATGTATATGTCCAAATCCACGTTTGTGGGATTTATTTTTTACTTTTGCATTAGGAAAATGTGAGTGGTTGCAACTTCCTGGTAACTTTAAGAACATTTGTCTTGCTGTCTCCAGCTATACTTTAACCCTTGCATCTACTGATTACTTTATTTCCAAATCAGCCTGATAATAGCAAATATATAATAACTGTGTTTACATTCATTTCTTCTTAGAGAGTTTCCAATCACTGCCTAGCATTAGTTTCCAATAATCCTTGAAATGAGCTCAGCAATGTAGAATTTACCACTTTCCTCATACAGAGGCATGGTGGTGACACTGTCAATTCTAGCTGATGTTTTCTGTTTCCAACATCATTTGTTTTTCTGTAGTTCATTGCACTCCTTAGCTTAAGACAAACTCATTAGGACACCTTAATCCTCTGAAAAAGAACTGTAAATATACACAAATTGCTGAAAAAGATAAATATTAGTTGCATAAAACACATTATTGAATATGCTATTTGCTTTCATAATTTTGGTGTGCTAAAATAAAACCTCCAAATCTATCCTTCAGCATGCTGGCTTATTTTTTTATTTCTCTCTTCAGCAGACTTGTCACTTCACTTTCTTCTGCTGCGGTGACATCAGTAGAAGTACTTCTGAGCTTTCCTTTGTTGGTGAAATGCTCTCTCCAAAACCTGAGCGTCTCCCCACAGAAAGCTAACCTTAAACCTGTCATGAAGATTGTGTGATGTTAAAAGAATGGTATATTAACAGTAACAGCAACAAGAAGACCCACAGCTAATAATCATTGCCAGAATCAGTCCAATTTTTAAAACTGTCTTAGGAGCTGCCTTCCAGTTCTTCTGAAATTTAATATTGCTTTTCCCTCCCTAAGAGGCTTGGTGGATAGGGAAATGACAATTCCAAAAAAGAAAAGCTCATTCTTGACACTGCCCAAGGCGCCTCCCAAACCTGACAAGTTACTCAGCTTCTGTGTGTTCAACTTCACCACTTTTTAAATGGAAGTTGAAGAATATCTGTGATGTATTTTGGGATATTTGCCCTCGAAGCAAAGCAAACATGGAACCGTATCTCCAGTCACCATCACCCCAGGGCTTTTCCCTAGAAGCAATGTAATTGCAAAGGCTAGACAACTCAGTACACCTCTATCACAATGCTGCAGTGCATCAGAACTACCTTCCATGTGCCACAGTCAGATTTTTTAAGCCTTCCCTGACATCTGCCTTCAGACTGCTGACATCTAGGCATGGCTATGAAATAGGCAGATTGAGGAGCCTCCCAACACTTCCCGAGGTCACATTTAGAAGAAAGTTGATTAGAAGTAGTAGAACACCGGGTCATAGCTTGTAAAATACTTCCTGAGAACAACTAATGATTCTTACCTATGGACAGGTGATTTGCAGCTACCCATTAATAGAGCCCTCACACAACCTTTGTAAGAGGGATTTGTACATTCTGTACTTCACGTTTTTACGATATATTCTTCAAGAACAGGACATGTGGAGCAGAAGAGAATGTGAATTATATATAAATTCATTATGGACAAATTAAAAAGAACCAGTTCCACATGTTACAGTTCTATAAATTTTGTATATAAGTACTGCCCCCTACTGCTCAAGGGATTTTCATAAACGTATTTAATTTTTAAAAGTTTCAACTTTTTAAATCAAAATGTCTGTAAAAGCTTGCCTGTAAGAAAAGGACGTGTGGATCTTTTTTCTTAAAACAAAAATCTCAATTTATCATTTTTTACAAGCATAAGACACCTGTGCCCATTCTTTTGCTAATGGGCAAATTATGCTTTTCCAAATACATTCTTCAGAATAAGCTGCATACATCTTCTCACAAGCACAAAAGCCATGGAGATAAACACATTTCCAAGTAATTGTACCTTTCAAAACTGACCTTAAAATTCTTTATTCTGAATTATGACTACAGGAATGCAAAGGAATAGAAAGATTTCAAATTGTAGAGACGTGATGGTAACAAGAGTTGGTGTTAATTCCCAAATTAAAGGCAAAGTAATCAAGCACTCTTCAGTAAATTCTTGTTGATATTATCTGCTCATTTTGTAGTACATTTTCTTGGAAATTTTAAGGTGCAAAACATGCTTGTGTGAGAGCAAGGTGAAAAAGATAAAATGATGCCATTATAGTCAGAGCTTTACTGCTAGTGCTGAGGCCATCACCTTTCTAGGAACTGCTGTCGTGCCCTTGTGTGACGTACTCTGAAATATTTGATGTATGTCACAACTTACATCCAAACAACCTCCTTTTAGAATGTGGTTGTGTTTGTCTCTGTTTTTGTATCAATAGAAATTAAAGAAAAAAAAAAATCGTAGTTGCACAAAATGTTATCAGTTTAGGAAAAATTGTGCTTTTCATTGTCATGGTATAGATCAGTGTCACCTGCTCTGGTTTGAAAGCACTTCCTCTTAATACTCGTTGCACAAGTGATATTTGGACCTGATTCAGCAGGCAATAAAATCCCTGTTTCCTTGTGGCTTCTGGAAAGCTGTATTAAGATGTCTGTACATTTGCCATGGAGGTAATATTTGCCTACTTAAAGACTGCATTACATTGCCAGATTCCAAAGGAGTTTTAACAGACATCAGCATCAGACTACTTAATCCTTAGACCACGTTTCTGAGCTAGGAAATATAGTGGTCCTTCTTTTAGGGACAAGGAAACTGAAGCACAGAGTCTTTCAAGCCTTCAAGCAAGTACTTAATTGCTTATCATTAGAAAGTGGATTTAACATCTGCAAAATCAGGAGCACACCCGATGTATTTGTACTTGTAGTGTGTAATAGATCCATCCCACTGTGCAGTCATTAAGCAGTGCCCAGTGCCACGCACACTGCTGTTACTGCTGTTTGTACGTATGTTTAGTGATTCATCTGTATGTTTGTACAAGTGCTGAGGTGCATTCTGTTTCTTGGGGTTTTAACTACACCACAGGACTGAAATATTTCTAAGGGACTCAAACAATTACCTTCTACCAGAAACTTGAAATTAACTCCATATCTTTCCCTGGTGGCTCACACTTATGGAGATGCAAATCTCACTTAGCCAGTAGTGAATTTCAAAACAAAACCAACCAATCAGGGGAAAATGAAGCATTTAAAATGGCCTCAGTGGCAGGTGAGGCCACTTACATCTTGTAAAGGTTTCTGTTGCTTTTGTGGAAGGCTTGTATGCTGCTGAGAAGAGTGTAAGCTTGAGGCTTGTGGGGTTGGGAGAGGCTGTTACTGGTTGTGATTTGTTGTTTGCTTCAGGTAAGCAAAACCCTTTTGTTGTTTAATAACTTTTCTACTGCTTTTGTTAGAGAGTATAGTTTCTATTAGCTGTAGGTTATGGAATAAAGATAAGCAGTGTTTAATAGGAGAGTGTTCTCTCTTGCTTGTGTTATAGCTACATCTCTGTGCTTTGTAAAGAATCAAATATCTCTGAGCTACAATATGTTTTCCATAGCAAAATACTTTTCCTTCATCCCTAGTTTTGCTTTAAAAAGCAAACAACTTATTTCTCCTGTGAAGTGCTGAAGTGTAGTAACTTCATCTTTTTCTTTTTGTAGCTTTGTTGTGAGGCTTGCTACAGTGCTTGCAATGTGCACTTATGAAGTGGAAGTAGCCTATAATAATTCTTGGCCATCTTCTATGTGGAAAACAATGCTTTTTGTCTTCTGAAAATTAAAACTCTCATTTAGCTTGGGCTCATGATGAGAGCAATTCTCTAGCTGTAGAACTGCAGCTAATGACTGAGTCTCTGTCACTTCTCTGTGTTTTGAGACCAGAATCTGCTGTGCAGGTTGAAAAACTGTGCTTGTAAACTGCTTAGCTAGTGAATTCTGCTGTGTGTTGGTGCTAATGCAGCTTCTTGGTTTGTCTTCCTATGGATTTTTCTTTATATCAGCAGCATAGTTCTCAGTAACTGCTACAATACGTTAAACAAAAACAGTTTCTAAAACAAGTATGTAGAGCCATTTTCCTTACAATTGTCTTCCATGATTATGGTTATAGAAGAAAACTCTGATTTTTAAGGAACTTTCTTTTCCTTTCTTGTTTCTGTTGTGAGAGGCATGGAGCTGAGCAAGCATCCTTCTGGCCTTTAAAACCTCACTATGCAATACCTATGAAAAATGGATTTATTAAGTTTCCCTATAGGTCTGGCAACTAAAATGTCCTGTAAGTTTTCTTCCCTTAAATGTACTGCAGTGCATATTTCAGAGGAATAATTCTTCAGAAATGCTGGTGGCCTAAGTGCCTCTTATGTCTTATGTGACTATGCTGCTGCAGAGTAAGCTGCTATACTGGTGTGCTCTGTGTAAATGTTTTTTTATGGTGTGCTGCAGTAGTTAGCTAGCAACTTAAACTCCTGGTTTGTATGTCAGCTTTGAAATTATGTATTTCTTCAGGTGTGTAAGTGTATTTATCTTCTTTCTAATCTGCACGTGTGGTGCAATGGCTCTGTATACTTAAATGCTTATTTATGATAACCAGAAGTCTGCTTTTCCTTGGGAGGAGCTGACCTACTGAGCTGGGTAGTGAAAGGATTTTCAGGACACTTAATTCAAAAAATAGCAGTGAATTGTATTTGTCATTTAGTCATATTTGTAGTGACTTCACTCCAAGGGGATTCCTTTAAGTATTAGTTAAATTGGTCCTGATTCTTGGCTGTGTAAGTGTATGACCTTTGGAAGTGTATTTGCTGCCCATGCGGATGGTATTAAAAGCAGTAGCTGAGTTGTCTTAGCTTAATTGTGCAGGGAAGAACTGTTACCCCTGGAAGGATGGGAGCTTGGAAAACTTGGCATTTGGTGGCTTCTTATTCTGCCTGTGTTAGTTCTGTGCAAGAAGATTAATGTCTTACCTTTCCTTGATTACCCCTCCCTCTAGAAACTGGACTTGATTATTTTGGATTGCTTCCTGAAGGGCAGTCTATAACAGATATTTCCGTGTGATGTTTAATTCTCATAATAAGACATGAGAAATCTATTGATATCCTACAGCACTTAGCTGTTAATTGGATGTTGAGAGGATGCCTGTTTGAGTGTGGCTGTTCTTGGCTTTATGTCCCCTCTGAAATGGTCGTTGTGTTTTTGTTTTTCTGGGGTGGGGTGCAGTTTTTCTAATGGTAAAGTCTGAACAAAATGACTGGGGGTTTAGCACAGTCTGAAAGCTGGATTGGCTCAGCAAGAGGCAGTGTAGGTTTTGCCCTCCCCCTCCACTATTTGTTCCTGCAAGCATCTCTCCTGTAAATTGGCTGAGGGGATCAGAAAGTACGAGTCTCTTCCCTTCAGACTCACTAGTGAGGGTTCAGCAAAACTTGAGCAGCAAAGTCCAGAAGCACCAGACCTGTGACTGAGCTGCAATTCTGAAACAAGCTCAGCTGTGTAAAGATCACGAGCATTCCAGAATACACATGGGGATGTAGAACAAATAACACAGGGTGAGTTCAGCCTGACACCAGGAATCCAGCTGACTGCTCTGGATTCTCATTCTCTTTCAGAACGAGGACATGGCAGACACAGCACCAGCAGAGGGGACTCATCTCAGGAATACCTGCTGCCAGCTGTTCAATTCCAGCATGAGGGATGAAGCAAGAAGGCTGAGGACTTTCTCACAGTGGCCACGCAGCTCACCAGTGTCTGCCTGGGATTTAGCCAAGGCTGGCTTTTTCTTTGTGGGTCCAGGAGATCAAGTACAGTGCTTCAGCTGCGGTGGCATCCTGAAAGACTGGGAGCCTGGTGATTGCCCAATAGTGGAGCACCTGAAGTTCTTCCCTTTCTGTAAATTCATTTATCATGGAGCTGTTTGGAATCAACAGGTTCCTCTTCAGGGAGTTTTTGACAGTGTAGATGGGCAGTTCCTCAGCCTCTTGCAGAGGATAGACAGTGAGGAGACAGCCCTGCCCAACCAACCAGAATACCCAGAAATGGTCACAGAGGAGATGAGACTATCAACGTTTCAGAACTGGCCACAGTATACTGAGATGCATCCTGAGCAACTGGCTAGAGCAGGGTTCTTCTACACAGGTAGGAACACCCAGTAAAGTCTATTTTGTCTGTGTAATGCTGTGGAACTATGCTTAAACTCCTGTATGGGGAATCCATAGCTGAACTTTGATTTACTATACCACATGTTGGCAGAATTGTCACTCTTAGCAAGAGCTAGAAAGGGAGAGGAGCAGAACTTGCATGAGGTAAGCTCAGCTTAGCTGGACTGCTCTGGAATGCAGATAATGAAGTCATTGGAAGGTCTGTGAACAGTATTTGAGATCACTTAACAGTGTGGTGTGAATGTTGCACTCGCGTTGTAGGTCAACAGAGAAAAATGTGTCACAGAAAAATGTGTTTGAGGGCTCTGCTGTTGCACTGTATCTTCATAAAGGCAAATGTGTTGCAAGGGTACTTCCAACCTTGGTTCTGATTCAGTATCCTGTAGTAACTTAGAATGGTTGTTGGTGTTGCTGTTTTAGGTGCTGCTTGTGACTTCATGCTGAAATATTAACTTTTTGGTAGTGAATCTCTTCTGACTCTGTTCTGATGGCATGAATACATGTAAAACAGCTGCTATATTCTTATATCAGCTTGTAGCTACCTAGACATCAAAGAAAGCTTACTGAATTTGCAGCTCTTTTCCTAGCTCAGCACTACTTTGAAAATTGCTGCATATTCTTAGCTCGTCTTCAAGTTAGCTTTTGAAGATATCACTGTGTATCGATGCTCTTGCTTGTGCAAATACATGCAAGTGAATCTAGTATGGTTATAAACATCACCCTTCTGTGTGTGCTGTCTTTCTTACCACTTGGACGGGATTCACTTCTGTGCTGGTATCTGGTTTGGATGCTGATGAGTCCACTACTAAGTCTTTTCTTACTAGCAGAATAGAAAAGCAGTAAGTTTTAAACCAGTTTTACCAGAATGAGAGTGTGTGCTTAAAGATTCATCAAACCTATTTGTTACCTGTGCTTTTAGAAGAACCCAAGGCACTTCTTGGTATGCTGTGCTTCATAAGCTCTGTCTTGCACTCCAGCCTTCTCAAAAATAAATAATACAAACTTGAATAAGATTTGGAAGATGGCAAACTTGGCTGTCACTGTGGTTTGCTGCCATGAGGATTCATATTGCTAAACTAAAAATACTTCTGAGCAAAATATGCAATAGTTTCTTATATGTATATAAATACACATTCTCAGTTGTTTCTCCTAGAGAGGGTTATGCTGGCTAGGAAGCAAGCCTGAGTAAGTACTGTTTCCTGGACTGAGGAACTGGAAAAAATCTTCACAGTACCTTCATGATTGACTGTAATTCAATACTGTGAGTGGGGGTGGGGAGTCCTTTTTGCTGTCTAATATAGTGATACTTCTGTTAGAGACATCCCTTCTTCCATGGCAAAGGAACCTATGGATCTCATATTTGCACATCAGTAATAGACACAGAAGTGTCTATAGACTAAAACCCTTTTTTGTGTGTGTGTGGGGACTGTGTATCCCAAATGTCTCATGCCCTCATTGCTAAAGTAGAATTGTACTACCTTTCTCTAAGTACTTGGTAAGGATGGAAGGGAAGGGCAGTCTTAAATGTTGCTGTGCCAAATCTCAAATCACTACATGCACGTTGGGAAGTCTAACTGATCTGTTCTTTCTGTCCAGCTAGAGGACGTGTCTGGCTTCTGAAGTCAACTTCTGCAAGACTTTCACTGAAACTGTAGCCTTGCTGTAAATCCAGTTAAATACTGGAATCTGCACCTATTTGCTCAGGGTGCAGCAGTGGGGGCGAAGCAGCATCCATATCTATAACAGAAGAGCAATATAGGCATTACATCTGAGCCATTGCTTTTGTCTTTTAAGTTGTGAAGCATAAAGAAAGGAGCAGCTTGGCCAGGAGTGCAGAACAAACTATAAAGCAGTGTCTGGAGCTGAAATCCCATCTACTGTTGGACTGGGTCACTTGTGGAGCAGCTGAGTAAGAGCCCAGCAGAGAGGCTCATGTTGGGGATCATTAGGAAGCAGTCTGTTCTGGCACTCCCCTGCTGTTACTTGGGCTGGAGAACTCTGGAAATGAACACTCAACTCTCTTAACACAAGTGTTTGGAAGATCATGTCTGTAACCCACACTTACTGGCAGATTTCACTGAAGTTTTCATCAACCTTCAGATAGGGCACTTGTAGGCGGTTCTTAACTGTGCTTGGCTTTAATTCCACCTCTTGGTGATGTGAAGCACAGTAGCAGGGTGGGATAGCTTGGGAATGCCCTGTGTCAAACTTCTATACCTATAAACCAGAAGCAGTGTATGCTGACTATACCAGCTGTTGATTTATGGCAGATCATGGTAAGAAAATGTTCATAGGTAGAATTACAGCTGTACTCTAAATCCTGGCAAGAGGGGGCTGGATGGTTGGTGTACAAGTGAACTGTGGTGCTCCCATGCATGCTGCCTGTTACCTTGTGACCCAGTTCTGGAATCAGCTAGCTGCAGCTCTGGGAGTTCTGTCGTCTCTGTGCCTCTAAACAACTTGTGTGATGCTGATAAGCTGTCATGTGCTCCTCTGTTCTGTAGCCTGTGATCTGTGCTGAGCCTCTCCAGGTTCTGATTAGAGCTAGGAGAGCATAGGTTGAATCAGATGGTAAATTATCTTGTAATGTCTTTTGCAGGCCAAGGTGATGTGGTGAGGTGTTTTTATTGTGATGGAGGTATGAGGAACTGGGCATTTGGAGATGACCCTTGGAGGGAACATGCCAAATGGTATCCAAGGTAAATGTCTTGGCTTACAAGTGTCCCTTGTAGCAAGACCAAAAGACACTTGTGCATTCCACTCAGTTATTCTTCTGTTTTGTAAGGCAGAAATATTACCAGCTCAGAGCCACAGGTGCATGGGTAATGGCTCACAAACTGATGGCACTACTTGCTTCTAAGCTTAATCCTACTACCTTACCCACTCTTAGGAGGCTCTGCTCTAATATATTGAAATCTTTCTGCTTATAGGTGTGAATTCTTGTTGCGATCAATGGGGAGAGAATTTGTTAGCAGTGTTCAAGAGTCCTTTGCCGGCACTCCACCTCCAGTGAGTCATAAATATTTTGTGTGTAGCAAATGCAAGTTTGTTGGGAAGTTCTGAGCACGTTTCTCTTGTGGCATTTTCAGAGAGATTCCAGGGACCAGATGGGACAAGGGTCCTCTGCTTACCAAGGTTAGTGCTGCTTTGTTTAAGTGTTGTATCTTTCTTCTACCCCACTCTTGCTTGTGTGTTCAGGGTTGGTGTTTAATGTTTTGGTATTCTAGAAGCAATTCTCCTTTATCCTTGGGAAATGGTCTCTAGCACAAGAAGTACTTGTTCTTGTGAGATCTCCTAGCCTGTTTGAGACCAATTGTATTTAGCTAGTCTGGATAATGACTTGTTTGTCCCATCTTCTATTTGTCTGTTCTGTGATGTAGTCCAAAAGATTCAGACAGAAACAGCATTTTAAGCAGGCCAGAGAACAGCTGAAGGTCCCTGGTTATGAAAGCATTAGTCTTGGGGATCTACCATCCAGTGCTACTCTAAACTTAAGTAGGTTAAACTCAGCTCCTGTAACTGTGGAAAACTGATTTTTTTCGCATTCTCTTGAAGATCCTGTCTGATAGGTGAGCTTAAATCTTTAAGCTTTTGAATGAACTGCCAGCAGAATTTTGTATTTCAGGATTTACTGATGAATGTTTCAGCTAGACAGAGGCAGAAGAGGCATAAATTGAGAGATTCTACTTAATGTTCATCATGACAGTTCTGAGATTTTGGCTGTTGGACTGGAGCCAAAAAATGGGAGGCTTTATTCACTGCTGGAGAATGAAATATCTGAAGTTACTCTCCTGGTTCTTATGGAATTGCTTTTGTTTTGGCTTTTTTGACTTATGATTGGAAGTGGAAACTGTAAATCTTGATACAGATAACTCAAATCTTTTGAAATTAACGCCATTTTACATGTAATGGCTTCAGAGTGTAGCATACTTCTTTGTGAAGAGTCTGTTTACTACTTTACAGATCTTTTAAGGAACTGGAAGTTGCAGACTCTTCCTTCTCTGGATCAGTTTTCTGTAGCACAGAATGTCCTGGAGATGGGCTTTAACCCTGCCTGGGTTGCTAGCTTGGTAGAGAATAAATACATATTGACTGGGACTTTCTACCTTTCTGAGTCTGAACTGATTTCTGATCTGCTTCGGCCAGAATGGGAAGAGAGCAGCAGTGCAAAGGAAAACAGAGGTATGTCTGATTGATTTGCCCACCCACATTCTTGGTGGATGTTCAACCTCTTATTCACTTCCTCTTGAGCACCGTTGTGAGTGTCCTGTGGGTCTGCTTTCTCTCTTCCTAGACTGGAATTAAGAGTAGATATAAACCAAAGGCTGCCTTTCTTTGAGAGGCTCAACAGTGAGATACTTTAAAGAAACCTGAAGGGTCTGTTATTACTGGAGTAACTGATACAGACACAGGAAATGTCTCCAGTAGGTTGTGGTGTAGATGTCTTTGTTTTCTGCAGCCCTTAACTGCAGTAGCAGGTGTGCATTATGTGGGGCTTTTGCACAAATTACCATCCCCAGGTGTAGCTGACTAAGGCAGTTGCCTGAAGCAAGGCTTTTAGGACAGGTACATAGTCTAAGTCTATTTAAGATTGCATCAATGACTTCATTAGAAATAGCTGCACTCTGGTTTGGGTAATACATATTCTACTCAGTTTATCTGTCTATTTTGTGTCTGTTGTATGGAGTCTGATAAATGAAGTTTATTTGAAGATGTTTCCCTGTAGCCTTTCATTAGTAGCAAGCCTGCTCTCTAAACCTACTGTCTCCATATTAGTAGTCTGTTACATCTAGCAAGACAAAAATGAAATGACTTCCACAAGGCTGAGAGTGATTAAACAGTAGCAAAGGAGCAGGAACAAGCAGCTGATGGAACCATAGAATCATCATAGAATGGCCTGGATTGAAAAGGACCACAATGCTCATCTCTTTTCAACCCCCTGCTATGTGCAGGGCCGCCAACCAGCAGACCAGGCTGCCCAGAGCCACATCCAGCCTGGCCTTGAATGCCTGCAGGGATGGGGCATCCACAGCCTCCTTGGGCAACCTGTTCCAGTGTGTCACCACCTTCTGGTTGGGGGGGGGGGGAGAAGCTTTGAGGAGATGATAGGCATAGGCATGTGTTAACCTCCTTATGAGGGCATACTGGTATAAGCACCAGGGAGCATCAGCTTGACCAGGCTGAATGTGTAAGGTTATGTAAAGACTGACTGAAATAAGGATATTTCTGCTCTTTAAGCAACACTGTCTGAAGAGGGTGGGAAGGAATATGTTTAATGCCTTTTCTCCTGGTTAAACAGATGCGGTTCAGAGAGAGACTGAAACATCAAGTTCAAGAGGAGAAATGCAACCTGTGCAACAAAAAGGTGCACTGGGGTGACTGTGGATGGGAAACTATGTGCAGGCATAATCCGGACAGCTTTCATAGTAACAGTATCATGATGGTTGTATTCTAGTCTTGAAAAGGAGTAGTCTGGACTGTGGCAGAATGTAGAAACCTTACTCAGGATTTAAAGCTACTTTGTGATGCAGACTTATCTTAAAACAGTTTGGGTTTTCTTTAATCAGGGATATGTATTGAAGTACAATGATACTGACATCTGTCCCTGCTCAGTCTGTGATGTGCAGGTATGCCAAGTCTTAAGTATGTAAGCTAGAGTTCATAACAGCTGTAGCTAATAATGCTTAAGTGAAATCTGCTTGAGAAAAGTAATTCTGCTGTCACTCTGAAAAAATGAGCAGTTGCTCTGACTTATTAACAAAATGATCTGCTCTCTGGGGCTGTTACAGTATTAACACTTTGGGTTTTCTTTTTTCTTTTGTGAAGAGGAGTCTCCATTGAGCACAGAAGAACAGCTCCGACGCTTGCAAGAAGAAAGGATGTGCAAAGTGTGCATGGACAGGGATGTGTCTGTTGTATTTGTTCCCTGTGGCCACCTGGTAGCTTGTGGAGAATGTGCCCTCAACTTGAGACTGTGTCCTATCTGCAGAGCAGTCATCCGAGGAAGTGTGAGGACTTTCATGTCCTGAACCACAGTGTGCAAAAAGGAAAAACAAGTGTCTAAAATATTCTCCTATGCCAGCAGAGAAAGAAACAATTTGTTACTTGAGCTGTCTTATTTGCAGGATAGCTTGGCCTAAAACTCCTTTCTATGCAGAATGCTTCTGGTAAGAGCTGCTGATTAGTTCTGATCTTGCTGTAGGACTGCTGCAGAAAAACTATGCCAGTTTGTTTTTGTCCTTCAAAATGAGGTTTTTGCTGGAGGTAGTCCTCCAAATACTTGAGGATCTCTTTTCTGTACTGAAAACAAGAGCTGTTTTCAGCAGTCTGTCTGGTTCTTTTCATTTAGGAGTTTAGAGAATATCCTGCTAGGGCTGATGGATTCCTTCAGAAGTGTGAGTAAAGTTAGAGTAACTTTATACCAAATGCATCCTGTAGTAGCTAGGATGCTCAGTAGGAATGGGGGAAGGGGGAAGTAGAAAGGAGAATCTAGTTCTTCTGAGGTTGTCTTCTGATTTTTTTTTTGTTGAATTTTCAACAGTTGGAGAAACTATTTTTAACAGTACTCAAATCTACTTAACCCTGTTCTGTTTCTCCAACCTCTGCTCTCAGCTCATTATCCTTCTAGACAGATGTTGAGAGACTCTCCAATGCTCTTGGTCACAGGATGATCTGAATCTTTCTTGTGAGGCCTCTTTGCTGTCTATTAGGGACTAGACTTTTGCTAAGAGAACTTTTTTCAAAGGAAACTTTTCTAGGGCTTCTGTTTGCTGGCTAAACCAGTTTTTAATTTAAGTATAATATTCTATCCTGTAGCAACAGACTTGTAAGCATGCTAACTGCAGGGAAGATGGTTTTTAAAATTTTCTGTTCTGTTTAACTGAATAAAAGGCTTGTCTCATGAAGGTCTGAGTATCTGATTCCAGTATAAGTCCTACTGGTGTGGGTGGGATCCTGGAATATTAGAGGAGAGCCAGGCTTAGATATTTGAGTTTCCATCCTTCACAAACATAAGTGGGAGAAGCAAATTCTTACCATCCATTAATTTCCTTTGAAATATAGAAGACAGTGTGGGATCTCCAGATTCCTGGCTGCAAGACAAGGCAGGATAAGGACCAGATACGTGAAGTTGTGTAAGTGGGAAGAATACTGCATCTGAACTTGATGGAGAACTTTAGTACCTGTCTCTTAAATAGCATCTATGGAGACTGGAGCACAGGCTCTAATTCTGGATACCAAACGGGACTGAAGTCTCATCCCTGGGCCATGTGAGAGGGCAGAATTCTTCATCTTTGTTTTCAGGAGAAGGAAATTCTAATGCAGCTCATGGCAAAGATGAAACTACTAACTGAGCAGGTTAAACTCTCAGACTCCGAGGGTTGGTGGATCTCTGGTACCTGGCAGCTCTGGTAGGGAAGAGTCGTACCACTGTGCTAAACTAGTGTTATGGCAGGATTCAAGCTATTTGGCTTTATTTTGCCACTATAAATAACAGCAAAAGCTGCCTATATTTTAAGTGGATGTGCTAATCTGTGAAGGGAGGAGTGAAAAATAGCTCAGTGTTGGAGTAGTGCTATTTCCTCTTAAACATCAGTTCAGAGCCTGGAATGTAGCCTAGCATCAAAAGGACTACAGGGTGTGAAACTGCCCAGCTATTTCTGGGATTTTCTTGTAGGTTTTCAAGTGTGGGGACTCTGTTTCCGTGGAAAAAATGTCCCGTCAGGAGCAGGTGCAAGTTGATTTTTGACTGGTTGTAGTCCCAAGTGCTGCCTATCCCCAATAGAGGGCACTCCTAGCTCCTGATAAAGGAACCCCCTTGTGGAAAAAACTATTGCTCCTTCATCTTGTGGCACGCTGGAGATGCAAATAACTACGAGTTGCTGCCCTAACGGAGTATAGGGTTATTCTGTAGTCTTGCAGTACTTAGAGTAAGTCTAGTGCAAGCAGACCAGTAGGAAAGTTTTGTCAGAGTGCAAAGGATAAATGTTTCTGCTAACAAAAACTAAAGGAGGTACGAAGAAAAGTGCATCATTGTATCTTTGACTTTTAGCACTTAATATTTTTATTTTTTTAATCACTTCCTTGCACTTTGCTTCCCTAGCATGGCTTCTGGCCTGGCTCTTTTGTAAAGCATTATTCATGAATCCCAAATGGTCTTAGACTAGACAACACAAAGAATTACAACAGCTTGTGGAATGCTTCAGCCAAAGAAAGCCATGGATGGCAGACAAGCACTCTTTTCCCTGCTTGATGCTTAACATCCTGGGAGATATAACTAACAAAAAGGATGCTGTTTTTTTTTTCTTTTTAATTATTTGCTGCAGCTTATTAATGCAACTTAATTACAGTTCTATTGCCCCTTTCTTCCTCCCCACTCCCTCCCCTCAAAATTATCCTGTCATAAAAATACCTTCCAGCAGGAAGCTGTTGGGCCTGTGCCTGGAGTAAGTGTGGCTGCTTGGCAAAGAAAGCAGATACAAAAACACGATCCACGAGGAACCAGGCATTTTCCAGTGTCCTGCAGCAGGTATCAGTTGTGCACACGGCTATACCAGTAACTTAATGTGGGTGGACAAACCCAGAGTAGGCTCTAGCTGCTGTAAGTTTGGCATGTTGCAATGGGGTTAAGCTCCATACCAAGTACAGATTTGGCAATTGTACTAGGGTCTTTTTAGCTGTTCAGCATTTATAGTAGTTAAATCACAATGTTAGAATCCAAGCCAAATTCCTTACTACTAAGGAGTAGAGAATAAGGGAGTCTTGGATAAAGGGGAGAAAGGGAAGATCTCTTACCTACAACATTAAAAAAAAAAAACGTAGGGTGTATAAGAGAGCCTAAACTCAAATAACCCTTGCCTAGTTTTATACAGGCAGGAAAAGGTTCAAGTTGTATTAAGGGGATTTAGGCTCTTTCCAGAACTGAGGAAAGGAGAGAGGGAAGAAACTAACTACAAAACATATGAGATGTCCCAGGGTGTTGCAGTGTTTCCTTCTCTGTGGATCCATGGATGGAAGGAAGCAGCTCCGACTTCTCCCGCATCTCTTGAGACAGGCTCCTAGTGAACTTCTGCCTGAGGATTTCCAGTCTGTGCCATTTGGCTAGAACCACCTACTGGGGTAGGAATGGTTCATCAGGGCACTTGTAGAGTTAAGAACAGACTGTGTGGTCATCCTTCAATGTACATTCATTTCATTTGAAAAGAAGACAAGGAACAAAAAATGGAATGGAGTTCACCATCCTGCATTTCCTCTGCCATAGACCCAGGCCACAGGGGATTATTTCCTGCAGCACCTTTGGTGGAGTGCAAGATTTATCCATCCTCTGGCTCCTCCTCATTTACGCAGGCCTGCAGAGAAGAAAAAGTGAAGGCAGGATATTAATGCAGAACAAAACACTTCTATTACTTCAGGTAACAAACTGGAACTAATGAGGGCAAAATTGTTTTTTCTGTTCCAAATTTGTAAATATGGGTGACTACAGATAAAGAGTAGGATGGAGGAATCAGATACAATGTGGTTAAGTCATCTTCAAGTCTAGGAAGAGTATT
This sequence comes from Phasianus colchicus, assembly GCF_987193195.1. Lineage (NCBI taxonomy): Eukaryota > Metazoa > Chordata > Aves > Galliformes > Phasianidae > Phasianus > Phasianus colchicus. The sequence goes on from NC_143452.1 coordinate 8,995,726, forward strand.
ATGCATATACCAGACTTGAATATACTGCAGTTAGAGTAGGGAATAGATGTGAGCCAAAGTGTTAGATCCACGTATTGTGAGCCTTGGAGATGCATAAAACTTGGTTAGGAATTTTAAAAGCTGGGGATCATCTCTGGAATAAAGTAGCTCTGTAAAAAAGCATATCACTGCAGTTTCAGTGCAGAAGCATAAGCATATCTACTTCTGTAGCCAGCAGTAAAGATGAGAACATTTTCAGCTGAATCATCACCTCTTAAACATGCAGCTTCAGGTTGATAGTCAGCAATTTTTATTTTATTTTTTGTTTGGAAGGGAAGTCTACCTAGAAAGAAAAGCAGAAGCATTTGTGTGTGTGCAGCTTTTCTTTGGTTTTGCCAAAGTGGGCTCTTTTTTCCTGTTCCAGTAAAGGTTTCCTTTGTAAAGCATTCTGATCATCAAAACAGTTAGGACTTCTTTTTTTGTTTCCTCCAAAGGATGTTTTAGTTTTTCATGTTTCCTCCCTGCTTCATACCTGTCTGCTGTACTGAAGAACCTACTTTCAACCTGCCCTGTTACCTGCACTCTACTCCTGTAACTCTGCATGCCCACAGCTGTTTCATGCCTATGGCTAGCAGACTGACTGCACCACAGAAGGAAGAATTGATTAGGAGGTATCAAAGTGAGAAGTTAGCAATGAAAGCCTGTAATCATTCAATCAACCAGTGCCTCCTGTTGCTATCCTGTCAATACTGAAGTCAGCATCTGATACAAGTCACACCCTTTGTTACCCTATGGCCTTTCAGAGAGGTCAGATGTGAGGGAAGCAGAGTTAGTGAGATCAAGCTATGTGACTAAAATCAAATTAAAGCTTGTAAGTTACTAATGTGATGTAGTACTCAGAGTGCCAGCTTGGGCAGGAGCCTTACAAAACTGTGTTTTGCTGCTGATCTTGGAAGTATGGCATTCAAAGGTGTGGAGATGTGTTGCCCTTCTCTATACTTGAAAATGAATAGAGGCTACCTCCTGACATCTAGTGAGTTCTTGATTTTTTTTTTAATTTTTTTTTGCATTGAATGATGTCCAAAACAATGCTACAAGACTTCTGCTTCATAACTGAGCTTACAGAGCATTGATGCTTGAAACAAATTGAGATGCCAAAAGAATGGCTACAGCCTGCAGGAAGTGCTGACTGGTTATCAGGATGAGCTGAACTTCCTGCTGTCTTAGCAGGCATTACAGATTACTTGAAGATAACAGCTTTAGTAAGAAGTGTTTGTTGACCCTTCTGCAGTTACAGCACGAGAATGCTTTTCTTTGCTTCAAATGATAATTCTGTTACTGCAAAGACAAAAAAAAAGAAAAGCAGTCCTGCACTCATGGCCTTTCCTATGAATCCTAGGAGAAGACAGTGGTGGAAAGCTCAGCCTTTCCTTCTTTCCACTTGAAACTGGCTTTCAATAACTGATGTACTGTTGTTGGTTAAGTATTTTCACCCAAAAGTAACTTCTATCAAGATTCCTAATGTATTTTTACTGTTAGAAACTTAGTGCAGTGTGTTGAGGTAAATTGCAGTGAGGTTAAGGGCAGCTCATCTACACAGTGCAATTTCTAGAAGTCTCTTGCTTAAGCCTGTGACTTGAAGCAGGAACCAAACCTCCCCAGAGTCAGTGAAATGTAGAACAGAAGCAGTTGTAGAACCTGAAATAGAAATAACTGTATTTATAGAACATCACTGTTGCCCTGAGTAGTGGAAAGGCTAAGTAAGATGAAGCTTATTTAAATCATGCCTTTGTAAGCAGTAGTACAAAAGTGTCAGTGATTTTTTTTTATTAAAAGTAACAGCTGGCTTTGACCACTTGCTTTTTCCATTAACTGGAGCCTTGCAACTGAACTGAAGTCGAGTTCAGTGGTAGATTCAGAGATAAAGCAGGCTGATAATAGATACTTCCAGACCCCAGACCAGTTATCAATTAATAAAATTAATAGTTTTGGGAGATGATTTAATACAAGGCAAAAGTTTATTTAAAAACATCTTTCAGTGCTAGGGGTAGAAGCTGAAGGCTGGAAATAGGATGCACAACTCCAATACTGAATTTAGCAGCTGATAATCACTGCAATAGATTAACATAAGTCTTTATTTAAAAGTTATTTAACACCATAGGCTGGGTAGTCAGTACATAGCACAGAAGCTATGGGGGTTGGTCTCACATTTAGCTATGCATAGCAGAGAAGGTTAATGTCTTTGTTCTGTTCAAATCCATAGATTTGAAGAGATAAGAGACTAGGGAAATATGCAAGCCAGGGCAAGGCTGAGTCACAGGGCAGAGGAGAGGAAGGAAAGTGATCCTATCAGAAAAGGATAGGTGAAACTGGTGTGAAGACTATAATCCCAAAGAATGAATTAAAGTGGTCCTGTTTAAGACAACAGGGCCACGATCAGGGAGAAGTTGACTACTGGCAAATTTCATCCTAAAATGAAAGCTAAGTTTGCAGCAGCAGCTTGCTCAGTCAGTAGCTGTAGAGTGGATCTGGTTTCATGCAGGGCTTCCTTCAACAAAAAAAGAACAACAAAAAGCATGTGTTCCTCACCCCTTTCTGCTCTAAAAGTTTCAACTTGAAAGAAGTTGGATGGATTTGTTGTTTTGCATCTTTTTGGTAAGGAATAAAATGTCTTCAGTCATTGTATTAAATGATGAGGGCATTTGGCCCTCAGTGCCTCATACTGTAAAACTCCACCTCATCATTAGCTGAGAATCAAGTATCCACTCCTACTCACACTCTGCATATGAGAGAGAGGCAATAGCTAGTCCAGAATAAACAAGAATTAGTATTTGGTGGCTGTTATGAAATTTATAGAGGGTCACCTTATCTACTCCTCAGCAGCTGTTTTCACCTCCAGTTAGCCAGAAAGAAATATTATCCTGTGCTGGCAGAAGCTATCAGTATGTGAGTGATGGTCTGAATAATGGAAATGAAGAAAGGAATTATTAGTAGAGTACTTATGAAGACCCTTTTAAGGAAGTTTTGCAGTTCTAGTTTCTCAATGGGGATTATAATCTTCCTGTATATAAATGAAGATGTTTAAATCATAGCTTTTTTTTTAAGAGAATTGTCATTTTAAGAAAAAAAAGCAACCCAAACATCATACTATAAAGATACACTACTGCATCAAGCTAGTAAATCAGGGAGCTGCCTAAAGAAGTTCCAAAGCTTCTGCAGACTGTGGAAAATTCCATCTCACTGTGACAAAATGAGAGGGAAATCAATATTTAATCTCCGGTAGCACCTTTTCTAATAATGGCATTGTACCCCCAAAGTTACAGGGAATTCATCTGCTTTGCAGAAATGACTTGTTCTCCTGGTTTTGTGCTGTGTGCTGCAGTGACAAAGTGTGAAGTAAGTTCTTACTACGTTACAGGGCCACATCTACAAATCTTTTCTTCTCTCTGCCCCGATTTTCTTTCCTATCCACCCATTTTTGGAAGAACTCTTTGGTAACATTATTCCCAAAAACCAACCTCCCTTAGCAGTTGCTTTTAAAAATTTCTGCACGTTGAACTGCCCTCTTGCAGCTCATTGTAAGAAGCATCAAAAGTTCAGATCTTACTGCTGCTTTAAACAGATAATGCTGGCCTTTATGTTTGAGAATCTCATTAATAACCAGCTTTCAAGTGGACTTCATGAAAGTGTGCTCTTGTGCCTTCAGCAGCAGAGGGGGATTAGCAGAGGGCAGAAGCTGGAATTTAATGTCTCTCTAACACACTGGCATGAGAGGAACTGCTAAGATGACCGCCCTTCCAGCTCCCCCTCCCCACTGAACTCTTGGGATGCCACAAGGAACTCTGTTGCCTAGAAGAACAGTAACAACAAAGCTGAAACCTTAAGAGCAAACGTGTCCTGCATACAAACTGCCTAACTAAACTCATCTTAATGTGGTGGTGCGATAGTTCTGTTACTTACAAGATCTTTAGAAGCACAGACAGCTACAGGAAGACTGCATGCAAGACAGAGTCAAATTTAACAGTGCTATTATGAGAACATGATGGAAGGATGGCAGAGACGTGGCCGATCAACAAAACTGCATCAATGCATAGGTCTGAGCTCAGCTGTGACTGCCCACACAGCTAAGGTATGGCTTAAATAACTAGCAATTGCATATATTTTATCCCCATACTTCAAGCTTAATCTGACATACCATCATTCAACTTCAAGATTGAGAATCATATTCTGCTGTTGCTATGACTTACTCTCTGCATTCACTGAGGCTGACTCTTCCCTCCTCATGGCTCCTACCTGTGGCTGCTCAGACAGCACTAGTTGCTAAGAAGTTTCTCTTTGCCTTCTTCAAGGAAAATGTACCCACTAGTTTGCTTATAGTAACGTCCTGCAGCTAACACAAGTGTGACCCTTCAAACTGCACTGCCATAAGCTGAGCATGGCAACACAAGCTTCCACCCTTTAAGCAGGAGCTGAGCAGAGACAGTTTCACACTTTCAGGTGTTCTACAGCTTATTCATTCCTTGCATGCCTGAAAAACCTGCTGGACAAATGAACCTGTGAGAAGGAAAAAACCCAAACCCATGGCACCCTTCAGCCATCAAATGCAGAGGCATGCACAGCCTCTTAGCACAGGAGACGATACTTACAGGTATGTCTGCTTGAACAAAAGGTTGGTGGGTTTTTCATTGACATGGTAGAGAGGAAATGGATCAAATCCACCAATGAAATCAACTGAAAAAAAATCAAAACTCAAATAAATAAACAAACATGGCCAGAAAGGAAATGAAAGGAAAAGTAGGCGTGTGTCATGGCATAACAGAAAAAAATAATTCAGAGACAGAAAGAAAAGAAAAGGTTTGTCAGGTATGGATTGCCAAGTGGAAAGTTCTGCCTGTACAGACCTCTGCTCTTGGATCTGCTAGGACAGCCACTATGCCAAGGAGGAGATTCAGCTAACAGCAGACTGAAAGTGCAGAGCTAGCAAAAGAACCAAACCAAAACAAGACTCCAGAAAAACAAGAACCTCCCTCAGACTTCTTGGGTATTGCCACCATACAGTGACTTTGTATGACAACTGAGCTGACAAAGCCTCAGCCATTCAAGCACATGCTGAAAGAAGGAAGCTGGGGACTGGCTTGAGACTAAATGCCAGCAGAGAAGTTGGCAGGACAGCAAACCCCGTGAAGGTTATACAGTGAAGTGGGTATTTTATTGCCCCACTTGTCTTTCCTGCAAGACAGACTGCAGCAGCTTTGAAGAACCTTAGATAATACTCCATTATCTTCAGTTCTGATATTTTTCAGGTCCCCTCTGCCAACTCAATTTCTTTTAATTGTATAGAAAGAGAAACAATGCTTCCCTTCTCCAGCATTCACAAAAGGGCAATGTAACTAAACAAGGAATGCTTTAAGTGACAATTCCCTTAGTAACCGTGGAAGAATTTTCCAAGTCTCTCTTCGTTCCCCTGAAATTAGGCCAAGTCTGCATTACCAAGCTGACCAACATATCTGGATCAGTAGGGGTAAGATGTGGTGCAATTTGTGATTGACCTAACAGGCCTTGCAAAAACCTGTAACGTTTATCCAATCTACATCACTGTTTAGTGCTGTGTTAGGGAATCTTGTTTGGAAGTGTGAAAGCTGCCCCATTCAAATGCCTTTTAAATATAACTGGAACGTTGCTAAGTATATGAATGCCTTTTACTTTCCTGAAGGTGGCACTATTATTTTAGATTTTAGCTAATGAGCTTGAGGGTGTTTTTTTCAAATGAACAAACAATAGAAAAAATATTTACTTAATATATATGATAGGAAAAAACCTCTGAAAATACATTCAGAAACTCAGGGACAATGTATTCTCACAAATTCCATATTAATGAATAGCTTCATGCTGATACTGTGATTCTGGAACTGTGAGTTAATGGGAAGTCTGCAGAGGATCTAAGTATATTTTGGTGATAATTCCTAGTAGTTCCAGTGAGACTTAAACTTTTCTTAACTACATTAAAGAAATAAAAAGACCTCATTTGAAAACATCTAAACTAGAAAACCCTAAAAACACAAAATTTTCAGTAACTGCCTTGTACCTTGCACAAACAACAGTCAATTCAACTGAGCATCCTATTGTGTCCCTGAGAAGTCTTAACCATGGGTCACTCACTGTTGCTACCACCAATATATCTCAGTGCACTAGCATGTCTAAAATATTCTTGCCCACAGTTCAGCATTAGTAGATCCCTACTGCTGTGTTTTCTCATGAAAATCACGTTAGCATGAGCTTCCTGATTAATGTGCCTCAGCACTTATAATTACTTCATGCTGCATATCAAAGGAACATTTAAAGGAAACCACAAATGGAAAAGAAAATTAAAACGCAGCTCAGATTTGTTCGGGTCACTGGAAGGATCTACCACTGTGAGTGTGAAATATTGATGGTTTGTCATTGTTAATTATTCAAGCTGACATTTTAACTCCAAGCTGAGAAACTGGGAGGGGAAAATAATTTGTTAGTGGGAAAAAAACAACCAACCATATCCTGAAATTTACAGCTCTGCATTTCTAGATAATGCTTCCTTCCATATGATTGCCTCTCCCCATCCTAGCATCAGCCCTGTTGAGTTGTTAACTCACAACATTCAGAAGAGGCTCAGAATTCGAGCTATTTAGCCAACTAGAGTGCTAGAGGGTAATTTTAAAGATATTACTTACAATATAACACCTTCACTAAATGCACTTCCAAGTTCTGAACAAATGATCAGTAAGGCCAGTAGAATCGCAGAAGGAATTCAGCCACGTAGGAAACAACAGCCAAACATGAGGACAAGTCAGATAAGCAGTGTATCTCATCTCACCCATGTGAAACCAACATTCTTCACATACTTGCAAGATATCCAGTTCAAAGCTGTCATTTTTCAGCTAACATCCATACTAGCTGTTCTTTAAAACAACAGAGCTATTTGCACTAAAGGAAGTGATATTTGGATATAAAGCCTTTGAATCTGATCCTGACCTAGAGTAAACTGGCCTAGACCCACTGATTTCATTAAGGCTATTCCAATTTAAACATTCTGAGAGCTGAAAAACAAAGGCAAAACATTGCAATTGAAATCAGATTTCACATTCATTTGAATTCTATGCATCCATTCTTTTGTTTGTGGAAGTACTGGTCTCCAGGGGAGTTTTAGAAGGACAGTAATCCAAGATGAGGCTATAAGATCTATGCAGATACCTACAGATTCAACCATCCATGTGATTTCTCTGAATTTTCTTTTCTGACCTATCATAGAGAATACATGACGCTTGAGAGATTTGCCTACCAAACACAACAGAGTCAGCTCCCTCATCCTTCCTGTGATTCACATATGCTACTTTTGCTTTTAAGTTAAGGTCAGGTTGGTTCTTGGCAACAAATCTCATGTTCTGCTTTATCCTCATATGATACTCATCAGGTGGCCCAGTTAAATATAAGGCTGTATTCTTTGCTGTAGGTTCTCTTAGTTACATCTCAGCGGTATTACTGTTCAGCTGTAGATGTGCTGAAGGAGTAACTAGATTACATTGTCTAACACTTAGTGACGTGGGGAAAAAATATCACAGAAAAATAGCCAGTCTTTGAAAGGTAGGTAGTACCACATCACATGGGTGGAGAAATGGAAAGAAATCTTATGGCAACTCATCCTTGACAGATAAACATCTGAGAGAGAAAGAAAATTGAATAAAATCTTTGCCAAAGGATCTGTTGATAAATACTTACAGCTGTCTTCTTCTTCTGTAAAAACACTAACAACGTAACAGGCGTAGACAAAACCCACCAGCTAGAAAATAGAGAGAATAAATCATTTCAGCATCAATCTTGCAAGGCTGGTCAGAACTTACTTGGCATGATTTCAGCAGCCAATATTTATTCTCCGCTTGGCAGCACTACTGAAATGGTGTAGCCAAGTCATATTTATTGTAAGGTATGGAGTGCAGGTGTAGGCTTAGATGAAGACACTGCAGGGAGCATACTCAGAACTCAAAACAAAATACTTGCAAGACCCATCCTCACCTTCAGAGTAGAGACCTGCTGTTGCCAGAATGATTGGGAAAAACATGGGCTGCCTTTTTTTAATACAAGAACTACTGTGTTAAGTTAACTCTTAGTAAGAAGTGATGGGATACAGGAGTGTGCCTGATGTCTGTATATAGGACAGACACACAGTGTTAGATGTTATTAACAGGAACAAGAACTCATCAGCTTTGTATTTCTGTAATAAATGGCATGGAAGGGTAGAGAAATTACTTGGGTGAAGGAGTTACTAGCAAGGTGAGAGCAGTTTTTATGCAGATGAGATAGAAACTTAGTTAACCAGAAAATCAGTGATGTACCAGCAGTAAAATTCAGAACGGAGATCTTTTCTAAGTTAGGCTTGGAGATCAAAACTCATTGGAAGAAAATTCCAGTCTTACTTTAGGTCCACATTTTTTACATATTCTTCTACCTTTGGAGAATAAACACTTCCACATGAGGTAATCAAGCTTTGAGCATGCAAAGTAAATGGGCTGGAGCACGGTGAAAAACAAGCAAGGCAATAGCAATGGTTTTAATTCACACATTACATGGGCTAGCAGGAAATTGCCACTTTCTAGGAACCAGATAGAAACAGGAACAGTAAAACAATAGGGTGCCTCTCAAGTAACACCTATCCTGGCATGATGTGACCATCATGTCAACTGATTGCTCAGAGCAGCACTTAGAGCAGAAAACATGAGTGAACATTAAAGAGCACTTTATGGTGGCCTAGTGAGTCTGTGCTTAGTTGATAGTCTGTAGAAGTTCTAACATGTCAGAACTGCCTCGTTCCATCTCAGTACCAAGTTTTTACCCAGCTCGAACAGAGAAACAAGGTCTTGGAACTATGGGAGTTAAACATTCCAGATCCAGCAAGGTTTTATTTTGCTCTGCCTTCTTTCTGTTAATCAAATATCCTCTCCATCCTTCATTTTACATCTTCACATAACACCCCACTTAGCAGTATCTTGGTTGACAGTAACTGTATTAGTAAAGTTATTGTGAGACATAATTGTTTTCCACTGTGAACTCAATTTTCTTGAACAAGAGTTAGAATGTAACATACAGTGACTCACTCTATGGGAAGACAGAATGATGCATGATGAACCCAGAAAAGTAGAGTCCATTCATTTTTAATATGACAGAAACATACATCACACTAGAAAACAAAAGGCAAGTTAATGAGATTTCTACTGGGGAGTTATAAGGTATCCTTGGTTTCCCATGCTCTCTCAGACAAAAAAAAAAACACCTCGTTGGAAAGAAACGGAATATTTTCATAGTATCACTAAGCCTTGCATCTCCTTTATGATCTCCTATAATCACATAAGAGACAAGCTAGCTCTCTTTTGTCTTGGGTGAATCTTATCAAAACATATCCCAGTACCTTGGTGGAGGAGAGGTGGCTCTATGCATTCAACATTTCCCTTGTTGTGCATTTTCAAAACCAGTCCTGCCTCACCCTAAGTTTCCATAAACATTCCTCGCTCAGAAAAAGGTCTTTTTTAGGCACACAGGAAACTGCAAGGCCACATGTATTGACCAGCTGATTTTTACCTGCTGACTTTGACAATCGCTTCCAAATAGAGCTCTTGCTTTTTAAAATCAAACAAAACAATCAAAGATCAGAATAGGCAGATTTCTTCTTCTTCTCATGCTTGTTTTATGCTACCAACAACGGCTTCGTTTCCCTTTTCGGGCCGTTGGGCGAGTGGCGGAGCTGGCCGTGGTGCTGAAGCGGGCCCGCATTGCCAGCCCCAGCCGCGCCCAGACAAATGACTGTAAGCCAGCGACGCAAACCTTTGCAAATGCTCCTGGAAAAATAAAATGCTTCAGCTTAAAGCCGGCACAGCATTCAGCGGACGTCTAAGCACTTTTCTGCATACTCTTGTCTCTGATGTGTGCTTGCAGTCACCTCAGAATTGCGATTGCCCTGTCATATATATATTTAAGCTTGAAGATCCAGCAAGATATATCACAAGATATAATGCCAAAGCATGTGATTTACATGCACACACATATCCAAGCAGGAAAGATGCATCTTGAACATATGCTCTGATTCCAAGGGAACCCTAGGGAGGTCTTCTCTTTTCTCAGAATTTCCTGTCACGCCTTAGAGTAGGAGCTTTGGGTTAATAACCATGCAAAATGCATTCTGAATCCATCCACTATTACTGTACTCTATAACATACACACACCAACCTTATCTAAGTTTGCAATTTCTGATATGTGTTTCAGGAAACTCCTAATTCCAGTTCCATTAGAGTGGGGAGTTTTGTTTTTATTTAGCTCCTGATTGTTTCAAAATTACTTGATTCATGTTTAATATCTTCTTGCATTGATCTGATAACCCATTCCTTCTTGACAAGAGTTTCATCAATAATAAATTGCTTATTCAATGTAATATTTTCTTTTTATTCAAAAAAGTCTTGCAGCCTGTCCAGAACAGGATAGCTTCAGTGACAAATGAGAGAAGAAACAACAGGAACATGAATTGCATTTTCATTGGCTGACCTAAACTGTAATTAAAAACATCACCTCAGGGATGTAGTGACCTCCTGGGACTCCCTGCATCTTGCCTCCTACGTGAATTGTGAATGAAAGATAGTTAGAGGGGAGGACTGCCATTCCTATTATCTGGTCTCTTTCACTGGAGGAGTCTACTAGAACATGGAGTGAGCAGACTCCAAGAGATACCAGTGGTGCCCTTCTGACTTCATTCTTGAAGGAGACACTTCAAACCCCCAGACATCACCAAGGTTAGCAGCAGTTAACAAAGAAGAAAGCTGCAGAGGCCAAGAATCTGGATGTAACTTCACTCCTGGTCAAAACACAATCTTTGTTGCTGTTTTCAGTAAGAAAGAGTTTGTTTTAAGATCTACTGTCCCAGGGAATAGCAGTAATTCTTAGATCTTTACAAATTATATAGGGGAGGTGGAAGAGGAGGAAATAAGCCAACTGAACTTGTGAAATATTGAAAAGTCAGTGAGGTAAAAATGACACTAAGCTATTGCTCTAATTCCCCAAAGAATGTTCTTGGGCTTCAGCCTCTGCTGCAGTTTCTCCACGTGCTCTGCATGTTCAGTACCAGCTTCCTCCAGGCTGCACAAGTATCCGATTAAGATTTTTATTAGAAACACATGTTGCAGACAGGTGTGTTCAGTCAGTCTGTCAGACAGCCTGGGAACGCACACACTGTTGAACAAGAGAGAATGAATATGGGATGTACTAAGCATTCTTTGGGCAAATCAGCAAAGCAAGAAAGGCAGAGATGACAAGCATACCCAAAATTACAAAGAAAAGAAATTCATTCCTCAGTCATCTCAAATAACTTTTTAATAGCAAGTTGAATAATGCTCATGGAAAAGAAGCACTGAATAAAGTATTGGAGCCACAAACATTGAGTTCCAGGAAGAACTAACGAAATAGACCATCTGGCTACAAGTGTACAAAATACATGAAAAATGGGAAGACAAATTTTAGGAGGTGTTACCATTGCTCGTGTAAAATCTTAGCTTTAGACTTACATCTGTCCTAGTAAAAATTCTGGGCTCTTCAACTCTTCTCTACAGAGAAAAGAGAAACCTGCAATTCCTTTTTTTCCCCCCACCGCAAAGAATACATTCAGAGTCTCCTTCTTCAGTGCAGATGAATTCTATGTTTCACTTCTAATCAAAGCTAAGGAAGCACGTATGTTCTCAGTGCAAAAGGATATATAGATACAGATATAGAGATCTCAGGCCAATTCACAAGCTGTAAAAAGCAAAAACCAGCCTGTGGAAAAAAAAACAAAACAAAACTACTATGACCAAATAGTCAAATGGAGAAAAATCCTTTGGTTCCATGACCTCTTTACTTTTTGGATGCAATCACAACCACTGAAAATCAAGCTTCTGCCAACAGTGAAGCATCTCCTGCGCCTTGCTTCTCACATAACATCTGCTGTCAAAGCTTGCATTGCTGCCTTCCTGGGAACCTTCCAACCTGTCAGTTGGAGTGAAAACAGCAGGCAGGCAGGCAAAGGGAAGAGATTTCCAATTTCCATTCCATTCAACAGAGCCTCAGGAAAAGCCTAACCCTCCCACTCCCAGAACTACCATATGGATAGCCCAGAGCTACACCACATATTTCAAAATCAGAAATCACTCCTCTCCCTGCTGGCTAGCAAGATGGGGAGATGCAAGATAAATCCTTGCTAAGAATATGAAACAGATTTTTTGGTTGCTGTTGCATTTCCTGATTGGGTTGGTAGGATTAGATTTATGGTGACATTCCTATACTAGTACTGATTTGATGAAGTTTTGTTCTAACAAGTTTTTTTTTTTTCTTCCAGTATCTTCTATGCTAAAGCATCAAGCAAGATTTTCATACTGGGCCATACAGCTATTCATATCACGTGTTGACTGATATGCCCAAGTTTGATCCCACTCCATATTAAAGCAGTTGCTTTTGCCTTCAAGGAATACAGACAAGCTATAAACAAAAGTAGGGTGAGACCTTATGCATACTCTTCAAATGTACGCACAGGAGTGGGATAATACAGCCACAGCAGGAGCCAAGATGACAGCCATCACTGTGGTTACCATATGGCCTAGGGTTTGCTTTCTCTTTCTTTTGGCATGTAAGATCAAATTCAGCAAGATTAACTTAACCTTTTCCTGAGTACACAACACAGTGCACTATAGTCCTTCAAAACTCTGAAGGAATTGGTATCTCCAGAAAACAAAGAACTCCTCAGCTAGATACTGCATAATTAAAGAACACTGATATTGCACTGCTGGATCACGAATCAAAAACAACAACAACAAAATCAAATTCTAAAAACCCTTAAACAAAGCAAAACCAACAGAAGAACACAACAATTTTGCCTGTCCCCCCTCCCTTCTTAACTGACTATTCGGATCTCAAATGTGCAGGAGACAAGAAGGGAATCAGGTCACATCACTGCACCCCCTGAGCCTTCAGTTCCTAGTCATGTTTCTGTAGTATTGATCCAGCCCCTCTGCCCACCTGCTGCACACTACCTGCCAGGCACTCTGAGAACAGTAGCCTGTAATAAAATCTGCCTTAAAATGAGATAAAGGGAACAAAAAATACTGGCAGGGATCAAAGAGTTTGACCCTTAGAGACTAAAATGGGAGAGAACTGGCTGTTTCCAGGCAAGGTCTGAGTGAGAATATGAAAAAGCTTTCTTTCTGCCTTACCTCAGCAAAGCAGGGAGAAGTAGTTCTGTTCTCCCCAGTACATGACAAAACTATGTGAGTATTTCAGAGCTGGCAGGAGCTACAGGCCTGGAGCTCCAATATTCTACTTTTATTGCAGGACAAGTAGAAATTTACCTCACTCTATATAGCTCAGCCCACGTGGCTTTCTTGCATATAAGTACTGTATTCTCATTTCCAGAGTTTAGGATGCAAAAGCCTACTGCAACTGAAGTCCCAGAGAAAAAGATAGAGAAAATATTTACCCACAGTTTATTTTACCTTACAGTTCCCTCTTCGGTTTCCCTATGCACCCCTTGTGGTGTCCTGTGGATGCAGTGAAGGAGAAAATACTCCCAGGGACACAAACTCAGACACATCTGTGTGACCACTTAGATTAGGGCTATCTGCTCAAGATATTTGATGACATAAAGCCAAGGTCTTTCTCATCCAACCTGGGACTACTTGTTGGCCAAGGTTCTACCTGGGGCACAGGTACTTGTGTCAGATAGGTGTGTAGGAAGGATGCTAACAGTGACACTTTGAGTCCACTTCTGGGAAGTTCTGATTTCACCAAACTCAGGAACAGCACCAGACCATTAGCATCAGTCCTGTTCCAGCTAACAGCTCTTAAAGAAGACAGTTTCTAATCTTTTGGATACCTAGGTTCTCTCATACAAATGCACTGATGCAACTCACAGATCTTTTGATTTGGATCATCTTCCCTGAAGGAAAACTCACAGAATATTAACGGCCTGTATAGAAGCCAGGGAGCCCATCCAACTCAGGAAACAGGAACCTCTCTCTCTGCCTGGTTTGTGTGACATGGCCAGAACAGAGTCCGAGTCTTGCCTGCTCCCTGCAGTTCACTGGGTCACATGGATTATCCCAGCTAATAGGAAATACAGGATGAAGACAGTGGAAATTTGTACCAAAAATGTGCAGAGAAGTACTTGGAACCTCCACAAGTTTGGAGTTTCTCTGTATTTGCAACCCTTTATCATTTCATCAAGGCAAGTTACTCCTTTTTAAGCCAAAACTGAAAGCTGAAATGCACGTATTTCATCTGTCCATGTCAGTTTGTACTTAAAGCCACTAACCACAAAGTAACAAACCAAAGCAGATTAGAAAGCTGTGGGTTTCTAACACCGCTGCAGCTACAAGAGGCAAGAGCACCCATGAAATAAGGCAGACAGCAGATCTTTTCCTTCAGCTAATTTTACAGACAAATGAGAAGCAATTAATTAACAGTGAACATTAAGGACACCGAATTACTGCACAGTATTTAAAGACTATGGAAAACTCAGATGAGGAAAGAGTCAATAGAAATATTTAACGCTCATCTTAAGTGTCAGCAGAAATAAAACACGCTGCTTTCTGTGGTTCCTTAAAGTCTATTTCACTTTCTGGCAGTGAGGATTTTCTCCCGTTTACTTCTTCACAATAAACACGCACATTTTTGCTCCCTCACCCATCATTAAGTCACACAGAACAGAAGAAATCCTTCTTCAGAAGAGTCTCTGTCCATATTAAAACACAGATTTCCTCACTCCAGCATGGATACAGAATGATTTGCTAGTGGACGGTTGCGTGTGATGCATAACTTTGTTAGATTTCTGCTATTCGTTCCCAAATCTTTACAGCAATATTATTCACAAGAGAGAAAAACATTTACAGAAGCTTTTGCAATCAGATGATGTAAAAAATCAGTGGAAAATAGACCACTCACGCACCTGGAAACAAAGCAGCATCTCCTCAATAACACCGCCCCTGTGGCACTCTCAGCACTGTACTCACCGCAATCAGGATCTGGAAGGAGCTGTGCATGACCTCAATGTAGCGATACTCCAGGGCACAGCCTATCACAGAGATATAGGAATGGCTGTCCAGTCCTGCGATGCCAGACATTGAAGCCTCCTTCCTTACACAGCCAGGACCGTTTTCACTCCACCACGACTGGTGCCGGGAGATGTTAAACGTCAAGAGCTCACTGTCCTGAAAAGTTGCAAAGATATTTCCATTTACTCTCAGAGTATCTGACATGCTGTATTAAAATCAATGGAAACTTAAAAGTTTTTGACATCCACGCTCTCAAGAAATGCTATCACAGATCAAAATACATCGGCCTTATATTCATTATTAAAAGCATCCTGTAAAAAAAAACCATGTGCTATGGATATGCTCTTCTGAGCACTGGAAGCAACTCAGAGAAGGAAATTAACTTCATACCCCCAGAGTGATTTTCAAAACCCAACAGATCTTCCTGTGCTCCTAGGTTTTAATCCATCCAACAAGTTCCCCTACCATTTCAAACTGTCCAATTTCCTTCCAGACTCTTAACATATGGTGTTTCTGCCTCTCCTGTTGACATTATGCACTGCCAGCCTCAGGACAAATTACCCAGCTGAGCTGACCTCACAGTGATGATTGCAGCTTCTTACAAACACTTTTCCAGGAATTCCTTATCAACTCTACTTTCAGCAGGCTTTTTTGTTTTGCTCTTATCTTTGCTAATTTGATAACCAGTGCCATCGTGAGTAGTGCAGGAGTTGTATATGCAAGCAGCTGCTCATTTAAAAGTGACAACACACTTGAGAAAATAATGGTACCAATTGTTATGCCCAAGAGTTCTTTGGGATTTTGAACTTATAAGACACAGCAAAGTCCTCTTCCAGATGGAAAAACACAAATTGAGAATTAGAAGAAAGGCACAGGAAAGATGAAGCACATCGCTGCAGAGATGAGCACAAAGCACCTGGGTGCCCAGCATCACTCCAACGAAGGATCAACAATGTCTTTTGGCCACAGTACAGAATAAGGAATTGGAAGTTTTATTCTGAAGGATAGATTGCAACACAGGTCAGGCAGAGAATGCATGCATCCCTACTGGGTAGAAATAAATATTGGATATATTCCCCTATGGTGAAATGTTTAATGCCTATCCACATACCGCCTTGCACTCTCATACTACAGTCCTACATGCTGCCTGCAGGAAAGGGGCAGCTCCCAAAAATGCAGCAGTCCAAGCCTGGGATTTTCACGCTTCCTAACATGAGAAACTTAGTGGGGCAGCTCCGCAGCCTTGGTTCCCTATGGGGTCCAGAGGAAACAGCAGACAGAGCAGTTAATCCACGCCACTGTCTGAATCCCACTCAGGAGAGACGGCTCATCTCCACTGCCGGTAGAGGGAGCTCAGCCAGGTAGGCCTGCAGATACGTGTCTGCATTCATCACTCACGTTTGCCCCTGGCTATAGATGCAGAAAATTCGAGTGGCAGCCAGACTTGTGAATAGAAGCCAACCGCCTCAGTACACACATCATGTAGAAACCCTCCACTGCAACACAGATACTCAAAAACAGTTTGCAGAGCTGTTATTAAAATATGCTGCAGGAAGCACATGTTAAGAAATGTGGACAATTAAGTGAAAAGACAGCTGCCAAGTTCCCGACATAATCACTACAACAGATGGGATGTGTTTTACAGTAGATGGAGGAGGGCACAGAGATGAAGTATGGCACCAGTGCAAAAGCAGTCTGAATAGCAAAGGAAAGACAATAGAGAAGATTTAACAGTTGGGAATGTAAAGAGAGCTGCCTGCATTTTAAAGGCTGAGAAGAATAATGAGATTGGCAGCTCCAGGATAACACACACAGTGCAAGGTGCTGTGCTATCTACATTTCAAGAGACAATTTCCTCTTGTATCTTCTCGCAGCTTTGGCAGAAATGCCTTCAGCCTTCTCCCTCAGCTGGGCATTGCTCTTCAGTGGTCCACAGAGATCCCACTTATCAACTAAATCACAGTTTTTCTGCAAAGCTTGCTCTTTCTTTCCCAGCTTCGCATGTTCTGAGATACATGGATTTTCCCACCTATCGGTCCATCCCATGCTATTCTCTACTCCTTTCAGAAGAATTCTTGCGTGTTTGGAAAAAATAAGGAACGTGCTTTTCTTCTTGACTCTCCACATCATCAGTGCTTATAGTTTTGGTTTGTTGTTTTTTTTTTTTTTTCTGGCTTAACTCTGTTGCAGAAGCAAAGAGCTTGTTTGTGAATTGAGCATGAAAAAACAGAACAAGTGCTAGGCTGCAGACAGACAGGTGGAAGAACAGTAGGTCCTAAAAGCCTAAAAAGCAGTCACTGTTTTTCACTTACAGTTACACTTCAGCCCTGTCCAAAACTTATCACACTCCAGTTAAGAGCAGATTGGAAAAAAAAAGAGCACATTTGAATTCTGAAAGTACAACTTGCACGCATGAGCCTTCCTTCTCACAAATATAACACAAATACTGATTGCAATCAGAGCTGTGCATGCCCTCAGGTTCGCAGTGCAGACACCTTTCTGAACATGCATCTGTCTGCAGCACTGCAGGGCACAAGGGCAGTGCAAATGAAAGGAACTCAACAAGCAAAGCAGTGCTGTTCCTTTGCTCGTGTCCCTGGATGGATCTCCTTAGAGGATACCTGCATGAATGAGGCATAATAAAAGAGCATTCAAGGAAATCAGTTAATTGACCTTCTGTTGTTCGGTGCTTGCTAGGAGATGAGGAAAACAACCCTAGGATGTCTCCTGTGGTTTGCCCAGCTTCATTTGTGAGGAGATGGTTGAAGAGAAACAAAACTATAAAATAAGGTACACTAAAACCATGAGAAAAGGATCAATCACAAGAAAATTTAGGAAACAGCTGTTTCCCCAAACCTGTCTGTAAAGCATCTGAAATCTAAACAGACTGAAATATTCTTAAAAACAGCATGCAGCTTGAAAGATACTAATGAGTCCCAGAAGGGAGCAAGACCTGCTGTAGGGAGAGAACGAGCTGTGTAACCACACTCCCCCTCGTTCCTTGACAGGATGCTATTTGAAGGGCTATCGCTTCCTCTTTAACCTTCAGCCTCCAGAGAAATACAAGCAAAGAGCGATACGGGCTCCTTCCCAGGAGTGTGTTGAAGGCCAGCCAAAAATCACATTTCTCTCTCTTAACTGCTGTAGCACCTGGTTGCTATCCATTTGCCATCAGTGTGAGAAGGAAGACGGCAGCACTAAAACTCTTGTGCCTGCCTTTTAGCAAGTCTGTTTTCTGCTCCCAGCTTCACCCCGCTGTTTC
Source organism: Phasianus colchicus (assembly GCF_987193195.1). Taxonomy (NCBI): domain Eukaryota; kingdom Metazoa; phylum Chordata; class Aves; order Galliformes; family Phasianidae; genus Phasianus; species Phasianus colchicus. The sequence continues at coordinate 9,014,056 of NC_143452.1, forward strand.
CCATGGGGAAACTCACACCTAGCTCTGACACTCAGGGAAGGCAGCTGTGTTTTGTAAGCTCACTTCTAAAATATTCTTTTTCTGAAAGCTTTTTTAAAAAGCGTTTTTTAAAGGACTAATTAGAGATGGTTTTACATCTAGTTAACGGCCTTCTGAATTCCCTCCCCAGTATTTCTTCAATTACCAGACAAGGCAGCATTAAAATGCCTCAGGAAACAAGGTGAACCCTGTATGAGAGCTCCCAGAATTTGACAGCAGAATCGTTTTACGTCTTTTAAGTTGGAAATATTTTCTATCAGATGGGGAAAAGTAATGTTTATCTACAGAACATCACGTGTACTGAGCAGCCTAATCACCTCGAGACAACAGGGAAGTGCTTCCATCGGTTCTCAGCAGGCATGTTGACAATGCTGCAGCACCTGGAGGGCAAAGCTCAGGCTTCCAGTTTCTAAACTGAAGTGGAGTTGAGGGGCAATTGTAGCTATGCATACATTTATCCATCCTCCTCTAAGGATTTATTCAGGTACAAAGTCAGCCCAGAGATGCCATCCAGATTCTCTGGAATAAAAATACCTTCCTCCTGCACCCCCCCACATCATCTGGCTCATAAGGGTTGCCTTTTCCTTCTTGATTCAAGAGGAGATTTAGACCACCATGAATTCAGATCAAAACATTATGTAGACTTGAGAGAATATAAAGGAGGGAAGAAAAAAAAAAAAGAGAGAGACCATCTTTACAAAATGAATAATTCCAGGGAGAAGAGACAAAGGGATCAGTTGAAACACACAGTAGCAATTCCTCAAGCCTCTCTGAGCACTTCTGAAATTAATGATGAAGAGTCAATCAGCACTGCAGCCGGACAGACCAATGCTCATATGTCTTACCAGCACGACTTTAATTATTAATTCAAAGAGACAACTCATACCAGGGTGTTGCAGCAGAGTGTTTTGCAGCAAGTAGGCAGTGCAGCATGTTAGTTCAGACACAGCCTACATATTAAGATGCTTCCAAGGTAGACAAAAAAAAAAAAAAAGAGAGATTAAAAGGAACAAACCAGAGGAAGAAGAACAGCAGTCTGAAGCAAAGGCTATCTGGGAGTCCCATCAAGCACAGTGATACGGAGCAGCATTACTGAACTTCTAGAGACAAAATTCCCCCCACACGCTACAAGTGTGCTCAGAACTCTGAGCAGACAGAGCTGCCAACAGCCTCTCAGAGGTGAATCACCATCTCACTGCTGGTGCTGAGAAGCAGCTTTTCAATTCCAGATTGCTGCATCTCCTGCCTGCTCACTGGCAAGGCACTTCCAGTAAAGCTGACATATGCTGACACACTTAGAGGCCTTTCCAGCAAAGGAAGTGTTTTCTTAGACACCTGTGCAGACCCATTTGTGTCTGTCTACCTAATGAAGTTTTCCTGTGCCATACTTTACACTCCTTTATTGCTACTATGAAAAGATGGCAAGATAAAAAAATAGAAATCAGGCCAGTTTAGCTCTTCCAGGAAATAGAAAATAGATTCACGGAGCAGGAAAGAACATTTTCCCTTTAGATTAAAAAAAAACCCCAAATCTTAAAGGTAGTTATAACTAATGGTTAGGGAGTAGCAACAGTTAGCAGGTCACTATAACTGAGCAGAGGCAGCTGGAACAGCCATCCTCAAGGCTTCTGTGGCCAGCAAAGAGCAAGCTCTGCTGGAGGAACCTGGAGGATAAAGCACTCTGGGAAATGTTGGGAAATACAGGAGTGAATAAACAGAGGATGGGAAGTGACAGACAGACAGACAACTCAAAGGAGGAAAGGCGCAGGGCAGAAAAAATTGATTGAGAAAGGAAGGTGAACAGCAATCCCCTGAAGTGCTTTTCAACAACCACACGCCTACCAGCCCATATACTATGGATAACACTGGCTTTATAACTGAGTGTCTCAACCCTTAGGCTGACTTGTCTGTGGGCTGAAACAGGACTTGGTCTCACAGAACTCACAGCTGTGGTGACCTTGGTTTCTATTTATTCATTCAGCCAGGCACCCACACAAGCTTTGGTACCCACCACAGCCCTGTCCCACAAGGCATAACCCTGTCTGCAGCCTGTACTCCCTCAGCACAATGAATTTGGGTTTAGTCATGAAAGCAAACACTTTTCTAGCTATGAGTGCACATGACCATCTGTAACATTATAGTGCAATGGAAAACACAGCAGGGTGGAAAAGTCCCAGGATGCATGTGAGGATAAGCCCAAGTGCAGCAACCACAGACACAGAAACATAGGAAAAACTGCTTACCCTTGGAAAGCCTCAGGTATACCAGAATCTTAGCAAGTGGATCCTGGCACTACCCTTTCCAGTCACCCACCACATCAGTAACAACACACACAGTAGCCCAGATCTATCAGAAGCTCCCAGTCATGGTGATCATCCCACAAGCCAAATAAACGTTCATTATGCACTGGCTTTGCTGAAACAAGCCACAGTACAGAGCAAGGATATGAGGTGAAGCCCCTCTGTGGTGGAGAAAGCCAGAGTTTTTCATGCTGTCTGAATTGCAGAACAGCAGCCTCACCTCACCTGATGTAGGGCAGGTTGGGATTAGTAAACACAAACAATCAGCTGGCTGGAAGCAAACACTGCTATCAGGAAAGCTCCCAGAGCAGTTTTTCCAAGCCAGTATTTTCTCTCTTAAGGGAGCTTTAAAACAGTTAGATAAGTTTTTTTTTTAATTGGCCATAGCCAAGATGAAGATCATCTCAGGCTGAGCTTCCAGCTCATGAGTAATCACTGGTTTGGGCAAGAACTCTCTCAAAGATTCTATGGATAATTGTGAGGGGAAATGGAGATTAACTGAGGAATTAAGAAGTTACATGTTCTTATCTGCAAAGGATTTATGCTGTCACTCACAACTTACTGTAGGTCTGTTAAAAAAAAATAGAAATGAAATGCAGTTCCAATTATGACTGCAACTTCGATACATGACCTGGGAATTCAGGCCAGATGTAGAGTGCTCTGAAGTGAACCCATAGCCCATAATCACCCTTAGTCCGCTAAGCTGCAGCAACACTTTGCATTCATTGCTCACAGCCCAGGCTTAGCTTAGGGCTCGCCTCCCATTTTTATTATTTCTGACTCACCCTTCGTTAAGCAGGCAGCAACACTGAGCTCATTTCATCTTTAAAGAGCTATCTTTGAAGAGACAGTAACTCACAAGTCCCCTGGACAGAGGTCACTGTAACTAAGAAGGAAGAAGTAAGAGAAGCCACACTACTGAGGCAGTGTTCAGAGGTGCACCATCCTCCCCTATCTGCCTTTATTTGTTCCCAGAAGATGTAGCACCAGATCCCTTGCCCAGTGCATCCACCACAGCTACCCATCCCTGCTGCTGAGGGACATCAGGTCTTCAGCAGGAGGTAAAAGATATCAAGAGATACCAGAGAAGGAGTTCCAGCAAAGTTCTCAGCCCAAGTGAGCCCAGACTGAGCCCCCCTGGACCTCTCCTCAAGAAAGTGAGCTCTCTCACTGCTCCGCAGTGTCTTCCTCCCCCATCACACACCTTCCTTCCCAGGTGCTATCAGATCACAAGGGGATCAGCTATAATCCAGTTAGCTCACAGCCTTCCTCAGCACCTCTACATCACAGCTAGGAATTAGCCCTCAAATGCCATCTCCTCTCAGGATAGCTCTGCTGACAGGCTTGCCCTTACCTTTAAAAAGCAAAGACACTTTATCCCATATGCCAACAGGGCTTATTCCAGCTACTACTTGCACTAACCAGCAAAAGGCTCCCGATGAACTTTTAACCCCTCATTCTTGCCATACAATAAGCATTAATCCTCCACCACAAGTAAAGCAACCCTCTCAGTATTAGAGAAAGCAAGGTTAGTTCCCAGGTAGTCCCCTCTCCCCCTCCCCCTTATCTCACTACTAAGCTCTATTCTCTTTGCAGCAAAGCCTGGGCATGCACTCACAGAGCTCACACTCACCTTTGAGAGCCCTCCCACTTCTAAGTAAAAACAGATGATGAAAATGTTCCAGGTGACCCAAACTGCAGTCCAGATGGCATACTAAAAGAGAACAGGAGGGAGAGAGAGAAGCAATAAACATGAGGAAGTCACCAGAATCAGCTTATATATGTATACTTATATATATTCCATCTGGGGGCAGTTAAATGCACTGAGTCAGCACCATCATCTTTTCCTCTGTTTCTCATATACAGAAGGTCCTCTACCTAATTAGAGGCACAGAAGGTGGAAGAGCTCCTGCCACATGTTTGTCCAACATCTATTTCTCCCTCTTTGTTTCGTGGCGTCTTTGTGTTATGTGCACAAGTAATAACCATCTGAAATCTTCCAAGTTTGGAGCAAGTACAGCAGAAATGCAGAACACTGAACAAAGTGTTCTTTAGCACAGCCAGGCACCTCCTGCTAAAACTGTTTGCAGAGCTCATGCTTGATTTCCCAAGGGCTTGACGCGGTTCCTCATCACTTGCTGTGTCCCAACCAGAGGAAAGGCTGAGAACAAAGCAGATATTACTTACCACCACTATGTAGCGAGGTCTGTACTGAATGGTGCCAAACAGGCCAAGGATAACAATGATGATGTGGAGGAAGTTGGCTAGGATAGGGGCCCACTGGTATCCCAGGAAATCAAACACTTGCCTCTCTAATGCAGCAAGCTGGAAGGGAGAAGAAAAAAGAGAGTTACAGCTTCAGGACTCACTATGTTTGTTCTCAAGGTTTTTACATGCTCCCTGAGCAAATCACTGCAGCAGCTGAAGTCGTTACTCCCATCCCAAAGCAATTTACTGCCTATGAACCAAGTCAGTAGCACAGAACATGTATCTACATCCCCCTTCTTCACAGCCCTCCCTTTCCCTCTTGTGGCTGAGCGAATGTGGACCGTGAGCTCCAGTTCCTAAGTGGGGGCATGTCCTCTATTCTGTGCACTTTGCAATGGGGAGGCAGCCCTGGCAGTGAGACAGTAACACCTTAAATGGCTGCAAACAGGGCTTTCAAGAACTCATTTATCAGAGCTTTCAGCATCACTCCATCATTCCTGACACCTCTCAGATTTCTGCTCTGCAGCACACATCCATCAAGGTGAGAGGGAGGAGAAAACTCTCCCCTCTGCTTTCCCCCAGCAGAAAATCCTACCATCCAGTAATGAAATTCTGCAAATTCATTGGCTTTCCAGGAGGACACACTGTGTTCCTTTCCAGCACTAATAACCTGGTTCAAGGCTAGTACTATGTTCTAGAAATAAAACTCCATTAGCACTGAGGTGCTGGGGTTGATTTTCAAGCTTATTTGCATTGGGATGTGCTTTTCATCTGTAACATACTGTTTGTGTATCAGGCAAGCAGCTACTCATCTGGTTCTGACCCACTGTGTTATGCATGCAGCTGTAAGAGCAAAATCAGCATCCAGTTGCGTGCTAGCCTTAATTTCCCCACCACCTTTAAATGTTATGTTTACAGGTGAAACAGCGAGTGGAGGAGGGCAAAAAGGTTCCTGAGACTTTTTCCAGCAGATTTCAAAGAGCACCTTTTCTTGCAAGATTTCAAAGTGTTTAATTATCAGAGTAGCATGTTGCAATTACATGATGACTTTTCATGTTTATTTTCACCTAAATAAATCATTACAATTTACCACTGATAGTCAGTTTAACTACTAATTAGACACTAAGAGCTGGATGATCCTTGTCTGCTATGTGTAATCAGCTATGAAATGTGGCATCTTTTCCTGGTTTGGCTTTAAAATGGCAGCCAGGGGCCAAGCACTGGGACTTCTGTAATGACTTCTGGACATGAGTGGTTGCAGGTCCCCATCCCACTGCGTGATGAAGGAAACCACATCTATCAGACGGGCATCTCCTTCTCAAATCAGCAGGGAAATCACCATCACATCCCTTTTGGGCTAGAAAGATATCGCAATTCTCAACATTATCGCAGAAGTTCAACAAAAATCTCTGTTTCAAAGAAATCCACGTTGGCCCTGGGTAAGAGAGATCAATCAGTAAGCAGCTTTCCTCATGGGCATCTCTTCACCAGCAAAGGGGTATGGAGAGACCAGGAGGGAACAGTGACAGTCTCAAAATCTGTCTCATTTGCAAATGAATTAGCTTTCCCTTTGAAGCAGTTCTGATCAATTTGAAGCGGCAGGAAGATGCCATGAGATGTGCATCACAACTGTGTGCAGCCCCTGGGCCAGCACAGGGCAAGGACAGCTCATGTCACTGCTGTGCCTGGTCCCCCCGAGGAGGGAGATTTTCTGTATCTCATCAGAAACAGCAGTAAGAGGTGAAACGCTTAATCTTTTAGGAGGGGATTAAGGCACATACCTTAACGATATTTGGAAATTTTGAATCCTGACTGGCTGGCAATGGGTCACTTGACTGTGACCGCTTCATCCAATCAGGCATTTAATTGGCTTTGTGTGTCCCATTAGTGTGACAGCATGTGTTGCACAGAGATGGCATGGCTGCGTGTCACTGAGCCAAGGGACTTTGTGTTCTGCACAGATAATGTCCTGTGCTGCTCAGCTTCGCCTCCTGCCTTCAGGTCCCCAAAGGGGATAAAGATAGAGTCCGTATGCATTAGGACTCAAGAATCAGGGCATCCGTGTCTAGAAACGTGTTTTCTTCTCACAAATGAACGTTTCCCATCAGGCTTTGTAAAAGGGGAAAGCTTGCCCTTTGGCATCTTGATGTTTCCTGGCTTGTTTTGACCTGGGAGACCATTGGGTTTTGAACAGAGTGGTACCCGACCATCCTGAAGATGATGGTTCCCATGACCACAGAGTGAGAAGAGTTCTTTCAGGAACTGCAAGCTAAACCACCTTTGCACAACTCATGGAGAGGCCACTCACCCTTGGTCATACTGCACTTTTCCCAATGATCTTGGGCATTAGCTTCAAATCATATTTTCTTCCTACAATTGCCCTGATCTCCAAGCTGTTTCTGTCCTGATTTATGTTTCTTTGCTCCTTTTCCTGCATTTTTAAATGTTTTTGTGTCCCTGAGAGCTGCAGACATGATTCAGCTGTGCCTGCACGCAGTTCAGCAAAGGGGAGCAGGAGCAGTCGGTATGATTCCAGATGGTGTGAGCACTCAGACAAGGTGTTTCTTCATTTATATGAACAGAAGCAATGTTATGTAGGATGGGCATTGATGGCAAACTCAAATGTTGCTGATGAAACTCTTGCACTCTATTATGGACATGCGGGTGGTTAGGCTGTGCTGCAATCCAGCTGCTAGAAATGCAGTCTGAAGTTACACTGAGCAGGTCCCTATCCTCCTAGGAATCCAGGATAATTAAGAAAACATTTGTTATAAATGAATAGGTAAACAACCGTTTCACTCATTACACTCCAGTTCTGTGTGCAAAGCATACCCATAAAATGCCACTGAGATTTGCAGGTACACAGGGCTGATGTTTCACTAAGCTGGCCTGGGTCTGGGCTTGGTAACAGCACAGCAGAGGTAAGAAATGTAGTCGTACCCTTCCTGCCTGGTGCTTGCAGTTTGGCAGCAATGGCAGGGCCAGCTCTGCCCCTGCCCACATGTGCCAATAGACCTGTAGTCTCACACTGAGCCCCTTTGCAGCCCCTCTTGGTGAGTGAGAGAAATGCCATATCTTGGCTGTAGCATTCTTTAAAATAGATGATTCATGCTATTCTATTGAGAAGCCCTATTATAGTCAAGAGGTATTGGTTGTAAAGAGAAATTTCACAGAATGTGGCACAGATTTCTACCCATTCAGAAATGACAGGACCTTTCCATCAGGGAGAATAATTTTTTCTTCTTTATGACTATTCTTATTAAAAATAGTATTTCTTCTGCTCTTTTTACTTCTCTAGACCATAGGACACTTTTACCTTTCACTCCTTAAGTTAAATGATTTGTTGCTGTACTAAAATCTGAACGGTTGTGGCAGGTTTCCTTCTCCTGAAATAAACCCCATTTCTGCTGATCCGAGTGAAACTGGAACAGCAAATGAGCATGAGAAGCACTCATTAGCCAGGCAAACAAAACGAGCTAAAGCTCTCTGTTGGGCTGCCCTTCACTGATACAGCTGGGAAAGAGAAGAATGGAGAGAAGGCAGAGTTTATAGCTCACACACTGCAAAAGGCTCTGTGAACCAGCTAGAAGGGATGTGCTCATGGTCTTGTCAAAATGTGGCACAGCTTCTCATTGAACCCTCTCCTGGTTTGGGATGGGTCTGGCAGGGCAGCGTCACCGGTGGATGCTGATGCCAGCAGGAAACTCCGAGCTATTCAGCATGGGCTGGAGGTGGCCTGTTTAAATTCTCCTGATCTTTTGGATCTCAATAATCACATCTTCATCTTCTGTTACTCCTGTCACATTGGCTAGCTGGGGAGCCCAAGTGATCCCCCTGTGCCTGCACACTGTTGAGGGGGAAAGGATGCAGACAGCATCACAGCAACCCATACCAAGCTGATCTCCATGTGTGCACCTACAGCTCAGACACGGGCAAAAGGTGTGACATAACAGCCCTGTATTTATTTTCCCACCTGCCTGAACTGCAAGAGCTCCCAAGCTGCTCCCGTGGGTCCCACCAAACCCTGTGACTTTCAGGCTGTCTGGCTCAGTCCCCATCCGTTGACTCAGCTTTTGACTTCCTGCCAACTGGCTTTGCTTTTGAAGGAGATGCTCGTTGTTTGTCTGCTGTGCAAACACTATCAGGGCAGCCAAGACTTTCACTGAAAAAGGTCACGGGCCTTTTCTTGAGGAAAAAATGGCATTGATTTCCTGAGGTATTTTGGTTGATGGCTTGAGTTCAGGGCAAAGTCACAGCACTACTATCCCTGTGAGACATCATATACAGATGAATGTTTGAGTGCAGCTAGCTGAAACAGCAGGAAGAAATTAAGAAAACCTCAGATGTCTCATTTTAAAATCTATCTATTTAGGTTTTGAACACAAGTATCTTTTTTTTTGTTTGTTTTTTTTGGATTCTCCCAGAACAGCTCAAGTTTGGCAACATCACATACTTGTCTTGGTTTCATGGGTAGAAAAATTATTGACTTAAACGGTAAGCTTGCTTTTACCACAGTGGTTGCATTTCTAAATAAATATTAATGGTCTTAACAGCTGTTTAATTAAGTTTGTCTGAAAAGGAGCAATTCGCTGAGCTGCTGCTTCACATCCCCCAAGCTGATGGGTTTGTTTGCTGGGTGCCGCGTCCTTGCCTCTTCTAAAGTCAGCATCTCACGTGCTAATGCACGCTGCATTCATGAAACCTCATTTTTCTTCAGTAAGTGTTGTCAAGGAAACCTTCCTTGGGGCCTTGTGATCCACAGCTCCCTTCCCAGCATCCCCTTCCTGAATCACAGAGGTCAAGAGACTAATTGCACAGGAGGTCTCTGGTTGTCACTTTGTCTCTCAGATGCTTTTGGTCCTTCTGGCCACTGGATACAATAAGCCCCATTCTCTGCTCAGCTTGGTGTGTTCCTTCCCCAGGAGCTGTTTAAACCCCTTCTATTCACACAGACCTCAGGGAGGCCTCCAGTAGCAGACCTTATAGCCTTGAATCATTTGTGTTCCAGGAACAAACTGGTCACTCCTAGGGCTGGGGACACAAACGCTGCCAAAGACAAGGCTGCTGGAGGAGCTCCCACTGCAGGTGGATGCCCAAGCAGCTCTCAGACTGCTCCATGCCATAGCTGAGGATCAGGTTCTACACAGAGCCTGGGCAGGCTTAGCCTCTCAGCGTGGGTCAGCACAACCTCCTATCAGCATCCTGCTGCTGCACAGTGCAGATCTGCATTCTCACCTCCTCTGCCCTGGCACATTTCTGCTCTGGATTCTCCCATTCTGAGAGCTGGCACCAGTGCTCTCAGGAGTGTCACTGTTCTGACCTTGATTGCTGTGCTTTCTGTCACTGATGCCTTTCACAAACATCCTGGCTGCAAAGATACGTAATTATTCAGTCCCACATGCCTGAATGCTGCTTAGCATTCCAGGAAAGGCACAATCCTCAATAAACACAAGGGATGAGACTGGCACTGAGGTATTCTTGGCTTGTGCTTAGAATCCAGCTTTGGAATGACTGGGGCTTCCCATTACCCCACAGTTCATGGTGCCCTACCAAAGGGCACATCCCCATGTGCAGCACAGCACAGGGTTGTGAATAGGGCAGCTGGGGGTACAGGTGAATGGCTCTTGCACTAGACATTCAGAGGAGAAAAGAGGATGGCCAGCACTGACTTTCTGAATGGTGTTCAGAATACAGCTCCCAGGAAGAAGACTGCTTCCTAGGAAGAATTTTTCTTAGTGAAATTATTGCCCTGTATTACCCAAATGCTCCTAAATTGGTGTCCTGCTTCAGGCCCGTTCTGTTTTGCAGGATCACATCTCCCTGCAGGGCTCAGCCTGATGCCAGAGGTGCAGGCAGGTGCTGCACAGCAGCATCAGAAACTTGAGCTGCTCTACTCCCTTCTCTCCTGCTTGTGCCTTCTGATAGCATCTGAGTCCTGCACACTGATGTGATTGCTGATTGCCAAGATCAGCAGCCAGGCTAAATTAATAAGCAGGTACTTTTGTGATCCAGGCAAAAAAAGCATTCTGACAAGAATGAGGAACTTGTTCTATTAATAACCTACATCAACATTCGAACCTAAGTTTCCTAAGCATAATTAAATTAATCAGTTGTGCCCACAACGGCCCTGCCTCCAGGTTTTCTCCTCTCTCACTGTCACAGCTCTGCATCGGCTCTGCAGCCTTGCAATGGAAAGAGGGGACACAGGAACAACAGGGGGATGAGTGTATGCAACAGACACAAAGATAAGGAGTTTCTTCGACAAGTGCCTGATGTTTTCCTCAGTGAGATGCCCTGCATGGCACAGCCTCAGCCCAGGCTCTGGATTTCCCTTCCCGCTGGAGGATTTTCAGCTCTCTCCCAGCCACGTCCTACCAACAGCACTGGGCTTGCAAAGAGCCTCAGTGGGGGGGAACCTTCTCCCACCAGTCACACAAATTTTACTCTTGAGCAAAGTATATTGAAGATGTGCCATTGACTCACCAGCCATCTCCCTCGGGAGATCCTCTACCATTTATGAAGCCATCTAAACACCCGAAAGGCTGTGAGGCAGAGCAGTGCAGGAGATCAGCAGGAATTTAATTTTGTAATAGATTTATTTCCTACCAACCAGGCATTATACTACGTGATTAATTCTGCTCTGCCAGGGAGGCTGCACTTAGTTTGGGTTTGTTCTCATGGCGGGGATGCAGAGAAAAAATGAAAATTCTTGGAGTTGTTGGCTATAGGGACCGACCCTATAACTCCTGTCTTAAGCATGGTCTGCTCAGCTAAAATAGCTAGGTAGCACCTTGTTCTTGCATCCTGCTGCTGGAAGAAAAGAGCAAGCACATCAGGGGTTGGATCAGGATTCACAGTGCGTATAGCTCACGAGATAGCAGCTGGACAGGTTACACAGAATCACTGCTGTCTTTGTTACCTTTTACACATTTATGGAAAACTGTAATTTTATTTCCCATCTGGTTACCCCATAGTTGCATTATCAAATATTCTACTGACAGTTTCCCAAAGGAGGAAGAAACTCTTGCTTCAGGCTCAAAAAATCCTAGCTCAGTTCTTCTGTCATGTGCACGCAAGAGGGAGGCTGACTGTGACACAGAGCATCTCCCACCTTGAGCTCCATGGAACAAAAAGTTCACGTCCTGTGCACCCTGCATGTCTCACTCCCAGCTGGCACTTGCATCACCTTCTTCTCACAGAGACCTATCAGTGTCCTGGGAGTAAGTAAAGGGTCTCTTTAGGACCTCCTGGAGCTGTTTTCTCACCCAGGGAGCTGCTTTCCATGGCTCCTCACTGCAAACAGCAGTGGGAGCTGGAGCAGCTGAGCCCCTTAATTAGGTCATGGCTGGATCACGGGTATAGCAGTTGCACTGCCCACAGCCTCTATAGGAAAATCACATCTTGGCTCTGCAGGAAGGGCAAAGCTCGGAAGGGGAAGGATGTCAGAGCAGGAATCATTCTTCAGAACTTTGTCCACAGGAAAATGCAGGGCCCTGTTTCAGTCTGTGCTCAACAGCTGACTCCTTCCCTCCCTGACTCTGGAGATAAGTGGTAGCGTTGCTTTAATTTCCTCTTGCTCCTGCTGCAATGCCAGATTGCTTGGATATTCATAAACAGAAGGGGTTTAATGAAAATTATAATTAGAGCCCTGTGGTGCTCTCGCAGGTCGCCTTTACACTGGGCTGCCTATTTACATTACAAATCAGGCTGGTGTCACCGCAGACTCTGCTGCAGGAGAAGAGGATTCATTAAAAGGAAAGCACAGGGCTTGTGAGAAACACGGGAGAAAGAGAATGATATTGTTATTATTAATAATCTAGGAAATTGGGAGCTGCTACAGTCTCGCTGCAACTTTGCTCCGAGAAGAAAAGCCCATTTGTAGTCATCCTGCAGCAGGCGGGGAGATGGCACGGCCACCCAGCAACTTCTACCAGTAATTACAGTACAAACGGACCCTTTTCATAGAGCATCTGTTTCTCGTGGAAAGCAAAGTGGCAATGAAGATTTTATCTCCCTCACCGGGATGCAGAGAAGCCCTCTTAGCACTCCAGCCTAGCTGTGAAGCTGTAGGCATAGGGAAAGACAACATGTGAAGCCAAAAGGGATGGATTCCCCGTGATGTTACAGCTTTCTCGTTCCACTTGCCAGCAGCTACATATGGTGTTTTTTGCCCTGCTGTAATAGCATGAGCAGCAGCTCCTCAAGACAGGCAGAAGCCCTTATTCTGGTAAGCACTGGAGCTAACATGAGGCACAATGTACATACAGTCCGGTGCTGGAGATCCCTATAAGATCTGGGCCCAACTCAGAGGGAGAAAAGAGCCCGTGGGCACAAAGCAGAGGCTGTGTATGAGCACACCAGCACTCAGCCTGGCTCCCACCCCAGCCAGTGGGGTGGGAACTCACAAACCAGTGAGTTCCTAAATACATCTCCCGAGTTTGGCCTGCCTCCATCAAAGTGGCCCGGCAGAGGTGTTAACCTTTTGTTCCCACCTATACAGTGAAATTAGAAATAATACCCTCATTTTGCACAGAGGATAGTTGGAGATTTAGGTTGTATTTGTAAAATTCTTCTTTAATATTTCATATTAATGCACCGGCAGGAATGGTACCATCATTGTAACAGAGCTCTTATTGGATGCCTGCATGCCCATAGTGATTACCAGAGGTGGCGTTTTAGGTTGGGAACCTTTCTGTGCCTCATCTCCTTCCCCTCCACTGTCACGCTCACAGAGCAGAGCGCTCACCCCAGTTCCATGCCTGAATCCCCCAGGTTCAGCCCAGTCACAGGGCGATGCACCCAGAGCAGATCCCAGCAATGGCCAGCAAAGGATGCTGAGTCAGTTCGCTGCCAGACTCCCCACTGCTGCTCACCCCAGCTATTAATCTCACCTTGCCCTCTGCGGTCGGAGGACATCGCTTCAGTCTCATAAACAGCTGGGAAGTCAGAACAGAGCAGATGAGCTAATAGTGCAGAAGTATTTGGTTAATGCATCAAAACTGACTCAGGAGACTTTCCCTTCTGCACGTCATGGCAATATGCAGAAAGTTTTCAGGCAAATTAGAAGCTCGAGTATTTTAGGAGTCTGGCCACAACCCGGCCAAGTGATTTGCTTGCATTTCATGCACGCTATCGTCAGTGTAAAATCACTCATACTGCAACAGCTGAGCTGTAATCATCACGAGTAACAAACTGTTGTTCGTGCTCTGCCAAAAAACCACCCTAACGTGAAAATGTGCTTATCCTGGTTAAAAAGGGGCCACGAGTGAAATTCCCCATGTAAAACTGCGTTTGAAAAGGTTCATTTCTGCAGCTGAAAAATAAATATTGGTGAAGAAATCCTGGCTGCTGTCCCCCACAGAATGCACTAACAAACTTCCAGGCCTGTCATCAAAGCACCAGGTGGGAAAACAGTGAGAAGAAAGAATATTTTGGAAATGAAAGTGTTTAATGACCCAGCTTCTGGTTTCAGTAAATTGCTTTTGACAGGAAGGTTTTAAGTTGAAAAAAAAAACAGGAAAACAACTATTCTGTTACAAACAGGGACAGCCCAAAGCTTTTGGAGTATCTCAGGACTTTTCCAATAACCACAGTTGCCACAAACAACCTCCATGCTACAGAGTGGCAGGAAAATGAATCAATCACTATTGACTTTCATCGTCCCATTGCTTCACCGGGTGAAAATCAATCCTGCTTATAATTGATTCATCACTTTCGTGACTGCAGGTAACACGTGCATCTCCAATGGCCTCCCGAGGGCTGCAAAGTGCAGCTTTGGGGTCTCCTCCCCAGCTGTGACCCCAGCAGAGATCCAGCTCTCTTTTTCTTAAGAAAAAGTAGGGAACAGAGGGAGACACATAGACGTTTTGGAACGTCTGCTTGAAGTGATGCTGAAGTGCAGCTTTTCTCTATGGTGGTTTGAATGAGCAGCTCGGGGAGCACGATCTGCTCTGGGTGGCTGAGAAAAGGAAAGAGCACTTCTCTGCTACAAACCAGATCACTGCTGGAAATAAGCTCTACAGGGCAGAGAGGGTTGGATTCAAAGCACAAGAATGAGCCGAGTGGAAGTCAAGGAGCCCACAGTGCTCTGCTCACCCCATCCCCACACCACCACCACATGCTCCTGTGGATGTCAGCTGTGCCGTACTGGAGAGGGGTTTGATAACACGAAGGATCCTTATCAAAGATTTACTGGCAATAAAGTATTGTGCTAAAAAAAAAAAAAAATCCCCGAGATTTAACAAGTCCTTTCATGTGTATTAATGGCATCAAATGTATTACTTTCTGAGCAGTGTTCCTTTTGTTTTTTGCATTTCGGCCCAAGCAGATGATGAAATGAGACCCATGACATTCACTTTGATGGAGGCGAGCTGCAGGCTTTCCAACAGTGTAAATAAGGATTCAGTGCCTTTTAAAAAGCGTTATTTTAAAAGCAAAGCCCTTTTGAGTGAGGGCTCGAATGGGGTTATTTTCCACATGACCAGGCGTCAAAAGGAAAGCAGCA
Organism: Phasianus colchicus; assembly: GCF_987193195.1. Classification (NCBI taxonomy): domain Eukaryota; kingdom Metazoa; phylum Chordata; class Aves; order Galliformes; family Phasianidae; genus Phasianus; species Phasianus colchicus. Next base: position 9,029,107 of record NC_143452.1, read on the forward strand.
GCCCCATCCATACTCTTATCACCCTTCCTGAGTCACCCACTGGATAGATTTGTCACAAGGTGAAATAAGAGCAAGTCCTCGATTTATTATCATTTTCTACTTGTCCTCTCTAATGCAGCTCCTGCCAGGATGAGTTTGCTGTGGGAAAGTGGAATGAAACCAGGCCTTTCAGTGCAGCTAAATAGGGCTGGGGGAGGGTTCCTTTAGGAGGGGGGATCTTCCTCATTATGAGTGGAAAATGTGCAACGCAGGGTTTTCATCAGATGCCGCTCAGCCTCCCAATTAGGACGGCTGAGACAAACAGCTCCGTTATTACATGCGACTGTTTATACAGTGTCGCTCAGCCATTGTTTATTTCATGAGCATAATTTATCTCTTCTGTTGTGCTACCCAATTTGTTTGGACTTCCAGCCCAGTTTCATCGCACACATCCTTTGGCCTCCCACCAGCCCGTTCCCCAATTAAGTTTCTGAGCGCGTTGCACAGCGGTCCCCCCCTCCCTTCCCCCTTTCCCCCCTTGTTTCCCGGCTGATGTCCGCATCCCCTTCTCACTGCAATGCTCCCCGGGGCTCCTACCCCAACCCCGCTGGCTGCCTGCTCCTCAATGCCTCATGGTTTATTCAACAGTCAAGCTGCATTTCTCTTTTCCCTCTTTTTTTTTTCTTCTCTCCTTTTCTTTCTTTCCCTCTCCCCCCTTTTTTTTTCTTTCTTCTCCGCTCTTTTTTTCCCCTCTCCTTTTAAATCAGAGGCCAGTCAATAAGTCTCACTTCGGCAGCTTGGTTCTTTTGCAACAAACCTCAAAACCAACAAGCCAGCTGTATCTCAGCAATGCAGTCTGGTGACTTTGCAGGGGCTGAGCCCTGACCCATGGGGCGGCAGCTCAGAGGCAGAGCACTCATGAGCACTTGTCTCCAAAGGGGGCAAAGACGTGCCCTCTATTAACATCTGCTACAAAAGCTTCATCCAAGCTTGGCCCTGCCTTCCTGCTCCCAGTATTGCTCCCTTTGGGGTGCGAGATGATTTCTCAGTCCTGGAACACTCCCATCCTTGGGCTGCCTTTGCTCCAAACTTTCCAATCAGTTTTCTCACTCTTCTTGCTTGCAGCACTGCCTTCAAGGATTAGCTAAAATAGAAAAGTGCTAATCCATGTTATGGAAATTCAAATCCTTGTTGCTACGTTAAGTTGTTTCAAGGAAGTTTAATCTGGCAAGACTTGGAGGTGAAATCCACTGTTTAAAGTGGTAACAGAATCCATGCATCGTCTCCTCTATTAGTGTGAAAGCATTATAGGTGCAAGAAGCAGCATTATACTCCTTAGCATAGCAACTTTAGGCTACCACGATCTCAGATGTGCTCCAGCAAAATCCCATTGAGTGCTCAGCTCCAGGTTACAGCTGAATGAAGGATTTGCTGCTGCATTCCCATTCCCACTTTGTTTGCCAGCATTGGTTTTCCAGGATTTCTGCTAGAGATCTGCATAGTGCACAGCCACCAAACAGTGGGACTCCATCTGAATGCCTGTTCTTAGTGTCCAAAATTTCAGCGTTGAATTTCATGTGCCCATGGGAGCCACCACAAGACAAAAACTTGGCAGATGTGAAACCTGGGTTACATCTTGAGTGAAGAAAGCATCCTTTGGGTAAGCAATCTGCAGAGGAGTTTACTGGCTCTTCAACTCCCATAACTATGAGATGCTTCAGAAATTCATCATACTTTAAATGATTCACTCAAGTAGCCATTCAACCCCAGTTCATAGATTGCAGAGCCTTTATTACATAGCTATATATTTAGCACTGAAATGGTTCTCAGCAGTTGTAACAGCCCTGTCATCTAAGGAATAAAACAAAGAGCCATTATTCATCAAAAAGGAGACACAGTCTTTATTGTCTGAAGCCATGGTAGAGTTTTTATATCGCCCTGTCTGTTCTTTCAGGCTGTCACACAACTCAGTTTTAAGCTGTTTCAGTGGCAGCCCTGGAAGCTCAAACCCTGCTATAACATCACATAGCTGACATCCCAGCTCACATTGGTTTAGACTGACATCAGCATTGATCCTGAGCACATTAGATATGGCCAACAGCCTAAGAGCAACAAAACTAACCTTTCTAGAAAAGCTTGAGGTAGATGGCAGTCTGGCTGAGAAAGGAATTAAAGGTAGATGGGTTTATTTAAAATCATGGTTACAAGCCGTAATAGAAGAGTGTGTGTTTTGTGCACTGATTGCATCCAGAAGATCTGCGTCCAGATCTGATGCAGAGATTTGTGTGGCTGTAGGACCCCAGAGGTGTGTGTGCCACCTGTTCTAGTGTAGACCCTGCTACCTGCCAACCCTGCTGGGCCATTGGTGGGTGCTGCCCTTGGTGGGGGCATGTCCAGTATGTCCAGTTCTCTGGATCTGGACAACATGAGACATACCCAGCATCCCTGCCTAGCAGCTACCTGACTTCCTCTGCGCCTTTGGGAAAAGCAGCCAGATTTGGAGCCAGAAGACTTCTTTCAACATGCACTTCCACTGAGCAAATGAAATGCAAATGAAGCAGCACCTCTTGCAGAACAACCATCATCGCTTTCTCCTCAGGCTTCTGAGAGCATCTGAGAATCTGTTGGCATCAGCATGAATGCAGAGTAAAGAGGACACAGAAAAGATACATCCGAGGAGGTGCACAGGCTCCCAGCAAAGCAGCTGTTTGCACAGCGAGGCAGACCCAACTTTCCTTCCTTTGAATGTTTCCTCTCTGAATAATGAAGAGAAATTTGGGAAGGGAAATTTGAAAGCACAGAATCTTAAAAAAATGGCACACATTAAAGAAAGAATTGCCCTTTCCCAGCTTTGTAATTTGCTTTAAGACTGACAATCACATCTCCAAAGCCCTGTGCTCCCTTTTCTCCATAGACTCAGGAAGTGCAGAGCTCCCGTCACACTTCTCCCAGCACCCCGCCAAACAGCCAGCAGTCTCCTAGGCTAATTAACCACACTGTATTCTGCACATATTTTGCATTTCTGAGTAATTAGGATAATCAGATTGCTCCCTTAATTCTGTACGTATACACCATAAGCAGGTGTGTTGCCTTTCCCACAATGATATCACAAGAAGCGCGTTGTCTGCTGGAGGTGCGGATGCCAGCCGCCTGTCAGAGCCCATTCTCGTCTCACACATGGAAATCTGCTGCTAACGGATTACCAGGAGCCATGGGAAATTAGGAACCGAGCTTGATTTGGGTGGGTAGCCAGTAGCTCAGATATTTGTGCAAGCTATCTCAATGCACAGAGCCTTCATATCTAGCCAGACATTTGGCCATTCTCTTTGCAGCCCTCCAGGGAAGTGCTGTGAGTGTGGCACAGGGGTTGCTTGGCCCAGAATCTCCAAGGTGTTTGGGGTTCTGCAAAGTGTAGTAGCCCTCATCCTTGTCCTTGAGCATTTGGCCTTGAAGCTTTCACAGACATGGGACTTCTTCCCTCCTAACAGCATCAAGGGTGCAGAATTTTTGAAGAGGGCCGAGGATGCTCCCACACCCCATAGCATGCAGCAAAGTGCTCCTGAGCACCTGAGCTGCAGCAGCAATACTGACAGACCGTGCTACACAGCCTACACAGAAAGACCACCTATCTGAAGAATTCACATATGAGAAAGGTTTGCTTGTAGAGCTTAGAGTGCAACCCAATATACGCTCAACACAAAGAAGCAGAGTGATGCTCTTGTCGTAGCACTACTGTAAGAATAATGTCCAAACTTCACTAGTATGAACAAAACTGATTATGATCAGGGTTTAGATCCCTCCTGATTTCCAAGTTAACCTTCCTGGTACCAAGATTAAGCACTGGTTATTACAGAAATAGTCTTCAGGCAAAGCTGAAGACAGGGAGTGACAAACTGTTAATTGTGGGAAGGCTGCTTATCCACGGTGGCTGAACACAGCATACAAAGCAATCCATGCAAGGTTACACTCAATATTTTGTAAGTTCTGCATGGGTAATAAAATACCCCATTGCCTTCTTTAGTGTCCTCCATCTCACCTTCCCCATTCAGCTGGAACGGTGCTTACGGATGAACTATCTCCAGAGAACAGCACTTGGAAAACACAGTGCAGCACCAGGCACTTTAATGACTCCAAGGCTGTTGTAGGGTCACCACGGACAGGGGAGAGATTCTTGTTTCCCAAAAAGGTCTCACAGGAGACATCTTCCCAGGCTTCATATATCTGCCATCATGGTGTATTCATTCGAGCACCAGGATTGATTTTTTATTAAGTGTACTTATCTCTGGAGAACTTTACCCAAACTTTCCTCAGTAATATCCAGTTCTTGTTCTCTCATGACTTTAGTCATGTTGTCCAGTGCTCGGTAAAGAAGAAGAGCATGTGACTGTTTGCTTGCTTCATTCTGACCCACCTCCCTTAGGTCAGCAGCATCCCATGTTGCTCCGGGTTGGCACAACAGCATCCCTTCTCTACAGGCTTTGATGTGTCCTCATCTCCTCTGTGATGCACAAGACATGGAGGCTGGATCCCATGCAAATTCAGCTCTCCCATCCCATTGCTGTGCTGCTGTGACAGGGTGGCAGTTTGTGCTCCTGTGCTTCTGGGGTGGACATCTGTGTGCTTGATGCATCGGCACAGAGAAAATACACTGGTGATCCTGGATCTCTAGAGTTTTGAACATCGGTTGAAAGAAGGAAAAATAGAGAAGAAAGCAGGTATTTTGCTGGCCTGAGAGAGTCTAGAGAGCAGGTGGGAAGCTGCCTGCTAAGCTGGCCAGTTGCTGAGAGGTGGCAAAGAAAGTTGGCACAGCAACTCCTGATGTCTGCCTTCTCCGAGCAGGTGACGAAGGCAAGCTGTTGTCTCGATTCCCACAGTATATTTTCATTAAGCTGTGGCAGATGGCAGCAGAGGTCACCGCTTCCACACCATCATCCTTTCAGCAGAAAGGTGTCAGGGAATCTGACACCTCAATTACTAAAGCAAGATTCATCCAAACAGCATCCAGGATGAAGGAGGAAAGGGAATTAGAAAAGCTGCTCTCCTAATTTCCATGAATCCTCACCTTTGAGAGAAAATCTGGGACGAGAACTTCCCTGATAAACAACATATTTCTGCCTAGCATCCCGACACAGAAGCAGCTGCGCTGAGAACCAGCCACAGACACCAGAAAAATGGCAATTAAGTCCTTGTGGAAATGAGAGCAAAAAGCACCCCTTGGAAAAGGCCACTGATGCTAATGAGCTACAGCAAAGTCAAGGGAGGATCAATTGATCTTATCCCAGCAGAGAACTGCTGCTCACTTCCTTCTAGCCTGTGAAACGTGCAACATGAAGTGAAACAAAGCTGCCATGCTTTGCTTCACAAGGGTTTTCAGAAGTCAGCTAACCCACACCAATGCAACATCACCACTGACTTCTTTGTGTTCAGCGTGAAATGCGGTTCTGATACAGCGGTGGGAAGCAGGATCTTTGCTGAGACATCAGTCTTTCTCATCCCAGCTGTTAATACCCACTTTCCTTTTACTACTTTACCATTACTATTTCCCTACTTACTACTATTATTAATCCTTGCTTTTGTAATCCATACAGTTCTCCATGGCAAAGAAGATGAAGTGAAAGTCTGACCTCATCAGAGCTCAATGAACAAGCAAAGCAGAATTTATTTGTTCTTATTTTGGAGTCTCAAAATCATAATACGATTTTGGAATGATGAAATATCTCAGATTGGCAGCTCTGCTTGGTGTTACTCATTGAGTTTCCTTCAATAACAAAAACACAAAAAGCATCGGCCCATAAGGAGATAACAAATAAGTTCAACAGGACTGGGCAACACTAAAGCCTGTGCTTTCTTTGTGAGCAGTTTCTCCTTAGTATTTAGGAACGACATCAAAACTCCCAACTGGAAGACATCAGAGATGTTTGGAAGACAAAAACATCCAGCACACAAAATTTAAAAAAAAAAAAAAAAAAAAAAGCCACCAAAACCCAAACTTCTTTTTACTGAAACTTTTCAACTTTTTGACAGAAGCTTGAAAACACTTCTAAAAAGTTCAAAATATTTGGGGTTTGGCACAACAAAGCCACCGTCATTTCCAGCAAACATTGCTGAATGCCAGAAAATTTTCATTCTGGGGCCAGAACTGTCCTTTTTTTTCCCTCTCGTGCTCTAGAGATGGAGAATGGAAAAACAATGCACTTTTGAGATAATAAATGTTTCCAATTCGTTGAAAATTCTCTTTCAACCAAAGCTCACTACAGACACAACCTGTGCAGTCAGGTCCGCTCATGACACCTCCTCCAGCCAATACAAAGAGAGCACCACGAGCATGAGGACATTAAATAGGAAATGATCTCTTCTTTTTAAAATGGAAAAGTTTGATTGCACTGACCTCAAACTCAATGCTTTGTTAATGGGAGAAGGGAAAGCTACAGCTGGGGCACTTAGAGCTTGCTAGATCATACGCGTTTTCTTAAATGCTCGCAAAGCAATGGGCTATTCCAGGGTTTTCCTGGAGGAAAAGCGATCACAATCTGGCCTTTGTTATCCAGCTTATTCTCCAAGAGTTCCTACTTGAGGGCCCCTGGAGCAGATTCTTGGAAGAGCTCCATTTTGCACCCCAGCCAGAAAGCTCCGAGTTTCCGTATATTATTAGCACACAATGGAGCAACGTCAGCCCGCGCTGGGAAGGGCCCCTGGCAGCCACAATGCTCCCAGCCCCAACCCCACACCGGGCAGGGGAGAGGGGCTCCCTTCTGGGGAAAATCCACCTCCTCCTCCTCCTGCATGGCCCTGGTGTTCAGGGACAGAAAAGGCAGGAGGCAAAGCAGCAGAGAGCAGTCAGGCAAAGGCACGGAGTCAGCCAAAATACAGACCAAGGGCTCCGGGAAGAGTTGACTTCAGCACCAGCCTGCCCTCAGCTGCTTTTTTGGCTTGGGCTTTGCCAGATGACATTCCTGGTCTGAAAGTGCTAGATGGGTTTGGTTGGAGGGCACAAGGAAACTTGATTCCTGTGAGTCACTTGCAATCTCTGCCACCACCACTATGGATGTGGGCTGCTGGCAATGCACAATCTGCATCGAAACACGCTGTGTATCCCCAGGCCCCTCTTCCTTGGTGCTGCTCAGAGCTTTTGGCCTCAGACCACTGCTGCATTACAGACTCCAGCTGCTCAAGGAAAGAGAAAAAGAAAAAAAAAGAAAAATCTCCGCATGCAAAAATTCAACTTTTTGTAAGAAAAGCCCCACAACTCCAAAACTAAAAATGCTCGCCAGCACAGCAAGCATTTGCCAGCACATTTTTGATTTTTTGCCAAAATATTCTAGCCAAAATTTTGGAGGAAAAAAAAAAACCAACCCAGAATTGTCTATGGAAAGCAGATACTTCTCACGAAAATATTCATTTAGTCAAATCCCCAGGTTTCTACTGAAAGTCAGCATCAGTGGAAAATGCTGACGAGCTCTGTTATTGGCACAGCTTTAATTTTCCTTTGTCTGGAACAGACATGGAGAGGACAGCATCTGTCAATTGCAGTCTTTTGACTTATGTTATTATTTAAAATGGTCTATTATTGTATGTGGTCTCCAGGAGAGGTTCAACCCATCACGGTGCTGGGTGCTGTGTACACACATGGTCTCTCTTCGAGAGGGATTATAATTTGAGCACAAATCCTGGAGAAGAGAAATAGTTGGAGCATAGGGTAATTTCACATTGGTCCCAATCAGCAAAGGGATGCTGTGCTCACCCCTGCACCTGCTCTTTCCTTTGGTGCTTTGTTGCTCAGCCATGCCCCAGCTGCTGGGCTCAGAGCTCCCCAGGAGATGCAGGAACCTGCCCAGCTCTGCGGGCAGCTGCAGAGCAGGGAGCGATGGGCCTCAACCCATTTCCCTACCCTTCCACTGCAATCCTACTTGCTCCTTCCCATGGATGCTCTCCCAACCTCCCTTCTGCAGACTTCCATTGCGCTGACCACATTGAGCCCACCCATTCTCCTGCCTTCCCTGACATGTGTGCAATCCCACGTGCCTGTCTATCAGGCTCCCTTCTACCCCAGCCCCATCGCTTCATGTCCTGCCCAAGCTGACACAATCCCTTTAGGTACAAGGGAGCAGTTAAGAGAAGGATCTGCACTGGTTTCAAATAGTTTCCAGCACTGGTCACCCCCTTCTGTAAGAGATTAAAAAAGCATTGCCAAGAAGGGAGCGAGGGAGAAGGAGAGCACAGGAAAATAAATAAATAAAGGTATATAGTTACTTTTGGTTAGTCTCTATGTGCAGTCCCATCCCAGGGCGCCGTGCTCTGCACTCATTTGAGGTATTAGTCACTTTTTCCATTAGAAGCTCTTATTCTATGGGGATTTATAATGTATCTGTAAAATTGTCTCCAGGCTTTGCTTGGCATCTGAGCTCTCGATTCATGGATAGAATGTAAAGAAACTGCAGTTGTTTGATTTACTGGGACAGGGCACAGGGAGGGAGGGATTTTTTCCATGCTCAGCTTGGTGGAAATAAATTCACGTCGTGCTTTCAGGACACGATCCTTTATAATTCTAGAAAATACACCAGTTGGGTGCAATCTCAGACCAAGTTCTCAAGCATGGTCTTCCCCACAGCTACAGGGAAAGCCTTGCCCTTTTCCAACCCTACTTCTACAAGGGACGAGGCACAAACTCCAGGATCCAAACACCCTGGTGCCTCTCCCATCAGCAGGGTGTTCCTGGCCTGGCTGTTCCCACGGACTTCTACTGTAGACAGGGATTGGTTGAGAAGAAGGGCAAGATCCAGTGCAGCAACACACGGCAGGACCTGAACCTCCTTGCAGCGCTGATCAGATAGGCAGCAGGAGCTTGAGGTGGACATTGCAGGCAAACAATAACCTAAAATTGGAATGTGGCAAATTACTGATTCAAACGCCAGCCTTCCTCTCCCCCTCTTGATTAGCAAACCGCTGGGGAGCCAGCCCTGATTTTCTCCAGACAGTCGTGCTCAGCTCCACTCCTTTTGCTCAGCCCTGAGCTGCCCACGGGGCTGCAGCCCTCGTTGGTATTCACGCTGCGTTGCAGCCCTCCCTTCCCTTCATGGGCTGTTCTGCTCTCCAGCTGGATCACAAACTTTTTATCTGCATGCACAGCAGTGATTAATAAGTTTGGTTTCTAATTTTTTTTTTTTTTTTTTTTCAGGGAAATATTTAAGCTGCAGTTTGCAAACACTTCCCAGTACACTAACTCAACTACTCGCACCTAATAATAAAGCAATCTCCAAAACACACTGCAAGCCAAATCCTCCTCCTTTTCTTTAAGGAGAGGTGTCATTATTTCATGTTTCCATTCATTGCGTGTAAATGAAGCCTCGAGAAACAGACAGGAGAATATGTAATGAAACAGAAGGATGTATTGCAGAACTGGAGTGGGAAATCCCACAGCTGAAATCCTCTCTCCCATTTAAATGAAAGGCAAAAGCACCACTGCCCACCAAGGAGCCAGGATTCACCCCAGCACTTCAGGAGACAGCAGCACACAGGGTAGGCTGGGAAGGGTTCAGAGTATCAAATGAAGCAGAGCAGAGACACGAGAGGAACAAAGGAAGTTCACGTCGTTATAATTTATTGATGATCTTGGCCTGATTGCTTCAGTGTTTTGTCTCAGCGGAGCGCACTGCTCAGCACTGAGTCCTGCAGGTCACCCAGTCGTACCGATGTGGAAATGATGCGACGGCTTACAGACAAGTTTGACTTACAAGAAAATAAATAAAATAAGCACCAGGATGGGACTCAGCCTCACCCAAGCACTTGCTGGGAAGCAGCCAGGATCTCCTGACCTCACTCCCAGCAGAGCGGAGCTCCAGGAATTCCCTCCCCATAGCTCACATTTTTCCAGCTCTACCAATTCACCCAGTGAGTGCCATGGGAAATCACTATGGCTCAGGCATCCAAACTTGCTTAAGAATGAGCCAAACTGATTCTTTTCTTCAAGGAGGAGGGTCTTAAGGAAAATAAAATGCTGGGGGTTCTTTGTCCCTGTATCTTGGATACGGAAAAACTCCCACGCTTGTCAGAAATAAGAGCAGCACCGGCAGCCCGTGGCTTTCTCTTTTTCTTACTCTTTTTTATTTCCTTCTCTCCAGTGTATGCAAGTGTGTGCCTTAAAGCTGGATGACACAGTGATGGGTTTAAGAGACAGTGAGTGTTGAGATGCCAATTTCTAGTGTAATACAGCTTCTTTCTTCTGTGAACACGGGTGAAAAATCAAAAGAAATAATCCAGAAGGCTGAGTGCACTCCCTGGCCATTCAGCACGCTCATAAATATGCCTAGCGAGATGCTTTGTGTAAAAAACTTCTATTCTGCATTTTGTTTAACTGTGAGTCAAATCGTCCATCCCCATCTTCTGCCTGCACTCCTCACAGTTAGTGGGGCTGCATTCCCACCCTGCTCCCCATCAGTTTTAGGCTGATGGCTTACATTTAAAAACTAGCAGGTTCTCATTATTCTTTTTTTTTTTTTCTATTGATTTTTCTCCCACTTCCAGCCAAATGCCCGCTTGCTGGTTGCCTCTTGGCAGAAAATAAGCTGCTGTTACAGTAAGCAACTCCCAAACAAAGAGTTTTAACTAGATTCGCCCTTTGGCACTAGCTCACCATTCAACAGAACTTAGGAGAAAGCCTGCCATTTCCTGCGCACCGCTAATGCTCCAGAATAAAGCAAATTTGGAAATGAAATTAACTACGTCTAAGCTGTCATTTCCTTTTTAAGGCTGGAGGAGCCCTGGAGACCATCAGCTACTAACAAGAAGGGGACCCTCCAGGTCCAAGCTGGATGCACAGACACTCAGGAACAAGCAGACCTTTGTTATCACCACTCACACCAACACACACGCAGATGTCACCGGGATGAGCAGCCTTTGCCCACAAGGGACACTTTCTGCACGGCGGCCAGTTTATTCCTAAAGAAATATATGCATGAGCACATTGCATATAGCACATCACCCTGAGGACGGCTGAAATAATTCCTTCCACGCCTGCATAGACCCTCCGGTGCAGGGTGGGATCCAGCTGCCTTAACTCCTTCTTGCAGCCACACATAGAAGGGCTGAAGGTATTGAGAGGTTTTGGCACGGAGGAAGTTTTGGTTTGGTTTTGAGCATCGCCACCAAACCTGCCGGGACTCCTTTGATGGACAGATTTTCTTTAGTTGTATTTCATAAACACAAACTTATAAATTGAGGAATCGGAAAGAAAAGAAAAAGAAAAGAAACAAAAGCATAACGACCACATTTCTCCGAGTTTTAAGAACGAGCATAGCAGCTCACCCAGCAGCGCAGCCCCACCGCGAAACGAAGTTGTGGAGGGACAGTCCCGGAGCTCCCCCGGCCCCGAAGCACTGCGGGCTCCACTCCGGCCCTGCAGCCCCATCCCCATCCCGGGCAGCCCCCCGGAGCTCGGAGAGCCGGCACTTACCAGCTGCAAAGTGCAGAGGAAAATCAAGGTGCAGCGTCCGGTGCAGCATCCCATGGTCCCCGAGTGCGCCGGGGCAGGCAGCGGGATAGGGACAGCGGGGACAGGGATAGCGGGGACAGGGACAGCAGGGATAGGGACAGCGGGAACAGAGCACCCAGCTCACCGCAGCCCCGGGGCTCTCCCCGCCAGCAGCACGGAGCGCAGCTGCCGCTCGCCGCCGCCGGGAGCGAGGCGGGCGGGGAGGGAGGAGGGAGGAGGGACGGAGGTCGCGGCGGCTGTCGGAGCCCCTCCGGGAGTCGGGGAGGAGGCAGTGGGGCCACAGCTTAAAAGGGCAATGCTCCACCGGACGTTCCCGTCCCGCAGGCTGAGGCGGTTGGGATGAACCCCATGAGTGCCGCTGGGATGTTCCCGGCCCCCCCGGGCACGGCCCGCCCCCGGGAGGCTGAGCCAGCCGATCCCAGTTTATTTATTTTCTAGAGATGGGAGATCCCGCTGCTGGCCGAGGGTGTGCCAGCACTCCGTGGATCGGGCATGGAGACTATCGAGCATTTCAGGCGACAGGAATCGGGACCTCCTCTCCCCTCGCCACGTGCGCCCCTCACCTTCTTCCTCAGATAGATGCTGGCTTACTCACCCTAAAGTCTTCATGCCCGGGATTAACCTGAAATACAATAACTGTTTCCATAAACTTTGTCAGTTAAAGTGCACATGGAAGACAAGCACAGGGGGATAAGACACAAAATTCATTAAAATGCACATTTGTGAGTGTCTTAAATTACCCGGATTTGTATATGGGCTACATCACACCTCAGTGGTCTCATAAGTGTGTAGGGGAGCATCTCCTTCTGTGGAGAGTTCCACAAGAGCACCATCTAAGAACCACCCACCATACCACGCATCTGCAGCAAAGCAGGTCCAACTGCTTCAGTTGCAAATGGCAGAGATATCCAGGAGCACACAACCACCTCTGTTAGACCACTGAGCCTCCACATTGCCTTGCCTCCTGCCCAGAGGAGTGGGAGCAGAGAGCTTCTGTCACCTCTCCCTGCTTTTGCTCAACCCATGCAGCAGGTAACACACAGACATGCCAGGATGGGGATGTACTTACAGCTAAGCTTCACCAGAGTGGGATAATTAGCTTTTGGAGAGTCACGTCTGATGACAATGTCATCTCTTTGCAATCTCCATGGCTGCATGATAAAGTTTGCTTTGCTCTCAAACAACTCAGGGCTCCATTCCTGCCTCTAAAGCAGCATGACTTCGGGACTGTGAGTGATCAGCCCCACTGCCCTCTAAATACTCATACCAAGTTGCTTTTTGCAGTGGTGAAGGTGGAGATGGAGATGGCAGCTGAAATGACATTCATTTTATTCAAGGAAAGCATTGCTTGGTTATAACAGAATGAAGCAGTGTTAGTCTTGAAGAGCTGTGAATGTTTGAAAACTGATAGTAACAAAGTTATTTTTATTCAAATCAGACACAGGGAGAAAAAGAACAAACAAACAAGCAAACTGTGAATACCTAAGGTTGGGAGATGGATTCTAAAATGATCTCAAATCCTACTGTTTTTAAATGGTAAAGTGTATTGATTATCTGACCTGTGCACCGAGCACAACCAGGGCAGCAATTAATGCAGTCAGATACAATAACAGACACTTTATTATGTGTGAAAGGAATACACCCAGTGAAGAAACCAATTTACTTCACCCAGAAAACTGTGGGCTGAAGAAGCTTTGGCACTAATTGTATTCCCAGAATGGTGGATTTTGGATGGCAGAGGCAATAGGAACAAAGTCCAGTTTATTTTTTTAGATGAACATAGATGAAACACTCCTCACAAACTGCATAGGGAGGCTTCACTCTGCTCTATGGGCTCAGGCAAGCTGACATCAGAGGGAGAAGAGGAGCTGAAGGCTGCAGTGCACAGGCTGGGGTCAGGCTGTGGTGCTATGGGCTCTGCAAGCTGCTGGAACAGTGGGAGCAGGCAGGGATGCAGCTGTGCAGGTTGGTACCAGCCCTTAGGGCCATTGCTTAGAGTTTCCTACATCTTTTGTTCCATCTCCTGCTTCTAACAGCCTCCCGTAAGTGCAGCTATTTTCCAGCACAGTTGTAGTACAAAGGAGATGCTGTGAGAAACAGCCAAAGGTATCTCTGCTGGAATCACATTTGACACAAAGAGGATTTTTCCCCCTGCACTTTTTTCTTGATAAGCCAGGGAAAAGGCAGCTCTGTGTTGGCTGAGCCCTGCATGCATCTGAAGGAGAACACACAGATCTTTTTAGCCTGTTTAGAAGGGTAAACATGTGATAATGCAACTGTACCACAAAGAGAGACTTAAAACTCCTAGAGCCTGGTTGTGTAATCCTAATTTATATGATTTCTTGGCATGGCACGGGGCCCTCACACAGAGGCATCTGCCCTTAAATATCCAAGTGGCCTCACTGGCTTTAGTGCAGCTGTTCCCATGCCAGTGTTTGGATGCTTGCTGCAGTGCCATGCTCTTCAGCATCTTCTGTCTATGGACAGCAGAGGAGGTGCAAGCAGCCCTGAGCACCCCGACAGCAGGGCTGGGCTTTGGGTTACTACTTGCAAGCCAATTAAAAAGCCTCCTGGACTTCTGGAAAATTCCTTATTTCAGTGTGAATAAATATTAACTTAGCTGAATTTGGACCTAAGGCAATAATAATAATAATAATAATAATAATGGTGGATCTTCATTATGTATATTGAATTAGCAAGTGGATTAACGAAGCACCATTGAATGGAGCAGTCCAGAGGCTGCCAAACACAGTGTCAACACCAGTGTGCACTGTGCCACCAGTGATGTGCCATGGGTCCCCACACAGGGCTGCTTGAAAGCCAAAGGGAATGATCCTGAGCTATAAACGCTGTTCCAAAGACCCCCAGCCATGGTGCCACATCCAAAGGCAGCACATGCCTGTCCCTGTGCTGCATGCTCCCCCCCCCCAGGACAGCCTTTCCAAGGTGGGACGTCACATCCTATTCTTCTGTCACACATTGGAAGTAAAGCTTGCTGCCAGATCTCTGATTGATGGCTCCTTTCCATTGTGCACAGCACAATTTGACAAAGGGAGGTGTTCAGCACGATAGGTTGGGAGTCCTTATGTAAGAACTGAGCGAGCTGCTCCAGGACACTGTGAACGTTCCGAATGAATGGATGAGGGCAAATCCTAGGGAATATATTGAATGCTGTGACAGCACCTCACTCATGGTGACCAGATGTGCCACCACTCCAGAAGCTGGGCTTTGTGGTGTTCCAGAGTGTCACACAGAAGACTTTTTTACATAGGAAAGGATAACTGAGCCAGAAAGGGTGGGAGATTATGTAATAAAGGGCAAGGACTTTTGATCTTCTGGTTTTAAATTTGTAATTTCTTAAAGCTCCCACTACCTGGGATAATGTCAAGGGAGCTGCTCTGGGACTGAGGCCAGCTGCAGCCAATGCTACCAAAGGAGAAGAAAGCTTAAGAGTGGTGGCAAATGCATTGTAGAAAACGAGACAGACCTGTGACAGCAAAGCACAGTGTTTTAAAAATCATTCTCATTAGAAAGGAAACGATCCCAGTGACTTTCATGCTTCGAAATAGCTTCCCAACAGCCAGGGGTGATCTGTAAGTTTTATCAGAACTGATGTGTGAATTCTGTTGTTTTCTTTCTGATCCCCGTGAAACCTTCGCT
Organism: Phasianus colchicus; assembly: GCF_987193195.1. Classification (NCBI taxonomy): domain Eukaryota; kingdom Metazoa; phylum Chordata; class Aves; order Galliformes; family Phasianidae; genus Phasianus; species Phasianus colchicus. The sequence continues at coordinate 9,044,234 of NC_143452.1, forward strand.
GCCGGGAGAGGACAGCTTCTAATCAGCTTCTATGGCATTTCAACACCTCATTTTGCATCTGTAATTCCCTAACATTACCTTGCTGAGCCACACAGCGCGTTCCCATCACTGTTTGATGAGGATGTGGAGGATGGCAGAGGTGGGAGGAGGATTCAGAGCACACAGCGATGTGAGCGCTTTGCCCACCCCATGCACATCACTTCTTCACAGCAACAGCTTGCATGAAGGAAACACGACTGGTATCTATCACACTGAGATGCATTTTTCCTCCTTGGGATTGCACACCCACATTCCCAAAGGAATGGCCTGGAGTAGGGAGGAGGGAGTTAATTCTAAGTGCCCAAAGGGTTAATTCCCACTGGAGAAGCAAGCTGTGGCAGCTGACATCGCTGCCCTGCAATCTGAGTCCCTGGCATGATTGCAGCCACATTTCCAGCTGCAATTTCAGGAGGCAGTGTGACCAAGAAGTAACTCAGTGCAGCTGCTGAAGTCCATGGGTATTGACACCAAGTGATTGCCTGAGGCTGCCATGCGACAGTTGCATTTCTCAAACGATAGGACACAAGAAGAGCCAGAAGGGTGAGAGCAGCCCCTGATTTGGGGCAGCCATGTGGGGGCTCTCTTGTAGACAGGCAGCTTCTCTTGTCTGCTTAGGAATCAGTGACAAACTTCCCCCAGCCAATTAAACACATGTACACAGGATAGAGCTGCCTTCCTGCCCTGTGTCAGCTATACTTGTTCCAGCACCAGCAACACCCAAGAAAGACCTAGAAACGTGTGTAGGCAGAAGGTCTGGTGGGGCTTTCCAAACACAAGTGGCTGCTGCAGCTTTCCTTTGGCTCCAGCTATGAATTGTCACTGCAGGAACACAAAGGATGCCTCAGTGCATTTTTGTACTTCGTACTGATGGTGCAAACACACACACCAACATGCACTCTTAGCTCCATGCACTCCCAGCTGCATTTCCACAGCCAGTGGCAATAGCCATCGTTGCTTGGTGAGGTTGCTGTGTTGTGGCTGCCAAGTGCAATGAACAGCAATAGCTATGAATGCTATAATTAATAACATGTAAATGTTATTTAATAAATGTTATTAAATAATAAAAAAATGGGCAGTAAATAATGATAATTATACAAAATAAATGTTTGAGAAGAACTGACGTTCCATCCCATGGCAGGAAACATTCCTTAGAATCATAGAACCACAAGGTTGGAGAAGACATATATCTCAATGTGTGAGTGGGAACGACCTCCTATCAGGACCTATAAGAACAAGACACCCCTTAAAGTCACACAAGCTTCTCAAACTCATTCCTTTTAAAAAGTGACCAAGACAGGAGCGTATGGTTTCCTAACACTGCCAAATGCTGCCAGTACTGAGCACTGCATTGATCCCACAGGGGTGTCACTGAACAAGTCAACCTAGAGATGCTACAGATACTACGTTTTGTAGCCAAGTAAAATTAATTCTATCTGAAAAAGCTCAGCATGGAAGAGACTGTCCCTGCCTTCTGTTTTGTTCTGTTATCCTATAATTTGTTCTTTGCTGCATTCCGTACGTGGGTGACTCTGGGTATAACAATTACTGCAATGGCAACTGTGCAAAAAGCATGTGGAATTTCATGATAGAACCAATTCATAACTAGAGAAAGGGGTGAGCTGGGAATACAGTGAAGGATGCCTTTGTAAATGTTATTAGTATGCCATTCTATATTATCTTATAGTAGGTATTTGCCACACATCGCAGAGATGGGAAGACAGCTATGCAGCCAGCCCAAATTCTGGGAACAGAGCAAACTGGATTTGCCAGGGAATGGTGTGCACTTATGTGCTTGCTAAGGAAGGCAGATGCCTGTGGCTTCCTTTCATTCCTGCTGAAAACCAGCCCTATCCTGCAGCCTTTGCACCTTCCATCTCAGCGCACACCAACAGGTTAACGATAACTGCTGGCTCAGGGCAACTTGCAGTGTGAGCACAGCAGCACTGCTCGCTCTCGGTTGGTAGCAGCAGTTTTGGGCCCAGGAAGATGAAAGTGTGTGTTTGGGACACGAAGGAAGCAGCAGCCATCAGGAACTCAGCGCAGCATCGTTACGGATGGAAAACGTTGCCCAACACTGCTCCCCTGAGGCTGCGAGCACAAGTACCGAATGTGGGATGTGAGCCCACAGCCACCGGTTCTATCGCTTCGACAGAAGAACCGAGATTAATATTCTCATTAGATCTTTTAATACAGTGTGTGCCTGATGGGAACCTCATTGTCCACTGGTTCGTGTTTACCAGAAAATAACGGTGCTTATCAGAAGAGACCACTTTGTCCTTAACTGGAGGAGCAAATTATCTAAGTAGAATTTTCTTTATGTTTCATACCTCCTCCTCTCTCCTTTGAATGCACACACATTGACGGCCCGTTATCTTCTTGTTGATGCAGGGGCGTTATGTGTGTAGCTGCCGTTAATGTTAATGAAAATGGCTCTTGTTAATCTCTCGTGCACCGATAGTAAGATAACAGCCTACTTATTAAGGGAGGCCAGATAGGAGTTGTACTGAAAACCAGCAGCGTATTGTCTCCGTGGGATTCATATGTAAATGTTAAAGCTTTGCTCCGGCCTGTCTACGGTTGTTGATTAAAAATAAATTAGTGATTATTATCAGTGCGCTCTCCAGGCACTTGTCTGCAACCATCACAAAGCACTTCCACCTTCTCTTATTCATATTTGATTTCTCATCACCTTTAGAGCATTGTCGGGTGGCAAGGTATGGAAATTGCCCTCCAGTGCCAACAGAGAACCACAGAATCACTGAGGTTGGAAACATCCTCACGTCCAACCCCACTGCTCACATCCCTCAGTGCCACATCTCCGTGATTCTGAACACCTTCAGGGATGAGGATCCCAACACCCTCTGTGCCACCGCATCACTGCTCTTTTGGAGATGTTTCCTAATATCTAATCTGATAACCTGGTGCAGCACGAGGGCATCACTGTGCATGGGGATTCAGATGGCACCAAATGGAGCCTGCATGCTGGGCTGGGCTGGGGTCTGGCTGGTTGGCACAAATGTGTTTCCCCTTATTAAAAATAATGCAGCTTTTAAAATATCTCCTTGACCCAAAGCAGGACTCTTGAAATAGTGTGTCTTGAAAAGCAGTGGTTTTGATGAGCATTTTTAATTCAAAAGAGATTCAACCTTCACGCAACATAAGAAAAAAAGAAAAAAAAGAAAAGAAAAAAAAAAGGAAAAAAGTAAAAAGAAAAGTAAAAAAAGAAAGGAAGAAGGAAGAAGGAAGAGGGAAAAAGGGGAGAAGGAAAAAGGGGAGAAGGAAAAAGGGGAGAAGGAAAAAGGGGAGAAGGAAAAAGGGGAGAAGGAGAAAAGGGGAGAAGGGGAAAAGGGGAGAAGGGGAAAAGGGGAGAAGGGGAAAAGGGGAGAAGGGGAAAAGGGGAGAAGGGGAAAAGGGGAGAAGGGGAAAAGGGGAGAAGATAAAAGAAATAGAGAAAAAAAGGAAAAAAGAAAAAAAGAAAAAAAAGGGAAAAAGAAAAGAAGAGGAAAAAAGAAAGAAAAAACGAGGAAAAAAAGGGGGAAAAAAAAGAAAAAAGGAAAAAGAAGAAAAAAAAAGTTTTCCAATATTTCTCCCAACATCTCTTTTGCCATTTTTCCACCCCGCTTTCCCACGTCACGATTCCCACCCCACGCCGGACGGTTCTTTGTATCTCACTTCCCACCAGCACAGCATCCACCCCGCACCCCGCTCACCCCGCCACGTCTCACCGCCTCCCTCCCTCCCGGCACACAACGGGTTAACCCGGCACCCACAATTCCTCGCGGCGCTGCAACGTCGCCGTCCGTGCCGTGAGCGGCGGCTGCGCCGTGCGGCGCCGGGCGGGACCGGAGCGGCCGCCGCGTCAGTGCTGTGCCGGTGCGTGCGGCTCCGTTCCTTCCTTTCCGGGCCCGGCCGGACGCCGTTTAGCCCTTCTGTTATATCCATCTCCGCTTTTCTTTCCCAGAGGTGGCTGGAAGCCGGCCATGTTTTGAAGCGCTTCTCTCGGACTCGCCTCGGATCCGCACGGCGCAGCTCGCGGCTCTCGGTGGAGGAACTGCCCGCCCCGCGGCTCTCGGTGAGCAGCGCCCTGACAGCTGCTCCGTCGGCATCGTTTGTCAGCCGGCACGGCCCGCGGGGTGTCTGTGCCGGGAGGTTGGAGCCGGGCGGGGGGCCGGGCTGTGCCGGGTTGGGCGTTGGGGGACATCTGCAAATGATGCACGGCGCGGCTGCCCTGGGCACGGGGTCACCGCCTATGGAGGTGTCCGACGTGGGGATGTGGCGCTCAGGGGTGTGGTTACTCGGTGCGGTGCGGACCCGAGAGCTCTTGTCCGACCTCAGCGATGCCGTAGAGTCCTGTCACAGCTCACACCAACTTTTTAGCATGCTGGATTTTCCCAGCGTAGAAATTCAGGTTGTGCGTTGTGTGATTGTTGCTCTGGAAGCGAACTGTTTGGGCTGGGAAATAAGTGTGTGAGGCTGAGCTGCCTGGAACTGCATGTTTCCGCCTTGCAACCTTTAGTTCAGGGTATTTATACCCATCAGTGGAAACATTCCTAAGCTGTACGCTTTGTTTAGTGCGTTAGATGACAATAATATTCATTTCAGGTATGTAGCACAGTGTATTTCCTTGCTTGGAAATAAGCAGAGGGGTTTTGTGCCCAGCCAGCTTCTGTGACTCAAGTAAGCTTGTGATAATGAGATCCCTTAACGTTTGCAGTGAATATCACTGGATTTAGGCCTGGCGGCTCTGAAGGCGTTCCCTGCTCTTACAAAGCTTGGAGCTTGACTTTTGAAAGGTGGGAAGCTGTACTGGGGCTCCCTTTGTGGATGGCTTACGTGGGGGAAGCTGGTGTCTCTGGCATGGACATATGTTCAATCTGCAGTTGGCCAAAGGTCTTTTGATAAAGGATTTTATACAGAAAAGCAGCGATGACAGAATCATAGAATGGCCTCAGTTGAAAAGGACCACAATGATCATCTGGTTTCAGCCCCCCTGCTATGTGCAGGGTCACCAACCACCAACCCAGAGCCACATCCAGCCTGGCCCTGAATGCCTGCAGGGATGGGGCATCCACAACCTCCTTGTGCAACCTGTTCCAGTGCCTCACCACCCTCTGTGTGAAAAACTTTCTCCTAATATCTAACCTAAACCTCCCCTGTCTCAGTTTAAAACCATTCCCCCTTATCCTATCCTCTGTCAGCTGGGAGGCAAAGGTTTGAAACTTGTGCGGTCTGTGGCCACTTGTGTGGTGTGGACATTGGCTTGGTCTACAAAGGATGCCTGGTTCATATAGTGCCCCTTAAATTACACAGGATTAAGTGCTGTTCAGAGTGTTAACAGAGGAATAGATGCTTTGGATAAAGGCATTGAGTTCTGCCACAGGTAACCTCTGCTTTTGTAACACATAGATAGAATTTTGAGTTTATTTCTTTCTGAGCCCTGTTGTCTTAGCTGGTGATGTGTGTAATTGCATTTGCACTGTTCTGTTGCACTGCTGTGGCTGGAATTCACAGGGAAGCAATAAATTGACATTGCCTCGTTCATACAAATTTAACATCAGTTTTCTTACTGGTAGGATTTTATGCTTTTGGTATTTAGTTTTCCAGTCATGAGCGTTCTGTGTCCTTTGGTTTTTCCAGGCTATATACTGTGAGTGAGTCACTTCTCTTTCTTCATGTGAATTGCCATTGCTCCCTGCAGCTGCATTTCATGCTTCATGAAAAATAGAGTGAGGTGATTTGGTCTGCACTGGAATTCAAATTCTTTTTTGTGCAAGAGGGTCCAATAATCACCTTGTTTTCTCAGAACTTAATTGATAAGGAAACTCATTACTTCTGATAGAACGAGAATCTTTTTTGTGTCTTCCCCTCAAGTACTCTGTTAGCAGCATTCAGCACTCCTCAGTGTCAGTCTGTGTCATTCTGTACCTTGGTTGGTGCATTTCTGTGTGTAAGGTCCCATGGAACCACGAAGTGCTTTTGGGAGGGGCAGTGGATGGCAGCAGTGGGTGTCAGGTTGGCAGGATGTGGCCATAGGAGGAGGAGTTCTGTGTTTCTCTTCCCTTGCCTGCTCAGCTGTGGCTGAATTACAGCTTTCCAACAGATGAGGTAGGATGACTAAAATTCCCCACGCTGTACGAAGTAAATGGAAAGGCAGAGTCGTGGTTTCTTCTTTTCTCTTCTTTATTCCCTCCTGTTTCTGTGGTGTTGTTTGCTAGGTTTTTATCATCGAGTTGTGCATTGATGGTACTGAACATCACACCAGTATCCAGCTCTTTAGTATGACTCAGATCTTGTTGTTGTTTTTCTTTTGTAGAATCATGGCAAGTCCAAGAACGAGGAAAGTTCTCAAGGAAGTCAGAGCACAAGATGAGAACAATGTGAGAAAACTGTATTCTGCTGTCATTTCCCAGAGCTGAATTGTCTTTCTGTCTGCTCCACTTATAGCTGCTGTCTGTACAAGCTAACCTATTTGTAGCACTTGTATGTCTAACTAATGGTAGCAGAGAAATAAGGATCTCTTGTATTTACATTAGTTCTAGTAATGTTTATTCATATATATGTTGTAACACGTGGCTGTGTGTTTGGCAGAAGGCTTTCAGAGGCTTTGAGTGCTGTAAGCCCTGGAGTCCAAGCAAGAGATGTCTTTGGTATAACTTACTATTTCAAATAGCTTGATAGAATGCTGCCTTAAATGCAATAGCCCAACAACAGCTTCATTCTTGTTTATGTCTTTCCCTACTGGTGTTTGGTACGTGATCATTTTATAATACAACTCAGGTAGGTGAATGCTTTCCATTCAGCATAAATAAACATTTAAGGGAAGCTGATGCTCTTGGGGTGGTGGTGGTTCCCAAAGAACTTTCCCTGCTGAACTTAATTCCTGCACAAGACAATTTCATGACCCAACTATTTGAGCTGTGCTTGGGGGACTTCCATGCGGGTGAGATCTGGTTATAGTTAGAGATGATTGTTTTCTCTCTTGCAGGTGTGCTTTGAATGCGGTGCGTTTAACCCCCAGTGGGTGAGTGTGACTTATGGAATCTGGATCTGTCTGGAGTGCTCAGGAAAGCACCGAGGCCTGGGAGTCCACCTCAGGTCAGCCCTGCAGACAAGAAAGCTGCTTTTTCTGTCGCTTTCCTTCTCTTGACAGCGTCTTTTAAGTGCCATATTTTTGTTTATTTCAATGAAGATTTGACCACCTTCTTAAGACACTCTTTCTTTTCATGCTTTGAGAGTATTTATTAACATTTCTGTATCCCTGTCCTTTTTTTTTTTTTTTATCCCTGCTGATGTATCAGAAAGTTAAAAAAAGCCATGATTTTTTTTTTTTTTTTTTTTTTTTGTAAACTGATTTTTAGTTTTGTACGTTCTGTAACTATGGACAAATGGAAAGATATCGAGCTGGAGAAAATGAAGGCTGGAGGTAACAGCAAATTTCGAGAGTTCTTGGAGTCTCAGGATGACTATGATCCCTGCTGGTCAATGCAAGAGAAGTACAACAGCAAAGCTGCAGCTCTTTTTAGAGATCAGGTAAGTTCTGTTGTGTGTCCTGGTGGAAAGCCAACTTGTCCTTGCTTTACAGGACCAGTGCCTATCTAGTATGAGAAGTTGTAGCTGGAATTGTGATTGTTTTCCTACCCATTTTAGGTTGCTACAGTAGCTGAGGGTAAGGAGTGGTCCATTGAAACTTCTCCTGCCAGGAACTGGACACCACCTCAGCCTAAAACGTCTCTCTCTTCCACCCATCGGTATGCACTGCTATTTATTGTCAGTACAGCTTTTGAATCTGCTGTTGCTGATGTTTGAGTGTCTGCTGCTTTTGTGTTGTCGATGGTGTTGTCTGAATAAATGTTTATTTTGCTGAAGTTTATGAATATGAGGAGGCAGAATTTCTGTTCTTGTAATTCCTACCCCCACCTCCACCTGTATCTTAAAGAATACACTTGAGACAGTTGAGATGGAGAGGAGGAGGAGACTCCCTGTTTCTGTTTTGACTTGCAGTGCACCTGAGATTCATTGTGTCAGTCATGCATAGTGTGTCACTGCTTTACCTTCACTACAGATCAGCTCCAGTTCACAGTTGAGTGCCAAAGAAAAAGGCTTTTCCTTATGGCACTAATTACTAATGAGAGCATCAGAACTGGACAGCAGTTCTTTTTTTCTGCCTTTGCCTATATGTTTGTTATTTTTTGCAATAAACAGTCAAGTTAACTGAACAAGTAATTGTAAATTGGCTTTTAGTGGTTACATTAAAGTTCCCTATGTGTTAGGCCAAAGAAATAATCAATTTCACACCTGATTTGTGATGATATACAACAAGATACATTGCTGAACTAGTGGTTTTTGCTATAGACTGTTTCATTGTTCAAATCTTTTGTTGAAGTAGTTCTGCTGGACCTTCTCAGAATGCAACTGCCTCTTCTGACAAGGCTTTTGAAGACTGGTTAAATGATGATGTCAACTCCTACCAAGGGTAATGCAATATTTATTAACTATTTATTTGTGCCTGGCAGTCAGGATGTTACACTACAGCTGTGCAATTGTGATGCTGATTCACTGGGCCGAACAGTTACATCCAAATGTTACAGTGGTAGGCTCCAAACTAGGTAATTCTTAGTGTATATAGTATCTTAACATGTTTTAGTCTAAGTCTATTCTTCTCCTTTTTTTCTCCTGTTTTCTTAATATTGCTTCACAGAATCACAGAATGGCCAGGGTTGGAAGGGACCTCAAGGATGATGAATCTCCAACCCTCCTGCAACATGCAGGGCCACCAACCTCCCCATTTAATGCTAGACCAGGCTGCCCAGGGCCCCATCCAACCTGGCCTTGAACACTTCCAGGGATGGGGCAGCCACAACCTCTCTAGGCAGCTGTTCCAGCACCTCACCACTCTCTCTGTAAAGAATTTCCCCCTGACATCCAACCTAAATCTCCCCTCCCTCAACTTAAAACCATTTCCCCTCGTCCTGCAATTATGAACCCTTTCAAAGAGTTGATTCCCCTCCTGTTTGTAAAGGTTTACTTAAGTTTCTGGTGTGAGTGATCTGTTGGAGAATCATTAATTAGCAAGGATTCACCAGTGGATCCTTTTTGGTGTTAAGTTTCTGTTAAGAGGGTGGGTTTGTATTTTGGGTGCAAGGCACTCTGCTAGTTCAGCAGCTGTCAGCACTACCAGACTTTTTCTTGCAAGTGTGTTTTAAAGTCTGCAAAATGATTATTCATTTATGCTTTATATTTTTGATTAGTGACTTGCTTTAATTCAGTCTGCTAATACAGATCCTGTTTATTCCTTTTCTTATTGTAGTGGCCAAGAGAATCGCTACGTAGGGTTTGGAAATACAGTAACCCCTCCAAAAAAAGAGGATGACTTCCTGAATAATGCCATGTCTTCACTGTACTCTGTAAGAAAATACTTGAGGACTTCTTTGATCTGCAGTAGTATTTTCTTCTGTTTCAAATGCTGTTGTTATTGCAGTGCAGATAGGCAAGGGAAACTAAAGGCTGCAAGTAGGTACAAAGAGATGTAGAGCAGTAGATCAGTTCCCAGTGCAAGAAAAATACTGGAGAACTTGGAAAGTTAAGCATCATGTATGAGATCAGTTCTTAAAGATAAGAAAATGAGGATAAATGAAAACATAACAGCATATGGCTGTACACTGTCATGAGTAAAGCAGAGATGGTGAAAGTTGGGTTGTTGGAAGGAAACGTGGAGTAAAGTCAGGAGCTGTCATATGCTGCAAAGTAGCTGGGCAGGACAAAATTTGGCATTTGGAGTCACTTAGACAGGTAGTAAGGTTTTTGACCAGGGTTAGTGGTCAGTGCTCTTCTGTAAAGCATCATCATATGATTTGGACAGAGAAAATCTCTTGTGTTAATGTGCTTGGAAGCTGTATTTCCAGTTATATTGTAGACTGTAGGCTAGAGAGTTAAAGTTAGGAACCACATCTATAATACATTGCAGATGTGCTTAGACAGCAAAAAAGAGGTGGCACTGTGTTGTCCAAGTGACTGTCAGCTGTTATTGGATACATGACGTCATTGAAACACACAACTAAAATGCCCTCTTCTGACCAGGAATGTGTATTACAGTGTAATTCTAAAGCATTTATGTGTATTCATCCCAGTGAGGAAACCTAGAATGTAATGTGTTACTTCAATATCCACTCTTTAAACAAAACCTCTGTACTTTGGTGGGATTTATTAAAAAAAAAGAAGATTAGAATCATTCTCCATTCTCCTCCTTCACTTTCTTTAGCTGGTTTCTTAGAGTAATTGTTTTCACACAGCCATTTCTAACAGAATAACAGCTGCAACTCACATTTCTGCACATTGCAGCATTTTGTCACAAGTAATGGAGATTCATTGCTATTATTGCTATTTTACAGTTGAGTGGTAGACTGCCTTTTTTGCTCTCGCTGGTGGGTGATTCTTATGTCCCTGGGACAGGCTGTGTTGGAGCACATTTTGACTTAATTTGGCATGTAATAGTGAACACTTGGTTATCATCTGTTACTGGCATTCATATAACTTGGTGCATTCTTGCTTTCTTTTAAAGGGATGGAGCAGTTTTACAACTGGAGCAAGCAAGATTGCCTCAGCTGCTAAGGAGGGTGTAAGTAATCACAGTGTATTTCAGTGTAATTCTTGTGAACTAGAAGTGGTTCTGTCATCACAATCTGGCTTCTAATAGAGATCTGTCTTTAAAAGCATTACCAAGACAGACTAAATCCCATTCGTTGCATCTCTTTGCCTATGGTGTATGAGATACTGGCAGTGAATGTTCCTATCTGCTGTATTTCTCATGTTTCTGAGTGGTCATTTCTTGTAAATTCAATTCTGAGTTTTCCATTTGTTTTGGAAGGGATCTCTCAGCATTTCAGATGTGTGTGTTTGCTAGAAATAAAACCTTTGATTTTTAAATTTGAACTTCTTTTCACAGGCTACCAGGTTTGGATCTCAAGCAAGTCAAAAGGTGATCATAGATTAAGCTTAGATCTTATTCACATTTAAAAGCCAGTTGTTGTCATGCATTTGTCTTACCAATTGATTCAGTTTTGCGTGTTTATCTTCATGGTGCACAGTAATTCTTAGGTTCTAGCTCTTATTTCCATGGGAATTGCAGTTACTGTGATCAGATTAAATAGAAAACAGACCATGATAATCTGCTGTGTATGTAACTGTCAGGTGCATTCAAAAGGCAGCAGAATGAAATCCTTCAATTTGACTGTGGACAGAAAACACTCCTGTTTTATTTGTGTGAAGCTTAAATGTCTGTCTTAAAGTAGTTTTCTTTTGTGAGTGATCTGATGTGAAGCAATCCATTCATAAATCCTGTTAAGATATTGCAAATGTGAACTGCTTAATAATGTTATTAAGTTCATTTGATTGGGTGCACTTATAACAATGGAAATTCCAGAAATATTTCCTCCTTCAAACTAAGGTTAGAACAGAGACAGCTAGACCTGAGTTATGCAGAGCTGTGATGTAAGCAAGATCTATTTGCATAGAACAGAATTAAATTTGAATGTAAAAACCTCTAAAAGGAGGGGGTTCTTAAAAGTGCCAGTATTCTGAGTGACTTGCATATGTTAATGCCTTGTATAAAGTATTTGACTTGGAGCTGTGACTGCCTGTATGCACAGCCTGCCTGCCTGGCACGTGGCTGGGCTGCTCTTGTGCCATACACATGTGAAACTGCAGGTGTTGGAGCAGGAGATGTGTGCAGTAGGATGGCAGTGCTCCACATAGCAAGCCAAGTTTGTGTGTGATTTTTCACAATGAACAAAAATGTCTTGTGAGAGCAGCCAAACTTCATACCTAGGAGCTTTAAAATATTTACTGTTTGGCTTACCTAAAAAAAAAAAAAATAATGCAGTGTCTGGCAGGTCTTCATTTTTCACTTCAGCCAGCAGTTTCCCTTTCAGAGAACTGTTTTTCCTCTATAATGTGTAAATAAAATGCAGAGTGTACAAACTCATCGCATCTACTGACAAGGACCTCAGCAGTGTGGCTCCCTGCAGCCTAAGCTGTGTCATTGAAGCTCACATTTGCTTCCTGAAACGTCTTCTATTCCTCTGTAGAACAGGCATAGCATCTTACTGATGGATTTATTAAAAGTGCATTTGATGTCCTTGGACCAAATGTATGCACTGTCAGTCTTGTCAGTAGATGTGAGGTTGGTGGAGGTTGATGCTACGTAACTTGCCTGAAAGAGTGCTTCCAAAGTTTTGCTAAAAGCTGCTTCTTCTGCCTTCCTTGCTCTTTCTCTTTTGCTGTCTGGGTAAAGTTTTGGGGCTACAAGCAGCAGCCAGAGCCGGTAACACCCTCACATACGTTCTTGTGCATGGACTCCTTGTCACTGTTTGTGCTGAATATGTGCATTTGCTCTTCAGCTGTCTCCTTTTTTTTTTTTTCTTTTTTTTCTTTTGTGCCTTAAGTCAAATCTGTTCAGAATAATGTTGTGTGTTTTGTATGGTAATGTTCCTTCAAACCTACCTAAAATAGGTTAAAACGGATAGAGATATCCGGGCTCCCTATGCTCAGAAAACATTCTGTGCTTCTTTCCATGCTCCCCATAAACACCAATTTCAGGATTTCCTTTTTGCATGTCTGATCCAGGAATGCAGTATTCAAGGCACTACCCTGGGGTGCTGTTTGAAGGCAGGCTCTTTAATAAACACACTGTGATGTGGTGTTAGTAATGGTGCTATCCAAAATCAATAGTAGCAAAGGTAGTGATTTCAAAGGAAACGTACCCAAATCTCAGTTTTCTGTATTTATGAAATTGTGTGATTGAGGATGTGGGTTTACATCAGAATTCATGCTGATACAAGCAATAGCTTCACTTGGTATGGCTGAACTGTTGGTCTGTTATGCCTTCTGTTAGGTAACATCCACTCAGTACTCAGAGGGATCTGTCATATTTGAAGAATCCTATTCAATCCCCTCTGTTGTTTTATTTGAGCACTTTTTTAGCCTCACTTCCAGTGCAGACAATGTGAAACATTTGCAAACTTTGCTGTCTTGCTCGGAATTGTCATTTTGTGACTTACGCTGCAGGCTCACAGTTTTGTAAGGTGCCCTATGTAAGGTCCTTCTGGATCTTGTTTTGGGCTGTAAGAGAAGTTCTGAAGTGTGTTGTTTCCTCTCCCTGCCTACCTGCAGCCTGAAAAGAGATCATAGAAGTCTTCTGTCACAACGTTGCCTCCTGTGTATGGCTTAGAAACCATGGGCTTGTTATTAACAGACAGCACCAGCAGCACTGTGAGGCAGAAGAATTGGTGAAAAATGATCAGACCAGATGTAATTCTACATGTGATGTCACTGGGGGAGAACAGGAAAAAAAATAGAGTGGATGAAGTTGTTTTTTTCCAAATTCTCAGCTGTGGGCTCAGCAGAGGGCCTGTCCTTAGGCTGGTTGATGCATTGCTTCTGCTCCTGCTGTGAGGTCAGGTTTTGCTTTGGCTCTGGGCAGCCCCAGCAACCCTCTGCCACACGCCTGTGGTCTTGGTTTTCCTCAGCACTGTCCTGTGTGTGCTTTCAGCTCATTCTGCTTGTACGAATCAAAGCTTAAGGCTTCATGTATTTTTGGAGACACTGCTGAGAAACCAGTCTGCCGAAAATGTTGGCTGTGTTGTTGTTGTTGTTGTTTAAAGGAAAATATAACTGACTTTGTTTTTGTTTTGCTTTTAAATAGGCATCAGAGTTAGGTCAGACATTAAATGAAAATGTTCTCAAACCTGCACAGGAAAAGGTAACTTTGGAACTAGTAAATTCCTTACAGAATATGATCACAATGACTCAGAGAGCAATTGCATCCTTCTATCACAACTTCACAAGCTGTCAGCGTGTCCTTCTGTTGGGTTGTTTTTTTCCTTGTCCAAGCTCAGTAGTGAAGGGGAAGCATCAAATAACTCAGAGCTAAGAAGTCACCAAAGGAGGGTTAATGAATGCATTTCTCCCTGCTGTGCTTTTCTGTGTCCATGATAAGTCTTTATCGTTAGATATTCTTGTATAGATTTCATGGTTTCAGTAATGGAAGATGGGCTAAGAGAAAAATACACCCTAAATGGAAAGAGAAATCATTTTTGTAAATACCAATAACTGTGGGTGTTAAGTTAATAATCTTTTCCCTGCTCTGCATGTCAGCATTTTTTACATTCAACCAAACATCTTTAAGCCACTGTTGTTCCTCTGCTGCCTCATTGGAGACAGTAAAGTTTGGAGCAAAGTGTGTGTGTGTGTGTGTGTGTGTGTGTGTGTGTGTGTGTGTACACGAGTGGGAACAGGTTATCAAATAGAAATTAAAAAAAAAAAAGTCTTGCAACCTTTACTTGGTATTTGTGCAGAAACTTCTTGTAGCTAGTACCAAATTTTGCATGCATGCATCAGCAAAACACAGTCTAAAGTAACACTGAGCTGTTCCAGTTGTGCTGTTTCTTGGAAACATAGATAGTGTGAAGAAGGTTTTTCTTCTTACAATTATTACTGACCAGAAACATATGGCTAATGGCACTTTGAAAGCACACAAAGCCACCTGGGTGAATGTAGGAAGTGGCCATACCAAAAAGCAAGGCAGGCAGTCCTCCTGAATGCTTAGTGAGAGCTGACAGAGCCAGTTTTAGGGTCGTAGGGTGGCCTGGGGTGGAAGGGACCTCAAGGATCATCAAACTGCACTCCCTGCTACAGACAGGGCACCCCTGGTTCACCTCACATCAAGTATTGCCTTCCTGTTTCCTCTGGTTAAAAAAAGAAAATAGTGCTTTTACATCTTCCCCGTTTGGCATGTGTTTGTTCTGTGCTTCTGGAATTTTGGATCAGCTCCAAAATTTTGAAGTCTTTTGTGGCAGTGTGGTGATCTATTTACCTCCATACCTTTTCCCCATACGTAAGGATTTTGATAAAGCAGCCTGGTGTTGCTTTCTGAAGACAGATGATGCCACTGCTTTGGGATATGGGTTAATCTCCAGTCTGAAAAGTATATTTTAGTAACAACAGGAATTCCCTTGCATTAATTTTATTAATTCTTTACTCGGATTTTTCTGTGATTTGAAATGTTAATTGGGTTTGTCCTCCCCCAAATCATCTGCAGTGCTTAGGAATGTTATTTTTAGGGTGAAATTTTGGGGGGTGTCTTTGTTTTTAGTGCTCAGTGTTAGTGCACTGCTGCTTTCCTCAGGTTTCTGTGTATGCCCACAGAACATCTCAGCATATTTCAAAGGGCTGAGGTTTGTTCCACTGGAGATCAATGGAGTTATTATTATCTTAATGGATTATTATTCTTATCTTAAACTTGCTAGCCTTGACTTAGGATTACTGTGATTCATGTCAGGTTTTTGTTCTCGTTAATTTCTTGTTACAAGTTGATACCACAAGAAAACTTGTTTTAAGGCTTCAGCATTGCTCTGTTTGATGACTGATGACCAATACTTTGATTCATTAGGTGAAAGAGGGGAAAATTTTTGAGGAGGTCACCGTGGGGGTATCGCAGTTGGCCAGCAAGGTATGGAGAGGCCTGCTTCTCTTGGAGGAGGCCAAGCATAAGCCAGTCTCCATATTCTTATACAGCACTTTCAGTGACCACAAAACATCTTTAGTCTCTACTTGTGGTGAACAGAAATGCAGTTTTCAATGGTCGGTACTTGTTGGGGTACTAAAAGAGCTCTGCAGCTTTGATGCAGTCCTTTTAATGGCTTCACTGAGGGCACAGTGTAGGGCTGTAAGACAACCAGTGTCCTAAAGACACAAAGAAAACCTCTGCTGGAGAATATGGAGACAGCTTGCATTATATTTGTGTGGTTGAACTTACTAACATTGCATACCTTTTTCTTTGTCTTCTTTTGCAATCATTGCTTGGTTTTGTGGTAAGTGCTCTCTGTGCCTGCTAGGTGCAGAAGTCTTGCAGAATCAGTGTTACTTAGGAGGGTTGGTTTGTCTTTTAAGCACTGCAGATCATGTAGTATGACAGCTCAGTGCCCAAAGTGCTGGGAATGTTTGAATAACACAAGTTTCTGTGTTGCCTGTTCTGCTTAAAGCCTGGCAACTTGAAATCTGAATTTTGGGGTTCCTCCTCCATGCCTGTGACTTAGAATAGTGACTTCCATAGGCATCACTTCAGAATTTGTGTTTCTAACCCAATACCGGTTCAAAATAATAACCCTGAAAGAGGTTATTTAGTCGTACTTGCTCTAGAACTCAACATTTGTCCTGTTCACATGAATAATACTAGTTAGAATGAGTGAGAAGTGTATAAAATATTAGAGATATCCATACTAGTCACATGGAACATCCAAAGAGTAATGCTGCCATTAAGTTTAATTTCACATAAGAGGTAATCCCAACATTTTTGTCAAGAAATTCTAGCAGATGGTTCAAAAGCCCTTACTTACAGAAGTGGATGAAAATGCTGAACTTTATGTACTTCTCAAATCATCCAGCAGCGTGGGGTTGTCAAACGTGTTTCCTTTAAATCAACTGGAAATTGCCCATCAAAAGTGTAAATATTAATCGGTGTCGTGACATTTTTTGTAGCATGTTATCTGTATCTGAACAAGTGGGAGAATGTGTTGTGACTTTTGCTGTTGGCTCAGTCCAGATGAGAAGTGTGTTCTTTCTGCCTAGGTTCAGGGAGTTGGGAGTAAGGGATGGCGAGATGTCACCACTTTCTTTTCTGGGAAACCAGATGATCATTCTGAAAGGTATTTCTTTTGTTACTATTTTCTGTCTCTTTAAAACACATTGTTTTGTCTCCTGTGTGTTCTCTGCAATGCAGTAGTACCAGATATTTTTTTTTTTTTTTAAGTGAAGAAATTATTCTGTCTTAGGGGAAAAAATTGCAAGAAGTCCTTCTCTAATGTAGTTCAGGGGCCCATAAAGTTGTTCTCAGTCTGAGAGCAAAGTAGTGCTCTGCACCTTGATTTTTAACTGTATGCCAAATGCATCAATATCTTTGTGTTGTAGACAGGTAGCAATGTATTTGAATTAGAAGAATAACCAGTGCTGTTCTGAGAAATGCATCTAATTCTTTTGCCTTCTGTTTTTGTTTTAGCAGAGGATGGTAACATCGTTGTGGTCATTTCTGTTTATTGTTGTTTTTGTGATAACTAATTTATTTCTCTCTTCCTCTTTCTCCCCACCTTGCCAATAACAGACCAGCCGAGGGAGACAGCTACCAGAACAGTGGAGGGGACGGCTACCAGAACAGTGCTGTAGATCAAAGCTTCTGGGAGACCTTTGGCAACTCAGACCCACCGAAAGCTCATAAATCTCCAAGCAGTGAGAGCTGGACCTATGTGGACAATTCCACAGAGAAGAAGAGCTCTGATAGCTGGGACGTGTGGGGCTCAGGAACAGTCTCCAACAACAAGAACAGTAACAGCGACAGTTGGGAAAACTGGGAAACCAACTGGGAAAACACAGGAGGGGAGAGCAAGGCCAAAAAACCTCCTAAGGCAACAAAAAAGGCATCTTCAGCTGATGATAAGTGGGATGACTGGTAGAACTGTTAACCCTGTTTTGTGCAGCTAGGAAAGGGAGACCACGCTGGCTGATTGAGAGGAGAAAGTTTTACACGCATCTGGAGTATCTTGGTTGACCTTACTGATGTGTTACTTTTTGTGCTTTTTCCATTTGTTTTCCTTCTGCCCCAACTTAGGAAGAAAAAACAAGTAGTGTCTGAATCTTTTATTATGTGAAGATGGTTCTCTCATTTTTATGGATAGTGAGAAATACATGTTCTCCTTGCACTATTGAGGCTGGGTGCACTGACTTTAAGAGCGATCTGAAAGACACAAGCACGTTTTAATGCCATAGTGTTGCATGTGTAAGCTCATAGGTATTCATCCAGTCTTCATATAATTTGAGATGACCAGAGATGTTTAACACAAATAAAGAACAGGCTGTATCTTGAAAAGGCAGCCTTTCAACAAGCGAGCTGCAGTTGAGTAGATCCAGCTGAGATGCCTTATGGATTGCTGTGACAGGATGAGGTCTGGCAATTCAAACTGGTCTGTAAGATACTTTTTACTGGAGCTTTCTTTTTAATCTTTGTGAGATTTTTAGATTTTCCGAGTTATTTTCTCCCCTTAGAATTAATCAGGATTCTAGAGCTAGATGATTATTTGTTCCCACTCATCATTTGGGCAGCCTGAGCTATCAAGGGATGTTCAGAATGGCTCCTTGTGCACTGTGTAAATTCCTCACCCATCAAGCAAGAGGAGCAGCTCTCCTACATGGATGTGATGCAGTGCTGTGTATCCTCCTTCCTTGCCTTTCCCTTTCTCCCACTCTGAGTATTTTGTAGGGTTCTGTTTTGTTTTTTCTTTTGTCTTTTTTCCTTGTATCTATCTATGTTATCTATACTGACAAAAATGAGATCTTCCTGCTGTTTATGGCCTTCTGGACATCTGTTTGGCAACTCAGCAGTGAAAGGAGTTAGGAAGAAAAAAAGAAAAGATTCCAGTAAGAAAAAATGCATGGAAAATATGAGGACGTTGAGGAGAGAGTCTGGCAGTGAGCACCTTCCAGGATAAGTAGAAGTTTATGTTTAATAGTAAAACTTAGATTAAGCAGATGTTTTCCAGATTAATCTTTAATATGTCAAACTGTATCTCTCTCTGTCATGTACTTCTCCACGTTTTCTTCCTGGATCCTGTTAGAGGAATACAATTTTGGAAGCTTCAGGAACTCCTTGTCAGCATTAAGGAATGGAATAGAAGATCCAGTTCTGTCTCAGTCTTGACCCCCAAAGGTGCTTCTCGTTACATGAGCCATATTGTATACAAAAGACCTACGATCTTTTCACAGTCAAGGTGTTTGTGGTGGATCACAAATGTACGCTGCCTGAGAATAATCAAACCTCAATTCATGACATCATTACATAGTTTGCTTTGGTAGCAGCATGGAGTTCTTTACTGCGGACACAGCAGATCTTAATCCCTACCCAAAAAGCCTTTTATTTTTAAAAGTAGTGAATTGTTTGAGCAGCAATGGGTCAACAATTGGATCTTGATCGACCCGAGTTACTGAAGTTACCTCAAATGTTGTTCTATTTTTTTTCCCCCCATCAAGGAGGAAAAAAACTCATCAGAGTTTTTCCAGACTGTAGTAATATTGATAAGTCAAAAAGTTATATTCAGCAGCTAAAAAACAAAGGGGAAAGAGGAAGGGGACTATAAATCACTCCTAAATGTAGCAGATATTAAAGGCTTACAGTCTTTGCAAATACCATTCAGGTATTTGTGTCCTGATTCTGTATTGTTATTAGCATGACTTTTCAGATAACGAACAAAGCATTTTCCTAGCCTTCTCTAGCCCTGTCCTGCAACAGCTGCATTTCTTTTTTTCTTTTTCCCCTTTGCTTTTGCTGAGGCAATGCCCTGAAGCTCACACAGTGTGTGGTGCTGCTCAGCACCCAGATCTGGGCTGAGCCATGCCTGCTTCCCCATGGGGAGTGGTCAGAACAGGAGAGATCTGGGTTTGCAGCACTGCTGTTGTTGCTATTGACAGGTGGTGACAGCCTTGCCTATGGGATTTCATTCTCCTCTTCCAGGTACGCCTTTGTTATCACTCAGTTGCATTCATATACCTCTGTTGCCTACCTGTCACCTGTCTGTGGTGCAGTACATGGCTGTGATGCACATCCTTGAGGGCCACACACTGCAGGTGATGTGAAGGAGCACTGCTGTGTCCCCGACTGACAGTCAGTCCTTGTGACGTCTTGCAGCAGTGGCAGCAAAATGCATCTGCTGCACTGCATTGCCCAACTGCTGGTGTCTGTCTGGAGTGATGCGAAGCTGAATCAGCCTCCTCTGGACAAACTTGGTATGGTTTCTTTTCATAAAGCTCCTGAAATAGCTGATAGTGGGATAAGCTTTATTTTAGTGCTTTCAGTCAGTGGTAGTGTGACGTTTGCATACATTCTCAGCTGTGTGCTTTGCCTAGGAGAAAACTGGTTTATTTATATCTCTCTTGTAGCTATGATTGGTATGAGCCTTTTGTTTGCTTTTCTGCTTTTACTTCTGCATTTTTGAGATTTTATTTTCTACATATTTTTAAATGGCCAGAGCCCTGCTAAGGTTTTTGGGCATTAATTTTTCCTCCAGTTCAGGAGACAACGACAGAGCAGTGTCTCTCTTGATACAGTACCCAGAAACGTGTTACTGGAAGAAACTAAAAACCAACATCGTGGCAGAAAGTGGAACAGCAACCACAAATCTCACATGCTAATAGGCTTTGGTTTCATGGACCGATTGGTATTTTTTAGTGACTTGTTTGAATCTGTGCATTTTGTCATGTCTTCCAAAGGAGAGAGGATGAAATGAGGACTCTGTGTTGCACAGCTCCAGTTTTATTGGACTCTTTGTTTAAGAGTGGATGGTTCAGAAGCTTGTGCTGTTGGAAGTTATTGTGTGTAGAGGGAATGTTTATTAACATCTCCCCTCCTTTCCTCAATTCCTCTTCTTTTCTTTTTTTTCCACTCCTGATCATGAGCCGTTTTGATAGTTGAACATCACTTTCCTTTCAATCCCACACCAGTTATTAAACAGTTCTGAGTCATCCAAGCAAACTGCCAGGGGAGAACGCGGTGGCTGAAACTGCAGCTGGAACAAGCAGACATTGCAGTGGTGGATAGCAGTTTCCTTTGTACAGCTTTAACTTTGGAAGACACAGAGCAGTTGGATTCCTCCAGGTAGCCTGAAATCAGAGAAACATTAAGATGTTCAAGCTGAGTGCTGCTTGCCAAAGCGAGCGTTCCCAGCCAGAAAGCAAGGCTAATCCTAGGAGTTGGGGATTGTTTTAAAACATTTCACTTGTGTTTTGGTGCCTCCTAACAATCACTGTGTTTTCAAGAAGTGCTTGGCCAGCTATTCCTGGTGCTGAGACCTGAAGGGTAACGCTTCTTTTGTTTTCCCAGGCAGACATGTAACATTCCATCATGTATTTATGAGTGTGATGATCTGTGCAATAACTTAACAAGTGTAGGTAAAACGTTTCCTTTTTAATCCAGGATACATTTAAAGATACAGTGGTCTTCTTTGAAAATAGCTGACAGCCAACCAAGGTATTTCAGTTCTCCCTCTACTTTGGCAATTCTAAATTCCATTAATGATGGATTGAGCAATCAGTGACTTAAACAGAAATGAAGAAACACGATGATGCACATCGTTAGAGTTTGATTGTAACGGTTCACGGTGATCTCTCATTGTAGAGCCATTTTTCATTATTGAGGCCAGCAGAAACCTGGTCAGTCTGGAATGCTGTATCTTTAATTTTCCTGATGTGTTTCATGTGAAGTTCACAGGAATGGCAATTTCAGTGAACGCTATTCATTGTTCTGTAGAGTGATACCAGACTTGAACTGCAGTGTCATCTTTTAAAGAGCATTATAATAAAGCAAAGAGCTATGAAGCAGAGCAGTGTTAAGCCCTTTTTCAGGAAACTTCCATTTACTTTTGAAAACTTTGGGAAAAGTCATTGGTTTCCATCAGTGTCACTACGTGGCTTTTGAATAAAGCTGGTCTTACTGTGGTTAGCAATGCAGAATGAACTCAAAATAGGGCACTTCATAATTAAGAAACAAGCAAAGTACTGTGTCAATGCCAGTATGTCTTCTTGGAGGAGAATATCTGACACTAGCAGTGTAATGGTGTTGGTATTCTGCACATTCTCTGCTGTGGGTGATGAAGGACAAAGGAAGCTGCCCGTGTTGCTGTCAGAGACCACAGCAGGTGCTTCATCTCTGTGCTTTGTAGGGGTTTCATAGTCTCACTTTAAAAACCAATTTAAGAGCTTGTTGTGTTAGGGATAGTTAATAACAACATTGTTTGCATCTTTAAAGTGAGCTGCAAAATACGTGCAACCGCTGCAATTTGTACTTCTATAGATGCTATTTTAACAGCTTGCTTACAAACACACTGCAGGAGAAGAGGTAGTTCTTACAGTCTGTCTTCCCAAACTGCCAGGTTTCCCTGGCTCATCCTTCAGCTGGTGGCTGTGCTTCACATTCAGATTCCAGTCCCCTCCATTAGACAGCCAGCCATGGGGGTGTGTGCATGCTTTGTGCCCTGAGCTTTATGGAAATGGCAGTAGGATCCAATCATGCTGACTTGTGGGAGGAATTGCATTGGCTTTCCCCCAGGAAAATGGGCAGTGGGTTGAGTGGCTGCACTATCAGCATCCCGGCGATGTGCTGCATCTGTTCCTGCTGCAGTGCTGTGCTTGTGGGATGCAGAGCTTCCCGTTGTGATTGCTGTGAGTAGTGGGATGTGCTGGCTGCAGGGGGGGTTCTGAAAGCATATGGAGTCCTGTTACCTAGAAATGTACACCACAAAGAGCATCAATACTTGCTCTGAGCAGGATGGTGCTGGTGGGTGAAACAAGAAGTCTTGTATAAGGAGAAGTGGGGCTGAGCTGTCCCATTCAAAAGCAGTAAAACCTAAAGATCCAACCTAACTGCAGCACCTCTATCCATTATATGTAAGTCACTGGCTCACACACAGGCCGACACTCATTGCTCGTCTGCTTGGCTCCAGCTGTTCTGCAAAAGGCTGCATCCCATCAGCAGTGCAGGGGAAGAAAAGTCACCTCCTGTGAGTGAGTCACTGGTGCTCTGTTTGGGTGATGGATCAAACCACGTATCTCAGTGTGGCTGCTGCTTGAGCAGGGGAATGCAGTGCTATCAGCTCCTTGCAGTTTGCAACCCCCCTTGTATTTCCCTTTAAGCACTGCCAAGTCGTGCTCCCTCAGAGGGCTGCTCAGCCATGGTAAAGCTGCAGAACATTGCAGCAGGTAAAGAAATAAATCAGCTCCTGCCAGGAAACATGGGAAGGCTGGAATGTGTCTCTCCAGGGAAAAAATACAGATAAAATTGGTCCACTTCTGATTGAAGTGCCACTGCTTGATAACAGCAGGATTGCTAAAGTTACCTCCAGTGAAGTGTTCAGTTGTGACTCCATGGACCCAAACTCTCTTGTGCGTGCAGTATTTTCTGCACTCCTACCATGAATGTCTGATACATACATCAATTAGTGTGCCGTGCTGTATGTGGGATGTTGTGATTGATGTTGAAATAGAAATTCACTTCTTGACAGCAACCTGTGCTCATTGCACGTAAGCTTGTCCCATTCCTGCAAGATTTGCCCCTTTAACTCTGCTCACAGATTTCCTGCTGACTGCAGCAATTCCCTGTACCCAGCTGCAATGCGCTGTGCTTGAATGGCAAATTTAGTCCTCCTCACCAGGACTTCACAACTCAACATAGGCTCTGCAGTGCAGGCAAGAATAGAGTCTGAACCTAAAACCACAGGGGAGACCTACACTTGTGGCGATGCATCTCTGGGTTGGGCACAGACCTTGCAATGGAGTGCAGAATGGATCACAGAAGGGCAATGGCCTCAGCTGCTCTGACAGCCCAGCGCAGGTCGAAGGGATGCTTACTTCCCCTTCCTTCCTCTAGGGGGAATTGTGTCCCCGTGCCTGGCTGCAGAAGGAACCTGGCTGTAAGGGAGCGCTGAGCAGCTGAATGCAGGGTGACGTTTGGTTCTGCTGTGTCTCTGCTTAGCTGCTCTCCCATCCTGTCCCACCTTGCACTTTCACGCTGTGCTAAGCCTTCGTGGCACGCATCCCTCTGACCCCAAGGAGGGACCGCGTGGCTTCGTGTCCCTACCACTGTGCTCTGCAGCTTTCAGCTTAACAGAGCAGCGACAGCCTCACCCAAAGGTGAGCAGCAGAGCCAAACCTGTCAGACCTGCTCTGAATCCTCATTCCCTGGTGCTGCAGGGTGAAAGTTAAGGGCTATTGGAAGTTGTAAAGTTCCTTCTGGCAGCTGGTGGAGGAATGGGGAAGTGGAGGTGATGCAGGTTCCACGTGGCACTGCGTAAGAGTGGTTTTTCTGTCGTCCTTTGCTTTAATTTGTGTGGGTTTTGGTTTTGTTTTGCTTTGTTGTTTTTATTTTTAATGAGACCATTCATCAGTTTGTTACACCTGTCGGTGTTTCATGTTCTCATTATGGCTGTGGATCCATGAAGCAATGCAACTGTGGGATAATTTTGGGTTTCCTTTCATTGCTTTCTTGGTTTTGGTGGCTTATTGGTTGGTTTGTAGTGCTTGTTTTCTTTTTAGCAAGGTAGGATTCAATTCTTTGTACTTCTTGGAGAGCCCTGAGCTGCAATTTCAAAATGTTGAAGGACACAAAGATCCCTCCAGTGGCTGTTTTGAAGCCAAGCAGTCTGTTTTTCCTTTCTTTAGTTTCACTGCTTGGGGTTAGCAGTCTTTACCTTGGAAAATAGTACTATCTTTTGCCCTAACATATCCTCACTTGTTTTCTGGAGCCAAACGAAGGACACTTGATGACGTGAAATCTCCAGCTTAGATTTATAACTGCCTAATAAGAAACTGTTGGCCAGTGGGCTCATGTTCCACCAGCAGAAAGTGATACATCTGCCCAGACCTCTCAGCCCCTGTCGGACCTGTTGGCTGTGAATCCCCTTTTTGCTAAACTGAATCAAAGTCAGTGGGGATAAACAGTGGGGTTTAACAGCACCTGAGTTGGTGACCATTGAGGCTGTGAAATCAAAAGATGTGACACTGGAACTGCTGTGCTCATGGGCAACAGCTGCTCCTCCAGGCTCGGCTATTTGCTCACTGGCAGCAGTGTGTTGATGTGGCACTGGGCTGTGGGCTGAGCCTGCACAAGGCACACAAGGGCAGCCTGTGTTCCCCACACGTGGGAGAGGGGATGTCTGGGAGGGCTGGGATAGAAGCAGTGTTGTTGGTGCAGCCTTGGATGCTGCTGTTTGCCTTGGACAGGAGTGCTGTGGCTGGGGCTTGTTCTGCTCCTTGGTCAGCACAGAGCTGGGGGAACACATCTGGAGGCGCCTGCATCCCATGTCAGATCTTCCATCCTCACTCTGCCCCCACCTCTATGTGCAGAAGCATCTTCTTCCACTTTCTCTCTGTCTGCTTGGGGAGGTGGAGATCATAGAATCACAGAATCACTGAGGTTGGAAAAGACCTCTAAGATCCCGAAGTCCAACCCCACCTCACCACATCCCTCAGTGCCACATCTCCATGGCTCTGGAACACCTCCAGGGACGGTGGTCCCACCATGCAGTTTTGCCACTGCATCAATGCTTTTCAGAGGAAAAAATGCTTTCTAATTTCCAACCTGGCCCTTCCCTGAAATGGGCAGTGTGCACACAGAGCTGGCAGAGGAGCACTGCTGCTGGTGGTGGAGAGCTCACATTCTGGTCAGAGCGAAGGAGGTGTGCTGTGTGACATGACATTGTGTGAGGTGACGAAAACCTGTTTGGGGGGCAGCCCAGGTGTCATCATCTGAAATGTCTCTTCATAGGTCTCCATGACGAAAGGGAGATGTCTCAGGGATTTGCTCTTGGGAGAGGGGTCAGGAAAGGTAAGGAAGATGCTGTAGGCACAGAGCATCTTGGTACTGTAAACAATAGGCAGGTGGGCCGTTAAGGAAAGGGAGATGGACAGTGTTTGCTGCTGCTTTATTAAGCTTTGAGTTGGAATGCCCTTTGCTGATATCATTTCCTTCCCTCTTCCCCTCTCCTTTGCATTTCTGAGTTCTGCCCTCTTCCCCAGACAGCAGCTTGCACTCTGGATCTCACTAATGGAAATAGAGTTGCACATGCAACTAATGGCAGTGATAGCTGTAATTAACCACTTCCGCATCCCAGTTCCTCTGCTTATTTACTTGTTGCTATCACTGCAAGATAAGCAGAGGAAAAATCTCAGGTAATGGAAATGGCTGTGGAAGCCGAGGCAGGAATGAGTGCCTGGGACAGATGTAATGGCCAAAGCCAGGAGCATCACACAGACAAACAGCTTGGCCTTGGTACAGTCCCAGATTGCTCAGTGCCAGCTCTTCTATTCATAGAATCACAGAATGGTTGGATTGGAAGCGACCTTAAAGACTTCTCAGCCATTCCACCTTGCATTATCACTATCTGCCCGTGTAAAAAGTTGCTCTCCTCCTGCTTATAAGCTCCTTTTGAATATTGAAAGGTCACAGGCTCTTCCTGGAGCCTTCTCCCAGCTGAACACCCCTGGCTCTCAGCCTGCCTTCATAGCAGAGCTGCTGCAGCCCTCTGAGCATCCCCGTGCCCTCCTCTGGCCCTGCTCCAGCAGAAATGCATCCTTCTCGTGCTCAGGGCCCCAGGCCTGGGTTCAGGTCTCCCACCAAACCCCTATGTTGGTTGCTACAAAGAAGAAGGAGCCCAACTGCTCAGAGCCCATTTTCCATCAGGTGAGAAGAAAAAACCTAGAGAAGGGGCTGGGAGCCAGATCCCGGTGTGTGGTGTGAGTTATGCTGGGGAATGCTCCATCTGGAACCAAATAAAGGAAAGGTGCAGCTCAAAGAAAGGACTGGTGCTGATGCTCGGCTTTGTCCGTCCTGCCGCAAACCGAAGCGCGCAGCCGGCAGAGCTCCGTGCCAGCCGCACCGCGGGGCAGCAGCAAACCGGATTGCTGCAACGCTCCTCCTCCGGCTTCGGAGGGGCGGGGAGCGGGACCCGGCATCCTCCCCATATCCATCCCGGCTGCCGCACCGCGGGCACAACCCCCCCCTCCTAACCCGCACCCCATGGGCTGCGCGGTGCTCCCGGCCCGCAGCCGCCCGCAGCCCGGCATGGAGCCGCTGAGCGGAGCGCTGAAGAAGAGAGCGACGGAGCAGCACCACCGAGCGGAGGTGATGATCGCCGGAGAACAGCTGAGGTAGGGTTGAGCCCGGGCTCTGCACTAACACGGCTTCAAAGCTTGGTCCTTGAGCAAGAACTTCCTCAAGGTGCCCCAAACCCAGAGCCTGGAGCAGGGATGGGGACCGCCCTGCAGAGTTGTTCCTTGGATGCCACGTGCCTGAAGCAAGGCAACACAAAGGGTTTTTGTTTTGAAAGCTACCTTTGGGCACTTCTGCTGTTTTATGGTCCTGGTTCTCAAACTACTTCTAAGCTTTCTTCTTATGAAGGCAGAAATGCACCCTGCTGCGCAACAAAACTGGTGTGTCTGAGAACGTGTTCCTTGTGTGGATGGGGTCACAATACCAGAACTGCTTTCAAGTGCTTGCCTGAAGGCTTTTCCAGCTCTTGAGCAGTTTGCTTGTTTGTATCTCGAGCCATTCTGTTGTATTATGAAATGTGGGTGGGAACTAGAAAATACATCCTTGAGTAACATAAAGAGCCCAGAGCCCATGTTTGCTAGCACCAGATTCCCAAAGTTAGCTCTGTTCATTATGTTGTCCAGCCTCAGTGAGTCACATCAACCTCAGCTTCATTTATCTGCACCATATCAAGGACTGATAATTTCCAGCTAAACATTAAAGCTGCATATTGAATACACAGCCCATGGCCAAGGTGGCTGGAATTTAATAGTGCTGTTGTGGTCAGCCCCATCTCTGCTGTCTTTCCAAATTGTTGCTCTCCTGGCTCCAGAAATTAAATGGGTAGTGAGTGGGAGAGAGCTGCTGCCAGGGATGGGCTGCATCAGACCTTCACACCATTCACAATTCATGTTGCAAATGAGGCTTAAACATTGAGCTTAACTTTCTTACAGGGAAGAGCAGCATCAAATCTAAGGGTGGGTTGCTTTGTTTCAATAACTCAGTGCAAGAGACACAAAGTTATGGCCTTTTCCATGCCATGGGCAGGGCAGGTGTATTCACATTCATATTTTCAATGCTGTACTCATCCAGGGTGACTGAGGGTTAAAATGGGTTCTATAGCCAAAAAAGGGGGCTACATATGCAGAGAGAAAGTAAAATAACTGAGCTGTGTGTTAAAATTGCAAAGAATGAGTGTGCAATGGCAATGATGTGGCCTTCAGTGAAGAGCTGGAGCTGCACCCAGGAGCACAGTGCTGGCAAACTCGTGCTGTTTTGCAAACACAGTGCTGTGAGGAGCAGAGCTGGGCTGCCTCAGCTGCTTCATGCCCCAGAGCTGCTCTCTCCAAGCACTCCTGCTCCATGTTAAAGAGAAGCAGGTTGTCTTTATCCAGCACAGCTGCATTGCTCTTCACTTGTGCTTTGCAGGTGATAGGTGAAATGTCAGCAAAAAGTGCTGGAGTGCTCAGAGATGGAGGCATGCAATAGTTTGCTCATGGTATGGCACGAAGCAGCTGCATCCTTCTGCTTTGGGTTGGGGTGGGAGCTTATTCTCTGCACAGAGAGGCTGCAAATTGCTGCTGGGGAGGAAAGTGGAGAGCTGGATTCCGCCAAGCTTGGCTAACTGAAAGGAGAATGAGGGATGGCTGAGCACTGTGCTGAGTGCTTCAGTCCTTTGCCTGTGCTTGGGGGACTCTTCAGCCTGGCAGTTAGAGTGGAGGCAGTGATGTGAATCTTCCCAAGGTCGGTTGGGTCAGTAGTGATGGGGAAACTGAGGCAGGGAGCTGGATGACCTTGTCTGAGGGAAGGACTGAGCAGAACTAAATGCACTGTGCTTCTCTGCTTGCCCAAGGAGAAGGAATCAAGGTGCTGTGTAAGACAGCCTTGTAACCTCCCACACACACTCAGGAGGCCTTGATCAGCTCTTGCATCTACAGAAAATCTCAACCATTTGTTTTCCCTGTTCTCTGCTTCCTGCCCTGCCTCCTCCTTGCTATTGTATCCAGCCAAACAAACCTTTGCTCTGTCTTTATGGTTCTTTGGCTTGCCAGCAAGTTTGCAAATCCCTCTCGGTTTGTTTTGGCTGCAGAATGAAGTCTGTTCAGTGTCAGGACTCATTTCCCAGCCAGAAATAGCTGCGCAAGTGAGGGGTGAGGAAATGCTTCTTGCGGATGGCAAGGAAAAAACACATCCCAAAGAAATGAGTGGGAGAGGAGTTTAGGTCTCAAACCTCTCCCCAGAAAGATGGAATATTAATTTCCACGGCAGTCACTGCTGTGTTTGCAGGGCTGCTGTGTCAGGCATTCCTTGCATCTTCTGCTGTCAGTCTTTATGTTTCAGTTGTAAAATCTGGTGTGAAAGTCGCCCCAGTTTTACTGAGTTGTTGAGTGTTCCTGGGTGGCATTCTGTAAGAGGCGCCCAGGTACTCACTTCTAATTGCAACAATGTGATCTGCACAGAAGTGTTTCGGAGCAGCTACTTCTCTTTGAGAAGCTCCTCTGTAACCTGGCTTTTTCAAGTACAGACAGGTCCTTGGGTGCAGTTTGGGGATTCATTACTGTCAGGTGAACCAGATGTTCGCCACTAACTCTGCTAAGCTGCATTAATCACTCTGAGAAAGGAAATATTCTCAGTAAACTCATGTCCTGGGCAAAAAGAAGGGAGAGAAGGAAGGTTTTCTCCAACAAAGAACAGAACTGTGCTTTCAGGTGCTGTCCAGGTGAGTGCTTTTATTTGGATGCTCAGATTGTAAGGCTGTTAAGCAGGGTGTGAAGATTTTGATGCATTGGGCTTGCTTTGAGGTGCAGGGCTGAATGTGTCCTGGTTTGTACCTCTGGAATTGTGTGGTGGTCCCTGGGGAACTTCTCTGGGCTGATGTTCAGATCACACTACGTGATCAGAATGATCTTAGGAAGCCTACTGCTCCGTTGTTTAGCACTGGTGAAAGAGAAGGCTGGAATGTACAGCTGTTCTTGCTGGAACTGCTTTTTGAGATTTAAGTCCTGTTTTCCTATTTGTGCTTTTAAATAGAAAAGGAAAAATAAGACTGCATCTCACATTGCTTTGGGTGGGCTGCCTTGTGAATCCAGGGCTTTCCCCTTCCTAAGGCCTTTGTGCTCTTGTAGACATGGGAGAGCAGCGAGCTGAGTTTTGCAGCACTTGTTTTGTATCAGTGTTCATCCCCAGCAGCTATTCAGCACGGGTGCTTTTGTGACTGTTGCTTCCATTTACTGAGCACTCAGCTTTATGATTTTTCATCTTCCTCTAAAGATAGGAAAAGATCATTTGGGTGATGTACCTTCAGGGTCATTCATTTGTATTTAATCACTGTGGGAATGCAGCCTTGTGTTCACATCCTTGAGAGCTCCACCATTACGGGAAGCTCCAAGGTCCAGCTGTCCAGCTGCCATGCAGGAAACCCAGCTCCTTTTCCAAGAAGGGGAAGCTGTTGCCTTTCAGCAAGGTTAAGCAGGATGAATGAGATGAATGAAGGTGTCTTCTTAGTGACCTTGACACAGAAACAAGTTGGTTCCCCAATGCAGCCCATCCAAAGCAAGAGCATGTGCTAGCAGAGAGCCGGTGTGCCAGATGAGGAGTGTTTCACAACAGCTGATTGTTGTGTTCCAGCAAGCATTTCATCTTATTTTTTTGTCCTTTTGAATTAGCAATATGTACACGGGAAAGGTTTTGGCATGTAGGAGAGTCGTAATATTGCATTACACACTCTTCCCTACCTTTTTTCTTTATTATTTTGAAGTGTGGTTATGAAACAGTAATCATTTCTCTGGCTTTGTTGTCCCAACATGGTGATAGATTGCTTTAGACTGCCTTGTGTGATTATGGTCTGTGTCATTAAGTGTCAAGATGTGTGTGTGTGTATAAATATATACACATGTGGTCCTTGTAGACTTCTGCAAACTCTTAACAGCAATGGATGGCTCTTGCTTAAACAGCTCCTATCTCCAACAAACATTTCTCTAGAGTGGCATCCCACTTGTTGGTTCCTAAGGAAATAAAGCATATCAGAAAAGCCTGCTCATCACTTCTGGCACTGGGGGATGCTGTCTGGGTGGGGAGAAGGAGCCTCTCTGCTTGTGGTGGCTGCTGTCCACGTGTGATTGCATTGGAGGGTGCACGGTAAAATAATGGAAGGAAAAAGAGCTCAACGTTGTAAAAATAGCAGGCAACTGTCTGTGGTAGGATAAGCTGCTCTCTTCAGGTAAAATCAATATACAGAGAATCTGTTGGTTACTTGTGGAATGAATCTTCCTGGTAAGGAGAGTACAATGCTGATGCAGAGCTCAGTGTTTGAAGGAGGCCAGTCAAGGTGGAATCAGGACTGGCTCTGCATGGCACGTTGGCTTTCATCATTTGCATTGCTTTCTTTGTATCTCTGCTTTGTCACATCCTGCTGTGTTTCTTTGGGGGTTATCAGAAAGGTCTGGACCTATACCTGTTAAGAACCGTGTTGGCCTGAAGTAACCCAAGCACTAATTGCAGCCATCACTTACTACGTTTTCATTCCACAGAGGTTTTATCTTATCACTTTTGAGACCCTAATTAATCCTATATTGGAAGATAATCCATTATTATCCAATAGATGTCAGTAGGTTTATTGTTTCTTGTACGGTACCTAAAGCTATTGTCCAACAGGCAACACCACATTTGCTGTGCTGTACACAGAACTTCTTCAAAAAGAACAAAAGGAGTTGAGGAATTAAAGAAACGCTGCTGTGATTAATGCCTTTGTAAAACAAACCAGCCTGGGGCAAAACTGTGAGCTGAAATGAATAACTGAAAAGCAGAAATGTCCTGGAGTTACAGAGAAGATATTAATTTAACATCTCTCTGAGTCTGCTGTATGCACTGTGCGCTTTCCAAGGTTGGTGTTCTGGGAACAGCAAAGACTACAGGGCAGGAGTTTGTTTCCTGGTCAGGTGTCCTGCCAGGCTGCGTCGGCTTTGGCCAGGACACAGAAGTTCTCTGTGCTCTGTGGCTTCATTGGCTGTAAAAAGTCCTTTGAAAAGCCAAAGCCGTACCCACCTGAGCAGCCTTCCTTCCTATGTATCTTTCCATCAGAGCTGCAGACGAAGTCATAACATCAGGGTGCTCAGGACAGGACACTTGTAGTTCTGCCCAACTCTGCCCCAGTCTGTCCCAGTTTGAACCAGAAAATGCCAGGACTGCTGATGGATTGAAGGCAGTGCTGTGTCTGGGTGAGCTAGAACTAATGTGTGTGATTTGGATCGGTGTGCTCACGTGTGCTGTGGGTGAGTGTGTACAGGAACACAGGAGAGCTCAGATTTGCCTGGCATTTGTCCTTGTTGGAAGTGCTCTCATCCAGCCCTTGTCCTGGAGGCAGTGATGTTCCTGCTTCCACAGCCATGGGGAAGGAAAACTAGGCACAGAGCCATGCAAGATGACAGAAACATGTACAGTTATTATTTCCTGTAGTTTTGGTTAGTTGCTGTATACCTTTTAGAGGCTTATTTAGAGCACAAAGTCATGCATGGCTCAAAGTGAGTCTGGTTCAGACGATTACAAAGTGCACAAAATAGGAGTGGGAGAAGAGGAGATGCTGAAAAGAGGCTCCTGGGGATGGATTGATGCAGTTTGTAAAAGTGAAGAGGTTACACACAATTTTTAAGTCACTGGGTGCTTTCCAGGAGTCCCAACCCATCGATAGATTCTCCAGGCTGGGCTGGGCTATTGAATTGAGATGTTCACGCCATGCCAGCTGTGCTCTGTGCCCATTTCTCTCTCTAGGCTTCGCCTGCATGATGGGAAGCTCATTAAGGACAGGCGTTACCACCTCCGAACTTACCCCAACTGCTTCGTGGCGAAGGAGCTCACGGACTGGTTGATTGACCACAAGGAAGCCCCAGATCGAGAGACGGGCATCCGCCTGATGCAGAAGCTGATGGACCACTACATCATCCACCATGGTGTGTGACGTTCTCTGTGCATCCCCAGGGGATGACCGCTGGTCTAGTCACTGCTTGTGCCTAGCAGAGGCACATCCTTGCAGCTGGGCTCCATATTCAGCCTTCAGCCAAGCACTCGGGAAGATGTTCAGCCACAGCTGGGGCTGCTTCCCTCTGTCCTGTCCCTGCCTTTGGCAGTGCATCTTCTGCTTGGACAAGCAAGGGCAGAGGTGATTTAATGAAAATGCTTTCAGTTGCAGTGAAGATTTCTTCAGATACATCTTAAATAAGGTTTTCCAAAGAGATCTTAGGGCTTCGGGCCAAAATGTTTTTGGTTTTGATTTTTAGGTTTTTCTTTTGGCACCAAAAGAATAAAATAGCGTTTTTACATTGCCCTTGGTGGGCAGTTCTGGGGGCTGAGCTGCCACCCTTGGCTGCTATCTCTTGCAAACCTGAACACAGGTCTTTGGGATATGGTGACCATCTGGTTGGAGCCAAGGAGACAGAAGCAGGTGACAGTCACAGAATTCTGTCCTCTCTTCTTCTGCAGCGATCAGCACAAGCTGCCTCCAACCATTGCAGTGCGCTCTGTTGCCGTCTGCTCCTTGCTGGGTTTTATGCCCTTTGCATTAAGCTGCTCTGAATCAAAATCAGCTCTGCTGCTGTGATTTATCACAAAAGCATAGCACTGAAGTAGCGAGTTCTCTGTTAACCATTAACACTTCAGACTGATTATTTTTCCATCTCTCCAGCCAACAATTTCCAACAAGCCCATTAGTTGGTTAAGCCTGTGCGGACGTGGCTGCCAAAGCTGGTTTGATTGCTTATCATGGGCACGTCCCTCCTGCTCCTACAGAACACACAAGCAGGTTTTCCAGCTTGCTGTGGGACCATTAGTTGTTGTTGGTCCTATGGAAACGGGACTGTCTGCTAAATGCCTTGCAGTTGGCTGCCTGTACTGTTTGCCTTCCTCTCCACTGGGATCCAGAAAGACCATAATTATTCCATGCAGATGCTCTGTGCTGCCTTTAAGAGGCTGATGTGCTTTGAGCTGCTGCTCAACTACATGCTGGAAATGCATTGAAATTGGTCTCCATGTAGTAAAATGTTTTCACTCAGAGGGTGGTGAGGCACTGGAACAGGTTGCCCAAGGAGGCTGTGGGTGTCCCATGTCAAGGCCAGGCTGGATGTGGCTCTGGGCAGCCTGGTCTGGTGTTTGGTGACCCTGCACATAGCAGGGGGTTGAAATGAGATGATCATTGTCGTCTTTTTTAACCCAGGCCTTTTTAACTATGATTCTATGATTCTGTGTGATTCTTATGGGTGCTGTCTGTCAAGGCTGTGTGCTTATTTCCTAACTATCACCACATGCAGTGCTATCTGAATCACTGCTCCTTTCAGTTAAGAGGATCCAAGCTTTCTCTTCTAAAACAACCACCTCACCCTGCCTTCTGACTGGTGAGTCTCAGGCTTTGGTGCCCTGGTTTCCCACCAACACAACTGCTCAGGAGGAGTTCTGAACTCAAGATGCTCTGACAAGTTTTAGCCTTGAGCTTGTTACCAAAAGGAGAATGAAACATTGCTCAGAAGAACAAATGGTAAAGTTCTAAAAAAGAAATATCTTATGTCTTTTGAATTTTATTCAAATCATATTTGCAAGGCAAATCATATTTGAAAACTGCGCCATAATATTTTGTTTTATTTTTATTTGATTTCAGTCAGGTTGTTGTACAGTCATCTCTTCCAGCCAAGTTTATCTCAAAACAGCATCCCCAGTATTTTCCTGCTGAATGTTGCAGGTATTAATAACCATGCCTTTATAGACCACTCTCATCCCCAAGGTAAATAGCAAGCTGGGGTTCTTTATCCCAGTTGTATGCACCTAGCTGCAGGAAAAAAACTCTCTTGAGGTCTGCTTGCCATACAAGTGAATTGGCACAAAATGGTAGGGAAAAGTTTCTCTTTATGTCATTACACGTTGTAATTCACAAGTATTTTTGGCAGGGATGGAGATGATTTGGTGGAGTTTTGGAGGCAGTGATGTCGGGTTGTTTTACCTCTCCTCCAAGTTTGCTTACACATGACAAAATTCCCATTCTAATGAAGCAATTTAGCAACCGGGTCAGAGTGTAAACTTGAAGTCAAGCTGTCCCAAGGGCTTTCCCATAGGGCTGACCTCTCCCAGAAGCTGCGCAGGTCTGATATGGGAACAGAAGGCTCAGATGCTGGCTCAGCAGCATCGTCCAAGAGGCACAGAAAGGGACACAGCATGTTTCCCATAGCAGAACCTAAGGATAACGCACTGCTGAGCCTGTGTGCAGTGCTGCTGTCTGTCTGTCCCACATACACTGACCTCCTGCTCTCCTCCTTCCAGTTTGTGATGAGCACTCGGACTACAAGGACGCCAAGCTGCTGTACCGCTTCCGCAAGGACGACGGGACCTTCCCCCTCAGCAAGGATGTGAAGGTGTTCATGCGAGGACAGAGCCTTTACGAGAAGTGCGTGAGTCCCTTCCCAAGGCCTCGGGTCTGCCAGCTGTGCTCGCTGTGCTGCTTCATGGCTGGAACCACGGCAACCTCGTCTCTTTCTATTCTGTATGCTGCAGCCCTGGGAAACGCTCATTCCTGGAGAGGAGCTGGGCTCTGAACTGATGCGTGCTTTGATGCACTTTCTCCATACCTGCTCCCCTTCCAGGCCCATCTGTGGAGCACTCCCACAGACCCCCAGCAAGCTTACTAACTCAAAGTTACTCCACAAGCACAGTGTCACCTAACACTGTGCTTCAGATCAAGTGCTGATGGTTGTGGCATGTGGTGTCCTGCCTCTCCACTCTACAGCAGTGAGAAGTTGATTGGCCCGAAAACTTTGGGAACCAATTTAACATCCTTAGAGCTTTTTCTTTCCTCATAGAGTAGCAGTGGTGAGTGGGGTCATCAGCCACACGCATCAGCTCTGCTAGGACTTGTGTCCCAGCAAAACCAGCAGGTACAGGGCCAGCATGGCCTTTCTGCTCTGTGATCCCGAGCCATAGATGGCTGGGCTGAAAGGGACCCCAAAGATCATTCAGTTCCAACCCCCTGCTGTGGGCCAGCCACCAAATCGGACAGCAGCTCAGGCTGCCCAGTGCCCCATCCATCGTGGCCTTGAACACCTCCAGGGATACACAGGGATGTCCTTCGGACAGGTGTGATTTCTGTCCTTCATACAGGCATGATTTCTACTTCCCCGTGCCCTCTGCATTGCTTTCACTTTGCTTTTGCTCAGCAGTGGATGGGAGAGCATCGAGATTCTTACAGCTGAGGCTGCTGCACCCTCTCGTGGAGGCACTGCGTTCAGCTCCGCCACGCCACAGAATGAACATGGGCTTACCACAGCACACCTTCCCCATCCATCTGGACCAGCTGTTATTTGGGCACGCGTTCGGTTGCTTGCTTAGCTTTCCACTGTAGCCTTTAGCTGAGGTTGCAGCCGAACTGATTCCTCTGCATCTGCTCCCACTGCTGGGATGAAGATTTACAAACCTGTAAATGCAGCTGTGCCTTTCGCCCTCCCTTCCCACCGCTCGCAGGCAGCGATGATTTGGCTTTGCCCACTCTTCTCATCCTTGCTTCGGGCTGCGTGGCATCACGGGCGCTTGTCCCACCTCTGCCAGGCTGGTGAGCGTGGAGGGCTCCATCCTGAAGGTGAGGGAGGAGAACTCGGTGAAGTACCAGCGGGCGTTCCTGGGCAGCGAGATGGTGGAGTGGCTGGTGCAGGAGGGAGAAGCAGAGAGCCGGAGGGAAGCGGTGGAGCTGGGCCAGGCGCTGCTGGAGCACGGGATCATTCAGCACGGTGAGAGGAAGGGAAGTGAGCGATGAGCATAGCTGTCATGCCAAGAACAAATCCCCATTCACGGCATGCAACAAGTGCTGGTCAAGTGCCCACTTAGAGATAGCAACGGGGCCTTTTAGTGCTATGTTTGGAGCCGGTGACCTTTGAAGCCACAGCAATCCGCTGCCCACAGAGGCTTTGAGCTGCAATTTGAGCTGCTGCTCTGCGGTCCTTCAAAGACCTGGGCTGCAGGGCTGAGCCCCACCCTGAGTTTCCAGGGCTGGTTGTGAGCGTGCAGAGCTCAGCAGGGCTGCAGGTCACACCCACCTACTTTCCCAGCTTTCCATCTGTGATGCAGGGAGCCCTCTGAGCTCCTGGGGCTCGGTGGTGTACTGATGGGAGATGGCATCTCCTGGGGAGGTGGCCCTGCTGTTCTTCCTTCTTTGCACAAAGCATTCTCCAACAGAAAAAAAAAAGCCCTAAAATACAATGCAGAAGCATTAAAAGCAATTAATGCAGATAGCTTGGTATGTTTGCTACACATCTTTCACACTCCCTCAGCCTCTCCTTCCTTCCTTGTCCTCTCCAGTCTCCAACAGGCACCACTTCCTGGACTCTGACATTCTCTACCAGTTCTGGATCAACTTCCGACGGCGGCGGCGTCTCACCGAGCTGCTCAGTGAGAATTCCTCCCGTGCTCTGTCTGAGAGCCCCGACAGCCCCTTCTGCCTCCGCAAGCTCAACCCAGAGCCAGGCAACACCAGCTTTCTCTCTGGTAACCGTCTCTGTGTATTTGAAGGGTGCGAAACCGAGCCTTATGATGCCAGAGCATCTCAGGGCTGAGGTGTAGCTCCAGCATACCCCATAGGGTGCTCCTCCAGACATCTTATGAAGCAGCCACATGTCCTGTCTGCTGGTGGACATCATGGTGCAGTGGCAGTCTCTGTCACAGTTCCCCATTCTAGGAAACAACTCATTAGCTCTGCTCTTGGTCCTTCTGTAAGGCTAGTTTTATTCTGCCTAAACTCAAATGCTGTATTTGGTACATGCACATCCTTTACATGTGGGTCAGGCTGCTGTGGGAAGTTTATTAAACTGTTCCTTCCCTGGATAACTGTTACTTCTGGTTTTTGCAGTCCAGCCCAACAAGGAGATCAAAGTTGTCTCAGCAGTTCGGAGGAGCAGCATCACTTCCCTCGCTGGAAACTCCAACCCCTACTTCAGCATTACTCCCACTCTGGTTTTCCCTCCTGTGGCTGAGTGCAACCCCAAATCAGGTCTGGGCTCCTGCACTGTCCTTTTTCTACACAGGAAACATCTGTTCCCTTGGGCGTGAGCTGTCTTATTATGTGCTTTAGTATATGAAACCCTCAATTCTGATTTGATCTGTCACCTTCTGCCCTAGTGTTAAAGAGACCCGTCACCAATGAAGAGCTCCTGTCCCCTGGGGCCCCCTACGTCAAGAAGATGCTAACTGTAAGTGACCATCATGAGCGGTGTCACTGCTCTGATGGCACTGAGCTCTCTTTGATCACTTTCTGCTTTGATCACATTTTGCTGCTCTGACCTCTCAGCATTGAAACTTTGATTGCATGTCACCTCATCCCAGCTCCTTCATGGTGTGTCTCAGCAGGTCGATGTCTTCACGTGTCCTTGTTGCTGAAAGCAGCGGTGACCGCTGTGGCCTCTGCTTTAATTTAATATATATCAGAGGGATATCCAGGAAAGAAAATGTTTCCTGGACAGGAGAAATCCAATTTTTGTATCACCAGCTCCACACAAACTTTAGATTCAATCAGGTCTTGTGGCAGCTGGGACTTTGACACTCATCCTGTGTGTCACAGAGATGTCACCTTTGCACTGCTTTATTCAGCTTCTGATTTCCTGTTGCAGAGAAGATATATTAATATGCTCTGTCGGCTTCTGATGGAGTAGAATTGAAGAGGGAACATCCAAGGGCTGCTCTTCTTTTATTATGATGGGCTTTCTGTCATGAATAAAATAAGCCCCTTGTTTGGGGCTTTTGCTTTTCACATTATTTCTAGAGCTGTAGGACCACATTAAGGCAGCCCTGCTTGGGCTGGGGGCTGTGAATGTCACAGGACAGTTCTTGCCCTGAGGATCCTGTTGTGCTTGGCTATTTCTGACTCTCTCTTTATGCTGGTTTGACTCAGGTGGGTTTGGATCTGATCCCCAAGTTAACTGTGCTGCAGAAATTGGAGGGAAAGAATGAGGAAAAGAAAGCAGCTGGTTGGTGTGGCTGGCATGAAGATGTGCCACTCGTTCTCCTGAACGCTCTTGCCCTGCCCTTCAACTCTGCCAGCTGGGGCCTTTCATGGCTCATTGCATTCTGCTTCGCTGTGCACTTGCTGTTATTTATTTATATGGCTAATGTGCAAAGTCCTTTGAGAATTCCTTTTCTCCTTTAGTCACGTCATATGGCTGCAGTGTTAGGGCAAACTGCTTTGACAAGCTGAGATCAGAATGGGAAAGGTCAGGAGTGGCTGCTCCCATCCTGCAAATTTTGCATTAAGGCACAGTGTCCCTGTGTTTTGGAAATGCTTGGTGTGCTCTTGGTGCACACCCTGCACTGAACTTCATGTTGGCGTAAGAGAAATGAACAGCCCAGGAGGGCCAAGACCTCCATGTGCTGAGTTTTCAGGTGATACGTGTTCAAAAACCTTCCACAAACACGGAGTGTAAAAATGAAGTCAATCTTTACCCATGGCTGAGCATGAGGAGGAAATGGGGAAAACAGAAGGGATGTGTCATTGCCAAGGATACTGTGAGAGACGCTGGCACAGGTGAATGAAAAAAAACTCCAAGATTAGAGAGAGAAAGAAAGACTGCCCTTGAAACCAATATTTGCAAGAGCAATTAGTCCCCAACTGTCATGCATGGAGGTGGCAGAAGTGTTTAACTGATATGGAAAGTTTCCTGGTGCCCAAGGATGCTCTCATTTTATCCGACAGACTGAGAAAACCACAAAGCAATGACAACTATTGCTAATGCAACTGGAAACAAAGAGTGAAGGTCTCTTTGTCTTCTCTCCCACCCTAGGTGGAAATTAGGACTTCAAGCAGATCGTGCATTAGTAGGAATTGCAGCATCCCCTCTATCCAGCCCATTCCTTTGTTCTAAGTCCTCTTGTTCTGCTTGCAGATCGTGGGGGATGCTGTGGGCTGGGGCTTTGTGGTCCGAGGAGGCAGACCATGCCACATCCAGGCTGTGGACCCAGGAGGACCTGCTGCTGCTGCGGGCATGAAGGTACTCTGCTCACAGTGACACGGGGCAGGATTTGTGCCCTGTTGGAGCCTTTCAGGGTGAACACATCCCCCATGGTAATCCCACCTCCTGCAGCAGAGGTGGAATCATACAGAGCTCTGGTTGTGTTTGTCTGCTGTTAACAACATGTTCTGCACAGAGCTCTTTCCCATGTGCCTGAGATCAGAATAACTTCAGACTGATGCCTTGATTTGGCTCCCCAGGTAGTGTCCAATATTCCTGGCTCAGGTATGAGGAAGGAAGGTCTTGAACATCACTTTAGACCCACCATCTAAGCGTGAATGGGTTTTGTGTGTAGAGCTGCAAGCCTGGATTTAGGAGTGAATGAAAGAAATGGAGTTTCGGTTACACTGTAAGAAGAAGAGCAGTGAGTGAGCAATTTCCACAAGCTGACACAACCCTGCAGCCACGTGGATATTTGAAATAATGGGGTTCTTCAGAGGCGGAGTGTGACTCTTTTGCTTCAGGCAGGGTTGGAAGGAGATGTGTGAGTTCATTTCATTTGCTCCAGAGCCTAGTTTGTTTCTCCTCACCTAATCTAATTTGCTACCAAATTGCTAAATGTTATTATTGTGCCTCATTTCCATCTGTGAAATGAACCACTGCTCATAAATGAGTATCTTCTCTCTCTATTAGCTCAGTCTAAATCCCTTTGGTCTCTTTTTTATGATACAGTGATTATAGCACAGTGATTATTAGTAGAGCTTATAGAGTGGTGATGCTTTGGGCTTTGCAGGGTTTTGCAGTTATTGGCAGTGCAGCCTCTGGCTGCAGTCAGCCCTGAGCAGAAATTGCTGTGAAGGCATCAGCTGAATGTAACCAGTCCTTCCTCTCCCTGCAGGTGTGCCAATTTGTTTTCTCAGTGAATGGCATGTATGTTTTACATCTGGACTATCAGACCATCAGCAGCCTCATCATGACCGGACCACGGACTCTTGTCATGGAAATCATGGAAGCCATTGAATGAATGGAGGAGCCTTA
The DNA here is from genome assembly GCF_987193195.1 of Phasianus colchicus. Lineage (NCBI taxonomy): Eukaryota > Metazoa > Chordata > Aves > Galliformes > Phasianidae > Phasianus > Phasianus colchicus. The sequence continues at coordinate 9,084,890 of NC_143452.1, forward strand.
TCTCACCACTGAATGGAGGAGCAGGGCACTGCAAAGTAGGGATGGACTGTGGGCAGGGACCAAGCTCAACCTTTCACTCTGAAATGTTAGGCATTTAAACATATTTTCAAATAAACATGTTCTAATGGGCGAGTCTTGGATTTTGATGATGTTGAAATCTTTGCCTCTAGCTGACCTTGAGTTCTCACCACCTCCTTTCTAATGCTGGTGGGAGAGTTCAGTACTTGATGAAACCAAGTCTTGGATCAAGTCAGCCACCCCGCCAGGCTGCAGGACAGGTGGTGCAAGCTGCTGAGCAGCAAGAAGTTTGATACCAAGCAAGTGAGCATGTCTGAGCTCCCCTGAGCTGTCTGTGCAGTCTACCACGAGCTCAATGAGCTTCCCAGATGGCTCCATAAGCTGTGTGTGATGTATATGCTTCCTTGTAAAGAAAGCCATAGGGCCCTGATACTCTTTGGGCTGTTACTCTTCCCAGCTGGGTTTCTTGAAAGGTAAGACTTCTATGGTAGCTCTTCTTGTGCCTCCAGTTTCAAATAATGCTTAAATTAATTAACCAGTGTCATCTCTAATGTTTTCATCAATGTCTTGGATACAAGACTTGAAGGTATACTAAATAAGTTTGCAGGCAACAGGGAGGAGCTGTTGATGCCCTTGAGTGCAGAGAGGCCTTGCAGAGAGATCTTGACAAATTAGAGGGCTGGCAGCCACCAACCACATTAAGTTAAGCAACAGCAAGTGAGAGTTCTGTTGCTGGGATGGGGTAACCATGATTCCATGCACAGACTGGGGCACGAGAGTCTGGATAGCACTGGGACAGGCTCTGAGGGTCACAGTCACAGCCCTGGCTTCACTTGCAGGTAGTGTGGGACACTCATATGTAGCCTACTTTGAAAATAAGCTTGAATATAGAGAATAACAAGAATGTGGGGAGGTTTATTGCTCTCCATTTCGCAGCACACCCTGCTCATCACTTTGACCCTCTGGTCACTTTGATTTGCCTCAAAACGTTTGCTGACTTCCCTGGAAGACGTGGTGCCAAGCTGGTGTGAGGCACTGCAGTGCAGCTGGCTGCCTTATTTCTTCATGGTATGGAGAGAGATGTGCTTCTCTCATGCTGGTGCAGAGGGGTAGCACTGCTGGAGCATAGACTTCCTAGAGCACGGTCCAAGCAAGATGTTTGCACTGATAACCCACTGGGGTCTTTCCAGGCTCTAAGTGAAAGCAGACAGCCTTCTGATCTACACAAGCATAAGCACTGGAACAGGCTTTCATTATTTTTCTGTCATAAATAGAGCACGAGCTGTGGCTCTGGCTTTGAACTTCCTAGAAAGTGAATGAAGCATAGGAGATTCGTGCTCTTTCCTTTCTCACCTTGTTTTGCAGTAAACTGCTGCAAATCTGAGCAGCTGTTGAACTCCAGTGGGCACTACAGGAGAAGCAGTTTGTGGTATTGAAATGCAGGGCAGTGCCAATTCTGTCTCCCCCGGTGCACAATGCTTCATTTTAACAAGATTTAAGTGTTTTATTTTCATCTTGCTCTTTGTGTATTCCGATGCTTTAAAGCTTTTACTAGATTATAAAGAAAATCTTCAGTGAAGTACTAAATGCTTGTTTATTTTGCAAAATATTTAGAAACTTTGATTTTCTTCCTTCCAACACTTCCAAAGATGCCCATTTCCTGGAGAGTGAGCAGTGCACATTTCCTGAAGCTCACTGTTGCCATGCAAGGCCAATGCCAGCAATCACCAGAGATCTACCTGCAAATCCAGTCTGCAGCAGGGAGGAGAAACACCACCATTTGTGGCAGTGAAGACAAAAGTTTTTGGATGAAGGCTTGGCTCTTCAGGGTTGTGCAGCCAAAGGTCAGGGCTGCAGGCACTGCTTGCTCTCCAGCTCATGAATCAGCTCCTGGCCTCGCAGAGCCTCCAGATGTGCTTAATTCCCCTATCCAAACGCAGCACAATTGGCCTTCAGCACGACCGCTGGGCTCTCAGAAATACTTAATGGGATGTGAATGTGGCTGGACTGAGTTCATTCCTGGGAGCATGACAGAGGGTGGGAGGCACAGCTTCTTGCTGCGCTCTAGGAAATCAGCAGGCAGCTTCCTAGATGGAGGTTTAGCAGTGAGATAACACGAGCACTCCACGCCATTCATTGAGATTTACAGACACGGGCTCGTGCTTTCCTTGCATGCTTTATTGAGCCACGTGTCCGGGCCACCGCTCTGCTGCACGGTGCAGAAGGGAGGTGGGGGAATCTCTGTCCCTCTCCCCCCTTCCTTCCTCCCTCCCTCCCCTCCCTTAACTGCACTGACTCTGGGACTGAGCTCTCTCTGTTGAGATCTCTCCAAACACGCCGACGCGCAGCGAGGCACTGGGGCTCCTTCCCCAACGTCTGAGAATGTAGCAGGATCCAAACTGCCTCCCGGAGAGCCGCTCCAACAGGTCTGTGCTTTGCTCCTTGCTGGTGCTTGATGTGCAGGGGAGGTCGGAGGGGCTGCATTGTTCTGGGGGCATGTGTGGGTAGCAGGGAGCTCTGAGAGAGTTCCCAACCATGGGATGCTTGAGCGCTGCAGAGGGGTGGCCTCAGGTCTTGTGTTTGCTGCAGTCCAGTTGTGAATGTCACCAGGACTGCCTTATAGAGAGCAATCTTTTTTTTTTTTTTTTTTTTCAGTGATGGCTGTTGGAGATGTGGTTTGATTTTTCCTTTTCTTTTGTGGCTCACAGATTAAAACTTGCAGGGAATTTATGCCAAAGGGGGGGATGGTGCTGGCAGTGGCAGCTCAGAGTGCATTTCTTCCACCTGTAGGCATGGTGAGGGTCTGCACCCTAAGCAAGCCAAAGTTCCTAAACCTGCCTGGTCCATGCCTCACAGCAGACCTTATCCCTTACTTTTTTGAGACTGATGTGGAGAGGAACTGATGATTTTTGCTCAGTAGTGAAATAAACACAAGATTTGCAGGCAAGAACAGACAGGTTTTGATGAATACAGGTTTTCTTCATCTGTTGTCAGTTCTTTAACTAGGAAAGTGCTCAGGGAATATGGGCTCCTGCAGCAGGCAGGTGGCACCTCGGGGAGATCCCTGCCACTGCCCGTGTGCAGGGCCACGAGGTGACATCACTGCCAACAATTCTGTGCAGGGCTGGTGATGTCCTCTGGGATAACAATGGGAACATCCCCAAACTATCAGCTGGTCTGTGGGGCTGCGGAGGGCAGAAAGAATTCACACTGCTCCTACATCCTCACCAACTTAAAAATGCAGCAGGGATATTTCTACATAAAATCATAGTGGTTTTTTTTGTTTTTTTTTTTTTCTTTAATTGAAGTGGCTGTTCTTATAATTTCCTGCACAAATAAGGGGATCTCAGACAGCCTTAATCTCCAAATCCCCTCTGAGCACACAGCTGGGACAAACGGGAAGTGGTGCGTGTCCCCCTCCCATTTTCCAGACCCTGGAAATACTCACCACTTGCTCCATATGTTGTTGTCTCCAAATTCTTTCCCCAAACGAGTAATGGGAGAGAGGCACCGGCGTGCAGGCAGCTCCCTGTGCTCTGCTGGGCTGATGTCATTGTGGTCCCTTGGTCTGGAGTCTGCAGCTCAGTCTGGCCATGGTGCCACCAAAGGGGCAAAAGTGGATGCAAAGGGTGGGAAATGGATGGGAAAGGCAGAAATGGGTGGGATTTGGGGTCCAGCAAGTAACCCTATGGCACAAGGAAGTAATAGGTCCTCCAGCTTTCATCTTCCACCATTTAAAACCACTGCTTTTGTTCTTCTTGATTTATGGATGGGAAAATGAAATTTGGAAAAGAAGTGCTGATGGTTTTGCCTCTGACATAGGAAGCAGAGATGAAGTCCTTGCTTCAGCCACAGTGTTGTGACAGTGAGGATCTACACTGCTGGGACTTATGAGTGTAACCCGTGTTAATATCAAATTCTTCCTTATTGTCACATCCAGGTGAAAGCTCCTTGCTGGCTCTGATTTTGCAGCTCAGTGCAGGTTGCAGATGCCCATGTGCTTATTTCACTGGACTTTGGATCCCACATAACCCTGGTTAACGTAAATATCCTACCCAACACAGTGCTGTGCTGGTGTCCTGTTTGCCAGCAAAGCCGTAGGGAAGTGGCACAGCAATGCAGTGCCATTGCAGAATGGGACAAATAAGACCTCGAGTCAGGGAATTTTTTAATGCAAGCTCCTCTCTTCCCATTGCCACATTTACCCTTGCAGGAAGAGTAGGCTTTGCTCTTTTTGAGAACGCAGATCGCAGAGCCCACCTGTAATATGCTTCTGTTTATGAGCAATGACTTCATCTTGTTAGCTGGAAAAAGGCAAGTGTTTCTCATGGCCAGGGGCTTCAGTTACACCGCAGTTGTTCCGTATAACTTGATCTTCAATCAAAAAAAATAATCACAGACTGAGTATCATACATGAGTGTGTGTGCAGGGGGAGAATGGTTAACATCTATCTGTTATAACTTGCAGTATATTTTTCGTTCTTACAGCAATTTTGAACTGATTTTAAACCCAGGAGATCATGGCTAGGTCACTCCTGCATATCTATTTTTCCTTGAAATCACTTTAAAGCTGACATATCAGAGGAGATACAGGCATTTGCCAGGAGCCTGTAAATACCTGTCCATCAGAATGAAGGGAAGTGAAATGTCACTGCAGAGGAGGAAACTTGTGTATGGTCTGGTTCTGCCAAAAGCAATTGCGTAGCACAAAAATGACAGATGCCAATGATGCAAAAAAACATCAGCACGTTTTAAACCTGGTATACAGAGGCTGAGGCCAGGAGGAGGCTCTGCATCTATCTGTTAGGGTGGTTTTATGATGACCTGACTTTTCCGTCCCAAATGACACCTAAGTCCAGGCCAGCAAAGACAACAGAAGGTCCTCGAGGTCTGTGAGCCATAGGGTGAGTTCTGAGGGGTGGCTGTCCTTAGCTACCAGCTCTGGGGATGTTACAGTGGGTATTTCTAAATCAAATTGATCCTCTGCCTTTATAAAGCTGCATTTCAGTCTTGTTCAGGTGAGCAAGTCAAAACAAGACCATCCCAATGCACCCTGGATGTGACTGTTCAGGAACTCCACCATATATAATAAATGAAACTCTCATTCCTAAGCTGATGACGTATAAATTGAGTGGTACCTCTTCTGCTGCTTAATTGCTTTATTGTGATCATTGGAAACCCAGCCAGCTGAGAAGAGCACTGGATTGAAGCCTCCTCCCTATCAGATGTACAAATTCAGTTCTGGTCCGAGGAGCTGAGCAGCTGTATTGAAGAGACAAATAATACAAAATAATATCTAGGAATTGCAGAAAAGTTGAATGTGAGCTTCACCACCTGCCCACTTAGTGCTGTCAGTGATGGAAAGAGCTGTGTATCTCAGCTCGTGGCTCCTTTGCTGGGGGGCTGGAAAAGAAAATTAAACAGAAACAAAACAAAAAATAAAAACAATAACAAAAAACAATAATAAAGTCCATTACAGCAACAAGCTTCAGTTCCCAGCACCATCCCTGCAGAGAGCAGCAGGGCTTGCAGGGTGGCAGAACCAGCTGGTTCAGGTGGGTTTTGGTATGGCGAAAAGTAACTGGAGCTCCTTCTTCCTGGTGCTTGCTCTCACAGGTCCTGCTCACCATGCTGATTCGTACCTGCTTCTTTTTTGCCTGCCTGCCTGTGGCGAGCCACGTCTGGGGACGAGGGGGGCAAGGTAAGGAGCTCACCTGCACTGCTTTGGGGGGCTCTGGGCTGAAACCTGGGCTGAACTGCCAGCCCTTCTGGTGGGGAAGCTCCAAGCAGCGTATTCCCATATTTAAAGAGCAATAGGAGATCAGGGAGCCAGTGCTGGGAGAGCGTCTTCATCCCACCCCATTCTGCAATGCCTGTTCTCATCTCTGGCAGCAGCTCAGAGTGCCTCTCCCTTGCACTGGGGATGCATTTCAGTCTGTGTAAGCAGGAAAGGATGCTCGTGGGGTCTGCTAACAGAGCTTGAGAAACAGAAAGAAAAACTTGTTGCTTCTGTTCATTGTCATGTCTGTCCTGCACTGTGACACTGTGGAGCTGCATGGTGATGTGTGACATCTGGGTAAGACGTGCATCCTCCTGTAGCATGTAGAGCTCCTGCAGTGCCATAAATGAGCAGAAAATACCTATAGCACCTCACCATTTCCTTTCCACCTTTCTATTCCATATGAACCATCCATATGAGGGATCACCACAAGGTTTTCCTGAGAGGTGATGGCAAGTCACATTCAGGACAGACTTATCTCTGTGCTGTGCATCTTCCACACAGTGTGTCTGGGCTTTGCTCCCCATCAGCTGGAGAGCAAGGTTACAGCATCAGAGAGCACACATCCAACACAGGGCAGAGAAACAGTGGGGCTTTCATGGCACCGGGCTTCATTTGCATCCAGCACATAATGGAGCTTCAGAGGATGCTGTCCTTTCTGATCTCTCTGGGGACATTCTTGCCTTTTTAACTTCTGGGCTCCTAGAGCGATGGCCAAGGAGCTGGACCACACTTGTCCAGAAGAAGACAGCTTCATGTTTCCTCTATGAATTCCCCTCATTGTTGCATGATCTTTTATCACTTCTTTTCGGCACGATTCTGAGATTTGATTTTGCCCCTCACCCCTCTTCCCCATGTTTTCTTTCTTCTTCTTCACATTTGCATGGGGTGAGATGTGAATTTGAGCTTTGTTTCCCCAAAATAGTTGTCTGCTTGTTGGGCAGCCCACAGGAAGTCTCTGCAAGGAGAGGCTGAGGCACAGATTCTGCGTTGAGCCAAGCAAGTCCTCGCTGCCAGCTCCCACTGCTTTCCTGGGTGTGACTTCATGCAAAGATGTCGGGAGATGTCTGACACCATGCAAGACCAAAATAGGAACATGTGGAGCCCTACAGAACACAAAGTGTGCCAGTGCTGAGCATGATTTTTGACACAGAGGGTGGTGAGGCACTGTTCACAGGTTGCCCAAAGAGGCTGTGGATGCCCCATCCCTGCAGGCACTCAAGGCCAGGCTGGATGTGGCTCTGGGCAGCCTGGTCTGCTGGTTGGCGGCCCTGCACATAGCAGGGGGTTGAAACTGGATGATCACTGTGGTCCTTTTTAACCCAGGCCATTCTATGATGCTCCAGGTCACCTTAAGCTTTATTTATATATTTTTAATGAGTAGTGAGAAAAGGAAAGAATCATAGAATCTTGAAGGTTGGAAAAGAGCTCCAAGATCCCAAAGTCCAATCCCAGCCCACCCCACTGTGCCCACTGCCCACAGCTCTGGGACACCTCCAGGGACAGTGACCCCATCACACCCTGTGCAGCTGTGCCACTGCATCACTGCTCTTTCTAGGAATAAATGTTTCCTAATATCCAGCCTGACTTTCCCCTGGCACAATGTGAGGCCATTAGCAAGAGATTGGTAACAGCTGCCAACGAGGTGGGCATTTGAGGCCATATATTATTACTATGCAGACAAAGCAGGCACTTGCTCATTGCACATGAAAGAGCCTGCTGGAAAGGCAGCTGTAGGTGCAGGAGCAGGGAGGAGGGGAGACAAATCTGCTGAGTTGCCATCCTACAGCTAGTCAAGTGGGAATGTTTCATACAGTGAAATTTGTATGATAGTGTGACTGTATTTCTCTGAGGGATCTCTGATTCAAAGGCTGACACATGGCTTGAGACATTTAGCAGGGCTTTAAAAGATCTCTGAGAAATCTGGAGCTGATAAGGAAATGTGCTCTTTCTTCTTTTTACCTCCTTGTCTAATACTATTTTTTTCATCAGGATTTGTCATTTCAGTTCACTGATCCCTGCAGCAAACCAATGCAAGCTGGTGCCCGTGAGTTACAGCCCTGCCAGGAGGTGTTAGTTACACTTTATCAGGTTTTCTCTCCTTTTCTTTCTTTCTTCTTTTCTTTTTTTTTTTCCTTTCCTCTCTAAACCCAGCTGATCCCTGGAGCTTCCTCCTAAACAATCTTTCTGCATAAGGATGGCATTCATCTCCTGGGGAATTTCTGTATTTTTCAGCAGCCTGAGTTCATTGCAGAGCCTCATTGACTCCCTGTATCTATTCCCTTCCCTTCTATTTCAGCCATCTGCACCAAAACCTTTGCTGAAACCACACACATGCCACGAAGGCTCCCAGTAAAGACTTGCAGCGTGAGAGGAGCACAGAGGAACTCTGACTGCTTTGCTGTTTTCCTCATTTGCAGCAGCACACAGTGAGGGCTCACCCAGAGAAGCTGCCCCTCAGCATAGGATGGAGGGTGGATTTGCAACGATGGGTTTCCTGGTCCAGGGGCAGCAGAAGTGGCTGTGCAATGTCAGGAGATGCTGAGTATTTGTATGGGATGATGAAGGTTCCCTTTGCACTGCAGCTGTCCCCGCGTCTTTAGTAGAAGTAGCACGTGGGGGGTTTCATGCATGTGTGAGTGTGTGCAGAGGGAGGAATTGCACCCACAGCAGGATGGGCACCTCTCCTCCTCCTCAGGGTCAGGCCGGCTGAAACTCACAGTCCTTTCAGAAGACAGGCTCCAAATGAAATGGAAAGAAACCGAAGGAAACATCAGTGGCTACAAAGTGCGGGTGAAGCCCATGGCAGGTATGTGCTACCCAGCAGATTGCTCTGAGTGAGGGATGGGCTCCCAGCTTCTGTCTGGCACTGGCTATTTGCTGGATGCTCTTTCTCCTTGTCTGCACCATTGAATATTTGCCCAAAGTGGAGAGAAAGACAGAAAACAAATTCACAGAGCAGTGGTTATAACTCTGTCACTGCAGGGGTCCTGTTTGTCTCATCCTCAGGGACGGGATGTCCTTGGCCCCATACATGGGGATGTTCAGCCCGTGGCTCCCTGGCCTGGATGAGCTCCAGCTCTCCCCGACTTCTGACTCCAGACAGGCACTGCAGGAAGGGCACCACGTCCTCGTGGGGGAGCAGCATCCGGGTGCAACCTTAGCTTGTGCCCGTCTGCCTGCTTTTAGCTCAGCCCCCAGCTGTTTGCCCAGCCGGCGCTGGAAGTTTCTCATTCCTCCCCTGCCAGGGAGTGATGGGCATCCCAGGAACGTGGGGAATCCTCACGCTGAGCACGCCTAAGGCTTTCCCCATGTGTGGGCTGGGGAGCTCCATTTCCAGCCCTAAGGGTGACGAGATCAGAAATGCATCCATTCCCACATTTAAAGGCTCACACACCTTTCTTACGCAGATGATTTTAGGGAGCTGCTTTGCCTCCCTCCCTTTGCTTTGTTCTTTTGGTCCAAAGTTTCTCCATACCACCTCTTGTAACAGAGACACGGTGCAGTATTTGGCTGTGGTTTTGCAGAGCTGCCTTGCTTTATCTGCTCCTTGCTGTGCAGAGGACAGCTTCTCTTAGGGACAGATGAGGTTTGCAGAGGAAACACAGCAAGAACAACTGCATTAAGTACAATGAGTCCCAAGGGCCAGGACAGAACTCTGAAGATATCAGAGCACTTCCTCACTTTGTCACAAATGACCTCAAGGACATCACTTGGTTAGATGTTTCCATAAGTGGTGTTTGCCCAACCTTCACCCTCTGGGAACTGGCCTTTCTGTCAGCTGCTCTTTGAGAAGTCAGTGGGAGTCACACTAGTGCTAGGTGGAAACTGGTTTTCCATTTGGAGCATGTATCAGGGCTTTTTAAAAGACTTTCTCAGCTCTGAAAGCAGAGATCCACAGAATTAAAAATTAAATTAGAATTGATTGAGGTCCCCAGACAGACATTCTCTGCATTTCGGTGGTATTTCTGCTATTGTCAGCTTAAATATAAGCTCTAACAATTTCTGAACTGTGGCTTCATCCCACCTCAGGGGACTCGGAGCAAGAAGTCATGCTGAAAACAAAGACTCCCAAAGCCACAGTGGGGGGGCTGAGCCCTACCAAGGAATACACACTGCAGGTCTATGTGCTCAATGGCTCCCAGGAAGCCTTATTCGCCAAGAGGAAATTTGTGAGTAAGTAGAAAGATCTACATTTTACCATTCTGAGAGCTCTTGGAGATGTGACTCCTCAGAGCTCGTTCTCTGGCAGATAAATAGTAGAATCAAGAATTTGTTTGAATCGGGAAAGACCTTTAAAAACCATTTGGACCAACTCCCCTGCAGTGAACAGGAACACCCACAGCTCCATCAGTGCTTAAAACCCTGTCCAGCCTGACTGTGAGTGCCTCCAGAGATGGGGCATGCACCGCCTCTCTGGGCAACCTGAGCCAGTGCCTCACTACCCTTATTGTAAAAGGATATGTTTTCTTACATTCAGTGTCCCCATAGACTGTACTGAAGCCCATTACTATTTTGTTGCAAGCTTGGAGAGGGGAGATGGTGAATACCGATGGGATAAGGGGTGGACCATGACTCACAGACCCATCTGGATTGACTCCTCCTGCCTGTATTTGTGATTTCTATAGTAGAGGACCTTAAAAATGCATCCCAGACTAGAAATAACCGAAGGAACTCAGGAGCTGCACCAGGAAAGAATCTCACCTCTGCGGGCAGCTCAACAGCAGTGCAGAGCCTGGGGATGGAGACTGCTCCACCACCCCTGAGCACCGTCGTGACACATCCAGGTGGGTGCACAGAGTGTCCTGGGGCCACTGCCTTGCTGTGTGCACAGATGAGCTATGGAAATGCAATCTTCAAGGGATTTACTCTGTTTGGGACGTTCATTCAGTAGTACATGGGGCTCAGTCTTGTACCTTGCTTGTTCGTAGAATCTTAGAACGGCGTAGGCTGGAAGAAGCCTTACAGATCATCAAACTCCAATCCCTTGCCGTGGGCAGGACTGCCAACCACTAGACATACCTCTTAAATACACAGTAACCAGCCTAAAAATATTTGCCCCTCATGCCAGCCCAATGAAGCACATCCTGGGATGCCTGGGACTGGCAAATATTCAAGTTTAGCACCTACAGCCACATCTTTCAGCTGAGCACTGCTCCCTGGGGAATGAGCTGCTCCCTGAGCACCGGGGCTAAAGGTGCCATAATCTCAAAGGCTCTGTCCCCCACGGCTGTAGCTGAAGAACAGAATCTCCTCTATTTAACTACCTATTTTCATAAACCCTGTAGGATTTTTATGATCAAAACCCTCAAATATGGCTGAAATCAGCCAATGGTTGGAGGAGGTGGCAAGGCAATAACATAGGAAGAAAAAATGTATTCTTTTTCTGTTTGGAGCACAGCAAAGGACAGAGCTGAAAAGAAAAGGCACAAAGGGACTCAGCCCAAGGGCTCAGGAGAAACCATGAGGAACCAGCCCAGTGTTGGTGTGACACAAACACCATCACCAACCACAAAGTCATCCCAGCGTATCACTGCAAACGCGGAGCGAGAGTCTCTAGGAAAAGAAAAACCCACAAGGGATTCACTGAGGAGAGGTGAGAGCTGCTTCAAGCATGTCCTGCTCTCTGTCCCCCACTGTTTTCTCTAATGATTGCTAAACACAATCCTTCCAGCTGTCTCTCTGTCACCAAGGGAGCATGAGTGCTGCTGCTGCTCTTATTTGCTAGATCATGCTTTGGAGAGCTGCCAAGGATCACTGAAACAGTTTGGAGTTCTGCAAAGCATTACAGATATAAAGGAAAACTGGAGCTAAGACAAAAATTCCTTCACAAGGGGAAAGAGTTTTTTAATGAATGATTTCCCACTGTTCTCTCTCTATGCATGTTTCCACCTCTTCCTGCTTCAGACTTACCCATACAGGTTATCATTCTCCAGCACACGCTGGCATCCTGGTCTTGTCCTTCACATTTCCCAGCTAACTGATCCTTGCTGAAACTTTAGATCCTCCAACTGAACGGCTCACAGCACTTTTGAAGTCGTGGGAGGGGGATTGGCTAGAACATCCCTCTTTGGTCCCTTGATAACAGTAGAAATTCATGGCCATGAGAAGAGATAGGAGACTGACCCTTTGGCATCTCAGTCAATTTGGATGGTACCATCTGTTTCCCTCTACCAAAGATGGAAAATTCTGCATCTGAAAAATATTCAGGAAAGATGCATTCAATCATCAACATGCCCCATCTTATCCTCTGTTAAGCTGCATGTCTGGGGTAGAAAGAAAGACAATCCTTGAATATCTGTGATGAAGATTTTTGCAGAGAGACTGGATTCAATATAACACCAGGAAATAATTATAGCCCACGGGGGATCTCACAATGGAATGTTATTAAGCGATCACCTGCAATTCTTTTGGAGACTTAGGCTAGATAAAAGGGAAGCAAGGGCTGGGGCTGAGATGTAATGGAGCTGACAGCTTGCAGAGAGCAATGCTTGGCCTAGGCACGCACTTCCCAATGGGTTTAACACTTTCTTTACAGAAAGGTTGCTGCTCACTGTTCAGCTTCTTGATACTGAGATAAGTTGCCCTTCGCCATGTGCTTTTCCCAAGACGCTGGGATGTGTTGGGCTGGCAGATGGTCCAAAGCTTTACACTGCAGACTTGCTTCTCATCTTAAAACTGAAATATTTTTCCTCCTTTACAATTGCTTCTTTACATATCAAACATTGTTTCTCCACAGGTTACCAGTTCCAGTGTGACACGTCTGCCATGACCGATATCGTCCTGCTTGTGGATGGATCATGGAGCATTGGGCGCAACAATTTCAAGCTCATTAAAGAGTTCCTGAGCGCTTTAATTTCCCCATTCAATATTGCCCAAGACAAGATAAGAGTAGGTAGGACACTTTCCTGTTTCCTGACCTTGGGAAATGCCTCCAGAAGAGACCTTGGTCTCTGTTTCTGTGTTAGCGTGCTGCCCTAGGGAGTTTTACTCCTTTTGGCTGGATTCTGTGCATCGATCTTGACAACTTTCCCATCTGGTAGCAAGCTCTGGCCTCTAGCGGCTGCAGGGAAGAGCTGCACGGTGAACAAAAGCAATGTGTGGGCAGCAGCAGGCCAGGTGTTGGGGGAGCACCCGATTGATGCTGAGATATGCTTGGAGTTTGCTGTCTCCCTCTGATGGTATACTCAGCCTACAGAGTATGACACAAAGGTGGGGTGGGAATGCCACGCTGGGGTTCCTTAGGTCTCAGCTGAGAACAGAGCCACTTCCAGCTCTGAGAGATGCTGAACCCAGTTCTGAGGGATGCCGAACCCAGTGGATGGCACTGGCCAGGCTGTGTGTGAATCAGGGCAACATAAATCCTTCCTGTTCCTTGCAGCTAACAAGTTTGTTCTTGAATGACTCTGAGACCTTAAAACGCTTCAGAGCACCACTCAGAAGTTACTACCACCACAGGGAAAAATGGAGCTAGGAGCCAGGTCTGCTCGCTCCCTTTCCAATTCATTACTTTGTGTCATCCACCCATGACAAGCCCAACACCTCCTCCTCAAAACAGGTCTCCTCTTGCAGCCTGCCTTGGCTCGCACGATGTCGATAGCTCTTGCCTTCCCCAGGGCTGTCCCAGTACAGCAGCGATCCCCGCACAGAGTGGGATCTGAGCGCTTATGCTACGAGGGACCAGGTGCTGGAGGCAGTGAGGAACCTGCGCTACAAGGGTGGCAACACCTTCACAGGTAACTGCATCTCTCCGATCACAGCAAGGCTGCGCTGGGGGAAGTTGTTCCCATGGGGTAGCATCTCCCTGGGGGGACAAAGTGAATGAGGGAAGGATAAGAGTGGAGGCAGTCTGTTGGCTGTAGCCCACCATCCATCTGTTCTCCTCCCCAGGCCTGGCGCTCACCCATGTCCTGGAACAAAATCTGAAACCAGATGCTGGTGCCCGGCTGGAAGCTGAGAAATTGGTAATCCTCCTGACTGATGGAAAATCCCAGGATGATGCCAACCTGGCTGCTCAGACCTTGAAAAACATGGGCATAGAGATATTTGCTATTGGTAAGATCACAGACATCAAGCCGACCTACCTTCCCTCTTCATGCTGAACCTTATTTTCCCCACGACAAGAACATCCTGAAGCTGTAAAGCTAAGGTAGTGAGTAGGACTGCGTTGCACTGGGGCTGAGAAGAAAATTAACTCATTTATTCAGCACAGGTAGTATCTTCAAATGAGATTTTATTCGTTTAGAAAAAAAACCCACTCATTCTCAAGAGATTTTACACCTTCTGTGTATAAAGACCTTTGCCAGTCTCAGCTAACTGTGCCATGAGAGCAGTATTCTGAGCTGTGGAAATAGGCAAGAGAATTTTGTAATTGCTTTGTAATTACTTTGTAATTACTGCCTCTCAGAACTTCCAGTTTCTCTGAATAATAGCATTATCTGCTTTTTACTGTCTGGTAGCAATAATGAGACAAAAAAAAAAGGATTTCAGGCAGCTTCGTCCTTGATGACTGAACAAGTCTGCTAAAGAGTAAGGCATGGACAATAAAGTTACACAGAATGCTCTCCTAGAACTGCAACCTCCAGCACTTCAAGTGCTTATTTAAGTCGAGAACACACAAGCGAGGCTTTATTACATTCAAGTATGTACATAGTTGGCTGTCACTTGGATTTCTTTCATGGACTGAGTGTAGCTGCTGAGCCTCAGCTGTGTGCTGGACTGTGCAGCTGAAATGACTTGCAGGTCGGGTCCCACCTGAGGTTCATGCTTCCCCTTTCTTACTAAAGGAAGGTTGTTTGGTCCTAAGACTGAATTAATCCCCAAGACACCTTAGTTTCTCACCACAAGAGCAAAGGGGAAAGGACTCCTGCCTCACTTGAGCAGTGCTAGGATGGCCTAAAGGCTAGCACTGGAAAACAAAATCAGCTGTTGATCCCAAAACCAACATCCAAGCAGGAGGCAGAAGTTGTCCTCTAAAGGAGCTTCCTCAGCCCTATGCTCTGCTGTCTGTAGGGGTGAAGAACGCGGATGAGGCTGAGCTGAAGCAGGTGGCTTCAGAGCCGCTGGAGCTCACAGTGTACAACGTGCTGGACTTCCCCCTGCTCAGCTCCTTGGTTGGCAGGCTCACCCGGGTCCTCTGCAGCAGGATCAAAGAGAGGAGCAGCAAGGAGAGTGCAGGTGAGGTGAAACCTTGGTGATGACGAGCTTCCTCCTGCTTACCATCAGCTTTCCTTACCATCAAAAAATCTCCTTTCTCAACATCCTTTCTCGTACCTTTCCCTCCATGAGCTCCACCACCTCCTCAGCACCATCTGACCCTTCCTTCCTGTGCTGATCTCCTTGCTCAGTGCTATAGCTGCCTGAAAACAGTCCTTGCCACCATTTTGGCAAGCTGTGATCTTGGTGTTTACAAGACTCTCTGGATGCAGCTCTTCCACCCTCACTCCCTGCTGCTGTGAACAAGCCATGGAGGGACTTGCAGGTGTTTCCATTCTCTTGCTCTTGGTTTAGGTATCTGCTCTTATCCTTGCCAATACAGGCAACAGCCATCCTCACCAGGGCCTTGGATACCTTTTGGTGGCTGTAAAACACTTAATGGCAATAACTAGCATTGTAGGGAACAGGAAGCTTCTGTTCTACATTTTTTGTTATTCTACTGTGTGAAAAATGCATTGCAATCATTTTTTTCTCTGCATTTCTTTCAACCAACAGGAGGAATTCAACGCAAAAGAGCTAATTTGAGAATATAGTTGTAGTATGGAAGAAATCTGGAAGTAGGAAGAGGAGACAGCAAAGCATCTAAACACATTTTTTTTTCCCTCACACTTTAAGTAATCTCCGAGGCATCTTCAAATCAAAACCAAACACTCTATTTCTTTTCATTTTTTTTGCTGGAGGGCAGTTTGCATGATGTACAAGAGAGTGAAGAACGACTCCAGATGTTAGCTTAGATCCTCAGGAGAAATATCACGTACACATTTCCATCTCTCTCTTCTCTCAGACTTGCCTAGGGAGAATGGGAAAGACAAACTTTCAAGCATACATTTATTTTAATGCTCTGTGGATAGACATAGACATAATTTGATTCACTCATTAATTTGTACTTGTTTGATGTAATTGGGCATCTTTTTACAGGTACAGGTTAGCCTAAAGAAAGATGGTTGCATAGAAAAAGAAGCCAAAAGAACTTCTGGTTCATTTTGACAGATCTTCATAATTGAAAAAAAGCTGGGCTGTGTTTTGGATTCAGGCAAAAATGCATATTTCTGTTGAAAAGAATATTCTCAGCAACCAGAAGAATGCACAAATTATTCTCTATGGAGTATTTATGTTCTCTGCTTGCTCAGTTCTTAAATATTTATTTTACAGCAGTTTGGAACAGTTTCTCAGCTTTGCAATTTGATTTAAAAAAAGGCAGTTGCATTTATGAGCTAGAAAGTATATTTGGTATGAGAAGTCTGAATACAAGAAAGTGACTGCGTTTTTAATTCCCAGGTAGAGCTGTGAAAGACATCCCTACAAATACGGGTCCACAGCTGAGCCCAACAGACCTTAAAATATCAGCTGTGACTTCTAAAAGCATGCACTTGGCCTGGAGTCCTCCTCTGAGTCCACCAAAGAAATACCGGGTTGTGTACAACCCATCGAAGGGCGGCACTCCCAAGGAGGTAAGAGGTACCTGTGGGACACTGCAGTGCCTCCCAGTCAGTGGCTGGGAATTCAGAGTGATGAGGGTAGGAGTGCGATGACCACGGGATATCAGCTAAAGCCAGAAAGGAAATTGAACACTGAGCCCAAATGTGACAAGGTGATGGGATGGCGAGGCAGAAGAGGAAATTGGATAAATATTATGTTGCTAGAATTACTGCAAGCCATACCCATGCAGTTCTCTCTTGCACAGTGTTATCCCCTCCCTAAGGCACCTCAAAGAACACACACAGCTACACAAAGGTGTTCAAGGATGCTCATCTCTGACAGAATCAGAAAAGCAAATCCAAACACTTGGATTGTCCTTAATTATACACTTCAACTGTTGGTTAGCCCTGAAGTGGTAAGACAGCTGGGCTTGAGTATCACATCAGGTCCCTTCCAACTGAAACTGTCAATCATGGAATCACATTCTGTCCCATTCACTTCAGTGAGAGCATGATTGGGGTCTTGTGCTATGTGCTTGTACAGATCCAATCCTTCAAGGGCAGGAATGCTTACAACCTCCTATCTCCATGCTTGCCAGGGAAGACAGCTTCAGCTTTTCCTTTGCCGTGGCTGGCACTTCCTGGACTTGACCATCTTCCTTTGTGTTTCAGGTGCTTCTGGATGGAGCTGTCTCCTCTCTGTGGCTTTCCAACCTGACCTCGCACACAGAGTACCTGGTGTCAGTGTTTCCCATTTATGACGCAGCCGTTGGGGATGGGCTGAGAGGCGTCACCTCCACATGTATGTCGTGAGTAGAGAACATTCCTCTGATGTGTGTCTGTGGGAGGTGAACATAGCCCTGCCTTTGCAACCACCTCAGTCTGGAGCCTGGCACTGTATATTCCCCCTCCCTCTTGTTCAGATGGTTTGTCTGCAACTCTCTCCATCCCTGGAGATGTTCAGAACTTGACTGAACAAGGCCCTGAGCAACCTCCTCTAATCTGGCTCAGCAGGGTTGGACCAGAGACCCTCAAGTGTCCCATTCCACCTATGTCATTCTGCAAGTGACACCACTGTGCTGAGCTCAACCTGCCATGGGAGTAACACACCCCAAACAGAAATTTTCTACAACCCTTGTCCCTTTTCCACCCTTGGGCTGCAAATGAACTAATCCTACTCCTTGACAAGTGGCTGTGTTGGATGCAGGTTGGGTGTCCCCCAGCTGAAAGTGTCTTTCTGCCACATTTCTCTCCCAGTGCCTCTGTCTGCCCCCCGCTCCCTGCGTGTCTCTGAGCTGAGCCACAACAGCATCAGGCTGAGCTGGAAGGCAGCTCAGGGAGCCACACAGTACCTGGTGCTCTGCTCTGCAGCCCCCGATGGAGAAGAGGACTATTCGACAGAGGTACGCTCCATGAGAATGGTGGCAATACTGCTTTTCCTTTGTCTCTCCTCAGTTAAAGAGTCCAAAATGAGTGCCTGTCTCTCTGTGGGGGGTTGAGTTCTGACAGTACAATACAGAGCCGACCTGAAGCACAGAAACCTTTGGCAGCCCAGTGACTGAGTTCACACCTCTGCAGCCCCAAGAGTAACTTCTGCATCCTTGAGGCTGCACAGAAATATTTTTGCTTTGCTTGTCTTCAAATATTGATTGAAAATTTGTAAGGGCAGCTTTCACTGACCTCTAAAAAGAGAACTGTGGCACTGTATAAAAATAAAGCAATGCCAGATGAGTGGAAAATCGCTGTGCTGGGTCCCTGCAGCAAGCAGGCTGTGCAGGGAGGGCTGTGCCGTGCACTGTTAGCGGCAGGTGGCAGCAGCCCAGCTGCTATAGCCCTGCTTGCAGCAGGCAGCTGTCATGCAAGCTTCCCAGGCCATAGAGGAAAAGAGGCTCACTATCTCTCACTTAAAACCTTGCTTTCTTGAAGCCCCTTCCATCCCCTCTCGCTGTGTGACACAGGGATGCTGCACGCTGTGCACATTCTGCTCTCCCCACTGAGTGCTGCAGGAAATGGGAGAGAACTATGCAGGCTTCCTGCTCTGTTGCCTTTCTTTTGGGGGAATTTTCACCAAGAATACATATTTTTTGCATCCTACTATCAGAAATCAACCCCCAGCTTTGTATTTGCAGTAGTGGAAGCCACTCTGCTTTTTACATCCATACTCATCTTTCCATTATAATGTCTTTCCCAGGAAAATCTCCATATTTTCCTTACAAAAAATGACTTGTTTGAACTTACTTCAGGTAGCCTGATCCAACCCAGAATAATAGCATCACCTTTATGTAAGAGATACACCTCTGCAGGCCTTGGGGGAAGAAAGGGATGTGACCCCTCAATGTACTTGGTGTCCTCTGGGGAGGGAGGGAGGCAGAGAAGCTCTGGCAGTGCAAAGCCCATGTCCAAGTGGTCAGAGGGCATTAGAGGGCAGCCCAGAATGGAAGGGTGTCCTGGAACTGAAGTGTTCCCCTGGGACTGAGGGGTACCCAGAACTGAAATGTCTCCCTGAACTTCTCCCTGTGACAGATGAAGGTGGCTGAGCCCGAGGTCCTGCTGGACGGGCTGTCACCCAGCACTGAGTACTCCATTGCAGTGTATGCGTTGTATGGGGAAGATGCCAGTGATCCAGCCAGCATCCAGGAAACCACCTGTAAGTGCTGCTGCTGGTTGTTTTTAAACACTTAAGGTGGGAGAGATTAGGTAAGTTAAAGGTTTCTTGTATTGCGCCTGTGGCTTGTAAATCCTGCTTTTTCTTAATACTGGTCCCTAAGATGGTCTCTAATCACCCGGTGAGCTGTGAAGCAGTGATTCCCCCCTGGTAAAAGAGGACTCCTAAAGGGACTGTTCCTTAAGATCTTTTTGTCTGGGGAGAAAGGAGGAATTTCTTGGGCATTTCTTCACCTAAAGCACAGATAGCATTCCATGACATCCCAGAGAATGGGAATTATTTTGAGGCTTCAAACCCTGAGTGCTGTCACTCACTGTGTTGCAGTGGCCTTGAGCCCTCCCAGGTACCTGAGCTTCTCAGAGCTCAGCCACTCATCCGTGCGGGTCAGCTGGGAGCCAGCATCACTGGCAGTGAAAGGTCATCGTGTCACCTACGTGTCTAGCAGAGGGAGCAACACTGGGGAGGTGAGTCCTCAGGGGCTGCTGGAGGGAGAGCTGGGAGGTCACACACTGCCCTGTTCTCTCTGGTGCATGAAGGGAGTGTTATCTCTGAAATGGGCACTTCTGAGGGATGTGCGAAGCCCTCTGCAGCTGTCTCCATGATCTTCTCTCCCAACTCATCCCTCTCCATTGCAGATTGAGGTTCTTGGCACTGCAGTGTCCACTGTCCTGAGACCACTGTCCTCCCTCACCCAGTACTTCATCAGTGTCCGATCTATGTATGATGAGGGTGACTCCTTTCCAATCACTGGCAACGTCACCACTTGTAAGTGGAAATGCTTTCTTTCCTATTGACCAAAGTGTCCTGCATGTGCCTAAAATGAGATGTTTTCAATGCTGATCCCAGCAGCTTATGGCCAAGATCCTTGTACAAAACTGGTGGCTGTTGGAATATGCCCCATTCTGTTATGTTAATAATAGAGGTGAAGGAATAAATGAAGAAAGCAAACTACATACTGCTAACCTCTGTGTCCTTGGGAGCCTTCTCCCCTTTGCAGTATCAGAGTGATACGCACCCTCTCCACAAATGAAATAATCCTCCTTAATTAGGGTTTTGAAAACAGTGTTCTCCTCTCTGTCCTGATGGCTGTTGCCATTTGGATCGGAAGAAGTGAAAGACAGGCTGATCTCAGACAGCTGCCTGGCTGATGCTCTGCTTCCCAACCATCTGCTCCCCACCTCAGCTCTGACAAGGCGCTGTCAGGGCTTCAGCTCGTTGTCCTCCTGCATCCCTCAGTGAAGGTCCCCCCGCCGCGGGCGCTGAAGGTTTCTGAGCTCTCTGAGAACAGCCTCCGTCTGCACTGGGAAGCTGTCGCTGCCTCCGATGTGGTTGTCTATCAGATCAAGTGGAGCACAGCTGGTGGAGAGAAGCCTCAGGAGGTACGGACCCACGTACAGCCGGGTTGGGTTTGTGCCTGCTCGATGGATACTGGTTGGGTATTAGGAAAAATTTATTCTCAGAAAGAATGATCAGGACTTGGAATGGGCTGCCCAGAGTAGGTGGTGCAGTCACTGTCCCTGGAGGTATTCAAGAAAAGGGAAGATGTGGCACTGAGGGACGTGGTTTAGTTGGCTTGTTGGCAATGGGCTGTTGGTCCTACTTAATGATCTTAGTGGTCTTTCCAACTTTAATGATTCTATGGCGGCCCTGTGCTGACCTGCAAGAGTGGCAGAGTTGCAGTTCAGTTTGGGTTCATGCACTCAGGACCTTCAGCATTAAGACAGGATCTATCCCACACTGGCTCTGCTGTGTGCTGTAGTCACCTTGAATGCTGGAAGCAGGAGGGACAGCGGGGTGGCAGGTTTGGAGTCCTGCAGGCTCTGGGAAGATTGCAGAAGTGCTCTGGAAAAACTCAAGGATGAAATTCAATAGGGACAAACAAAGTATTAAGCTTAGGCAGGAATAATTAAAGACAGGTATACAGGATGTAGAACAAACAGCTAAGAAGCGATTCAGTAGAAAAGGATCTGGGGTTGCAGAGAATCACCAGCCCACAATGTCAAGTCTTTGTGGAAAAGACAAGTACAATAGTCAGGTATTTGTAGTGGTGGTAAATCCTGGCTGCTGTGGGGATAATGCTCCTCAGGAAGGATGAGGTCTTACTGATGAGAACACAGAGAAGATGGATCAGAATCAGAACTGATGCAAGTAGGAGTAGGGATGGACCAGGTGACCTCTTCTATCCCAAGCCCCTGTTTTCACAGTGAGTGCTTGAGTTCCCCCTACTGTGCTTCACATTTAGGCTGGAATAGGGGTATACTGGGGCTTCTATGCACAATGTATCTAAAAGATGGGAAGTGAGCAGAGAGATTTCATGCTCGTAGCAGGCTGACTGCCTTGTACCAGGGAAGTAGCTGTTAAGAACAACTGGCTAGCAATGCATGGGCATCTACTCTGCATTCATTAGGGCTGCAAATTTGCCTTTGCTTGGATTTGTGCAACCCACAAGAGTCGACTTTGTCCTCAAAGCCCTATGCTAACTCATTTGTGCCTGCAGGCAGTCTGTGAGCCAGACACTTGGATGGCATGAACTAGCCTAGGGAAGCCTGGGAATTCGACTGACTCATTTCTTGTCCTGCTGCAGCTCTCCATTGCTGGAAATGTGGCAACTGCCATCCTGCCTGGCTTGCAGAAGAACACAGACTACAAAATATCCATCTGGGCCTACTACAAAGATGGTGCTCAAAGTGACACAGTTTCCATTCAGCACAGAACCAGTAAGTGATCAGTGCTCGGTCTCAGCAGCCTAGTGACAACAAAGAGGGCACAGGATGCCTCAGACCCAGGCACAAGTCAGGAGCTCAGATCTGGTTGTCTGCAGCTATGAAAACCCAGACCCGGATATCTAAACGTAGCTGAAGATATTTAGGCTCCCATATTAATATTCTGAATTTCTCCTGATGAAAATATACTGGGCAAGCATGAGCTGGCTGGTACATTTCTTTCTCCTTTTGTAGCATCAATGTGCATTGGCTTTTTGTTGGGTGTTGAGCTGAAAATGTCAGTGTGCTGCCTAATGAATGTTTCCTGTTAGTAAAATATTGTCTGCTGAGGAGGGTGTGGGTTTCTCCAGCTACATCATCTCTGAGCTGTGCTTCATCTGAGGGCACTTGCAAAAATGAGAGAGAATCCTTCAGGCAGACTCTGCGTGGAGGCATTATCTAAATCTTGCTTTGTACAGGCAGGATATGAGGTTAAAAAGCGGTACTCCCAGAGGTCCTCTTAATTAATATGTAGCCTGTATAAAGCCTGTATAATGGCTTTGTTGGCAGCAAATGGAATACAATTCATTCAGCAGCAGCAATCCTCTCTTCCTTCTCACAGCTCTCAACCTCCTTTGCAGAATGAAGTCTTTCAGGCTGGTGCTGAGCTGATGAAGCTTAGAGTAAATGGCAATCCTGGAACGAGAAGCTCAGGTTTTATTAATAATGAATAATAACAACTTTTGCTTATAGAGAGCTACCTCAGGCAAGTACCTAGGAGATGCATGCCAACAAGAACAAATAAAAAATGAAA
This sequence comes from Phasianus colchicus, assembly GCF_987193195.1. Classification (NCBI taxonomy): domain Eukaryota; kingdom Metazoa; phylum Chordata; class Aves; order Galliformes; family Phasianidae; genus Phasianus; species Phasianus colchicus. The sequence continues at coordinate 9,107,501 of NC_143452.1, forward strand.
GCATCCTGCAGCTCTGTGAGAAAAATGAGAGCTGTTTAGAGGTTTCAAAAAAATGAATAGCTGTTTTAAAGCATGAAGTACAAAATGTCAAAGCCGCTCCTTCAACCCACTGCCAATGGCATGTGATGGTGTTCTTCTCAGCTTATTCAAGCAAACCAATCCTTGCTGGCATTGGCTTCTGCTTGTCAGGAACAGGGATGCATTAGGGACATCAGCCTTCACATCACTGGGATGCATGGGCATCCCTCCTCAGGGCTGTGTAACACAGGAGGGCTGACAGTGCTCTTCCATGAGTCCAGTTCCTCACTACCATTGCAATGCATGGAGCACTTCTTTTCAAGTCTTAGTCTTGACTAGAAAAAATAAGATGCTCAGGGATACTTTTTGAGCAGAACAGTTAAGCAAATCCTTCTCTGTAGACTTACCAGAAGGCACAGTAGGAGCAACAGCATGTTGGTGTATTTCCCACAGATAACTAATTTGTTACCACGTACTTACCTGCAGTTCTGATATACCTCCTCGTCTCTGATATATTTAGACTCAAGGCTTATTTGTGTCAAGAGCTCTCCTCTCATTATGTTCCTATAAACGATCTAGCGTAACGAAGTCTTTGTCTTTGACTAAAGGCTCTACGCAGTGCTCATCTGTCATATTAATAAACAAGACTTGTTGTACTTCTGATGGACACAAACCTTGCGCCCAACTAGTGGGAGTGTGGAGGATGCTCTCTGGGAGAGGGAGCTGCTGGGAAGTAGGGTGGTGCCCTTGGGAGACACTGGAAGTGGTTGCTTTTGTTCTTGCTGAGAAGCTGGTAGGGATCTCTCTGTTATAGAGAAGAAAAAGAGCTTGAACAAAATAGGTCACCTGGAGGACAAAGGGTGTGGGGGTCTCTGTGGTATCTGCTATGTAGCATTATTTAGCTGAATCTTTCTGCCCCTGGGTGAGTGCACCTCATCCTCTGCAGCACAAAGAGCAAGAGGGCAGTCAGGTGGGAGTGCTGCTAAGGCTGGGCTGAGCCTCCTGGGCTGATTCTGTGTTGAAGTTCATTACAGAGTGTTTATGTGTCCCATTCCTCCAGCAGAGCTGTGCCAGAAGTGTCTGCACATTCTTCCTCCTGCTCCTCAGAGAGCTCACACTGCAAATAAAAGGGATTGAAATATAGGGAAGAAACTTCAACCCGTGGTACCAAGGGAACAACTATAACCTGTACAATCACTGCAGACAGGTATTGTGATGGAGCAGACTCCAGAGCTGTACTTTTGCTCGGAATTTTTGTCTGTGATTCTGGCTAGACCTGAAAACAAGTAGCCCAGGATTCCCCCTGCGGAGGAACAGGAGGTAACAGAAGCACAGATGGTGCCCTGGGTGTCAGAGATGCTTCCACCCCCCATGGGCAGCTCTGGGAGGTGACCTTTCCCCTGGCTGTCACATCCATGCTGTCAGACTGTGCCCAGCCCGGGGGCTTTCCAGAACAAACTCAACTTGGAAGACTTCACTTAACTTTCCTTTTGTTCATTTAAACAGTCACCACTTACATCAGCTGAATGAAATAGCCAATGCAGACAGCAAAGATGCAGAGGTATGGCACAGCACTAAGAATAGCAATGTTGAAATGACTTTTCCTCCCACACTTGTTTTCTTCTCTTCTTTACCTTGCGGTGATGCACAGCAACAGCCTCCAGCCTGATTCAGCTCTGGGAAAACTTGGTTCAGCTTCAGTAAAAGTAGGCTTGTTTTTGTCCAGAAAATGGAAGGAGGATCAATGAAGATGCAAATAATCTTCATTCAACATGTGCTCTAAGGTCACCTCAGTCTTTGCTGGGTGGGCAGAAGAGCTTGTTTGCATTGCAGGTAAAACTGCAGAATAGAAACTTCATAGCCTGGGTGTGTGTCCTTGGCTGTCTTCGGGACTCGCCCATCATTTTTAGTGTCTTCTGAAGAAGGAAAAAAAAAAAAGCCTACTTTTCACTCTCAAGACCTCTTTGTCTTCACACCAGTGAGGATTCAAGGCCAGATATTTATACAGAGCAAGAAGCTATTTAGAAATAAGCTCTTGGAGTAGGTGACTCCATATTCCCATATGTGAATCCCGTAACGCTCCATCACAATACCCATCTGCAGTGATTAAAGAAGTCATATTTTTTTCTATCATTGCCATGGGCTGAACTTTCTTCCCTAGTTTTCAACCTCTTTTGTTTGAAAGTGGATGGATTCAGCTCCCTCTGCCTTTCTCTTAACCCCCAGCCCCTGCTCGGAGAAATCACACTGTAACTCTCTCTGTTGCCAGGTCCAGCTTGCTATACAGTGGCACCCCAGGGAAGAAATACATCTATATAATTAAGATATGCTCTGTTTTGGTCTCTGGCAAACCCTCTTCTTGCTGACTGCAGCTCAGGCCATCACCCATTTGGGATCCATCCATCCACTGTGGTGCAGGGCCAGGAACAGGAGAGCAGCTCAGGCTTTGTGCTCCATCCTTCCCTGGGGCTGTGGGTGCTGAGTGAGAAGTGTTAGACAAACTGCTGTGTGCTGGCTGCTCTGTGTGATTTTTTTCTTTAAAGGATAATTTTAAAGCAAAGTCCAAGCTGAGAAATAGTAGAAATGATGATGCATTAGCTTTGATCCGGGCTTAACCAGCAATCAAGCTTTTTCTCCAGTGTGTCTCCAGGTCTTTGATGAAATACAAGAACAATTTGGTCTTTCTGAAGGGTATCTTGTGTTTGTCCATGATGCATCCAAAGGATCTTTTTTTCCTTGTGCCTCCAGGACTCTTCTCTCCACCAAATATTCTTTTTTTCCCCCACGACCTAGGCTTTGAATTACTGAATACTTGAGTTGTACCATGTTGTCTCAGGCAGTACTCATCCTCATCCCTCCAGACTCTGTTTTCTCCTCTGCCTGGTCCCTAAGGTGGCTGCTTCTGCTCCAGGCCCTGGTTACAGCACACTAGCAAAGCATCGGGGAAGGGACATGGAAGCAAGCATTGCTGGCCCTGATTTCAGACCTCACTATCTGACTTTACTGCTATTCCCCTTTAATCCCTGCACAGCTTCTCGGAGCCCACCCACCAACCTCTTCATAGACTCTGAGAGCCCCACCAGCCTCCAGATCCATTGGAAGCCACCCGAGGGTCGCATACAACACTACAGAATCACCTACAGTCCTGTTTCTGACCCCAGCACCCAGCAAACAGTAAGTTCAGCTCCTTGGCAGGTGGGACAGAGGGACTGTTTCATGGCTAACAGAGTGCTGTTCACTCCAATAGGGTTTTCTCTATCAAGAAGTAGTTTGTGTGAGAACGAAACCAAATTTCTTCCTTTGACTTGCTGTCAAGCTGCTTTATGAAGAAGACTTCCTTCTTATTCAGGCTTCCTTCTGATTCACTTATTGTTGTCCATCAGAGCTGCAAATAACACAGCTTTCTCCTCTCCCAGGAACAGAGTGGGGAATTCCAAGAGGCAGAGTGGTAGCGGGTAACTCTACTGCCCGCCTGATTTGACAGGTTAACAATTAACATTTTGCAGTGAACATTTGCCACAGCAATCCAAACTGGTGACCATATTTTAAGAATCTTTTGACCCATCTACAAGGGGAATATTGAAGTCTTTACTTAGGGAAACACTCTTCCCCTGGACACAATAGTTCTGATGGCAATGCGTGATCAGGCTTCCATGGTTTCCTTTTATCATTCCCTAATAAATGGGGATGCTGCCCTGGAACTCACTGCTAGAAATCCTCAGAGCAGCCCCAGGATGTGGATAAAAGCCAAACTCTGAGGGTTTTTTTTTCCATCCTGCTGTAGATCATGGCTTCTGGGAAAAGCAGCAGTGTGACCTTGCAGCCGCTGCTGCCTGATCGAGCCTACAAGGTGGCAGTTTCTGCTGTCCACTACACAGGAGAGAGCGAGAGCACAACTGCAACGGGTCGGACGGGTGAGTGCATCCATCAGTACATGCATCTTCATCAGCTATCATCTATCAGGCTTGGTGTAACCTCTCCAGGGAAAGCATTGTCCTTCTTGCGCTGAGCTGTGGCTGTGGCCAAGGTTTTGCTCAGCAAATTGCAAAAAGCCTGGAAAAGGGAAAATCCTGTCCCAGTTTCTGCCCATCCCATGTATTATTGCCAATTCCAGAAGGGTTGGTGACCATACGGATCCGAACCAAGTGTCACTGTTCTGAGAAGCAGAGCTCACACACACACTGCTTTCTCTTGCAGCTCCTGTGATGTCTAAACTGCCTTCAATACGAGGATTTGTTCCATCTAAGACAGAAGGTAAATCATCTCCCATAACGTCTGGCATTTTTTTTTTCCCAGTAACAAATAGCACAGTGTGGATCCCTCAGGACAGGCAGCAGTGGGTATGACAGATGCCTCTGGGTGCTGAGAATCTGTCCAAAGAGAGCCTGGAACCACATAGCCTTAAAAGCAGACTCACTCAGTAGAGAGTCTGGTAGGATATTTAAAGGGTTTCTGCACAACTTGACCAAAATGGAGCAAAGAGAATGATGACATGTTTTAAATTAAAGTTCCTTGTAAAGTCCCTTATTAAATTTAATGAGCATATGTTCTCCTAGCTGATACAAAGCAAAATATGAAGTGGATTAAGGAGAAATGTTGAATTAGCAGGGTTATAAAAAGCTGCTAAGAAGCAAATATTAGAATACATGTATTGTGTCATTAATGCCTTTTCCTGTCTATGTGAAATGATTCCAAACAAAACCTCAGCTTTAAAGTCTGTTGAGAGAAGCCAAGGAGGGAGAACAAAGCAGATTAGATGAGTATGTTTTAGACTGTACCCAGCAAAGAAAATATCAGACTCAATTTTCTATGGCTTATTGAGGAAATGTGCAGATGTCAGATCACAGAGGAACAGTCTTGTGAACTTTCAGCTGGAAAACAATCGTCCCATAAGGCTGATGGAAAATGTAGCATTTATGGCTATGATAGCTGAAGAGACAACAGGAGAAATATTAAATTCTGTGTGTTTCATAAAATGAATTATTTGAAGGAGTGGAGATGATGTGTAATAATATTGTGAGAACTGTTGCAGTAAAAGAATCTGATTTTGATAAGCAGTCACATTGCTGAGAGAAGTGATCTGAGCTGTTGTGGGAGGGGATGTTGTACATTAACTGCATTCATCTGGGACCTGGGGAGAGAAACACAAAGCAAAGAGAACAACAAGACAGCAGGAATCCTACACTGGAAGGTCTAGGAAAAATCTTCAAAGCAAAAAGCAGACTGTCACTGATAGGGATCCTTCACCCTGACTCTGGGGTGCTCTGTGTAAGCTGAGCATTGCCAGATCAAAGAACTGTGAGCAATGAGAGTGCTGGGAGGGAGGTTTGAAGGGGCCATCCTCACCCTCCAGCAAGGAAGCTGGATACCTGGCAAACAGGCAGGACTGCAGCCTGTCAGTGTGATGTTGGAGGGAATTATGCTTTCTTCATCATACTTCAGTTCTAAGCAATGCTTTGCATTTGGAAATCTGTTCTGTTTGTGTAAGGGGAAGGCAAGGAGCAGAGGTATGGCTTGTAGACATAGGCTTCAGCAGTGGTATGACCATCATTGCTTTGGGTGCCCTTTCTTTTTGCATATATCTTGACTATGAATAATCGTGTTGAATGACTTAGGAAGCTCAGCTGCCATGCAGAGGATGACACCTCTCTGTTGTTAGAAAAGTCAGACAGTTGTAAGCCCTGCATTTCTCATGAGGAACTGACACTGATGTAAGAACAGAAATATAAAAGTTATAATGAAGCCTCAGTAAAGATCTATTGGATTCTATTTTACTGGTGACCTAGAAAATCACTTATGAAATAGCCCATCTTGTCAAGTGTCCTTGATTTTCAGGGACATGTCTCATTTTGCATCAAGCATCCCCTTTGTCCCATCTGGCAGCCATGGCCTGGGATTTAAATGGCAGTACATAATTGAAAGTAGCATTCGTGTGCTGTTTTCTAAAGCACCCCCTTACTTGAGCCATTTAAATGGAGGTGCTCATAACTGTGGTGCCTCTCATTACAGCCCGTTCTCCCCAGCACCCCCTGATGCTGCTTTCTGCCTTGTGGCATATTAAAGGATTCATCAAGTGAGTTTCTGACAAAGGACCATCAAAACGTTGCCAAAACACAATCTGTGTTTCTCAAGTGCGAAGAAGAGCAAAAAACTTGGCATTCTGTATGGAAAAATGTAACTGGAATGTTGCAGTAAGTCAAAGCCTGGTCATATGCCATACAAAAGCCACATCACTGCTCATGTGCAGCACTGCATCTTTCCTCCCTTTCTGGCTATTTAAAAAAAATAATCACGTTGATGCTTGACTTTTTGTTGTCTTTTGAGTTTTAAGTGCAATATTTAGAATGAATATATGCTTATTTATTTCTCAGCCTACTAAGGTGCATGTTTCAGTAAAAGCACCATTTAAAAAAAATAGTGTTTTGATGTCTGTTTCCAAAGAGAAGCTTGCAGAAAATGATGTTCCCTTGTATTTCATATCACAAGGTGACAGATGATTCAGTGAAAAGAAAGTGATCATGAGGATGTTTGATGATGAAAGATGGTATTTTAATTTTTTGTGATGAATAAGACAAGGAAGAACTTTTATGTTAGCATAAACATAAATTCTCTTCCTCTCTCCATTTATCTAAACAAGGCTCAGACCAGACTCTGACTTAAGCTGTATAATATTACAATATTCACCACGTTTTGCTGCGTTTTCCATTGCTCAGCCATAGGAACTGCATCAATTTTGCTTTACTAATCCCCTACTCCCTTTCTTCCCTCATTTTTTCCCCTTCTGCTCCATTCCCACAGCCTGTCCCCCCATCAGCTCTTCTGCAGGCTCCGTACGAGGTACAGTATATCACACATACTGGGAATGTGCAAAAAGTGTCTCATCTTGGTTTTTTTCAAGAAATATGCAACAGCTGAGCAAGGTGGAATTCTTTCCCTGCCCTGAGGGAAAGGGGAAAAGTCTGAGAATTAAATAGGGAAACACTCTTTAGCAGGTAAGGCCTGAGACCCTTCAAACACTGACACTGAAGACCACTTTTCAAGCTGAGGGAGAAGAAAAGAGAGAGAGCTATGGCCCCAATTTGGACTGGCTGGAGTGTATTCATACAGTATGGACAACATGGGTTCAAGGGCTGCTCAGCCAGGGCCTTGACCCTTGTCCTTGCCTGCACCCAGAGCAGTTGCTCTTCTCATCAGAGTTTGGGCTGTTATTGCGTTAGCCTATCTGTGCTGCTTGAGCAATCTGCCTTTGTGTGAATAATTGTTCACCAGGTGCAAGGCAGAGGATGAATGTGTTGCTTAGGGCACTTACTTGAGGCGTGGGACAGCCTACTTGCTTCCTTGCTCCAGTGAATATACAAAGAAAAATGCATGCAGTGGGATGGGACCAAATGGGGTAAACAGGAAAAGGTGCACTGGGAGACTGAGCTGCAGTGGGTTGTGTCTGACACACAGGTTACTGAAGAGAATAATATTGTTAGGTTACAATATGGTTATAATTGGGAATTGAGCTTTGTTGCCAGTCTTTACGCCATTGTGTTTCATGCATGTTTTAATGGAATCCCAGTGCCAGGAGCCACAAGTGGGTCATTTCTTTTGGAAAACTCCCTACTATGTTGGGCAATGAAATAAAGTGCTCTCTGGACAAACCTCTATGCAAAATAACCACTCAAGCCAAACAACTGCAGATTACAGTAAATGGTGAAGGGGTGAGGGAATCCAATCTGAAAGGACTACATTGTAGTGAAGTTGTATCCCTTCATTTACTGAAGCATGAGCTATCTCCTTCAACCCGGGCTGCTGCAAACTGAGATAAAGTGGAAAAAAAAAGAATCCAATTTCAAGATCTTGTCTTACCAAATAGAAAACTGAAACGAGAAAATGACTCAGAGCTTTAATGATGAGCCATGAAAGTGAGATGAAGCTGCATGAGCTGGACAGGCGATGTCAGAGATGTCAGGGAAGAGCCTCTCTCTGTAGATCACATAAGGCAAATCAACCTCTGAGTGTCTCATGGAAATAGAGAGAAATGGAATGCTTGCATTTTAAAGTCCCAGTATTTCTGACTCTTACACATAAGGCATTTTAGAGCAGAAACAATCCCTCCTGCCAGCAATCACTGGACAGATTCCATGTCTTTTAAAGATAATATTTTTGCATCTATTTGAAATGAACGTGGTTTTGGGTTGGTGGGTTTTTTTGGTTTTTGGGTTTTTTTTTTTTTTTTTTTTTTTTGTTTTGTTTTTTTTTAGTAATTATGGAATCACAGAATTTCTCACTTGTTTTTCATTCTGGAGATTTGAAAACAAAATTCTGGAAGTCTTCACCTTTACTATATCTCTCTCCAAGAGGCGATTGCAGCAGTGGATGATACAGATGCAAACTATTGCCCTTGGTTGCCACTTGTGGAGTATAATCCAGTTTTGTAGAGAGTCTGTACAGCCTTGCTGATACCTGTGTTCCTATGTTTTTTTCTCCTGTTGAGGTCTCCATCTAGCTAGCAGCTCATCCTACCTGCTCTGCCATCCCACTTTTTGGGGGGCAGTCTTTCCTAACCACTTATTTCTCTGCTTTTCTTTGTTCCAGGATTCGATATGATGGAAGCATTTGGCTTAGTAGAGAAGGAATATGCCTCCATTAAAGGAGTGGCTATGGAGCCATTCGTATTTAGTGGCTCCCGCACCTTCACCCTGTTCAGAGACATTCAGCTCACCCTGAGGACCAGGTGGGAGTGGAGCTGGGACCAGCATTGTGCTCATCGTGGGTCCCTGTGCTCACACTGCTCATTGATTTGTGTGAATGACAAATCCCCTCTGGCAACTTCAAAATGAAATTGTAAAGATTCAGCTAAACTGAATTGCAGGTAGACTGAGACGAATGCCAGTTTTCCTTAATATATTCAGAAATTAGGCTTGGGTTGGTTTTAAGATGTGTATAAAATACATCTCAGAAGTCAAAAGGACACAATGGAGACATTCATTATTCATTTGTGTGCTGCCAAATATTTTCATGTGGCGAGGATTTTCCATTTTGCAGAATTCCTTTTTGCAGCAGTGTTGGTTGCTGTGATGGATGTAAGAATTGTATCATGTACAGACACTGCATGATTCTTTAGGCATTCTGTCCACAGCCGCATACACTTTGGTCATGGCAGTTTGAGGTCATGTCTTCATCTTCAATCCCTCCTCCCAGCATCAGTAGTTTGGAGACAGCGCTTTGCTTTAGTAAATATTGGTCTCCTAGCTGCTCTCAGCAGTTTGGGCTTTTCTTGTTGAGAAGGAATCACCACTGAGGGCTGTGCCCTGACCCTGTTTTCTCTGTGGGTCCTGGACAGCCAGGCTGCTCCCAGGACCTCACTCATTTTTTATCATAATAAATCAGGAACGATCTGACTCTTGACATTCAGAGCTACTTTGTTTAAAGCCTAATTGCTGAGGCTCTGGCTGGGTTTAATCTTAGTTAAAGTAGTAAAGCTTCTTAGAGTACAGAGAGTGGGAGAGATTCAGAGAGTTGTTTGGTCAAATACTCCAAAAATTGTGGGCAAGTCCTTTTGTTCAGCTGGCACATATTCCTATCCAAGGACGTCACTCCACCACAAGCAGAAGGAGAAATAAGAAGCCGATATTACTTATGAATCAGTCCTGAAATGATGCTTGATGAACTGTGTACATGCCCATGCAAATGTCTCATTTCACATTACAGATGTATTCCAGGCATAACCAATTTGACTTTCCTTGTTGCCTTACCGCATCCTCCCACTGTGCTCCCAGCACTCTCTGAGGGCTTTGGCAGTGGCTGCAGAGGAAGCTGTGCTGTGCCAGGAGCTGCTGATGGGCTTTGCTGCATGCCCACGAGTTCTAGAGCTGAACTCAAATTTTGCAGCTGGGCTGTGGGGGCTTTTTGGAAGCTCCATGCTTATCCCTGAAGGGCAATTCTATTGATTTCAGCCAAGATTTACCCCAGGGTATATGACCACCATTCCCCTGCCTTTGAAAGAGGTTGCTTGGGAAGAGTTTTGGACCCTGGCAGGATGTCTAATATTTAGTGAGCTCTGTTGTGAGGAGCACGAGGGCTGCCTGTGGTGCTCCCTGGGGCAGATCTGGCAGTGATGGGCTGACACTTCCTCCACCAGGACACAGCACTCAGCTCAGGCACTAACAGCCTGAGAGGGATGCCCAACATAAGGCTGGGCTCTCTCATGACGTATCACATTCAAACCCCACAGGTGAAGCTTTTCTAGGCTCTTGTTCCCAAGAAACACAAGAGAGCCCCTTCTCTTGAATGTTATCTGCTGGCATTTGCTGCTTTAAGCCACCAATGCTTCCTTGGCTTGTCTCATTCCAGTGATGTCCACCTCTTCACCATCCCACCTGAGCACACCATCAGCATCCTCCTGCGCCTCCTGCCCGACACCCCCAAGGAGCCCTTTGCTGTGTGGCAAATAACCGACGAGGACTTCCAGCCCCTCCTTGGTGTTAACCTTGACCGTAAGGTTTCATGCTGAGTGTGTTACGTTCAGCTATCTGCTAACATTTCTGCAGGCAGCAGACCTCATTTTGGGATTCACTTGGGAAGTGTGGTGGGTTTGTGGGCTTTGTTGTGCAGCTGCAGTTTTTGGCCGACATCACATTTTGAAGGCTTCCTAGTGCAATTAAAAGCTGTATTTTCAATGGTATTCTACTTGCAGCATACTCTTTATTTTTAGCTGTTATTTTTGTTTTCCGTTGTTTAGAAATATTTGATTGCGATACATGAGATTTTTTCACAATGCTTAAGCTTATTTATTTTCTGTTGCTTAGTATGTGGTGAAATCCAACTCTCTTTGAATTCTAAAAGCTGTTATTTGTCCTATTTTCCCTGTAGCCAGTAAGAAAACCTTGACCTATTTCAATCATGACTACAAGGCTGATTTGCAGGAAGTCTCCTTTGACCAGCAGGAAGTGAAGAAGATATTCTATGGGAGCTTTCATAAGGTCTTTATGAATAAAGGGAGAAATGTAGCTCACGATTTCATCCACTCTGAGACTATTATGCCATCAATGTGTATTGTTCAAAGTGAGGAGTGATTGTAAGTGCTTTGCATCCAGATTGCTGGGGAGCCAGTGAACCTTTTTCATATGCTGAACATTTTAATTGTAGACTTTACAATTATATAGGTTCATCCCATGTGTAAGACACGTTTCCCACATATTGGTTGCTTCTTAGAATGCACTGCATGTTTATGCATTTTTAAAGTACTAATGAGGATGGGTAAATTATAGTCACACATGGTGGCCATTATTTTTACATATAATATGTGGTAGCAACATGAAATGGCATCAAAATAAAATGCACATAATGTATACTCAGTCGCTTCCTTTTACAAGGTGTGTGTTTGCCATTTCAGTAGTTGTATCACATGTTTGGATACTTGCTTTACTAAAGATACAGCCTCCCTGCACAAATTGTGTAATAACTGGATGGGAGCATTTCATGAATTACACACTCCTCCAAATCCTTCCCCTTTATTATTTCCATCCCCAGCCTGTTTATTTATGGGACTTGCCCTTCTTCCTTCCATAGTCTCCATGACACACAGTTATAGTCTGCAGAACCACCATCTGGGAACTTACTTCAAGTCACCCAAATCCTTCAAAACTGAATGAAATCTGTGGAGTGTACTTGTTTTGTGTTAAATTTGCAAGAGGAAAATATTCTTTCCCCCCTGACATCGTTACCATTATCATTATCATTGCTTCGGTCATAGTATAGTAATGCTGAGTCTGGAGAACTGCACTAGAAAGTGGTAAGAGGAAAGCCTCCAAACCCCTCAACCCTTGGGGTCTCTTCTTTTTTTCTTTCTGGGAAAAAAAAAAAAGAAAAAGGGTTGTTTTTTATTACAGTGTAATTTGGATTGGCTTCCCACAAAGCAAGATGGAGACCGTTAGGGAGTTGTTAACAGGAATGGACTGAGATGGAGAGAGTTGTAGGAGAGATCTGGCAGTTTCCTTCCCTTTCCCTGTAGGAGCTCTTATTTTCAGGTCTTGAAGAAAAGAAAGATTTTGAAACATGAAATATTTTTTATAATTTGGGATTTTGGTGACATTTTAATGCTGGAGGGAAGGAAAAGATAAAGTCTCATGAGAAATCCATCTGATCTCTTATAACTTTTTTGGGTTTTTTTAGCTGTCTGTATCCTCAGAGCAAAGGTATTCCTCCCAGATGAGCAATGAGCTCTTTCTAACAGTATTTACATTGTTCAGCTGGTTCTGAGAACTGAATTCAGAACTGGGACTCCAGAAAGGTTTTGCCCAAGGACAGCTGAGCTATAGAAGGGAACCACCAAGGAAGAGCATAGTGCTGCTCACTGTGCATTATTTGCTCACAAAATCCACAACGTGGATACCAGCACCAATCTGGGAACTGGGCAGAAGGTGTTTAAAAGCTCCCTGCCCATTGCAGAGATCCAACCTTGTTCTTCCCACCCAGGTACACCTTGCAGTGAGCCTTTTCAAGATCAAGCTCTATCTGGACTGTAAGAAAATAGCAGAGAGACCCATCAACACCATTGGCAGCATCTCTACCGCTGGCTTCATCATGCTGGGAAAGGTGACACGAACCAGAGGGCCCAGGAGTGGATCAGTGTCGGTGAGTGCCCAGACGTGCCTGCTTTGGAAACTGGGGGGTTAAATGTGAAGCTAGTTGGGCAGATGGAGGGTTGTGCCATCCTCACTGTCCTCACTCTGACAGCCTCCAACAGCAGCTGTGACGCAGGGCTGCGTGCTGATCCCACTGATCTCTGCGGGTTAATGAGCTTTCCTGGTGTAGGGATTCTCCTCCTCGCCTCCTACCTGTGTTTGAGATCTGGGCTCAGGGCCCAGTACTGAATGCTGGAAGCACAGATTTGGCCCTAACAGGCAGCAGGTATAGGGAACTGCTTTGGAAGAGAAGGTTGTGCCATCAGCCCCCAGTGAGTGGCACTGGGAAATGCTGGGTCTGGAGGTGCCTCAATCTCCTGTGTGCTTGGGCTTGGCAAATGGTGGCCAAATACTCTTCAGTACAGAGGCTCCTTGTCAGCTGCTGTGTAAATTAAAGCAGCCCAACGCTCACTGCCAGCCTGCAGGTATGTCCCTGCTGCACTGCACTGCATCCTGTGAGAGGACAGGGCAAGGGAAGTGTGGGCTCTGCACTGTGCCCTGCAACAGCCCCATGCATCACCCAAATGGCAAAACCACCCCTGCATGGCATTGCCCAGGAGCCTGCTGTGTTTCCTCCACAAATCAGGAGTGTTAAATACATGCAGAATGAGGAGGAATTGCTCAGTGAGACTGTAGCAAATCATTCATGACTGTGAAGCTTTTACTCCTGGGTTCTGATTTTAGGTCTGAAGATCTAGGGGGAAACAGCCCAACCACTGATTTGCAGCTTCCCTTGCCTCAAAGAAGTGCAGTAAGAACGGTTTGTCCTATCCCCAACTGCCTGGTCCTGCAAAGAGCAATGCAAAGCTCTGGGGTGCATCAGGGAAACGTGGGCATTGGAATCACCTGTGAGCAGTGGTGACATGTGACAAACCAGGGCACAATGGGATTCAAGCTGTATTTTCTAAATAAGTGCTGTGGCAGTTTAGATGGATCACAAGCCTGTCAGAAAAGAGCCTGAGCTCTCCCTCTCCCTCCCAAACTCTCCTTGCTCACAGCTCAGCCAGACAGATGCAGCTGCCTAATGAGCAGCTTTGTGCTGCCTCTGCTCCTATTGCTTTTCAAGCCCAGCATAAGGTTCATGTCATCCACAGCTTCTGCTGCCCTTCAGAAGATGGAACGTCTCATTATTGCTTATCATGGAATCTCATTTAATTTGAGAAATCTTAAATGCTGCTTGATCAAGGGGGCTCACCTGAATCTGTGATGCGCTCCTCAGCTGTGCAGCTTGAATGCACGGAGCAGAATTAAAAACAAAGGAGAAATGTTGCTAAGGAAAGCAAAAAAAAAAAAGAAATCCTCTCTGCCTCACCTTCTGTTTTTGGTTTGCTTTGAGCAGTGTGTGCTCCTGCGCTCATCACAGAGGTGGCGGCTGGGAGGGATGTGGTGTAGGCAGGAAGGGTTCCTGAGATGGAACACAGCTCTCCTGGGAGCTGCTGCCGCTTTTCCTCTTAGGTACATTCCTCTGAAGGGGGAAATGCAGACAGCAAAGTTTGTTTTCACATTTTGGTAGTGCTGAAACCCAATTACCTGAGGACCTGCCTACTGCTGTGGGATGGTGTGAAAAATCAGAGAGGCAGCTTTTGCAGGGTGCAGGGTGCCTTAGCAGGACACAGAGCTGTGGTTGCTACGTGTGTCATGGCTTTTTGGTGCAATTACAGTTGGGACCATGCATGGAGTCTGTCAAACCACCACTAAACATTATTTTTAGCACGTGGTGAACTTTAGTGGTGCAGCCTGTGTACCAGTGCCACCTTCTCATCAAACCCTCTTCACCTCCCCACAGTTCCAGCTGCAGTCATTGCAGGTTGTGTGCAACAGCTTAGGCGCAGAGGAGGACCGATGTTGTGATCTTCCTGCACTGGTAAGATGGTGTGAGATTCTCTTCTGGGTGGGATGAAGCTGTGCATGATGGCACAGGAGTGACACCGCACTTCTTTTTCATAGACAAGAAGGAAACCACTCTTTTTCTCATTTTTTGGGAATGTCAACTGGGTATATCTTGGTGAAGGGAACCAAAGAGCATGTCTTGTCCCACCGTGTCTGCTTCAAAAGGCAAACTCTCAACACAGCACATATCCCCCCTGCCCTGAGCTTACCCTGGCAGCCCCATGGCTCCACTGCCACCTCCCAGCCTCAGGGCACAATCTCTGTTTTTTTTTTTTCCCCAAAACTGAATTCTGAAGCCCTGCCATCACTACCTGTCACCCATCCCACTCTTGCTGCTCACATGTCTTGCTGTCTTTTCAGAGGGATGAGGAGAGCTGCCCCAGCATAGCTCCTGCCTGCTCCTGCACTTCTGGCCGCCCAGGCTTGCCAGGTCCTCCAGGCCCCCCTGTAAGTTCACCCTTTTTGCATATTGCATGTCTTATTTCATGCTGTTTGCACACCTCAGCTCCGTGGGGCTCTGTGACCTATCTCCTGCCTGCATCCCAGGCTAAAGCAGTTCCTCCTTGCCCAGCACAGACCCCAGAGCTTTGTTTCTCTATGCATGTTGTGACATTTTGGGAGTGCAACAGCTGCAGCTGGGAGCAGGCTGAGCGTGTCTGAGTGCTGCATTAATCCTCTTAGGAGGGGAGGACAGGCCACCTCGGTGTGTGTGCAGAGATTCCATGGATCAGTGGCTCCAAAACTCTTTGTAAATAACAGAAAAAAAAAACCCTCAAAACATAATACAAAATCTGGATTCTCTATTAAACAGGAGGGCCAATAAGTGTCTGCACAAGTGGGTGATGTATAGAGAAAGGGGAGATTTGGGGAAGTGGTAACAGCCAGTAAGAGTGTGGTATGCTCCAGGCAGTGTTCCAGATAGATACTGTGAAGTGGTTATCAAGAAAAACCTCACATTTTAGAAATGTTGAGAAGAAAGTGTTATGTGCACCCAACAGCCAAATCTGACATCCTGTCCAATTTGGCCACTCCTGGTGCTTTACTCCTGGAAATCATAGAATCACAGAATGGTTTGTGTTGGAAGGGACCCTTAAAGCCCATCTGGTCCAACCCCCCTGCAGTGAGCAGGGACATCACAGCTCCATCAGTGCTCAGAGCTCCTCTAGCCTGACCTTGGGTGCCTCCATCACTGGAGCATCCACCACCTATGTGGGCAACCTGTGCCAGTATCTCACTGCCCTCATTGTAAAAACCTTTTTTCCTTATATCCAAATTAAATTCCTTCTATTTTGGAACCATTTCTCCTTGTCCTGTCACACACACCCTGCTCAAGAGCCTGTCTGCTCCTTTCTTACAGCCCCACTGTAGATACTGAACTGTGGAACATTCGGGTCTCCTTGCTCAAGTGAGGAGGCTTCAGCTAACTGCTCACATTGCTGTGGTTTCACTGTGACTTCAGTGCCACGATTTGCAAGCTCCTCATTGCAGAGTAATTACGTGCTCATTCCGGTGGAAGTTTAATTACACAGTGCACTCCGCTATCGCAGTGTGCTTCAATATCCTAAGTGCATAATTAGCAGCTTGCATTGCCCTGTGGTTTAAACATCTCTCCAGTACTACTATTTAAAAAGCAGGATTCTTTCAAGCATTAGAGAAAATACAGCTCTGACACAACCGTATCCTCACGCCATCAAACCCTTGCTAATTTGCTGCCCCTACAATAGCACTCACTGCTGCTTGTTAAAGTCCTTTTACTGAAGGCTGGCAAGGTCACTGTCCTTAATGGGTGTTTTTGACCAGATTCAAATGAAATGAGCTTCTGGGTGCTTCTGGAAGAACCTTTTCTAAAGCTCCCTGTAATTCTTAATCCAAATCCATTGTTTGTTTGTTTGTTTTACCATCAAGAATAGAAACTTTCAGGTTAAGTTCACGTGGTATTTTAAGTTCACAACTTCACACGGCATTGGTTTGTGCCAGAAGATCATTTCTCTCTCTGATCCAGCAGTTCTGCAGGTGCAGAGCTGAGCTGGACCTCCTCAGCACTGCTTGCTGGCCCTGATCTCAGAGCTCGTCCCTTCTCTTGGGTATTGCAAACACCAGATTTGTCCCAAAGGACAGCAGGCAGGAGCTCCTCCTTAGTTCTTCTCTGTTCATATGTGATCCCTTCCCCACTGGCTGCCCCAGCATGGATTTGCTGGGAAGTTAGAGATGTTGAACTTCATCTCTCCTTGCTGGAGGTGATGTGGTTTCATTTAGGGGCAATTTATTTTCTCCTTGCCCCTATTTCCTGCTCGTTTTCTGGAGTGGCATTTTCCATCGTGTGTATAGCTAAATGCACCAGTGTCCTTTTGGTGGCTGTTTGCACTGCTGTAAGGATTATGATGTTAATAACAGCAGTTCTGTGTCTTGCTGGCAGGGCAGCCCTGGGAGGAGAGGACCACAAGGCGAGCAGGGGGAGCCAGGCCCCAAGGTGAGTCCTGGTGCTCCTTGGGAGGTGATGCATTGAGGAGGATGGGATCACGTTATTAATTAAATGCTCAATAGGGCTCTGGAAATTAAGGCGATGGGCTTGATGAAGCTGAATTAATGCAAATTTTGTGGTCAGCAATGTTCTTGGAAGCAGCCTTGATGGAAAACAGTTGGTCTTTGTGCTGTGCTTGGTGCTGCCTTGTCATTTTCTCCTATTGAAGATGCATCTAAACCTTACACCTAAAAGGCTGCTGAGGTTGCTGGAGATCCTCTACTGTCTTGACTTCATCTTGCATCCCATATACAGCTCATGCTGACCCGGGCCATGCAGTACAGCCCTCGTGGAGGGCAGGCTCTAATTGCTTTCTTTCTTTGATTTCATATCTTTTGTTTTAGGGTGAACCAGGCCCACCTGGAAAAGTGGGACCAGCAGGTCCGAGTGGCCAGCAAGGCTCCCCAGGTTCCCAAGGAATCACAATTCAGGGCCCTGTGGTATGTCATCTCTTTCATTGCCTTTCTACGTCTCATGCTCTTTGCAATTGGAACACATCTCACAAATCAGTGTCTCAACAAAACCCCTAAACCTGGTCTGTGTATTGACATCATCCTCATTAACAGCTAGCCAGCTGCACTAGAGAGATGATAATATTTGTTTCATGGTGATGAGTGCTTACATTCAGTCATTCTGGCAAAGGACTGCTTTTGTCCAGACAGTCCCTTGTGTGCTTCTAATGAAAACAAGCCCAAGTGCAGTCTTCAGGCATGTCTCTTTACAGTGATCATCATTACTTGGCAAGGAGGTGGAGGCTGCTGCATGTGTGTCTGGGATGACAGAATCCCCACGAACGTGATGTTGCTGCAAAGCTCCCTGCATAGCATCACAGAGGGCAGCAGCAGTGCGGGGTGTGGGTGTGCAGCAGCAGGACTCTCTTTCCTTTAAAAGATGCTGCAGTGTTTGACTGTGTGCTTCTGTTTCAATCTAAGGGGCCACCAGGTATTAAAGGAGAGAAAGGAGACACTGGAAGTCCTGGCATGCAGGTAAGGGTAGACACCTTCCTTTTAACTGTATCAAAGATTTGTCCATTTCTCCCAGTAATTAATTAAAGCAAGACTGAAAAGCCATAGTGTTGTCCCACTTGCCTTCTCATTTCCCTTGCTACAAGATGAAGTAGGACAATGATAAGCAGATGCCAACTTTATCAGCAATTCTGATTTGCAGGGCATTCCTGGTGTGCAGGGAGCTCCAGGCAGAGATGGTCTTCAAGGTGCAAAGGTAAAATGCATCAGTCACCCCCCAGTTTTCACACAGTGCTGCCTAAAATCCAAATTGGATCCAAACATCCAGCTCTCCTAATGCACTCAGTGCAAAAGTGAAAGATATTTTCACAAATCTGGAAGAAATGGAAGAAAAAAAAGCAACTATTGGATCGTCTCATGTTTGGCCAAATCTGCATGGCTGACCAGGTGCCAACCTTCTCGCCTGTTTGGCAGATATATTTTTACCCATTTCTGGCAAGCTCCCATTAAAAACAGCACAGGGAGAAACCACCTCACTGCTTACTGTGTCTCTTTGAGTCCCTTTGTTAATACTGGACTGGATTTGGTTTTGCAGGGGGTGAGGGGACTGGAAGGCACAGCTGGGCCCCCAGGACCTCCTGGACCAAGGGTGAGTACAGGAACAGTGTGGATCTGTTTGAAATCCCTTCCTCAGGAGGAGATTGGGGTTACTGCTGGCCTGCTATCGTCCAGAGGTATCTGGGCAAACCCTCTTCTTGGGTTTTCACAAGGGAATATCCTCACACGCATTGCAGAAATCCACTTTCTCTGTCACTTTCTCTCGGTTTCTTATGAAATAAACAGAAAAGCCTTCAGCTTACCTATTGGAGGCAACTTCTGCTTTGACCCAGGTAGTGTTTTACTACCCTTGCTTTTCTACAGCTAGAATTTTTCAAATATTGTGTGGGTTTGGGGTGTATGGGCTCATCAGAATGAAGTCACTTGGAGCCAGAGGATGCAGGCAGATATGAAAGATCTCCCCACACACTGGTTCCTGTATGTGCTACCAGGGCCATAAGCTGGGTGCATTTGCACTCTCTCGTGCCCAGGACATCACAAACAGAACTTTACGATGTGTTGATGTCATGGTAAACCAAAAAACATAAAACCATGGCAGGTGGTTTACATCCAGCCACTTTAAAGGCATAGCCTTACCAGTTCTGTGTAACCATGGAATTTGGCTTTAGATGATGGAAGAAGACCTGATAGTTGCTGGTTCTCATTGCTGAGTTATATGCAATCCTAAATTAGTGTAAAATGGAAACTGTTTACTGCTGCATTTGTGTTAAGTCCCATAGCAGCTGTGGTGAGGTATCTATGGTGAGGGCCACATTCAGCTCCTGACTTGGTCTTGCTTATCCTGGCAAGACATGGAGCCAGCAGTGAACCTCAGCTTTTTAAACACGAGGAAAGCACTGCAGTCGTTGGACCAGGCTCTGAAAGATGGCCTGGTGCTGCCTTAAAGTCTTCTTTCTTTCGTTTTCCACTGATCAAAAGGCTTGTTAATCTCCATTGAGCTTAAACATAACAGCTGAAAAAAACTACAAAAGAAAGTATTTCTAGTGGTTTTTTGCCTTATTTTTTTCTTCCCTTTATGGCTCCAAAAGGGCACAGAAACTTCTCAAAGAAGAGATAACCAAAGAAGGCACTTTCTACTCCCTAATTTACAGCTTCTACTGTAAAAACTTAGCAGCGAAACACAGGTCTTTAAGGGAAAACAGAAGAGCAGTGGCATGGTACTAGCAGGCTGAAGAAAAGGGTTGTGCTCTCGGCTGTGCCTAAATCTGAACGTGTAAGGAAGGATCTAAAGCCACATCTAAAAATCACACTGCAGTTTGTTGGCAAAACTCAGCTTTGCTGGCTTGACAGTAGCTGAGACAGTAATAGGAAATGATGTGAAGATGACTCATACGTGATGCACTTTTAACATTGTGCTCATGGCTGGATGGGGTTCTGACATAAGCCTTAAGGCTGCAGTGCTCTTGCTGGAGTCCTCCAAGCTCAAACTGCTGGTGCCCCTGGAGCTGCAAGGAGATGTCAAACAGAAAAAGAACAACAGTGGGAAGTATCCAGACTTTCATCTGTGTCTTGTAATTGATGTCTGCAGGGTTTCCAAGGAGTGACAGGCTCCCGGGGCAGCAGTGGAGAGAAGGGACCTCCAGGTGACGTTGGGCCAACAGTAAGTGACTGAGCATGGCTCTCAGAGAAGGCCAAGGCATGAAATCATTGCATGTAAGCAAGCTGCTCCCATGGAAATTCTTTCTCAGCATCTGAAGAAGAGTTTAAATTCATGCTCAACCCTTCATATGGATGTGCAAATCCTGAGCTTGTATCTGTGGAATATCTGCATCCTTGTTGATGGTGTTCCAGCACCTTAAGCACGAACAGAAGATATTCCTATGAGCTCATGATACTTTTAGCCATTTTCATAAGGTCAAGGGAAGTACAAGTGTGTGGGAAACAAGCCTTGGGCTCCACGTCCCGCTGATGTAACCTGCATCCCCACTGACCTTCTGCTTTCTCCTCCTCTCCCTAGACCATGACTTTTCCTTTTGCTTTCCTCACAGGGACTACCAGGTCCAAAAGGAGAAAGAGGAGAGAAAGTGAGTTTTCCTGGTACTGTACATCAAGCACTTGAAAGATTGGATGTGGTAATCTGCTTGGCAAGCTATGCTGACATGTGAAGACATTTTCAGAACAGAATAACATAATGTACCGAGGGCTCGTTGCTTTCCGTTCACCTGCACTGGCTGTTCTGATGGGTCTGAATAATGAGCTGCTTAGTACCAGTTGTAGTAGCAAAGGAGAAAAGCCAATTGAAAATCCATTCTTTGCTGAGAAGTCAAAACCAAAACCATTCAGCTTCACTGAGGATTTGCTTTGTTTTGTTTTAAATGTGCGGCACAAGGCTGGGGCTCACTTCTAACAAACCTGTGCCACGCTCAGGTACAGAGCTTCTGAGGTCAGGAGGGCAACGCTGTCTGTGAAGGCTATTTTATTGTCAGAGGAGGTTTTGTTCATCTTGACTTACCGTCAAAAAGAAATCCTATGTTTTTCTAGGAGTCCAAATCTGCTTGCCAAGATTGAGTTAAGTGAATTAAGCTTCAGACAGGCTCAAGCTGCTTCTCACAGACTGCTTTTCTTCTTTTGTTTCAAGTGAATACCCCAGCATTATAATTTTTAACACTGTCCTCCTTCCATTTCCAACAGTTTTTCCTTTTCTATACTTTTTTTTTTTTTTTCAGTGGAACTTTCCTTTTTCCCTCCCTTGGATGTTGTGCCAAGCTTTTGTTAAAGCTTGGTAATCTGCATGGTGGTCCACACAGAGACGTACAGCTTAGAAATGGTTCTGGAAACATCCAGGGTCTTAGCTATGAATTTTCATGAAGGGACTCAGCCTTCATTTTTTAAGCAGCTTTTTGCATTTTTGTCCCTATGTTACCAAAACTTTCTAAAGAAAAACCTCAGACGTCATTTATTTAGAGTTTAATAAGGATAAGAATCAGTATTCATAAAAGATTGAGACAAAGATAGGATATTGTAATATCTGGTCGTGTTAAATGTTTTACATATCACAGAATATTAAGTTATACACTGCCTATCTGTTTTGATGAAATTTGAGAGGGAAATTTACTCTCCTTTTTTTGGAAGCTTCAGCAATTATATCAATTCAGTCTAGCCTTTTTGATGTGTGGGAGAAAAGCAATTATTGATGCTTCCCAATTACAATTTTATGGCTTTGGAGCTTTGTAATAAATAAATCAAGAAAATGCATTTCATAGCAATTAATGTCTCAGTAACACAAGCTGACACAAAGAAAGGGCAGAAAGCTGTCCTGCGTTGTGATATTGATCCTTTCTAAAAGATATCAATAAAGACGTGAATACTTCCTTTTCTAAAAAAGAATTGTAATGCTTCACTTTAGGGGGAACCACAGTCCTTGGCCACAATTTACCAGCTGGTTAGCCAGGCTTGTGAGCGGATGATCCAGAGTGAGTATAATCACCCCAAGCTTCTTTTGATGCTTCTCCAGCAGCGGTGGACAAAAGCACAGGGGAGGATGGCATGAAGCTGTAGTGAGCCAGGGATCCCTCTCTGTGCAATGCCAAGCATGGTCCCACCACGTTGTCCTATCCATTGGTTTCATTGGGTGATTTTAGCACAAAGACTTTCGTGACCTTGCAAAGCTTCTTTTCTGTCTTGCCTTCTCAGGTCATGTGTTGAAATTTGATTCATTCATTCATGAACATGCAAGGAAGCCGGTGCCTGTTTGGGAAGAAAGACTGAAGCCAGGAGAGCCAGGATCACCAGGTCCTCCAGGTCCTCCTGGGAGCAATGGAGAAAGAGGAGAAAATGGCATCCCTGGTCAGACAGGAAAAGATGGGTATCCTGGAGAAAGAGGTACGGGCAGATGTACTTATAAACATGTTCACCTCGTCACCTAGGAAGAGCCTGGTGGGGAGGCTGCAGCGAAGAGCCACTTGTCTGTGTTCTGTGATCAGGTGCCCCAGGACCCAAGGGAGAAAAAGGAATGGCTGGAGTCAATGAGGAAGGGATCCAAGGACCCAGAGGCAGAACAGGTAAATACTGTCTCTCTGTATTGACCGTGTGGGGCTGCCAGATTCAAAGCTTCTTCAGCTTTAGGACCACTGTGCTGGGACTGACTGACCTCCCCATCACAGCACTTTGGATAGTTCCTCTCTGCTCAGATATGAGACCATTCCTCTCTTCTTTGGTACCCGTTCTTAGGTAATGATGAATTTTAAAGACTTGAGGTACATCCAGAGAGTTTTACTGCATTTTTGCATGCAAGACCAGATGCTCAGGAGATAGAAACTCTTCAAAAATTCAGCTCACGGAACACAAAAGTTGTTGAGTAATCGTTAGGATTTGGTGTGCTCCTCCATCCTGATCCTTTTAACTTGAAGTCAAGGGGGAGTTTACTACTGACTGTGAAGTCACAAAAACAGTGACTCCGAGGTGGATCCCAGAGTTAAGGTGATTTTCTATATTGACACATAGGTGGGCTTTCTTGTAACCAGCTAGGGAAGCTAGGAACCTTTAAGGCCAAATAGAAGACCTCTAGTTACCAAGATTCAGAAGAATTCCAATTCTTTCCCCCAAAATAAAGAAACAATACTCAGAAAATGAATTGCCATGTTGGATGGGAAAAGTATAGAAGTGTTATATTGAAGCTGCAGATGTGCTGTGGCTTACAGCCTCTTCTTTAGGCCCACCAGGAGAAGTTGTGCTGGGAAAACCAGGCCCAAAGGGCTACCCTGGGAACACCGGTCCTCAAGGTTTTCCTGGTGTCAGAGGACAGCCTGGGCAGCCCGGATACTCAGGGGGCTGTGATGTCTCTGGATGTTATGGGCCAGGTAGAAGAGGTAAGTCCTGGTAATTTAAATGCAAAAGTTATGATTTGAGAGCTCTTTGCTCTGGTGAGTTCCCTTAAACTAGGCAGGGACCTTTGTTCATCCTTCAGGCACTGTCAGTGTTGCAAGAGCCTCCTTTGCAAAGCAATCAGGATGATTCATCTGCAATTAGCCTATTAATGTGGATAACAGCCAGCTCAATTGGCTACTCCTCAGCCATCCATCATAGATTAACACATAATTGCAGTAGTAGGGGAGCAGGTGGAGTGATATTGGTTATCTTCAGTCCTTAATGCCCCTGACAATGTTTCCATAGTGGATAGAGAGGAATATCTCAGTTCCCACATATGTCTTCTGTGGAGGCTCGAGAAATCCTGGAAAATGAACTTGCTGACACTGGACAAAAGATTTAAAGGGGAAAGAATTCATTCTGCACTGCTTCTCAGTACTGCTTTACTCTGGTTTATTCTCTTGCTCAGTGGCCTCACCTCATTTCCATGCACAGATTTCATCCCTTGATGGCCGATGTGGAGGCAGCTGAGGACAGTTCTTTGCCCTGAAAGTCGCTGGGTAAAAGCTCCAAGAGAAGCAGCAACCTGAACATCAAATGTGTTTGTGCTTTTCTTATTTCCCACTATTTCTATACGGACATATCAATCAAATGAAGCCAATATCAAACTCACCAAACCAGCCTGATGAGTCTCAGCCATCCGCTGTTTTTCAGTGCCGGACACCTGCAGTATTCAAACTCACACTGTGTGTCCCACAGCAAGGCACACAGCCAGAGCCACAGGCTGACAGACTCGTAAGAAAAAGAAATAATGTATGGAAATGCTCAGAAATAACAGATTTTTGCCCATTTGTCTGCTTGTGGTTTATTTTTGTCACTTGTTATTCTGCATCCCCAGCACAGAGAAAAACAGCACCTCATGCCCAAAGATGCGAAAATCCGCTGGAGCAAAATAGCGTTTTCTGTTGGTTGACAAGGTAACAAAACCTAGCACCATTTGGGCTGTTTCTACTTTTGGCAAATGGCTGATGGCTTTCTTGCAGTGGTGCTCTGTGCAGAAGCACTGCAGTCAGTGCAATCATCTTCCCGTGATGTGACAAAGCCCACCTGCAGCCTCGCTTTCTGGGGTCTGATAAGCGCCCTATGTCAGGCAGGGCACAGCCATGCACTGCTAGGAGCTGGACATCAACCCACTGGGCTTTCCCACCTTTACCTCCTGCAATCTGATCGGCCACTTTGCATTTTATCAGGTAGAATATTGAATTGCTCCAAGTCTCACTTATCCACCTGACACGGACGTAATTGTGATGTTATGCTCTTTTCCTTTCGTGAGCCATGGTCTGATGTGGATCCAAACTGTGCAGATACTGATAAAAAGTACCTCCAGCTTCACAGTTGGTACTTTGGGCCGCCTTTCTACTTCTATCCCCCACTCCTTCCATTACAATCAATTATCCCTTAGCTTAATGCATTATGTGGCATGCATTAATTTGCATGCGGGGAGCTTCTGCATTCTCAGCTGGCTGTCAAACCTAATACCTGTGGTCACTGGCAGATGCAAAGCAATGGGCAGGAAAAGCAAGGAGACCCAAGGGGTACCCTGCACAGTAGAACCTAGAATCAACCCCATCAAAAACACCCACTAATGGAGAAAGCAAGTAGTTCAAAGTGCAACGTCTGCACTTTGCAGGTAATTCAGCAAATGTAAATCAGGGCAGCCAAATTCCCAGCTCTGAGCTTGCAGTTCTGTCTGTTCAAACCCAGTGGCTGCGGGTGGTTTGGCACAGAGCTCCTTTGTTTTTCTCTATCGATTAGTTTTGAAAGTGACTAACATCTTCTCACTGCTCACACCGGGGTTTAATCCATGCAGTAGAATTTCGAGTGGCATTTGCTTTTTCTGATTATTTCAGATACAGCAGGAAAGGACGGGTTTTAACAAAAGCAGTGCCTGGGAGGGCTATTGATTAGGAGAAAGAAAACTTGCACAAACAACTTGTTCATTAACGATCCTAAACTTTGTCCCACGAGTGGTTTAATTCACTTGAAATCACGGGGATTTTGCCCACTCACATCACAGACTGTTCGTGCCATTGCTTTGCCACTCAGTTCCTTCAGAGAATGACTTAGGTTGGAAGGGACCTTCAAGAACACCTAGTTCCAACCCCCTGCCATGGGCTGGTTCCCTTCACCAGGCTGCTCAGAGCCCATCCAGCCTGGTCTTGAATGCCTGCATGGATGGGGCATCCACAACTGGATCCTTGAAGCCCAGTTCCTTGAAACCACTCTCTGTGGGTATTAATATCCTGCAGTCTTTGCTGGGTGCAACCTGTTGTTTCCCCTGTTGTGTTTTTCTAGCCCCATTTATCACCTTTAATGCAAGCTGTAGTTAAAAGCAGTGGCATGTATTAGTAATGCAGGTTTTTTTTCCTAGTAAGGGCTTTGTTCTCAAAGCATTTATCTCTACAAATAAAAGTTTGGATATTAGTTTTCCTGGATTTAATCCTGTTTTTTTTTTTTTTTTTAGATAATTCTGAATTAATCTCAGTGCACAAATTTAGCATGTCCCTGTGAAATCCCACCAGTTCCTATTCTTTCCCCACTTTGCAAAGGAATGCCTGTTTACTTCCCCCTCTGCTCAGTCCTTAAGGAAAATCTGCCTTGATTTTCTCATTATCACTTCTGCCCTAAGCAATCATTAGAGACTTTTTTTTTCCACACAGTGTGTAACGTGATGTCGTATTTTCAAACTTTCTTACAGCTTTAGATGTTTGTAAATTACGATAAAATTGGGTTTCTATCCCTGCTGCAGAGGTTGGCCCACCTGGTGCAGCCACATGCTGGCAGAGGCTGAGGACCTTTCAGAGACAGGTTTTTTTGGCTACAAGCATCATTAAATCAGCCTCAGGGGTAAGATACAAGACGCGTGAAGGACTAACTAGCAATATTGCTAACAAGCAGCTCTGAGAAGGCTCTCTCCAGGGCTCAGCAGCTTGGTTTTCCCAAATATAAAGGTCTGGAGACCAAAAAGAGATTTTGGGTGGGGACGGGAGATTTTATAAAAATGCATCACTGCAGTGAGGCAGAGCCCAGAGGGGCTATGAAGGTAAGTGGGGCTGTTACAAGAGGTGATCCTTAGCTCCATGTGTGTCTGTCATCTCACATACATCCTTCTGCCTGCCTGCCCCTATGCAAGTGAATTTATTTGAGTCTAGTTTCTAGGTAAGTGTTTAGAGAGAAACTTAAGCAAAAAGGAGATGATATAGGTTATGTGGATTAGCTCAGTGAAGATGAAGATGGTATTATGCACAATAGCCCTGAAAACAGCTGGGGAAATATATAGCTCATCCTACCAACCAGCTGCAGATGAAATACCCCCCCAGCGTTGTATGGCTGGGGGGATGACTTAGGCAAAGTGAGTGCACATATGAGACTCCAGAAAATGTATATCTTAAAATCTCTCTTTGCTTTACGTGAGATTGGAACAGCAGAATTATTCATTTTTCCACAGTTATAGTCTGGTTCACATCTCAGTTTTATTCCAGTTTCTGATCATTGAATTCTATGGAGGGATACCATCCTCTTTAGCAATCTCCAGAGTGGAGTAATCCATCCAAGACAGAGTGATGGGGCATGATTCCTGTTTTCTACCCTTGGATTTTACCAGAAGGCACATCAGAAGCAGAAAGCAAGACATTATTTGAACTTTAAACTGGGGAAATATTAATGCCATGTGAGAAGAAATGGAGCTGCCACTACATGAGAAATGTTATGATGTTAGCAACACCAGAGGAAACCAATGACCTGCATCATCCGAGCTTCTTCCAAATGCCACTAACATCTCTGTAGCCGGTTTCAGCTGTCACTTCTCATCTTGCTCTGCCAAACCCTGTGATCCCACAGTGTCACTGAGTCTTTAGGGACACAGCCACATCCTCTGCAATCCCCGTCACACCTGGCATTTCGACGTGCTGATGGAGCAGATGTGTGTGGGCAGCCCAGAGCGGCAGGGCAGCTCTGCCAGGGCTGGATTGCATTGCTGTGCCCTTGCCAGGCTCCTGTGCTGTCACAGTGCAATGCTCCCCTGGAGATGCTACTGCATGCACTGATAATCACTTTTTGCAGTGAAGGTGGTGCTCTGAGGTGGCACATTTGCTGTGAGCAAAGTGGAAGCTACACTTGCCTCTGCAGAATCATACAAGAAGCCTTTTAGCTCTTGAATCTGTCCTTAAACATTTCCTAATCCTACTGCTGCACTTGAATCATTCCCCTGTGTTAGGCAGGGGTCTGTCAGTGGCAGGTCGGCCAGCTGGGATGGTTATATGGCTGCGGATGCACGCAGCCAAACCCACACCTGCTCCACTGCCCTGATGTTCATGGGCTCCTAAGTTGCAGACTGAGCTCTGAGCAGCCCCTGGGCACTGCCCAGGAGCCAGCAATACCCCGGGGTCAGAATTTCTCTCACCTTCATGTATTTTGCACTGAAAATGGGAGCCCAGCTTGTCTGCAGCGCAGCCCATAACCTCCACGCAGGCTGCAGCTGCGTTGGTGCAATTATGCACTAGACCTTGAAGATGTTTCGCTGTTTGTTTTCTTTTCGTTGCCATAAGCAAGCTCGCTGACTGTGAAAAAGGATAAATTAGCATCTCTAAAGAGTGAGTCTCTATTCTGAAAACAAGCAAAGAGCCATCAACTCCCTGGCTGCAGCACCATGCTAGGACTGTGTTTCTGCCAGCTGCATGGATGGAGGGCACGTGGCCAAGGCTGTGACAGGTGGGATTGATGGAATTGGCCAACCAGGGTGATCACTGCTTTGATTTTATCTTGTCCTCGAATTTTGATGTACTGTTTTTGAAATGGTTCAACTCCAGTCCTTCCAAGATAGATAAAATGTGAAAATTCTTTGTTTTCAGTCTTTAGACTCTATACTGTGTCTGCCAACAGTTATTGCAATTCTTGCAATTATAAGTAGAATGAAAATATTTCACTCTAGTATAACTAATGTCCATATATTAGGATGCATGGTGCACAGAATATCGGAGCCTTCACCCTTTTTTATAAAACAGTACAAAGAACAAATTATAATTAGTAGGCATTATGAACTGGATCTGGTATCATAGCATCATAGAATGGCCTGGGTTGAAAAGGACCATAGTGATCATCTCGTTTCAACCCCCCTGCCTTGGGCAGGGTCACCAACCACTAGACCAGGCTGCTCAGAACCACATCCATCCTGGCCTTGATTGCATCCAGGGATGTATAGGTTTACAAGATTTACTGTCCTTCTTGAACTGAGTGCAGTATCACTGAACCATGGAACAGCTGGGTTGAAAGGGACCCTAAAGGCCACCATGTTCCAACCCCTGCTTTGGGCTGATTGCCACCCACCAGGTCAGGTCCCCAGCCCAATATTGCTGTCATGAGCAACTCCTAGCACTCTAGATGTGAGTAAGCCTCTCATGCTCATACAGCTCTGGGTGTGAGCTGTGCATCCACCAAAGCTGGGGCTGCAAGAGATGCTGAGAAGCAAATTCCCTGCACCTAAAGGGTTCATTTGCACTGACTGCAGTGTGGGTTGCAGAGGGATGCCTGGGTTCTGAGTCACACAGCCATGCAAGTCCCATGTGAAGGCTGTGTTTTTAGGCTGTATCTGCTGTTCCTCGTGCAGTTTGGTAAGCTGTTTGTAAGCCCTTCTGCCTGTGGAAGCAAACAGGGAGATGTGGCACTGAGTGCTGTTTCCAGCTGGCAGCCAGCAGTGGAGATGGGAGCTGTGCATTTCTAAGTGCCAAACAGAGGGGATGCTGAGCTGAATGGGCTATGAGAAGGCTGAGAAAAACAAGCCTGCTGAAGAACCAGTGAACAAGGTGATCTATTTGTGTAAGTTCAGCACCTGATGCTCATTAAGTAACTTCTTCCAGCCAATCAGGGAAATGGCAGGCAGGGAAGGGAAACCTGCTGCATGGGAAAGAGCTGCAGAGGAGGATGCAAATCCTCCCTTGCTTTGTCTGAGCCTCACTGAGAGACGATGTCCCTCATCCCCATGACTTCTGAAGGGTCTTGGCCAAAGAGACCTCTGTCAAATGAACACTGCAACCACTGTGTTTTGGTGGGCTAACATTTCCTGCTGTTCCTACAGGGACTGAGCTGCCCTGAGCAATTCCTTCAGCCCCTCCCATATGGCACAGACACATCCAGCACGGGTATCCCAAAGCTGGAACTTTATTTATAAAATGACTCATACAGGGACAAGCAACCCCAGTCCACTTCAGCTGGACAGGGCAAGGTTACACAGGCACACGGAGACCTCTGAAGACGAGCGGAGCAAATTTGCTGGTTTGTATACGCAAAGCCTCTGCATGTGCTGCTTTAGGGGGCAAGCTCATGGCCTTACACTGCTGAGTATATGCCAGTGAATGGCACCATGCTATGTACAAACTTTAATGAGAACTTTTCCCCTAAAATAGATGGAGAACATGAAAATGGCTTGGCAAAATGACATGACTTCAGAATGCGTTCCCAGTGTGCTGTGGAACAACTCATGCGCGGACACGCAGTGAATAATTCAAAGGGCCAGCTCCATTTCTCTGCTCATCTCCTTCCAGGTGAAATAAGACCCACAGGGCAGGATGTATTTCCTCATTCTGTGGCTGTGCTTAGATCATTCCTGCCAGCCACGGTGGGAGGAACAGCCCAACGGTCCCCAGCAAACACACAATGATGAACATCCAGAGGAAGATGCGGTCAATGACCATCGCTACGTACTTCCAGTCTTCCTTCACCTGGCAACACAGAGATGAAAGGCCAGTTATTAATGCTTAATTGAGATTAAAATCTATGAAGACTATTCGTGCTTTATTCTAAATACAGTATTTTAAGTCTTTGAGTAGGGAGAAAGGTCTTGCTTACGAACAGTGGTGGAATATGATGGCAATTTTTACTCTTACCACTTGCATGGGAGACATCCCCAATCACAAACCATGTTACAGCTCCCCAGGGATGATATGTCTGTGGATAACTAAGTGTGTATGCACACTCATGATCCCAGTTTCCACAAGCAACAGCTGTAACAGGGTGTGTAAATGAGACTGAGATTCAAGTTGAAGTGGGAAAGAAATTGCTTGTTTCTTTGTGCTGGTAAACAGATTTCTTTACAGATTAATGAAGCCGAATGCATTCTGTGAAGGGAATTACAGCTTTGGCTGAGTGAGCAGTGAAAACGAACCAGCAAATAAAAGAAGTGGTTTGCCTCATCCTGCTTTTTCTCCACTTTTGTCTTGCTGTGGGATGATTTTCCAGCAATTCCTCTCTGGGGAAGTCTAGTTCTTATTAGCACCATCAGGCAAGACCTGTTGTAAATGGCTATTTCATCAAGAAAGAAACCACATACATATGAAAACCTCTTTTATTACATTGCTGTTATTAATTTCTTTCCCAGGAAGAGGACTGATCAGATGGTGAAGCTTTATTTGATACGGCTGCACCCATTATAATTCTCCACAATATACCACTTGATGATTAATAGCCCTGATGTCGCCTTGCGCTTCGGGCTGAAATCTGGCAGGCTGCCCTGATTCCTTAGGGAAAACATCTCAGCAGGAGCTTGTTTCTGCCTCTTCTCTGCTTGTGACTGCAGCAAATCAGGAGTGTGGTGCATGGAGTAGGAGGCAGCAAAGCTGAAGGGCTGAAGGTGTGCTTTGCTGTGGCTGCTTTCCCGCACCTACCAGTGGGTGCAAACAGAGGATTTTATTATTCAACAGCCAGGTTAAAAAAATAAAATTAAATATTGGCTTGTGCTGAAGCTGCTTACTTTCTTGGAGGAAATGATCGATCTATCACTGGTGAGTAAAAGAAATAATAACCCTTGAAATCAAACACTGTCCTTTCGTATCAAGGGTGAAGTCGCTGTGGATGGCCCCCTTTTGCCATGCAGGTTTTCTGATCTATTCATCATTTGCTGAGAGTTGGAGCGAGTCTCCGAAGCTTAGAATTCCTGGTGAGGCCACTTGCGAGCTCAGGATGACTGTATTTAGAGGTTTAGCATCTCATGAAGAGGCAATGTGTAAAGAAAAACTGAAATTCTCCATCTGATGTCAATCTGGAAAGGTTGATTGAGATAAATGCTTCCCCATTATGGCAATATAAGGTTTTTTTGAGTCTTTATGCTTAGGAGAAGTGAGTGGTAAACCACTTGAATGCAAGACATGAATGAGAAAAGAAAGGGGGAATGGGAAAAGAGGAACAGCTTGAGAAGTTCAGCTGAAATTTCCTTCCAGACAAAATGGATTATACATAAGCAGTCGGCCCAACTTGAAAATGATGGCTGGGAGCACATTGGATGTTTGCAAAATCAATATCCAGCTTCAGAGCAAGAGCACAGAATGGTGAAAGTAGAAAATATTGAGAGAGGAGAGGGAAAAAAAGGGGCGGAGGAGGAGGCAAAGCAAATGGCTTGGGGTTCTGTTTTGTTTTCTGACTAATCTGTAGCATTTCCCCATGATTGAAACTTTCCAGCATCTCACGTAGAGCATGATCCACAGAGGCCTGTCTGACAGCATCCTTGCAGCTGTCAGCATCTGTGCCCCAACTCCTGAGCTGTGTCCTGATTAGTTTGTAAGATGCTCACTCAAAACTCTTTTCGGGAAAGGATCAGGGGCTGCAACCAGCTGATTTGTCCACCCCCAAATTCCTGCACGGTTAGGGGCTCTCTGGCTCTTCCTTGGTCCATCCCAGCAGCAGAACAGGGCATCAGCCCCACGGCGGGGGTTGGAGGTGCCTTGGGGACCTCCAAGTGCCATCTGATGCTCAGGAGCCAGAGCCTGCCACACAGATTAGAGGAGTCCTGAGTGGTTTTATTGTACTTTGTTAAAAATAAACCAGTGAGATTATCCCGTGTTCCCTCCCCCTCAGCTATTTTCTCTCTCCCATTTTATTTTTTAAGCTGTCTTCATGGGCTTCTTATTAAAGTAGCCTTCAGATGCACACAGTCACAAGGACAGTGAGGCTTTGCAGACAGTGCTGTCGGTTTCTGGTTATTTTGACTGGTGTGTGACATGCAGCTCGTTTTACTTCTCAGCCTGTAATTAATTTCTGTAATGGCATTCCTATCACACACTGGGACAATTCAGTCTTGCATTTTCCCCAGTGTCTTGTTGTGCTGGTTTGGTCGCAGATAAGTTTCTGTAGCAAACAACTGCCCTCTTGCATTTCCCATTTTCTCTTTGCTGAAGCACTTAATTAGATGAACTATTTACTTTTAATTTAGAAACACTGCCCCTGTGGCAATGGTGCTTTAAGAGAAAAAAAAAAAAAAAAAAAAAAAGGAAGTTTAAAAGAAGCTTTGTTCCCATCCTGCAAAGGTCCGTGGCTCAGAAAATATGACCTGAGAGGCAATAAGCTGTGTGCCAAGGGCTGCTGCTGCACAGAGCTGATGGGTTTGGGAGAGGCTTCCATCCCTGGTAGAAATACCACAATTTGATTTTAAGATGAAAGCAAATTTCTGAGTACTGATAACTTTTTAGTAAATTTAGTAAATTTAGAATTTACTAAATTCTCATTGTATTAGATCAGCTCTGTTCCTTACAGTAATTTTCAATACCAGGGAGCTTGGTGCACCGACGGTCTCCACTCACTGCTGGATGTGCACGTGGTGCCTTTGCTCACTACAGAGGGCTGTTTAGAGCCCAAAGAATTCTTCCTTTTCTTCTGCTTTTGATGTTTAGTGTTCTAAATATATTCCTCCTTGGGATAATTGTTTCTTTTCAAGAGGGAAACAGGGAGAGGGAGGAGTAGCAGAGAGTGGAAGAAGAAAGTTCATTTTGAATCATAGAATGGCCTGGGTTGAAAAGGACCACAGTGCTCATCTCATTTCAAACCCCCTGCTACGTGCAGGGTCACCAAGCACCAGACCAGGCTGCCCAGAGCCACATCCAGCCTGGCCTTGAATGCCTGCAGGGATGGGGCATCCACAGCCTCTCCTTGGGCAACCTGTTCCAGTGTTCTTTCTTGAAGAAAGAAACAGTGATGGATTAAGAGGAAACAACAGGTATCCATCGACTCAGTTCTTGTTGACATCAACAAGCTTAGCAGGGAGAGAATCAATTGAAATGAGAAGTATTATGGATGTCATATTTTTTTCATTTGCACCACGGGGAAATATGTGAGTTAAAATCAATTGACTGCCATGGGCTTATTCATGATTATTACTAGCTGGAGAGAGCAGAGTTTAATTCCCACAGTCTTAATGTGATGGTGAAATGTTTTAGCCCAGGAAAGAGAGCTGAGCTGTCAGCTAATGAAGGTGGGGGTTCACAGCCTTCTTTGTCACAGATTTGTTCCGCGACCTTGTACAGGTCAGCTCATCTCTGTGCTTTGGCTGTCATTCCTCAAAATGAGGAATAAACAGCTGCTTCCTCAAAGGGATGTTGTGAAGTGAAATACATTAAAGAACAGAGGCCTCTAAAACTGTGGTACCAAAGAGCACATAAATGGACAGTAGCACTTAATCCTTTGTTGCTGCTGCTAAGTGCTCTGTGCTATGAAAAATGCAAATATAAAGATACTCTTCAAGCCCAGGAAGTCTTGCCTAAAAGCACTGTGACTTCCTTTGACTGTAAATCTGGTGACAATCGAACTGTAAGAACTGTCAGAAAGGTATCTTTGCTGACTGATACTTCTAAGAAAAACCAGATCCCGTTTTCTTTAGCAAGAAGCTTGTGTCTGTGACCATAATTAGCTGGCGTACTGTAACCATAGTATTGTAAGGGAAGAGCTATGAGATATAAAAGGATGTGGCATTCGTATGTGCATCACCATCTCCATTAAAAAAAAAAAAAACACCTTTCAGCCTCTACTTTCTCCCTCTATTTGTAGCCATATTTACCCCTTCAGAGTAAGCACGAAGTCTGTCTGTCCACCCACCTTCCCGCAGACTGAGCCAGTTGGTGCTCCACTGGAAGTCCACTAATGAGGAATGGCGTCACACGTGGCTAAACATACCCTGCAGCATCCCCACGCTACGGCACGCTTCCCACAGCCACAGCCTATTTCAGGAATTTGCCTTCCCAGGCTCAGTAACCACAGTCAGTGCTGAAGAGAAATCACAGTGCAAATTCCCTGTCTGTCAGAGGCTTCGCTATAAAAAATTCTGCTGTGTTCCCACAAAGATGACTGCTTTTCTATTTTCTTTCACAATCTTAGCCCAGGAAGGGTCAAGATGCTTCCTGGCAGGACTCTGTTTCTGTGCTCATTATAAAACAGTTTGGGGCTTTTATCTGCAGAAAACTGAAGGCACAATTCAGAGTCACGATGTGATCCTTTGTGCAAAGAGCAGTGCTGTGAACTGCTGAACTACCAAAGCAGGGATGTTAGGGCAATGCTGGGGCAACCAACGTCAAAGTGCACTTGCTGATACTGTTCTCAGGAATGGGACAACAACAAATCGTGCTGGCTCCTTCTCTGGTTGTTTCCTATAGCAGGCAAAGGCAGAATCGCTACTGCGAGGTGCCCTCTAACCTCAATTAAAATCACATCCTTAGCCGCAATTAAAGGTGTTTTGAAATGGTTCAGTTTTGAAATACCAAAGAATTTCTCTTTTTTTTCTAGCTATATTTTGATCCCCTAAGAAGCAAAGTAAATTAAATAGCCTTATGCCTACCCCAAAATTTGAAAAGAGTTCAGGGGAAGATGACTGTTCTCTTCTACAGCTGGTCCTACTTGACCAACAACTCCACTTCTCTGCTGTAGAACCCTATTGTTTGAGAGCAGTCCTGAACATACCCTGGTTGTGCCAGACCCTTGGCCTGAAAAGACCCCAGGGATAAGCTCTCTAGCTGTATCCAGGGTCATGGCACCGTGGGCATAGTGGGGACAGGTTGATGGTTGGATCAAATGATCCCAGTGAGCTTTTCCAATCTTAATGATTCTATAATTCTGTGATTCTATCTATAGTGCCAACGTGTCCAGGACCCACAATGATGAATACACTCTGATAGCCCTCACGTTTGGTGAGGTTTCCTTCAGATTATTTTCAGCTTACCCAAGGAGGCCAAGTTCACATACTTACTGAGAAATCTGCATCTTCTGCTCGCAGGTGGTCTGCAATATAGTGGACCCCTTCCACTGCCAGCTTCAGGGCTGGGGACATCAGCACGAGGTGTTCTCCTTTGTTGCTGTGACTCTTGCTTCCTTGAGTCGGTGTGCCAGCTGCCTCTCCCTTTTTGCACTTACACTTGCACTGGTGGGGCTTGTGCTGGGGTTGCTCTTCATTGAGGTGGCAGCGCTGCGATGCTGGAGAGGCACTGGAGTGGCCATTGGTCTGGGAAGAGTCCTCCTGCAGGTAACAGTACTGGATGCTTCGGGACCTACAGCGGATGTTCCCTTCCTCTGTCTTATTGGGGCTGTACATCTGCTGAACACTGAGCGATCTGCCTTTTGAGATGGATGTGGTCTGGCTGTCACTCAGGGGGTGGCAGGAGGACTGCGGGGAGGAGCACGTCACCTGTGGGGGCTCAGGGTGCAGCATGGAGTACTGTCCAGAAGGGGATTTGCACATAGGCTGGGGCTTGACTGGCTCCTCAAGGTGGGCACAGAAGGAAGATGTGGGTGAAGGTTCATTACTCTGGGGGCTGGGGGAGGATGAGGTAGTGAAGTTGGGCTCCATGTCGGCCTCGGACCAAAGCCTTGGTGAGTTGGTTATTTTGTGCATAGATTCGATAAGCTTCTTGCAATTGTCTTTCACTGTGGAGGGCCGCTTCATGAAGAGGAGACGTGGGACTATGTCAAGGAAGACCCTCCTCACCCAGTCAGGCATCGTGTGGGTACGCGGGGAACGGTGGTGCACGTTGAGCACAAAGACAGTGATGATGATAGACAAGGTGACAAATATCATGGTGAAAAGCAGATACTCTCCTATCAGAGGGATGACCAGGGAGGTAGAAGGGATGATCTCTGTGATGAGCAGCAGGAACACCGTGAGGGACAGCAGCACAGAGATGCACAAGGTTATCTTCTCTCCACACTCAGAGGGTAGGTAGAAGACCAGGACGGTCAGGCAGGAGATAAGCAGGCAGGGAATGATCAGATTGATTGTGTAGAACAGTGGCAGCCTCCGGATAATGAAGGAGTAAGTTATATCAGGGTAGATCTCTGTGCAGCATTCATATTTCTTGCTGTTGTAATTGCCCACAGCATTAATGATGACCCACTCCCCGCTTTCCCAGTAGTCCAGTTGGTCCACGTGGCTGTGCATGCTCACCAAGTCTATCTTAGCTTTGTCATACGTCCAAGAGCCAAATTTCATTTTACAGTTTTGCTGATCAAAGGGGAAGAAGGTAACATCGATACTGCAGGAGCTTTTATAAATGGCAGGTGGCATCCATTTAATTCTCCCATCATAGAAGAGGTGGGCTTTGGTCAGGTGGGTGACTGCAAAGTCACCATCAGCACTAGGGAGAAAAAGAAGATAAAAGAGACTGAAGATCTTTGAAACTTCTCTAATTACTAAAGAAATAGGATATTTACTGCTTGGCTTCCAAAGATGCACTCAGGGCACCTCGGAGATGCAAGATGTTTACCATGCACTCTACCCAGATTCTGAACTCTATTGGCTTATGCAAGCACTGGATTTGAATGCAAATGTCAAACCTTGATACGTATGAGCCATGCCCTGGAGCTAAATGCACACAAGTTTCCCTCGAAGAGGAAAATGCCCTGGAAAGGGTTAATTTTGCTCTGCTTTAGAGAGGTAGGAAGAACCAGCCAGTGTGGCCGTGGGCTCTACAGAGTTGTGACAGCCACTGTAAGTGAACACTGTTGGGTAATCAGTCAGTCTCTTACACAGAAAACAGTTAGAACATCCTATTAATAGGAGTAATAACAGTTAGAGTCTTAATTTCCCAGTATGGGAATCATTTACAGTGTCTTTTACAGGGACTCTCAGCTGGGGGCTGTGTGCTGACATCAGATACTTAAATAACAACCCAGGATTTTCAATCAGAAAGCCTTATAAAGCTAGTGTTTTTGGAAAGCCACAACCTGACACCCAATAATTATTCTGTGGTGGTGAACTGGGCTTTGTAGCTAAATTCTTCCTTCAATAATGAAAAGTCTTTATATTTTGCGGCAAGTTTTGGTAAAGCTAAAGTTTTTTTTCTAAGACAAGAAAGCTAAAAATACATACAAACCCAGACTGCTGTCCCCAAGGGATCAAGGCAGAAACACCCGTACCTTTCTAACACAAATGAACATTGTACCGTGCATTTCCTTTCTTGACTTTTCTTTTTCATGTCTAATTTACACTCATGAACTTCTTTCTCTGGATGAAAATCATCTAGTTTTCTCCTGGGTTCTGTCTGCCCTGTGAAGCCGGATTGAGACATGAAACATGCAGAGCAAGTGACGCTCCAGCATTTGCTCTTCTTGGTGGTTTTCTTTCTAAATCTCAATAAGAACTTGGAATCCAATTCTGCATTTAATGAGACCTTAGAGGCCTGATTAAATTGTTCATTAATGGAATAATATGTTTATAATTGGACTGGTATTGCAGCAAAGAGATAATGAACATCCACCAGTGTTTCCTTTCTCAGGTAGAATGATGTGTAATTGGCTGGGCAAACAACACAGCTGTGTGGTTTTTGCTATTTAATGCTGCTGCTGAAGGGCATGAAACTCTTGCACTAAGGGACAACAATTCTCATAGGTATTATTTTCACAGACACTGTGTTTCTTTCTCAAAACTGTCCTGTCTGGCAGTTTTGTAACTTTCTATGCTCCCTGCATACCTCTCTTCTGTAAGCATAGATGCAACTAGAGTGATGCTGCATGCCTTGCACATCAATTATTTCAGGAACTGATCTGTTTCTTTGATTAGAAAGACATTTGAATTGCATGCCCAACAAGCCCAGCCTCAGCCCCGATCCTCTCCAGCTCACACACTTACAGATTGCTGCAGCTTTATCTTCCCAGGCAGATGTTGATGCAGCGCCATGGCAGGCATGAATCCAAAGGCAGAGTTGTTTCTTGCACCTGGGGGTTATCTAACGACTCTGAGGAGCCTTAAAACATCCTGGCATCTTCCTGCTTTTCCCTTAGCAGCCTAACAAGGCTATAAAGTAATTCTCGAGTTTGGATGGGTTTTACAGCGTGTGTTTGAACTTCTCACTGCAATTTAGCATAGAGATATCTGAGCAATTTTTAAGCAGGCTAAATTAACCTCAATACTGTGCGCAGATGGAATCCAAGCCAGTTACGTTGTGCAAAGATAGTGTTAGCTGTTGCCTTAGCCCATTGTACATATATATATATATATATATATATATATATGTGTGTGTGTGTGTGTGTGTGTATATGTATATATATATATATATATTTGCCTATTTTCCCAGGCTTCCCACCCACACTGGACCCTCAAGTATATGCTCACTGACTTGGAAACCAGGCTTGCTGGCATGCTGCCGATACAGGGTGAAGCTGGAGAAAGGCTTTCATTCTGGGTAAGGCTTTCGTTCTGCTCATCTTGACATGAGAAAAGAAGCAAAAAAGATCACCAGGCTGTTGACAGTCTTCAAAAAAGCCTTTCTCCTGTCTTCTCCAAGGTGTCAAGCTGAGAAGACTGTCTGTAAATGAAGTCTGAAGTGATGAGATTGGGGAAACCTTTTCTCACGGAAAGCTTTCCTATAGGAGAATCCATTCTTGGTCAAGTTGTGCCAACATTCACTACGTAACATGAAGGATGCCTTAGGCAGGCAGGGGGGAAATCAGCAGGGAAAATCTGCAGTCATTGCCTCACAGTGGTAGCGCAATTTCATCTCATTGAGTCCCAACCACTGTGTTGTGACAGTTGTGTTGAAAAACCATTCGGAAGCAGGAGCAAGTGGAAGGTAAATATCACAACAAGAAGTTGAGAATTAAGATAGATGGGCTCTCCTGATTGCTCCAACCTGACAGCTCTAAGAAATCTGTCAGTAATAAAGTGCCAGAGCTTTTATATTTTCACATCAAACACAACTGTGCACACTAATAAAGACAGAAGACAGCCTCTCATTCCTTTTCTGATGGAAATAGTTCTGCAGCCTTTGATTCCTCAGTTCTAGGATGCAGGCAGCTCTTCTAAAATCTTATACATTCCTAAGGGTTAGGAGGGTGGCATTGTTTCGCTGGCAGCCATCAACTGTGTTTCACTAAAAAGCTCTGCTGATGGAGAATTTTTTGCCCGTTTCTGTTTTGCCTGCAGTTGGAGATGGATCATCTCACAGAATTGAATGTTTTCAGGATGCATGTAAATGAGGCGCACGCTTATTTTAATTTCTGATGATACCATTTAAATCCAAACAGAGCTTTAAAAGCTTGAAAATTAGCTATACACGTGTATGGATGTAGTTAGAATGCCCTCATTTAAAGCATTTGTCACCCAGCAACAGGAACCAAGGCAAAATGGGGTTTGAGGACTCCATTAAACAACCCACCCTGTGCCCTTTTGGTAGATATTAAAAAGATGCATCTGTATTGTTCAGATTAAAGCACTCTCCAAGGGCAAATCAAGTCCTCTTTTGTTCAGTAATTACTTCGTATTACTGAAATGATCACCAGGAATTCATAGGTTGAAAAGGACCTCTGGAGATGATCTAGTGCAAATTCCCTGCTCAAAGCAGTCGGCTACAAGAGGGCAGTCAGGACCTTGTCCTGCTGGGTTTGGAGTACCTACAGGTTATTGGCAACTTGGGTACAAAACAGTTACATCTATGTAGGTTTGGGCATTGATCTCAGGTTCCATCCCAGCATTTGCTTGCTTCAGATGTTGAGAAATCATGGATAACAAATCTCAGTAAAAGAAGCATCTGGCTCAGGTGTGGCTGTGCTGCACTGATGAAATAAGCACAACCTTCTCAGAAGGCTGTCTCAGTACTGAGAATTTGAGCATTTTACTTTCACTCTTTGCTTGGCCAAGAATCCTCATCAGCACTACGGAGGTAAACTCTGTCCTGATGTTATGAAAAGGCCTCAAATGCTAACTCAGCTACAGCCCAGGAGAGAGTTCCCTCTTAGAGGTTTCCATCAGTTCTTGTAAGACTCAAAGGCATCTGAAAAGACAATTCCTTTCTCAAAATATACTGAATTCCCAGAAGAATCAGGAAAGTTTAGATGTGAAGCAGCAGTTACAACTTAAAACTACAGTCTGGTGCAAAATGACAAGATCTGAGTATGCACACAAACAAAGAAAAACGTCAGGAATGTTTCCCACATTTTTAAGGTTAGACTAAGGCATCTTTTGGCATTTCTCTTCCAAACAGGTTTGGAATGGCTCAGAAAACCAGTGTTATTCTGTAAGCTTCACTGGTTGCAAACATCATCATACAGTTCAAAAGAACAAGCCATTGGAGTATAGTTCAAAGAACTCTGCTTCCTCAAGATTTTCAAAAGCTGCCTGCCAGATGAACCTCTGATCCAGTCCAACAATCCTTTGTGTCCAAATTATCACTGGGTGAATTTCCTCAAGATATGTCCTCCTCCTAATTACCGAAATTGTATTATTTGAATTCCCCTCATGCATGAGGAATCTTTTATTCACTTTTTGTTACTATGGATGATAAGGCAGGGGTTTTCTTTTGGAAGAGCCAACTCTAGAAAGCATTGAGAAAAAGTAAATTATGAAGTCGGAATGTTTCCAAGCCTTTCCCCAGGTTTTACACTCAGCAGGGATGAGAAATGCTGCCATGCTATCTCAAACATCTAATTGAAAGTTAGCCAGCAAAGTGCACATTTCAAGTTCCCCACCCAACCATTAGGCTCAAGGTTCTTGCATTCCTTTTTAGCAACTGGACCAACTGGCTGCAAATTTGCTGATCCGAAGTCCCATGGAGTTTCGGTGATGCACTGGATCCAAACCACACACCACAGTGGTGGAGCAGTAAAAACATTAAAATGCAGTCCTAAGGGCTTATTCCTTGATTAGATTGACACTAATATTTTTTTTTTCCACTTTAAATACACAAAGGAAAACTAAAATGTGCATAAAGTCCATTCATGAACGGGAAAATAAGTCAATGCAGAGAATTAGATAATTCACTTACAAATGATTTGGTGGCATCTGAAGAGCCTTTAGAGACTCAGATACAGAACAGCTGGCCTTCTTGGCAGAGAAGAGAGGCTTTGACAGTTCCCTATTAACTCATATTCCTCTGTTATACATATGTTTTGTCACGTCTAGCAGAAACTATTTACAGAGTCCTAGAATTTATCTCATCGAGCCTGAAAACCCAACAGCATATTCATTTCCCTGTAGGATATTAATTTACTTTTAGATTCCCTGTGAATGTTGACAACTACATAGATTCTGAAGCCAAACCATCCAAGTTTACTCATTTAATTTGGGTCTATAGAGTGGATAAATGGAAGTTTTGGACAATAATGAGGTTAGGTATGAGAACAACTCACAACAAAGTGTTATGTTTCCTTAAATTGATTTCAAGTTTACATCATTAAGTGTTACCATTTCTATACATCCCTCAGGATGGAAACAGGAAAAGCCCTGTGTAATCTGCTGTCCTGAAAGTCTCTTTTCCAAAGGATATCATCCCAAACAGAAACACCATAATTCTACCAGAGCATGTGCTAACCATTGAACAACTCACATTAAAAAGCTCAAACAGTGCCAATACGGCCACTCACCCTCTTCCATTAATCCTCTTGGTGTTAGAAACCCTGAGTTATCAGTATGTGCTTTAAGTTCCCCCTAAACAATATGTATAAAATATGAGAGGGAATCCTTATTTATAGTCACTATCGTTTCAAAACTTTCCTGAAACATTCCTAGCTGGAATGAGAACAGGCTCAAGAAAAGAAACATGGTGGAATTAAGCAGTTGTTGAACTGTTGGGGAGAGACTCCTGCTGACGTCCCCTCATGCTGCATATTTTGCCTTGCCTTGTCCTGCAATCCCTATAAATATCATGAAACTTCGTGTCAGAGTAGTGCAACTAAGACAATGAGTGCAGCTGCAGATGGATTTAGTAAGAAATCAGATAGACAAGTGCAGCCAGGACAGACAGCAGCCTACACAAGACATGTCTGACACTATATGAAACAGCATAGACAAGTATAGAAATAAAGAGAGAAAATTAAAGGAAAGCCACTGCTGACTGGCTAATGGTTGGCGCCTACAGGCATGTTTAATTCATGGCTAAAGTAACCAATTAAAAATGCATGATGGACTCATGACAACCATCAGGAGAACACATGATTATAAACTATGAGTAAAAGGAGAGCTGTAGGGTTTGGTGGCTGGGTCAGACCTCGCTGAGCCAAGCACTAAGGCAGGAAAAGCCCAAAGTGTTGCAGCCCAGAAGGGGACAGGAAGGACATTTTGGAATAGCTGCTGTTATCAGACTGGGGTTGCTGAGGAGACACTGGTGTGACAGCAACACTCCATGCCACTGAGGATCAGGGACAAGCTAACAGGAAAGGTGACAATTTCAATAGTCTACAAAGCTCACAATCCTCCACAAATTTTTCCATCAGTCGTGTCTTTGAAAAACAAAATAAAATTATATCAAACTAGAAC
Source organism: Phasianus colchicus (assembly GCF_987193195.1). NCBI lineage: Eukaryota > Metazoa > Chordata > Aves > Galliformes > Phasianidae > Phasianus > Phasianus colchicus. The sequence goes on from NC_143452.1 coordinate 9,150,545, forward strand.
CAGGCAACTCTTCTTTAGAAATGAACCTGGCTTCTATTTGATGTGTTTTCTCTGAGTGCAAGCCACAAAGATAGATTTGTTTGATGCTTGCAGAAGTATTTTCTCCAGAGTCCATGTGGGGAGGGAGCCTAGAATACCCTGCATCCAAAGAAACCACAGAGCTCTGCTACGATAAGCAAAGGGGAAAGCAGCCTTGGCACTAGGGAACTCTTCCTATGAGTATCAACAGCCTCTGAAGAAAAGAAAGAAAACTACCACCTACTCCCTGCAAGGTGTGCAAATGAGAGAAAGATTGCAAGCCTTGGACATCAGGAACAAATACCTATTCAGGAATAATTCTAGAATTGTATTGGGCTGGCCTGAAGCCTGTATTTGCAGCAAGTCTGACACTTTTTTGGTTTATCTGCCTTATTTAAACCCACTCTTGGTAATGAGCTTCTCCAGTTGATGGTGGTGAATGAGAAAGGAGAGCTCCTTGGGAAAATGATGCTGACAAGGGCTGAAAGATCCAGTTCAGATTAATTCTCTCTCCAACACGCGGCATCCCCCACATTACTCACTGCTAGAGAGCAATCACTAGGACAAAAAAAACAACCTGTGATGAGTGTTAGTCATGTCATTTAAGGCACGTCTGGAACAGATGCTGTGAGAATCTAGGACAGATATTATAAGAATTACAGACCTCAAGGAAAGAGAACAAAATAAGGAGGGACAATTGCAAGAAGCTCCTCGATGCTGTAGGAAGGGAAAGTTGGCAAGGATGCGTTTGCCTTCCGGACTCAGCGCTCACACTCACTTGTTGTAGAGGACAATGTCTGGCCTCCAGATGAGCTCTGAGGGGATTCGGATGGATGTGACATTTTCATACTCCTGGGGGTCCCAGCGTAGCTTATAGTCGTGCCATTCCTGCCAAAAAGTAGGTGGTTACAGAACTGGAAGAGTTCATTTGCAAAACTGAAACGCAACAGGGAGAAGCCCATCTTTTGGTGCACCCACCTGCTTCACCCACACGTTCGTGGTCATCATCTGGTTCTTCTCATCCTGAAATGCAAGATCAGATGTTGGTTGCAGGAGCACATGAAGTGGCCCAAGGAGTAAATTAAATTAAATGTAACTTCACTGCACTTGATTTCTGTAATTACAGACCAATTCCGCAATAAATAAAAGTTTAATCTCGGAAATAAAAAGCAGATGTTTCCTTCATTCAGCATGGGACGGGGCACAGCTGTCTGATACCACACAACAGCTGAGCCTACACTGAAGCAATCCTGCCAGCAGACTGGCTTGAATTTACTAGGATTTTCCTGGTTTCAGCCTCAGATGATGGGGACAAGTGGAAGGAAGCACTCCTCAGCTCAGCTTTGTCCTGAGCACCGAGGGAAGGAACTGCTGTATGTATATGCTCAGCCACATGTGTGCATGGCTTGCAGTGCTCAGCTCTACAGCACACAGTATTTAGTATTTCCATGCAACATTATCAGTGAGCACAGTTTTGGAAACATGAAGCTCAGTGGTATTTCCCTTCCTATAAAATATATGAACTTTGAGCACCATGGAGTGACTTACTTGGAAAAACCAAGCTATTCTGATGATATGCAACCTTTAGGTCTAGTGCATACCCATGATGTTGACTGGCAGGCTTTCTCCCACCTCCAATTAGAGATAGCATGAGACAGCAGAACTACACACATAGCTTCAAATACTGCTGAATTAATAGCATAGTAGTATTACTAGTGGAATTAATTACTATTCGCCACTTGCCTTGCATGCAAGTTACCAGCCCTGTGCAAATCACCAGGATGAATTACGGAGAGCTCAGAGCATATTGGCCTGCTTGTTTCTTTTCTCTCTCTTTGGTCTGGCATCAAACCCTGCTTGGATGACAGGGCTCGTTTGGAAACAAACTGCTCATCATTAACTTTGCACTCGTGCCAGTTCAGGATTAATTCTGAGCGTTAAAAGCCAGAAGGCTTCACATGGCTGTGCCTCCCCACTCCCATGGCACCAAGTGTAGCACCTGAGTAGGGAGACCTTCATCCAGGAGATGGGCACCAGAAGTATGTGGAGGAAGGAGGAACACAAAGAACATTCAAATGAGTGACGAAGGAAAGACAAAATCCAGCTTTCTCCTGGGGTGCAGGTGGGACACCAGCATCGCCACTGGTGGGGCGATGGACTGGACCTCTCTGCTTCTTTATACTGGGGGTTGCAGTCTCACAGGTGCCACCATCTTCCCATGGAAATTCCTGCCTACTTTCTCCCTCCACGCTGTACCTGAGGGCTCTGCTATCCTCCTGGCTGAAGTGAAGAACAGCTCTTATCCAACAGGTTCCTCATGGTGGCAATGCGATGCTGCCTGGCTCACTGCTTCCACGCAGAGCACAGTGGGGGATTCTGCAGCTACGGTGCAGCTGTTCTGCCTGGTCTCTTTTCTCAAGGTGAACGCAGCACCATGCAGAGACATGGGTTTAGACTCCAAGCATGCCTCTCAGGGGCTGTTCCCAGACACATGCCTGATCCCCTGCCCTTCTTCTGGGCTCTGAAACAGCCGGGTGAGCTGAGGATACGTGGCGATGTCAAGCTCCCCATTGATTTTTCTTTCCCTCCCAGCTTTTGTCAGCAGGAGCCAGGATTTGAATACAGCTCTGATTTCTCTTTCAGACTTCTTGTCGTTGGAAGCTGAACAGCCACACAGGGGGCTGCACAAGGAATGCCACTGCTGGGGAGAGGCAGTCAAAGTAGTGCAGCAGTGGCAGAGGTGACACCCACATCCCCTGACCCCAGCAGTGTGGGAAGGGATGAGACCCCTCCTCTTGCCTTCCCCAGCACATGGAAGCCAGCCAGTTGCACTTCTGACCACTAACACAACCTTAAAAAGATTAATTCTTCTTCAGGAACTTGGAAAGAGCTCTACAAGGCAGTTGTATTGATTCCACCCCTCCGTGGTTCTGCAGCTGCATAATGGAAATCTCTATCATGTCTCCACAGTCACTAATGTCTCATCTTTACTCTTATCAATTATTTAGATGAAAACTGAACAACTTCATCATGAGCAACTGTGAACAGCTCTGGATTGCTCAGGCTGACATAAAGAGAGAAGAAGAAAGGAGGATTGCAGTTGTGCTGCAGAGCTGATGCCTCATGCAACCCTTCTGCAACTGATGTCTTCCACTTCATCCTCTCACCTCACCTTGGCTTCACTTCCCTTGCACCTAAGGTCTGAATCTCTGCAATCAGGGCTTGTTGTATTTCCCATCCATTTCTCACCCTTGCACTTGGGTGCCTGTTGTGTTTGGGCTGGTTCTCACAGCAGTGTAGCAGCTTCCAGTGTTCTTCTTTCCCTTGTAAAAATCTATTTTTCTTCGTGAAGCCACAACACTGTGAGGCTCTATGAACCAATGGAAACATTCAACCTGAATACTTAGGGATTCATTGAGGATGAAGGTCATAATGGTACCCCACATCAGTAGGAGCCCAGGTGGAGTCCAAGAGGCCTTGGGAGATCAGATTGGTTATTAGGAAAAATTTCTTCTCAGGATGTATGGTGATGCAGTGGCACAGCTGCCCAGGGGGTGCCAGGATCATCATCCCTGGAGGCGTTCAGAGCCGTGGCACTGAGGGATGTGGGCAGTGGGCATGGTGCTGTGGGTTGGAGTTGGACCTGGAGATCTTTGAAGAATTTTTTGAACCTTGATGACTCCACAGTCATTTGGAAAGAGACTTTGATCACCTCAGCAGGGGTCCAAGAGGAGGAGATGGGCAGGCTCCAGCAGTACCGCCTATAGCAAGGGCGCGGAGGATGCTTCCAGATTGCTGCTTATAGCCTCTGCTATTTCAGTTATTCACAGATGAGATCTTGATAATAAGAAATCTCAGCTTCTTTAAGAGAAGTTCTAAAAGTTCTTTTCCCTCCAATTTTATAACCCTTATCTCAAAATATAAGATGAAGAGAGTCGCCTGCTATGATCGTCCTATACTAGCAATGTCTGCAATTTCCACTGTACTCTGAATTATCATCCCCCCTTTTCTTTGCCACAGAAAACAGCAAAAATTGATGGAAGGGGCTTCTGAAAGCGTGGCCAGAGCTTGTTCAAGAGATGTGCCTTGACATCAACAGTGTCCTGGGCAGCACCGTGTGCAAATGGACAGAAAGAAGCACACAGGAGCAAGGTGTGCACAAGCTAGAATGTGTGTGTGTATATATATGCTTTCCATCACCCTATGGGTATCACCTGTGTTTGTGACTGTAGGAAGCACACTGCAAGAGGATAGACCTTTCAATTCCAATTCAATGTGTATCAGCCCAGAGTGCAAATCACTCTGTTCCATCCAGGTAGTTTGAACATGTAAGTTCTATCTGAGTGAACATGCAGGAATAATTTTCTCCTTAGTATCAGTCTGCACAGCTAACATCTCTCAAAACTTTAATTTGCAGGGAGCTCCTTCGGCCAGCCACCTGCCAGAGATATACAAACCACCAGTCTGATCAGCTCACACAAATCAGTACTAACAATTATGGTTTAAATTATAATCAGTTGCTTGTTTTTCCCTTAGCCAGGATCCTTTGGCACTCAAACCAGTTACTCCACTGCTCTGCTGTAATCATCCCCATTGGCTTTTGGTAAGGAATTTGGGATTCTGGCTATAGTCAGTGAAGAATAAAGGGTATGGTTTGGGGACCAGCTACTCATACAAGTCACAGCAGAGCTGTGTGGTGACTCCTTCCTACTCAGAGCAAAGGCTTCCTGACCCTGAATCAGCCTGCAAACCCCCCCACACTCACCAGGAGCATCCCCCCCCAACCCGGTTAGTCTGCATGGGCAGGGTGCACTTACAACATCGATGAGCTGGGCTATGGACAAACCGAAGCGGACCAGGACCACATCTGAAATGTTGGCGACGGGACGGGACCACTTGTTATAACCGGAGAAGAGTTTCTTCAGGAGACGTTCCTCCGCATGAGCTCGCGTTTCCACGTGGCCGAAAGCTGCGGGCAGGGCAGGATGAATTCGCTTTGCTGTGCACTGCAACCCTGAGCCATAGGGGGGAGCAGAAGCCTTCCTGGGGGGACCCCTGGGATGATCCCGAGCATGGACACAGCGGGGCAATGCCACCGTGGTGACATTCCTCCCTGCTACCCCAGGCACTGATTGCTGTGTATTTCTTGCTCAGTTCACCTGTAGAGAAACCGTAGGGTTTCTACTGAAGAACAGGATCGGTGTGCGGAAATTGGGAGCATCACTAAAACCATTTTGAAACTACTGCACAGGCCATTTTCACCCGAATCTTTAGTTTTTATGGCCACTTCGTGGCAAGCTTCTAGCATAGAAGCCTGTGGGCAGGGAAGGGGGATGCTAGGCAAAAAGAAAAGCTGCATTTTTAATCAAAAAAAAAACCACAGGGTTGTGGGTTGGATTTGCACAGGAAAATGGCATCAAATGCATCAGTTAAAAAATAAAAACAGACAAATTCAGCTCTTCAAACGAAGCTTCACAGCAGCCCCTCCTCAAAAACGACGGCAGAAGGAAGAGAAAGGGGGAGAGCTCAGACTGGATAACACGAGTGAGGTTTCTCCCAACAACGACTTCAGAAGTTGAATGCTGCAGAGAACAGCCCCGACCCTGACGGAGCTGTCAGCGGTTTAATTAAAAACTAAATCCTCCGTTCTCTGGAGATTACCTTGGGGCTGCATCCCATCTCCCAGCAAGGGCAGTGGGAAGAGGCAGCGGGGGGCTCTCCCCGCGTCCCTCGTGGAATATGGCTCCTACTTAGCCGCAGCCTGCCCTGGATTATACAAAGGGAAGCATTAGCAGAGCGCTGTCTGCGCTCTCCCCAGCCACAGCCATCGCCCGGAGACACATTAACACACTTCACCCAGGGAGAAAAACCCAGCAAGAGGCTGAGCTCTGTGTGCGTTCACTCCCCATCTCCCCTTCCCTGCTGTGCTTTAACCCTTTCCTCAGTTTGTTCGGGCAAGGAGAAGAAAATAGGAGCAAAGCACTGAGCGATTTATTTAGGGGACCTGTAACAACGGGGCAGGAGGGTGTGGGAGCGGGGGAAATTTCTTGCAGAAAGGGACTGGTGTTCTCAGCAAGGCTAAGGGAGAAAAGAGAGAAAGAGCCGAACAGGGGGAGAAGAGCCTTCTCAAACTTACCGGGGAAGATGCTGGCACACAGCAGGAGGAGGAAGTTTCCCTTAGACACGAGAAATCCCATCGTGGAGCAGAAATCGGGCTTCAGTACGCAGCGTCTCCCGTCGGGGCAACTTTTCCTCTCCGAGTCTCCAGATCCTCCGGCTTCATTCCCCTCAGCTCCTTTCTCTCCCTCTTCTCAGGAGGGTATTTGACGATTTATATTCTTCCCATTCTTTCCCTGCTTCTCAGCTCTCCCCGCTAGGAAGATGCTCTTCCCCGGGGTACGGATGGATACTTGCGCTCGCTCACGAGAGATACAGGAGAGCTGCAGAGCGCTCCGGTAAGGATGCACAGAACACCCAGCCTTCCCTGCTCGCTCCTCTCTCTGCTCCGGGGCGCTTTGGCTGCTCGGTTCGTTCGCTGCTGCTGCTGCCGCCCTTCCCCCAGCCCTTTGGGCAGCCTTCGCTGAGCTTCCTGCTGCTGGTGACCACCGACGCCGAGGAGCAGCGCTTGGTGAAGCAGAGGGGGAGCACGGAGTGTTTGGGTATTTGCTGTAGACCTGCCCACCTCCAGCTGAGGAGGAGGAAGAGGAGGGAATCAGTGCTCTCCAGCAAACAGGCTGCAGGCGAGGAAAACTTTGAGCTTGAGCGATAAAAGGGGAGGTCCAGAACCTGGCTGCATGCACCCACAAGTGGCGAGGCTGGGGCCATCTGGGATTTTTATATAGCACCTGTACCCCAAATAGTTTTTAATTAACAGTAGCTGCTCGTTTAATCTTGCCCGAGTGCTTTTCAAAATTGTTCCTGTAGACTAACGAGGTAATTAGCCTGATAGGTATTTCTGGTCCAGGCATGTAACTCTGCTGTCAAAGGTTAATGAAGTCAATGAACCTGCCATGAGAACAGGGCTCAGCTGTGCTTGTGCTGTACCAGTGCATGGCAAAAACACAAATGTTAGGCTGCTCAGAGGCAACATGCAAATCAAAGGTGAGGCAAAGGCAGGAGCTTACCTGAACTTATCTATATCTGTGAATGCACCTTAACTACACCACAAATAACCCTGCTGAAGACTGGACAACTGTCTGTGAAGGAAAACTGTCAGCAACAAATTAGTGCTCAGCCCTTCATTGCACAGCCCTGATTACTTGCACCTGAGGCACGGAGCAGAGCCCTCTCCATTTCATTCTAAAACCAGCTTTGATATTAACACAATTACTTCCATATGGGTAGTAAATGGATTCCGTTTTCAGGCAGGGGTAATTTTGTCAGCTGCAAAATTAATCAAAGTCTGTTCTAATAATACTAGCTACATATTTAATGCATAATAATTTCCTTACTCCTCAAGCATCTCAACTATCTTCCAATATAATGGATTGCTAGCAGAAAGTGGGAAGGATTAAAGCAATGAGAGCCTTTAAGGACTACAAAACCCCACCTTTTTTTTTTTTTTTTTCCTGCTGGATGCATGGAATCCTGTACAGTTTGCTTTCCTTCCTTTTGGTGACCCGAGCACCTCTTTGTCACATCCAGAAGAGGGGCAGCAGATGGGCACCCACTCCTCACTGGGATAAGGACAGCACTGCCATATGCTGCATGCTGCCTGCAGCATGGCGTGTCAGCACAGCGGGATTGCCAGGTGGCTGCAGGAGCTCCCCAGGGCTACAGATGGAATGAACCAGAGGGGTTAGTGTGCAGATTCCCAAATGCCTACACAGAGAGAAGGAAAACCCGTTCCCTTAAATCCTCTATGAAATCTCTTAAATGCTCTACGAAATCTGGAGGGAAAGGGGATGTCATCTGAGCTTCCACGCTCTGCTCCTCACTGGGTCAAGCACCATGCAGATTGTGTATTAACAGTATTAAATGGTGAAATCAATGATAGAATAGTAGAACCATCCAAGTGGAAGAGACATCCAAGATCATCAAACTCAACCAGCAACAGGGCCTACCCAGCCTCGTCACTAAACAGTATCTCGTATCCTCATCTTCAGCCCCAAACAAAGCACCAGAAATGACAAATCTTAACAATACCCGAAGAGGTGCAGTGAGAAGTAAGACTCACAAAGGCCATTTTTCAAGCTGCTGCTAAGGTCACGCATTGGACAACCAAGCCCAAGGGATCCAAGATCAGTTATTCCCTTTTGAAAATCTTGGCCATAAATAACACAGGTATCCTTGACTACAGACCCTCCTGCACAGAGCTGATTCAAATCCCATGGACATACCCCATCCATCTTCTCCTTGCCTTATTTTCTGTGCTGGTGAACAAGGGAACTGGCCAGCAAATACTGCCTTTGGATTAACTCTATAAATAATTTTGATTAAAAAACGATTTTCTTCATTTGGAAATTAATAATAAATCATCATTTCTGATTAATGAAAGGGTTTATCCCTCACCTCTTTGGCTCTTCTTTTATATGCTGTGGGCAGTGAGCATATTTTACAGGGGTTTCTGTGCCTTGAAGTGACCTTGTTAAATCTCACTGCCGGTTTCTTTCTGCATCACTGGGCCATGACAAAATTTCCATCAGCTCTGTATGTAGTTGGAGGACGATGTTTTTCACTGGTACATGTGCAAGGGACTCAGGCTGACTGGGACAAAAGGTACCATTTAAGGGTTTTAATGATTTTTTTATTGTGGGAGAAAGCCGCAACTCCGGTCTGATTCCCAGGCACCCGGCTCTGAGCCTCCTCATTATTATCATCTGCCTTTGTTTGGAAAAGAGATGGGTAATTTGGGCAATCCAGATGTTCATAAAAAACTGCGTGCAAACATCCCAGCCACTGAAGATTGCAGATTTCACTAAACGTAATGAAGGCAGTGCTTCCCCAAAGGTTCCCAATGTAATCTCAGACTTGTCCTTGGAATAAGGACAAGGCAGTAATGCACACTCCAGCTCAAGTGTTTGGGGTCATTCAGTAGAATTCCATGAATTTGCAAAGAGCTGCTAACTCCTGAATCCACTGCCTTGCAATCCACACTCCTGCACATATCTGCCTCCTTTTAGCCTTTTCTGAAGTCTATTTTTATCCCATTAAATGGGGGCTGAGATTCCCTGTGAGTTGGGAACCTGATGATAAACTGCACCTGAGACCCCTCTGCCACCATCACTGCTTTAATATGGAACAAATTCAACTGGCCAAAGAACAGAGGCATGAACAAGGAATCCTAGGGCCAGATGCTTGCTTTGAATTTGCCCTCTTCATGATTTTGCCTTAGATGTCACTGTCTGTCCCCAGGGCAAAACCTCAGCCTCTGTCTCCTTTGGAAAATGTCATCTGCATGTATGAATGTTAAGAAGTGGGATATGTTATTGTGCCTCCTTACTCCTTCCCTCTTTGGGCTTCACACAGGGGGCACAGCTAGTTAATTGCATGCTCGAGAAACAGCACCTTAGCATTCAAAGCTGTTACACATTTTTTTTCTCATCTCCATTCCTGCAATAAAGATTTCTCTCTCCTTTCCTTAACTTGTTTGTCATCAAACAGAGACTTCAGGTGGAGCAAAAGGAGCGTAAGAAAACCAACACTAAGAGGGTGAGAGATCTTTTTTACAGCAAAATGCACACTGAAATGAGCAGAGCAGAGAGACGTGCAAGGCTGCTTCTCAGAAGAACAGGCTCAGTCTGCCTCTGGGGAAATCTGCCAGGTACTGCTGGTCTCACAAGAGTGACTCTGATTTATTCAGATTTATTTCAGATTCCCTATGAAGTGCCAGAAGACTTTGAAAGACATTTTGGACTAAATCAAACATGTTTACTGCGTAGGAGACTTTTGGCCATGGGGGAAGCTGAGGCACCTGCATAAGAGTAACAACAACAGAGGAAAAGCAAGTGTAGTAATGATCACTTCCAAAGCAGTAAATACAGTTATGAAACCCAGTCTTCCCCCAGGTTTCTTCCTTTCTTGGAAGCTGGTTGTGGAGTGGATTGGTTTTCACCCATGTGGTGCTACCACTGCCTCCCGTTTTCAGCAGCATCCTTATGGCAGTGCTCAGACTGTAGGGACAAAGGAAGCATCAGTGCTGTATGACAGCACTCAGCAAGAAAGCACCTTTCACTGGTGATAAGCAATGCATCGACATGAGACGCTCCAAAGCTGCACGACCCACGTGATTCCTTTCTAGCCTCATTTCTAGGACAAAGTGCATGCAGTCAGCAAACCAAACTGGTCTCTCCTTGCCTCAGAGCCCAGCCCTGGGGGCCACAGCAGGCTCTGGTCCTCCCACTTTGGCATCGAGGGCAGCAGCCGGGCTGCCAGCTGTGCAGGATGCTTGGACGTGGAGAAGATAATACACAAACTTCATAACAGGGCATGGTTTTAATGCAAGCTGTTGCCTTGAAATCTTGATGCATTCCTGAGGTGGGAGTTACAGCAGCTCAGTGCTTTGTATGATTAGCTCCATAAGGAAGCTCTGGGCAGCCTCCAGTTGAATTTACCTCTAGACCTCAGGAAGCATGCAGTTGGATTTACCCTTTGCAGGCAGTGCCATGGAGAGCAGGGGGAATTCTGCCACCACATTTAATCTCCTGGCTGCTCCCCACTTCCCTTTCCTCCACAGTTGCATATCCTGCTGATATCTTTAATCAATGAGTAACACTGACGACATATCTGAGCAAAGCTCACTGTTACTAAAGCAATAAAGGGATTTGTGATTCTGTCTCTGCTAAAACAAATCAACAAGTAAAGTGAGCCAACCACTGGTAATGAAAAGGCAGCAAAGCATCAGATCATGGCCTCATTATTGTTTGCAGTGCAACAGCTACTACAGAACTCCCTTTACAAACCAGATGAACCTCAACATCTTATTTGTAAATGCGACATTTCAATGTAAAGAGCCTATAAAGAGCAAGAAAGCTCTTTAGCTTCTCTTGAGATCTAAGAAGATGGATTTTTAAATTAGAGAACAGAAGCATGTTTCTCCAGACAAGTTTGTTATCCAAGGATAGCTTTGGTTTCACTGCTCAGCTTTGTAGATCTAAATTAAGCTCTTGTCCTTCCTCACCAAAGGGCAAAAGCTGACCAACTTATTCACTAAAGAAATCTGGAGTTGACTGATTGGCAAATTATTTCCCTTTTCTGCCCATAATCATTGCTAGATACAGATCAGTTTCATGCCCACATCAGTGTGGATGTGATCTGGGTTCTCTGTGCAAAAATCAGCACTAAAAAATGCTAAAAACTTGGTCATAAATATTGTGCTTGGCACCATGCTTCGGCCATAAATATTTCCTTGGTTAACCAATAGGAAATGACAGCTCTTAAATCTCAATTATAGTTGAGTAGCAACTGGCTCACACTCATTGGCACTGGGGTCTGCCTTGCTTGCTTGGGAAATAAGAGAGCTTTCCTGCATCTTCTCTGCCTCTCAGAAGCAACCCTGAAACACTGATTTCTGGTGATTCTTGAAGTTCAACAGCATTTTGTCCTTTTTGTGCTTGGGTGGGATAGGATGAAATATTTATATGAATATATTTCAGCATCTTTTTATAGCTGCCAGATGAGCTGCAGCCATGCACTGCACACAGACACCAGGTACGGGAGCTGCGGTCCAAGAGCTCATTGCTCAGAAAAAGAGGCCACAATGGGCATCTTCCTTCCATAGAACATCCCTTTTTGAGCAACAGATAAGGAAGTATTTCAATAAGCACAGAGGACACCTGGTTCATTTGTGTCCATCTGCCACATTACTGGTTCCTTCAGGCCCACATCTTTTTCCTGTTAGTTAAAACACAGGCTTGTATTACTCTCCTGCTGATTGGCCTACATGAAAAGAAACATCAGCCATCTGTTACTCTCCCATTTTTGGGGGGATCGCAAGGATTTTGCTGATTAAGGAAGAAGTTGTTTTTTCTTTTTTTTAAGGCACCCGGCACCCACTGATTTCCAAAGCTATACTCCCTTTCCTTAAATGACAGCTTCTTTTCTCCTGTTCAAAGCTTAAAGCCCACATATGAATAAATAACACACAGGCCTTTACTTGGGCCCAGATTCATGTAGGACTTATCCTGCCACTCACTGCCATTCACCAAATATAGGTGAATTTATACCTGTGCTGCTTCTGATTTTACCAACAGAGCTGTTGAGGCTGGAAAGGCTACAGTAAGTCCCCTCCCATCATCTTGACTGTACAGCTTGGAAATAGCCTAAAGATACTCTGATGTATTTCATTCCCAATTCAATTCTTCTTCATTTGGCGTGGACTAACATCCCATATGGCCTATTGTTGGACCCTGAACCAGCTGAAGGGAAAGCATGTTTGATTGACACTTGAAAATACCAAGTTGTGTTTTTGGGTTGGCTCAGACTGAAAATGCTCTTGGCAAATGGAAATAGGCATGTCATTTTTATCCCACTGTTCAACAGGAAGGAGACATTTTCTACACTGAGCAACGGACATAAAAGTTTGTTCTCTAAGGGGATAAAATAGTCCTCTTTTGATCTGCTCTAGTACACTTCCAACTGGAAAAAGGTTTCAAAGCAGCCATTCATCTCTGAACAGATCTTAGGGGAATGGAAATCCATTCTTACCGCTGGCCTCCAGAGGTAAAAGTCAAATGGCTCCTTTACCAGTTGGAAGCCCTCACATGGAATACCCACAACCGAAGTACACAACATCTATTTCCTTCTCTCATCATAAGTGATGGAAATTCAACCAAACTGTGCTGGTAATAGAGGTTTGGAGGAAAGGACACTGGCATATTCTTTTTTTTTTTTTCAGTACCATCTGAAAAGTCACAGTGACATCTCCCTACTGACTTTCTTTGACATCCTTGGTGCTATACAGACAATCAGGAGCAAAACTTCATCTATTCTTTCAAATTTGTCATTCTCAACAAAGAGAAAAAATGGAAAAGGACTCCTCAACTTTTTCCACACACACAAAAAAATGTGAATAAACAAGCTGTAAATAGCAGCCTTGTTAGTTGCAAGGCTTATGCTAACTTATTCTTTTCCTGTAATCCTCATGAAGGCATTTCAGTGCAGTCAGAGTAGCTGACTCATTTATGGCCTACATTAAGAAGTACCATTTGTGTAAAGGAAGAGAAGATGAGCATGGGCAAGTTACCCTCACTGCCTGTCCAGAAAGTGCACTCAACAAAGAATTTACAATCCTTGGATCTTCTTGTTCTTATTGGCAGGGGAACAAAATCAAGCACTTGGATGAAAATTTTGGTGGATGTAGAGTTGCTCCCATGTGGGAATAGTTGAGTTGGCTCCTACAGGCTGTATATATATAACACACACAAGGTTCATGAGCAGCACAAAGCTTTCAAGTGGAAAGTGGACAGACATCTCCGTGCAGCACAGAGTGAAAAATCAATCATCTATAATAGGAAATAAAAAATAAAAGGCCATGCTGCCATGAGTGAGAGCCACGAATCCAGACATCTCCAGCAGAAGAAGAGGTTTCTGCCATGCCTTCTCTCTGCCACACCAACATTTCTCATCTTTGTCCATCATGAAACCTCAAATCATTGAGCCAGGCTTTGCTTTCCACAAAGAAGAACATCCTGACCGCTGACACGGAAATCAAAGCGCTACAAACATGAGTCAACCTCCAGAAAGCAGGAGGAAAAGATGCCAGATGCTTCTTTGACTCCACTCCGGGGTCTGGCAATGCTTACTGTGATGTGTTTGTCCTGCCTGCTCACCAGACTGCAGGGTCTTTCCAGGGGAGAAGTTTAGAAAGCCAAATTGCACATCTTATTGCAGCTTGTTCCAGCCTGAAGAATGTTGCTTGCTGGAACAGAGGAAATCTTTCTAGATTGCAGAGCTCACAAAGTGTTGTGTTGCTGGGGTTTGCAGTGCAGAAGCTTTGCAATTTATGCAACTGTTTCATCGAGGGATGTTTGCTTGAAAGGGCCATCTCTGCAAGCAGACCCAGCCCTTGTTTGCTCCTTTATTCACAGAAGGCAAAAACAAATGTATAAATTATGCAGGCAAAAAATCAATGAGGTTTCTAAGGCGGGGGGGGGGAGGGGGTATTCACTGCATGTGGCTTGAAGGCAGAGAGCTGCTCAGCTCTGCTACAGCCAGTGAATCACACACAGCTATCACACCAGCCCTGCAGTTTATTAAAAATCAAGTCAGTCACATGCAGAACTGATGTTATTTCAACACCACAATCATTGCTGCAAGGTGCAAATTGCGAGGTTGCAAAGAATGGTGTTGCCTGAAGCCATCAGTTTGCAGAGGGGATGGGAGATCACGTTTTGGAGAGATGGCAGGAAAGCAGGTGAGGGGCTGGCGGTGTGAGCACTGCCACCGGGAGCTGCCTGTTCCACGTGGAGCTTCGCTCAAACACAATCATTGCTAGGATACAGGAAAACCTGTCCACAGCCATAGCAACAACTTATTAGGAGCAATTCCCCAAACGTTGCAGGAGATGTTCACTCCAGATCAGCACCTTAACTCCTCGGTATTTACCCAAGAAGTAAATATCTCTGCTCAAACAATCCAGCTGGCAGCCCTGAAATCAATTAACTGGGCAAGCATGTGCCTGCATAAATGGTCCTGTGAAGTTTAAGTGAGATTCAAACAGGGGCTGTAACCAAGATGTCCATTTGGCTTCCAGGATTGATAGCCCATAAATGCCGATACCTTGGTGCAGTGAAGATACAGCAGAGGCAGAGCCAGAAGAAATCAATTGCAGAAAAAGACTTCTTAGAAAACCTTCCCTTTTGCCACCTGAAGAGATGCAGACAAGTCTTACAGACAGCTGCTGGGGAAGAAGGGTGGGAAGAAGCAGCTTTCCTAGTGTTGGCACTTGTCCCCCACCTTCACAGGACAGCTCCTGTCCCTTGGGTCCCCATTTCCATTTCCCTCCTCCCTCTCTGGATCTGATCTGGTGGAAGATGCTGTGTGTGAACGCAGAGCGCAGAGCTGGCCTTGAGGGGGGCAAAAATACATCAGCCAGAAAAGTCTGAGTTGGATAAGTGGCACAAGGGAGGCTTAGTAAGCCTCATTAGTGGTCATCAGAAAGCCTCTAAAGCCATCCACCAAAGCCCTGCTAATACTAATTGTGTATCATGGGGTGTCCACAGGTATTCCCCAAGTCAAAGGGAAGACAGTGATATATATATCAAAGCAATTCTCTTCCTGACCTGTAGCATGTTATGGCACTTCTATGATGTTCTAATTTCATTCTTTTTTTTCTTTCCCCCATGAGCAAAGACACTGCCATTCCTTGGGCTGTGGTGTAATGACACTCAAATGTTTGGGATATGGGCCGTGAAACTGTTAGAAGAGAGAGGGCCAGGCTGAGTTGCTGGCATTCAGTCTGGGTTACCAAGGCCAAATTGTTTTGGTTTGGTTTGGTTTTTGGTTTTTGTTTTTGTTTTTTTTTGGAAGGTCTTCAGTGATAATTGCATGGGGAAAAAAAAAAAAAAATGGGGAGATTGAGATTGGATATAAGAACAAAATGTTTTTACAGTAAGGGAGGCGAGGCAGTGGCACAGGCTGCCCAGAGAGCTGGTGGGTGCCCTGTTCCTGCAGACGTGGTCGGGCTGGAGGGGCTCTGAGCACCTGCAGGAGCTGTGGGTGTCTCTGTTCATTGCAGCAGCATTGGAGCAGATGGCCTTTAAAAGTCTCTTCCGATTCAAAGGATTCTACGTTTCTGAGAAAATACTAAATTAGTGCATAAAATTTCCCAAACTCAATATCAGATTCTCTCGTCATGAGACTTGCTTGTGAATTCCTTTTTCTTTAAAATTACAGGTTGTGAAGCCAGAAAAATGCCCCATTCTTATTATTTTTTTGTAGTAGATTTGTGAACCTGCAGAGAAAATCCTGCAGCAACAGGCAAAAGAAACAGAGAAGAAATCAAGTATGAAAACATATCTGAGCATTTTAGGCTTTTTTCAGGATTTTGGAGAAGCCAACACATGGGTGATAAGGCATGAAGCACACAGGTCATTATTCATCCCTCTGCTACATTTCTCCCAGTGCGGGTGGCATCTGCATCAGCTGCCCTGGGAACCCACTTTGTTAGTGAACAACAAACCTGGGCAAGAAGGAGAGGGAGGCAAGAAAAAAGCCACCAGCACGAAATCCAGGCAAGAATAAGAGTTGCTGCAGGGCATGCACTACGCAGAGAGGTGGGGTGGGATTTCAGTAGCTTTTGTACTTTATTTTCAACATAATGGACGTGATTTGGAAGTAAAGAACATTTACCCAAGTTGTTTTTCGTGGTCTCGATCCGAAGAGCAGCAGAGCTGACAGATGAGGCTGTCTGCACGTGCAGCAGCTCTGCTCCTGTCACTTCAGCACTGAAAGCATTTGACACATCTCACGGTGCGACCACAGCTAGAATTATGAGACTCACCCCTCCAAAACCATGTGGGGATTTTGGATATCCAGACTTCATGCAGAGAAACCCACTGCACAGCAGCTGGCCTTGCATGGAAAAAGCTCCCGCACACCTGTGCAAGCACAGCCTGCAAACCAAACCTCCCCTCTGCACGCATCTCCAGGAGACACACGAGATAAATATAGAGAAGGCAGTATCTCCGCTAATTAAGCTCCTGCAAAGGTGAACGGCTGGAAGTTTAATCAGCTGAAGCACAGCTCCCTGATGTTCCTCCTGCAAGGGTGTTTAAATGAGAGCCAGCTTCATCTGGATTCAATTTGCAATGCACAGGAATCTGAAGGGGTGACTGCGTTTCACCTTTTCTTGGAAATTGCAAAGCACTGCAAGCACGGGGAAGATGTAACAACAACATCAGGTTTCCTTGAGGCAAGGAGTTACATTTTTCTGTAGAAATTATTCACCTGTTCTTTAGCTCAACGTTGCAGATATTTTACTGAGGATGTTCAGCTCAGAAATCCTATTGCTTGGTTCACTTCGAGTTTCGGTGTTGGTTTGCCAGAAAAATGTTTGTGGAGGAGCAGAACAGGGCATGGGAGACTCTTTGGTGGTGGATCAGAACACCGTGTTGGACCCAACTGAAGAATGCCCAAGCTCCTGATTTGCTTCCAGGCCTCAGCTGAGGATTTGCCAGTGATGAACGTAAATGGAAAGGAAAAAAAAACAAGCAAAGTTTCCCTCAAACAACCAGCAAACCACATTCTTCACTTGCTGTGTCAAAGGTTTCTCAACAGCTAAACTGTTGGGATGGGAACACAGCTGGGATGTTCCCCTCGTGGCGTCACACTGCTCATCCCAATGGCAATGGGAGGCTCAGAGGGAGCACGCAAGGAGGAAGGAAGGTCAGAGACCATCACTGCTCTTCTTCAGCCAGAAGCTGCTAAGCTGGGCATCTCCTGCTTAAACATCAGCTTAAACATTATTTCCACGGGCAGAAAAGCAGCACTTTGTTATTTCTCTATCAGCCAACAAAGTCCTTATCTGGGCAGACAGTGGCTGTAAGGGTGAGCAAAAAGCAGCAAGGAGCAGTAAAAAAGAAAAGAAGCTCCCTTCCTTCTTAGGCTTGACATCCAAAAGTTATCTTAATTCTGTCCCTCCCTGTCTGAACACATCAGCTGTTCTTGTTTACCCATATGCAAATTCTCATTCCACGTTAACTGAGAGTTGATTGAAAATGGTTTTAAATCATCCGTGGCAAAATATTTTTTCCCAAAGCAAACCTTGTGAGTCTGAGATTATCCTGGGTTTCAGTAATTGTAATAACGTTTCTTCCCCTCTAATTTCATATCTTACCCACAGCCCTTTGATTTGATAAGAGCATCTTCCCACCAGGACTGAGAAATCAAATATTTCTCCTGAGATTTTCTTATGGTTGTTTTACTTTAAAATAAGTAAAGGATTCTAAGAAGAAAAAAAAAAGAAAAAGAAAAAGAAAAAGAGAGAGAGATGAACAGAATATGCTGGTTGAGGGGAATTGCACAATGCCTGGAAGAGAATAAATTAATATCCTCCATGAAGCTGACCAAGAAGCGCCAAAACTCAGTCCCTTCGTATCCTAACAGGATTTTCCTTTGTAAAGCAAATGTAAATCAGTGATGGACGCTTCTCCTTGGGGAGTACGAGCAGAAGAGTGACATCTGACAGATGGCAGAGAAGTGACATTACGCTCTGCAGAGATGCTCAAATCATTTGTTGACGAGGAGAGTTTAAAAAGCTTGAATAAAATGAAATGTTTCTGCTCCTGCATTTTGGCAGCCAGTGCCTGAGTGCTGTGGTGATGAAGGCAGAAAAATGCTGTTTAAAGTTTATGAAGATTTAAAGAAAGGAACACAGACGATCGTTTTTTTTAAAGTCCAAGTTGTGAAAAAATGATAACGCATTGGCATAACATTTTCTGAGGATAAGACTTGAAAGCCAGCAAAGTAAATAGGTTAAATAAACAGAACTTTGCTGTCATAGGAAATTATAGGTATCCATTTTCCCTAAAAGGTTTTTTTGGGTGTTATTTCATTTTATTTTCAAAGCACGCAGTAGAAACTCTTTAAGTCTCATCTACAGCAAGAAGTTTCCCCAGGATTCATTCAGTTTCAGGGGACACTCATGAAAAATCCAGGCTGCCATTTCCTTAACGGGGAAAAAATCCAATTGCTGTGTTCTCTTAGTTATCCAGAAAGAAAAAAAATGACAATTCAATTGCTGCCCTATGGCAGAGAAACCCATGGGCCCTATGGAGCCAGGTGAACCCAATCCTACAGAGCTGTGCTGGGCCCTGAGCATCTGCAGGAAGGCACTTATCAAGCACATGTGGATGGAGCCTGGCAGCAGTGCAAGGGAAAGGCAGCTACCAGGGAAAACTGTCTTTATATCAAGAATGAATGCTGACTGAGAAATCTTTCATAGACTCATTCTTTTTTTACTTAATACATTAAGAATCAGGAGGGTCAAGCTGAGCTTCCTGCTATGTCTAGATTTATTATCTTTATATACATATATGCATGTATGTATTTATGTATTAAGGAAAGAGGAGGGAAACAAAAAAAAAAAAAAAAAGGAAGGGCAAGACTGGAAAACAAAAATTCCATGGGGAACAACAGCACTAAGAGCAAGAAGTAAAGACAGGAAAAATCTAGAGAGATGAAGTCTGATTTGGAGTTGGACTCAGTGATCCTTATGGGTCCCTTCCAGCTCGGGATGTTCTATAATTAATGCTGTAGAGCTTTTCTGTCCCTTTCTGAATACTCATTGATGTTCCCTGCTCAGAAGGCTCTGTCTTTTCTTTTCTGCAAAATTCTCTCCCCAGAATCTCTCTTCCCAAGTATTTTCCCTCTGTTACAAATGGAAGAAGAGGAGCTGATTCATGGAGAGTCTCAGGTGTCTCCTATCTGGTGTGCTTGGTGGCAGCATGGAGCTCCGTGGAAGAGTAAAGGAACCTCGGGATGAGGAAATCCCTTCTGTTATCCCCTCTGCTCAGTGTGATGAAAGCTGGGGGGAAAGGGGAAAGGGGCTGGGGGTGGAGGGGGGACCAAGCAGAGACCACCAGAGGCACCAAGGAGAGAGCACTTAGTTTCTAGCAAAGTGCTGCTCTGAGGAAAATAGGTCAGAGTCGAAAGCAATGGGTGAATTTATAGCAGCAAAGAGCAGACCCTCAGTCCCTGTGCTCTTGGCTCAGCATGAAGTTGCAATGGGGGTTGCTAACATCGATGGAAAATTACCATCGTTTTCACTGCATCTCATCAAGGCGACAAACATCAGCTTGCTTCTAAGCAGACCCATCAAAGGAAAGAAGTTGGGAGCCTTTCCTGGCCCCGGCAGCCTGCTGTATGTTCTGCCTGTGTTTGCTGCAGGGATAATGACTCCTTGTCAGGACTCATGCTGTACACACAGTGACAGCCATTTAGGGGCCGAGTGGTGTCATTAGATGTGGCTTGCACTCTCTCCAAGCCTCTTTTGCTTTCAATTTATGCCATGTTGGCTTTCGAGATGGGCAGGAGAGGATGGGAGCTGAGGGGGAAAAGGAGGGAGTGCATGGGTTATCTATTCCCAAACCCTTACAACAGTGTTTGGGCAGTAGATGCACATGTGAAAGCATGGAGAAGACAAGCATGCACACAAAAAGTGAGAAAGCAACCCAAACGATGCTCTTCGCTACAGAGCTCCCAAAATGTCTCCAATTTCCCAGAGCCTCGCAGCACCACTTTGGAGGCATGCAGTTTGCTTGCACATATAACGGAGTTTCTTTCTGTGCTGTTTTAGGCTCTAAAGGCATTGCTTGCCTTAGAGAGTGGCATCCAGGTGGGCCTGCCTTGCAATGCAACAGAACCCCATGGAATTGCCTGGCCACTCTCGCAAGGATTGCTGAGAAATCTTTTTGCCACGTAGCACAGCGAGGTCTCATAAGAGGAACCATGCTGTGGTTTACTCAGAGGAATGCCAGAGGGGCATTGGGAAGCCCATCTCAAACACAGTTTTTGACTGGCAGCTTAAAAAAAAAAAGGATCTTCCCAAGTAAATTGCCCCCAATCAAGTGTTCTTATCATCATTCACCTCATAAAACAAGTCTGTGCTAGTTCTTAGGTATCCGTACCTCAATGATTGGAAGGAGTTTTTCTTAAAAATATGTTGACTTTGATCAAGAGCAGATAAAATGAAGAAGCAGAGCAAGCTGGAAAAGCTGGAAATGCAGCTCCAATTTTAATTTTCTGGGCCCAGTTTCTGGCTTTTGCTCCGAAGCAGCATATCAGCACAGCGTTGGCTGGAATAAGAGCCTTCCTGTGTCATCTGGACTGGCACAAGTTTGCACATGTCATCTTGTCAACAGGATAACAAGGTTTGCTTTGCTCTTCCTTCAGGCAGAAAGAAACCAAATTAATGGAAGAAGTGGAAGTGGTAAAGCCCAACCTCCCGCTGAGGGGCTGCGGAGGACTCTTGACTTTGTTCCAAGCAGGTCAGCATTGCCATCAAAAAATCCACTTGGTCTCAGCAGTTGGAGAGCTGGCCGTGTGCTGGCCACAGGTGTCAGGCAGTGTTAATGCCCAGCTGAGTCTTTGCCATCCACTGATTTGTTCCAACAGCAATTGAAGATGTTTCTTTCTCTTCTCCCCCGGTTAGCCAGTACTTAATTTTTTGGTTTTTTTTCCCCCCCCAACTGTCATACTGAAATGTGACTAAAATGGGATGACTGAGCTGATGTGGGGAAGTGGTTAATCATATTTAATTGTATAACATGTTTAAGCCTTGATGTAGCAGTATGGTCTTATGAATCACATTCCGCAAAGGGACTGCATCAGTTTTATATAGCAACATGCATTTGGGTAGTAAATCCCCCACTTTTTCTTTACCTGGCTGGCTCTGAAATACTTGTGAACACTGTATATGCTGATCATTTATTTACTTACTTGGATATTTGGATTCGTTTGCATGTAGTATGGCTGGTGTCAACGGGAGCTATTCTTAGCAGAGGGCAGACAGGCTGGTATTTTAAATAAATACACATTTGTCAGACAGGATTCATGTCGATCACATGCCTTGGCTGTAGTCTTGGCAAAAACAACAGACAGCAGCAGACTGTGATTTTTTCCCCATTGTCAGATGAAAGGTGAAGTTGTACTGAAGGTAAGAAGTGGAAGAGAGACTCTGGGCTGTCTGAGCAGCCCCAGGTTTTTCCTCAGCAGTAATAATTCATGGTGCTGACAGAAACCCGAGGGCGAGTCTGCCCTGCGAGGGGAAGGACACATCCGAGGGGCATGAAATGTGAGGTCTGCAACACTGCGAGTGCTGACATGTGTGATGGATGGGCCAGAGGTTCAGGTAAGTGCAATGACGGATTATGAAAGCCGACTCCGCTGTGGGAAGAAGAATTGCCCAGGTGCTGAAAGGAGAAGCATGCAGGGTGCAGTGAGGAATGAAACCCTTTATTGGCGCCGCTGGAGCCATCCCAAAAGGCTGTGCTTAGGATCGACGTGTCAGAGAGGCTCTGCGTTGTCCAATTTCTTCTCTGTCTCCTGGCTGGTGATTGATTTACTGACCTTGAGCCTAAATCCTCGCCTCGTGAGCGCCGCACATCCCTCCTCGTTCCCTTCCTCTTAGCGAATGTTCCTCCCTTTAAGGTCTCTTTTCATGCATAAACCAGGAATTTCATTTTTATTCAGTACAAAATAACAGTTTTATGGCACTGCATAATGCAAGAGGGACTGAGGCAGGTGGTAAGTCTGTTGTTGAGTACTGGGGAACATGCAGGCAGGGGAAAAGCACCTCTATTCATTTACTTATGTCTCAAGAGCTGAAAGAAAAGGCATCGTGGTCCTAGGTACTCTGGGAACTCAGATGGAGAGGTCTCTGGTGTCAAACAAGCCTGCAGCACCTCACTGTACTTGTGCTTAAGGCAGAGGTGGCTTTGGGTGACAAAGGGGCCCGAAATTTCCCTAGGGAAAGGGGAAGCAGTGGAAATTAAGCTCTGGTCCCACATCCCCACACAGATGGTCAGAAAATGGCTGTTGCCCTGGCTCTACCTATGAGAGCCCATCCCCATCCCCATTCCCCAGGCTCTGCAGAAGGGCTGCCTGCTCTCATCCCCAGACACAGCCTTTCTCCTTGCTGCTCTGAATTGCTCTGCAATTTCACCTTCCTTTGCCTGCCCTCCCCCCTCCTCCCTCCCTTTTCCTTTTTTTTCTGTCTTCCCCCCACTTTCCCTCCTCTCTATGCCCCCCCTTCCTCTCCTCATCTCCAATTGCCCTTCCTTTCATTTCCCAGTCTCCCAAAATTCTTTCTGATGTCTGAGCTTTTGTTCTTCTCCCTCCTCACCCCTGCTGGGATTGATGCTGCCTTTTCTGTTTACACGCATGTCTATACAAATTCTGTGTCTGACAAAGCGTAGAAAAGTGCCCCTCCGAGACCTGTTTTCCTTTTGCAGAACAGACTGTCCTTTATGGCAAAATAATGAGTCAGCACTGCTGGGGGAGTGGGGCTGTATTTACTCCTCAGCGAAGGAGAGATGCAGATTTGGGCTGGATCAGTGCCTAGGAAACGGCCTGGTGCGAGCAAGCAGAACCAGCAGTGAGTCAGAGAGAGGAGCAGGAGGAGGACAAGTGAGGAAGCGATGCAAAATGAACTTTTTGCTTTGCTTTCCTCTGCCTGGATGTACACAGGTTCTGGATGGCACAGTCTCTCCATTGCTCTGCCCACAGCATACAGGCACAGAGGTTCCCAGGGGTTGGTCCATACCCCAGCATTTTGAGCTTTCATTCTAGTGTTCTTGCATGGTCAGTCATCAACTGGACTCCAGCACATTTAGTCAGGCACTTTAACCCATGGCACTTTACCTTGAAGAAAGCCATGGCTGCATCTTTTAGTATTACCCACTTGAACTTGCTGCCAATTTCCCTCTGACTCACAGCCTTTTTATTTTAGGCAAACGCAGTCATGAAATATGTATCTTTCTTTTTTTTTTTTAAATTTTAATTAGGAATCCAGAACTCGAAACTAAACAGTAACGTGTTCACATTTCTTATCCAAATCTTTGAATTTCGCCCTTCTCCTCCCTGAGATGAGAGAGCTCAGGAGTGACCAGCAGTGGTAGATGCAGCCTCATTTATAGAATCACAGAGTCGTTAAGGTTGGAAAAGTCCCCAAGATCCCCAAGTCCGATCCCAGCCCAACATGCCCACTTATCATACTCCTCAGTGCCACATCTCCATGGCTCTGCAACACCTCCAGGGGCAGCAAACCCACCACCTCACTGTGGCCACTTCCCAGACATTGGGATTTCTACATGTGAGAAGAGAGACAGTTATCCCCTAATGATGTCCTGGTGACACGGAGGCCCTCTTACCCTCTTTCTGTCCCCAAACATTCACCCTGGCTCTGCTGTTGTTCCCTAACACCACCTGGGAACTGGGAATCGCACACTTGCTCAATGGATTTCTTCTCTTATACTAAAAAGTAGCAAACACCCTGTTGTTCTGGACTTGGAAAGCATAAAGCCATCCACTCATCATCTCCACAACTTTTGAGCTCCTGGCCTTCTTTATAGATGGATTGCCCTAATCTGCCACCAGTAGGAAAAGCCCTATGTGAGTTTCTTGGTAGCCCTAGATGGATATTCTGGGAACAAGCTGATTTTTACCCACACATGATAATAATAAGCCCGTGGGAGGAGGCGATTAGTGGAACAGATTCACAGGGCGCCCTGCTGATCTAAGCTGGCCATTGTCATTCTGCTGCTGTTGGCCCGAGCAGCCGGGCAGCGAGCTATCGGAGAATGGCCGTATTTGGTGAGGTTTATGTCAATCTTTTTCATTTTAATAGATTTTATTTTATATATTTATTTATTTATTTATTTAATGCATGGTGTTGGGCCCGGCTTGGGCTGTGGATAATCTCCGCTTAGGGCTTTTTTTGATCCATTTTCCAAAAAGATTATTTTAATCTCGTCCTCCCTTCCCCCAGCACGTCTCGCCACAACGCGGGATAATTATTTATTCCCTAGGCTCACCTCACTAACACGAGGCCACTGTCTAATACCAGCCAGATGCTAGAAGCAAAGGAGTCAGGGTCAGTTTTTGCACAAGAGACGCAGTATGGCGCAGTAGAGATGATTTGAGACAGCTGGGCAGAAGGACGAGGGCTATACTTTTAAATGAACCATCCCAAACCCCAGTTTTCTTCCTTTTCTGCACCCCAGGAACTGTTTAAAACCATTCCCAAGGCTGCTCTGGTTTACTGTGACAAATTGTTCTGCCAGCAGGCAAGCAAGCATTCAGCCAGGTTGGCAGCACCCAGCATTGCTGCTGCGCCCTAAAGGCTGACTGCAAAAAGAGGCAGCAGCAAAGATCTGCCCCTTCAGCTGCTCAGTCCTCACAGCACCCAGTTTGCTCTAGAAGAAGATCATATTCCTGCACAAAACTGCCTTCATAGGAAAGTCAATGCTATTTCTTTTCAAGTCTGCTCTAGTGCCACATACTGGAAATCACTGGTTTGGGTGTTCAGGCTAAAATTTAGGGTGAATATCACCAATTTCAGGCCAAGTAGAGCTATAAAGTTTGTACAGATGGTACAAGTGAACTGGAAATTTCCCACCAGAAATATCCCTCAGAATATTTTCTTTTCCCTTTTCCTCCTCTTGCTTTCATCTTCAGTGATCTCCCTCGTCCTTCTCATCCGGAGTGCAATTTGTCTCTTGGTGGCCTGTGGAGGCTACTTGAAAAGCTTCAATTAGCAAAGAAAGGTTCTTGCCCTGTATTTGCAGCACTTCTATTGCTTGCTTCTGCTGAACCTCGCTCTCCATGCAGATTACACACTAATCTTAATTAGGAAGTGGAAGAGGAAAAGAGGGGCTTTTTAGCTTGCATTATTCAACTTTGATGTGACTCATTCCCTTTCACTGTGGGAGAAAAACTTTTCAAAGACTTCCAGCATCCATAGTCTGATGGCATTGACCAGAGGCACTGTCACTCTTGCTGGAGAAGAGAAAACGCATGGTTATATTGACAGTTTCTTAAATAGGGTAATAATGGCCTGCTTAGCATTTCACTCTGATGAGACATATTTTTTAATTTAACATCATATGCTTTTTCCTAGGTGGTTCTCGTTTAAGATTCTGTAATACATCTCATCCTATATTTTAGCCAATAGAAGAGAAAGATTTCTGGTCTCTTAAATTATATTTCAAAAGCAGTTATTAAGCACTAAAATACACTGAATATTTTTGATAAATCTCAGGCATTTTATCCTCGGAAAGGAGCAGAGACTCTGCATCCAGACTTCCTTCTATTTATCATAGCATTGATGTGTTGAGTGGATGTATTGGTGAGATGAGCTGCATGGTCTCAGCCTGCTCACTGATACCTGCAAACACAACCAGACTGAAGAGAAAGGATTGGTTTGTTGTTTTGTTTTTTTCCATCTGTTCTGGTGACTGACGTTTCTGTTAGATAAGTCCTAGTAATGCATTGCTTGGTACTCCTGGAAAGGAAATAATGCATGTAATCATCACATCTGTATCAAGTTGTGCCAGGTACCTTCACTGCCTCTGTAATTATTTTGTTTCTAGGTGTAAGAGGTACAAAGGAAACTTACTGGTGGATGTCTGTGATGCTCTGTGATGCTCACTTCCATGCCTTGCAGCTTTATTTGTCATCCTGTGTCCTCCCCTCCAAGCTGGGTACAGCTTTCAGCAATAATGCATTATTTATATCCTCTTTCTGGGCATCAGCAATCAAACATTAATAGTCTCATACAAAGTGTTTCAGTTCACATTACTCCTTCCTTCCTCCTTTTTCTTTTTTCATTTCCTTTGTTTTGTTGTTAAGGGTTGTCAGTATAAAGCACGCACTGGTGAAATCTCAGTCTGCTCACTCCAATTTAATATATCTGGTTGATGCAATATGGAGGTTGAATAACAAAAACATACAACTCCATCCCAAAATCTGCTCTCTTTTGTCATGCTCTTCCTGTTGGACAGTTCCTCACTCAGATTTCCCATCACTTTTATTTAAGAGAATAATAAGAATGGATGGGACTTCAAGCAACCTGGTCTAAAGGGGGGTGTCCCTGCCTACAGCAGGGGGGTTGGAACTAGATGATCCCTTCCAGCCCCAACCATTCTATGATTCTATGATTCTATGAAAGGAAAGTGCATAGAATTTTCAAAAGTGAGCAACCCTGCCAAGCAGAACTGCCCTTCAGTGCTAACAATCCCTCTCCATTTCATCAGAGGAAGCCCTGGGGTGGCTGTAAGTGTGCATGAAGCCTTCACTCTGTCTTCAAGGAAGTAAAAAGCTTCACAGGGATCTGAACTTCCCCTCACTCCTGCTGTTATCTTCCCCCTTGCACAGGAGATTCCCAGAAGTCTCATTCCCTCAGTCTCTAAAGAGCTGTTCAGTTTTTTGAAAAACAACCCAAAACATCTGCCATTATAAAGGGCTGTGGGAAATCAGATAGGAGAACGGAAGCTGCTTTGCCACCTAGCTGTCCTTAATTTCAAGCAGTCCAAGATTCTAAATATGTAACACATGTACATACGTGATGAGCAAATTAGTGAGGCAGCCAGTTTTCTGCACTGTCCAAAATGTGCAAGATTTCATAGCTCTCACCCTAAAATTTCTATCCGTGCAGAACAGCTCCACATCACTCTTCAGGGACTCTCTACAACCTGATCTGGAGCTGCTCAGGCAGAGTTACAGAGGCTGGGAAGGAGGCCAGGATCAGCTGTCTGAAGGGTCAGCCTAGGATCCTATATATAGGAATGACAAGTGAAACATGAAGACCTGGAGCTGGGGCTGAGGGCAGAGCCCACGTGCAGATGTCTGAGCCCTCCAGGATGCTGTCAGAGGGACCCTAAGCAGTGCCACGTCTTGCGCCTTCAGCACACACTCAGCAATGCCATATTATCAGTGCTGTATTTGCATATGAATAAAAATATCATATCAATACACTCATTCCACCTGTAGAGGCAGATCTGATTTGTCTGACATCCCGAGAAACCATTAAGCTGTGTATAATGAAGAATTTCTGCTGGTGCTTCAAAGGACCTGGGTTACATGAATCCATTATCTCTTTTGAAAGTACCCTGAGATCTGACATCCATGCCTCTTGTTATTTCAAGGCTACCCAGCAAAAGGAGAGATAGTCAGTGTCCTCAGATTGTGCTGAATTTCTGTAAAAGAGGAAAATAAACTGCATTTCTAACTATAGGAGGACAGATTTTCTATTTAGGAAAGGGCAGCAATAAGTTATTCTCAGCGTAGCCTGTCTGAAGGTGGACAATCTGGCAATAAAAGGATTTCCAAGTTGCAATGAGGAGGAAATAATTGGTGCCAGAAAGTGAGCTGCCACCCAAAGGTACTGCGGGGTGGAGGAGAAAGGGCAACCCATTATGAAAAAAGAGGCCAGATCATCAAAGGGACACAAATCAGCATCTCTGTAGTGAAAATGAGGAAATCCAGCTGCTTTTTGACAACCTGTGGATGTAACCAAGAGATCTTGCTTGAGCTGAAGTAGGTTTTGACACACCTCAGGTTGTGCATGTCAGGGTGACTCTGAGCCCAGCAGGGCTGGAATAATGCCTGGGTGCAAATAACTTTTTACTCTGTTTTGTTTGTTTAAGATGAAGGAATGACCTTAAACCTTTCCAAGATTTTCCCCCTTGCATTATAACTCCTCTTTTCATAATGAATTTTATTCCATGGTGTCCATAGGGGTATCCTTTGCTATAAAAATTTAATCCAAAGGATTCTGTTCAGTTGTTTCATGCAGACCCGTGTGGCCCAGATGAGTCAATCAACTGATTGCTTTTTTTCTTCCCTTTTGCTTTTCCTTATCATGGGGCTGTCAGTACTTAGGGGCAGTGTTTATAAGCTAATAGCTGATTAGGACTCTAATCACGTGCCATCTGGAATGAAAGGAAAATGCCAGGGAGAAGCAAAATGCAGATTTAATATTCCTAAAGGAGGGAGCTGTGCTGTGCTTGCAGTGCAGAGCTGGGATGGGGACAGGAAGGGAGTAGGGATGGGGACAAGGCAATTTGCTTCCCCTCCCAAAGTGCTCCTACCATCCTGCTGCATGTGCAGGAAAGGCAGAGCAAGTTCTGCTGCATGAAATCGCTGCCTCTTGCCTTTGAAGTACTCAGTGTATATAATCTTGTTTTTCCAGACTCTTATCTACCTTATATAAACTAAGAACTGGCAAACATTTCAACCCTGTTCGGGAAAGTGTGAGAAGATTAATATATTTGTCTTTCAGCCCTAAGATGGGTCCTGTCTTTTCTGAGATGGGGTTTGGCTCTTGGTGCTACAAAATGCTCTCTGATTCCAGGAGTGGCTGCAATCCGTGGGCACCTGGAGGTTGGGCTGCCCAGCTCCCACAGGCTCCCTTTGGGCCTGAGGGATCGATCAGGACCCAAGTGCTGCTCCTTGAATGCAGGAATCACACCGCACTCCTCTTTCCCTTTGGCTGGGGAGACCCACGTTGGGAACCATCGCTGATGGGAGCCATTGGTGATAGGGGTTTGGTCAGGGAGATCAGCATCGTTCCCTCCAAACAGAGGAAGAAACAGGCACGTAAACTAAAAGAGCTGTGAGCTGCTCTGATCTGCCTTCTTGCAACAGATAACTGCTGTGCTAAGTTGTTCTGCATGGCCAGAGGTGGCTTAAGGGATAAATGCAGAGGCTTTTATTCAGGTACGCACATTCAGAAACAGAGAAAGTAGGGATCTCAGCTGCTGGCATTGCCACAAATGCAGGCAGGTTTTCCTTTCTGTAAAGTTGCGTTGTCACGGGTGAAGGAGGGAATCTGTCCTTTAAGTGGGATTTTTGTACTTTCCACTAAAGTTCCTGGTATTTGGAGAGCTTATCCAAGCAACTCTGCTGACTGCTCCTCTTCTATTCTCCCACCCAGCTTTCAGCATCTTGCAGCCTTTTGAGTGGACGGAGAAAAATTGCCATTTTTATTTCACACAGAACCGAGGAACATAGAAATAAAGCAAATGATAAAAATTAATTTGTAGCAAAGAAGATTCCCCTGGTCTCCAATCCCAAATCCTACCTTGTAGGTTATTTTTGCTCTCTATGCTTGCAATAAGAACGGATTTGTACGTAGGAATCAGGCTGCATTCATGCTCAACACAGCATGAAATCCTCCAGTACACACTACGTCTCTAGAGATTTGGGTTACTTGTATGCAAGATCTGGCTTTCAGTTCTGGCTCCTGATTTTAATTTCCTATCTTATACAGGTGCTTGGCTTGGGAGCCTGCATTGCTGCTGGTCCTGAATGCTAATTCCCACCAAACCATATGAAACAGCTATTGTAAATGTGATAAGGAAGCACTGGGAGCTGGTGTCACAGTCTCAGCTGATTGTAAACTGATATTGCTCCCTTGCTTAAGTGGAAAATTAGCTGAAAAAAAAAAATCATTAAAATATGGTAGACATTTTCCTCAGGCTGTTCTGAGGGCTGCAGTTCCGCGATGCATTCAAATAAGTTCTGTACTCCCTGTGCCCTTGTAATGCAGAGGAACCGTCCATCAAGAAGTACAGGACTATCTATCTATTCACTGATCTACTGTAATTAAGGCACCTGGAATGTTTATGGGATTTGGGTCCCTGCATCTGAAGAATTTTGGATTTGTGCCTCCATTTTAATCAAGTGTGAGACCGGTTATTATTAACACAGGATTTGGATGCACCTGCCTGCTCAAAGAGCTAATGAAGATAGATTCCTTTCACAGAATAAATTACAAGCCAGGTCATGCAACCTCTGTTTCTGAGGTATTTCTGGTGAATAAGGGACTGAAAAGACAGCATGGATGGATGAACAGATGAATGTTCCAGAAAGTTCACGAAGGACAATCTCATAGATAGAGCCAGACATGACAGACTCCTCTTTAAATTTAAAGATTAAGTATAGGATTCTAAAGAGTTAACAGAAAAGGTCATAACGTGTTTTGGACCAAGAAACCAGAGTTGAAGGCACCTGAGAGCTATTCGGACTGCTTTGGACAGCTCTGAAGTCCTGTGGATTGTGCCCATCTCAGGAGCCAGTGCCTGCAGAGCTGAAATTTCAGCCTTCTGAGGCTGGATACTATCAACATTATATTTTCATTTTGTCAAAAGAATTTATTTGCTACCCACAGGCTGAAGATTTTGACTTTTGACTCAGTTCCTTGGGGTTCCCACTGAGACCAGATATCTCAGCCATAATGCTGCAAGAAGGTTTCACTGCAATCACTCTTGGTGTGACAAAATAGCTGCATGCTGATTATCATAGCCTGAAATCACACCGTATTGTGGTTCCTGAGACAGCAAAGTATCTCCTTCTCCTAGCTGTCTGGCTGAATTATATTATTTGTGTCCAGATTCTATCGTACTGGGCTGCTATCTCTTGCAAAAAGCAGTAAATTAAAGCTCCCAAATAACCGCTCGCTGCCCACAGGCTATCTCCTACTGCCATATTTGGTGCTTATCACCCTTTCAAAGTGAATAGCACTGACTTTTCCCATGATCCTGACACCTGACAAAACAGCATTCTTTTTTTTTTTTTTTTTTTTTGCATTTTATGTCTTGTTTCGTTATGCATAGAGAGGAAAAGGGAAGGACAGAGGGGACAGTGCTGATTTGTTTCCATAATCCTACCCGTCACATCAGTATAGACAGTTACAGGGTGCCAGCTGACACGATCACATTAGATTGACTTAATGAGAGAAGCTTAAACAAACACATTTCACCATCCACGTATCAGGTTTTCTGCCGTGCCTCATCTGGCGAGCTTAACTTCGTCATGACATAATTTGATTTTAGTTGATTATGCCCTTATGTGATTTGGCAGAAAAAAAAAAGCCAAAAGGAAGAGTATGACACTTCCATATGTGTCTATGCAATTTAGATAACCGAGCGCTGTCTGTTTGATGAGCACTGCCACCACTGGGTTATCCACAGAGCCAACTTCGTGTCTACCCTTCTGCCATTCAGAATGCCTCCAACCCTGCAGGCATTCATGGATTGACTTCTGAGATCAGAATGGGGTCTGAGGTCACAGCCAGCCTTTCTCTGGGAAAAGGATGAGCCGGGGGGCTCTGGGAGGTTCCCCAGCCCTCTGCCTGTGGCACCCAGAGGAAGTGAGCTGCATTTCCTCCTGGAAATCACTCATTTCAGCACTTGGGTGGTCACACAAACAGTTCCCGTGTAAATTACAACATCAGAAAAAGTTAACAAAGCATAACATTCCATCTCCAGCTCGAGTACATTGGAATCGATTCATTTTCATGAGAAACGTGCTCATGCTTGGCACTAAATCCTTTCACTTTGCTTCCAACCAGCACTGCACACCCACATGCAGATGCTGTTTTTTTTTTTTTCTTCCTACAAGGAAGGTGAGGCATCAACGTGAGTTTCTCTACAGGCTTGTAGGAACAGAGGGACTGGTAGCAAAATGAGAAGTTATTGCAGCTAATGCCTTTACAAAAGAAAGTGATGAAATACACTGTTTATTGTGCTAGCAAATGCTAGGACATATAGGTCTATGTAAGCCATCCCTTGGAAGACCTCTCCACTGAACTGTGTGCAGTGACCCTTTTCTGTATAATTTATAGTAGCTGGTAGAAGCACCCTATAGATCCTACCATGCCATTAATTTATTTAGATTTTTGTTGTTGTTGTTTTTATATTTGAAGATCGTGTTATGAAGAAGAGCCAGTACACCACCTTCCATTTCTGCTTTATCCTTGTGGTGTTCTTCTTCCAAGCAAAGGAGACCACATCTTTTTCATCAGCCATCTGATTCTTACTCCAGGACATAGTCCACAAAGGAAGCTTACTCATGCTGAATGACCCGCTGTTCTTACGCACCGTTGAGAAGACCAAATGATTTGATTACACAAAATGTAGGAAGGTGAAAGAAAGAGATTAGGAATACAAAGTGTGCCAGAGATGATGCCATTCCCAGCTACTGCTTTGTCAGAATGGGGCTTTTCTTGGTGTGATGAATCTTGGCACTGATGGGGAAGGCAGCTTTATCCTTTTACTGAGCTGCTTCCAGAACTGCACATCCCGAGACCCAAGTAAACCTCCCAGTGACAACTTGGTGTCTTGCACATTCCTGTGCAAGTCTATATAGATACAGAGGAGGTGGCAAAAGAGTTAAGGAGATGCAAACTGATTTCAAATGCAAATACCAAGGCAACAGTTTGCATTAAAAATTAGCAGCTCTGAATGTCAGGGAAAGAGTTTCATAGGCGTCATCTGCCACCTTCCAGGCAAGGTATCCAAACGTGGGCAGGCCACTACTTCCAGAGAGCTGGGCTGGAAAGGGAGGAGATTTTGGGAAGGGTCTCCACTAGGTTCTGCAGGAGCAGTGACCAGGGGATCTCTGATTAGGGATCTCCCCCCTCTCCCTCCCACAGGACCCTCCAGGCACCTGGTTTGGGGGTGATGGGGTTCCCATGAAGGATTGCAATGGCAGATGTGGTCAGAGAGCCTTCTGGAGTCAGTAAGAGGGTGATTTGAAGGCTGCAGATTTGATGAGCAACAGGAAGAATGCTGGAAGGCTGCAGCTTGAAAAGCAGCAGGACAAACACACACCGGAGATGGGCCAGGATTCACATTGCTTTTGAAGGGGAAGGTCCCAGGGTCTTCTCTCAGACTCTGTCCTGATCATTTTCCCTCTTGTGCTTTCAAATCTCTTCTGCTCTCTATTTCCTTTTTTTCTTTTCTTTTTTTTTTTTTTTGGCCACAGAAATTCAGGTTATATAGAAAAAATAAACACAGCTTTCAAATGAAACTGAAGCCCGTGTTATCTCAACAGTTTCAGCCATCACTTGCCGAGTTCTGCAGGTCCCTTCCATCTGGTGTGCATTGCCAGCTCTCTAAATTGAAGTTCTAAACACACGATTCATTTTCTGTAACAGAAAACTTTATGAGCTGTTTCTAGCAGCTCCCTCTGACTGCCCTGTTCTTCTTAGCTGGGCAGGAGATAACAGAGCTGCTCCTGCCAGCTCAGGCCACCAGCAAGGCTGCTGATTGCTACAGGAGGCCCCTGGGTGCCACTGCACAATCCAACCCCAGCTGGAGTAACACCTGCAGGATGCTTTGCTTCCTTCTTGCTTCCTTTCAAAATTGTTACTCAGTTTTTGATTCCTTCAGTTTAGAACCTTGGCCACATCTGCAATCAGTAATAGTTGCAGCTGCTGTTGTTGCACACTGCATTAGCCATGCAGTTGTCTTTACAGAGAGGCAGACTTTCATGGAACTCTTTATAAAAAAAAGAATTTTCCTACTGAAGGAAGCCTGGAGGCACTGGATAACATTTTCTTCAAATTGTCCAATTAAAAACAAAGTGTCCAAGAGCTTATAACCAAAGCAGCTGTTAGCTCAAAATCTAAACCAATTATTTCTAAAATCTGCTCCTGATTGACTTATGCTAATGCACTATTTTATTATCATGAAGAACAGTAGCTTGCCCTGTGGTTTACCAGGCTAATAGGGTAGATAACATTTGTTTTGCATGTCCATGATAAGCACAGAGTTTTAATTGACTCAGCACATCATAGCATGGCAGCAACTGGGCAGGGCTCTGTGTCTGCAGCTCTACAGAGGGCACAGAACTTCTGCAGAAGCTATTAGGGCTTGTGCATGTCTTGTCTGCATGGGTAATTAATGAAATATCACAAGAAAAACACTTCTTTCTGTTCTAGCATCAAGTGCCCCATGTAAATCCTAAGGAAAGATTGCTTGGCTGCAGCTGGTGGTACTGGAGCTAATAGGAATTTAGGGCATCTACTCCTTCTCTATGCCCACCCTACTTCTCCAGAAGGCAGTACAGTGGAGATGTTTTTTATTCAGAGGTGAAGAGCAGACCTGCACGTTTGTCCCACTGACTTCTGCACATGCAGCTCATTAAAGGCTTTACAGAGACCCCTGCAAAGGAAGCAGCTTCTTACAACAGCCCCAGACAAGTGGAAGGTCTCCGTGCTGGGGAGGGCACACAGCAGCTTGAAGATTTCTTCCCAAGTCCTCTGGCTGTCTGCCCACCCATCCATGGGAAACAAAGCTTGTACTTTTCCTCCTATTTTGCCAACGTTACTGTAGATATTTTAGCCAAAGGCAAGAGAAAAGAACTGCTTTCTTCTTCTGTAGAAATTTATCTCCCCCCCCCTCCCCCCTTCTGCTTAGCACCAAGAGTACCTCACACAAAAACAATAACTGGAACTCAAGGACTTACCAGAACAAGAGTTTCCAATAATCTGTTGTCAGTGTTTTCAGACACCACATCTGTGAGCCGCCTAGACATTTCTTTGACCACACTTTACTACAACCTCCAGACTTTCTCCAAAAAGGAATTTGTCCATCTTCAGCAGATTCTGGCTGTATCAGACCCTGAGTTGTAGGATCTCCCAAGCGCACACACGCTCAGTGATGCTCACGAGATCAGCAGTCCATGCACACACCTCATGATGTACCTTGATGTACCACTGACTGTGAAGGAAGTGCCTGGTGTGGCTTTGCAGTGTCTCTTGCAAACCCCAGCTGTGTGGCTCTTGAGAAGGATGCTGGGTGTCCTACATGGCATGGATGAAGGGAGAAGATCTGGATGGGGATAGCATCAACCTCATATAGAGGCTGCTGGCCAATTGGTGCACTGAGAACATCAGTAAGAGAAAACCAGTGATCGCAGCTCCAGGTCCCAAAAACCTGAATAGGATAAAGAAATCACTCCAGAATACATCTCTTCACATTACAGAAGCAATTTCTGTTGCCTGCATTGCACTCCTGCCTACATCAGCAGCTCTGCTGTTCTGCCACAGAGCAACTGGAGAAAATTGCCAGGTTATAATCAAGATATTTTTCATGCGACTCCAATCACTAAATAGATCTGAAGGTCATGGGGTTGTTTTCCCCCCTCCTCCTCTTTGTAAAATCCATTTTGATACAGATCAATATCTGTGAAGATTGAAGGAGAAAACAAGCTTTGGGAAGCAGCCCCCACTCTTCAGAAGCAGTGCAAGAATGCTCCTCCCCAGCAGTGTGTTATTAGGAAACAAAGTTATCATTGCAGGCCAGAGCTGACTTCCCTTCTAAAGACATCTCTTCCCTTTCAGCAACTCATTTCTTCTCACTACAGCAAGAGGGTGAGCGGTGAATAAAGCTCAGCACCTGGCACATCCAATTCATACATTCCAAAGGGATTTTCCCCTTGCACAGTGCAGGACTGAGCTTCCACCCCTCCCCAGCTGGATTAGGCTGCCTTCTGATAATTGGA
Organism: Phasianus colchicus; assembly: GCF_987193195.1. Lineage (NCBI taxonomy): Eukaryota > Metazoa > Chordata > Aves > Galliformes > Phasianidae > Phasianus > Phasianus colchicus. The sequence goes on from NC_143452.1 coordinate 9,186,293, forward strand.
AATCTTGAAAGTGAAAGGAATGGGAAAAGTTCTTGCTTTCTTTTTTTCCTTCATCAAGTCTCCTGTCTTACAGTGAAGAGCCTGTTTAAGATTTACTCTTCGAAAGCCATCACACAGCAGATGAGATTCCCAGACTCTGCTCACAGTTCAGCTCTTTTTATCTCCCTTCTTTGTACTGGGCAGTGCTCAGAGCCTCCCCACATCCCTGTGCTTTTCCCAGGCCCCAGCACAAGCTCGTGGAAAGCTCTGCAGCTGGAGGAGAGCCTAAGCACTACACAGGAGTAGGAAAACATGTTTGGTGAAGGTGTCCTTTTTCTCTTGGCAAGCCCCCAGCCTGTCATAGCTGCTGCTTTGATATTTCAGAGAAAGCAACTTTGTACCCTCTTGGTACCTTAGAAGCATGCAGAAAATTGATCCATAAAAACTGCTTCAGTTCTTTTCTAAGCTGTCCCATTCCTATCTCAAACACTGTATCGATACCCATCGCACAGCATCTCTCTCAAAGACCATCTCCAGCCATTCCAACCTCACTTCATTAGGAAGAAAGGAAGTAAATAAGCTCTCAGGCAGCCCCAGCAGCTCCTGCCCTGCAGTGAGAGATGAATTGCATCTTTGCCTTTTATGACTAATGCAGAGTAATCACACGAAGACTTTACAAAGTGCCATACATCTTCAAACAGCTTCACGTCCATTAGCTAAATAGCACTGCTCAGTGCAAGCAAGCAATCATGCAAGAGGGGATAACAGTGCAGATCAGGGGGAGGGAAACAGATAACTGAAGCTATGAGGGAGTTTCATTCCCTTTTCCCAGCACTGTGTCAAATCTTTGTGTACATATAAAACGAGAACAGCCGCCGTTCTTTGCAGCAGCACAAGTGGGAGCAGACAGGACCAGTTCACCACCAGCACAGCGAGAAATGAGCGCAGCCACGAGCTACGGGCTCTGGAAACGAAGCTCCTGCACCCTCTGCTGGGAGCGGCCCGTGGGCGCACAGGCTGCCCAGACGCTGGAAGTTCGTGGAAAAGCACTTATTATATACCACGACAATACACCAACTTGCCACGGAATTCACATCTGTGAGGCTGAAGGCAGCGGTTTGCCGCAGCAAAACCAAGCGTGGCGTTCACCTGGGGGTGAGGATACAGGACTGCAGCTGCCTGCTGCCTTCCCTGAAAAGCACTGAGAAGGGAGCTTTGAATAACACTTCCAATACTACCAATTAATGACAGGATGAAACAGAAGTGCTATTCTTCTCCAGCTTTCACTCTCAGTTTGAAGAGCAAGAGGCCAGAGGATGCTAGTAGCCAAGTCTTGGGTGGCTTCCCACTCCTTCAGTTACAAGAAAACATTTTGCCCCGTGTAGGAAACCACTCTCTATGCATGTTTTTAATATATGCCCGGAATGCTGTTACAGCTCTGCAAAACAACAGAGAAGCTGGGAGACCTTTTAGATCTGAGCCCAGACTTTCCCCACACAGAAATGGAAGGGACAAAGCAGCGCAGCTTCAAGTCGTGTGCTGCTAAAAGGTTCTTCCCCGGGAATCCCTGCCAACTCCACTGCGTTTGTCCAGTTAGCACTTAATTACCATTACTGAGCAGTGGTCAGCGGATCTTAGGATCCTGAGGGACCCAGAAGCTCAGCGGGAAAAACCAGCAAATTAGTCCGCTCCCAATTAGGCGAAGAGCTCCGCTGCTTAATCCGAACAACCCGGAGGGATTCCCCGAGGAAATCCACGCTGCCCGCTCACCGCAGAGCACTAATGTAATTTTTTCCGGCTGTTAAAATAAACAAGCAAAGAGGCTCATTAGCGACACTTCATCACGTTGTCAGCCCCTGGAAGCAGAGAGGCTCCGCTCCAGCAGCAGAGCGCTGCAGTGGGCTCGTTCTGCCATCTAGGGTCCACACAGGGCATGGAAACTGCAGCCTAGAGCACACAACGAACGCGTGCGATAAATGCAACGTGCACAGTACACGCATGCATGCGGCAGCGCAACGCTCAGAGATGAGTTAATGCAGGTGGGCTTCGAGCTGTGCTGCTGCTTGACCTGCTGGCACCATCGGTTCCATCGGTACAGGAGCTATTTCATCTATAGCAGCTTTTTATCTGTTATCTCAAAGAACAACTTACCTCCGTGTGCTTGCTCTGACAAAGCCCCATTTGTGCATGGCACGGAGCTGGGGCTGCTCCACCGAGCCTTGGTGGATGTTGTTAATTGTTTAACGGCTTTTAATTAAAGCTGCTCTAATTGATTTATATTCACTGACTCCTTCGTGCTCTGATTTTAGTACGAGCTTCAGCTGAGTCAGAAAAAAAAAAAAAAATCACCACTCAGTGCATTTAACATTCGACTTCTAAAGAAGAAATCAAGACTTGAGATGTAGGATCTGTGCTGGTGCCTCAGCAGGGACAGCCAGCCCACAAAACATTGCCTTTGTGATGAAAAATGCAATCGAAGAGATACCTGAGAATATGAAACAAGTGCTGGGCCAACAGGAGACTCTCAGCACTGCTGTGGGAGAGGGGCACAAAGGAAGTGGAAGTATTCCTTCTCAGCTGTGGCACTGAATAGTCAGGGCGATGAAGTGTGTCAGTGCAGCCAAGGCTTTTATTCACTGCAACATCAGGAAAGGTGCCATTAAGGGCCTGCACCCAGCCTTCTGTGCAGAATGGGGCTGACTCAGCTGACAGATCCAAAGGGGGAAGGGATGGGGCGTCTGCTTGTTTTCTTTAACATCTAAATTTGTGGATTTGAAATACAACCTTGCTGTTTTTCAGTTGCAGCCTCCCATTTGGAGTCTATCAAGGGCAAGGAGAGAAAAAATCACTCGTGTTTTGTGTGAAAAATCACATGTTCTGCTATCCCCCGAATCCCTTATTCATGCCAAGTTACATTATCCTTTTAAATGTGTCCCTTGTGCTCTTCCTAATGCTCTGGTGTCTGTCTTTCTGTTTAGCTATGCATTATTAACTTGCTTATAGTACAGTGCAGGTAAAAGAAAACAGCAACTGCCTTTGCTCAGAAGGTTTCTGTTTCCGGAGAGACACTTTATCTCCAAAACCACCATTATGTTATTATTGATGGCAAAGGAGATTGCTGCCAAGAAGTCAATAGAGGGAAGTTGTGCTCCAGAGCAGCAGTGGAGCAGCATTAAAGGGATGAGAGACTTCATTCATGGCTCTGCTGCTGAGTTACTGCACAGTTTTGGAGAGGAAAATGGAGTCTATTAGTAGTACTACTGTTTCTGCCTGGGCTGGAAATTGAAGTGCTGGACTCAGGTGTGTTAGTGGGATCAGAGCCTGGAGCTTCTCCTCGGGCAGAGAAACTGCAGGTGTCTTCAGCTGCCTGCCCAGAATTAGAACTGACATCTTACATTGAGTGCTTGTGAAGACTTGTGCTTACCCAGCGAGCAAGGAGGTAAATCTGTCTTTAATTGTCAAGGACAGCGTATGGTTTAATTAGTCAGTGAATGAGGCACTGAGATACCGGCATTGGGATCCTGTTAGGAACAGAGCTTAAACTTTGCTGGAGTTTATGGCGGTGAGCTCATCCTGCAGAGGTTCACACCCTGTCACTACATATACATCTCCAACCACAAATAATCATGCTTCATTAGGAAAACAGCTTTTACTTAACTTCTTAAAACAGCTGCTTTTGGAGTCAGTGGGCTGTAAACACACGTAGGTGTGCTGCTGGGCTACCTCAATGCCTTTGTGTTTTTGGAGCTGTGAGAAGACCATGCACGTGTGTTCATACAACTGCCAGAATGATTGCAGTCCTAAGGATGGGAGCACACACCACAGGCAGGCTTCTGCCCAGTGCATGTGATGCTATGGGTCCTCCTTGGTAATTTAAAGGGAATACACAGCCCATTGGCACTTGTAATTTGTGCAAGCATGCAATAAGCATGTTGCATTTGCATCACAAAGGGCTTTTATTTACTGCATTAGCAAAAAGCCTGGCATTAAGCCTATTCGGATGGCAGGGGAATGTGATCTAGGAGGCTGGGAATTTTCCTGTTTATCTCACCAGCAAAAAGCATAACGAGATAAAATATAACGATGTTATTTAAGTACACCTTAATTTGCCACATCCATCTGGGAAAGGCTCACACCTGGGCTCCTGTAATAGCTTCTGGGAGGATGGGCAGTGCTGGAGGCTCACAGCCAAGTCATCTGCTGTGCCCAAAAGGAGCCACTCCTCCTGCTGAGCTCATGTCACAGCCTTGTCCCATGACGCTTACTAAAATCCAAGGACTCAATTCTCACTGTTTATCTCTTTGGAAAAACCATCCATGTGGAGGGATGGGTTTTGCTTTTCTCTTTATTCTTGCAACATGAAACTGCTGTTTCATCGCTCAGCCTTGCTACGGAAAATAGCATCAGTCCATTCACTTTAATCCTCGAGAGTGCTCTCCAAAATCCAGCATGTGCTTTCTTAATTTAGGACTGACGCCTGGTAAGCAAGATAATGCGTGGGACAGATAAAGGTGCAGTTCCTTGGCTCTGAGCCTGCTTTGATGACACCAGCCTCTATGTGAGCACGGTGATAAGAAGCTGGCATGGGGGCAAACAGCTGCAGGAACCATCCTTTATCTGTCAGGACGTGGCTGATGCCAGACTATAAGAAAATCAATATATTCCAAGGACTCCAAATGGATGCTGTCCTTGCAACTAAGGGCTCTTGAGATTTCTGAGCTTGAGTTGAGACGTCAGAAAGAAGTTAGAAACCAGAGGAGGAGGTGTGAAGGTTTGATGCCAGGCCCCTCAGCCACCATCTCACACCTCCTCAGCACATCCCATATTAAGCACGTCCCCAGAGCACTAAGAAATGATCAGAAACAAAGAAACAAAGTACACACAAGAAGTGCAAAGAAAAATAAATGTGTATTTCATCTCATGAAGGTTAAATCTCTGGTAATTTTACTGAATGCAAATTTTCCATTCTGATGCTTCGAGGCTTAAATTAATGAGTGTGATTATTTAATTTTCCTCTATTTTCCTTCTGATTGCAACCATCGCTGCTGATTCTAATATCACACATAGACAGTTTTGCAGCTGTCACAGTCATTCATGTGAAGGTACACCCTGTGTCATGCTCAATGCTAAAAGCCTGGGCTACGTTGCTCTTCTGCAGTGCTAATGTGAAACCATCTGTGTCTGTGTCACTCTGCTCCTTAGAAAACTACAGGTCGTTCCCTTGGCATCTGTCCCTAGAAAATGTACATTGCACAAAGTCATGGTGGAAATGTACAGTGGAAATTACACATTCACCAAAAAAAAAAAAAAAAAAAAAAAAGTCCCATTGCTATATTACAAGAGAAAGTGTGTACCATTCAATTACATACAAAACGTTCGAAAGTTGTACAGAAGTACCAAAGGCATTATGAGAGATTCTTTGGAGATGAAACGAAAGTGCAAAAAAGCCAAGGCAACAGAGCAAATGAAAGGAAGCAAAGCAGCAGCTGCCTTTGCTTTCTAAAGGACAACCAAACTTCAGTGCTCAACGGAGCCTGAGATTTTGATGAGCTGCTGAGGTGAGTGCGTGCAGCACCTTCTCTCTGCATTGTGAGAGCAGCCCAGCACAACATCCACCTCTCTGCTCATCCTCAGGACAAGTGCACAAACCATTTCTGGCCCTGTTAAGGCCAAAGGAGCCAGATCCTGCTGTAAACTGTGATAGCTTCAAGGTATCTCAGGGAAATGGTGACATGTTCCAGCAGTGAGCGTACCTTTGGTGTGGGACCTTTAAATGGTTCTTACAGCTGATAATTTTGGAACTAGAGGTAAATTTCAGGCTCAAATAAAAATTTAGTTTTTTCATCCAGCAACGTTTAGCTGGAAAGGTTAGCTCTTCATGCTACATTGAACACTGAAGAATAAGTTCTATCCAATCTCTTATCTGTGAAAATATGGGCAAAATTAAATCCTATAGGGGAAATCGTTTAAGGTCATTGAAATCTCAGTATAGGGACAATTGGAGACTTAATTTTTGATAGGAATGCTATCAAAATAATCTCTTATTTTGGTTTTACCTACTTTCCTGCCACTAAAGAATTTCTTTTTCTCCCATGCATCTTAGATGCAGATGTTTCTGCCTTAAAGCTTCTACGTGCATGTGTCTGCATACACACAGTACAGCAAGACGTGCATGTGTGCAAACAACACACACCAGCTGCAGCCAAAGTCGTGTTGTCCTTTTATCTCGCAGGTCATGACAGACTGTGAACCTCATTCAATCTGTACAGAATTTACAGTTCAGGTGAACAGCAGTGAAGAGTACCTAGAAATACAGCAGTGAAGTGTTCTAGAGCTGTTTGGTTTCGTTCTGCTGTCTTTAAGTAACATTGCAGAAAAAAATCTCCCTTCGTTTGGTTTCCTGGTAAAATCTGGTTAAAGAAGCATTTGAATGCACTGTATTTTCTAACAAAACAGGATCTTTGTTTTCCCCTTGTCCCACTTCTGTTGAGACACACCACTAACCAGACAGGTAACACTCTGATCTATTATGTGTAAGGACAGCTATCAGCCAAGTGCATGTGATGTGCAATCTGTGTGCAGTACATGTGGGTACTGTGCCAAATTGACACGAAGCAAGATAAATTTCATACATACAATGGCTATACTGGAGAAGGAGTACAGTTTTAGTTTATGGGGCATTGCTGTGGAAGAGCAGTAGCACCCACCTATACAAATTACTGATAAAAGAATAAAACATTTATGAGAATAATTTATTGAATCTCCTAAAGCATTTGATATACCACGCAGCAACTGCAATTATGCTTAAAATCTGCTCTTGATTGAAAATAACAAAATCCCTGTAATTATCAGCTGTACCTTGTTTTGCCCCCGGCATCCTGAAAGTCTCAGGTTTTCTACACAGGTGTCACTTTTTGGGGAGAAAAAAAAAAAATCTTAATTTGAATTTTGGGATTTGGAGTCAGGTAGTGGGGAAGAGTAACCAACACAGAATGGTCCATGTCCCACCCACAAACAGGAGCAGCTTCAGCTCTAGGGGAGATGCTGGACCAGCATGGATCATCAGGCAGGACAGAAGAGATCTGTCACCAGCACTGATGAGTTTTCCATCAGCAAGAACTGAACTCAATGTCTATAAAGATGCTAGAGGAACGAGCCCTCTCTACTCACATCTGTAATAAATCCCTTTCAGGAGCATCACTGCACGTGTGAAATACTGGGTGATGCTCACTGTGACGGTCAGATTCAAGAGGTTACAGTGAAACGCCGCTCCTGCCTTAATGGGAGGTGTTCACAGCACGCTGAAATACAGCAGCATTGTCTCATCTTGGCTTGCAAGGTTTGTGCCAAGCTTTCCTTGTGCAAAGTGGGAAGGAGGGAGTGATTCCTCAGGTCTGCACTCAGCAGTATCACATGGAGCTGAAATCCCAGGGCAGGCTTCACCGGCAGCATGACATTCAGCCTTGGTTTTGGGCCAGAACCATCCCAACTGGAGAGCTTAGCATGGCTTCTACCTGAAATCACTAACCCTGCCCTAGAATTATAGGCATAGCTGCAGGTGAAATCTAGCCCGAGCTTGGCACTGAGTTTTGGAAAACTTTGTAGCTGCAGTTAACTCAAGTTTCTCAGGAATAGGCAAACAGATGCTGCTTGAACAATTCATCCGAGGCTGTATTTGCAGAAACGAGGAGAGAGGAAGAAGCTTCAAGCTTCCCCAGCAGCTTTGGAAATAGCACAGCTTGGACTAGCTGCTTTCAGAGTCTCCCTGTTACCAAGCTGGAAGCTGGCATGCAAAGCCACATATGCACACTGCTGAAGGGGGCTGGGGAAAGCAGTTCTTGCTTCAGGGAGCAAAAGCATCAACAATTGTTGAAGTCTGTGAGCTCTTCTCTGAGACCTTCCATTTGGTACAAAAACCAGACCTCAACCCCCATCCCTATTTCCCCGCAGTCAGCTCTAAACAAGGGGACAAACCCTCACAGGGTGCTGCACGAATGGGCAAAGCAGACCCCGTCCATCCATCCCTGCACTGGAGGCTCCAGTAGAACAAACCACGGGTGTGCAGAGGCCATGGAAGCTCAACAAGGAAGCAAATAAATGACCAAGAAAAAGCAAAACAGTCGTGCTAACAGGACATAAAGGCTCTCTGGGGCATCTAGAGATGCCAGGCCAAAAGAAAGTCTCAGAGCAGAGTTCTGGCACTGCACATTCACTTGTATGTGGTCTGGACAAGGAATGCAAAGACACAATGGCAAACTTGATAGCAGCAGCATCACAAGAGATATATGAGACTTCAAACACCAGCAATGTGGGCAAATCCTGAAGGCCTTGTGAGTCTGCTATCATGGCAGGTGATAGCAGTGGCAAAACTTTTATGGTGATATGAAGGCAGCTCAGTGCCCCTCCAAAAGGAGAGTAAGAAATGCTTATGTGAAATATCAATATGGCACAGCTGCAGGGTTCCCAGGATCCCCAAGTGCTGCCAATGAAATCTCCAAAGAGGTTTTCCAAAGTGTGGGAGTTGTATTCCCCTCTGCCCCTTGGGCTTGGCTGCAGGCACAACACACTGTACGCCAGAGAGCCTTATAGGAATGAGAAATATGGCAAGTCCCACACATGTGGGATCAAATGGCATCTCTTAAATGAAGGTCAGGACTCTGCCCTTGGCAATGCCTGCCCTGCTCTGCCTGCTCCTCCACGCTCTCAGGAAGAGCTATCTGGGATGCTCTTCTTCAGAGGCATTTGGGTGGAAAGGAGCTTGTTATGCCCAGCCAATAAAATTCACATATTTTTCCTTATTTTCTCCCCATATACACATTTCAATGGCCCACAGGTTACAAACGTGTGTTTTTTACCCCTTATTAACAAGTAGAAGAAGTGGTGTTTGTGCATGCCGTATCGGAGGGATGAGGCAATGATCAGTCGCAGCATGAAAGACACTTGGTATATCAGTGTTACCTACAGAAGCACCGCAGCACCCTACATGATGGGTCTCTGGGAGGATGGCCTCTCCCCAGAAAGACACTTTTAGCTACGTCACCCTCCTCCAGGTACTACAGCAATCTGGGAGTGCAGATACAGCTGGAGCGTATTGCTGTCTACTCATCTCAGGCTGCATGCAGTAGCAGGCAAAATTGAGACTACAGTCAGTGAGATAGGCTGGAAAGCACATTCATACATTAAAAAGGACCCGGCTGCTCCTCCTGCAGCTGCCGTTCCTTGGGGCTGCCTAAATTACAAGCGTGATTAATACGGTATCAAAACGTGTGTAGTCCCTCTCCCTCTAGACACTAATATAAGGCAAGCAGTATTGTGTCACTGGGGCATCAAACACTAAAGGTATACTAAAGAAGATTCCTATGTATTACTATTATCATATTATTATTTAAAAAAACCCTATTGTTATTGTTAAAAAAAAAAAAAAAAGACACCAACCAACCAACCCACAGCCCTTGCCCTAAGCAGCTTTTGCGCTGTGAGACAGAAAGGTTTGTGTGCTGAAAGCAAAACTTTGCTTTTACACCCCAGGGCCACATCCTTCCACATCGCAGCCTCAATGTTACATGCAGGTGAAGGAGCTTTTGTATCTGATTTCCTTGTTCCTCATACATGGAAAGGAAGCTGATCAAAACAGAAAGGGACAAGGGTGTGCAGTTGTGGCTCGGAGCACTGCTGGCACAGGAGCAGTGCCTGGGGAGGAAGGGATGGGGGGCTTGGTGGCTCTCCCAACCTGAAGTCTTGCATGAGTGTGGATGGAGAAACAGAAAGACTTACTCTATTCCTGGGCTTTTTAACATTCCCAATGTAATTCTCAGTGCTACGGGCCTTTGTATGGGATAACTCGTATATATTCCTTAGGAATTTCTTATAAGGGGAGTCCTGAGGCAAGCCAGTATCATCTTCTGGTCTTCTATAAGATGAATTTTTCACAAGGCCATAGCAGCTGCTATTCAGGCAAGAGGAAGACCTTCTGGTTGAGAAACAAGAAAACCCCACCTCAGTGCTACCATCCGAGTGCCCACCAGCGAGGTGTCTGAACCTCACCCCACGCTTCCTCCCCTGGCCTTGGCAGGACTGAAACTTCAGTTTCTCTTTTAACGCTTTCATTTTGTGTAATAATGTTGTTGTGACCACAATGGTCTGAGGACATAAAGGAAATGAGGCTTGCAGTAGCTCCCTCCTGAGAAAAGAAGGAAGAAATACGTCTTTCCTTTCTCTTGGGTAACAGTAAGGAAGGGGAGCACTTGTACCTGCAGCAATGCTCTGGCTTTTCAGGTAGATTATACAAACTTGTTCTAAAAATTCAATTTAAAATCTTAAAAATCAATTAAAAATGTAAAAATATACCTATTTATCTGTAAAGAGCAATGGCCCCGCAGAATTTGTTTGGATCTATTAAGCAGCATTTGAAACAAAATACATTTTTAGAAAACCTGATCTATCGCATAGTCTGACTAAAGAACTGTAATGGCTTTCTGAGCTGAACAGGATTTGTTTTATTTTTTCAGTGAGTTCCTTGATATTCTTGTTCTAAAAATTATTAATAAGAAAATGAGTCAACAAGGAAATTCACATACAAAATCTGCACTGGAGTAACATTAAAGTCTCTTCCCAAATGTTGGGAAATGCAACTTATGGCTAGTGCTCTGTTCTTATGTCTCAGGGTCACGTTAGGAAAGGCCACCTGCATGGAGCTTGCAGCATCTCCGGCCACATCTCTTGTCACAGATATCTCAGGCAACCTGACCTCCCTCTTGGCAGGGACTGTGTCAGGAATTACCCCATCCCACAGCTGGAGTCATCTGTAGAATTTGCATCCACGTGGGCACGGGTAGCTCTGGAGCAGTTCAAGATAGCCTGCTGGAAATTGGGCCTTCAAGTGCTCCTAAGCTCTCCTGTGTTCACACTTGGCACAGCCTGAAGCTTCTTTCAGTCCTTTGGGGTCTGACAAAAAATAAGAAACCAAACACAGGAGGAACGGGGGAGCAAAGACAGCCCAAGAGAGGCTCAGCAAAAGGACAAAGTTGGCCTGCACATCTTTGTAAGAGTCTTTATCACTGGGACTGCCTTATGAGCAAAGTAAAACCAATTCATTTCTTTTAACCTGGTGGTTAAGACTTCTGGGGAGAGATTATCACTAGGAGTGTGTGATACGAGCATGGGGAAATCGAGGGACTGAAAGTGAAGGCTTTGCAAGGAGCTTTGCTGATAAAGAACGAAGCCTTTAGTTAGAGCAGGCTCTGTTCCCATTCACACAGCCATGAATCATTTCTTTGAAATAAGAGCATTATTTGGAATCAATTCTGGCATAAGTTAACCCAAAAATCCAGGTCAAGCCTTTTTGGCGGGATGAACAAGAAGTGCTGATTTATGGGATGGCTGTGGTCAAAGGGGTCAGAAGTTCTTTGAAATGATGCTATGGATCAGAATGCAACATTGCTTATCTTTTCCAAACAATTCTTGACAAAATTTGTAGCAGTAAGATACGATCTATGCTGTACAGACATAAAACTTGTTTTCTGTGACTGGGGGACAGAAGTAAAACATTTTAAAGCTACAAGTCAGGAAATCTTTATAGACTTTGGTCTAAGGAGGGGAACACAATTCTTCCTATTGCAGTCCCTAAGGAGGTAAAGGACTAAAATGTGGCAAACTTACAGTGGACACAGTGGAACTATTTCTGCTCAGGACACACTGGCATTACCTGTGTTAGAGGGTATAACATCAGCTGAGCAAGAGAAAGGGGTTTGGCACTGAGAACTGGGAAATGCACATTCAAATCAGAGCCAACAGAGCTTCAAATTTAGGACATGACGAAAATTACATTCCACTTAAATTGTGCCTTGAAGTACTACTGGCTTTGTCACCTACGTCAGGCAAGTATCTCTGCTGCAATAGGACCACACATCATCACCCTCATCCTTATCTGGAACATTCTGTGCCAAATTTCCAGCAGGCCTCAAAAAGTAGTTGCCAAAAAAAAAAAAAATTAATAATAATAATAATAATAAAGATTGCAAATGCTTATTACCTCTGATTTGGTGAAAATCTTGCTCTACCTGAAGGAATCTAACCATGCAACACAGCAGGGCCAAATCTGCACAATCTACAGCCATTTTACACTCATATTACTCCCCCACTCCATGTGGAGCCCTGCATGTTAGTCCGACCACTACCAAAGGGTGGCTTTTCCTCCTGTCTGTAAGCTCACAGATGCACCCACATCTTCCCAAAGGCCAAAACAGTTTGGGTCTCACCTGGCTGATGCCAAGAAAACGGGGAGAGGAAGCCATGACTCTCCCTTCAACCCCAAACAAGCCAATGTTCAACCTCTCAAAGGCCACGCAGAAATTAAGCTGTCACCTAAATATCCTCAGAAGCTGTTGGTACAACATGGGGAGACAGTGGAGAGATGGGATTTAAAATCAGATACAGCCCTGCCTATTGCAAAAAACACAAAGAGGATTTGGGCTGTAGGTACACAGGAGGCATCAGAGGCACAACACTGTTTGTCCTAGGCTTGGAGACGGATCCCAAAACACACTTTGATCCATTCTCTTGCAAAAAAATCTCTCTATCCATGTAAAAGATCACTTTGTGGCTTATTTTTTTTTGGTCCCAAAAGAAACACTGAGCATCACTTTTACCCTCACCTTCCCCCAGCTGAATACACTGCTGGAGTTCCTGATAGCAACACGATGATCCTTCCAAGACAAACAGGAACAACAAAATGGGACAGACTTGGATTGGCACAGCTTGTGAGCACACACAGTCAAGAGGCTTCTGAAAGTTAATGAAGAAACAAAGAAGTACCTCTTAATTCAGCTCAAGAGATCCAAACAAGCCAATGGATGTCCAGAGAGCAGGGGTGTGAGATTCTTGCCAGGGCAGAAGAAGAAAGGGAGGAATTTCATGGGGCATAGTGTGTGCAAAAGTGTTCAGGCACAATGCAAACTGTAAGAAAAGGGCCTGCTCTGACCAACGGGAATCCAAAAGGATGGAGCTCAGCACTTAGCTTGCAGCAGTGCAGGAACTGCAGCGTCTTGCATATCTCCCTTTGGACTGCTGTTGCTGTGACTCCACAACAGCCCTGCTGGCCGTAAGAACAGTTTTACACCATGGCAGCCCTACAGAGGGGTTGCCTTTGGTTTGCCTTTGCTTTCAAAGCACCTCCAGGCCATGTCAATGGAAGGAGAGAGATAAATTAAAGGTAATACATGGTTTAAAATATAAAATTCCAGCCACACAGTCACTTGTGTTTCTCATTTCCTAAGCTGTTGGACAAGGAGAATTTCTAAACCATGCTGGCTCAGAGCATTCCCCTAACCTGTCACACTTGAAAGCCACAACTTCTGTTCATGCAAATATTCTATCCAGTGTCCCACGCCTCCAGGGACATGTACAAAATTTCCATGTATTATTTTGGAACTCTCCCATCTTCCTGATTGTTAATGACGAACCACAGAGTAATATCGCTCCAGCAATTTTCACGCGACCTGAAATCTAAGCTAGAAACTGACACGTGTTCATTCTGTGACTCCAAAATACTGAAAGGTGTAATCACCAGTGCCACGGTACGGCAACTGCCACGCGACACTGCTCACTACCACTTGATGTGACCTCCAAAAGCCCTGGCTGGGTGATTTATTCCTGCCCCACATCTCTGAACATTCCCAAGAAATGCAAATTGCCTATCCTGCACCATGAAAGAATTTCACCTAAGGATCTTAGAAAGAGAGTATGAAAGAAATCCGGACTTCACGGCTCCAGTTCGCTCACCACCGTGACCTCTTCCACTCCCGCAGGCTTGTGCCTGCTCATTGCCCCCCAGAGTAAGCTGCAAGAAAGCATCCGGCAGCTAAGGATGTCCTAGATGGAGGAAACCCTTAGCTGTCCATCTCCTTGAGAAGTTCGACACGAGGACAGCTGGAGCGGGCAGCTGCCGGGACTCGGCCATGGCTTGAGGCTGCTCGGGGCCCTCACTGCCGGGGGGCTGACCAGCCCATGTCACTGAAGGGTCCCTCACCCGTGGCCGACCTGGGAGGAGGGCCACAGGGCGTGCAGAGGTCAGAATCGGTGTCCGATTCCCCTTCCGCAATGTAGGGTCTGATTTTGGCCACGGCTGCATAGCAACCGTTGTTAAGGATGTCCAAATTCTCTTTGGACTGGGAAATACTAAAGCCGCTGAAAGAGCGCTCCAGTTCCTCGTGGTCTACCGAGGGGATGGAGATGGACGTGTCGCTGTCTCTCAGGGCACTCTCATGGTGTTTGGTGGTAATGTCTTCATTCCGCAGGTACTCCGCGCTCGCCCTGTGCCCGCTGCTGTAGGCTGACAGGGAGCGCTCGTGGGAGGGCGGAGGTGGGATGCGGACGAGCGAGCCGGGGTCTCCGACAGGTGAGGAGCTGTGGCTCTGCCGCTGGTAGGGCTGCTGCTGGCACGATGTTGAGGGTGGGCAAGAGTTGGTCGGGGCCGGCGGAGCTGAGAAGTTCTTCTGACCCATGGAGCTGGTGGACCGGATGATCTTGATGATGCAGCCGTTCTTGTCGATGTGCTCCCTGCTGTCCTCGGGGCTGTGGTAGGGAGGGGCTGGGTCTGGTTCTTTAGACCCGAAGTAGGCCTCCGTCTCCGTCGGTGGGATGCCCATTCTCTGCATGTAAATGTTCACCAGGAAGTCCAGCTTCTTCTCCATCGACTGAACCTGCAAAACACCACAGTTCCAGCACTACATCCTGAGGATGAGCAGCTTTCAGTCCACCAAGACACAAACGTGCGCCTGGACTTTACTGCCTACACCAACCTACGCCAAAGTGGAACTTTCAGTACATATTTGTTATATTCTGAAACAACCTTTAATTCTTCTCCTCATTAGCAGGTCTCCATAATCTCCCGATCAACCTGTCATGCATCAAATTCCAGGAAAACTGGAGGACACTTGAATCCTTTCAACATCTTTCAGTTCCTTGCTGCTTCTGGCCCTTCCCTGGGCTCAGGTGCTCAGTGGGATTTCTGGGTCCCACTCTCTGGGAGGATTTCCATGTTCAGCAAGGCTGGCAGCTGCAGCAGCCAGGCTCATGGGCTCGTCTGAAACACGTCTAACAGAGTGGCACCGTGCCATCTTCAAAAATAGACTTCTGGTAGACTCATCAGAAAAGAAACAGAAAGCCTGTAAGAAACAGACTTCCAAGTGCCTGAACCTGTTCTGAGGCTCTGAAGACATTTCATGCCCTTTCATAAAATCCATCGTTTCCTTTGCAAAATATTATTTGCTCTTAATTTTGCTTCCAAATGATTATATCCAACTGGAATCAAACAAACAAACAAACAAACCCAACCCCAAGCAACACCACAATGCAGGTAATACCCACGGACAGGAATCCCTCACACCCCAACATACCTGTTTTTCAACTTTCCCAAGCCTGCCCATCATGCTGGGGTCTTCAGGCAGCTCCCCCTCGGCTGGGCCTTTGGTCCGATCCTTGTCGGTCATGGAGGATCCTCTCCCAACGATCTGGTCAACTCTACCAGGATCAGAAAATCCCCCCATCCCCGGAAAAGGACTGGAGTCAGTCAGGTGAGGGGGCTTTGCTCATCGCGCCTCTGGGGGATAAAGCAGCCTCTCTCCCCACTAGCACTCCAAATTACTCACAGACACGCAGTGGCACTGAAGTGTTAATTCAGATGCAAAATTCAGAGCAGTATTAGCAGAGTTTGAAATTATCCGTTTCTGTTTATACAGATAAAATCTGGCACATTATGCACAGTAAATTTACCCGCTGCAAAGGATCGCTGTAACTGGCTTTCTTCCAAATCAATTAGCTTTTTTATTTGCACTGAGGCTGTATTATTTTGGGGGAAGATCAAGTTTTCTGTCTAGCATATGTTGGTGGGATTTTTTTTTCAGTCTTTGCAGAAGTCTTTTCTCCTCGATGCAAATGTAGGCGTGTAAATCTCACGTCCGTGAAAACGAGCCCCTTGCCCTCAGATCCAAACAAATAGCTGTGGTGCTGTTTTAGTGGAATTATGCTGAATTTGGTCATAACTCACCAAGCAATACCAAATTGCCTCCATCTCAGTGCTCTCTGCAGCTCTCACCTGTATCATTAGATGTTTTCTATTAGCAGGGCTCCATGCTGTTAACATCAGAGGACGTTCTGGCCGTATGTGCAGCTAAAGCTACTGGGCACACTGGTGACAAGTTATTTACACACGTTACATTTGCACTTCCTCCTTCCCAGTCCAAAAATAACTGGGTTCATAAACACATCAGGAAAGAGGAGGGCAGAACCAATTTGGAAGCTGGAAGTCAATTATTTGATCCCTCCAAAGCCAGGGGAGCAATGCAGTTTTGGAATAGGTTCTTAATGGCAGACCGGTTCATAACCCAATTCTACGCCAGGCAAACTTTACTTTTGCATAATGCACCAAAAGTAAGGGTGGCAAAGGAAAAGAAGGGTTAATTAATCTGACTGAAATCAAGTTGAGGTATCTTGAGTGGAAAACTCAAAATGCTTCTTACGCAGTTCTGCTGTGTGGGCCATGGGTCCATGCACCAGGAGGAGGAAAAGGAAGGAGCTGAACACAGACAGACAGGGGAAAATGAACAAACAAAAAACAAGGAAAGGAATGAGATGTGAGGCTATTTCCAACACAAGAGCCATCTGTTTTCTTCACACGTGACAGGGACTTAGTATGTATGTTAGCTGTTGACATAAAGGGACAGATATCAGTGGGTATAGACCAACGCAGCTCCCTTGGGTTATATCAAAGCGACAGCAGTTTGCAGCACCAGAAGATCTGGCTCAAAGGGATGAAGTGGGTGAGCACATCACACCAAAGACAGAAAATACAAGCCAACCATTGTTTTGGAGTTTATCTTTGATCCCAGAACATACTTCATTTGGGCAAGGATGCGACAAAATACCATTCAATTTAAAAAGTCATGTTTGATCCTTTGCTTAGAAACAGGAGTGCAAGGAGCACCAAGTGCTGTAATTACAAGTGTGAGGAATATGCATGCCTTATTTCTCTCTTGTAATGGGAGAAGCAAATTATTGACATGTACAGGAACTCCCCACAAGGGATGCAATTACTGACATGACATACAGCACAAGAAATCCTACAACAATGTTGCTACCATGTAAGCAAAGAGGTATTAAATCAGATACCTCAGGCTACCTTGGTTTGGAATCACAAGTCAAGGCGTAGTACAGCCACTGTACGAACTCCTCTCCTGTATGCACAAGCAAGTAAACTAGTAAAGCAATGAACATGCATTTCAAGAGGCTCAAAGCCTAATTGCTACCGAATACTGGGGAAGGCCAAGAAAAAACAGGGTTCTCTACCACATCTAGCACAATGCTAACACCAAAATGTGTGTACTAGTGAAAATGAGATGTCCTTCAACAGTTGTGGAGTAGAGCAGGGAGGCAGGACAGTAACAGAGAGAAAAACCAAACACTGCCATGTTACTGTACATTGTAATAGCAGAGAGAGTCTCTTGCAACCTTATTTCTAATTTTGCAGAATTTGAGGAAGGACTTCTGCTTTCTTCCACATCTTTAAAAGAAAAGCTATCCAGTAAGTGAGCCTCACAGGACCCATGGGAAGCACAGGTTGGGTGTACTTCACAGATGGAGTGATCAACCACCCCACACAGAGAAGCTGACTTCTTCCACCATCGTCAGGCGAGATACAACTTCCTATAGACCTGCTGTGATTTATAAGCAGAGCTTCACAGAGCTCATCCATAAGGCATTCAGAAGCCCTTGCCCATATATCCTTGATAGCAGAGCCTGACAGAACCCCTGTCAGGATCATTCCCTTCCCAGCTATGCCAGGATCCAGCCTTGACATCTTCTGCAGCCCTGATAAACCAGAGCCTGATGTCACCTTGGTCTCACGGACTTTGGGATGCTGGCAGCTGTGGGACACTGGCTTCAGTGCAGAAGAAGGTGAAGCAAGCCCTTCTCTTGGTGCCTGGGTAGGAGAAACCAGGCTCAAGATCTCTCATTCCTTTGCCCTCATGGCAGAAGCTAGAAACCTGTGGAGAGTGCTCCTACTCTCAGCAAAACATGGAGCTTTCCTTCTGCCTTGTCTGATAAAAGAGGAATTTCCTCTTGAGAACCCAACAGTGCCAAGGCAGTCTCACCTGAGCCATCAGCAAAGGGCCCTTTTAGCCACTCTGAAAGAGTTTGTCTTATCCAAACCGGGCAACAAAGCTCAAAAGATGAAGAATGGATACATTTCACCTTTGCAAGCAGTGAGGAATAGTGTATATTCTTATGGCGTGACAATAAGAGATACCAAATCCCCCTTCTGCACTACGTCTCATGGGCAGCCTTGTGCATTCCCAACGTTAACTTGGCTGTGCTGAAGACACGTGTGCAGAGGGAAGCCCTCAGCTGGGGCTTCAGAAGAGGCAGACCCACACTGTTCCCTTCACAGCAGAAGACAATTCCAAGATTTCTAGCGATGCACGACAAGCTGTGCCATCTGCTGCCTGCAACACACTCTGCTGGGTCTTAGTTCGGGAGGGGGAGAGAAGGGCAGTTGCTCTTTGAAGTGAACTTTGATATCTTTCCTTCTTTCTCATGATATAAAAAAAATGTAAATTCTTGCATCAGCCACAGTGCAGGTTTTCTCATGCTTCATTACGCTTCCATGCTGACAGTACATGCAAAGAGGTGTAATATGTCACCCTCGGGCCAGAAGCAGACATCAAAAGGTCAAACGGCTCAAATGAGATAAAAATGAAGTGTTTGGGAATATATATTCAATTACTTTCTGTTTTCTTTATCTGTTTTAATTAATTTTTTTTTAACACAATCCAGGCATTGAAGCCAAACCCCCTTCATCCATGTCACGTGACTGCTCCTTACCTCCCCATTTTTCAATCAAGTTTGCTCTAGACGTATTTTGACCAATATTCTGTTGCCCTATGAATTCCAACTGAACTGCAACTATTTCAGAACAGGTCTACGTTAAATCAGCCACTGGGAGGAATTAAACCCAATTCTCTGCATGGGCAACATTTGGCTAAAACAGGGATGTGCTGAAAAGGAAGAGCAACAGCTAAGCCTGACCCAGAGTTTGGACCTCCCCCACTTGTGCCCATCTATGTGCAGGGCATCTGTTTCCATGTGGAAATCTTGCCCGGCCCTTCAAGGCTGGCAGCATCTAAAAGGTAAATGGAGCAAAATCCAGTTGAATCCCTATTTTTTAATTTCATATCAAAACGTTGGTCCAGATAAAAGATTTATTTTGTTTTGAAAGATTAGTTTGGGCCTCATCATTTGAGGGAGGGAGAATTGGGGAAAAAATGCTTTTCTGAAAGCATCATTTTTATTTTTATTTTTTTCCCAAGCATGAATTTTGGGGCTTCTGAAAAATTCTCAACTTATTTTATTTAATATTTGAACCTGCTGAGCGGGAAAGGTAAGCTTTCAGTATTCTCTTTACTCACATCCTGCTCGTGAAGATTACTCAGAGCAGCTTAAATAAAATTCAAGAGATTTGTCATGTATTAGCACTTCAGGAGGGCAAGTATATTTAGAAAAAAATACTTGAGGCTTAGCTCGCTGTGCTTGAAAATCACCTACTGTTTGCACATGGAAAATGGCTTTCTAGCAAACATTTCTACCTGCCTTGGGCTCTAGAGGTCTCAATACATGGTGAAAACGCAGATATCTGCTGCCCTGACATGAGAATGCCCCAAAATGAGAGGCTTGGTGGAAAGATGGTCCTCACAGCATCAGCTATGAGCATAGCTCTAACTAATGTGAGAACTTAATAAGGGCAACAAGAAAGTATTTCACTGAGTGGCTATAGTGACTCTTTTTGCAGGCCAGAGCAGGACCTTTTTCTGAATGAGAGTCTTATGGTGGTAACATTGCAACAGAACTTTCACCTCCATGGTCAGTAGAGCTGCATCAGCAAAAAGAGATCGCTCAGCATGAAACGCTTCATTCTTAATTTGCCCACCAAGATCAACTCATTTCACAGTCCAAAGGGCCGCAAACAGAGGCTCCTCCGCTTGTGTGGGGTGTTTGATCTTTCTGAAAGTAGATGGTTTGGGTTGCACTGGCTTTGTGGGTAAATATTCCACCTGTTACATTTGAAAATAGTCTGATAAAATATGAGATTTAAAAAAGCTAAATTTCAGCACCACCTTGGAGAATCATCATAGAATCACAGAATGGCCAGGGTTGGAAGGGACCTCAAGGATGATGAATCTCCAACCCCCTGCCACACGCAGGGCCACCAACCTCCTCATTTCACACCAGCCCAGGCTGCCCAGGGCCCCATCCAACCTGGCCTTGAACACCTCCAGGCACGGGGCATCCACAGCCTCTCTGGGCAGCTGTTCCAGCACCTCACCACTCTCATGGTAAAGAATTTTCCCCAGACATCCAACCTAAATCTTCCCTCCCTCAACTTAAAGCCATTTCCCCCTTGTCCTCCCATTATCTACTTGTAAAGAGTTGACTCCCTGCCTGTTTATAGGCTCCCTCTAGGTACTGGAAGGCTGCAATGAGGTCACCCTGCAGCCTTCTTTTCTCCAGGCTGAACAAGCCCAGCTCCCTCAGCCTGTCTTCATAGGGGAGGTTCTCCAGCCCTCTGATCATCTTTGTGGCCCTCCTCTGGACCCTCTCCAACAGCTCCCTGTCTTTTTTGTGCTGGGAGAAGACTGACAATAGACTAGCTGAAGAAACTGATGGTTATCAATGATGGTAGGAATGTCCTTTTTTTTTTCCTTTGGCTTGCCAAGTGTGAAAGCTCATTACTGCAAGTAAATCAGATCATACCCAGAGTAGCAAGCCATTCTGAGTCACGATTTAGCAAGCTGCTAAGTGATAAATGCCGTCATATAACTGGCATGAAAGGGGTTTGACATTAAGCAAATGAAAAATCCAGAGAAAGCGGCATTTTGGTGAATCCTAACCTAGGCGAGTATTGGGGAGATTCTTTGGAAGAATACATGGGTCCTTTGGTTGGATACTTCTTATGCCGGGGAGTTGAAGGGGGCGGGGGACCCACAATCATATCTATCCTGGCAAAGTAAATAAGAAAAAAGACACCAGCAAAATGCATAATGAAGCAACACGTAGAGAAAAGTTGGTCAGAAAGTTGCAGAAAGAAACAACTGAAAAACAGAACAATAGAAAGAGAGAGAAATTGAAAATATATTCCGCTAGAAACAGAAGTTTCTCTCCTACCGCCTGGTTGTCGGTGAAACCTTACCCACCCTGGGGTAAGATTTGGAGATTTTGGCACCACTGCTGTTTAGGAGAATAACCCCCACCCCCCAGCCACCCCAGATTTAACAGATAACATGCTTTACCCTCTGGAATATATTTGCAGCACTATTCCATCGAGACGGTTGGACATGAAACAACATACATTCATTCTCCTTTCAGTTACACTGCCAGATGATGCACCCTCAGCTAGCTCAGAAATACACGAGCTGTTGGAGTCAGTGAGATACACTGTGGGACTGTGGAACTCAATGAATGGGGGACATCCGTGGTTGGCAAGGGATGAGACACGAGACAGCATGAACACAACATTGAAAAGAGCACGTTACAGACACTACACAGTGACAGAGACATTTGTGATTAAAGAGGAAAGTGCAGGTAAACCCCCCAGAGAAGTGCCTGAATGTGCTTTAATCCCCAGCCCTGGCTGTGGGACAACACAGACAGACCCATGGAGCTGAGCAGGCAGGACAGCACAGCATTTTGCAGGACAGGAGAACAAAAATATAAGTTCTCCAAGCCAACCCAGGACAGCCTCACTGGGCTCCACCTACATTGCATTCCTAGCTCCAGCTTACGTCCCAGCATTGGCCATGGCAACCAAGGCACATGCCCTGGCTACGGGGCGTCCCTTCCAGTTGGACTGGGCAGGTCATAGATAGGGCATCTCTTGGTGTCCTAAGGGGCTCTGCTGCCATCTCTATCACTGATCTAGTTGGTGGGGACAGGGAAACCAGTGAAGCTACTCATCAGAAGTAGATCCCAAATCCAGGTTCTTCACACGTGGCTTTAAAGAAGATTCTGGTCCTCCTGACTTCCCTGCAGTGGGGTGGATGGCAGTCCTAGGGACTGCAGCCTCACTGTCCCACTAGTGCAGTTAAGGGGACAATTCAGTTTCATCTTTAAAAGCTTCAGTTCCTTATCTCATACTCCCTAAAAAACAACCAACCAACAACTTTATCTTGGCAGCACATCGGGGAATGCCAACAGGACTGGTAGGGACAGATGGCACTGTTCTGGGGGCTGAGCACTCAGGTGTCCCACCTGGAGCCAGTAGAGATGCCAACCCAATGGCTCACCCCCCACTGCAGAGGCAGCCCGGAGGTTTCATGTTCCAGCTTATGCAGATTGGGAAATATCAATCCCTTCCTCCTCCTCTTCCCCCTCCAGATTCAGCTGTGCATCTCAGATTCATAATCACTGAATTTGTACTGAGTGGGGGTGAGAGGCTCAGAGAGAGGAAATTCTCTGGGATATTTTAGTTTTAACTGCAAGGGAGAATTTACCTTCTGACAGTAGAGCTGGAAATAGGAAATGCACAGCATGCAGCAACACTGAGAAAGTTAACTCCACTGCGTGAGCATCAGAAATAGCAGAGTTAAAGGGTCTTTGAGAGATTAGGATGAGAAAGATTCCTGTTTTACATAAGACAGATTTCCTATTTCATTCCTGCATACATTATCTAAAAACTTTTTTTTTTTTTTTTGCAGATTTTCATTACCAAAATGGGCTGGAAATTAAAGGAAAATTTCCCCAAGTGGCTTCCAGCAGAAGCTGGGCTGCTACAGTCAACAAGGGAAACACTTTCATTATCCAACTGTTAAAATAAATGGTAAATGACTCTGACCACAGACAGCCCAAGGCCAAACCCAGCCTCCTGCTCTGGGTGTCCTTGTGTTCAGCAGAGCTGTGACCACTTCTGCTGAGCCAACAGAGCTGCCTGGGATAGGGGTCTGATCATTGGCCTGGGGCACAGGGGCCATGGAAGGCTCAAATGGATGAAACTCCTAAAGAAATACCTGCAGGGAGGTGAGCTGTAGATGACATGGATTTTGTGTGTGGGGAAAGAGAGAAATCTAATTCAGAGCTGTCAAAGCTGTCCTGAGGTGGACAAGAGGCAGATTTAATGGCACAACCCCAGTGCTTGCTCTGCATGTGCTCCATCCTGATCATCCCCATGGGTCCCAGCCATATGCAACGATGCTTCCTCTGAACTTTCTCTTAAGGAGGAAAAAGATTAAGGTGTAGCTGCAAGGGAAAGTGTCTCACGTGGCAACATCTGTGTGATGAACAAAAAGCAGGGGCAAAGTGAAGCAAGCAGAGGAGTCTCTTGCCTGGATTGGAGGTTTTTAATCCGGGAGAGCATGTCCAGGTGGCCAGCTGAGTACTGCTCAATGACGTCCATCACGTCGTAGGGCCGAAGGCTCTCCTTAAACTTGCGTTTGGAGACGAGAAATCGCATAATGCTGCAAGAGAGGGAAGGAAAAATAAAGTCCTTGACTTGCCTGGTGGCATCTAAAACCCATAGGGAGCTGGAAGGGAACCGCAGCAAATCCAAACTCTGTGCCCAACATGGCAATAGGAGAAGGAAAGGGGCTGGTGGGGGCTTGCAGCTGAAGTCCTGTAAGCACCAGGGGATACTGATGACCTCTGGACTATCAGCTGGGCACGTCTCCGCTCCACGCTGCTTTTATAAATGTCAGCATTAAATCTCAGAGCGAGTGAGAGCAACTGTTTGGATGCATCCCTGCAGGGGATTTTCCTGTTTCTGCATTTTTAACTTCCCTCAGCAAAAATTCCCTTCCTGACAGAATTTTCTGTGAAGGAGGGCAGGCCACCCATGGGAAAAGCAGCCTGCAACACAGGCATTCCAGCATTTGCTTGGATTTTGTATTTCATTTTATTCTATCACTTATGTTTCCAAACCTCTTTCCCCTTCTCCCTCTCTTACCACACTGCCCTGATGCTGACTTTCAGTCCTGGTGTTAAATCTTCCGTCACAAACTCACAGTTGCAGCTTTTATTCTCATCGGGAATGTCTTCTCCAGGCAGGCTTGCTTCTGCGTTGGGAAAAGCAGGAATTGAAAGCAGTGTGTTAGCATTCTCCAGCCAGGCCAGGCAGGGAAAAGACCACTAAAATCAAGTCCAACTGTTGACCCATTTCCACCAAGTGCCACATCTCCATGTTTCCTGAACACTTCCAGGAATGGTGACCCCACCACCTCCTTGTGCAGCTGTGCCACTGCATCACCACACTTTTGGAGAAGAAATTTTTCCAAATACCCAACCTGGCCCTCCCCTGGTGCAACTTAAGTCCATCACCTCTAGTTCTGTTGCTGTTACCTGGGAGCAGAGGCCAAACCCCAACCTCCTTTCAGTCACTGTAGGGAGCTATGAGGTCTCCCTAAGCCTCCTCTTCTCCAGACTGAACCATCCCAGTTCTCTCAGCCCATTGATCCAGTGTGTCCAGATCCCTCTGTAGGGCCTTCCTACCCTCATACAGTTCAACATTCCCTCCCAACTCAATGTCATCTGCAAGCCTACTGAGGGTGCATTCAATCCCCTCATTCAAATCATCAATGAAGATTAATTAAACCATAGCTGGGCCCAATACCAACCCCTGGGAACACCACTAGCGTCAGGTCACCAGCTGGACTTAACTCTGTTCGCCACCAAATAGGTCTGCTTAACAGGATTGCTTAACCTGGGGTGGAAAAGGAGAGGGATGGGGTTTAGGGGTCCCACAAGCACCCCAAAGCCACACCTTCGGAGTTCTGCCGCGATGCAGCTCCCTTGATGCGGAAAGCCTGCCGGGCTCTGCTGCGGTCTCCAAAACTCCAGCTCTTGGGCACCTTGCTGGGGCTGTCCTCGATGCTCTGGTCAGCACTGGGGGACCTCCGGATGCCCTGAGCCTGTGGAGAGCCTTTCCCTTTGGTGCCAGCACCGCGGGGACTGGAGAAGACACGATCTTTCAAACTGACCTTCTGACTGTTCAGAGAAACACGTTGAAACAAAGACAAAAAGGAGACAGCAGGAGGAGTCATTCTGGAAACCACGCAGTCCTTCCCCACCAGCCATTAGAAACCAAGAGCACTTCCAAGCAGCAGTGAGATGTAGTTTTGCTGTTGGCTTTTTAAAAAATATATATCTTTATTTCGTTATTGCTTTTTTTTTTTTTTTTGGTTAATAAAGCATTGTAGAAATGTTTCCGCTGTAATGAGTGAAATGGGAATGATTTTTAAGAGAGAAAAAATAATGTGGACTTAAACAGAAGCCCCTCGTGGGATGCCAGGGCTGGCGGGACAGAATGACGTTAATGATGAGGTCATGAGTCCTTAAATCACTGATCGGCTCCGATCATGAGCGAGGAAGCTTTTCTTTCACGACTGCCTTTCAAAGCCCTACATCCAGTAAGAGAATACCAAGAAAAAAGCCTTGGCCTTCAGTTGTTTAACTTCACTTAGAAACACTTCATTCCTGGTGCTCAGACCTGCCCCTCCTCCTTCACTAGACTCTGTCTTTCCCCCTTCCAAAAACAGAAGGTGGCCCTTCTATATCTTACAAAGAGTTCATCTTTGCCCAGTCACATATGTAAATACTGAAACATGCAAGTCCTTTATATCCTATGAAGATTCAATCTGCAAGCTAACTATG
The DNA here is from genome assembly GCF_987193195.1 of Phasianus colchicus. NCBI lineage: Eukaryota > Metazoa > Chordata > Aves > Galliformes > Phasianidae > Phasianus > Phasianus colchicus. Next base: position 9,211,961 of record NC_143452.1, read on the forward strand.
ACCTAGCTACAGGTCTGCTACAGTCACCATCACCAGGAAAACACAACCTCAAAATATGGCACTTAACTGCTGTTCTTCTATCAGAGTCCCATTCTGTTAACAAAGCAAAAAGATCACTCTGGAAGAAGAGATGATCTCACCCAGAAGCAGTCTGCTGAGCCAGCTTTCATTATTTTACACATTCTGAGATCGGTAATTAAAAGCTTCCATCCAAATGAAGAGGAAAAAAATTCTCACACCAAGACTTCAAACCAAAAAGTGAGGATGAATCCTTATGAAAAGGCTTAGAGACAGCCTTGGGGGAGCCAAACTGCAAACAGTTTGGGATGATTTGATATTCTCTGAATAGCAATTGCTTATTCAAGTATACAAATAGAGGTCAGACAACCAGTGCAAGGCATTTGTGCACGGAGCTCATATTTCATAAAGAAGCAGTGCAAAACTGAATAAAACCAAGGACAGCTTTTCCAATACTCTGTACCATTGCAGCAGCCACTTATTGTGCTGCAAACGCTCAGCCTCCGTTTGCAGGCAGAACACTGCTGGAATTTTGATTTTCACACTGGTTTCTAGGGCACCAACCAAAGGTCTGTTTTTCTCCTGTCTCTCCACAGCACCACCTTGAAATTCAGAAGCAAACAGCCCTACTTTGCCTTCACACCTAGCATGAGGCCCTTTAACCAGAGGTTCTATAACCAGAACTTGGCTACTGATGTTTGAAGCAAAGCAAACCCCAGCTCCCTCCCCAGCTGCAGCACAAGACACGTGGCTTTGTCAGAAGAGGAAGATGTGATTTCAAGACACGCAGGGAGCAGATTTGTTGAATAAGAAGGTGCTATTTTTACAAAATCACTTCACATTGTGAGACATGGAACACAGACCTGAGCAGAAAGGTGCTCGGGCAGCAGTGCCCTGTGCAGGATGTGGCTGCAATCTCAGGTTGAGAGATGCAAACAAAACACATTCGTGTCAAGCTTCAAGTAGAAAAGGCAGGATTAACCCAATTAACGATTCATTTTTAATTCAGTGAAACTGCATAGACAGGTACAGGGGAATTCATATCCAGCGTGAGACCCACCAGCAAAGTGCACCTGAAAGCCAGGGGCCCACAGATGCTCAGTGCAGCTGAAAATCAGAGCTACGATCCCTCTGGGAGCAGACATGTGCCCCAACACCTTTCTGTTTGTAAGCCCAGATCCCTGATGCTACCGATATCATCGCACACAGCCAGATGTCAAAAGGCAATTCTGTGTTTTGTGCATGAGAAGCCAGATTGAAACGCTATTTGCCATTCGATCCTAAAAAGGCCAATTGGATTTTTGTTTCTGTATCGTGGTTGATTTTACAGACAAACGTCCCTGGGATCTACTGTGTTCCAGTAGTACCAATGCTTCAAACTACGTGGTCCTTTTTAAAAGAAGTTTTACACACATGAGTCAGAAAAGCACCAGCATTCAGCACTCAAAGCGCCTCACTGAGCCGAGCAGGGCCTCTGCTTTAGGGATCCTCTTCTATACCCATGAAACAACATGAATGATTCACTGAAGTCCTCCTTCTGCCATGCAGTTCCGTGACTGGAACAACCCCTGCCATCTGCATGCAGTCACAGTCTCTGCAGAGCAATAAGAGCCCAGGAGAAACACACCCACACAGAGAGCTGCGAGCTGCCAGCCGGCCCAACATCATCATCTTCAAGCAGAAAGTCATGCACAGTGACACAGTGTCCCAGAGAAGTGCTATTCAGGTGGAACTCAGGCAGATGGTAAATAGCTTCAGTTCAGTGGCCAACGTGACATGAACACGGGGAAGCAGGAATCCAGCCCTACACAACATGAATCAGAGCTTGCAGGGATATGTGAGCACACGGCACTGCTTGTTCCAGGGGGAAGGGAGAGAAAATTGTGGCTTTCTGATCAGGGATTGTGGAAAGCCACAACAGCAGCACAAGCTGTGCTTTAATTCCGGGATCTTCACAGTAACTTTAGGTTGGCATTCATTAAAAGCGTATTCAATGACCAAAAAAAACCAAAACATAAAAAGGTTCCTTTCTATCTTCAGGGAAGGTTTGCAAGACTTTCAGCTTTTGGCTTGAATTAAACAAAATATACAAACGGAATTGACTTTTTCTCTGCTGCCAGATAGAAAAATGAGAGTCCATGCTGGATGAACATGTAAGGACCTACCCCAGAGCCAGGACCCACCGCAGCCCCAGCAGACAACAGGAGGATGCTCACTGCTTTGACAGGCTTTGCATTTAGGCTCAGTTGTGTCCAACATCCTCAGCAAGAAAATGCGTGAGAAGTGACCTTCAGATGAGTTGCCATCCATCCTCCATAGGACGCTGGGGGCAGGAGCTCCTGCCCAAAACCCTCTGCTAGGGGGTTCAATCCACAGTCTTCTATGGTATTAAATCAGTAGCTTTCAAAATGTGGGTTATAACAATAGCAGTAATTTTGGATCAATGTAAATAATCACCTGTAACTTCTTGCCATTGACTTTAAGCTATCCCTGAGCAATTGTTTCATTCTCTTATTCCATTCTGTAGGCAGCAAACACTAGCCAAGCTGAGTTAGGATGCCGTGGGCTCAAATCCATCACTGCATACAAGCTCAACCAGTAACGGGTCTCATTCTCCTGAAGAAGCTATGGCCAGAAGAAAGAGGCCATCTCTTGCTGGGAAATGAGGCTGTTTGTCAACCCACAGCTGAGCTTGTGGTATCTGAAAAGAGTTTGTTAAAAGTAGGCAGCAGAGCCCAGAGTGAATGATAGCCTTTGTGGATCACGGGGGGCTCCAGCAAAGAACACATCTGTGTGTGCAATGCTTGAGCAGAAATACCACAGCAGCAGGCTCAAGCCTGATTCACACCCAGTGATTTCAGAAAAGCCTGGCAAAGGTGAATTCAGCTCCAAGAATGGAATTTCTAGAAGCAGAGCACAAAGAAAATTAAAAAATCAGCCCGTGACCAATGTCATGATGAGTAATAGAATAGAACAGAATCATTAAGGTTGGAAAAGACCTCTAAGGTCACCAACCATCCTCTTACCATCAATATTGCCCACTAAACCATGTTGCTAAGTACAACATCTGCCCTTTCCTAAGGGGCCTCCAAGGACAGTGACTCCGCCACTTCCTGCCACTCTTTCCGAGAAGAAATTCTTCCTAATAGCCAATTTAAACATCCTCTGGCACAACTTGAGGCCATTCCCTCTTGTCCTATCAAAAATAGGACTTAATCCCTCTTCTCTTCCTCATACAAAACCACAGTGTTAGACTCGGGTTGCAGGAGGTCACTGAAATGACAGCTGGAAAGGCTGGAACCACCACAAAGGGACATCAGCTCCAGCCACATGCCATTAACCTTGGTCTTTGGTATTCTGCAGCATCTGCTGTACTGTCACCCCTCTCTTTCTAAAACAAGAAGGATTTTTTCCCAAACTGATGCTGAGCACTGGCAAAAGTCAAACTGCTCATGTCCTGTGCCTTCCAACAATTTGCCAGCTCAGCTGCTTTGCATTTCAGGAGCAGCGCAAAACAGCTAGATTGCATCTTTGAACCTGGCTGATTACTTCTTATATAAGACTTTAAAAAAACACTGCACCAGACCCGCAGTCCAGTCAAGGGCTCTGCAGATTCCTTCCCTTTCCATCACTGCATTTATTGACTAAAGTCATTGGTTCAGCACATTACAATGCCCCTGCTCCTGAGGAGTTTTCTATTAATTTACCTACATTGAATTTCCCATGACTGCATCACCGTTGGCTGTTATTTTGTTATATGTATCTCAGGTTATGTCTCCTTAGCACTCAGCCTTAGATGCACTGAAGTGCTGTGCTGGTGCCTGCCCCTAGCAGTGTGCAGCCCCAGGGCTGAGCAATCCAGACATGAGAATCATTTTTACATCCCTTCAGGGTTAACACATAGTCTTACTAAAGCACAGAGCGCACAATGCTATACTCAGGATGGATGCAGGCAGTGAAGATGCCCTCGTGGCTACTCCAAAATTCAAGAGTCCTTTGGGACTGGAAGAAGCACAGTCTGTAATCCCTCTCTGCAGGGTGTCCAATGGATTGAGAAGATCCTGAGGTAATAATTTGTTTCATCCTCCCTTTCCCTCGCAGAACTCAAGATGGGGGAGATGAAATGAGGACCACAGCAGGAAAGAATTCAGTAGAAAATGGAGAAAAAAACATATATTGGCTTTACCAATTCAAAATTCATGCCTCGAGAGACATGCAAGGAAGACATGAAGATCAGAGTGGCTGATTTTCCAGAAAACAGATTTGGACACAGACAGGTGAGAGGACAGCATTACGAACATCACTGCTTGTTTTAACCATTGCCAAAACCAACCTGAGCACTGAGCAATGGAAGGAGCCTTTCTCTGAGGGCAGTCCCTGCATTATGGTTTGTCCTTCAAGGATAAAGCAACCTTACCTGGCAAATGCAAGCAGCATGGAAGGTAGGGTACATTTTCCAGCTGGACTATTAAGCAAATCTTTGCCTGTTTGTGCATCTGATCATCACCCAGTGATTGAAACCAGTCTTTTCAAGGATAAGCTTCAAGGAGTGCTGAAGTACCAACCAAACACATAGTGAGGCTAACTCAAAGATGCAGGCTATTTACCCAGGAACTGCTACCACGAAACTAAACCATGCCCCCTGACTCTTCATTACCCATTCAGAGATGGGATTTACCATGCTACTTTTGAGCTTCTGGTACACGCAAGGCTCGGGCACGTGCCTCACTTAGCTCTAGTCTGACACACAAGAACAGCCAGCAAGGAAAAAAAAAAAAACCAACAAAAAAAAACCAAAAACAGCAAGGGAAGGAAAAGATACAAGTTGGAACAATTAATGGAGAAAATCAGAGAGACATGTATTTTGGTTTTGTTTCTTTTAACTGTAGTTTGTCGGCTTTCTGAAGGAGACAGAGACTGGTGATTTTGAGAATTAAAACGGACTCCAGAAAAAAGCATGCAAAAATCCAGTTTCACAAACATGCTGCATCACTCAGTGCCACTCCTGGGCTTCCATCTGCCTGGCCTGGGGGGGAAGAGCTGAGGGGGTTCCCCTGCCAGCATTCAAAGCATGCAAACTCTGGGCAATGGTAACTCAAGAAGGTGCACGCTTGTTGCCAAAAGCAGTGTCTGGGGCAGGGAGAGAGACTCCTCCAGTGCAGGTGTGAAAGTAGATCTATTTATACATAAGGAATATAATACAGATATCTGCGTGCCCTCACGGCCGTCAGATGGGTGCACTAAGGGATGCTCACTGGGAATTCTCTGAAGCCGCCTAGAAATTGTCAACTGGATGGAAACGATGAAATCACTGCTTGTATCAAACGCTCTGCTCTAGCTGTCTGTTCCCCACTGGATCGAGAAACCATTCACAAGGTCAACGTCAACACTAAGGAGAACCCGTATCCCTACATCTGGTGGGACAGGCTGAGATTAGTCCTCTAGCTGCGTAGTAGAGGTGCTAGATAGGCAAGCCATGGCTTCCAAAGGCCACATGACTAGGCAGGGTCAATTTGCAGTGTTCAGAAATCCAAAGGAACGGTGATCAGCTGAAGGTGGGAAGCTGGTATTTCTCATGCTACTAACTTCATATTGCCGTTCAGTGCAATGTAATTTGCAAGGATTCTCTGGACCCTGAGGAGGGATGAAGTAGAGGGAGGAAGGGGTCTCAGCACTTTTAAAAATTATTTTTGTTGTTGTTGTTGTTAAACTTCAGTTCCTGGCTTCCTTCATTGCTGAGCAGCCGCTGGCTTGCTAGCCCCGACCAAATTCCCCATCCTCATCTCTTTTTGCTCTGCACAGTAAGCAGACAAGGAAGCCTCTGATTTCTGAGCAATGGGGAGGTTCCTCCACCTTATTTTACTCATCTAGTACCTCTATTAAGCAGAGAAGTGATCAGAACGGGTGGTAGCAGGGTAGAGGGAGAATGAGCCGTGCAGCTTTTGATTAGTTCCGTGCGACGCATTTCCCGTGGTACCTAGAGTTTCCTGAGCAGCATCCGCATAGTGACTCTCTGCACGGTTTGCTTTTACTGGAAATGAGGGGAGAGTAAAAATTAGACCTAGAAGCAAATGCCAGACAGGAAACTTTTGATTACTGACTCTGGGTTTAAAGACAGGTGATCTGAGGGCCAGGTCCATGACAGGATTGTTATGCTTGAGCATTACATTAAAAAAAGACATCAAGGGCATTTCTGAAATTTGTCTTGCTGAGGTCAATAAATGTCATTACCAGACGTGACACATTCTGCATTGAATTGGTGGCATCAGTTCATCTGCGACTGAACGAATCCTGCAGGAAGATCTTTTTCAACTGCATTGGAAACAAAAAGCACTTTCTTCTTCCTCTAAATAGATTTTTAAAAAATACCGTATTTTGATTATCTAAAGTAAGGAGAGCCAAAAATTTAAATGATTTCCCCCAGCAACATCTGAAAGGTTTGAATATATTAGTTTCTTTCTTTTTTTTTTTTTTTTTTTGAAATATACATATATGTATCACCAAGAGCACTAATTAATCTGTGAATTATTTGCACTTCTCATACAGCTAATAGTATAAGCTTAAGCCTGGCATAAAAAAAAAATACACAGATTAAAACAGGGGGCAGTGCAGTCCCTTTTGGGAAAGCATCAGAACATCAGCGCTCAGCACTGAGTTTTGCCCACACCTTGGACATCCCCTATCACTTCTGGGGAGCTCCTGGCTCTGTGGACCCATCCCAGTGCCCACTGATCCCCCCCCTACTACCATAGGGGTATTCATGCCATGGAGCAGCCCTCTGCCTGCGGCAGGTTGACCAGGTGGCCCTGCCAAAGCTGATGTCCCAGCTGAGCTCATGGGCAGGCTGAGGGAGGGAAGGGCACAAAGCCCCACTCTCACATCAGCCTTGAGCTCAGCAGTGGGCACAGAAGGGACATGCAGGAATTCCTCCCGCATCCCGCGCGAGCTCAGCCCTCTCCTTGCTGAGGGCTCACAATAGGACCCCACGTCCCCAGGAGCTCACAATGGGTCAGCATGTCCCCATGGAGTGGTGGTGCCACCGGGGGCTGAGCATCGCGGCACGGCTGTGGGGCGCTGAGCATGCAGAGCCTCAGGGTCCCTATGGAAAGATGCGGTTCCTTCTGTGCAAATAATCCGCTCCCTGAAAGGCAACTGATTATTTTCAGATTACTGTCGATCCCAGCATGAGTCTCTGCCACCTGTTTAACAGGTTAAAGTCAGCAACCCTGGGCTGGCAAGAGCAGGGGTCCCCTGAGTCAACCAAAGGCATCCTCTAGTGCGTCCTAAAGCCTGAATCATAGCCCTGAGCAGAGCTATGGAAGTAGTGTGCATCTCAGACAGACACGTACATACACTGAGAAAGAGAGAGATACACACAGATATACATACACATTACAGAGTGGCCCAGTCCAGCGTTCACTCAATATGATGGCCAAGATCTTGCTGAGTTCATTGTGGCTGGGGATAAACCACCACTGAGGACAACCTTTGAAAGAGGTTCCTCTCATTGCCTACAGAACTTAACTCATGCTGGACAAAGTAATCTGACTTTAAGCTTCCCAGCTCCCAGGAATTTTTCTGTTTCTTTTTCTCTAATATTAACGGGTTATTATGATCATCCAGTTCGTTCATCTTGAGTTTCCTGCCCAACAAATCTGGTCATAGATGCTTTCAGATCCAAATCATTTGGAGCACACCTCTTCCACAAAAGCCTCTGCAGCCTTGGCTAACCACCCGTCTTCCTTTTGAACATTACAGTCAGATGAGAAAATCAACACTGAATTTTCAACCCGACCACTCATGGCAGAGGAGCCATCAAATTCCTCCTTGCACGGCACTGGAGAGCTTGGATTTGTGACCCAGACCCTGTGGACTCAGAGATGCCGTTGGTGCAGAGCCCAGTGGAGGAGGCTCTGTCAGCAGTTTCTTTTATTTTTTTAAATGGAAGGAAAATAAAAATGGCAAAGAAGCCCATGGCATGTAGCAAAAGGCCAGAGCCTGTTCTGTTTCTGGCAGCCCAGCTCTGTGCCAAGGGAGCTGAGCTCCTGTCCCCTGCAGCAGGTCAGCATGCGGCTGCCCTGTGCTCATAGACAGATGCAGAAAAGCTCACAGTGGAGAACAAAACAGATGACAGAGAGAGATCATAACCTGTCTCCCTGATGGCTGTCCCACTGTACGCCAAGACCCAACCAAAGGCCACCAGAATGATTCCAGGCGACCCCAAGTCCCCCCCTCACTAACCTGCTCACATCCCCGCATCCCTCCAGCTCAGGCTGCCGCTCTCCCAGTGCCATCTCAACAGAAATCAGCAAAGCCACAGCAGTACTGGGGGCAGAGGGCAGAACTGTGAGACCCCAGGGACAGGCCAGTCCTGCACAGCACGTTCCCACAAGCTGGGCCAGCATCTCCACTCCAATTTCAAATGCTGGAAGATGCAACACAGCAGAAAAGCCATTTCTGTGCTACTTGCCGTAAGGATGTCCTGATATTCTATTGGTTATGGATATAGGAAATCAGCCACTCCTACAAAGAGCTGCAATAGGAAGAAGATCCAGCTGTGCCCAGATGGGAGACTGGACATTTTGTTACTTCGATGGAAATGGAAAGGGGAAAATGCTTCACTTGCCAAAGCAGTAACAGAGCAGTGCTGGGGTCTGCTAGGAGAAGTGACTCAGCCAGGGAGTTCTCAGTCATGATCACCAATGACAAAGCAGAGCTAGAGATACACCATTGGGTGGAATGGCAGAGGAGATGAGATTATTCCTGTAAGGACAGGATGACACACTAAGAATCAATGGGGCTGCTGGAAATCAAAGCAGGTGGGAGATTTGGGATGTTACTGTGAAAGCCCCAGAGACTTTTACTTGAGAAACAGCTGATTTGGGGTCCCCTGAATATAGGGACTTCTGTGCACCATGCCTTCCTGAGGTCTGAGACGTTTTTTGAAGGAAAAGCAGGAGCAGGGAGAAGTGATATTGTCCTAATAAAACTGAGATGGAAAGAACTTTGACTCCGCCCTGGCAGCTGAACTGAGCAATCTGCAAAGTCCTCTACTGTCACACATATGGCAACCACAGACCCTCAGCTTTAGCATGCCTGGGTTCAAGGTTTAGCATCTTCCATGGAAGAGCAGCATTGTTGCACAAAATGGACACTGGAGCAGGAAAACAGCATTTGGAAATGAGCCTGATGAAGGAGCCATATATAGTAAGAAATACTTTCAATAAGGACAATGAAAGGCTGTTTTTACTTCTTTCTGTGGCATAAGGTTAAGAAAGCATCGTAGAAATTGAACTGGAAAAAAACCTGCAACCTCTACGAAGAAAATATGCTATCATTTAACTTACTGTGCTAAGTGGTGAAAATGAGGGCTGCAAGAGGACAGATGCCTGCAGAAGGAAGACCAATACCCAGGACCACATGAAGGACAGTGGTCCTCACAGTCCTCCAGCTATGGAGCTGCTGGGGTTGAGCAGGGATTTCCTGTGACAATGCAGTCCCTGATCCCAAGGGCAGGTGACCAAGATTTCAGCCTTGCTCTGCTCCCAGAGAGCATTTCCCTGCTTGAATCAAGTTGAATGGAGGCTGCCTTTGTTCTCACTACACCAACTGGGACCCTGAGTGGGAAAAGAGAAATTCTGGCTCGTTGAAACACGATCTTGGTGATTTGATTTATTTGGCAGGGAGTGGATGGAGTGCTATGGAGGTTCTGCTTGCAAAGAAAAAGCTCAAATGAAATACAGAAAAGAAAAAAAAAAGAGGAGCGGGGGGAATAAAGGAAGGATGAAATTTCTTTCCTTTAGTTGGCACTGTATCTGCACAGACATCTTTGGTTGGATTTTGTGCTAGGAGAAAATTAGTTTCTGGCCTCTGATAAGCTAAAAGGCACAGCAGAAAGTTTCATCTGCAAAATGCCAGGCTCTTGTCATACTACTAAAACGCATTTTCCAATATTTGCAATATTTAAGCTAAGTTTTGAGATATGGGATGGAAGACCTGAAAGCCAAGCAGATGATCTCCACAGATCATCAGTTTTGCATCTTGCTCCTTAAGAAAAAAATAAATAAATACGGAGATTCAGTCCCAAAATTACTTCTGTAAGAACCAGGGAAGAAAAAAAAAAAAAAAGAGGAAAAAATCCCAGAATTCAGTAGTTTGAGAAGGACGAAAAGTCTCCCCGAAGCATCCCAAACACCAGCCCTGCTGCTTTCCCTGGGACATATGAAGTGATAGAAACTTTCCTTCAGGTCAGATTTTTGGCTGGCCTTGGAAGGTGCTCACCACGTGCAGAGGGCACCCAGCGGAGCACGCTCTGCACGTGAAGGGAAGCAGGGCAGGGACTGGGCATCACTCAGAGAGCGAGGCAGGGCTGGGCTGTTTCTGCCATGCAGCTCAGTGCTGTGCCAGAGAGCCCCTCCATGCCTGGGAGATGCCACCTTGATGACGTGGCAATGGCTCTGTGCTCCAAGTCACCTCCACGTTGGATGGTGATGGCACAGACAAAGCAACACCACCATTGGCACACCTCAAGCCCCTCTTACACCATTCCAGCTGCAACTCCAGCAACGAAAGGGGGAAAAAAAAAAAAGCAGCATCAACCAAAGCCCTGCTGTCACCCCAAATTAAGTCTGCAGCCCTACCGACTGCTGTCCCTCTGCCCTACAGCCTCACTATCCTCATAGCCACCCAGGCAGACTGCAAGGAGAGATGATTTAAGGTCCAGCATTACACGTAGATACATTGGACTGCCACAGCACAGAAAAAGCACGTTAATACCTAGGATGCTTCCCTCGATGGTGCCACGACATGGTACACATACATACACACACACACAGATCTACAGGTAATGCATGGGGATGGCGTGTTGGCAGTGATACAGACCTTGGCGATGGTTCGGGCTGCTGCTCTTTCCTTTAAACAGAAGCAATAGTACATTAGCATGGTGTCAGGTGGCAACAGATGTTGCTGCTTCACTGTTAAAACATAACGAAAAGACAATACCAAACAGTACAACTAAGTGGAAGTTGTGGACAGAAAAGAGGGAAAGGAGTACTTAATTCCTGGAGTTTCTGTCCTGGACAGGAGATCACTGGAGACTCACACAACCTCAGAGAAGACACATACAATGCACAGGGCTGTAAAACTGCTCCCAACCCATCCTCGTGCCTATGCATGACTCAGACACCCCAGGGCCGTGTGATGTGGGTGAGCAAAGGAGGACATCTGTGTGCTCAGAGAGCAGCTCCTTCCTTTGGAAAAGCATCTCCTCGAGTGATTTCTGCACATACGGATGGACTGGAGTGTCTCCTGTGAGCCTGGGGTACCTGCTTCTCCCTCCTGGCCAATGGGAAAAAACTGGGACTGAGGTACAGACTCCTGGCCCCAGGTCCTCCACCTCAGCCATCCTTTCTGTCATTGGCAAAGGCTCTGTGGAGGGAGTGGGGATCACAGTTCTTGCATGCAGTTTCCCACTGAGATCCCAAACCACTTGGCTGCACTGAAAAAACCATGGACCTTGAGGACAAAGTGAGGTGAACACCTGCAAAAGGATAGGGCACAACATCACAAGCCAATCTATGGCCACACTAAAAAAGTCTCCCTTTTACTGACCAACAGCTTGGTAGCATTTCCCTGCAGTACGAGGAAAACTTGTCCTGCATTCAGCTATTCACACCTTCTTTACACCAGGCTGAAAGAATGCAGCTCCAGAAGAGAGTGAGCAGGCAGTGAATGTCAGCAGTGTAAAGGTCTGCATCCCCTGGTTCCTTCCAAGCACCAGCTGGCTGCTGGGGGTGGGGGGCAAATTGGATTGAAGAGACTAAAAAAATGCCTTCATCCCCCTGCTCTGTGCTCAGCCCAGCCCCAGCCTCACACATTCACACTCAATCTGCAGTCTGACCCATCCATGGGTCTCCAGATCCCTGCACTCTGCAGGGTCACAGCCCAGGCAGGTGCTGTCCCACCCACCACTCACCAGCTCAGCATCTCTTCTCTATCCCCAAGGCTCTGCATTGCCCCTGTCACCAAATGGGGTGGCCTACCTTGCTTAAAATACATGAAACGATCCCTCCTGAGTGCAGACTGAAGCTGCAGGATGCCTGGCCTTCTGGGGCAATCGTTGCTATCTCACCAGAGCAAATTTAGCAGGCATGAAGTCGTGATTCTGACTAACTGATAGCCTCACCCAGAGGATAAGCAGAGCTGTGCTGAGCAGGATGGTTTCCAAACAGCAGGATGCTCACAGCAATGCTGCAAGTCTGACCCACCACTGCCACGTGCTGTGCTCCAGCTCAGCAGGATCTTTGATTTTTGTAACCTGTTTATGGAGCTACGGGAATCTGGGACACGGTGCTTCAGTCAGGGGAGAGAGACCAAGGGAATATCCTCTTGCTTTTTCTCACCACTAAATCCTGCCTGCTCTCAGGGAAAGATGGAGGGTAGGGAATGAATTAGCACATCGTGGGCATGAGAAATCTCCAAGGGCAGTGAGGAACAGGAAGGTCAGAGGCAAACTGAGAACACCACCTTGAGCTGACCCTCTAAAGTACCACTTTGCATTTCCAGCCAAGCGCTGTAACATTACTCCAGAGACAAATTAGGCTGAAGAAATGCATGGGCAAGCGTGGAAGAGGGGTGGGAAGGAGATCGCTGAGCAACCCGTGGGGATCAGCTGCCAACACCTCTCACATCTTCAAGGTTGTCGACACGCAAAAGGCAGGAATGGGGGGGAAAAAAAAAACAAAACAAGAAAAAAAAAAATGCAGTGAAGAAGTGTGAGCTTTCCAAGCTCTCCTAACTCTCTGTTGCTAACCTGAATGTTAGTCCCGACTTGCTCTTCAGGTTCCTCAGGAGTTCCAGCTGGTTCAAAGGTGGGATGAGTCTACAGGGAGAGAAAAAAAGAGTATTAACATTTGGGCAGAGCTGACTCCAGAGCCTCCTCTCCTGGAAGCTTTGCCTGCTGTCCCCTCCTTTCACCACAGCTCAGTGCCACTGACCCATAATGACCCATAGCAGGGTGGTAGGAAGAGACTGGGACAGCAAGAGAGAGAGAAATTGTCTGCTTCACCACACTCCTGACCATCAGAGCCTGGCAGCATTTCTGGGCAGCATGGGAGTGTTGCAGCAGGTTTGCTGGGTGTCAGGTGCAGAGATGCTCCTGTGCTGGAGGCAAATGGGGAAACTCAACCCTGCTGCTCTCAGGATGTGTGAGGTGTATGCAGAGAGCAGCCTGTGGGGAAATTGAGGCAGTGATCCAGGAAAGGCAGAGCGCTACTGGGTGGAGATGCCCAGGTTCCCCACTGCCTGCAGATGATTTTGCCCCTAGAAGAGCCGTAGCCCTGTATGATGGCTTTCTGGATCAGGAAGGAACCAGGGCTTTCTTTCTCAGGCTCACCCTATGGCTTGCTGCAAGCTCTGTTCTGGGCCACCAGCACATGCTGCTGGATGGCTACATATCATGGCTGTGCTATAGGGTGCAAAGCAAACTCAGCAGCTGTCTCCAGTGCTTTCGACAAGGATGGGGCTACAGCCCGAAGAGGCACAGCTCCCAGGAGGAGCCTATTCATTCATACTGGGAAAGGAGCCACAGGGGCTTTGATGGAAGCAGAATCTGCTCAAACTGCCCCAACCTACAGCTGAAGACTGGAAGGAAAGGGGAAGGAATAGGGCTGTTGACAGATTTTAAGCCGTTAAGAGACCAATAGGTTCACAGTTTTCCTCTAACTGAAATAAAAAACAACAAGTGGAAAAGCCTTTCCTCCACATGCTCAAATCCCACACTCAAAAACATGGCTGATCAGCAGAAGAGATTCAGCGCTCACAGAGCTGAGGCAATCAAAAAAAGTTCCAACCTTAAAGATGGAGGAAAGAGTAAAAACAGGGCTGAAAAATTTGGCTCTCCTCCGCAGTGCAGCTCTGCACACTTCCACCCAGAGGAGAGCATGTCCTGAGTAGGTGAATTAATGATCCTCCTCATTTCAGGTGTCAGGAGGAGGCTGGTCTTGGTGCATTGGAGCGGTGTGTAAGTGCTGTCACCTCCGTGCAAACCCACCACAACATTTGCAGATTGATGCCAAGACGGGAGAAGGAGGTGCATAAAAATCAAGCACAAAGCGTATTGCTAAATAAAAAATGTATTCAGCACTTAATGCTGAGTGCACAACTATTCTTCTTTAGAATCGTGGAATATCCCAAGTTGGAAGGGACCTATGAGGACCATCGAGTCCAACTCCTCCTCCTTTATGGAGTTCTCTGCTTCAAAGAGCTCCACAGGGCAACAACCCCAACTTCTCAAGCCAGGATCACAAATGCACGGCTCTGATGCAAGTCACAGAGCTGAAGACTTCATGAGCTCATCGAATGGAAGGATTTGAGGTCCCAGTTCACTGAACAGAAAGATTCAGGATCCCCCTTAACTAAATGGAGGGATTCAGGGTCTCAGGAGGACCCTTCCCCCTTGCATTAGCCCACAACCTGAGGTCTGCACTGTGCAGAATGTGACAACCTTGTGGGTCAGCAGAGATGCTTCCATGCAGAGGTGATGACATAAGCAACCACAGAGACTCACTGCTGCTGCAGTAGGTGTGGGCACGGTGCACACGTGGTGAAGAAAAGAATGCTGAGCTGAAAAGATGATTAACAAAAATGGGCACCAACTCAGTCCCATACAGACCCCAAATATGATCCAAACTGACTGCTCAGCCTAACCTGCCCTTACAAAAGCAGCCTGGGAAACTGCTCTGCATTGCATCACTTCACCAGAACGTCCAAGGGAAGCCTGCTGCCTCAGGGCTCTGTCTGCTTTTCTCTCTCTCCTCCAGGTCCTCCGTGTCACTTGGTTAACAAGGGAAGCGTGTTTTGGTGAAGGGGAGCTGGGTGAGGTCTGCACACCCCAGGAGCACACACAGCCCATACCACCACTGGAACACCCAGCTGCAAACCCATCACCTCCCAGGACCACACATAGAAACACCACACTGACTCCACTCCCCAAGCCAAAGGGAAGGTACAATTGTTTTTCCTGATAGCACAGACAACGTTCAAGCATTTGGGGACAGTGGGGACATCATGCCTCCAGCCAGAACCTCACTGAGACCCCACAACATGAGGAGGGAGGGCAGCAGCACACAGCAGAGCACAGGAGCACACACACAACACACACACAGATGGTGATGATTTGTTTGAACAGCTCCAGGATGAGCAATGAGGGAGGGGGTGATGAGGAGATGGATACCATGATGAGGACTAAAACGAGTCTCCATGCTGTGCTGCAGTTCTACAAGGAGCTTATCACACTCACCATGACTCTGTCTCCAGTTTAAGTCATTCTTCTATAACAGGGAATACTTATGAAATATGTTGTGATAAGAGCTGGAGTGGAAGCATTCTTATTTCACTTCCAGCAGTAGAAAAATACCCAGTTCTTAAAGCAGGCTGCTGTCCCACACAGCACTCAATGAGCACTCAATCACACAATTCCAATCACGGATGCAATTTGCTGTAAATTAACCACACAAAGTGGTAAGTGTGATTTAGTAAGGCAGCAAAACTCGCATCCATGAAAACTGGAACCAGGTTTGCAAATCGGGCACTAAATCACATCTGTGTTAATGCACCTAGTGAGGATTTAAACTGCTCTAAGAACAGAGCTTGGCCCACAGTCTCCAAACGTAAGCCATTAATTCCCCATCTTCAAATATTGACTTTAGTGCACCTTCAGGTACCCACCTCATATAAAATATGCCTATCATCTGAAAACCTGCTCTCTTCTGCAGAACCTGAGATAATATTGTTTGCAATAAATCTCACCCCAGCCACATACACGTCTGTTTGATTGGATTGAAAGGTCAGCTCTCAGAAGGAACAACTGGGACTAATAACTGCTTGGCTCCTGGTCAGTTACAGAAGGCAAAATAACCAAAACGTAATTATCCTGCTGAGATGGGACACTCCTTTTCCAAGCATCACACTGAATTACTGAGGGAAATCGTGAGCGATCACTTTGGCTTAGCACACTGCATTTGATATCCCATTCCCCTTTGAAAAACAGGCACAGCCACTGCTGCAATTTTATTCTGCACCACCACTGATGTGTCCCGTGGTGCCACTAACACCATTCACACCAGCAAGGGCAGCAGACTCAGAGATACCCGGGATGCACAGCTCCCACAGCACTGAGATAATACTGATGGATGGGAAAAGAGGGCTGGGGAAAGGGCAACAAACATGAGTGATGGGAGAGGAGAAATGGAAGCATGAGTGGGGAGTTGTATGATTTGGAGGAGGTTGATAAGACCATCAAGAAATTATCGTTAATAAAGCAAGCTTATCAAGCATTCTCCCATTCTCCTTCCTTAAATCATCATTTTGACACAGTTTCCCAACACTTGTACAAACCAATAGCTAAAACACATATGGAGGCACATGGAGTTAGTCAGCAGGCAGCGGGATGGGCGGTCTGGTTTGGGCTTTCACTCATTCTTTTGGAAAAAAAAAAACTGACCTTCAGAGCTTTCTGGGTTTGTTTTTTTTTTTTTAGTTAAAGGCTTTGTATATTACAGTCCCAAACGAAGAACAAGGAGTGACATGACACACGGTTCAGAGTCACATGCATGTCATACCTGGAGGCACCGTACGTTTGCGTTTGCGTGCTTTTCAAGAGTTTTCACCAAAGAAAACCAAAGGGATAAGAGAAAGGAAAAAAAAAAAAAAAAAAATGGAGGGAGGGAGAAAAGAAACAGAACAAAGAAAATTAGCACATGAACCAAGTGCACTCTGGGAGCAGGCGCGCTGGGACCAGGCTGTGGGTGAGCATCAGTGCAGGCTGAGCTCGCTCCCTGCTCCTCACATCACTGCCACCCATGAGACAGGCTGCTGGCACCTCGTTCCCAAAGCAAACGGGCACCACGGGGCAGGGAAAATGCAGGGAGATTCTGAGAGATCTTCAGTGAGGAATCCACAGCCCTCAGTGCTACCAGCCAGGGGCTCCTTGGACCAGGAGGATGGCTCCAAGGAGCTCCACTATCTACTGAAATGTGACATTTTTAGTGCAAATATATGAACATAGCTGAAAACAATATCCTGTTCTCTTGAGTGATAATAGAGTAATCTGGGGGGTTTTGTTGTTGTTTGGTTTTGGTTGTTGGGTTTTTTGTTGTTGTTGTTTTTTAATATTGGTTTCGTTTTTTATATAGGAGCCAAATGTACATTGCGGATTTGCTTTACCACATCTTGAATTTCAAAATCCAAGCTGAGATGCTCTCAGAGCCCACCCTATTTTCCCCAGCAGAGAGAAACCAGCTCTCCTGCAGTGCTCTGAGTGATGCTCTGGGCACAGGCATGCTCCTCCAAGTCATGGCTACCAATTTTCCCCATCAAACAGCCCCTCTTTTCAAAGGTGCCTTGGGAAGAGACACAAGCTCAAGTCATGGGGCTCCTGCTAGGAGGAACAAGCAGCCCAATGTTGAACAGAAAAGGTGCTAAGGCAGCAGTGACTGCAGCTCACCTCTGGCAGAGGGGATGCTGTGTCCCCCTACCCAGTTCCCAACCACAGCCTGCAGCGAAGCTGCACGCAGCAACCAACACCATGGTGCTGGGCTCAGGGTGCAGCTGTTGGTGCACACCAGCTGGTTTGGAGAAGTGGGTAGGAAGGGTAGATGGGCAGAGTGAGAGATGGAAGCGGCAGCCAGAACATACAGTTATCCCCTTTTTAAATTAGGCGACAAGTATTTTGAGTGATTTCAGTTCAACACATCCAAACCAAACTCAAAAAGAAGTTCACCACTTGCTTGGTAAAAAACAAAGAGCTGAAGCCATCAGGGGTCACCTCTCAGGTGATGGTCAGGTTACCTGTGCACAGACAGCAATTGGAGTTTTAGGGTGAAGCTGAGAGAGAAGAGAGCCCCATGCCCAAGGAAGTGCTGGATGCTCTCATCCTCGTGCCAAAGGGTGCCCCTGTATGTCTGGCTGCATGCTAAGTTTGGGATTTTCAAGAGCAGTACAACCACGGCCAAGCCCACTGAAGCCAATGTTGGCATTGTGTGCTTTGCAGAGGGCTTTGGGCCAGGTCCTGCTCCCCTCAGCAGCTGCTCCCAACCAACGCAGAGGTGGGACAGAGAGTTGGATGAGTGGGTTTTAATGCTATTGGGAAACAGTTTGGTTCTGTTTCACTGAGTTGTTGTTTTGTTTCTTTTTCTTAAAGCACGATCTTGATGTCAGTTCATAGATACCTTTAGGGAACAAACAACCAATCAGGCACACACTGGGAATGAATCCAACGACAACTTACTGACCATGACAACGTGAATTCCAACAGGCTTCTAAGATGGATTAACAGGCTGGCTAACACTTCAAACACGGACTAATGCCCGTCCTGGGAAATGCATTCGAATGGCTAAGAGGGACCAGTAACACAGAAAACACAGAGGGATTTTGCATCAGCATGGCACAACCCAGAGCTGGACAACAGCTCTGCACCACAAGGACTGGGAGCACAAGGAGCCCACCCCATCGTGCCCCAAAAAAACCTCACAAAGCTGCAGGAATATCCAACCAACACCATCCAGAGAGAGCTGGGCAGTCTCAAAACACACCAGAGAGAAATACACAGCACTGCCCAGGCAGGAAAAGGGAAGGGGAAGGAGAAAAGGAGAAAAGGGAAGAGGAAAAGGAAATTGGAACCAAGGCCAAATGCACCTGAGGACAGCGCCAGGGCAGCCCAGAGGGACAGAAGAGTGCTGAAAGGCAGAAGGACCATTAGAGCCTGGTGGAGCAGCATGAATTGCTGCACGCAGGGCAAGGCAGCATTTACCTAGGTCCGGGGCAGCTTGGAGTCTTCACACCTGGGCACGGCACTGTCACAACACAACGCAACTACCCCGGGCGTGGAGAAATAAAGGTGAAAAGAAGAGCACGTACATACACACAGAGATGAAAAGAAAAAAAAAAAATAACAGGGAAATTAAAATTGAGGCCAAAAGAAACACAAAATGAAACATAGCAAAAAAAAAAACCAAAAAAAAAACAACAAATAAACCTTGAAAGAAAAGACATATTCTGGCTTTTAAGAGATGTGGAAATCACTTTTTTGTTTTTTTTTTCTTTTTTAAATTTAAACAAATAAAAAGTTTAAATGAATAACAACTTAAATGAACAATAAAACTCTACATCCAGGTAACAAACATGGAAACATTGGCACCACGAGGCAGGCAGCACAAGGAGGAAGTACCTGTACATGGGGACGGTGACGGTGCGCTCGTAGTACTGCCACGTGGAGTGCAGGTCTGTGCGGGACAGGTTGGTGGCATAGAACCTCCATGCAGCCTGGGAGGAGAAAGGGTGGGTTGAAGATACAGGCTGAGCTTCATAAACTTCTACCAACACCAATGCTCTGCTATCTGTGGGTCTGACTTTTTGCCTTCGCCTTGATATGTGACAGATTTGGGGCGCCACCATGATGCCACCGACCCATTTGGCGTGTGACACATTTGGGGTGCGACCATAGTGCCAACGATTTACTTGACATGTGACACATTTGGGGTGCTACCATCATGCCACCAATCCATCTAGCATGTGATACGTTTGGGGTGTGACCATAGTGCCAATGAGCCATTTGACACATGACACATTTGGGGTGCTACCACGATGCCACTGATCTAAAGATGCTGCAGGTACCAGGCACTCGCTGTCAGGAGCACTACTGCTGTGCATTGGGGAGCCACAAAATTTGGAGAGAAGGGAACAGAGGAGTGTAAAACCACTCTTCAAGCTATCCGCCAAGGCCAGCCTTCTGTGCAGACATCTGTTAGCATGAAGAAAACGCTCCCAATTGTAACTTGGTATCAGTATCAATATTCTCTTCGAAAAAAATATATAATTGGTGAAACAGACTGTCCTAGTGTATTTGTCTCACTGTGCTGGGCTCAGTTTCGTTCCTTTTCTCCCCCAAACTGCCTTTCACATATGCTGCATCCCTATGGCTGCCTTCCTGGCATTTGTTCCCAGAGAAGCCCAGCCACCAGCTGCTGTCTCACACTTCAAACATGCAGCTCTGTTTTTCTCCTCCCCTGCTCCTGGAAGTCCATTTAGACCTCAACATCAGGAGGATGCAGCCCTGAGGCTCCCAGATCCTAACCTGAATCAGGCCTGCTGCTGGGTTGCGTCTCTTCTCAAAGTGCTTTTGCCGATGCTGCTCCTGAACCTTCAGAGCAAAACCCGAACCTAAAATGCCCTGGGGAAAAGAATGAAATTGTGCAGTTAGCGGGTGTTAGACAAGCTTTAAGAGGCTGCAGCCAGCTTTCCTTCCAAAGCTTTGTTCTATCTCATTTTTGCTTCAAATGCATCAGGAAAGGAGCAAGGAGCCCTCAACCAAGGCAGTCCCAGATGTGGGCTTTGCTGGTGCTTGCTGCTTTGGTAAAAGCAGCTGATAAAATACAAAACATCCACATCACACAAGCATGCAGCAAATCATTCCTATGGGGGAAAAAATCAGACCCGTACAACAGTGCAATAGGGAGCAGGGTGATGTACTGAAATGGCACAGCCACCCCTAGGAACAGCAACAGGAATATGATTTCACTCCAATAAACATTTTCCATCTCATTTGTGAATAACTACACCCACATTTGCCATCCTGTTTGCTCATATGCACCATGGCTGTCCACACAGGGTGGATTTTTTTATTTTTTTTTTTTTATTCAGAAGCAGCCACGCAGTTGAAGCCAGGAGTTCTTCAGGCACAAGAAGCCACAGGTTGGCCCTAAGGTAATTACTCAGCTCCCCCACTGCCCACCCAGCCCAGCCCACACTCACGGCAGGGAGAGCAAAGAAGGAAACACCAATGAGTGTGAAGGTTGCAGCCAGCAGTCGCCCATTCCAGGTTTGTGGGTACTTGTCCCCATAGCCGATGGTGGTCAGGGTGATCTGCAAGAGAACCCCAACCCTCAGTCACATAGCTTTCTACTGGAAATCACATGGCTTGAGTTGGAAGAGACCTTAAAGTCCACCCAGCTCCAACCACTACCTTGAACAGGAACACCTCCCATAGACCAGGCTGTACAGGGTCCATTCATGGCTGTGGGCACCTCCAGGGATGGGGCACCCAAAGCTCTCTGGGCAGCAGTGCCAGAGCCACACCACACTCTGTGTAAAGAATCTTCTTCTGCCATTTGATCCAAACCTCCTCTATTCTAGTTTAAAACCATCCCCCCACACCTTGTCCTAACAGTATCTCCCCATGTAAAAACTGCTCTCCATCATTTTTTAATAAGTCCTGAAATAAAATAATAAAACAATAAGTACTAAAATAAAATACTAAAATAATAATAAAATAAAGTAAAGCAATGTCACCAAAATTCCCTTAGCAGATGGTGGGGAGCAGACAAGCTTGGGGGCCATCCTGCTTTCAGCACATCTCAAAAGAAACCAGGGTTATTTGCACACATCAGGAGCTGATGCTGTTTACTGCCCATTTTCCCAGCAGTGCTTATTAGCCAGTCTCCCCTCCTTCTTAAAAACTGCACATTAGCCTGACAGGCTGCTTTGTACAAGCTAATTTAGAGGTATTTTTCCCCTCCTCAGTGTTAATGTAATGCACCAAGAGAGGCTGGCAAGCTGTTCCGTGTGTTTTGGGGAAGGAGCTGAGAGATCCGCTGGAAACAAATAACCACTGAGCTTCAAACTGCAGCAAAAGGTGATTTTTCCTGCTTCTGTCCATGAACCTCACAAATGGAGAACGCTGGGCACTGCATCGAGAATTGAGGAAAAGTTTGGAGAGCCTGGGACACACAGGACAGGGAGGACTGGCACGATGGGGACATCCTCATGGAGCCTTCTGCCCAAAGGACACAAGGTCCCTGACCCACAGCCCCAAGGACAGAGCTGTCTCCAGGGGTGATGGAGCCCTGATATAACTGACATGCTGTTGGAAACCTAACGCCTTCAGCCTGGAGCAAAACTGTTTTAATCAAATGGAAGCCCAATCCCAAAGCACCGTTTAATAGCACCCACTAAAAGCCCTATCAATTAGCTGCCATTTTGACAAAGCATTTAGTAAAATGCGTCTACATGGCTATTCTGTGCTGAAGCAACATTCGCTCCTTAATCACTGCAAGGTTGGGTTATAATTTCTTTACAATTCATGGAGACAACTGCAAGGATTTGGAGCCACTGGGATGAAATCAGGATACAAGCTCCTAAAACCGACAGCTGATTTGTTCTGCTCATTTCTTAGCATGTCTGTACTGGATGTGTGAGCCAGTCAACGACAAGATCTGCTCGTTTTAATGAGGCTGAAATGTCACTGTCAGATGGACAGGAGCAACACCACGTGGTGCAACAACACATCCTGAAATGGGGAATGAGGTGGGAAGCTCTGCATGTGGCTCTCCAGCCTGGGAAGGGATGGCTCTGCCCATGGCTTTCCTCATGCTGAGCTCTGATCTGGGCCGTCAGCTTTCCCCCATTGTTTATTTCCTAGTTATGTCAAATGGGGCTTTGTTTTTATTTTCTGTCATAACCAAGGGGCTTGAAAAGCAATTCACTGCCTTAGCAGCGTTTCATTCCCTTTATTGAAGAAGAGGAGCTGCTTGATCAGCCGATTCCTCCCCAAGCCTGTTATTGGGATTTGATCAGACCTGGGATTTTCATTACATGCTTTGTAATCAAGGCCAAACCAGCGCTGCAGTGCCAGAGCAGAAGAACAATAATGCAAGGAGATTAGAATGTCATTAATTCTCCCTTTGTTAATCAAGTAATCCAATAATTCCCACGCACACACGGAGCAAACTGAAAGTATTGCTCTTTCCTCTTTTGTCAGCAAAGATTTGCAGAGGGAGTGCTTTCAGCACTGAAGTTTTCCTGGTACTTAGAATGCATTAATTATATGAAATATAGTCCGGTGCTTTTAACAGCTCGAGTATGATGATAAATGATGGAAAGGTGGCAATACTTGTCACAGTGATGACCACGGGGCTGTTATTAGGTATGCCACAATGGAGCCAAGTCCCACTGCTGAGCTCCCTCTTGCTGTGCTGCCCCAGATAGCTCAACAAATGCAATCCCATAGCATCTCCTACAAGCCTTATTTAAGAAATCCAGCTAAATGGAATAGCCTGAAGCCATTTAATAAAAATGTTAACTAAGCAGTCTGTAAGCTGATTCCTCAATAAGTGATAGAAGATGGGGGGTTAATGGACATTTTATTTTAATAACCAGCAGCTGCTCTACAAAAATTACTTACCAGACCCCACCAGAGTGCATCTGCGTATGTATCAAAGTGCTCATTTTCTCCTTTCTCGGCCAAGTATACCAGGAAAGAGGCCAGGATGAGGCAGAGGAAGCCAATATACCAGGCAGTAATCAGCTCCTGCAAGATCATTAAGGGACAGAATAGAATAATTGCAATCCTGGTGTGCATCTCCGAAAGCTGAGCCGCTTGCTTGCGGTTGGCCTCAGAGCTGAACTTGCTCTGCATTTGTGCATGTTTAGGCTTTGGGTTTCGGCTGGAGATCAGAAGTGCTGATTTTCAATGCAGTGCAGAGAGGGGACATCTGAGATGGGCCCACGTGTTAGTGATGCCCTGCAGCACTCACAGGATGACCCTCACCCTGCAGAGCACATCACCTTAAACACCTCAGCAAGTGGAAAGGGAGCAGTCATAGCTCCAGTATTTAAAGATGTGGAACAGAAATGAAAACATAATTACTTCTCCAGCCCACACATAAGCTAAAACTGAAACACGAGCCCCCAAATCCGCTGGCTAATTGCAAACTCTATGAAACAAGCTCAGTGTGCAGGTGGTCACTGTGTTCAAGGTATTCCCTGCAAACATCCCAACATCCCTCCCATTTCTGTTCTGCTGGCTGGAGGGCTCCACGGCACCTTGCATTCTACATGTCACCACCCAGCGAGTGCCCCCTCCATCCTCCCAAGCCTGGGAGATGTTTTCGGTGGCGAACCAAACCTAGGCAATGAAAAGAGTGGCTCCACATCCTCTCTTGGGGCTCACTCACCTTGCTGTGCGCGTAAACCACGGAGCCCAACAGCTTCCAGGTGCCACCCCGCCGGTCCATGCGGATCATGCGCAGGATCTGCAGGAAGCGCAAGCTCCTGAGCGCCGAGGTGGCAAAGACGTTGCCCTGGGAGCCCGCTGCCAGCACGGCAATGGACGCGATCAGCACCATGATGTCTGCATGAACAAAGGGCATTGAAAGCTGGAGACGTGCTGCCGGAGCACCACCAAAGGGGTTGGCACTCCCACCGCCACTGGCAGCAGAAGGATGCGTGTGGAAGTGGTATCGTAATACCTGGTGCCAACGGGATACAGCAGAAGACTTAACTGGACAAAAGGAGCAACTACAAACCCGATAGGAATATTTTAGTTTTCTTCTCCACACTCATCGTTCCCAAGAAAATGTGTTTGATATCACCTGACTGCATTCTGATCCAAGGCTAAGTCCTTGCCAGGCCCTTTTTTAGCTGCTGTGACACCGTGCTGCCCAGAGGCGCGAGCTCCCCTGTCTAAACACCAGAGGTTCACCATAACAACTCCAGGGTGCTTGAGGAAAGAGCAAGAGTCTAAGAAAAGAAGTCATATGCTATAAATCCCAAACCCGAGGATCACAGAAGCACAGGTTGGCTTGGGTTGAAAGAGAACTCAAGGACCATCTAGTTCCAGCCCCCTGCCATGGACAGGGTTGCCAAATCAGGCACTAGGTCAGGTTGCCCAGGGCTTCATCCGATCTGGCCTTGAGCACCTTCAGGGATGGGGCAGGAATCCTGAAACCCTCCCTCTTTCTTGTTTTTCTATGCAATTTTTATGAATGATTTTCTGTGCAATAAGCTAAAATCCCATGCGTGACCCTTGCTAGTTTCTGGACACCTGAAATCAGGCTCCATGGGGCACAGCATGGCTCACCTGCCACTCCTGACCCCAAACAAAGCACCCACTGCGCTCGGATGGCCCTCTGCACAACAGGAGCACCGAGTGCTTTACAAGCAGGAATTAAGTCTCACAATCCCCTTGTGATGCAGCTCCTCAGCACCCAGGAAGGCAAAATGAGGCACGGAGTGAGCAAATTGATGGAGAGGTTGGGCAGGGACCTCAGCTCCTCCCTTCCCTTCTCTAGGTGAGTAACAATCCCCAAACTGCAAGCAAGAAATTGCAGCACTGTGCAAGCAGGCTCTTCAATAGCCATCTTAGGTTGGGAAACCCCATGCAGGAGGCAGGTCTTACCGATGACACAGAAAGGCTTGCGGGCAAATTTCAACCTTCCTCTCCAGCCCCGGTACCGACAGCAGCAGCCGGCTGCCCAGATCCGCACAAAATACTCCACCCCAAACACCACGATGGTGACAATTTCCTGGGGGAGACAACATGCCATCAGCCTAGAAGGAAACATGGTGAGCATGCTCCAGAATGAGAGATCAAGTCCAACAGCCTAAACCCTGCTCTCCTACGCAATGCAGAGTTGCGCCACGGGTCCATACGGTGGAAAGCCCTATTCTGAGTGATGCTCAGACCTTTGCTGCTGGGTTTTCCCTTTCCTGGGCAGGGGATGAGAAAGAACAAAGCAAAAACAACGGAAAAAGTTCAGGAAGAAGGTTTAGAATATTACGTCAGAGGAAATATTGTGCTCAGATTACTCCTGAGTGCCCTGATACAGATTTCTCCTTTCCTTATTGTGGGTCACAACAGACACTGACTCACAAGTGATGGTTCATGTTCTTGCCTGAGTTAAATACCCCCAAACTGAGGGGTAGGTGCTTTTCTTGTGTATTTTTAACTTTATTTTGATGTGATATTGCTCACTTCATTTGCAAATCCCAACTCACCAGAATATAAAGGGCCCCTTCAGAGCTGTTCTGATACTCATCGATGGTTGAGAAGACAGACAGCACCAGGCAGGAGAAAACAAGTAGAAAACTACAGGATACAAAAAAATAAAAACAAAAAAAATACAGAGGGACAGAACATCAGTCTTCAGAGCAAGAACTTTTCACACTCGGTCACACGTTCTGACATTTACACACAGGAGCATTCACCACGCTGCTGCTCTAACACTGTCCCTTTACAAGGATACCTCTAACTGGTGATGAGGAGATAAGAAGTGACAGCAACGAGGCCACCAGACCCATGCAATCACACTTGGGATCACTCTGCCGATCAGTCGCAGGGCTCACATTTAACACTGGAGGAGAACCAGCCAGCAAAAGGGAACCTGGATCCCCGATTCTATGAACAGGAAGGGTTGGGTGCAGAAGAACCCACTGGACCGGTCCCAGTTTGGCCAGTGCCAAGACACCTCCATTCCCAGCATGTGGCTGCGACAGCCTCTGAGATCACTTCCATGTTATGTCAGCTCCAACAAACATGGAAACACTCCTTTGCTACATCCTCACTGCCAGAGAAGCTTGGTAACTCTTCAGATTCCATTCCACCAGCTGCTTTCCCAGCATCCCTCGTCCACAGATTACCAAGATTGGGATTTAACAGAGATGGGATTTGGGTTTTGCGTGGTGCTGTGTGAAGCCAAGAGGTGAACACAATGATCCCTATGGGTCCCTTCCAACTTGGGATATTCTACAGTTCTATGATAAAACGCACGCAGAGGCTGTCCCCACCAAGCGTCCCCTCCACATGAGCACTGGGTGCACTAATGCCAATCCAAAGGCACTGATGGGTGGCAGCAGCTCCACTCTCTTCTGATGTTTGATGCCAGCTCTGCAACCGTGGAGGTGTCCTGGCACCTGCTTGTGGCCGGAGAAACCCCCACCAACCTGCCATGCCTGCTGCTTACTCAAACAAAAGAAGGGAAATTAATTTGCTGCAGATCAATTTACTGAAACAATGAAGTAGGCCAGCACGGGGAGGAACTAAAAGCTGCATTCTTTCAAAGCATTAAATAATTCATCTGTCTGGCTTTGTCTCACATTCCTACAAACTGACTTTCAAATATTTATAAGGCACAGTCGGGCTGTAAGGTACAGCTGCTTGGTGCTGTGTAAAGAGAGGCACTGCAGGGCTGTGCCTGCGGCTTCTCAAGGGCCATTAACATCACAGTGCTCAGGTATAGAGGGGGGATTGGCAGTATTTATTCTGACCACAGGCAGTGCTGAGTCTGCTGGAGGGAAGGGACCTTCAGAGCCACTCCACAAGGCCAGCAGCGAGTCCCATTCAGCACAGAACAGCTCAGGACAATCCCCTCATTTCTCCCTTTCTGGTACTCGGGGACCTGGAACAATCCCAAAAAGCAAGGAGTTGCCCCCTGTAATCCCACTCACCATCACTCTCACCTGACGTGGTTTTTGCAGGCTGTGCAGTGAGAGGGAGCTGCAAATGGGTCAGGCAGCCCCGCTCCTGGGGTGGCCCAGATTTTGGTGCACACTCCCACGCCAGAGTGAGAAACAAATGAATAATCGATGAAAGAAGAAAGAGAAGAGGGGGAAAAAATAGATCATGGGAAAGGATGGGGGAAAAAGAAAATCCTACATGTTCTGATTGAAGAAATAGGGCGTGGGTTGTGTTTCTGGGACTGAATATCACAATAAAATGCTCAGACAGGTGCTGAAAGCCAAGTGCTGGCATCAGAGCAGACATGCACACCTTGTTTACTAAGGTGGATGCTTCAGATGGATCCGGAATGAAGCCACGCTGAAACAATGAGTCCTGCTGGGGATGAATGCCAGGAGAAAGAGGAGTCCTGCATGTTACCTCTGTCATTAGAAATGTATTGATAGGGCAAAAAAAAAAAAAAAAAAAAGAAAGGAAGGAAAAGACATTGCTCTATCATTTCAACATGAGCTGAAAGCATTACCCAATAGATAAGGCTCTTTGTACAGATGTGGTCCAACATGCCTTCTGGTGAACATCTTCCTCGTGCCCTTTGCAAGCTGTGGCTGTGCAGGGTGAGCCAGAGCTGCTCCATGGGCAAAACCCCATAGGGCAGCAGCTCCCATCCCTCTGCTCTGTTGCCCCACAGGGATGCTCAGCCAGCAGTTGAGGAATGGTCCTGCCACCGTAGGATGTGGGCACTTCACTAGCATACCAAAATAGTTCCATGGTGATGCACGGCTGCTCTGCTCAAATCCAAGGTTCCCAAACCTCCAGGAGGCTGAAAAGTAGACTCTGAGAATGAAACATTTTTTCCACTGGATTCATGCAGTTCAGCGCAGCTGCTGAAAGGCTCTGAAGGCTCTGCTGCTTCCCTGTTTCCATGGGATGGAAGGTGAAAGCTGAGCCATATCTGTGCCAAGGTGGAGAGCACCCTCTGAGCTCCCATGGAGGGCAGGCAGTGGGAAATTGACTCTGCTTTCATTACATCTAATCCACCCGGACAGTGCAGGACAGGGCTCCAGCTCATAATGGACAGCAAGGGAAAGGGAAACAGGCCAATAAACGGCACAGAGGTTGGGATGAATCTAATTTTTAAAGCTACATATCTAATCAAAGCAAATTATGTCTGCAGCCTGACTCTGGGTAATGTTAATGTGCAATAAGGAACGTTAATTATGTCCCATCTAATGATTTTTACATTAAAGATGCCAATTCTGCTTACAGCTGGGCAGAAGACAATATCCTCCCCCCAGGCAGACAGGAGCTGGGCCCCACGCAGCAGAGCTGGCAACAACCTCCCCAAACTGGGCCAGGATGCAAATGACAGCGAGTGCTGCTGCACCTCCATCCCTTCCACGGGTGACAGCAGGGACAGAGCTGGCAGCAGCCTGCGAGCTGCTGGGGACAGACACTTCTTGAGTTGCTCCCACCTCTGTGCTCAGCCAAGACTCAGCTGTGCAAATCTGATGGCTGCAAACAGCTGAAAAACCCAAAGTCCTCCAAAGTTTGCCTTCCTGTCCAAAGGTTCATAGAATGGCTTGGGTTGGAAGGGATCTCGAGGATTATGAAGCTCCAACCCCCCCACTTCAGGCACGGACTCCAACCTCTGTATCTAATAGCAGACCAGGCTGCCCAGGACCCCATCCAACCTGGCCTCTAACACCTCCAGGGGCATCCACAGCCCCTCTGGGCAGCTGTTCCAGCACCTCACCACTCTCTCAGTTAAGACAAGTTATGTCAACATAAAACACCCATGGCAAGCTTCTTATTCTGGATTATCAATCTTGGCACGAAACCTCCATATCCAGATTTCATCTCCACTGCATTTCATATTAGCAGTAGAAGAAGAAATGAGTGAGCTCCCGCTCCGTTAAACAAATAAGGAAGCAAATAATGAAATAAAACGACTTGAAACGTGAAAGGCATATTTTTTCCCCCTCTGTCTCCTTTTGGTAAAAGTAAATAACAGAATCCTTATAAACCTTTTCAGATTATTAATCTCATTTGCCTTCTAAAAGACACTCCCTTGGAACCTGCACACCCATTTACATGGAGCTCCAATGGGAACAGCAGCAGTGGGATGCCAGGATGTGTCAGGGATGGATGTAATGCAAGGAGGTGGCACGAGGCAATGGGCTCATTCCATGCTTTACTGCCTTCCCATGGAAGTGGGGAAGGAATTAATGATTTGCTTAATTAGAACAAAGCTGAAAAGGAGGGAGCATTTTACTCCAGGCATTTGAGAGCCACACAATAGAAAATAACTCAAAACACTTGCAAATGACTTTGGGGACATAAATAAGGCATTGATAATTGTGCTAAAATAAAACCAAAATGCTTATGGTCAATCCAGCTGTAATCCCAGCAATATCCATTTGCAGTGGTCTCTGTAAGATGTTGGCTTTCAAGTTTCTGAGACTCCGGTGTAAATCAGAGGCCTCGAAATGCAGCAATGACAATAAACCAGGGTGAAAAAAACAACAAACGAGGATAAACAGACTGTAAAAAGCCTTTCAGCACTCAGAACAGGAGTACTTACAGCTAAATTTGAATCTCCACTGAATCAGAAGCAGAACTCTGACCACGCTGTCCAAGGGCTTATGATGATGCACGTTATCCCTGCCCTACCAAGAGCTTCCATCATTGTTTTTCACATAAGGAATCCCACGGCCCAGCTACACATTTACAAGGCTCAACACAAATCTCAATACCCCACTCCAAGTTTCCACATCTCTTACCCTCAGCCAAAACCATCACCCAAGGTGACTTCTATCGCTAGCAAAGCTGTGTGACAGCAATATGGCAAAATAAGAGATGGGTGTTTTCCAGTAGATTGAGGTTTTTTTTACGATCTTCTCCAATATGCCTGCACAGCTACAGCCTGGGGAAATGAGGGCAAATAAGGTTTCCTTTGCAATGGAGATCATTTTCTGTTTTTATAGGCAGATGAAGAACACTGCAAATGTTCTTGTTTGTAATGCAAAGAGCAGGAACGGCCTCATCTGCCTCAACCCCCCAAATCCTTGACTTATGCACAGCAGGAATTTGAGCAGAAAGGGATTTTGCACAGCAACAAGGTTGTATGTATGGATGTATTACAACCAAGATTGACCATAGAATCATACCATCATTAAGGCAGGAAAAGACCACTAAGATCACAGAGTCCAACCATCAACCCATCACACCATGTCCACTAACCACATCTCCACAGTTCTTGTGCACTGAAGAGTTTGAACACATAAGAGCTTTCCCAGATGGAATCCTTAAAGAACAAATGCCAGCTGGAAAAGACCAGCAATAGAGACCAGGAACTGAACGTTTACAGCAGGAGAAAGGGTTACATTCCAGCAATCAGCAGCCTGTTTTATAGACTTGCCTGCCCCTAATTACTTAACTTACTCAAGGCGTCTAAAACTCATCATAAAGCCGCGTTGCTAATAACGAACGCACACCAAGATCGAGCTAAAACGTTCTTTTCTGTCCTCCTCCAGCATGAATCACTGGGAGATGTTTGTCTGTACGTCCTCCCCACGCCGTGCTGCAGCCTCAGAGAGGTCAGAGGCCTGGAGGAGAACCCAAAGCATTCATCCATCAGTGCCCCTGCCCACGGGCTCTGCGCTGCAGGGCTGAGATCTGCTGCAAAAACCAGGTGGGGAGAAATACAGCTCACAGGACAGACCCTAAAGGCCATGGTGCAATTATGGTCCGTTCAGAGGTAAATTAAGAGGATAAGATTTCGGACACTGGAGTAATTCTTAAAATGCTTGTGCAGGCATTTACTCAGGGCACGTTCATTGATCTTAACGCGAGGGAAAGTTGCTGTCTCATGCAATAGCAGTATTATTCAGATTGAAATCTGAGCACTGCCTGTGCTTCATCCCACAGGGTATTCCCCGAAAAGAATCTCTGCTTCCTCTCCACCTCTGAGAAATTATTAGTAGTAAGTACAGGCACACAAGCCTTCCAAATTTAACCTTTATCGGTATACAAAGATCAAGTTCTCTCTCCATCTTAAGAGCAAAGCCCTGCTTTTCAGCAATACCTCCAAGGAAAAAAGAAAAAAAAAGAAATAAATTTAAAAACCTAAGGGCTATGCTGCATGATCTGAGCACGAAGGCATTAAAAAAATCCTCTTGCTGACTTGGGCAAGTCACTTGACCTGACTTAACTGTGCTCTCAAATTGGGTTAAAAGCAAGATGTCCCTGCAAAATGTAATGCTGCATCTCATCTAAACATTCCTCGAGGGAATGGGATATACAGAAATAGGCTCTGGTCTAATTGCAGATAGGAAGATTGTCTTCAAAATGTGCAGGGCTGGTTCCTGCTGCAGACAGGAATAGTAGCCAGCTTTCCAAAGGTCTGTCCCAGAATCAGCTATTCAGCTCGAGCCTGAGGTTCCCTGCACACCAAGGACAAGCCACACTTCTCTGAGCATCCTTAGCTTTGTTTCCCTGTTTCTGCCTTTGCACTGCTTTCATGGCCACAAGAATTAAAGCACCTCAATGCTGAGCATCCTCACAGCCCCACAGGGAGCTGCAGGCACAGCTGCAGGACCAGCTCCACAGCAACATCCCTGTGCAGCCTTTACCATCTCACTTTCACCATGCCCCAAACCCATGGTTTATGCTTTCCCAGAGATGGGACCACAGAGCTGTGCTCTTGGGCTCCCTTTCCAACGTGATCACCAACAACGAAGGACAGGCTAAGATTTCAATGCCTGCTGAGGGCAGGTGGCCCAGGTCTGGCCCCCATTTTGTACACTGATAACGAAGACAAGAGAGCAGGGTCTTGGAGCAAGAGACTCATGGGTAGAGCCAAAGCAGGAAACATGTGCGTTACCAGAGCACTGCTAATTTCACTTGCTCATCAGTTTTAATTAACAGACTTGCACAGTATGTGCAATATGGCTTAGAGCTGGTGATCTCCCCACCTGCTCAATTTGCCTGCCCTCAGCCGGCAGATAGAGGCAGAGGGATCAGAACACCCCTTTTTCCTTAGCATGAAGCCTCCTGTAAAATTTAACCACGCCACACTCTGGCACTTTTACAACCTTCTATGCTCCTGGTTAAGTGTTACAAGGCCAGGTGATATGCATTGCTACCCATGTTCAGCACGAGGGATTCACCAAAACATGCAGCATCAGTGCAATAACAACAGGGCAGCACACCCCCTCCCCATCCCTGCAGTGCAGATGCTTGCAGGCCAGCAATCTGCTTTCATCCCATTTAGGGTCACTCTTCCTGAGCCCTGAGCTCAGCACTCTCTGCTACTCGCATCCCTCCACCAGCCCCAGCACCACCCAGTCGTATGAAAAGAGTTCTCTATTTTTATCCCAGTTCCTAAGGCAATGAGGCTCATGTGATTGCCCTGTCTGGCTGCTCCCCTAATATCTGGCCATGTTGGCCAATTTTCATCCAATTTGCCAAAGCACAGAGAGCCTTCCTCTCTGATGGGCAGCAGCAAGGAGGAGGATGCATGGGCTCAGCAAACCTGCAGAGCCCAGTCCAGCAAATAAGGGGTTTGTTCCCTCTTCTTATTTCCCAGCACCAGTAACACAACAATAAATAGCAAGCTGCAAGAGGCAGATGATCGTGTGGTGAAAGGTAGAAAACATCTAAAAATGATTTAAAGCAGGGAGGAGAACAGGAAGAGAGGACTGCAGATGATGTTCCCCGAGGAGGAGGAGCTCAGCTGGTGGAAGGCAGCAGGAACAGGAGATGTTTTCCTGCCTGCCCTGCAGCTCACTGCTTGGGGTGATGCTCGGGTGCTGCTCCCTGCCTGCACAAGTCTCCAGGATGTGGGGATCCTGCCAGCTCCATTTCAGGATGCTGGAAACAAGTCCAGCACTGCAAGGACCTGACCCAGGGTCTTTAAAGCTCCCAAATAACAGGGATACAGGGCATAGACACATTAAAGCCGAAGAGGATTATCTAGCTGCCATTTCAACACACTGGTAAATCAAAGTCGATGGAAGCCATATGCTCTGCTGGGAAGCATCCATCTCGTTGCCAAGGAAACATCCTTCCCATTTAAAATGGCAGGCAAAGGCTTGTGAAAACCTGCTTTCACCCGTTTCTCTAGGCACGAGCAGATCCCCAGGCAGCTCCTGCAGCACTGTGTGGATGGCTGCTCCTGGGAGCTCAGCAGCTCAGGGATGGTGCAGAGGGAATCAGCCCTGGCCTGACAGCAGTGGGGCCCCATTTCCAACTCATTCCCATCATGTATTCCTTGGGAATAACAGGGAATTGCCTGCCTGGGTCCAATCAAACAGTGCTGCTCAGGGATGCTGCACAGGCAGAGGGGCAAAGCACTGCTCAAACAAGAGAAAAACAAATAAGAGAGAGAGACACGGGCTGGGCTGCTGCAGCTCCAAGCCAACCTCTTCCAAAGCAGTAGGTACCATCCAACTTCCCACAAGCAGCAGGCAAAAATCTGACCCTGGAAAAGATAGAACTCCACAGGCAGTGCTCTCAGAGACAGTGAGAAACCCATACAAGTTGGCTTTGATTGAGACAGAAGATACAGATTAGTTACCAAAGGGACTTTGTGACAGAGAACTGTACATTGTTTTGGAAAGATGGTGCTTCTACACAGCTACTTCCAACCTCAGCCTCTCCAGATGTCTTTTCTGTAAAATGCTCTTCCATTTATTGCAAGTCTCACAAGTAGATGAAGTCAACTCCTAAAGTAGGGAAACAACTATTTTCTCTTCTGATAAATAGCTGCGTTCTAACAAACTTGGAGATGCATAACAGAGACATTATTTAATAATTCAAAGCCAAGGCCTGGCAGAACAAGGATGCACGCTGAAGTCTCCTTGTCTGTGTAGGAAGTGATCGCTGCTGCTGGAGGAGGGAGAGGCCATGGTGACAGCACGGGGTGCTGAGCTCTGCTGCAGGGATCTTGTCTGTGGTGTGGAATTCCTCCACACTTGGGCTCCCAAATGTGGATGATTCTCCCTAGCACACAGCTAAGATTAAGCCCACATGTAAATCCAAACATGCCCGCAGCCTCATAAATCCTCCTGGAGGAGCACAAGGCCAGCACAAAGCACACCAGCATGCAAAGTCCGCACGGATCAGAGCCAACAACAGCATCACACAACAGCTCAAAAGCAGAACAACATCCTGCAGCACGACACCAGGGCACGGCCAACACCATGCAGAGGTGCAAGTCACCCCGTACAATGCCTCCAGGCGTTTGCTACAACGCTCCATCCCCTAAACCCAACAGCTTGTGAGCAGCACACTGCTCCACCATCAGGGCATGCTGCTCCTGCCCGAGCTGGGGATGATTCACCTTCACTTGGTGGCATTGCTGCATGACCATCAGCCAGCCCCAAAACACACTGGGGCCATCTGAGAACTGTGTCACCATCAGTATCAAATGGCCTTTTTGTGGTCCTGGATGCTCCTCCCCTGCTGCCTTGGCTCAGAGCCTCACGAGCGGTCTGTGCTGTGTGTAGAGGACACCAGCAACGATGAAAAGCAATGAATGGATAACAGCCAGGTAGTATTTTGAGTCACAGCCTCATCAGCCTGCTGCAAACAGAGCAGGAGCAGCTCTCCGTCCTGGTTGTGTAACCCAGCCTCGCAGGACGCTCCCCATAATTACAGGGCCTTTCCCTGCAGTCCCACAGGGGCCATATTCAGCATTCATCAGAGGATGCTCAGAGTTTCGCTTCCTCTCTAGTACATTTTTTTCAGTCTTCCCTAGAAACAGGGAAAGGAAGCAGGCAGAAAAAAAAAAAAAAAAAAGATTTAATTAACTTTTATTTAATTTCTGCTGCGCTTTCAGAAATGAAAAATAACGGAGCTGCCCCAGCAGGTCTGAGCTGGGCCAGCACCACGATGGCTGCACCAACCCCCTGGTTTTGTCCCCACCCAAAAGGGCTGAGAGCACAGTGTGGGCTCAGGCTCAACTCCAGCTCTTTCTGACCCACATCACACCAAGATACGGCTGTGGGAAAGATGGGCACTCCTGGCCACGGGTGGAGCTGCCAACCCATTGACTCAATGAGTTTCCCTTGGATGCTTTTAATAATATCCATTCTTGCAGCAAGAGCCAAAAAAGCAAGGTTGGGTAGGAATGCAGCCTGTTTGGGGGGTTCAGCATATTTCAGCTTCTCTGCAGAGAGCTGGGGCTCAGCTTATTTCCACTCTGCAGAGGGTTCACAAAGGAAGGTGGCAAAAATGGCCAACTGGATGAAATGCTTCCCATGTAGCCAAGGTCCTGAGTGAGGATGGATGGAGCCAAGGTAGTGCCAGCTTCCCAGGTTTGGCCATTGCAAAGCACAGAGCAAGAATTTGAGCCTGGGACATGTTTCACCCACTTGTATGTGCCTATGTCCCCATCAATGATCTTAAAGGTCATTTCCAGCCTTAATGATTCTACGAAGCCACTGCTGGCCTACAACCACATCCCAAGCCCTGCATGCTGTTATCTTTCCTGGCTCAGATGCTGCAACTACTGATGTGCAGTGAGCCCAGGGCCACCCAGCATCACTCATGATGCTCCCAGCATCCACCAGTGATCAGAGCTCAGCTCATGGAGGCTTCACATTAGATCTGATTTCTATTGCAGAAGGGAAAAACAGCAGCAACAAAAGCTCAGTGCAGGAATCCTTCTTTCCCCTTATTAGCTGGCATGTTAAGAAAGGAGCAGCCAAATAAGAATTACATTAAAAACATCTAGATTCTAAAGTGAAAAATGTGAAAAGGGAAAAAAAAAAAAAGAGTGCCAAATTCTAAATGGCTGCATATCATGTCTGAGACATGACAGAAAATTTCCCAATCTCTTTCTCTCTACAAAATTTTTCCTTTTTAATAGAAAATGCCACAACTGAAAAAACACCACCAACCAAACAAAAACAGACCAGGAGCCCCCAGGACCAAACCACGATGTCACAATTAACAAAGTTTCTTTAGCAGTAATACAGATTAAATGCATCAGTCCCTCCGGCTACAGAGACAGAGCCCTCCTGAAGTGCCAGCAATTCAGTCAGACAACACAAGGACTGGTCCCTGTGGCTCAGCATGATGCTTAATGGGGTGTGAAGCCAGCCCTGGTCCAATGCTGCCATCAGCTCTCGCTCAGATGGATGCTGCTCCCTGCAGAGCTGCTGGGGAAGGGCTGGTCTGGCATCCAGACAGCCCTCTGCAAGGCCACCAGGACACAGGGGAGGCCTTTCTCCACCCCAGGAAAACAACACAGCGAAGCCCCTCTTGATCTGGCTGTCAGTGTCTTAGAGGAACCCATCCACATTTGCCCGTGGCACTTCCAAGTCTTTGCTCTGATACCAACAGAGAATTACAGCTGCTAGGAAATACCTCACCTCTCTTAAATGGAAAAATAAACCACCCGTTAAAAAGCCAAAAGCATCAACAAATCGACCTGAGGGGTAAGAAGGAATTACAAATCATGCTTCCTGCTTGGTTGTGAGCCGCTGCAGAGCAAGAAGTGCTCCTGGACATCATCATGCAGTGCCCCACGTCCCTACAAGCCATTCTAGCAGCTGAGAGATGTCGAGGAGGACAAATATCCCATGCAAACTCCTATCGGTGTTCAGGACCACCACGCTCCTCCAGTCAAGGACACAGGTCAGCAGCACCCGTCTTCCAAACAGCAGAGCCAGAGTTTTGCTGCTCATTCAAGCCTGGAGCCTTTATATAGAGTCAGGGCAGGATCCAAAAGCGGAAGAGAGACACCCACTCCCATGGAGTGTAACACACACACTGCAATAAATAGCTCCCTGCCTGAGGAGATGACTCAGGAGTCTCACTAGTCCCCCAAGCACAAATCAGTGCTAATAAACCCAGGAAACTTGGAGGAAGGCCCAGCAAGGGGTTTGCTTGGACAACATCCTCATGCTTGCCATGCACAGGACAAGGAGAAGGATGAGCAAACCCAGGTAGAAGCAGCAATCACAGCACAAGGAGTCTGCTCCAGGAGCCACACACAGCCCTGAGCACTGGGAGAGTTTTGTTCTTCACTGTCCCTTCTGGATGGATGTGTTTTGGTTTCATTCCCATATGGATCAGCATGGCAGAAGGCAGCGTGGCCTCACTCTCTATTTGCCCAGCTGTAATACAGAGAGATTTATATTCAACTCTTTTGCTCTCCTCTAAAGTGAAAGATGGAGTGCTCTTACATCTCCTTCTACATTCCTCAGACCTAGTAACGAAGCTCCAAGCAAACATAAACTCAATTAATGGCCACTCTGAGACTCCATGTCGCACAAAATCCCATAAACATGCAGGAGAAAAACTTTCCCAGTGCTGCCATTTCACTGCCACTCACAGCACTCCAACAGAGAAGCTGCTGCAAGCACACAGAAGCCATCCCTACCTCAGCACAGGGAACGTTTCCTGGGGAGATGCTTTCCTCCTCCCAGCACAGATGAACTCTGCTGGGCTCCTGAGTCTGGTGGATTGCCCTGGACAGCCCGTCCTCACCAACACCAACCTGTTTCCTGCCCAAGGAGCAGGAATAGCAACCAACCCATCAACTCAAAAACAAAAAAGCAGCCAGGTAAACACTCTTAAAAAGAAGACTGGAACAAAGCAGTTACCAGCAGTTCCCCAGCACTTACTTTAGGACTAACACCTGCCTTCTGTCCAACACAGAAAGTCACAGAATCACTCAAGCTTTGAGATCCCCAAATCCAACCCCAGCCCACCCCACTGTGCCCACTGCCCAGACCCCTCAGTGCCACCTCTCCACAGCTCTGGAACAACTTCAGAGACAGTGACCCCACCACCCCCTGGGCAGCTGTGTCACTGCATCACTGCTCTTTTGGAAAAAAACTTTTCCTACTATCCAACCTGAAGTCTTTACAGCAGGCATTGAACGTTGGGCTTCACGTATAGAACAGAAGCTCACAGACTTGACTTTCATTAGGGTTGCTTACACGCTGCTACAATATTAACATTGTTTTCCCCTTGGTGTTCACTATAACTACTATTTGAGTGAAGTTTCTCTTTTCTCTTTTGCACAGCTCATTAATTTCCAACCACACCAAACACAAGTTGCAAGAAATGCACGCAGCAGGTGCCCAGACGTGAGCTCCCACACTCACACAGGCGATGGAGAAGAGGTGTGTGTGAGTCACCTTTGAGCCAGGATCTCTGCTAGGTTTAATTCCTGGGCACCACAAGAGCTTTACAGGGAGTGACAGCGTGTCTGCAGGAGCTGTGCGAGGAAAACCCATCCTGCTGCACTCATCCATTGCAACATGTGACAGCAGCTCTGCAATTGCCTCGGACAGATTTTGCTCCCTGGGTTGGTGGAGCTGTAAAGCAGAAGGTGGGACTTGAGGCACATTAGGGTCTGTTTGCAAATGCAGCACCCAGGAACCCCTGAGAAAGTCCATCCTGAAGGCATAACCTTTGCCTCGTGCAATCTCATCCTAGGGAAGCTGAGTGACTGCTGCAATGAATAGACACACACAGACACCATCCTCAGCTCCCACCCAGTGAGGGCAGCTGCTCCCCAACACTCCTCATTCTCTTGTTCCCTTGCCCTGTGCCCCTGCCTGGGATGCAGTCAGTGTCAGAAGGAAGGTTGGCCATCCTGCCAGGCGCTCTGCTCCCAGAGCCCAGACACAACCAGAGCTGCTCTGAACAATAATCAGTGTTAATAAGACTTGATTATACTCTAATTCCCTCTGGGACTTGGGTTGCAGGTCCACGAGATGATTGGGGTTTGCTGTAAAGGTTCCTTTCTCAAAATTGCTTCTTAACAGTTGTTGGCTAAGTGTGGAGCTCAGACTGTGGTCATTCTGCTTTGGATCAGACCCATCTCCCAACTTCACCTGTTGGGACATCCACAGTGCACTTCTGGCTCTGAACACCACAGTTCCTAATGGCTGGGGTGGGAGATGCTTAGCATTGCCTCAGCTCACTCCAGTTTTCAGTTTGCAAATAGATGCCAAGCCCTGTCTTCTCACCTCGTTGTTGGGACTCATCTCATCCAGCTTCCACCCAAGGTTTACAAGGGAACTCAGGTTTCCTTTGTCATAAAAAGAGAAAAGGGCATCTCCAGAAGGCAGAC
Source organism: Phasianus colchicus (assembly GCF_987193195.1). Classification (NCBI taxonomy): domain Eukaryota; kingdom Metazoa; phylum Chordata; class Aves; order Galliformes; family Phasianidae; genus Phasianus; species Phasianus colchicus. Next base: position 9,251,362 of record NC_143452.1, read on the forward strand.
ATGCTCTGAGGATCCTATGGACTTTCTGAGAGGAACACAGGACACAGTGCTCCATCCAGCAGGCATCTGAGCATCACCAAGCTCAGTGTCGGAGCACGGTCCACACTAACACAAAGCAGGAAGCTCCTGCTGCACCCAGCACTCCTGGTGCCCCCATCATAGTATAAAGCACACCACTACAGCAGCAAGAGATGTGAGAAGATATCACAGATCTCCCATTCCCTGTGCACTGGGAAAAGCTGCTCTTTGCCCAACACCCAGTCATAGAATCATTCAGGTTGGAAAAGACCACCAAGATCCTCAAGTCCATCCCACCCCACCATGCCCACATCCCTCAGTGCCACATCTCCACAGCTCTGGACCACCTCCAGGGATGGTGATCCCACTGCTCCCTGGGCAGCTGTGCCCCTGCATCCCTGCTCTTTCAGAGAAAAAAAAAAGTGTTCCTAACATCCAACCTGAATCTTCTTGGTGAAGCTTAAGGCCCAGTCCACCCAAAAGAAGTCACCAGATGGACGTTAACCAACACCAGAGCTTTTCACATATTTAAAAAGCACGTTAGAGGTTGGAGTGATATTGCAGACAGATGAGAGATAGGCAGAGGAATGCTCCGGTTTCCCTCATCTATTGGCAGTCAGGAAGCCCAGAGGCTGCAATAAAGCAGCTCTCATCATCCCAGCCAGTGACTTCTGCTCAAGATACTCCCCAGCAGACAGCTCTGCACATAATTAATTCAGTGCTTTAGAACAGATGCACATGACCTCCCCAAACACCTTCAGTCTGTGTCTCAGGGGCTGCTGCATTCACAGCTTGCCCAGAGCAGGGCTGGGAGAAGCGCGTGGGAAGCCGAGGTCACCAGGAGCTCCACCTTGTTCTTTCCATCTGTATGGATGGGCACATCCACCAAAAGCCCAATTTAAATACCTGCAGCATCAGCAGGGCCATCCTCTGCTCTAGATGATGTCAGAGGAGCCCAAGTGCTCTTGGCTTGCAGCCCAGCTAGGAACAGTTTGAACACATGGCAGTGATGGACCAGGTGTCCTCCTGCACGACCTGGTCCTGCTGGCACACACTCACTGCTCAAACCACCTCACAATACATGCATTCATCAAACTCAGCCCAGACCACCTCGATCAGCCAGTTTTTAAATGTAATTAATACCGTTCTGATCACCTGGTGGCTAAAAGCCATTGCATTATCCCATAGCAACGCAAACCACCATGGAAAGAAGGGGCTTATCCAGCTCAATGCTGAAGATCTTGTCTCTGTAGGGGACATCTCACACAAACAGGCTCACACTTCCACAGAAGCATGCTGTAGTTTAATCCTTTGTAGGAACCACCCTCCATCCTATTTTGCTCCCCTGTTTCTCCTTTGCAGGTGAGTACATGGCAGGAACTGCCACTGCAATTTTAAAGAGGAATCAGTCCCTCAAGAGCCCACAGAGAAACCAGCTGTCTGTTTGGGCTACCTTAAACAGGATTATGCAGGGTTGAGCGTTTGCTGCTTAAATCCCAAATGCCACATACAAAACTTCTGTGCTTTTTTATCCCGGTAAGCCTTGCAAAAGCCTGACAAAAGCCTGCCATTCTGCTCTACCGACAGACCACAGATTCTCATCCCACCACGTCCCCCAGATCTGCCGTCAAGCAAAAAAATATCCATTAAAATAAATAATACTGTGGTTTTCACAAATTGCATTTCTTTGTTGATGCGACACCCATCTTCCCTTTAGAAGAGGATCTGGGACTTGCTTTGGGGGTCATTCCTTCTTAAGAAAGATGGAGGCTCGGCTGGTTGAGGTACATTGCATTGCAGAAAGGAAATCACCCAGGGGACCGACTTGTTTTTCCTTTCCTGAATGTCAGTGTGGGGTGAATACAACTGGAACGTGACACATTAAATCAGGTTGCTCCCACCCAGCTCTGACTAAGCAGGAGCTGGTGAGGCATCGCTGCATGGAAGTCCCCAGGGAGGACAAACTGCACGGTGAGGGCATCGGTCTCCAGAGCCCAACAGCTCCATTATGCTCAGCACATGGGATTTGTGTTGGACCTTCACAATAGGATGTGGGGAGGACCCACACTGCCCATCACTGGTGGGTTGGATGAGTCTGGGGTTGTTAAAGGCTCACCTGAGCATGGGGAGGAACACACGAGGGTCAATTTAAATTTTCTCCTAATTAATCAACGCCGTGAAATAGGTACACAAAATTAACTGGGGAGAAAACCAAAGCAAAACACACAAGCTTTCTGACAGCAGAAAAATACCTAAGGGTTCCCGAAGGCATTATATCAAAAGTAAAAGATGATCTGAGAAAGATGATCTGCATGCAATAACCACATTTTTCCCGGTCCCTGAGGGCTGGGAGGAATCACAAAAGAGGCCTCTTCTGCACCAAGAAACCCCACATCTCTAAGGAAGAAATTGCATCAACTCTTCATCTTCCCAATGCTCCATAGCTGCTGCCACAGAGAACAATAAACAGAATCGAAAATTACATTTGCTGTAGATGCACAGCTTCAAAAGTGGCTGAATATAGGTCCCAAACAAGAGCAGCTCACCCAGAGGTCAGGAAATGCACCTGCAGACACAGAAGGCTGTGGGGTGCCCAGTTAGCACAGAGCACAGCATCCCTTCTGGAATAAGATGCATCACAGTACTTCAGGCTCAGCACCACCAAGCATGGGACAAGTGATAATAAGCAAGGTAAGAGGATTAGGAGGGAAAAGATCATCTACACCATTTAAAAAAAAAAGAAAAAAAAAGGAAAACCGAACAATTTTGCAAGCAAAATGCTTCTCTGTGCAGAGAGCTGCCGTGAGATCTAAGAGCTGCCATGTCCCTCAAAAGGCATGGCTTGCTGCTTAGACAGGGCACAACTTTTCAAGTTTCAGCTCAACCTTGAACAGAATGAGGCCATGTGCTGCAGTGCTATGGCTCTGCCAAAAAAGACAAGAAAAAAAAAAAAAAGAAAAAAGAGAGGGAGATGAGAGAAAGAAGAGGAATACCAGGAAAATATGGGAGATAAGATTCAGCTAGAGTCCATCTCCAGCCACACTCCAAGATGGGATCCATGAGACTCAGCCATCCATAGGACTGTGCAGAACATACATACCTATGTGATGTACACACACACACCATGAGTGGGTCACCCACTTGTGTCAGTGTGGGAAGAGCTGTTATGCATAGAAATGAATCACAACACAGCAGTATGAAATAGGGAGCACTGTTTTCACGGAGGGCACAGTGCTGTTACAGAGGCAGTAGCTGGGGTGAGGCTGGAGGGATGGAAGCTGCACTGAATTTCTCCGATTTGTACTGCGTGAAATGGTGCAAAAGGGAAAGAACAACGACAGAAAGAGAAGGAAAACAGATCAATGGATTGGAGCTAGGATGCAGCATGGGAAATACTGCGACTTGCATGGGGATCTCCAGGCAGCTAGTCCACACAAACTTCATGACCTTGAGGCAGTCCCTTCACCCTCACGTCTGTGTAGAAGCAGCCAGCAGGCTTTGTGCTGTCCTTGTTGGACTTTTAGCTACAAAAACCCAGAAAAGCCCCCACCTGCCCCATTCTGATATACACAGAGCTGGACCTGGTGGGGCCAGGTCGACGGGCAGCAAAGGGAGTAGCTGGTGCTGGGCTTTTCCCCAGTGACTTTGTGAGATGTTCATTGTACCCTCCAGCTCTCTAAATAACATATTACTGACCTGCCACAGCCAACCTTATTATATGCATGGTTCAGAAGACTGGCATTCACAAAACATCCCAACGCGCTGCAAAAAATTAATCGCATTACTAATGCTTCACAGACCTCAGTGCAGCTCCCACCTCAGCCCTGAGCACTGCCTCCATTTCCCAGCAGTGTGGGTCAGGGGTGGTTTTGCAGTGTTTCCTATTCAGGCGCAGCTCCTGGCACAACCAGGTGACACGCAGGAAGCACAGCCATGGGCCCAAAGCAAGATGCAGCTGCGGGGCTCTAGAGGGATGCGCTGGAAATGGGGGCTTCAGGAGAAGGTGAACCCCAGGAGGAGGCAGCTTGGGATGCCCTGCTCGTGCCCTGTGATGATTACTGCTCGCCCAAGCCAATGCCAGTGCAGAGAGCAACGTGAATCAGAAGTTAGGACAGCAGCTGAAGAAGCAAAAGAAGCTTATAAAGCCCACCCAGGCAGGGATACCCTTTGCTGGCCATTTGGCTTTCAGCTCCTTTCGCTGCTGCCATTGCCAGCCCAAACTGGGTTTTCACCTGTGTACAGCATGCACTGTGTGCTCTTAAATACAACCACCTCATCCTCACTGTAAAGCCAGATGAGCCCCTCCATGAGATTTTGCAGTACCAAGCACATAGAATTCCTGGCCATGGAGAATGCTCAGGACCTCATTCCAATTACAGCCGCCACTGAGCTCCAAGGATGCTCCCAGGGACACCCAGCTCTCTGCAAGCCCCCAGCCCTCTGCAGTGCAGGGTAAAGCTTTCCCTTCCTCCCAAACAGCATCTCCTCCCAAACAGCATCTCATCACCCGGACGCAACACACCTCCCTGGGAGGCCTCAAGGCACAAAATGGCTGAGGACCATAAAGCACATCCCAACATCTGATCTGAGAATGGCGTTAGCAGCAAAAAGAATGGGGGAAAAAATAACAAAAGGCCCCCAAAATCTTCTTGATTGAGTTGATGAAGGCCCTGGCCATGATGAAGAGCACGCAAACAAAAAAAATCCATCGGCTTTAAGGGAGCAGGAATCCAAACAGGGCTGCGCTGGAGCCCAGGACCGCAGAACAGCCCCGTGGGACTGTGGAAAGTCCCAGAGGGAAGGGAGTAGCAGTAACACAGCGACTTATCCTGACCCTCCCCTTGCAATCCTCCTCCCAACAACGAGCAGCCAGCTGCCCTTCTCCTGCAGCACAACCTGCAGTCAGGAGCATTTTTTCCCCACCCAACGTGGCCATTCCAGCCTAAAATCGAGGCTGCCGAGGGGAAATGCGCACCCCGGGACCGCTCCTTTGTTCCCTCTCCATCCCCCCCCAGGAAGCCCCAGACACGGCTCAGCATTTCTTCGCAGACATTCCCACCCCGCTGCCTCCCAAGGGGGCACAGAAGAACCTCTCGGCCCCACTGCGGATCCGCAACTCCCCAGCCCCACATCCTCCGCAGCAGCCCGCAAAAGATGGGGCCGGAGGAGACGTGGAGGGGAGGGGGATGGGGGGGGGGGAAAGGGGGAAGGGAAAGAAGCCAGTTCCTGAGCAGCGCTTTGTGTTCCTCAGCTCGCAGCATTGCTATGGTGATTTCAAGCAAGACGGAGGAGCGCTCCCTCCCCATCGCTTCCCTGCATGCACCCACCGCAGCCCCTTCCCCCGCAAGCGGGGAGGTAAACGGGGGTGCATAGGGCCGGTGCGTTGCACCTCCCCACCGGAGCCACCCCCAGCTCTGCAGGGACAGCTTCAGTTTCCCCCCCCCCACCACACACACACACCGCACACCCCTTCCCCAGGTGCACCGTGCCCGGACACCGTGGGGCTGCGGCATCTCCGGGGGGAGCTCGCAGCACTCTTAGGTTCCCCAGCGAGCATTTCCAACCCCCCCCCCACCCTCCCCCACTCCCTTCCTTCCCCGCAGCCGTTCTGCAGCTGGAGCATCCCCCACCCACCCCGCACTCCGCGATTGGCGATGGGTGGCAAAGAGAAATTTGGGACTGGGGGTGAAGGGAGGGGGCTGCGCTGTCCCCCCTCTCCCACCACCTTTTTATTACTCACACGTATGCGTGGTAAATGAAAGCCCAGCCCCGCGGTCTCTCCAGCACATTGTAGAGAAAATTCTGCAGCTTGCGGTAAAAAGCATTCCTTTTGGGGGGCTTCCCGCTGCCCGACACCCCCGAACGGGGTTTGCTGAGGATGCTACCCCGCTTGCTGCTCTCGGAGCCGGCGATGAGCAGAGCCCCGTCCCGGCTGGAGTCCGGAGCTCCCGGGTCCAGCCCCACGAAGCCCACCTTCAGCTTCTTCTCGGCGGCGGGCCCCGGGTAAACGCCTCCGTTGCGGGATTTCTGCACCATGGTGGTGGCCGGGGGCGGCGGGGCCGCGGGAGGGGGGGTGGGGGGGGGGAGCTCCACCCGCGCTCCCCTCCGCTGCTCCGCGCCCGGCGCTTGAGACGCCGCAAGAACGGAACGGAACGGAACGGAACCGGCCGCAATGGGCTCCGCCGGGCCGCGCCCCGCCCGCTCCGCCCGCCCCGTTAACCCTCAGCTGTGCGGGGAGCGGCTGCCGAAGTCCCGCAGAGAGCATCCTCCAGAATAGGGGTCTGAGAGATCCCCGTCCTCATAGAAAGGAAAAGGGAAAAAAAAAGAAGAAAAAAAAAAAAAAAAAGAGAGAAAAAATCACACTAAAAAACATACACACATACTAATAGAAACAAGTGCAAAGAAAGCAAGTTCTGGTGGCCCCTCACAAAGCAGGCTTCAGCATCCTCTCAAAAATTCAGGATCGGATATTCTCCCCCCAGAAGCAAGCTCCAGCATCCTCTAAAACCAAGCTCTGGCACCTTCCCCTGGTCTCAAGTCACCTCCAGTGTCTCCCTGCTTTGGCTTCCCCCCCATAAAGTCACTGCAGGTTTTCTCCTGCTGGGAAGGAAGGCCCCACGGTGTGAGCTGTTCTGCTGGGGGTGCCCTGTGGTGGGGTGTCCATCCCTACAGCTCTGCCACAGAATGGGCACAGGCAGTGCTGCGTGGGTCACAGGAGGGAACCAGCTCCATACCCATTCAGCTTCTGGAACCTCACAACAAATCCACTTATGCAAAGCCATTCCCTTTGTCCATGCTTCCTTGAGGTCAAACCTATCCTCTTCAGGCTCACAAACACCTTACATGGTACTGAATCTTCACCGTGATGTGGCTACGAAGCTCCCACTGTAGGAAGCCCTTTTCTAAGCATGCTGACCCAAACCACCTCTTTGTCACAGCCTGTAATTATGACCCAGCATTACCATTTCCCCCCATACATCACATCAGGCTTCTGCCCCAAAGAATATTTCCTCCTGATGGACAATCACAGGACTCAGAAGAACACGCAAAAGCCCGACATAAGATGTACCTTCCTTCACCATTATCCTCCATGGAAAACAGCTCTGCATGTTTTTCATAAGTAGGCAGTACTTTAGGACAAGGCCTGTTGTGTGAAAATAGAACTGGGAGCTTTGTTGAGCTGTTTCTTTCAGCACAGAGCACCTTGCCACAGTGTGGGTATTTGGGAAGCAGCAAAAGATCTGCCCAAAGCTCCATGGTGTGCAGGAACCCGGCAGAGCTGCATTCCATTTCCCTCTCCTGTGCGGGGCAGTAGCTGGAAAACCAACCCCACCACTCTATTTTATGGCTTCCATATTTAAAAGAGAAAATCAGCATAGCCTTCTGGATTGCATTTCCCAAGTTCTGTTTGTTTGTCCTTCTTTTATGCTTCAGGAGAATCCCAGCAGCAACGAACGCACCAGAGACTGACATCACTGCTGCTTGCTCTGCACATCCTATCACATATGTGCTCCAGTATGGAGCAGCCCTATGTCCCAATGAACAGTGAGTTTCCTGTGACCTATACTATCTCTAACACATGACCGAAAGAGGAGATGTCTCTGCAAGGCAGGCAGAGAGCTAAAGCTGGGTTAAATAATGGAAAAACAGATCTGCAAGTATGTCAGTGAATAAATTACTCAATTCAGCGAGGGGCCATTCTATTCATTATTTGTGAACACTTGTAAGATCATTAGTGTTCTTTAATAGGGTAGCCAATTACAAATGTGCCTGGCACTAATGTACAAAGTGCATTATTATAGATCCAGCGACGCAGTCCAAAGGCAGGAAATATCCCCCTCCACCAAAAGGCCAACAACAAACAGAGGAAGCAATTTTCAATTAACAAATTCCAGATTACTAATAGTCTGTGAGCCCTAAAGAAGAATCTAAATTCGTTGCACTCCTCTTTGCCTAATTAGCTGGTCATTTGTGGTGTCACACTGCAGCTCAGCTTTGGGTGCCACGCATCTCTCTGATATCATCAGAAAACAGCAGTGGGCTCAGGGAGGGGATGGGATTTCACCATTCCCAAGCCCAGGGTGTGAGCGAGATGCTGGGGAAGGTGTGGGGTGGAGCTGATGGCTGTCAGGGATTGTGGCTTCATTTGGGAGGGAGATGAAACCTCAAAGGAAGACCAGCAGAGCCCCATAAGCAAGGACAGGTCATCCCAGAATGGCTTAGGTTGCCATTCACTCAATCAGGCTGCCGATGTGATGTCAAAGATCACAGAATCACAGAATGGGCCGGGTTGGAATGGACCTCAAGGATCACGAATCTCCAACCCCCCTGCCACATGCAGGGCCACCAACCTCCACATTTAATACCAGACCCAAGATGAAGGCAGTTGTTGTGGAACAGGAGGACAGACAGCCACTAACACTACGTGAATTAATGAAGTATGTAAAAGCAGTACTGGGAAGGTGCTGTTATCTGATCCAAGGACATTATGTCTCCACAAACAGAATTACTGAGTCAGTTTTTTGCTTTCAACACTACTGATGGCTTTAAACACAAACACCGTGGCAGAGAGCTCAGACCCTGAAGGTAAGAGGAAATCTATTGAGCTCTGTGATGATACAGAAAGTTCATGTTCTGTCCCTTGGCAGTTGGAGTAATAAGAGAAAAAGAAGACTGGTGTGAAATATGTGGAATGACTCCAGATATATGCTTCCATTTGAAACACTGAACCAGAGCCCTTTCTCCTCACCCACCCAACAACCGGTGGTTTGTGTGCCCTGTGCTGCCCATAGCCTGGGTTTTGGCACCCTCAGTTTGCTCCCTGAGCTATTTTCAAATTCCAAAGCAGATGGCTCTATCTCTTCTTGTACAGGGCTTGGCTAACTGATGCTGCACCATCCAAGCAAAGCTAATCCAAGAGCAGAGTGGTGACTGATCTTTCAGCACCCTGAATCCACTCATCTCCCTCTTCTGCTGAACGCCTTTCCTCTTCCAACCCCATCCTCTCCTCCAGGCAGCAACCAGCATCCTAGAGCCCACGTTTATTGATTAGACATGTCTCTTTCTGCTCGGCCAACAGGGGCTCTTCCTAACACCATTTTGGCAAACCTTTTTGAGATTTAAACCACGAGACATGACTTGAGAGTAAGGTTGGTTCGTGCAGATGCAGCCAGCACTACAGCTCGAGCCCATAGGGGAAGACTGCAAGAAAAATTCCTGAAAAGTGGAAAATTCAACAGATTTCCAAAGCAGAAAAAAAATCTGAGTGTGACAAGGGAGAATGTGTACTTCTGGCTCAAACACAAGCCAACATTCAGCAAAGGTTTCATCATTTGGGATAGGAAGATTTGGGCACAAATGCATGATGGAGAAGGAAGCACTAGACAAGGTAATTGGAGGGAGCCTGCTTTTTGCTGTTCTTAATTGAACCATAATGAAATGGGCCTTAAATGAGGGACAAAATGGCTGAATAAGCTTAAATTAGGTTGAAGATTCATGCCCTGTTGATTGGATTGAGGAAGGGATTAATACACTCAATAAACGTGGAGCTGCTACAGACGCAGGATGAGCAGCAGGTGGGGAGGTTTTTTGTTACCAACCTGGAAATCCCATTCAACAGGGTCTGCAAAACCTCCTGCTGCCATGGGAGGGGATGGGGACATCAGCCCTTGGGTCACCAAATGGTGGAGACAATCCAAGTGCTGAGGGACCACCCTGAGAGCAAAGGGGCTTCAATGTGGACATGGGGCAGAGAGCAAAAGCCTTTCCGGGTGCTTGCATCCAACCACAGCACCACCACAGATATTCTTTAACAACCTAAAATGAAGAGACACCAGATGACTGCCCAGTTTCAATCAAATTTGACAGTCATCAGCCTTGAGGCTAATTAAGTTTGTGTCAATTTTCATGAAAGTGAGAAGCCTAGAAAGAGAGAGAGTATCTCTGATGCTTCCTCCTTTCCCATTCAAAGGGAATTCTGGAGTGTGATCTCATCTCTGTTGGACACCAGGAAAGGTACCCATGTGGACATCGCTCCCAACCCCCAAGCCACTGAAATGCTCCAGTCCAAATTTGCAGGCAGTGCATTGATAAAAAGCCAGGCTGCCTTCCATCTGGTGCTGACAGAGCTTCTTGTTTTGTATTACATATTTAGCAGATGCAAAAATTCTGTGCCATCATCCATCTTTCTGTCCTGTTCTTAGACAGCACCTACCTCGTCAGTGCACCTACAGCAGAACCCAGGGAAAGTCGTGTTGAATGAGATGGGCCTGAGCTGCAGCAAGGAGCGCTCGCACGGAGAGAAACCTCTGAGTCGCAATGAAGTGTGTGTGCATTCTTTGCTCAGACAGAATTTCCTTGTTTCTCCTTTCTAAGAGAGATTAAAATTGGTGAAGTTTCAGTATTAGTTTAAGCTGTGCAGGCCTGACTGGAAAGAAAACCAGATTCCAAAGGAACAGCAAGTGGACCAAGTATGTGAGAGGAGAAGCAATGGTGAAAAACAAAATTGGGGTGGATTCTATTGAATTAAATGGGGTTACCTTCAGGACAAGGTAGAAAGCTGAAAGGAAGCAAGTTGGTCACACAGGGATCTGATCACCTCGTTTCCTCCAGCATCTCATGGCCCTACTTGCCCCCCAGCCCTCTCCCCTGGCAAATCCCCCCAGCCCAGTCTCCCTCCCGTCTGCTCTATGCATCTCCTTCATCAGCCTCCAGCTCTGGCTCTTGCCCTACCCTCCTTTGAGACGACACTCAATTCCCTTTCTTCATTTATATTGTTACCTTGAAGGTATTTATAGCCTGTGACCACGTTGCCCCTGAGTCTTCCTTTTCCCAGACTCTGTAAATTTAGCTCTCTGTCATTCCTCATGTCTACCTTGTTCACATCATCCCTCCAAACCTCCTTGGCTTTCTGCCTCCTCTTGCATCCATGAGGCCACACAAACCAAATTGCTGCCACCTCTGTGCTCCAGCACTTATCCCTTGGGATGAGACAGTGCCAGGACCTCATCTCCCCTCCACGGAGCCACCAGCAGCTCCATATGGGGCAGCCCCTTACAGACACGTCTTGGAAGGCATCCCATGGACAACACCTTCCAGTTTCTCCAAACCAACACACCACTCTTTGCAACTTGCAGCTTTATCACAAACAACAGAACTAACCAGCCCTACCAGATCCTGTAAACTTGGGGTCCAGCTCAGGATTGATTGAAGCATCCCCAGGACTGTAACTGAACCTGGGACCACTCCCCCAGGGCCCATGAAGTGCTTTGTTCCCATCCCAGCACCTGCCTCCCACCAACTTCAAAGCTGAATTGAAACCTGCATGAATATTTAGGACCTGGAGGTTGTCATCAGAAAGAAAAATCCCATACTGAAATAGCTGACAACGCTGACACATCTGTCTCATCTCAGATGAGTGGTACAGGAGCATACTAGATTCCTCTTGTGGATTGTTCTGCAGTGATGAAAGAAGGAAAACAACACATCCAGCAAATATAAATAGGCTCCAAACGGTACTGAGTTAAGAGAGGAGGGGCCTTTCTGGTCTCTGCCCCAGCTTGGTGGGCTGCTGAGGGAATGGAAGGGGGCATGGGGGCTGGGAGAGGAGTACTTGCCAGAGCCAAGTGCCATTACTGCAAAGGGGAAAGTTATATAGCTTTTAAAAAAAATATATATATTTTCATTATTGAGAGATAAGAGAACCTCTGAATGCAAAAACCTGCTCTCCAATTTTCTCATCTAACCTTTCCTTTTAAGGGAAAAAAGCATATTGAAAAGCAGAATCTAGCTTTTCTCTTTAATTAAGAGGGTCTCTCTTGATCCAAGTTCCAGGTAGGACATCTGTCCTATAACAGCTTAAAGCCATGAAGCTGCTGAGAAACTCCCGGGCAGAGCTGGCTGTCACAGCACACAGCTGCCTGATGCAGGGACAAACTTACAGGAGCTGAATTCAGGGTCTCTCTGCATTGTGCTGCACTGTGAGCTTCTGCTTCCAGTCTGCATGCTGGGGGAAGCAAGGGAACACGAAGGGATGAGGGCCTGTGATTTATTTAGTTTTAACCCAAGGTCCCAAGGAAAACTGGAATATATGGTTCAGCTCTGGATCTGTCTCTTTAATAACTGTGGGCAATTTTAATCTTAATTTGTTAAAGATGAGTGAGATACTTCAGGTTGCTGCAAGTAAAAATATGTGATAAGAGAGGATACAAATCCTGAAATAACTCTGGTGATGGAGATGGCAACCCAGCCACAGCCCCATTAGGCATCAGAAAATCCAGCCACTCTTTTTCATAACAAACCCAGAGGATATTGGACTCCTTTGGTTCTGCTGCTTGAGAGCTTTTTCTCTGTGGGGCTTTCCTCTGGATGAAGCTGATGCTGCATTTGCAGGATGGCTCCTCCTCGCTCCCAGCCTTATTTACATGCAGTCCCTGTTGTGTTCTTGCAACTTCATCCTGTGCTCTTCGGTCCAAAGGATGTTCCTGTCCTCTGGGCACCAGGCTGTGCATACAAAATGTCTCACTCAGCATCTCCCTGTGCTTGCTGACAGCATGCAGAGCTGGGAGGACTCAGCAACCTGCAGCACTGCTGCTAGTTGGGGCTCATCCTCCTCTCTGTCCTTCTTGCAGATGACCCCAGCATGTCCTGTCCTGCAGGCTGGCTGCTTCCAGGTTCATCAAACCTAAGTGCTCTGCTGGCCAGCACTGCAAAGAGCATTCAGCAGATAGAATGCATGAAAATAGTGCCAGACAAGGGGAGACTGGATATAATATAGACTAAGCAAAAACAGGACAGCCTAAATTTGCAGGCAGGCTGGTACGCGGAAGGACTGCTTGTGAATGAAGCTGAAATAAATTATCTGAAAGTGCTGCAGCTTCTCTGTGTGAAGCAATGAGTTTTGGCTGAATGGTTTCGGAGATCTTGAGGGAGATCACCAAAGGCAGGGGGTGCATGGAAGAAGCTCAGCCACGGGCTGCTCTGCAGCTTGGGTTTCTGCTTCAGGTCAGCAACATCTGTACATGCAGAGAGAGCAGAAGCCAAGAGAAGGACGGGGCATGGTGCAAAGCTCTGTGCCACCCCATCTGCAAAAGCAGCCCAGTCTCACTCTAAAAGCGCAGCTCCAAATGCAGTGGGAGGAGGATGCAGAGGGAGCTGGTTAAAGGAAACGAGTAGAAAATTCTGGAGACATGGGCCCAGAAACGGAGCAGCTGCAGAATTCCAGCTGTACCTGCATCATTCCCATATCTATCAGGGATGGGTCGGCACCGGCAGGCAATGGCAAGACCACTGATGGCTGCTGGAAGCGTAACTTGGCCTCCAAAGGAGGAGGAATGGGATGGAAGATCCACTTGGAGGCCAGCAGCTCCCTGGTATCATCCTGAACCTGCTGGGAAGCTGTGGCTGCTGCTTGAACCCACTGCCAAGTATGGAAGGGCAGCAGGCAGCTTAAATTCACCCAGCTCAGCATCTGCAGCACGGGTTCCACTTGCAGTCTTGCAGCTGCCTCATCAATATTTTAGAACAGCCCAAATGCCTGCTGAGTCAGCCAATCAGCTCCGGCAGCTTAACGAAACTGACTTAAATAATTAACAGCACGCAGCCAGCCTGGTGGTTTCTCAAACATCTGATGGGCTGCACCATGGAAGAGCCAGCCCTGGTGTTCTCTGACTTACTTGCAACCTCCAGTTGTCATTTCCCTCCTGAGCTTGAAGTTTTGGGTAACACAATTGTGTTTGCAAACTCCAGTCCCCAGAGAAACAGCAATAAGCACTTCACAGCTCCCTGCTCTTGCTGCAGATTTGCTGTCAGGCAGGGCTTTGAAGCAGAAGAGCCATTGGTTTGCATCTCCCGTCCCTAATTATCTCTGCAGAAGGATTTCATGTCTGTTTCCACGAGGTGGCATTGCTGAGGCTGGTACGGAGGGAAAGCAAAGAGGACAGTGATAGGAAACACCACCATTTGAAAATAAAATAAAAATAAATAGCTAGGAAAAAAAATCTGAGCTCTCAGTCAGGTCCCAGCACACCTGAGCATGGCAGGGAGGGAAAGCTGGTGTTTTAAAATGCATTTCCCCAGCACAGCTCTGTAACTTCATCATCATCACCACCTGACACAGGCAGCACCACACCTGCCTGCTTTATGCACAGTGCTGATGGCTCACCAATCAACTTCTGTTTGCTGCAGGGCTTGCTGAAAACCATCTGTGGCCCCGTTCAGAGTCGTGTTAGGTTGCTTATTGTTTTGGTAGAAGCCCAAAATGGGTCAGTCCCAGCCCAGAATAAGTGCACCATCCCCCTTGCCTCCTGGGGTTGGGCAGTAATTGACCAGGTCCATGATGAGTCTTTGCACCTGAGGTTTGGGTGGACACAGACTATGGTTTCATTTTGCTCTGAGTCAAGACCCCCCAGAAGTTCAGCATGCCTGATTTTTTCAATCTTCTGCTTTGAAATGGGCCTACATCAGAATATTTCTGTTTATTTTGGCTCTGCAGAGCCCAGCTCAATCCTCCCGAATCAGGCATCTCTCTTCAGGCCCCATATCTTCTTTCAAACCTTACAGATTATCCAGGGTCCCAACTGCACAGAAGTGGAGCTGAAATCTCGAACCTACTGTGAGCCATGAGCAAATCTGAGTTAAACCCTCAAGGTTTTCAAATTTCCCTTTATGCAGCCACACCATTAATTACTGCACTGCTTGTGCATCACTCCCAGAGCATCTTCACAGCTCCCCTGCTGTATTTCTATAGAAACGTACCCGTGGCTTTGTCAAGCTTGTTTTTGCTTTTAAAATAGCTATAGAGGACCAGGTTTGGACCTTGTGTCTGATCATGTCTCTCGTCTGACCCCAAGGTTCCTGCTGCTCCAAGACTGGCTCCTGTTGGATACAGGAGAGCAGGAGGCACTGCACAGCGCAGCAGCGATGTCTCCATGGGAGCTCCTGTCCCCATTACTAAAAGATGGGAGAAAGCTGTGCATGGAGTGAGGTTCTGCCATCCTACTTGGAAACAGCAGCGAGTACAAAGAGGAGCCTTGGTGTATTGTGAGTGCAGTTTTGGGGAAGGCAGCACCGTGAGCTGGCACAAACTGTGGTGGCTTGGGGCTCTGCCTGGGGCACGCAGCACTGCAGAGCATCTGTTATTAACAAGGTGCTCCTGCAACATGAACAGTAATGATCCTTGTGCCTTTGGGGCCCTCCTGGGAAGGAGCTGGCACACTGCCATCCTTCACCTTGCATCCTCTGCCTCTACTCCTAAACACTGCTTTATGAGCACAGGATGATGCCCTGGTGTGCTGCCAGCACCACCTTCAAGGAACAAACCTTGGAGACGTCCTCAGAGCACTATGGCACAGTGTGAGCAGCCCCTCGCATCTCCTCTACCTTTGCACTCAGCATCATAGAATCATAAAGGTTGAAAAGACCTCTAAGACCATTTAGTCCAACCACCAACCCATCCCCACCATGCCCACTAATCCACATCCCACCCTTTGGTCAGTCCTAAGCACCTCCCAGGTGCAGCCTTTGGGTTCAGGCATTCTGTGCTGGGTGAGTACACCTTCTCCTGCTCTACAAGTTTGCAGTGAAGCCAGGACACAATCCTGGGTGGACACCCTGAATTCTGGGGCTCTGGGCAGCCGTTGGGCACCTTTGCTCTCTGCTTATGGCTTTGTTTGGGTGAGAAAGGCTTCTGGGGGATCTGCTGCAGATGAGGAAAGGAAATATATGGAGTAGAGGCAGCTTTGGACACTTCTCCCCAAATTATTAAATAGTATAAAAGTGATATTGCTAGCTTTTCAAGGAGGCATGGGTGTGCTATTTTCTCCCTCTCAGTGGAATTACATTAGGGGGTTAACTCAAGCTTATTCAGCATGGAAAAAATAATAATTAAGGGTCTCGATAAATGATATTAGAGAGTTGAGCAGGTTAAGGAGAATATCAAAACTCCACTGCAAGAGCAGCCCCCACCTTATGCCAGGGAAATGAGCCCATAAACCTGGTCCAGGGGGTGAGAGAGGTGTTGGGTGCCCATGGGTGCTCCCATCCCTGCCTGTGGCCATCCCAACATCTGCCCCAAACAGACCCAGAAAACCAGCCCTTCTCAGTGACACACACACACACGCACACACAGAGCTCCACACCTTTGGGGCTGATTGGTTTTTTTGTTTTGTTTTGTTGGTGGTGGTGATGGTGGTTGGTTTTTTTTTTTGTTTTGTTTGTTATTTTTTTCCACTGTGGATGTTGTACCAGTTTTATTGGTAAAATTAACATGAAGCCTCACAAACGCTGGAACATGCTTTTCCTTTTAAAGAATTTCCACTGGACCTTAATGGTGAGCATCCAGTCGTTGACATATAAACTCTTACAAGCTGATGTGCACACATGCGCCGGGGGGAGACGGTGGCAGCGTCCTGGTGTCAGGGATGGTTTCTGCGCTACACACTGGGTGCCCACGATTCATTTGCCAGCCTTCTGGGCCTTCTGGGCAGACTTGGTGACTTTGCCGGCCCCGCCGCTCTTCTTCTCCACGTTCTTGATGACGCCCACAGCCACGGTCTGCCGCATGTCACGGACAGCAAAGCGGCCTGGGGAATGGAGGGGGATGTGAGTGATGTGGCTTTGCCACCCTGTGAAAGGCTCTGATTCTTCCCCTGAACAGTTTTGTGTCAGGGCAGAGATAGGGAAGCTGAGAAACACTCTTGCACAGTGTTGTGTTGCAGCAATTCCCAGAGAGGAAAACCCAGCCCAGGAGAGAGCCTGTCCCACCCCACTAACCCAGCTCATGTGTGAGATTTCGCAGATGGAACAGCAATGGAACACTTCCCTCTGCCCCCCGTCTGACCAGTGGCAGGTTCAGCATCACCAGCGTGAAGTCTGCGCCCAAGCAGCCTCCATGCTCCCCCCCAGGACACCACATAGGAGCCATTCCCTTACCAAGAGGTGGGTACTGGGAGAAGCTCTCCACACACATCGGCTTGCCAGGAATCATCTCCACGATGGCTGCATCGCCTGATTTCAGGGATTTGGGGTTGTCCTCCAGCTTCTTGCCGGAGCGCCGGTCGATCTTCTCCTTCAGCTCAGCGAACTTGCAGGCGATGTGTGCGGTGTGGCAGTCGATGACAGGTGAGTATCCAGCACTGATCTGCCCGGGGTGGTTCAGGATGATCACCTGTGGGACACAACAAGGTCCAAATGGACTTGGCTATGGGGTCTTGCACAGCTCGGTGCCAGCAAGGACCAGCAAGATTGGGAAATCAACTCCATCTCATGCCGCGCACAGAGAAGAGCTAATTGGCTTTCATGGCAGAATCCTTCCTTTGTTTAAAGCGTTATTTAAGCTATTATTTATTTATTCAGAACACAGAAGGATATGGGTGCAGGTACCTCACTGTGAGAGATTATCTAGTCCTGCTCCTCTCCAGCTGCCAGCTGCATTTGGGAGAGGGAGCGACCACTTTCATGTGCACCAGCATGCAAATTGCAAACCCAAGGCTGAAGCCCCAGGAAACCTCTAAAATGTTCAGCTTTCCCTGGTGGGTACGTTGCTCCCCAGGGTGTTATCTCCTTGATATCAGCTGTGCGAGACTGTGAGCTGTTGGATGTTGGGGACAGAATGGAATGGAATGGAGTGGAATGGAGTAGAGTAGAATAAAAGTGGAATGGAACAGAATTCTAATCTGCTAACCTGAGATGTGAACTGTGCTGCCTCCTGCGGCGGGTCTGACTTGCTGTCCCCACAGACATTCCCACGGCGGATGTCCTTGACGGAGACGTTCTTCACATTGAAGCCAACATTGTCTCCAGGCAGAGCCTCGCTCAGAGCCTCATGGTGCATCTCCACCGACTTCACCTCAGTGGTGATGTTCACAGGTGCAAAGGTGACCACCATGCCAGGTCGCAGGATGCCAGTCTCCACTCGGCCCACAGGAACTGTGCCAATTCCTGCAGGGGCAAGGAGAGATCAGACCAGAATGTCACCCATGAAGCACATGATGGGCAGCAGGGCATCTCCAATGGCTTTTGTTTGTTTCTTGCCAAACCAAAAATCAGTTATTACCTGCAAGATCAACTTTAGGGTCTTCAAAAATATCATTAATCAGCCCTTTCTACTCAATGTTTTGTAAATATATATATATATATGGGGTTGCATCATAGTTTAAAGGCCATGAGCCATTTCCATATTCCTTTGCAGCAGCCATTCCTTGTGCAGAGGACCAGGAACATTGCAGCATGTGTGCAAAACACGCCCTGATGGACTCATCATCCACACTGCATCAGGGGACAGGATGGCTAAATTAGATGAATGGGACATTCTACACCTTGTGTCAACAGGAGATTTGAGGAAAACTCACCTTTAGACTGAGGCGAAGAAACATTAAGAGAAAAAAACCTGCAGAAGGGGCTGGTGGGATCCATCCACTTTTCCACACCAACTCTACTGCCTTCAGTTCCACCCTTCCCACAGTGTCTCTGCTCCCTAAGGACCTGCCTAATCCCATGGCAAAATCCTGTCTTTTCCGCAGCTGAGACAGAGGAGGATGCAGAGCTGCCCACCATCCCTCATCTCTGTTGCAAACAAAAGCTTGCATTAAAATGCTTACTAAAAGTGAGGGAGTATCATTCTACATGGCTGGCTTCTGCAATGCACGTGCTCTTTGGAAAGTATGGAAAAGGCTGGAAATGGCTCTGTGAGGCTGCCCAGTGCTGCCAGCAGGACAGAGAGCAAAGGGATATTTAAAGCCCTGAGAAGTGCCCACGTCACTGTCCATGTTCCCTAAAAGGCTGGTCCCGTGGTGCAGCTGGATACGTGGAGGTGCTGCTGATGGACACCAGCATTTGGGAGCATCAATGACCACAGCCAAGCAGAATCTCATTCTTGGCCGGTCTCCACCTGGTTCTGCCAGCCGTGACCTCTGGGACACCCAGATCTGCAGCCATTTTGGCGTCATGTTCACTGAGGAGAGCTCACTGCTTTCCTCTCATGTCTCTAGGCATCTCTGGCCACGTCTGCCTCCAACCCAAAGTCTCACATGGGATCTCTGCCCTGGAGCAAATACCCTTCTCCCCAGTATTATTTGAAATTCAAGAAGTCCAATCCCTCCAGCTTCCCAACATCATCCCCAAATCCCTGCGGAAGGAAGTCTACAATTAAAAAGAGTCACGCTGATGGTAGCTCACCTCCAATTTTGTAGACATCCTGGAGGGGCAGGCGCAGGGGTTTGTCTGTGGGGCGGGTTGGGGGCAGGATGGTGTCCAGGGCCTCCAGGAGGGACACCCCGCTCGCGTTGCCTTCCTTGCGTTCCACCTTCCAGCCTTTGAACCAAGGCATCTGCAAATAGAATAGCAACAGTATGCGCTGAGCGTGCCTATCCTCAGCACCCTGAGATGGTCCCACTGACGTGTCCCATGAGGACAACTTGTGTGGAGCTGGTTTAGCTGCAGCCTGGATTTATTTGGGTTTGTTAAGGTCTTTGCATTCCACCATCTCTTCATGTTCACCTGCACCCCTTCATCCAGCTCCATCCCCATTCTCTCCTCTCTCCTAGAAACATGTGAAACATCCATGAGCAGAAGAAAAAGGATGAAAGTGGTTAAACCCAGCAAACCTGCAGCCTCCATTCCTAACCCAAAGGTGTTGCCTTCCCATGCCAGCCACATGTATCAAGCCCTCAGCACAGGGACTGTAGAGCCACCGAGTTTCCTCAAAGCTGCTGAGAGGTAGGATTGTTTGTCACAGAGAATTCTGCCCACCATTGGATCCTTGTCACCCAAAGCACACCACTGCATAACAAAACCTTGCTCATGTATGACTCCAAATCCATTTCCCAAGAGCCATAACTATTCCACAGCTCCATGGCAGAAACAAGCTCTGATGTAACACAGTCTGACAGGTTGTGTTGTCAGCCATGGGTGCTGCAAGCTTAAGCTCCCCTCATTAACAGCTGAGCTTTAACTTCTATTGCACTCCAACTTCATTTTATAAAGCAGTCTCATTTCTCCAGTTTTGCCCACTCTGTACCCCATACATCCCAATCTTGCATCACAGATGAGGTGTATTTGGGCTGCTGTACCCCTCAGAGCAAAAGACTCCAAAACCCACCAGTGGCCTCATTCTGTCAGTGCAGCAACAAAAAGCCAGCTGAATGCAAAACTCCACTTGCCAAAAAGCTAGAAAATGTCAAACTGTCATTTTTTCGGTTAGCCTAGCAATTCTGTGCATCAGGGCCATGGGCTACATTCCCCCATGTAGGGCTGGACCACTGCACAAGCATAGAATCATAGAATGCCTTAGGTTGGAGGGGACCTTAAAGATCAATTAGTTCCAACCCCAACCCTGGATGTCCGTCCCCTGATGGATGGACAAGTCACCTGGCTGCCTCTTGCTCTAGTGAAACTCAGCTGGAAATATGCAAGTGAGAACAATCAGAGCTTTTTTGGGGGGTGAGGAGTAGGAAGATGGAGAGATCTGCACTGGATTCCCACCCAAGCTTTCCTAGAAGTAGTGCAATGTGGGGAGGTGGACTCTGTCCCCACAGAAGTGGGAGGGGACCCCGAGGACCACATCATGGGATACAGAATATCCATGCATCCTTTCAGCAGAGCTTCCCTAGACTCCCAGCCCTGCAGCCAGTTCTTCCCCCCTGACACTCCCAGCCTCCCATCTGGGGGACGAAGTCAGTGAGGCCCATCCTGCCCTGTGCCTCCCCTCTGCAGCCTATTAATAGCGAATTGTTCAGGATCATCTTCCCTGCCCAGCAGCTGCTGACATTTGGGGCCCGATTTGGAGGCACCCAGGAACTATGCAGCTGGGCTTGGCATGACCGCAGCTGACCTTATCCCAGCTCCACTCTACAGGGGAAAGGAATCTCCCAAAAACCCACTTGTTGCAAGCTAGCCCCAAGCTTCTCATGAGTTGTCTTTCCTGTGCAAGGCTACATGCCAGGTTGGTGTGAGGTTGCATTGCAGCACTCCTCTAGCTCAGGCTCTCAGTCCCAATCTCCCCTGGCTGTACTTGGACACGTTACCTCCCTCCTTCTGGAGTGCTGACCCCAAATCCACAAGCGAAGTCCTAAATCTCCCTGATGTGTTGAGTTTCCAGTTGGTTTCCCAAGGTACCGCTGTTTCAGCACTGAGCAACTTGCTCGAGGTCACAAGACCTTCTTTAGTCTTTAGAAGACTGAAGCTGAGGGAGCTTTTTCTCCAAAAAGAGATGTGAGTAACAACTGCTATTGGCATCTGGTCTGACAAAGAACCCCCATGCCTCTTCAATCTCTTCTTTCTCCCTTGCCATCACATGAAGAAATAGTGCCCTATCACTTTATCATCAGCACTGATAAAAGGAGAGGCCAATTTGGAATCAGCTGGCCAAGGAGAAACCCCAAATGGATGCTCAAAGAAATCATGGTACCTTCCTATGCAAAAATTGCCCTAAAAATTGGAGTCCCAGCAGCCGAACATGGACGCAGCTGATATGGCACTGGTGCAAAGAAGTGCCCAATATGCAGCATGTGTTAGCCTGGCTGTGCAGTGGGAACTGCTCCAACTCTGCAACCAGATCGTGTTGTTTGCCTGGAAAAACAATGCCCTAAAACCACTCATGTTGTTCCTGCTGAGCATGACAATTGCTGTGGCTGGTTCTAACGTCACCACGGATCTGACGAAGCGAAATTTTTAAATTAGATCCCAGAAGCACGGCCTTACAGATCATGTGAGGATGCTCACGGAGAGCCACTGGGATGTCTGGCCACGGTACAATAAGAAGCATGCACACTGTGCCCATTCATCCCAGTACAATCACAGCGACGTGACAAACATCTACACAGCAACGTGGGCCGTTGCACATGACATGTGCACGAAGCATGCCTGCGGCTTTCGCGGCAGCAAAACCAAGCTCAGCCTGGATGCGGACATTTAGAGTGGGGAAACAGCACAACACAACAACACACTTACATTGGGGGATGGCTCCAGCATGTTGTCCCCGTGCCAGCCCGAGATGGGCACGAAGGGAACCGTGGCTGGGTTGTAGCCAATCTTCTTGATGTAGGCGCTGACCTCCTTGACGATCTCATCATAGCGCTTCTCGCTGTATGCAGGCTCCGTGGAATCCATCTTGTTGATGCCCACGATGAGCTGCTTCACTCCCAAGGTGTAAGCCAGCAGGGCATGCTCACGGGTCTGCCCGTTCTTGGAGATGCCAGCTTCAAACTCACCGACGCCGGCAGCAACAATCAGCACGGCGCAGTCAGCCTGGGAGGAGAGAGATGATGAGCTGCTGCTGTCCCTGAGAATGCTGCTCCTGGGACCTCTGAGTATGTCCCAAAGGGAACATTACTCAGAATGAACATGCCTTAGGCAGATGCCTCGCCAGCTGCTACCCAAAATCCTGCTGATCTACCTCAACCCTGACCCATGTTATTTTATTCTTGCCAACTGTGCATGCTTTCACAATATGTTAGACAACAGGATGGATCTTTCCAAGTTATGTGGATCCAACCAGGACCTCATCTTGACATCCCATGGTTGCAGGGCCAAAGCCTCACCTAAAACCTCACTCAAGTCTTTCCAACAATCTCCATGGTTGATGGAGGAGCTCCCACAGCTTACTCCTGTCCTCAGTGTCAATGACAGAAGCTGTCTGCCTCTGGCAAAAGGCGTGCACTACCCAGCTGGCCTCAAAAGGCATGCAACTCACCCAGTGCCCATGAAGGGCCCTGGGATGCAGAAATACCCTGCAGTGCAGTGCAGGACAGCAGGGAGAAGCTACCTTACCCTGGAGACACAGACCACAGTTTGGCATAGTGGTGTGGTTTATGGAACAAAGATGGCTGTTTTGAGAAAAAGTAAAGAGAAAAGGCCCACTTAGTTTCATCTGGCCAATAAAACCTAACAGTCTGTGGGAAGCTTCTTGTTGTCTGAGGCTAAAATAACATGGGAGACATTCTCACAAAAAGACCTATAGCTCACAACATCCTGTTGCTTCTCAGAGTCCTTATTCCCCAGCTCATACAAGTAAGGGAAGTGCTGCAGCACTCCTTTTTGCCCAAGGAAACCCTTTCCTCAACATCCAGAGAGAGACCTGGTGCCACCTCCTGCATGGACCCTGCTCACCACCACCCACTGGTGCCACCTCAGCCTCCCACATCCAGCAGCTCCTGGCCTCCCGTTCTCACCTGGGATGTGCCTGTGATCATGTTCTTGATGAAGTCCCTGTGGCCAGGCGCATCGATGATGGTGATGTAGTACTTGGTGGTCTCGAATTTCCACAGTGAGATGTCAATGGTGATGCCACGCTCACGCTCAGCCTTCAGCTTGTCCAGCACCCAGGCGTATTTGAAGGACCCTTTCCCCATCTGCTCAAGACAAAGACAAGAGCTGATCAGAACCCCAGACCCAGGACACCCCCACTAATTAATGGAGCACATCCCATTTCCCATAGCCACGAAGGCAAAAGGTCACGTTGCAAACCCCCTAAAGTCAATGCAGCCACAATTTATACGTTAATACACAGAGAGGAAAGGAGATATGGTTCTGAACACATTCCCCAGTAGGATGGAGAAGAGGTTGGAAGCAGAGCTATGAAGAGGATTCATGGTGGGACTAGATAAGAAGCTGGAGCCGGAGACTGGCAACGTCTTCTCCTTGAGATGCCACAACCCTGCAGGGCTGCTGTGAAATCACACTGATACAGAATTACACAGCAGTGCTGGTAAGCTTCTTGCTGCTGTATTTTAATCTTTTAAGTGAATATGAGACAGTTGGATAGAGGGAAAAGCCATTGCTAAGTGAGGGAGCCCCAAACTAACAGGACATAGCGGGGGAATGGGTTAAAAGAAAACGAAATGCGAGAGGGTTGCTAGGAGCTGAACAGAAACATGATTGATTTTTGCCACAGACTGTGCGAATTTGCACGAAAAGCGACTGCGAGCTGCAGTCAGACCAACTGTCACTGCCAAATGGCCAAAATCCCAGCCAACATTATCATGTAGAAAATCACGCTGGGTGAGACGAGCCACTGAAAATCTCTCTGCCCTGCAATAAAGCACACACCCTGCTAAAATCAGGATGCTGCTTCCTTTGGATCAGTGTCCATTGATGCCACCAAGCAGAGCCAGACCTTCCCCAGGCTCTGAACAGGGATCCTGCATAGATGGGGGAGGACAAGCTCAGCCCTGCCCCACTGTGCCCCAGGGCAGCCCAGGTGGACCAGAGGATTAACATGTGTCAATCACCGGATCTTGGTTGGAGAGGCAAGTTTTCTAAGGTGGAAAAGAGAATTCAGCTAGAGAAATAGGTCATTTGCTGATGACGTAATGTGCTGTAACTGCCTCGCAAGGACGGAGGTGCTGTACCATGGTCCCATGTCTGCAGCAGCGATTTCTACTGGAGCATCAGTGCATAAAATTCATAATGGGCCATTATAGATCACCGATCCGGAGGGAAATGCCTCCTGCTGGCAGGCAGCGAGCGCTTCAGTGCTTCTCACCGGGGAGGATGCTGCAGCACCGCGCCCAACGCACCCTGCCTGCACCGGGATGGGATCGCTGTGCCCCACATCCCTCCCGCATCACAGCCCCGTGCCAGAGCAGCACGAGGAATTAACGATGCCAGCCCCTTTATGTAACAGCTGAGCGCTGCGATGACTTTGCAGCTCGCTCGGGGTGGGGGTGGGGGGGGGATTACAGCCAAAATCCTAAAGCCAGAGCAAACCTCCCCTACCTCAGAGAGAGTGCTGGGTGATGCCGCAGCCCCAGTGGGCAGCCCTGAGCTCTGTGCCTGCAGGAGCAGGGGGTGGAAAAATCCAGAATCACATCTTTGCTTCAATATGGCAAAAGATGCAGAGTGGGAGCTGGGAGGTTGACCCTTTCCAGCGTGCATACTCACTCTCTCCCTTGCTGGGGGATATTCAGGGCATCATTAGAGCGTGCTAATTTACTGCCCAAGCCAAGAGGAGGGTTAAGGAAAAAGATTTATTTTGTGCAGTGCATTAATAATGAGGCTCGCTCAGGCAGGAGCTCAACCAGCAGACCTCACAGCCTTTTAACCATCAGCACTATGCTTAGGGCTGGGGAACCCGAGGCACAGAGCAGGCCCCAGGGTGCAGCTGGTTGTGGGAGCACCCAGCTTATCCTAAAACCCTCATAGGAAGCACAGGGATCCATACCCAACCAAAAGCTGTCCATTCTGCGTCCCCCCTCGGAACATGCAGGACATAACCTGAAGACAAGTGAGATCCTTTATTTAGCAAACAGCTCCCCTCCTTCCATAGGGTATATTCAGTTACCCAGAGCTGTTGTTGAAAAAAACAAAAACCATTGCATTATCTAGCATTGCACAATACCTTCACTGTTTGGTGCTAGGACTGCCTGAATTTCCTCCATCAGACCCCAGCAAAGGGACAGCTTTCTATTATCAAATACTGTTGGTTTTCGGTTTGGTTTTTTTTCTTTTTTTTTTGTTTAAGAGGAATTAAAAAATTCCTCTCTTGGAGATACTGTTCCTTTTGCCCTCGAAGTCAAAAAGAAAAATAAAATCTTTTCTCTTAGGAAAAAGAAAATAATAATAAGAAGAAATCAGACTGTGTCCTCTGATAGATTTTTTTGGGTGCACGCAGGCCTCCATTTCCTGAGAATGCCACCTAATGGAAGAAAACCCTTTCCCAGCCCTGCATCAGAAAATGGAGTCGGTAAGCTCAGTCAATAGGCTATTAATAGCAGCTCCAGTCCCGCGTATTCTGGCAAGTCAGGGGAAATGTCTGCTCAATTAACACAGCTGCAATCATGTCCGTGATTACCTCATCGTGCCATACCTGATCTGGAGGTAAGGGGCTGGAAATATACCAAGGGATAGCAGCTGTCATTTTAAAATGAAGGAAAGAGAGATGATTTTATTCTAAGGAAGAGGCTCTGCTCTTAAGGGTGGCAGGAGAAGACTGACAATGAGGCAGGAAAAGGGGTGGTGTAGCTCAGATGCTATTGGCACATTCAAAGGGTTCAAACAGACAGACAGCAAGGTGTACTGTCAGGAATGGCAGCTCTGAAGGCTTCTTTTTTTTATTTCTCCTCTCTCTCTTTTCTTTTAAGAGGTTTTGTCCAGAAAAATGAAGGGATGTCTGCATTAAATATTTATGGAAGGTTCATGACACGATGATGATGAGACATCTTCTGACCAGAGCTGCCCCATGGGTAACACAGCCAGCCTGCTCCTGGCTCACCCACCTCTCTAGAATTTACCATCACTTATTTCCCAGCTCTTCCCATTCACAACGTTCTCTGTCCCCCAGAATATATTTTTCTCTTTGATCTATGCTACATTATAGGCATTGGGTGGTGCTTTGCAGCACGGCAGCCTGAGAAATGCCTGCACTATGACATTGCTACAAATGGCACTATTAGAGAGGCTAAACAAAAGAATTCAGCTTAAATGCCTATACTCCATGCCTGCTTTCCTATCCAGAAGGCTACCAATCAACCCCCATTACAGGGATGGATCTTAAGCCAAGTGGACCAAATTCACATTCCAGCTGATGCTGGCTGCCCCATGATACCGGAAGGACATGTTATAGGGTGAAATTCATGGCCATGCACAGGGCAGGAAGGGATTTATCAGGTTTTCCTCCTCACGCACAACATTTAGGAGGAATTTCACGCCCTGTAGCACTGTGGCTCTCCCAGAATCCTCACTATTACCGCTGGCACCACAATCCATCTTCCAAATCCCCAGGTGGTGGGATCAGCATTGGGGGCAAGCACCCAATGGGCCGCAGGAGCTGGGAAGACTTGGGATGCAGAGGGAAAAAAGTGATGGGAACAAAGGGAGGAAGGTACGAGAATGGCATCACCAGGAGAAGGGTCGTACTGCCTATGGGACATCAGCATGGAGCGGGGGACATGGCGGGGGTCACTCTCCTCACCTCAGCAGCCTCCTTCTCGAATTTCTCAATGGTCCTTTTGTCAATGCCCCCGCATTTGTAGATGAGGTGCCCGGTGGTGGTGGATTTCCCAGAGTCCACATGCCCGATGACGACAATGTTGATGTGCGTCTTCTCCTTCCCCATGCTGGTGGGCTACGTGCGGAGGGCGGGCAGTGGGGGGAGCACTGGGGATGCAGCTGCGTTTATGGAGAGGCTGTAAAGGGGAAAAAAAAAGGCAGCGTCAGCACAGCCCCCACGACAGCACTGCCAGCCCAGACGGGTGCATGGCCGTGGCTCGGTGGCTCTGCTCATGCTGGGTCAGATCCAGCCCGCCCCCAAAGGAGACTGGCCAGGCTATTTCTGGCCAACATGTCCAGCCTCCATCTCTCAGCAAGATACCATGATTTTATCATCTGCCTTCCTGGAGACCCCCAGCTCCCAAGGCTACGTCATCGGTACCTCGAAGGTGCCCTTCCTCCGTGAAAAAAAAAACCACCAACCAACCTTCCGATGGCTCTGCACTGCTTCCTTCTAGGTCTTTCCAAACCCTATTCCATTTCCAAACCCTCCATTTCGGTGGCACCCTGGGAGGAGCCATGGGTGCCCATCCCCACTGGGTGTCTTCACCTCTTGGGTGACAACATGGTGCCCAAAAAACGGGACAGACAAAAATAGCCCTCTCACTCTGCCCTGAGCAGGGCTGCAAAGAGCAGGGCAGGGCAGCACAGCTGAGCCTGCTGTGGGAGATTTTGTGGTATTCTGCTGCCCTGAATTTGGATGAAACAGAGGGAGGAGGCTTAAAACGAAAATCAATAGATCTGTTCTGGCATCTCCCACGGTTACCATGGTGCCGCAGCTGCTACAGAAGCTCTGCACAATTAGGAGCTTTAATTTGACGTCTAATAAAATCCAATTTTATGAAGCTGCCCATAGAAGCAAAGCAGGTCGGGGGCAGTTTTCCGTTAGCACAGCGATTCGGGCGGCCGGTGACAGCCCTGCTGCCCCCGGCCCTCCTCCCTGCCCTTGAACGAGCGCAGGATCCGGCCATGGCGCAGCCCCGCTCAGGTGCCCGGCGTCGGCTGCGCTGCCTTCTGTGCGCCCAGGGCGCAGGGCTGCCGGGGAAGTGGGGGATTCCTTTATTTTCATTTACTGTTTCTTTTCTCTCTCTCTCTTTTTTTTTTTTTTTTTTTTTTTAATTTTCCCCCCCTTTTTCTTCGGGTTTTTTTTTTTTTTTTTTTTTTTTTTCCCTTTCTAATTTATCTTCATTTATTTTCTCTTAATTTCAACGTTAATTTTTTTCCTTTCCTCAAGCTTTCAGGATGCAGGCTGTTTCCCACCTGCGGGCTGAAGAAGCGGCCCAACCCCATCTCCTCCCTCCATCCCAGGGGTCTCCCCCACTCTCGATGCCAGCAGCACCCCATGCACATGCATCGTACCCCCGCCCCAGCAATCCCCCCCCCCCGTTCAGCCAGGTTCCCCCCCCCGTTCCGAGCAGCCTGATCCCGGGGGGGGGGGCTGGAGCTCTTACCGGAGCGGCGGTCGGGGCGGCAGAGGCTGCCAGCTTGGGCTCCGGCGGCTTTATCTCCCCGGGAGGGGCCCACCTATTGACGGCGGCAGCGCAATGCAGCGGCCCCCCCGCACTACGGCAATGCGGTACCGGGCGGGGGAGGAGGAGGCGAGCCAGGGGGAGGGGGGGAGGAGGAGGAGGAGGAGGAGGAGGAGGAGGAAGAGAAGGAGGAGGAGAGAGCAGAGAGAGGCGAAGGGGGAGAACTGGGGATGGAAGGTAGATGGAAGAGGTGGAAGAGTGGGAGATGGAGGGATGGGGAGGAGATGGGGGATAAAGGGATGGGAGGAAGATGGAGGGATGGGAGAAACGGAGGAAAGCTGGAGTAGTGGAAGATGTAGAGATCGGAGGTAAAAGGATGGGAGGAATAGGGGGATAGGGGAAATAGAAGGATGGGAGGAGAGATGGAGGAGCAGTAGACAAATGGGTGGGAGAGGTGGAAATGTGGGAGATGGAGGGATGGGAGGAATAGGGGGATAAGGGATGGGAGAAATGGAGGGAGAGAAAAATGGAGGGTTAGGAAGAGTGGAAGGATAGGAGAAATGGAAGAGAGATGGAGAGGAGGACGCAGACAGAAGGATGAGAGGTAAAGTGAAGGGAAGAAGATGGAGGGAGGGAGGGAGAAATTGAACAGTAAGAGGAAAAGAGGAAAGAGAAACTGAAGAGATGGAGGGATGGGAGGAAGATGGAGGGATGAGAGAAATGGAGGGGTGGCAGAAATGGAGGGATAAGAGGAATAGAGGGATGGGAGGAACAGGAGGGGTGGAAGATGGAGGGATGGGAGGTGAAAGGATGGAGAACAGGTAGGAAGGAGACAGTGGAATGGAAGACAGAGGAACGGGAGGAAGGTGGAGGGATGACAGGTGGAAAGCCAGGAGAGCTGTAGGGATGAAAGATGAAGGTGGGAGAGGGAGGGATGGAGCAGATGGAGAGATCAGGGAGGTGGAGGGCAAGGAGGAAGATGGAGGGGTAGAGGGAAATAGAAGAACATATTTTTTGTAAGTGAGTGGAAATGATGGAGCTCCTCATCCAGGGGGATCAGGGCAGGTGGAGACCAAGAGGGGCTTGGGACCCTCATGGCAGCCTAGGAGTGAAGGGATGAAGTGGGCATGGAGCCCAGGGCTCCCAGCAAGTGAGATGGGGGACAGGTCATTGCAGGGACACACATGTCCCTGGGCACAGTCCTGTGGGCACTGACCCACATTTCTGCCTCAGTGGAAATGCATTAGCCCAGGAGCAAACGGTGAAGGAGCAAATCAAGCACAATATGTTTCTGCACTTGCAATATGTAGGGCTGTTGCTCAAGAATCTGTGGTTTGTGAACATCATTGAATTTAATAGGAGATGTGGTTCAAGTCCTAGAGCAAGGAAACCATGAATAATAACCCGCCCTACCATGATACTTCCTTTGCATTAACAAATATCAGGTAAATATCATATAATATTATATATAAATATCATATTTATACCCATGTCAGCTGTAGTTAGAAGGCAATGCAACATTTTTTGTGTCCCAACACCAAAAACAGGTCAAAGAGAGCGAATTTTGAGTTAATCTATGTCATAATCCAAACCAATTTTGTGGGCTAGACATCTTCCAGTGAGTTTAGGAGCTAAGTCACAAGCTCTCACTTCACAGTCTCAGGGTTAAACACACATCGTGTAGATTAAAATGGTACTAAGCTCTCATTAATGTTTAAAGGGAGACTTTTTTTTTTTTCTGAACGTTATAGTTTGGTGGTATTTTCTTAGAGATGTGATAGGAAGATATCTTTTATGCAGCATTCTCTGTGCAATGCTGAGTACTAGGGGAAAAAAAAAGTAAAACTAGACTTTTAGAAGGAAGGGTTTAAATGGTATTTAAAGGCACTGAGCTCATTTTGGGATGGGAGCAGTGGCAAAACCCCAGGCCTGGATGTGCTGAGGATGGACATCAAGTGTGGCAATGCGTAGAAGAGATGAGTGTACAAGTCCCTTGTTCTTTCTGCCCATTTATCAGTGCTTTGCCAAAAAATAATCTTCCCTTTTAATGCAAGGACAGGCAGGAGGCACAGAAACGGGGCTGCCTGTAGCTGCAGCAGAGCCCGACAGCCCATCACACTATAAATAGTGCAGGACAGGAATAGGAGAGAGCTGCCAGACCTGGCTAATCGGGATGAGGGGCAGCCACCTGACACCCAGCCTCCCAGGGACTTAAAGCCACAGCCATGTGCTGCAGAGCAGGGCTTCCCCAGCGCCTGCATCCTGAGCAGAAGTGCTGCGCTACAATGTTGGACCAAACACCTGGAAATTAGTTCTCATCCACCTTCAATTCTCAGCTCTGGGAAGGAGAAGAGACCCAAGCAGACAAAACGTGCAGTGACTGGGAGTTCAGAGCTTTGTTTTCATCTTTCCAGCTTCAGATTTGGGTTCAGCTGAAACAGCTCCCCTATATCCCATCCTATTTAGGCTTTCCCCAGAAAAGGCATCCACAAACAATTTGGGATCACTCAAGGAAATGGAGACCTCCCCCAGAGGCCATTCAAAGGTGCTGTGATGCAACTGGCAGGATCCTGTACCCCTTTTGTTATCACCTCCATTCCTTCCAGCCCCTCAGTCCCCACGTTAGAATCTGATGCCTTAAACTGTATAAAAATCCCCATTTGCCCAGATGTAATAAGTGAGATTTTTTTCCCAAGAGGCCCTGCATAGTGTGAGAGTGAATAATCTGCAGTGCTGGTAATTTGTATGTATCTGGGATGCTGACACCCCAGGCTGCCTGCCTGGATTTGCCTTGGTACTGAGGAGGGTTCCTTCCCCTGCGTAACACGTTCAGCTCACTGAGCTCCCACAGTTCTCCCTGTGTAATGCATCAGGTCCTCTCTGAAGGAGGGGGTCTGGGTGGTGTCGACAGCAGCCACCAGGGATGCTCACCCCCACGTCACTCCAGACGCCCTCCTCTCACAAGGGCTGGCCACAGGATCAGCAGAGGGGTCACTGTTTTCCTTCTTCACCCCATGCAGAGCAATACTTGCCTTGAAAAGAAGAAATCATGAGCATTGGAGGGGCAGCTGAGAGCATAGGGGAAGCAGCTGAGATCCAATGGACACTTCATGGCAGGGGAGGATGCTGTTAGGGTTCCCTCCTCCTATGGTCAGAGTTCCTTGCATCACAGCAATATACACATAGAGTCAAATCCTCACTTTAGTCAAACCCCAGCTGTGATGGATGGGATTCCCTCCCACATCTCCTGGTGGTTCTGCTCATGCTGCAGATCCAGAGAGGAGCAATGAAGACAGCAGTGTGGGACAGAAAGACAGGGGAAGAAGGAGGAGGGGATCTGAGGTCCTGCAGTCAGCACATGATGCTGATAACTTTAAATTGGAACCAGTGGTATAAAAATAACTTCTGGCAGAAAAAGCAAGATGCCCAAGCCCTCTCACCACCAGCCAGCTGGGGCTGGTGTCTGGTGTCACCCTGATGGGACAGCAGTGCTGGGCTCACACAGGCACTCAACAGTACTGGGATGAGCAATCCGGAGCTTCCTTCAGGTCATCATAACCACCAACTCCTGGGTACTGCAGAGATCTGAGGCAACAATATTGAAGGGTCACAGCTTAAAAGCCTTTTAAAGTGTCCTCAGGGCCATCTGGGGTATGAGTGATGCTCCTCAAGAAACCTCTTCTGCACAAAACGGATAAGTTATGGGGTTGAAACAGGGAAATCAGCATCCCATCCCACAGCTGGCTGCTTGTGGGTATTCATGTCCAAAATTCAGAGGAAGAGGGACTGGAAGCATCCTGGACACCCCCAGTTGAATTAGATTACCTGACCAACAGCACCTTCAGCTGCACATCCTTTGCACCAGTTGCAAAGGCAAAAGAGCTTGTGGGCTCTCAGCCAAAATTCAGCCTTGGAGGGAAAACCATCATAAAATGCCTGATTTTTGCTCACTGAGCTGAGCAGCACCCATGGGTTACAGTGCACATCCCCAGGTCCACTGCAGCAGCTCCTCCCCTAAACTTGAGTTTCTTCTGAAGATTTTAACTCCTTCACTGCTCTTCACCTTCCCCACAACCATCTCAGCATTGCTGCTAAAATACAGCTCCTTCCTTCTCTCTGAGATGCTGACGCATTTTGGCACAACTCCGAGTTTGGAAAAGCCTGCATTCATCCTGAGGACAGCTCTTATTGAACCACAGAGCAAAACCAGCCCCCATCTCCTGCCCACCTCCTACAAAGGGCTGCTGGTGGTACCTGGCTGACAGCAGGAACACTGGCTGCATCCAGAGGGAGAAACGAGGACCGCAATGAGCACATTCAGTGCTGACCCAGCCTCTCTCGAAGCCCCTCTTATATTTAGCAAAGGATTTGTTTCACATTCACTGAATGACAGCAAAATTTTCCCTCGATCCCATGAAGGAGATGCTGTTCCAGCAGTTGCCTGCATCCTGCTGAGCACTGGGATGGTTTCTGCCAAAAAATTACCCCATTTTCCCAGCTTTGGGATCAGTTTGCTGATCATACACCAGCTTGGGGTAATTTCCTTCATGCGTTATCCTCCATACCGACGACTGAGAACGCAACAGGCAGAACAAAAGCAGGGAGTAGCCCGGCCATTCCCAGCACATCCCCACGTTATCACTGCGACCCAAACCCTCGTGGGCAGAGGATGGATCCGTTCCGGTAGGTGGCAGCAGCTGCCCACGCCGGCACGGAGCAACACGATGCTGAAGATGGGAAAAACGGGAGGAGGAGGAGGAGAGGTTCCCCAACTGGTGCCTGGTCCCCATAGAGGCTCCGCTGGAACACAGAGCCCTGAAAGCCAGGTGAATAAATAAGGAGAAAGACAAGCAGAGAATTTGCTCCAAAGCAAAACGCATGGAGAGACTTGGTTACTTGGAGACTGTAATTAGAGGGAAAATTGAAGGAAAAAAGAAAAGGCAATCTATCCAAATTCTGTTGTCCGTTCGCTTTTAAAGTGATTGATTCTTGATCGATACAAACGAAATTTGGCTTACTCTCTTCCATACACATAGCACAGGCTTTGTGCTGGGAAATCAGCCCGATTCTCACCCCACCCCCCTCAATCCCCCACTGCTGCTCTGCCCATCTGTCCGCCTGCCCAGTATCATCCCAGAGCTCCCCCATCACCGCCTGCAGAGCCCACTGTGGTCCCATTGCCCTCCTGTGAACCCACTCCACACCCATCCCATCCCTCCTCACCCAACATGAGGCTCCCCAAGCCCAGCTGCAGGTCCTGCAACCATTTCTCAGATACGTTTTGCTGGAGGCCAAAACCCATCCACACAGAGACCAACTTCTCCTACATTGCTCCATTGTGACCCTGCTGCCACTGTGCTTTATAAAGCAGGCTGAGACACGGGTGTAAGCAGTGCTGTTGCACAAAGGGAAGAGGAAGTGTTTGTGCATCTCTGCTCTATCATTAATTAAAGCTATTATCCCACTCGGGCACGGTGGAATACAAAGCCATTCTGTTCCCACCAGAAAGAATGTAGCCCATTATAGATTGTACTCTGTGTATCAAATACATTTTTATTACTCTATACATTAGAGGGGCATAGGATACAGGAATGCATCTGTCAGGAAGCATTTGAGGAGGATCAGAAATGCCATCAACTTCACTAAAACAGAAGTGACTTCTCAGCCCTGGAGCACCCAGTTTCAGCCTTTCCATCCTCTCTTTTTAAGCCATGTTAACCTCCAGAGCCCATTTCCCAGAGCTCCCTTTGCTTTGCAGCCAATGGGATCAGGAACATTTGCACACAGCAGGGCCAGCCTGGAGGTTCCAGGGACCCCCAGGTCAGCCCCCCTAACAGAGCATGAGGCAGAAAAACAAATCCTGGTGCTGGGCACAAAACCACCACAGGGCTGTTCAAACAGTTGGGATTTGCACAGTCAAAGTCCATCACAGCCTTCAGCAAACTTATTTCCTGGAAAGCACCAAGCCAGCACCATCAGTGGGGGAACTGAGGCAAAGTGGGAGGGACTTAGTCCTGAGCTGCACAACACACATCTCTGCTCTTGGTCCCCAAAACTCTGGGTAGGTTTTCCTCCCCCAGGAACTAGATCTGACCCTCAGTGGTCATGGGGTGGACAAGCAAACAGCAATATTGATTTTGCCTGTGCCTGCAGCACACAGACCCACTGCTCCCAGCCTCACCCTGCTCAGGGGACAAGCAGCAATGCTGGGATTGCACCCAGAGCCGTGCTCGCCCTATTCCCACCTCTACTTGCTTTTAAACAAAAAGGACTTTTTTCCCCCTTTTTTCACCCAGTACACACGTGGTTTCCCACAGACCTTTTGCTAAAAGCAAACTGGAGCAGGACTCCACTTCTTTAAGTTTGCTCCTGCCCTGAAGTTTGTTGGGCTCCTGTCCTGCACACAGGGGCCTGCAGGCTCCTGTTTTTGTAGTGCTCCAGTGAGCAGCACGCCCCAGTAATCAGCTGGTCAGCAGAAGGGTCACAGACTAATTGATGGCAAAACCAGCCAGAGCTCAGCACAAACAGCCAGCTACACAACAACACTGCCCATCTTCATTAACCCCCCCCACTCTCCCTCCTCCCACACTCCTACCCCAAGCACAGCAGCCCTGCACAGCAGCACACCCTGCACGTAACTGCAGCAAATGTGTGCAGCACCAGCAGGGATGTGCTGTGCAGCCACGCAGGGAGAACAGGGTGCAGCAGGCGCCTGCAGAATTGCAGTGGTAAAGCCAGATCCTGCTCACATGCAAAACACCCCTGCACCAGTGAGTCATGCTGGCATGACCACGCTGTCTGGCTCAGAGCTACTCACCTCCTGCAGAAGTCCCTCCCAGCATTATAGCCATGCTGGAAACACTGGACAGAGACTGCATGGCCTCCAGGATCGACCCCATCCACACCCATTGCTTGACCCCAGACTGGCAGACCCCTCACCACAGTGAAGAACAACCCACAGCATTCTAAAAGGCTGCTTGAGTTTATTAGTAGCCATCGTACAAGTACAAAGTCAATAAACGTGCGTTACCGAATCTGCACAGAAAAAGCATAGTTGCATCAAGAAATAGTAAAAGGCTGGTGTACAAATTGCTGGGGGATTGCTGCCTTGTCTTACCCCAAAGCAGCACATACATCTGCAAGCAGCTCTGTGGGGAAGGGAAGGGCCATGCAGCTCAGGATGAGGGCCCGATGCCCGGCTCGCTGGCATGCCGCCTGCGTCCTGCTCCTGCTGCCGGCACCAGCCCACATGCCAGGGGCCCCACGGACACTGGCAGTGCTCCCAAGCTGCAAGAGAAGAAAATGTTGAGTCAGGAAAGCAGCATGGTGCTTTGTGCTCAACCTGCCTTTTTTTCCCCCCACAGTCTAACAGCAGGTGGTGAAGACCCACGAGATGTCACCTATGGGTCAGGATGCGCCATGGGGACGTGGTTCCCAAACACCCAGGTTAGGAGGTACCCTGAGGATGTGGCATGGGCATCCCTGGGTGCTGCACAGCGGTTCTGCCCCCATATCTTTATCCAGGGCAAAGTACTCACCTCTCTGGGGACTCTGACACAGTTGTCATGGCAGGGTGATTTGTCTTCCCGAAGAAGAAGCTGGCCCACCACTGTTCAGGGTCAGATTTGGGCAGACCTGGAGGACAGCAGAGGTCAGTGCATACTGGGCAGCCCCAATGCCATCCCAGAGGAGAGGCTGGGACAGCTCTGGTAAGTGCACAGCTACATGCTGTCCTCAGTGCTTCCATATAGATTTCTAAAGGCAGAATGTTCTCGCTGGGACACGTAGGCGATGTATTCCCATGCACTCACCCGGGTGGTGGGGGATGACCTCCCCAGCATACTCAGAGCTACTGCAAGAGCTGTTGCTGGATGTGGAGCTCAGACGCCCTGCAGAGAAATTGGAGCCATCAGGAAGGAAACACGGAGAGATGGCAAGTTGGCCAACAACATAAAGGTGTTTTGTGTTGGCCAACTTGCCATTTTCTGCAGGAAAACAGTTCCACCCCCA
Source organism: Phasianus colchicus (assembly GCF_987193195.1). Taxonomy (NCBI): domain Eukaryota; kingdom Metazoa; phylum Chordata; class Aves; order Galliformes; family Phasianidae; genus Phasianus; species Phasianus colchicus. Next base: position 9,287,841 of record NC_143452.1, read on the forward strand.
ACGACATTATTTAATGGCTTGGCCTTGCAAGGAGCACTTCAGAAGCTTTTACAGATGTCTCAAGGTCAAGAGGATGCTGATTCCTGCACTTAATCTGCACAGCTTTAACCCAACTGCTGTAAGCCTGTTCCTAGTTTGAGCTCAAAAGAAATATTTCAGTTCCCTTGGAGCACAAAGCCACCCCCCAGAGAGGCACCAGTGGCTGCCACGGCCCAGAGAGGCTTTGCAGCTCATTTCCACAGCAGTGCATAATGCCTACAACTCATAACCTTATAACAGGCAGAGGAGCTGGCACAACTGCTCCCCAGCTGGTCGGAGCTGCTAGACACCCTTCTTCCTTGCCAAGGAGCTCCTGTGGGCTCCCAGCAACTCTCCACACCCCACGTGCTCTGCTCTTACTTCGGTGATAGTTGTGTGTGGCCATAAGCGAGCCGCTCGATGGGATGGAGGCCATGGCTCTGGGTCCTGGGTTTGTGCTGATGGAAAACCTGCAAGTAAAGGAACAGCCATGATTGCAGGGGGACCAGACTGCTTATTTTGTAAAAGATTTGACCACACCAGGTACGACACCCAGCAGAGTCCTCCAGTGTGTCAATCTGCAGCTGTAGAGCTCTGGCTCAGAGCTTTGTGCAAAGCCAAAATAATTCCCTTGAAAACAACTGCTTGCACAGCCTCAGTGCAACAACTTCCCGGGGCCCAGCACAGTTGTTTTGCTTCTCTGCAGCAATCCTGCTACCTCCCTTGAGTCAACGCTTCAGAGTTGTGAAATCTCAGTGTGAAGTTGCGTAAGGAACTTGGTGGGGATGCAAGATGAGGCTCTGTGCAGTGGGTGCAGCCCAGCACCCACCGGGGCAACGCACCCATATTGAGCTGCAGTGCTGGGGAAACTGAGGCACGGCACTACCCGGGCTGACCCCCACGCGTCACCCACACGGGATTACAGCAGCCACGGTCAGAGGGCTCAACTCCATCCCCTAAGCCCTCAGGGTGAATCAGACCCATCCAGCCCCTCCCAAAGCAGCCCCCTCCCCACTTCCCCCCCAACACACCGCTGTAACGATGCTCAAAGCTGAGCTAACCCGCCATCCAGCACCCCCAACCCATCCCTGAAGGCTCTGCAGCGCACCTGGCCGGCACTAGGGCCCAGCGGGGTCCGGAGGAGGAAGGGGAGGGTAAAGGGGCCCGGCGGGGCCGCTCGGAGCCCCCGCCGGAGGGAGCGCAACAACCGCTACCGCTCCGCACGGCCTGAGCCGCGGCGCTGCCAGGCCCAACCCCCCCCTACCCCGTTTATATAGCACATGTAGCCACGCCCCTAATCGCACAGCCAATCAGATTGCGGAGAGTTCATGGACACGCCCACTCCGTCCCGAAGGGGGCGGGGCTTGCAGGCGGTGCGCGCTGTTCTGGCGGGGTGGGTCACGGCGGGTTCCGAAGATTTCGGCTGATTTGTGAAGTTTGGTGCGAAGACATTTAAAAAAGGCCAAGCAAAAATACGTTTCCCCCAAGGGAAAAGCTGTCGTTGCTTCTTCACTCTTTAAAACTGTAGCACAAATGCATAAATATCTATTCGAGGGGGTTCTGAACCACTGCACCTGCATCGATTTTGCAGAAGAGTGTTTTAATTTAGGAGAAAAAGCCTTGTACAACCCATACTGAAGCATAACGAACCAGTCGGCGGGGTTCCTCCCCCTTTCACCTGTGATTCTAGTCATTAATCAGTTACTCATTAAGCACAGGGCAAGCAGCCAGCCTGAACCCAGCTCCCCCCACCTGCCCCATGGCAGTGCTCCTGCAGACCCAACAGCCCCAGCAGCTCTAAGAACAGCCTTGGCACCACCTGGCTCGAGGCTCTGCTGTCCCACTATAGGATGCTGCTGCAGGTCCGGGCTGTGCTCCAAGGAGCAGCTTCATCTCCGTGTAGATTTTTTCCATAGAGAGGAATATCACTGCTTTAGCTCACATTTGTTGTGTTTTAATAGCAGTGCTTTAGGGCAGGGCTCCTTGCTTCACTTGGCAGCTGCACGGCCAGGCCACGAGCACGTCCCCATATAACCCTGCAGCAAAGCTTTGCCTGAGTGAGCTGGAGCCTGGCCAACAGCCCCAGCCCTCCCTAAAACAACCTCACACAGGCTGAGCTGTGCCTGACGGTGTTCAGCAGGCATTTGGATAATGCCCTCAATAATTTGCGTTGACTTTTGCTTAGCGCTGAAGTGATTGAGCTGTTGGACTTGATCTTTGAAGGCCCCTTCCAGCTGTTCTAGTCCATTTCATTCCCACCACTAATGATAAGAGGAAACCCAAAACTTTCAGAAGACTTTAGAGCTGCCTCAAGGCTGCACTCAGGTTTTTGGTTTTGCACCCAGGGAGGTGAGAGTGACCCAAGGAGAGGCCAGGTGTCATGGCAGGGTCATGCCAGAGAGCACAGCGCCAGCAGCTTGGTGAACTGGGAATTGCAACTCAGCCCATACCTCCCTTTACTGATGCATTGTGCACCAGACTGGGACAGTGAGAGATTCACTGGGTGACACAGGAGAGAAAAGCAGGGTACCCCATAGCCCTACCTAAAGACCTTCCCCCCTATTTCCACAGGGCTTTCTGTTGGAGGAGCAAATTGGTTTGCTATCAAGTGCCAGCATCCCACCAGGGACCAGCGTCCCCTTCCTCACCTGCTGCCCCATGCTGCTTTCCAAGACTCAGCCTTTTGGCTGTTGATTAACTCACATATTTGGGCAAAAATAACTTGTGCTTTCACCTTGCCCTTGGCCCTCACTACTGCCTTTGTGCCATCCCTTTGCTGTCAGAGGAGCTCCTACAACAGCCCAGTATGAGAAATATTTGCTTTCATTTCCTACATTTTGCCACTTTGGGATTTTTTTTATTTTTTTTTCCTTGCAGAAACTTTGCTTCTCCCTGACCCTTCACAAAGGCTAAAGTGGGATGTTAAAAATAGGAACAAACGACACATGCATTGCCTTAGTCTGGCACTGTTTCCAAATGCCACTTGGACAACTTGGATCCATGAAGAGAACACGTGCCAGGCTGAGACAGAGCAGTGGATGTCTCTAATACGTGTCTGCAGTGCCTACCCTATGGCAATTTGGAAAGGAACAGGGCCCCTGCAGGTAGGGCACAGCCTGGTTCCCCATTGCATCTCCAGCTCTGGTGGGAGATGAGGCTGAGATGCTGTGATAAAAGAAAATGTAAGTGCTGCTCCAGCTATGCATTCATTCCAAAAGCAAATATAGACTCAGAGAAATGCCAGAACCCAGCAGACAAAGCTGGAGACAAACCCAAGCAATGCAGCAGCTGCAGAGGAGGAAGGAGAAGCTGCTGTGAGCACTGCCAGCTTGGCTATGTTCTCATATCCCCGCACCCCCTCTCTGCATTGTGACATTGCTGCTGCATGGTGAGCTGTTGCAGGACAGCTGCATGCAGGATGAGCGCACGCAGGCTCCAACCTGCAACCCTAAACATTCCCAGCACCTTCTGCTTCACTTTTAGCACCACCTCGTGGCAACAAGGCCATCATATCCCAGGACCTTCCTGGCATGCAATAAATCCATCACCTATCGGATGCAGCTTCAGACTCTGGTTTCACATTAGACTGCGCTGTATGAAGTGCTCGATCAGACTGCAAAATGCTTTCAGGATGAAAGTTTCCTCTTGTGCCAAACACCAGTCAGCCCAATGGGTTGCTTTTTCCAGATGGGAACAGTCAAGTCCAGAGCTGCACTTTTCCCTGGACACGGACACAACTTAGGAGCATCACAGCTCCCGAGGTCTCAGGAATTTTCTGGGGGTTCAGAGGAAACGTGCCCCAATCCTGGAGTATTGAACGCCTAAGCTGCATTCCCACCTCCCCTTTTTGCAGGCCCCTGATCACAGAGCCTTGCTCAATTAACACTGGATTCTTTTCCACTATTTTGCACAGCGTGGTTGCTTCTCAGACAAGGAGAGCAGTGCTTAAACTTTTTAATTTCATATACTCCACCCCCGCTGTCCCTGCACCTTGGCACTGCTTCCACTGCTGCTTTTCATTGGGTCTTTTCAGTGCTGCCAGGGACAGTCCAGCCCCAGGGAGTGTGTATGCAATGGGCAAAAGGAACAAACGGTGTCCCTGGGTCCATAAGGAGGAAGTTCAGGAGGCTCCCATGATGCTGCACACCAAGGGACTTTGTGAGCTGATGGGAGCATCTCTTGGCTTTGCCCCAAGAAGAGATCTGTGCATCCTCAGAGCTGCTCCTAAGCAGAAGAGCCACAGCTGTGACCCTAAATCCCAAACTTGACCTGGCTATTTTCCAGCATCTCCACTCCCTTTGCTCACTGAAACATCCCTCATCTCACCATGGTTGTTCTCCCTGCAGCAGTAACACCATGGCCTTGTATTTGCAGGAGCCAGAGGGCCTTAGGAAACCATAGCAATAAGTTAAATGCCTCTACGCTGCAGCAAAACAGGGTGAAGCTGTTCTTACCTGCAGCGCTGCCTCTATTCCAACTGTCAACCCATCCCCACCATGCCCAGGGAGGTGGTGGGATCCCCATACCTGCAGGAGTTCAAGAAACACGGAGATATGGCACTGAGGGACATGGTTATTGGGTATGGTGGGGTGGGTTGGCTTTGGATTGGATGGTCTTGAAGGTCTTTTCCAACCTTCATGATTCTACGGCTCTGTGAGAAGGCAGGAAGGTGACCAAAGCAATGAGTTGGAGAGGAGCAGCCAGGACAGGAGCTGCCTATTTCCACCTGGAGAAACAGAGACCAGAGACACATTTCTGTTTGCACACAAAACGGTTCCATCTGGGTTTGCAAGATTGGGACTGGTTGCAACCCACTGCCTTTTGGCAGGGCAGCATGCAGAAGGCAGCAGGGATGGAGCCACACGCATTTATTGACAAGGACACCAGACACACAGTACAAGAAAACCAAGCAGAGCCACAACTGAAAACAAACTGCAAACCTTCATGTTGGTGTGGGGATGGCAGGAAACTCCCACCCTACTGGCTGAATGGAGCTGTGAACTGGGTGATGTCTTCACAACCACGGGGCTTTCTAAGACTGCTGCACAGCCAAGCTCCAGTAATGAATTCACACTTTCATTGCCTTTTCCCTTGGCCACCTCCCTGCATCCTCACCAAGAGGGTCCAGGGGCTGTTTGTTGGGGTTTTTTTTTTCTGGGGGGGGGGGGGGGGGGAGCACAGGGGGCACAGGGGGATGGGACATGTGCTTTCCTTCAAGTCCTATGGGAGGGCAACCATAAGGAAGGAGACGTTTGGCAAGAGCTGGCCCAAAGGGAGTTTTGCAGGAAGGGTGGGAAGGTCCCTCAGGACACGGTGTTGAGCAGCCGCCTGTAGATGATGCCCAACTTTTCCCGCAGTGCCAGGAAGGTGGGCCGCTCCTCCGTGTTGCCACTCCAGCACTCCAACATGATGCTGTAAATCTCAGGAGGGCAGGAGCTGGGCCGGGGAAGGCGGTAGCCCCTGGTGATTTGTCGTATGGTTTCTTGGTTTGTCATTCCTGCAAGGGAATAGAAGATGCCCTTCACTTTAATGTTTCCAAAGGACGTACTGAGGGTAGACCTGTAATGGGCCAAGAGATCAACCAGTGTTGCTTGGAAACGGCTTCTGCCACAGGTTTGGTTTGAGAGAGATCATTCAGCCCATACCACCTTCCAGATCCCTCCGCAAACACCAAAATTCCCCTGAACAATAACCATATCATGTGCCAGGAGATGCTTCCACTTCCATTGCAGAAGGGATAATACGACAATTCCTGACACATTGACTTTTGAAGAGCATGGGTGAGATACTGGAAGGGACCATCGGCCCTACCTTCATATGGAATCTGCCCATATGTGAAAACTTCATAGAGCAGAATGCCATAGGACCAGACATCGGATTTGAGGGAGTAGGTGCGGTAGTTGGCTGCCTCAGGGGCTGTCCATTTCACTGGGATTTTGGTGCTGCTGCTGGTGGAATAAATGTCATCCTGAAAAACAAAGGGAGACGGTGTTTGAGGGCTTGCAAGATGAGTGCAGCTGCTGCTTTTAGGGCTTTGCCTTGGAGGCCATGGGAAGGGGTCAACAGGTGATGGCTGCAGTGTGGGGCAGCTCAGTGACCCACTGACTGACCTTGAGGAGCCGGGCCAGTCCAAAGTCAGCAATTTTGCAGGTGAGCTCCTCTCCCACCAGGATGTTTCTGGCCGCCAAGTCCCGGTGGACGATGTGCTTCTCCTCCAGGTACCTCATCCCATCTGCAACCTGGCAGGCGATGTTGAGCAGGTGGGAGGTGCTCAGGGACTTCCCTTCAGGACCTGTCAACCCAAATGATCCAGGCATTTGAGGCAAACTAGTAACATTTATTTTAGGGTGTTCAGGGTTGAAAGGAGACCCTGTGCCGGAAGCGTGGGAGAAGATGTTGTGGGAAACATGAAAAACTCAAATCTGAGGTCAGGGCTGTGCTGTGTGGTACATTCATTATGGCCATGTGCTCATCAGGAATGGGACTGCGGTGAGCCTGAGGAGCACCTTGTGCTGCAAGAGCATGCAGATGTCTGCAGCTTGGTCAAAGCTGAAGGTGACCTGCTGCCATGCAAGTCTGCTCCCCATCCATCCTACCTGCAAGCTCCTTCTCCTCCGGCACCAACTGCTGCCAGAGCCCCAGCCCAGAGGTCTGGAGGAGGAGGGATGCACCTGGCAGAAAAACAGGTCTTGGTGGGAGCTGTCGGTCTTGTTTCCCTCAAAGTCTGATTACCAGGTTTGGAAAGGAAATAAAAGCCAAGAAAAATAAACTGACTTACTGTTGAGGTAGCTGTGCAGGTTGCCTTTCCGCATGAGCTCAGTGATGATGTACACAGGCTCATCCAGTGAGCAGACAGCGTGCAGTTGGATCAGCTTCTCATGCCTCAAGCGCTTCAGGTTTTGAATCTCCTTGGTGAAGTCTTCTGCCTTCATGTCAGCTGAGGGAGAAAGCTGCTGTGAGCCCTTTCTCACTCAGACCTTCAGAGCTCTGCACCTCCCATCTGATATAAGGACCTTTATCCTCCCTCATCTCTCAAGCCCCGTATCTGCACACCCTGCATCTCAGGTCCAAATACCCATAAGATGTTTTCCACTGGGCTTTGGATCCCATTTTCATTGTCATTGTTCCATTGAGACTTGACTTATCACAAACCCACTGAGTTGAGCCATGAAGACACAAGCTTGTACAGATCCATACATAGCTACATGCTGGGTCCTACCACTGAGACAGACACGGTGACCAAGAAGACCAGGAAACAAAAGGGCATGAACACTGTGGCAGCAAACAAGACACTCAGTAGGTCACCATTAGCATCTGCCCTTCCACACACCTTTGATGATCTTGATGGCCACGGGCACTGTGTTCCTCCACAGTCCTTCCCACACTTCTCCAAAGTAGCCCTCGCCCAGCTTCCTCCGCAGGGTGAACTCCCAGCGCGGGCGCTCCCAGCCGTCCCTCTCCGGGGGGGTCTGCAGAAGGGGCATGGCATGCTCAGACCCACTGGGACAGCCTGTGCCAGCTGCTGGTCCCGAGCAGGGCAGGGTGCATCAGCCGTGCATCCGGTGTCATGCATCCCTGGAGGTGCCCAAGGCCATGGATGGGACCCTGGGCAACCAGAGCTGGTGGGGGGCAGCCAGTCCTTGGCATAGGGGTTGGGGAGCTGTAAGGTCCCTTCCAACCCAACCGTTCTGTGGTTCTATGATAATGCATAAGTAACTCCTCCTTAGCCCACAAAAATGGCTTTTCTCTATTTCCACCAATAAATAAAAAATGAATAAATTAATATCATTACATATTATGGCTGGTTTAGGCTTCAACTCGTTAAGCATTTATCTCTTAGCCCATTTCACTCTCCAATTATTCACATATTTAATTGTTATTTCTAAGCCATAACTAGCAAATGCAATTCTAATCAGGCAGTGAGCTAGTAATTTGGGATCTGTGCCGTAGCTGGATTTATGAGTGCCACCCTAATTGGCATGAGAACCATAGAAAAAACAAGTGGTCTTATTATTCTCTAGGAAAAATCTGGAAGAGCAGCTATTTCCAGACTCAGTATTGAAGGAATTTGTAACAACGTGGTTTTGAGTCTTTGTCCCAGAGCAAACATTTCAGAAAAGGCTGTGCCTTTTGGCCAGGCCACAAGCTGGGCAAGGCAGCTCTCCATGCACACAAACAACAAGCCCAGCCTTAATACGGCCAATGAATGTGATCTGGAAGTTATACTAACATTATGTTGTAGCTTTTCGTTCAACAAAGCTCAAATCCCAAGTGGATATGTGTTATTTCTGATCTTCCCTATTTAGCTTTTTTCCTTTCTTCCACATCTTTTAGGCTCCAACCCACCCAACCAAGCCCAAAGTGAAAGCATCTGGGGGGCAGCTTCATACGTACCGTGGGGCTGCAGGGCTGCAGCAAGGGGCTCTGGATGACCTTCCAGTTCTCGGTGTAGAAGGCAAGCAGCTCCTCCATGTCGGGGAAGGGGTGACCCCTCTGTATGTACAGGCTGCCTGCGGGGCTCTTGCAGATGCGGAAATGGCTGACTTTGGTGTGGTTGCGCACTGCAGGGGAAGCCCAGGGGGAAAATCTCAGCTCCTTCCCATATCCCCAGTGCCCCCTCCATTGCCTCTCCTGGGATATTTAATTCCGCCTAAAGGAGCCCCGGGGTTCACGCCTCCTTCTGGCATTGCCTGGCTCAGCAGACTGCCAGCTACGGGCGGTGCTGGAGCAGAGAGGCGATGCTTTATGAGAGGAAACCATTCCCATGCAAACGAGCTGCTCAGAGAGCGTCTGAGTTCATCACCGCGTGGGGTCGGTGAATCAGGAGCAGCTGTACCTGCAGAAAGCACGCTGCAGCACAGAGCTATGGCTTGCCAGGAGCTGGAGATGTTTGACTTGGATCAGACCACGCTGCAATGACGCTGCCTGGCCTGAAACTCCCCACGCTCAGCTTGCTGTGCACAGGAGCACACCAGGCCCTGACACCTTACAGACAAACGTCAGACTACAAAAGCCACCAGCATGAAATCCCAGGAGTTAGTGCTGCAAAACCGTCATTAAACTGCTGTAATGTGCTCACAGCTCTCATAGTTCAGATGGAAACGATGCACTTTCCTTTGCCACGGTAACGCAGTGATCCGTACCTACACCTGTTAGCTTTTAGGAAGCAGTTAGCTCCTTTTAACAAGGTGCTGTAGAGCACTCAAAGCATATTTCTACTTTTCTCTCCACATGTTGATTGAGCTGCTCCTGGGGACCAGCCTGACTTCTTTCTCTGTGCTCATTTTCTCAGGATAATTACTCCAAAATTACCTGAGAGAGAGTACTCGCCCCTGCTGCTCTCACTGTCCCGGACAAGGAAGGAGCCATGCTGGTTAGGAGGCGAGAGGAGCAGCTGCTCGGCCTCACTGCGGCTGATCTTGCTGAAATACCACCTGGGGGAGAGCAGAGGGCAGTCAGAGCTGGGGCAGATTCCCAGTAGGGATGGGGCAGTGATTAGGATGGGGCAGAGTGCAGTGGTGCTGTACATGCTGTGCATGGGGCAAGGATGAGCATCATAGCGACTGCACCGGGGCTGCTTTGTTTCACTGCTCTCACAGGCACTCGATGCATTTTATCACAGCTTTCTAACTGCAGATGCTTTCCTTGTGTTTCGTTGGAATGCTCGGCAGAAGGTGCCTTTCATCCCTCTCCAAATAATCTGCTCATAACCACGTGCCCCAAGACCCAAATAATGGGTATTTCCAGTTCATCCTCTGCGTGCACCAGAGCAAGGCTACAGGCTGTTTTATCTTCACACCATGCTCAGAATTAGGAAGTTCTTTCTCTTTTCCCCTCTCGTAGATACAGCTCCAAAGGTGGCTCAGGTGCACCCAATTCCATTTCCAGGGAAAGGATGCACATTGCCCCACCTGGGAAGGAGGGTATGAGACCCCAAATGGATCCCCAATTTGGGAGGTTTCCTCCCACAGCTCTGTGCACTGCAGCTGCCCTTTGCTGCACCGGATGCACTGCTATCAGCAATGCTGAGCCACAAGGGAGTACCCAACCAAACCCTTCTTTCATGCACGAAATCTCCAGCAAGAAAAAGCAGGTTGGTGGCTGGGGCCTGACGCCTGTGTGACGCACAGGAGCCTGGGGAAGAAGCTGCTTCCTTCCAGCTGGGATGCACAAAGCTGGAGGTTTCATCATTAGCCGGGATTGCCAGCATCTGCTGTGTGGGAAATTAACCATGATGGGCTTACTGCAGCAAGGCAAATTAGCACCCAGCTGAGACCTGTGGCTCCGCACAGTCTGTGTGCTCCCAACTCGCTTCGGCTGCCTCTTGGCATCACCCTCACCTCTGCTCTCAGAACACATGTAGATACATAGACACAAACACCCATCCCACTTCAGCGGATGCAATGGGAACACAGCAGGGAGCCAAACCCACCAGGTATGTGCAGGTGTGGTCCCAAATCGAGCCAATTTGCCTCATAGTGTAGGCAGGGTGGGGAGCGAGGGAGGGGCTCTGGTTGCAATCTGTGCCCCTTTATCTCAGCATGGAGGGGCTGCAGGAGCCCTGAGGGAGCACAGGGATCCCACACCCACCCACATCCTGCTCACTGACTCAGTGCTGGGGAGCACCGATGTCTCAGGGCGCTTTACCCAGCATGTCACGACTGGGCTACCTTATGTAAGGATGAGTCCAGGCTTTTCCTGGATGAGAATGGTAACCCAGCTCCACACAGATGGGAGAGGCAACAGCAGGGAGGGGAACCCCATCCTGGATGCACCAGAACAGTGTAGGCATGGCTTGGTCCTAATGAATCCTGACAGCTCTCAACTCAAACACTTCTCTCTATTCTCACAGGCTCTTTGGAGCTGACACAAGCTGGACCTGGTGGTTTCCCCAGCTCCATTCCTCTCCACTTAAAGGGAAAAGGAACCAGAGCAAGCAGGGACCTGTTTTGGTACATTACTGCACTGTGTCCCAGCTGAGCACACCTAGTCCTGTGCTGGAATAATACATACAGGAGGGGCACCAGCATCATTGTTCCCAGCCTGTCCCCAGGCTTTGCTCACCATCCTGAACCCCTCCATCCCACTGCTGTCAGCTCCCTCACAGGGATGCCCAGGGGAAGACAAAACCGCAGCACAGCCCTATGAAGGAAGGCTCCCGTTGCCACTCCTGGGCAGGGTTGTGCTGTTCTAGGGCCACCCCCCACCCTACACACAGACAGGTTGGATACTTACGGTCGGTGAGCAGAGGTGCCCTGGCTGAGGTTGGCCACATACGCAGCAGGGACGTATCCCGTGGCTGGTTCCCCCAGCAGCCTCCTGGCTAAGACATAGTCCCCTTCTTCTCTGAGGACACGCAGTTTGTCCCCTGCGTTTACACTCAGTTCATCTGCACTGCGGGCTGTGAAAGCGTATAAAGCGATAAAGAGAGAGGACTTTGGGATGAAGGAAACGCAGCTGGGCTCCGAGTGCAGTGAAACAGAATCAGAACCAAAGTACCCCAGCGAGCAGCTATCCGGGCCGGAGCGGGGCCACAGCTTGTTCCAGAAAGATGTCAAGAAGGTCAAACGCTTGCGGACAAACTGCTCCATCCCTGGAGGAAGCAGCGCCTGGATGTCACCACTCTCCTATTCTCCGGCGCTTCCCAAAGGCACAACGAGGGGCGGGCGGGGAGCTCATGCCGTCGGCCCCGCACCGCAGCGCCCGGCAGCTCTCCACCTCCGTCCCGACCCGCACGCGTCTGGGCGCTCACTGCCACCAACTTCCTATTTCTGAAAGTGAAACCCGTTGGGCTGGTGGGGTGAGTGTGCGGGCGGGACGCGTCTCTGTGTGGGAGACCTGCGGGCACATCTGGCACAGCTGGAGCCGCCACGCCGGGCAGCGCTCGCAGGAGGAGAAAGGCTTCGCCTTTAATTAGGATTTTAACGTGCGCTCTCACGCTCGTTTCCAGAGTGCTGGTAAACACGGCTCGCTGCTCTTTAAGCAGCTCTTGTGATGAGAGGTGGGCTCTCGTTAATGGTCTCGGTCCCCCGTGTGTTGGAGGGCTTTATTTCTCCTTTTTTTTTGAGAGAGAGGAAAGTAGCACTGGAACAGGCTGCCTGGGGAGGTTGTGGAGTTTCCTTCTATGGAGATATTCAAGACCCACCTGAACACCTACTTGTGCAACCTGGTGTGGGGAACCTGCTTTGGCAGGGGGGTTGGACTCAATGATCTCTGGAGGTCCCTTCCAACCCCTACGATTCTCTGATTAAATTAATCTGGAGGAAGTTTGAAGTTCGGGCATTTGCTGGATAGATATTGCAGGGTTTGTAATGCCAGAACCCTGTTCCATTGGGTGCCATGGCCTCCTGTTATCACCCTGCTGAAGCATTTGCCTCTTCCCATTCATTTCTCTTTCTCAGAGCATCTCTAAGGAATTCACTTCCTGATGCCTCAGGATGGGTCCCCCTGGATCAGCCCCAGGTGCCGCCATGCCCCCCACATTAAGCCCTCATCCCCAGCAAAGGATGAAGACACACACAGTGCACGTGGGATGCATTCCTTCAGTTGTCTGAAAATCCACTCTGCTACAAATCCCACCACCAGCCCCCTCAGCAACCCCTGTGTGGGTTTTGTCACTTAACTGTTCCATCTAATTAGTGGGAGTTCTGTGCCTGGCAGTGCTCGGCGATGGCAGCTCCCCCAGGAACTCAGCTCCCGGCCCTGAGCTTGTTATTTTGATCCTCCCCTGCTGTCATGGCTGGGGGGGGGAGTTCATTCTGGGTGTGGAGATGGGCTTTCAAAGAGGTTCTCTAAAATAAATAAATAAAACAGATTAATTCACTGTAGTGGTCTCACCTGGCTGTACAGAGGGGATGGAGAAAAAAGCAAGCCTTCAGCAAAACATTCTTTGCAAAATAGCACCTGGATATATGGGCAATTCTGCCAGATCTTCCCCGCCCACAGCACACAGCCTTGCTGGTGGGGGCACGCACTGATGTTTAATTTTTGCACGTTTTTCCCACCTCAGCCTGGGGAGAGGAACAGAGGATGGAGCTCAGGGTTTGCAACACGTGGGGAGCAAAGTGGCAGCTGTCCCTGTGACAAGGCTGCACCGCATGTTGTGCTCTGTGGGGAAGGAGATGCCTTGCTCACTTAAGCATTTAGAGAGATTATCTGATTAGATCAAGCACCAACCATTTATGTCTTGCTGCTTTGAATGGGGACTTGGTAAACTTGTGGTTTGCAGAAGGAGACTGGAGACTGATTTACCTTTATTGACCTCTGCCAGATTAGATTCTCTGGTGGTACAAGCAAGAGACTGAGTGCAGCTGATAGAGAACATGCAAGGCTTTGGACCTTGATTTGCACCTAAATGAAAGAGTACTTCAACGTGACAAACATCCCCGAGGACTAAATGCTGCCTCTGAGCTTACCAGACATGCGTAACACACACTCATCACTGCAGCCTCTGTCTGCACAGGACATGCACACATGGCTTGGAGTCCCACGCCAGGAAATTGCTGAGAAATCACCACCTTTTTCTCCTATCTTTTTTATTTTCCTATTAAGTTCCAGGAGCATCTCTGTTGCTTTGAATCCCCTTGGTACTATCACACACCTAAAAAAAAAGGAGGAGAAGACGAGGGAAAGCGCGTTCATAAAAGATGTGGGTCCTTGCACTGGGGAAGGCAGGTGGGAGGACACAGGAAAAGCGAGAAAGATAAGGCACAGCTATCAAACAGATCAAGTATCTTCTCTCAGCCCCTGTGCTTGGCTTACACAGATGGATTAAGAACCAATCTGCCCACAGATATGCGGCTGTGGTGGATGCACAGGGACCTCAGTTCTAGCACCACTAAAAAGCACCTCCAAAGAGCAAGGAAACCAGAAGACCGGCTCAGGAGAGCTGGTAGCACAGTCCTGGTTTCGTTGCAGAGCACCTAGGAGCAATAAACACAAGCAGCACTTCGCATTCATCAGTGTGTCAAATACTGCACATCGTGTTCTCCAGTACTAATTGACAGAAACCAGCAGCTCCCCCTCATTAATGAGAGCGCCCATTACATCTAATTATCAGAGGTTCTGTTCCAGGTCCTGTTACATTTACACTCAAAACACATCTTCCAGTGAAGAGCCATTGGGAGTTTTTTTTTTTTTTAAAAAAAAAGAAAGAGAAACATAAATCCAATTAAACCTCAGAAGGGCAGAACCCTGGAGAATGCAGTTCGTGTCAAGGAAAATGTTTTTGAGCACCAGGCAAGCAACAGGAGGTCACTCATAGGGTCACAGCACTGAGGACGTGCCACCCATTATCAATTAGGTGGCAAAGCACAGCAGCAGGCCTCAGCATGGTGGTCTGCCACAGCCTGACTTGAAGCACCCAAGCAGCTGCAAGACTTCCCCAGGCTCTGAATCCAGTTCGCTGCTGCTGGCATGGACCCAGCCCAGCCCACACAGTGCTTTCCAGGGCCCTCAGGTTCCTTTTGGTCTTTCTGTTAGCATTAGAATATCTCATGCTTGTTCAATTTTCCTTTTTTCAAACCACATACAGATTTTTCCAGATGTTTCCTGGCTTGAACATAGTGCATCTGAGAGAGGCTTTGTCTCATAATGAATTCTTTCAGTTGACATTTCAGACCAGGGTTGAAGATGATGTCAAGGATGGATGGGAAGAGAAGGGCACAATGGTGAATCTAAGGCAGCTTCAATTATCCTCTATTTCTTGAGGACTGTGGAAGAAAGTGGCATCTTGGCACCATCTAGCAGGACAGTGTGGTGGCAGAGCCCATCCCCAGAGGCTGACAAGGGCTGGAACGGTGCAGGGGCTGAGGGGCTGCAGTGCAGGGCTCAATACAGGCAGAAGGACAGCTGTTCTGGGACAAGAGGTGGCACAGGAGGTGGCAGAGCATCGTGGGGGCTCATGGGTTGCTTGGATCCCTTGAAGGATGGGTTGGACTGGCTGACAGAGAGCAAGAGCACAGATCACCAGATACCTGGAACAGCACAGAGAAGAGAAAAACTTTGTGAGAGGCAGAGATCACCATTCGTATTGTGCCTGAGGCACATGTGATTGCAGCACAAGAACAGCAGTAATCCTTTAAAACCACACAAATGTATCTCAGAGACCCTGTAAACCCCCTACAGTGCTCTTCAAGGATCTGCAAATGATGTCAAAGAAAAGCCAATTCTTGTGGGTAACACTGCAGCCTATGGCTGTCAAATTTCTTAATGGGATCAGTATTCAAGTACAAATCCACATACCAAATCAGGCTGGAAAACGGCATGGTCAGTCTACAGGCTTCTCTTTCTGCTTTCCACAGAGATTATCAGCACAGATCAGCCTTGGTGTGCCCTTCCCATTAATCTAACTTCCAGTGGATGCTGCTTCTAGCACAGACTGCCTGGCAGGACAATGCTTCTGCATAACTCCTCTCATCCATGAAGTAGTAATTTGTAACACGTAAAAACTATCAACCACCTGCTCCAGACTGGCAGGTTCCAGTGAGATGTTCAAGGCTGCAGGGATGTCCATGGAAGTGGCAGGAAGGGAGCTCAGCCTGTGCTCACTGTGACCCTGAACACAGGGAACCAGAGGTCTTGCAGGCTTCTGCCACTACTGGCAGTGCTTAGACTGACTTTAGAAATACAACAGCCTTGCTACCTTGGCTGGAGCCGAGCAAATATAGGATTGATGCTTTCAGCACAAAGGTGCACAGTGATTCAGTCAAGGGGGAAATCTCTGTCAATATGTAAGCAAATAATGGATTGCTCCATGTGCCGAGATGTCCTCGTTACCTTGAGGAGAAACCAGTCCATCTGCTCCATCACTGCACTTTGTACTCTCTCTCCCCACAAAGGTCCTCTGGAGGCTGCTGGGTTTGGGGTTGTGGCATTAAGTGCTGCTAGAAGAAACCTACCCACATCCCTGGAGAATAAACCTCAGACACCTCACCCAGTCCACAGAAGTCCTATACTTATGTCTTTCCCCATCTTTGCCAAACCAGTTCTTAAAAGACCTCCAGATATGGATATGCCACAAGGTTTCCAGACAACTCATTCCAGTGAGTCACTAATCATTACTGTTAGAAATGGTGTCTAACCTGCTGCATTTAAGCCTATTACCTCATCCCATTCATCACTGGATTGCTCCATTCCTTACTGCAAGTCTTTTCTGTATATGAAAGCTGCACAGCTGTCCCTCCACAAAGCCTGAGCCACCTGCAGGACCCTGGCCCAGAACAAACACACTGACCTCATATATGAGGAGGCAACACGGTCAACTTTTTCTCCATTTGTCCCCAGTCTTCTTCCCCTGTTCATACATGCTGGTGTTCCTGTGGTGCCACCTCAGCTGGCTCCCTAGTACATGCACCTGGTGGGGATGAAAAGCAGATCTTAGTAGAGCCTGCACTATTGGATAGAATCATAAAATCATTCGAGTTGGAAAAGACTTACAAGATCAAGTCCAACCATCAACCTGACCTACCAAGTCCTACCACTAAACCACATCTTCCAGGGCCAATGCTCTTTAACTTGTCCCAGATGTGAGAAAAAAGTGCTAGCTCAAGTCACTTGCAGTCTCACACTTGTGCTTTCCCTGCAGTTGTCGAGGTCTGAGCTCAAAGAACTCAGAATTCTCTCTTCTCCCAACTCTTTATCTGCTACTAGTTTCCTGTGATCCTAGGCTACTCCCATCCAGTGGTTGCTCCTGGATCTGGAGGGCACAGAAACTACTCAGCAAACAGCTAAATCCTGCTCTCAGGCTGACTATGAATACTGGGGCACACAGTTTTACCTGTTTCCGTAGGGAAGTGACTGCCTTCTCCAGTTCAGCCACAAGGGATTCAAGATTCTCTCTGGAAGAAGAGCTTGGAGAAGGCGCCTCATTGCTGGGGTGAGGGATGAAAAGGGAAAGGAATTACAGAAATGATGACTTCCTGGATTAGAGAATGATTCTGCCTTCTCCAGCATCAGCCACCAAATAACAAGACGGGCGCTGAAGAGCCCAACTACTGTTTTGTCTTCCAAGAGATGTCAGTTAAACAGCCACTCAGTGGTACCCTGATCTGCCCAAATATTTAAAAAGCAGAGTCCTGTTCTCTGCTAAAGTGTTGGATAACTTTGATCAAACTCTGCATTTACTTACTGAAACACTCCTGTGCAAAATGCCAGTGTTGAAGGCATGAATGGACAGAGTAATTAACAACTTATCTTACACTTCTGAACAGAGGTCAAAAGTGTTAATATCCACCTGGGGGAGGCAGGCTTGTGCATGGCAGGGTTTTCTTCAGGGTAGCTGAATCCAGGAGATCTCTTGCTTCGGAACCGCTGAGAAAGAGCCCTGAATTGCCCACGTGTTTGGCAGTCTAGGGAAGGAAACAAACAAGCATCGAGTCATTAAAGTTGGAAAAAACCTCTAAAATCCCCAGGTCCAACTCCAACCCACTTCACCATGCCCACCAGCCATGTCTCTCAGTGCCACATCCCCACAGTTCTTGAACACCTCCAGGGACAGTGACTTATCACCTCCCGGGGCAGGCTGTGCCAATACTTGACCAAGGAAGGGAAAGCTTGTGTTGAAATATAGAGCCATTTGGCTTAAAATGAAACATGAAGAGGGCAGTGCTGCTCTCCTTCACCATTCAGCCTTTACGCATCTCATATGGCAGAATGAAGGATATTAATTGTGTATAGATTCTTATGTGTTTGTAGCCAGAATATCACACAAAGAGACTATGGTAGGATCTTCAGTTTAATGGAGGAGCTTTGCAGACTCTCAAACACAGAAGTTCAGTTATGGGATCACTATGCCCACATTCTGTTCAGTCTCACTCCCTAAGCACCAGCTGCCAGAGAGAGAAGCCCTGAACAGCCTCAATGGTCCTTCGGTCAGATTTGATGCATTGAATTTCATGGTGTACCATAAAACCAGGCTCCTGACCCTTCACATAAAAAGAGATGGCATGTGACAATGCCACCTCACAGCACAGGCACAGCCTCCTCCCTACCCTCACAGCAGTCCTGCCAAAAGCGGAGGTCCACAGCAGGGATCTCCTCGCAGCCCACCATGCCCTGTGGGTACGATGCCACACGGAAGACGTCCCTCTGGAGCTGCTGGATGTGGTCGCTGTTGTCACAGATGACACGAGCCAGGGACGACTGTCTGAGCTGAGTCAGCTGCGCCGGCGTGAAGACTCCTGGGTTCTCATACCAAAACCTGCAGGGCGTTGTAATCACAGCATGAGTAAGGAGAGGAAAATGGCAGAAGAGCTCCTCTACATCTGCATGGCAGCACCCAGACACCCAAAGGAGCTTTTATTCTGCTATCGGGCAGCTGTGAACACAAAATTCAGTACAGTGAAGCCAGGAATCGCTGTGAGCTGCAGAACACGAGCACCCATACATACAGCCCTGTGCAGGGGAATCCCAAGGCACATGCACAAGGAGCAAATTGGGAATCAGAAGGAAGATCCTACAGATATTCTCTTGAGGAGACATTATTGGTGGAAAGGGAATTGCTAAATCATGAATGCACACAACGAAAGTAACTGTGACAAGTCCTGAGCAGAGGAGACCCTTCTTGCTATCGTAAGACAAAGAACAATCAAAAATGACAGGTTCTGTTCCTTCCTTGCTCCTCACAGGGAGCAAATCTCCCCAAACAGAATGTTGAGTTGACTTTGATGATAATACCTATCTCCATCCCTCAGCTTCCTGAACTGTGTTGTTAACAGGCACATCAGCGTTGGTCCAACTCTGGTACCAGGGACAAGATCCTCCACCATCAGGGCTGGAAACAGGTCAATATTTTTGGTAGTTCCATATAAGCTGAAGGATAAATATATATATATATATTAAAAAACAAACAAACAAAAAAAAAACCACACACACAAGCATTTAAAAACTATCAAAAAGTAAAGACAAAAATTTGATCCTATTGTAGGCATGTGTATGACAGGAAGTAATCTAGAACATATTTCTAATTTGGTGTTATCTAAAAGACACTGGGATAAAGGTCTGTCTTGGAAAGAGTAAGCTAATAGCAGCCAGTTCAGGCACTGCAGTTTAGCCTCTCTGGAAAATAGCTCCAAGGCTCAGTCTGCTCCCAAGCTACACTACAGCAGTGCCTGATGACATTTTGCTCACAAACAGCCTGATCACTTGGAGAGACCTTATTTCTCTTACTCCATTCGCAAACCACAGCTACTAACTTAACCCAATATCTGTGGACAGCAATATCTGGTTATTCGATAGGAAGGTTATTTCACTGATGCTCTAGGAGGAGCAAAATCTTTTCACTAGCTGATCTCCAGTGATTGTAATCCCTCTGAGTCCAGGCTACAGTACCTCCTGAGTTTTTCCCTGATCTCCAAGTTCTTTATCTCATTTCTGAGGTCCTCAAACTCCTGTGCAGATGAGAGGTTGCAGAAGACCCTGAAGTCATTGTAAGGTGGGATGCCATGGTCTCGTCCTCTCTGGATATTGATAGCAGCCAAGTCCAGGGAGACAGAGTGTGCCATGGAGAAGAGCTTCTCTGTCAGCTCCATGTTGAGGAGTTCTGAAGGGACCCTCATTTTCCCAGGAACCCCAAAGAGCCCACGGAGGAGTGGATCAATCCCACCCTCCTGCGTGATCCTGAAAGGGGAGAAGAAGGCCTTGTGCAGGGGGACGTGGCCCTGGCGGATGGGCTGGAAGGTTTCATTCAGTCGGTACAGGATGGGGTTGATCAAAGTGTGCCCAAAGCGGAAGGCAGCAGTGGCGAAAGCGTTGAGAATCCCCGCGTTGACGTTGGGGTCATAGCCTTTGTACTCACCCAGCATCTTCATTCCTGCTTCCCCAAGGATCTTGGGGAGCCATTGGGCATAGGTGATGTGCTGCATCTGGGCACCCACGATCTTCCGCGCCTCGTGGTACAGGAGGTCTCCATCCCAGTGGGGATTGAGGACAGACAGTTCAGCAGCAATGCGGTTGTGCTCCCTGAACCACAGCGTGTGCATGGCCGTGAGCCCTAGCTGCTCGTTGGCACGGTGGTCTCCAGCCAGGAAGCATGGCACAGGACTCTCATTCTCATCCCTCATACATTCAGTGGGAGGCCCCACAGCGAAGGGCAGGAGGTGCTTCCCCGAGCTGGGCACCATCCTCCCTCGCTTCAGTAATCCATTCTGGTTGCTCAAATCCCGCAGCTCACGTGATTCCTGCTCGGTGCTGCCATACACATTGGAGGCATCGATGTAAGAGGTCAAGTGATTGATCTGCTCCCTGGCGTAGACAGAGTTCATCAGCAGGGAGGTCATCCCGCTGCCACACACGGGGCTGGAGCGCACAAAGAACATGCAGCGCCCATTCCTGACGCGTGGGTCGTTGGCGGGGATCAGGACAGAGAAGCAGGGTGGGTCATTGCTGCACACCTGGCTGCAGGGTGCTCCATCTGAGAAGCGGGACATGCTGATGGCTGCCACCGTCTGGTCCATGTCATGGTCCAGAAACTGGCCCCACTGCATGAGCATGTGTGTGAACTGCTCGTCTGGGGTAATGGTCTCAGTCCCGACCATGGCAGTGGAGACAAGCCTGGGTAAGGGAAGGGGCAGGTCCCTGGCATCTTCTGCCAAGGAAAACCCCCGGGGGAGGTTAAATCCGTTCTGGTAAGCAGGTTTCAGGAGCCTCTGGAAGGCGGTGAGAGAAGCACCCCACATCGGGTGCTGCAGGTTGTTGCAGGAACCATCGTGGGTCCTGTATTTCTTGTGGAAGCAGATATCGGAGCAGTTGGGTGTGCGGCGGTGAGCAGAACAGCCAGACAGGTTGGCAATCATGTTCAGGTAGTGAGGAGACACCAAATCGTTGTAACGATAGCCTGCAAATGGAACCAACAGGGCAGTGTCAGAGCCAGTGGGCCATCTGATTCCCATGTCAGGGTGCTATTGAAAGCCTGCTTCTGGGATTCCCAGGATGGGCATGGAAAGACTACATCTCTAAGCAATATGTGATTTACAGAACATATGGAAGCATAAGATAACATCAGACCCATAGAAAAGAAAAGAAATGGAAAAGCATTTAAGTGTGAACTGTGCAGAGATGGAAATCAGAACTGCTGAGATTTGCAGACCAAACAGCAAGGCGGTTTGGTTCCCGTTCTGCAGTCAGCACTGGGGTCATTTCACATCTCTCTGGGTTAATGCTGCAACCCTGAGCACCACTGATCACCCAAACTCTACGTGACGAGCAGCAGGGAAGCTGTTGGTGACTTGGTGATGTGCTGAATAATGCTGCGGTGTATGCAGGAACAGGGAGAGGCTGGCAGGGCAATGAGCCCAGACCTGACCTGCAGCTTGCAGGGAGATTCCCTGCAGCCTGGAGTGGATCCAGGCATAAAGTATTTATGGCCCAAACATACATGCCTGCTACACAATGACTAACACACATAGGTAGCAATGTGCAGTGGATGGAAATGTCCAAACACAGGAAGGCTACTGCAGGATGCTTAGATCTCTGCAGGGATCTGTGGGGAGGTTTGGGCTGGATATCAGGGAATGGTTCTGCACCAGAGGGTGTTGGGCATGAAACAGGTTCTCCAGGGCAGTGATCACAGCCCTGAGCTGCCTGAATTCAACGAGCATTTGGACACTGCTCTCAGGCACATGGTCTGATTTTTGGGTGGTCTTGTGCAGAGCCAGGGGTTGGACTCGATGGTCCTTAGGGTGCCTTCTCAGGGTGTTCTACAATTCTGTGATCTCTGGCCAGCACAGCACCGTGGTGTTCCACTTCTGTGGTGCTTATATCTTGTACTAAAAAGAGGAATCTGAGTGGCTGGGACATGTGGGAGTTTGTAGCTAAGAGGTCAAAGTCCTAAAAGACCACACATAGCAAAAATCAGGAGTAAGATCCCCTTTCTCTATTCTGAACCCAAACACACCACAGTTTTCAGTATTTTGCTTGTTGCCACTTGGAAGGCAGGAAGTCAGTATGGATATCAGGAAAAATTTCATATCTGAAACAGCAGTGATGCAGTGGCACAGGGAGGTGGCGGGGTCACCATCCCTGGAGGTGCTCCAGAGCTGTGGAGATGTGGCACTGAGGGATGTGGGCAGTGGGCACAATGGGGTTTGCTGGGGGTTAAACTTGGGGATCTTGGAAGTCTTTTCCAAGCTTCATGATTCTATGAAATGTCTCTGACCAAAAGCCAGACCCACAGAGGCACTCTGATGCTCTGCCCCTCTTTGGAGCTGTGGGAGTAAGACACGTGAGTGTTTATAAGGATCATCAATGCCTTCATAGACAGTCAGGAAATGTTTAGCAAAACTGAACTACTCTCCTGAGCGCTGAGCTGGTTCAGCAGCCACACAACCCTCTGGCTGTTATGACACCTATGAGATCTTAGATAGAACTGCAACCCAGACAACACATTTCTTACCATACCTATAATCGATGGAGACATTTTGGCACAATACTGCACAAGACTTTTTACATTTTCTGCATGCCTACACGCTGTTATTTTAATTTCATTCTACCCACGTCGTTAAGAAGGAAAATAAAATCTCTCTTACCTGTGACATTCATATCCACAATCAAACCTTGCTGCACGTGCTCCTGAATCAGCTGCAAAGTCCTTTCAAAGATCTCACCTGCCCTGGCTGTTTCAATGGTGTAAGGATCCCGTGGGTAGCGGAAGAGGGCCAGCAGGTCGTTGGGTGTCTTGGGGCGTCTGTCCCCAGGAATTAAGAGAGACAGAAGAACATCAAAATAAACACACAGCGCTCAGAGCAATGGGAATCAGGTTCTCAGCCTGCCTTCCTGCTTGACCTCCAAAACCAGTGCACATAAATGCAGCTAACCCACATATTACAGATGATTAAAGAAAGGATATTTTTCCCTAGGAAAGTAAACATATTTAATTTTCCTGGTATTTGTGTTTGTTTGTTTGTTTGTTTTCTTTTCTGTAGCCATTTATTTTTCAGTCACCAAAACCCAGAGGTTTGGGGCTTAACTGTTTATTGTTTCAATAAAAAACATATTTTGGAATGGAAATGGAAGGAATTTTCATTCTCTTCGATGTCATTTTTCATTGAGGAAATGCTAGGAATTGTATCAGCATTTCTCTTGTCCTGCACAAAGTCTGCTGCACTCACAAAACAACTATGCTGATTTACTTTTTTCTGTGTCCTGTCTCTGGGCCAACTCCAGTTGACCAAATGCATGCAGTAGATGTATGTAATGTAAGAAGTGCTATTAATATACCAATTTTTTCCAGGATCCCAAACACCTTCCTGTTATGAAGTTCTAGCCCATCCTTACATCTAGATGGCACAGCTTCAACCTTCAATACCCTGGACAATACAGTAGCTTTCATTTGCAGATTGTCAATGATAAAATGAGATTTCAGAAAGCTTCGTTCAGTGCCTCCTGTCCCCATCTCTCACACTGAGATGTGAGATCCTGACCCCTGACACATGTACCTGCTGAACAGCTCAGTGCGTGTTGAATTGATGGCATGGTCCACACTGCTGATGGCTTCCTGCAGGGATGTGGCTACAAATGTGTCACCACTGCGACCGACGTCCGTGGCTTTCCAAAGCAGAAAGAGAGAATAAACACTGTGCATTTACCTGGATATTAATTTGTCTTCCAAGCTCAAGAAAATTTGTCTGAGGGACAGGCACCAAAGTAACTCTACTGCAAGTCAACCTGCATTTCCATTTGCAACTCAACCACCACTAAACTTTGTTTTTGTTTTTCTATCAGATATTCTAAAGAAGAAATTAAATTAAATTCTGATTTTTAATTTAATTAATTAAATTAAGAAGAAAAAGAGGTGATGTTTCCAGGAGATGGCTGTGCAACACGCATTCAGAGTCTGTTCCTGTACAGCTGTGCAAATGAACGCCTGCTTTGGTTGGTGGTTAAACTGGAAAAAGAACATGTACAAATCTCAGTGGGTGAACTGAAAATAATGCTTTTATTTCCCACAAAGGACATTTCTAGAATTCATGACATTCATCTGAAGGCATCACTTAGATGTTAATTTTCCATTTGTGGGACACTTCTAATTCAACTCGTTAGTGCATCAACACCACCATTTTAAAATAAAAATGAATACTGATGCTTGGATACCTTCAGAAGTAAATGATAAATTCCTAAAAAATGCTTTTTTTTTTTTTTTTTTTTTTTGAGCCAGGGCCTTTTTCACAGCAAAGCAGACCAGTCTTTATTTGAGCACTGGCATACGCATGCAGCAGGCAGTGGGGAAATGAGGAACAAACCAAGAATAAATCACAGAAATTATCTCAGGAATAATTTCAAGTAACAAAGAGTTTTCAGATTATTTTCAGCCCCTTGCATACAGTCCCTGAAAATGATATTAATTTCACCTAATAAGCTGCTCACTATTCCTGCTGGTAATTCCTACGTGCTCAAGTAAAGGTCTCTACTCAGATCGTTAACCTCATTGTTCGCCTTTGCATTTTTGCCCCTCATCAGTTCTTCCTTTCCCTCTATGAGGCACAATGCCACACTTGACCTCTGCTTTGACCAGCAGAGGAGTGCTGCTCTTCTTTATTCATTCCACTTTCCCTAATGCACAGAGCAGTTGCTTGAAAAGCAGAGGCTTATTGCCCAGCCTCTGGGGACAGAGGGAATGTTTAAGCCCCTGCTTTGCACTAAGAGCTGTTCTCCCTTTCCCTTCCTGGTGTGTGAGATTGGGGTCAGACGTGGGAGCGTGCTGGCACATGCTAAGAAGGTTCTCCCCCTCGTGTTTGTGAGCAACCTGCAAAGCTAAAGAAATAAGTTTTCATCCAAAGTACAACCATCAACACTGCGTAAACCTCGCTTTGCATAAGGGCAAAAAGGAGCAGCAGGAGGAGGTAACACTACCGGTGATGGTGAGCTGCATGGCGCTGGAGGTGAAGCCAAAGGGGTTCCGTGCTATGCACTCATATCTGCCCTGGTCAGCCACTCCAAGATCCTGGATGGAGAGGGTCCCGTCCTGGCTCACGTGGAACTTGCCGCTCTCCGTGATCTGAATCCCCTCCTGTTCAAAAAGACAGAAACTGTGTCAGCGTGGGGGAAGCTCCCCTGCATCCCAGCCTTCAGCAAACTGGATGCGATGAGCCAACGTGGCCACCAGATGTTAGCACTGCTCTTCGAAAGAAAGAAAGCAGAAAGCCATCCGAGGACAGCTGCTGCTGCCTGGAGCCACTGCGAGGTGCTCAGCTCCTCCTGCTCTGCCTCCAGCACTCACTGCAGGGCACGGGTGCTGCACCCTTTGCACTGCACTCCGCACAGACAGGGTGGCATAGAAGTTCTGTGCTGCAGGAATAAGTCTAAATAACTTAGAACCAAGGGTTTTTTTCTGGCTTTGGGCTGCACATTGCAGTTTTTGCTGACTCTGAGCAGCACTATGCTCGACCCCACCTCTCAGCCTGGTTGGTGGCTTCAGTTTTATTTCATTCTCCTTTTCCTTAATCTTTTCACTGTCTTGGCCCAATGTAACGCTTCTTCTCTCCTTCTGCTTCACTATTGGAAAGCTGCATGTCACCTGCCAGCAGATCTCCACAGGAGGAATGAGGCTCAAGCTATTTCCCCTGTAATTTGTTGCATGCCTGACTGTGCTTGTAGCCAGGGAAGGTCTGAAGTGCAGTGCTATGGCACAGCAAGAAAAAGCCCAAAGAGCTCCATCTAATGAATTCTTCAAAATTATTCAAAAGAGAAGCCAGGCTGCAGACTGACTGTGAAAAATCATGGCTTTGTTCCATCTAGAGCCAACCAGCACATCCAGCTCCAGCAGTGGGAATCCTGGAAATAAGCAAAACTACTTAGGAAAAGAATAATCAGTTTGCAGTTTTCTCTGGGAATAGTCAGTCAAGCATCCCTAACATCCTGAAAGGTCACTGCCTTTACGTTACTCCTTTGGAAAGAAG